>NC_138538.1:32151749-33458624 GCF_964234715.1 Podarcis melisellensis
GTTTAGATAAATCCTATTTTCTGCTACATTGGCTTTTATTCTGGTGTTTTGTGTTAAATATGTTGTTTTCTGTTTAACTATCAGCTGCTTTGGTTTGGCTTCTCTCGGGCAGGAAAAGGGAGACATGAGCAAATACACAAAATGAAAATGAAATGAAAGAACCAAGGAGAAAAAGAAAAATCTCTAAATATATATTTATTGAGACCACATAGTCAAAGCATTGCATTTTAAATCAATTCGGTAATACTGATTACCAGGCTGAAAGGAATGATGCTGGCATTTCTTTCAAGTTTGAAAGGTAGTTTTGAAACTTGTAAGGCGCAATGACACAGGTATACATAAACAACCTGTCCCATTTTTCATTTGATTCACGCGCCTTTGTCACTGCTTCCAAAACAAGTGATGTTGCTGCAAAATACATGTCATAAATGGAATCAAGGAAAATACGTGGTTAAATAACATTACATTGCAGTGAGTCATGTGACAGATGGCCAGCAGACCATCATAAACAGTGAATAACATACAAGGTGGGTCTCCCAACAGGTGAATGTGGCGCAATGCTTTTGTCATCACTGCTTATTAAGTCTATATGCTAACAATTAACTCATTCTCCCAGTGTGGATCCTTACGCAGCTGAAATAAAATAAAATGGGGGAGGAGATTTGCCTGAAACAAACCAAAGCGTACTGAGTATGCTCAGTGTCCATGTAATGTTGACTGATGCTGGAGAGGGGAGGGGAGAGGGAATGGAATAGAATATTCTGAAAGATGGCTGGCTCCAATCCTTAACAGGAGCACACCATTCTGTGTTGCTTGTCTCATTTGCCATATAATAAATAAACAAATAAATAGTTAGAAGGAGCCTTGTAGATGTAGAGCATCACAACAAACTCCCTATGCTGTATAAGACCATATTTGACATATAATCTCTTAATAGCCAGTTTTATTCACATCTGTTGGGGAAATTTTCAGGGCCAAAAGATTTCTGGTTGAATCCAGCTAAGCCACGTTCAGAGGTGACCCAATGGAATCAATGGGTGTGACCAACAATATTTGTAAACACACATGCACCTGATAGTTTTTGTGTGTGGTGGGGGAGAGGGGTTAAAGTATTTTCTGGAACAATGGTTTCCCCTCTTTGTACCAATGTACCAGCAGAGGATAACATCTGTCAAAGTGGATTCCAGCAGTCCACAAAAACACAAGCCATAGTAATCAGGTTATATTGTTTTAGGGTCCCCCTGATTCTTTGTTATCCACAGGATCATAGAATTGGAAAGGAACTCAAGATGCTTTCTGGACAAATCCCCGGCCAATACAGGAAACAAGCTTTTGCAGCATCCCTTACAGATTCAACATCTTAAAAGCCTAAAATGATGAAGAGTTTCCATCTCTTTCCAAGGAAAATCTGTTCCACTACAGCAGGGTTTCCCATACTTGGGTCTCCAGCTGTTTTTGGACTACCACTCCCATCATCCCTATCTAGCAGGAGCAGTGGTCAGAGTGGAGACCCAAGTTTGGGAAACCCTGTTCTACAGCTAGTCCACCAGCCAATGTTGATGTGAGGCACCCTATATCACCAAGGCTGCTTGTGCCTCCAGACACAGTAGAGGATCCAGAAGGACGTCCAAATTTGAACTCATTGGTGTTGAGCAACCATTGTGGGGCTTGGAAACTGGCCAGGGCTTATGAAGCATCAAATCAAAACATCCACATTCCAAAACATCTGGAGGACATCAGGCTGTTTAAGGCTGATATTAATGCCTTAATTCCAAAGGAGTTATTACCTCTTGGAATGTAGAGCATTATTCTGCAAGTGCTCAGCTGATCAAGAGGAAGAAGAAATATCACCAAGTATCATTCTCTTGCAACCAGCGATATTTCATGATATGCAAGAGGTGGGGGTGGGGAAACTAAGTCAAAGAGGATATGGATGACATCCAAAATGAGGTCAGTTGCACAGTGGAGTAGGCCTGAACCTATGACCTAATACATCAGCAAGGAGGTGTTGAGAAAGGAAGGCAGTTATTGCACCAGCTTAGGATGATTTGGCCATATCAAAAACAGCCCACGATGTACCATGATCATGTAACTCCATCAGAGAAGGAAGGGTGTGACCATAGCTCTCTAAGTGTTCCTTGCAGCAGATTTCCCTCTCTTCTTGGCTTGACTTTCAGGGTGTGTGAATAAAATGCTTTAGTAGGTGATCCTTATGAGAGTTGCGAGAACTCTGTCAGAAATGAAAAATAAATGTGAGCCATCACAGTTGGGAGATGCCAGTTTGGTTAGCCTCATTAGGAGGAATTCTGCCTATTGCCAGGTGCATAATATCAAAACACACGGCATTAAAGCTCCCACCATAATGTGCCATTTCAGGGAAATGGGCTGGTGCCGCTATGGTCAAAGCATTTGCTTTCAGCAGATGCATTGCAATACCTATGTGCAAAGATGGTGCAGCCAAGATGTAATTGACAATGGGACCTAATGGGGTTTGGGGTTGTGAGCCCATGAACAATCTTAAAGGAAGTTGCAACAGCAGCAACAGTGACAGGGCAATCTTAATAGGTGGTGGTAAACTTTGGTGGTGAACATCACCAACACACAGTATTTATATGCTAGATGAGATAGAACAACTGGAACATATTATTATTATTATTTATTAAATTTCTATACGGCCCTTAATCTGAGGATCACAAGGATTCATAACATAGTAACAAACAAAAGCAATACCCACCTGCCCCCGACAGCTTAAAAGGCTATAGATTCTTTAATTAGCCAAAGGGCTAAGAGAAGAGGAATGTTTTTGCCTGGCATTCCACAAGTTCTCATGTTGCCACCCTCTGGACCTCTCGTGGAGGAGGCACATGAAGAAGAGCCTCAGATGATGATCACAGGGCCTAGGTTGTTTCATAGAATCATAGAATCGTAGAGTTGGAAGGGACCACAACGGTCGTCTAGTCCAACCCCCTGCAATGCAGGAATCTTTTGCCCAACGTGGGGCTCATATGGGGAGAGGCGGTCCTTGAGGCGTTGTGGTCCTGAGCCGTTTAAGGCTTTATGGGTCAAAACCAGAACTTTGCATTGGGCCTGGAAACTAACTGGTAGCCAGTGCAGTTAGGCCAGGACTGGCTTTACATGCTCAAACCTTCTTGCCCTGGTGAGCAACCTGGCTGCTGAATTCTGCACCAGCTGAACTTTCTGGACTCTGTTTTCAGAGGCAGCCACACATATAGTGTGTTGCAGTAATCTATCCATTGCCAGATACTGCCTCTGCTCTTGGTTACTGGATCTCAAGTATATCTGGGCCACTATTGACCTTTCTTGTTCAACCCATTCTTGCCTCTCAGTCAACCATATTGGCTAGATAACCAAGAAAAATGCTGGTATCCCCACTAAGGGTAACTCCCAGCTTCTTAGATTCAAAACCTGAACATAGCATATATAAAGTTTCAGGGCAGGAATGTGCCTGGTGTCAGGGAGTGTAATTTGCCTAATAACCTTTTTGGTTTGTATTTACCAAGCTCTTTGTTCAGCGTTTCACTGAGGACACACCTCCCTGAGAGCTGGCACCGTCAAGCGTTTTGCTGCACAAACCTCTTGCTCCTTTCTCATATGATTATTGGGAAATCAAACATATTGTCTAAGAATCTCAGGCTTTTAGCCAGATGTAATTTTCCACCTGTTTTGCTTTGTTCTCAAAAGGGTTGGAGCTGGCTCAGAAGTAGGAGATTAGATCAGGAGATCTTAGACCCACATTGCTTGCTTCTTTATTTTTCTTTAACCCAACACAAAACTGGTGCTGTCAGTCCTGTCCAAAAGATGAATGGGTTGGCCTGCTCATTTATCATCATGACAAACTGAAATAGCCCTGGGCTAATGATAATCCTGCTTGATTTTGAAGGATTGTTCCTATATTCACAGGCTAATTAGGAGGAGTGATGCTTTCAGAAACACCCAGGCGACTCAGATAAGCAAGACTCCTCTTTTCAAATGTCTTACTAGCTGTTGTATCCCAGTTGTAGCGACTGGCATGCCCACACAATCTGTGAGGTCACCAAAATGCAAAAGCTTTTGACTGTGAGGGCACAACTCATAGTGCCTTATCCTAAACATTTATTTGATGGAGTAGCAGGACATGGGCTATTGTCCAGAGACTGTGGATGTACCTAACACACAGGCACGTAGCAAAGTAAATACTCTGAGTGCAGGGCCTTCCCCTACATGCTTGCAGACATTAAATGTCACAAGGTTTGAAAATCCGAATGTACAACATAGTTGTGCAACAGAAAATGTCCCTCTTGACCTGCATGAGCTTACCCAAGTGTTCTGAAGAGGCAGATTTGAATGTCTTGCTGTACATTCCTTAGCCTGGAAAATGATGAAATCGTTTGCCTGCCTGGCTTTCCCATCCACACAACTACCTAAGAGCTAAGAGGACACTGGCATATACTGGGGACATCTTCGGAGTCCCTTCTCCAGGTGTCCTCCCACACTCTGAAGATATGTGGGTGGTGAATGCAGAGAGGGTCTTCTCAACTGTGGTGCCCATCTTCCTTGGAACACTTCCTGTGGACAAACCTGTTTGGCTCATGCCCATGTCTTTTCACAGACATTTCTATTTTATTTTCCCAGGCCTTTTAAATATTGCTTGAGTTGTTCTAACTTTCCTGAGCTCTTATCCTGAAGCTGTTTTGATTTGACACTAAACACTGGGCTGTATAACATCATTATTTGTAAGCCACCCTGAGAGTGGCAAAACTAAATGAAGTAGCTCACATGCACACAAGTTCTTAAGAGGTAAAAATTCTAAAGGTGGAAGTTCCAGGTAAGCAATGACATGCTCCCACCTGTTTACACCGGGCAGTGTGGTACCCTGTATCTTCTGTAATGCAAATGATTGCATGCCTTTCCCAAGATGTACAAAAAGCCCTTGAATAGAATAAAATGCAGCGTCTTCCTATGAACGTGTTGCAGGAACGTACTTGCTGCTGGAGGAGGAGGAGGCAAAGAATTCCAGCCATGGTCCGGATGCTGGAGCTTAGGAGAGAACAAGTTTAGACAAATTTGGGCTGCTGATGACGTACGTGGGAATTTACAGTATGACAAGTGAGAGGCACAGCTGACAGTAAGGGTGTGTGCGCCTGTCATATTTTCCACTTGAAAAGGTAGAGAGGGGGCAGGCAATAATGACAGCCCCATAGTTAGTTTCTATCAGATAAGCTTCAGGTGTAGTATAAGTGACGAGGGGGTGGGTACTGCTCATGGGGGAGAGGCTCCATCACTTTTCTCTCTCACACATGCACACACGCACACACACACACATATATACACATATAATTTCCAAAAATCAAGTAACATATTTTCTTATCTTATATAATGTTTTGGACTTCCATCAACTACATCTGGGGATTTTTCAGTCTTTATCACTTAATCTGCATTTCCTTAATTTCACTATTACTTTTAATAATTCTCATCATAATTTTCTCCGCAATATTTCGCATAGTCCTCCGTACAAAACTTCTTGCAATCCTACTAGCGTAATCTGTTGATTACAATTGCTTTTCAAATAATTCACATATTTGCTCCAGTCCTCTGAGAATCTCTGATCCCACAGGTTTCAAATCCTTCCTGTCATCTTTTCTAATTCTGCATAGTCCATTAATTTCATCTGCCATTCTTTTGTCGGTAGTTCTTCGGCTCCATCACTTTTCCTTAGGTGAAGCCCTATTGATTTCTATGGAAGAACAAAACCTGTGATTAATCTTGATCCAGTGAAATCCATAAGAACTGACTGCGCTCAGCTTTGGCTGGATTGTGTGCCATGAACTTTGGGTGTTAGGCAGCCTGTGGAATGCAAGGTGGGGCTTTATTTGCCTTTTTTATGAGGTCTGCATGTTTGCTCTTTGCCTTCCGCTAAGTATGCAGTAGGTTATGTATGTCTGAGGTGTGTCATAAGCCCATCGCCACCATTGCTAGCCCACAACTGCACTTGTTAAATGTGTTATAGGTACATTGCATACCGACTAATACTGTGTACTAAAATGTGTCCTTAATTCTGAGGTTTTCCTATTAGTTCCATCTACACTGTTTCTTTCAAACAGAATCTCAAAATTTGACTGGCACTTACTTGGATTCAAGTCAGTCTGGATCGAAGTTCGGCATTAAGCAGTATATTAATTAAGTACCATGTTTTTCCGTGTATAACACACACACCTGTGAAGATGACCCCTATTCCATGTATAACACACACACCTGTGAAGATGACCCCTATCATCTATCTATCTATCTATCATCTATCTATCTATCTATCTATCTATCTATCTATCTATCTATCATCTATCTATCATCTATCTAGCTATCAATCATCTATCTGTCATCTAGATGCAAAAATGGATAGTCTGGTCTTGTATGGCAACATAACTTTTGAAATTAATATTACAAAAATGTATTCAGTGTCATCAGTTTGTGAGCCCATGAACGTTACTTCCTGAGCCATTTAATTTGCCCCATGCCATACTATGAACCCCTCAGTTCACTCAATCTACAAGACGTATCATATCTGTTTCCCTGTGCCAAGTGGTATGTCAAGACCTGGAGGGTTTGTGCATAATAACATAAACAAACAAACTCTTCAGATTGCAGGCTTTTCCTCATTAGAGAATAGGAACTCAGAGCCAAGCAATCGCTAGTCGTGACCAAGAGAGATAGCTTGGCTAGTTCTGTTTTGAACTAGATATCCTGTAAGTAAGAGTCCAAAGCATGGACTGAGGAGCCTCCCTGGTATCAAACAGGATGAGCTGCAAGGCAAACTGATGGGACCTGGGCCTTTCAAGTGTGCATGTGAGGGACGCACTGATAAAAGTCCCAGGTGCCGGCTGCCGCCTGTAATGTCAGCGGTCCAGCTACTTAGCAGGCTGCAAAACAAACTGAGTTTTGTAACCAAGGAGCCAGCAATAAAAGTTGGAAGGACAATAAAACTGAGCTTGTATACTTTTCAGGAGCCAGGACTGGGTGGCGCGTGCGCACACACACACACACACACACACACACACACACACGTGATAGGTCAATGCGCTGTTAATAGAACAGATAGCGTATGGACCCTGTAAATACTTGGAACTGGAGTGGTGATGCACTCATTCCTTGCCTCATAGCAGCCCCCGTGTAACTTGATGCATACGGAGTAAGATTGAAACCAGTTCTTCTCCTGGCCAGTAATGGTCCTTTGGATTGGAACATCCCTGGGATTCAATTTCTGTGTTGTAAAGGAAGGTTGATCATCCCTCTCAACAATAGGTGCTGAAGTTGCCTGCTTTTTTGGGACTGGTTTCATCTGGGTCAGCACAATCACTCAGAAGGATCCTGATCTTATTTGGAGACTTGCATATTCATAATGGCTGTGTTCAGCAGTCATCCCCTTTCCCCCCAGGAACCCTGGGAACTGTAGTTCTGGGATGGGTGCTAGGGCAGGGGCATTCCAGGGGGTGGAATACAACATAGCACTAAGGAGATAGTTTCATCAGTGCAAGCACCTGGATAGCTCAGTTGATTAGAGCGTGGTCCTGATAATGCCAAGGTTGCAGGTTTGATCCCCGTATGGGACAGCTGCATATTCCTGCATTGCAGGGGGTTGGACTAGATGGTCCTCAGGGTCCCTTTCAACTCTACAATTCTATGATCTGTAAGCATTGAATCCTTCCCTTCCTCTCCCCCATTTATGCTGGCCTGGTTAGAGCAATCTTCCCTCTTGCCACTGCCACCCCACTGTTCTGTGGGTTCTACTGACCCTCCAGAGTGGATTGGGGGGAGCTGCAGTGCAGCAGGAGAGGGAAAAGCCTTGTGCTGGCTTTGGCTAGTGGTACAGGTTAGTTGAATCTAGCCTCAGAGTTCATTCCAACCTCCATCTGCCCTAGCCAACATGGGAGTTGTAGTCCGGCAACATTTGGAGCATCACAGATTCACTAACCCAGGCTAGGAATATCATAAGAGTTCTCTGCATCCTCACCAAACCTCAATTCCTGGGTTTCTGGGGGAAAAGATGGCATGATTAAAATGGTTTTTAAAAGTGTATGCATCTCTAATGTTCCTAGGACACATTAGCGCCAGATGCATTGCCCAGAATAAGTTTATAGCTCTTTCTCAGGGCAGAGACTGGAAAGAACTTCAGCCTCTCGTATCAAACAAGACAAAACCTGCTGTTTTGGAGTAGTGTTTACTCAGAAACAATTCTTATTTTGCTCCTTGGTGGCGCAACTTGCATAGCAAGGACAGTCAATGAAAATAGTTTGTCCCTCCTTTTTCTTGAAAGGAACTGGGTGGTGCAATCACACCATAAGATTGTGAAACAGGTAGCACCAAGGATATGGACTGTGCCTTGAGTGTGGTGGTGTGTCAGCCTTGCCAACCTGGTACCCTCCAGGTGGTTCAGACTATAACTCCCATCAGCCCCAGGAAAGCACCAGGTTGGCAAAGGATATCTTATACACGTGCTTTGCATTTCCAGTCCATTCAGTTAAGATTACAACAAAATAGTGGCATGGTTAAAACTTGGATAATTGGCTGCGTGTCCAAACTGATGGATTCCGGAGTGGTTTCTGTGATTATCTGTTGCAGAAAAGACAAACATGAGTCCTTTGGCATTTAATATATTTATTCTAGCATATGATCAGTGAAAACCACAATAAACCCCTTAGGCTGCAATTCTAAGCATGCTTCTTAGGGACTAAGTGCCATTGAACACACTTGGACTTATTTCCAAGTAAACATGCATAGGATTGCACTAAAGGACTCTTTTTAATACTCTGCAGATTAATCATCATGGGTTGTTTTTTTTAAGCAGGACAGGGAAATAGTTAAATTTAAATAAATCAGAATCCAATCAGAAGAAACATGGAGTGGTTTGTTTTGGGAGTTAACATGCCTCTCATTGCTAGACAGCAGCAATTCAGTCTTAAATGCTTTCTCCCCCACCAGCTTGTGAATCTGGTGTAAAGAGCATTGCCAATTACAGTTGAGCCAAGTCTGGAAAACAAGTCTCGCTGAAATACTCCAGTCTAAAGCTCTGTGACCAGCAACCTGGAAAGAGAGGTCAGTGGGTCATCTGCACTTGTGCTTGGCTGCCAGGGAGGCAGGACTTTACAGCCGCACCGAATCCAGTGACTTGGATTGCGCCAGCTGCCGGCAGAATGCAAAGCGGCTACAGAATAAACACATTATGCAAGTTGAGGTCAGTGTGGGATGAAACTGCTGTGTGACATGGGGCTGAGTAACCGAAAGCCCTCACCCTGCCTCCACACTACAGCTTAACCAAGCCCATCCTCCTCCTCTTCCATCTCCCCACTTGCTACCCCTGCCTGGGCTTCCCATACTTCTGTGTCAACAGAAGGCTGCTTTTGACTACAGCAGGGACCGCAGCTTGCTGTTTCAGCATATGCAGGAGCAGCTTTCTCCCACAAAGTCAACAATGGAATTATAAAATGGGGCTGGGCACCAGACTTTAGGCTTGCGAGATCTGCTTTAGGTTTCTTGCAAGAACCCCGGATGTCCACTAATCACAGCTGGTGCCAAAACAGTGTATGCAGGGAGGGGGAAGTCAATGACCTATTGTACCCCATGAGGCATAGAACTGAATGTACAAATACAAAATCTACATCTGAGTTACTATAGATCAGGGAATCAAAACCACAATTCTCAAAGTGGCCAGCACAGCTACTCAAAGGCAACGAATCGATGCTGATACTTTATAGGTGAGGAGCAGTGAGCCACAGCAGAGAACCTTTTCGAAAACAAGATTCAGTATGGACAAAAGAAAGGCCTTCTTCACATCGTGCGGAATGCAGCAATAGTGCGTGAGATGCAGCAGTGGTCAACAACTTGGATGGCTGTAAAAGAGGATTGAAGAAGTTCATGAAGGATAAGTCTAGCACTTTTTCAGATCCAAAACCAGGACGTGCATCACGTGACCCATACTGCGATCCCACCCTGAAAAAGTGCTTTTCAGGGTTTGTGTGAGAGTTTGCAGCCGCTGTGATCTCACATGAAAAAATGGAATGTCCCTTTTCTGGGGCACTTGGTGGGTATGCTAACAACAACAACAACAACAACAACAACTTATTATTTATACCCCGCCCATCTGGCTGCATTTCCCCAGCCACTCTGGGCGGCTCCCAATCAAGTGTTAAAAACAAAACAGCATTAAATATTAAAAACTTCCCTAAACAATGGTTACCCTAGCCTTGATAACAATGTTTTTCCACCACTGTTGGAGACAGTATGAATCTGTATACCAGTCGCTGAGAGCAGAATTAGGGAGAGTGCTTGCAGGCTTCCTATAGGCATCTAGGTGCTAGACTAGGTGAGGTTTTGACCTAATTCAGCAGAGCTTAAAATGCCAGTTCTACTTGCTAAATCTACTTACTTAAACTGCCAGAACCCCTTGCTTGATCTATCGCAAAATATCCAGAAATCTATCAGTAGAAGATTCCTAACTGCTATTCTAAAACATAGTATTCTCTATGTGGGAGAGTTAGCACCTTAGTTGGAACTGGTAGAGAGGGAGAAACTATGACTAGGAATGCCTTAAAGGTAAAAGTAATGGTACCCCTGACCGTTAGGTTACGACTCTGGGGTTGCGCGCTCATCTCGCTCTATAGGCCAAGGGAGCTGGTATTTGTCTGCAGATAGCTTCCAGGTCATTTGGCCAGCATGACCTTTGGCGAACCAGAGCAGCACACGGAAACACCGTTTACCTTCCTGCCGGAGTGGTACCTATTTATCTATTTGCACTCGATGTGCTTTCGAACTGCTAGGTGGGCAGGAGCAGGGACTGAGCAATGGGCGCTCATCCGATCGGCAAGCCCTAGACTCTGTGGTTTAGACCACAGCCCCACCCTTGTCCCTGGCATCTTTCAATCTGGGAACTGGGGATATAAATGCTGTCTGTAGAGCTGGCCCAAGAGAGAAGAGAGCTCCAACTAAAAGGCTTTTCAAAGAGTGGCTGCTGTCTCTGAATAAAGAAGCAAGCAGGAAAAAACCAAAGCAAAACCCAATCGCCACTTTGGTTAGGCAAAAGCCCCACTTGGAGGGGGATTTGTAGATCAGAAGCAGCATGCAGTCAGGGTTCTTAAAACTCCTTAAACTTTCCAGTGCTGACCACTCCTTTTATTTGTTTTAGGTATTTACATGCTGCCCTATAACCAAGTTCTTGTGGTGAATAAAGAGCAAATTAAAAATGCTTGCAGTAGGAAAGATCAACAGTGAAATGTAGAAAGACAGCAGCAAATATCACTCAGATTACAGTACTCTTCCATTGTGACTCTGTGCATGGGATTCCTGATTTATGTTTGCTGTTGCGCACATGCATTCGGGACGAGGGAAGGAGGGAGGAGGGGAGCAACCTGGGAGAGGAGTTCCGTTGGAGAAGCAGTTGGTGGGAGAAAGACTTAAGTGAGCACAGTTTCTCCCTCCTAAAGTCTCTCTGCTCCAAACAATCTTCTCCTGTAATGGCTTTTCTCTCTATCCTCATTTTGATATATGTGTTGACATGTAAAGCTTAGTTCTGTTCAGAGGAGCAGGGCAAACAAGCCCCTTCTCGGTCTCGTGGTGAGACCATTTCTCCTTGTCTTTCTGGAGCAGATTGGTAGCTGTCAAATCATTCTCATAGCCTGGTTGTTCTCATGTTACACTGAACAGGGGTACAAGCTGTTTCTACACATGTCTAACTGTTTGTATAAAAGAGTGTACGCTTGTTGATTTGTACACTTCAACTATTGTGCACACAGACCGTGCACTCATTGAATGTTCCAGGTAGATGCATGTAGGAAGGGATGTGGCTCAGTGGTAGATAATCTGCTTTGCATGCAGAAGGTTGCAGGTTCAATCCCTGGCCTCTCCAGGTGGGGCTGGGAAGATCCTCAGTCTGAAAGCCTGGAGAGACACTGCAGAGCAGTGTGGGCAATCCTGAGCTAGATGGACAAAGGGTCTGACTCAGTATACGGCAGCTTTCTGTGTCCTCTCAACAGCTATTTGTGAGCACAGGTATACAAACTACACACGTCTTGATTGTGATGTGTGAAACACCCACCCACCCAGTCTTGAGTTCAGAAATTGCAGAGAAATGAAGATCGAGGAAGCCCAGATTAGAGCAGTAGGGCCCACTTCAAATAACAATATGTGCTAAGTGTTCCCAGCCTCTCTAGAACCAGAGATTATGCTCATATAAGGGCAAGAGGTCTGCAGCAGTTGTGCTATTCACCAGCATAGCAGATTCTGACTCTCCTTGCTATAACAAGCAAGATTTTACTTTCACTTTACAGCAGTAGGGGGAAAAGGTGGGGTTAACCGAGCCTTTGAGTACAGAGACAAGAGCTGCAGCTGCTTCTTACTGTCTTGCCAGCCCAGCTACAGGCATTATCTCTGGATAGATCATTTTCACCTGCTAATCCTTTTTTTAAATAATAATAATAATTTTTATTTGATTTTACAAATCTAGAATTACAACAACAACAACAACAACAACAACAACAACAACAACAACAACAATTTATTATTTATGCCCCACCCATCTGGCTGGGTTTCCCTAGCCACTCTGGGAGGCTCCCAACAGAATATTAAACAGAATAAAACTTCAAACATTAAAAACTTCCCTAAACAGGGCTGCCTTCTGATGCCTTCTAAAAGTCAGATAGTTGTTTATTTCCTTGACATCTGATGGAAGGGCGTTCCACAGGGCGGGCACCACCACGAAGAAGGCCCTCTGCCTGGTTCCATGTAACCTCACTTCTCACAGTGAGGGAACCGCCAGAAGGCCCTCGGTGCTGGACCTCAGTGTCTGGGCAGAATGATGGGCATGGAGACGCTCTATCAGGTATACTGGGCTGAGGCCGTTTAGGGCTTTACAAAATACATATCCATATTTCTCCAAAACTCTGGACTTCCCACCTCCCTTCCATGGGTCCTATTGTCAACCTTTTCAACTGCATATTATTTCATTTTCACCTGCTAATCCTAACAGTATCCGATGAGGTACCTGGATCTATGTTGTAAACCGTCGCATGATCATCGGATGAAGGGTAGCACATGAATTTAGTAAATAATAAAAAGAAACCTAAGGCCAAAGTAGATTCCATGCAGGAGATCTGAGATAGGATCTCCCATTTTTATCAGCGTAAAAGAGCTGGCCCTACTATTAGGAGGAGTGCGGAGGCTGCCTCAGGCAGCAGATGCTGTGGAGCAGGGAGTGGCCATGAGATAGTGAAAGAGAGAGATAGGAGTGTGCCACTTGCATCTCCCAAGCTAGCTAGCCTGTTGCCCACAGGTCTAGTCAACTACACTATCCCAGTGCAACTACTGAAGTAAGAGTCAGCTTCTGAACACAGGAATTGGGCAGGACACCAGCACAGGCAAAGAGGAAGCTGCCATACGCTGTACCAACTCAGACTATCTAGCTCAGGACTGCCAGCACTGACTGCTGGTGGCTCTTCAAGGTTTGAGGCCAGAGCTTTTCCTAGCTTTTCCCATTCTCTTGGGCCAGTGCAGCAGAGAATGACCTTGGGGAAGAGGGCTTTTACCCCTCCCCATTCTGCTGCTTTCCCCGTCTAACACTCCCCTTTCAAACTGTAATTAGCTGAGGAATGGGGAGTACAAATATGATACAGGTTCCTGTGTATTTTCCTTCTTGGATAAATAGCAACTTCAGGGCCAGGGCAAGGGGGTGAGATTGGGAAAAGACCACGAGGGAGCGTTAAATTCCCCCTCCCTCTAGCACTGCTTTTCTGATCAAAACTGAAGCTACTTTAAAGTCGTGGTGTCTGATGCCCCTTGGGACTGGTAGGGCAGAAGACAGGGAACCCAATGGTCTAAGTCATGGGTAGGCAAACTAAGGCCTGGGGGCTGGATTCAGCACAATCGCCTTCTAAATCCAGCCCGCGAATGATCCGGGAATCAGCGTGTTTTTACATGAGTAGAATGTACCTTTTTATTTAAAATGCATCTCTGGGTTATTTGTGGGCATTATTTTTCCCCAAAATATAGTCCGGCCCCCCCACAAGGTCTGAGGGACAGTGGACCGGCCCCCTGCTGAAAAAGTTTCCTGACCCCTGGTAAGTGGAGGGAAATCCAATGACAGGCAGAGGCAACTAATTCTAGTTTCGCCCCCATCTTCCTCCCTGCTCAGTTCTAGGGGGCAGCACTGAGACTAAGGAGGATGACGCTGATTGGCAGCACTGCCCCCCCAGATGTGAGCCGGGAGGCATGCAGGTGGGGGCTGCTGGAGGGGACCGAGGGAGCGGGGACAGTTCCCCATTCAACCCTAATGCACCAGCCTCTCTTGCTTTCATGGTAAATTTTAAAAGCAAGACCAGGAGAGTCAGCAGCGGATTTCCTGTGTCATGTCTGCTTTGCTCGACAGAATTCCTGAGCTCTGAGTTATCGCCAGACCCACAGGTTTTCCCTTCTTGCCAAGCAAGCCTCCCCCGCCTTCTCAAGCTCTGGAGGTGGAGTGGTGCCTAGTGGTTTGAGGAGGCAAACCAGTGGCATGCCAGCGATTCTGTTACGTGACCTCAGGCAGCTCACGAAACTCTGCATGCCTGAGCGGTTGAGTCACCACCACCAGCCCAGCGTATCTGGTGGTGGCTTAGAAATGGAGCAGATCCAGTATTGTTGCTCTACGAACAGGAACAATGAGGTTGCCTTATGTAAGAGAGGCAGGCTCGGGACAATGGGACAGTGGCAAGACAGAAAGGCAGGTTGCGCTCAAGCCGTTTTAGCACGCAGCCAAGGGGTTTCAGATTGGCCAGGCCATGATATTTGCACTTGATCACTAGTCCATGCGCACAAATATGCACTGGAAAACCCTGCAGGGCAGAGACGGGCACACACTCCTTCTGTACTGCCTCCTTTCTTGTCCTCAGCACAAAACATTGCTCTCCTTATGTTTATGCATCTACGCCTATGATTGCTACTCATTTGTTGTCCACATACATGGTGTACTTGTCCTTTCCACTCCCACATGCATACCTCTCAAGTGTCTGTAACTGTCTGAGATGTCCCTGATTTGAACCTGTTTCTTTAAAAAAAAAAAAACCCAAACCTGTTCCTCTGTCCCCAGTTGCCTGTACAAAATGTCTGTTATTTTCAGCATGTGATCCTTCTTCTGCATTTCTCCACAGCCAGGCACATATCTGCACTGAACACTTGTGCTAGCTTGAAAGAAGAATTCCTTTCCCCCAGGAAATGCTGACAAAGCCCCACACCATGCTTTTAAAGCACAACGATGCCGCTTTAAACAGCCACGAGAGCGCCCAGAGAATTCTGGGAGCTGTAGTTTGTTTCAGGGTCCTGAGCAAGGATGGCCCACCCATGAGGCAAAGTGAGAAACCGCTTCAGGCAGCAGGAAGAAGAAGAAGAGGAGGAGGAGGAGTTTGGATTTGATATCCTGCTTTATCACTACCCAAAGGAGTCTCAAAGCGACTAACATTCTCCTTTCCCTTCTTCCCCCACAACAAACACTCTGTGAGGTGAGTGGGGCTGAGAGACTTCAGAGAAGTGTGACTGGCCCAAGGTCACCCAGCAGCTGCATGTGGAGCAGCAGAGATGCAAACCTGGTTCACCAGATTACAAGGCTACTGCTCCTAACCACTACACCCCACTGGCTCCACAGGACTCCACAGGATCCACAGGTGCAGCAGATTTTGCTTCCAAGGAATACACTGCTTGCTGCCGCGGTGGTAACATCAACAGCTGCGGCATGCTCCTTGGAGGCTGGATTTGCCATCTCCCCAGCTGCAGAAACAACAGCACCCCACATGCTGCCTCTACAGAAGCCTTTTGGTGAAAAGGAGGTGCTGCTAGTTTCCTCCCATCTGTTTCTGATGGTAGATCCTTTTCCCCTCCTTGATCGTGATGTAGTTCTTCACTCTCTCCTTCTTTACGGCTGGCGATGGAGGGATGGCACCACTTTGCTGTGGTGCCAAAATGCCTTGGGTGCTGAGAGATGTAAGGAGACCCCATGTTCTCCTGTAGCAGCCAGTGAGGCAGCAGAAGTGGGTTGTTGCTGCTGTCCCAGCTTCCAAAAAGAAGGTTTCATGGCCTCTTACTCAAGGTTGATAGGGAGGTGTGAGGTGCAGGGAGCTCCCCCTCCCTTTTGTAAGTGCCAGTGACATGCTGAGTTTGGAAGCCAAGAGTGCAGTGGTGCTCCACATCCGCTGCCCCACTGGACACTACACTTTTCTTCCCACCCCCAGCATTTTAAAAAACCCCGGGACAGCTGGGGCGCCCGCCAGCATTTTAAGATCGCCCCGGACAGCGGACTTCTCCGCTGTCCCGGGGCGATTTTAAAGCCCCCGGGAAGGCAGGTGGGGGGGAGCAAAGACTTTCGCCCCCCGCCAGCCTTCAGAAGAGGTCCAGGACCTCTTCTGAAGGCCGGCGGGGGGCGAAAGTCTTTGCTCCCCCCCCCCGCCTGCCTTCAAAAGCCGTGCTGCATTTCTCCGCTCTCCCGGGAAGGCAGGCAGGGGGGGAGCAAAGACTTTCGCCCCCCGCCGGCCTTCAAAAGCTGTCCGGGATAGCGGGAAGCGCTTCCCTGCTATCCCGGACCGCTTTTAAAATGCTGGCGGTGGGGAGCAAAGCCTTTTGGCCCCCGCCGGCCTTCCTGGACCTCTTCTGAAGGCCGGAGGGGGGAAGGCTTTGCTCCCCACCGCCAGCATTTAAAAGAGGTCCCCGGAGATTTCCCTATGGGCTTTCTTCTTGCGAAGCAAGCCCATAGGGAAATTCGTCTTGCGAAGCAACTCGCAAACGGAAAACCCTTTCGTCTTGCGGGTTTTCCGTCTTGCAAGGCATTCGTCTTGCGGGGCACCACTGTACCTCAGGTTAAGAACTTAATTCGTTCTGGAGGTCCGTTCTTAACCTGAAACTGTTCTTAACCTGAGGTACCACTTTAGCTAATGGGGCCTCCCGCTGTCGCCATGCGATTTCTGTTCTCATCCTGAAGCAAAGTTCTTAACCCGAGGTACTATTTCTGGGTTAGCGGAGTCTGTAACCTGAAGCGTCTGTAACCCGAGGTACCACTGTACTGCTACTCCCTTCACAGAGCTACAATTTCCCAAACTCCTCATGAAGAGAGATTGACTGTTAAACCACTTTGAGATTTGCAGCTCCGTGAGTGGGAAAGCAGTCTCTTAGCAATTCTCAGCACACTTAACAAACTATAGCTCCCAGAATTCTTGAGGGGAAGCCATTATGGTTTAAAATGGCACCATACTGCTTTAAATATATAATGCCTATGTGGCCCTGGATTTTAAACTAAAAATTCTTCCCACGTCTTATGAAACTACAATTCCCAGCATGTATGGGGGTTTTTTGTGAAGGGGGGGGAAGGCTATGATAATCAAAGTAACTGAGAAGCAAAATAAGATTGCGCTACAGCTATTCCCCAAGTCTATTCAGAACAGCAGCTGAGGTGCTCACCAAGTCAAACGCCCTCGGGATACCTCAGCTTATCTCAAGCATATCATTTCTAGCGAATGTGCAGTTGTTAGGAAACACCCCTTGTTTCAACATTTCCCCTCTTCCACAGAAAAGACAATCATCATTGCACAAATCTCCTGGGAATGGAAAGTTCCCTGAACACTCACATTTCAGAGGGAGCCTTTCACTGCTCTCTCCTTACACCAAGATTTAAAAGCTCTCCACAGTTATATATTCCCCATCACTTTTCTATGGAAAGTTTTGCTGTCTCATTTCTAGGGGCGACTGAAGCTGTTTTGCTGCCAGAGGTGAAGGCGAAAATGGTGTGTCTCCACCCCTTCCACATACTGAATCTGCCTGGACTGGTAGTTGGACCTGATTTCAACATCAGTGATGGGGACAACATCTTCCACCACACCTGAGGGCAGCAGGCTATTTTAGGGTGTGCAGGGCAGGCCAAACAGAACACCCTGCTCTGTCTGAGGAAGGCCTGGGAAGCTCAGGAGGAATGGCACAGGAAGACAACTGCCAATACCTCCCAGCATCCACCACTTCACTCTGCCTAATGGTAGGGCTGGCCCTGTTAAAATGTATCTGCATGTCCTCCATGTTAAGTCCAGCTGCTAAGAGAAAGTGGAATCGGTGAGGTGAGTGGGAAGCATGCTGGAGGTTGAAGCTACTGATAGCAAGAAAAACCAAGGGTATACCTGTGTGTCAGTCACAGGATACATTAAAAAAAAAACCTTCCCTATACAGGATTGCCTTCAGATGGCTCAGGGGTTGGATAACTCCATACCCTCCAACATTTCTCCAGGGAAAAGAGGGACGTCCTAAGAAAAAGCGGGACATTCTGGGATCAAATCATAAACCTGGACAGCTTCTCTAAATTAGGGATGTCCCTAGAAAATAGAGGCTCTTGAAGGGTCTGAGAAGGTTCTCCAAGGGGAAATGTGGCCTATGAGCTGAAAAAGATACCCCACCCCGGTCCTAAGCAATGGGTGGTCATATCACAATTGGCATATCAAGGACTGTGAATCTGCACCACTCTCTCTCACTGGAGAAGCATGTGAGATGTGCACAGACAGCCATGATGGCTCTGTGTAAATGGTCTTAACAGAGTATAAGAACTAGCTACATAATAAGTATACTCTAATGGATAGATAAACTGAATGTTGCAGCATTCAATTGCTTTTCAATTGATCTGGCAAATTTTGAAGGAAGCATATAACCTTCCAACACACCATCTATGGAAGAGCAATAGAGCTTTTGGCTGGTATTTTTCAGTCCTATAACTTTCTCCATAGATAAATACTATGTTCTGGCTTCCCTGTGGATGAAACAGACCCATCTTGCAGCCCGATAAAGATCTGCTTATATATAAAAAGGTAAAGGTACCCCAGCCCGTACGGGCCAGTCGTGTCCGACTCTAGGGTTGCGCGCCCATCTTGCTTAAGAGGCCGTGGGCCGGCGCCGTCTGAAGACACTTCCGGGTCACGTGGCCAGCGTGACGAAGCTGCAGCTGGCAAGCCAGCACCAGCGCAGCACACGGAAACGCCGTTTACCTTCCCGCTAGAAAGCGGTACCTATTTATCTACTTGCTTAAGGGTGCTTTCGAACTGCTAGGTGGGCAAGAGCTCGGACCAAACGACGGGAGCTCACCCTGCCGCGGGGAGTCGAACTGCCGACCATGCGATCAGCAAGTCCTAGGCACTGAGGTTTTACCCACAGCGCCACCCTAATTCATGGCAGTGCTGTCAGAGTGTGCAATTGTCCCCGGATGACCGTCTACTGGGGACAGTGCCATACTGAAGTTACTGTATGGCAGTCTTTTGCCAACCTGGTGCCCTCCAGATCTTTTCGACTACAACTCCCATCAGTCCCAGCCAGCATAGCCATGCTAATGGGAGTTGTAGTTCAAAACAACTGGTTGCCAAAAGGCTGCGTTCTGCCTGCTGTGGGGGAAGGCTTAAGCAAAGGTTTTATCCTAAAAGCAGGGTTGTGGTTTATGCAGGAAAGGGAGCATCTCCCCAGAGCTTGAAATGTCAGCGTGCAACATGAGATGACTGCAAATATTTGGCTTGTGTTTCGGCCCTAATAGATGAAAGCATCCTATGATATCTGAGGTCTATGTGTAACCTGAGCAAGCTGAAAACTCACAGGGTGTGGTGTGTTTGTTTTTTGGGGCCATAATATGTAAATCCAGCAAGAGATGGCTATCTATCGTCTTTTGCATTTGCTGCACTCCATGGTTAATGGCGCCTTAGGGGCAGCTGTGTTTCCTTACAATAAGATGCATGGATGTGCAACATGGCTTCTTCCACAGCAAACTAGCATAGTGATGCAGCTGTTTGCTGACTATTGAGAGCAATCAGCCAGCTATTTAGTTCCTGGAGCAACACATCTCCTCCAATTTGCCTAACAATAAAGAGATACTTGCCAGGGCTATTCAAGTAACCTCCTGCCCAACCAGTCTGACCACTTTAACAGGCTTGTATCCAGACCCAAAACTTACAGCCACAGAATCACTGATTTGGGAGGGAAATTGGAGATCATCTAATGATTCTAATCCAAGCCTCCGAGCTTGCATTGTGTATCTGAAGAAGTGTGCATGCACACGAAAGCTCATACCAAGAACTAACTTAGTTGGTCTTTAAGGTGCTACTGGAAGGAATATTTTTTGTTTTGAGTACCCATCTTCTCAGGGCCTTCTCCCCATCCTTCAGTTGAAGAACCACAGGTAGATGTTACTTCTCAGCAGAAATAATTGCTGAAGAGAGAGACATGGAAACGAAAGGCCTGTTTTAGAAATCTGCCCCAAATCCATTAGGGTAGGGTCCACCAAACTTGGGTAGGACTGCAATTCCCATCGTCCTTGATCAGTGGTCCTGCTAGATAAGGATGCTGGGAGTAGTTGTCCAAAAACAGCTAGGGACGCAAATTTGGGGAACCCTGCATTAGGGCAAATGGGGCACTGCCCCACTAACCCCAGTCTGCCCTCATCCAGACCTCATCTGCCTGCCTTCTTACTTCCAAGCAGCCCAGGAGGCAGCCCTGGCTGTCACTTTTCTTCTCCTTGGCATTGGTGTTGTAGAATTCAGCAGGTGGTTGGCTCTATTTGCCATTGGCGCTGGCTCCACCTATCACTGGCTCCAGCTGTACCTACTCTTGGCCTCCCTGACTTCTGCCCCACCAGTCCAAATGGCCACCAGCCACTGCCAGCACTGTACAGTTCATGGATTTCATCCAGACCAGCTACAGCCTGAAGACATGGATCTAAAATTACCTAGCTGCCAGCTACAGCCAAGCTGGCTTCCTGGGAAATTTCACTGGCAAATTAAGGGAAGGACTCCTCTACCGCCTAAGGCTGCTGCTTCTCTTCCTGTTCCTCCTCACTGGACTGGCAGCCAAGCCCAACTTTATTTGGTTTGCAAAATCTTCTTAGCACAAAGGGCTGCTTCCCATGTTAAAAGTCACTCGCGTCGCAATAATAATAATAAAGCACCTGCATCTTACATGAGTGTAACCATTTTGTTCATCCCTTGAGGCCTTTGTGGAAGCCAAAAAAGAGCAAAACTCACCATCCTGCTTCCTTTTTTGCACTATACTTGTGCTAATTCGACATCACCCTCCACCAACCTGGTGCCCTCCAGGTGTTTTGCACTGACTGGGGCTGATGGGAGTTGTAGTCCAAAATACCTGGAGGGCACCAGCTTGGAGAAGGCTGCTCTGCATCCTGTATCTTGCGCTTGTAGCAGAACATCCTAATGGCTGAAGGTGTAGCCTTGCTGAAAGGAATGGCTGTGTATACATTTGCTACTGCGTCATTTTGTTTTAAAAATCTGTACTCCGTAGCACTGGAAAGGGAGAATATAAAATGCACTAAATAAAAATGTATATATTTATCTATTTGTTTACAGAAGGAGAAAGATTCTCGAATCATGGGATGGGGGCTGTCATTTATCTTTACAGAAGGAGAGTTCGGGCTCATCCAGATTGCCTTTTGATGTTTTTCCAGTGTTTTCTCCAGGAAAACATGCATTTTACCGCTGAATCAAAACAAACAACAGTCAGGTTTCCCCAGGGAAGCACTGGAACCAACCAACAGACCAAGACCACTCAGACACGGAGCTTTATCGCGCAGAACAGTATCTGGAAAGTGTGGCACATAAAGAAGTCTGAATGAGCCCTCAGCCTCAGTTGTGTTCTGATCTTTCTGTTAAGGCTGCATAAACATTTCCTTGCTTAGGTGGTACAGTGAGAAAGTATTTAACTTTTAACTTTTTTTAAAAAAAGGAATCTACTGTATTTATTTATTTATTTACTGGAAGGAAATCTTGCCTTCTCTATATTGTGACATTACGTTCCTTCTCTTTAAGAGCAATCATGCAGGGCTGGTATGAAGAGAGCCTCTCTGACTGAAACACTAGGTATAAGGCGCTTGTAGCCATTGGAGCCATTTTGCCCCAATTCCAAAACCAAGGTTCTCACCTGAAACACCCCGTCTCAAAGGCATCCTTGACTGAGTGTGACAAGGCTCTAGGCGATGCTGAGGTCATGCATGGCTGTGGCGCTCCCTACAGCAAAGACTGGAAGCTTTTGTTATCTGAGGCCCTGGAATTTTTGCCTGCTGGTCCTAAGTAATTCAAACACATTATCATGTCCTCCATCCTGTGTTGGGAGCATGAACTATCTGGGGCCGCCTCATATAGGCTTTCTTCCTATAGTCCAGCCATGCCAACCGAGCGTAGGCAGCGCCTGTCTCGTGCCTGACAGGAAGGGCATTGTTTACAGTTGGGTGGGCATCGACTTGGGGCCTGTCTCCCTCACATACATATGTTGCTGGGAGAACTCTAGCCACAAAGAGACCCCTTGTTCAGCCCAGGAAATTATCATCCCAGCGACCAGAGAAAGGATGTGGACCAGTAACCAGGGTGATAGAGTTTCAAGGCCTGAGATCAAAGACCCTTCAGAGGCACACTACTAATCTGCTTTTCTGGAGCCTTTAATAAGAGAAAACACCCTGTAATCATTTCCCTTCTCTTAGGCCTCAGGGACCCCTCCAGGGCAAGGGAGTTGCAGGCTCCTTTGGGAATAACTATGCAAGTTGGAAAAGCGATTGGCCTTGAAATGGCACAACTGCATGGACTGTGGTTATTCAGCAATATAGCCAAAATACATATGTATAAATAATAAGGTGTTGTAGTCATTAGAATGTAACCACTGCCTTTGATCTGATAAAAGAACAAAACCAACCCAAAGAGAATTCTAATGGTTCAGGGATTTGAATATCTAAAACAGGCATGGAAGATGACTGTTTGGAAAGTGAATTGCGATGAAAGTTAATAATCTTACAGAATCAGGTTCATCAGAGCGTGTTAGAACATGCACAGCATGTGACTGTCTATTTCTAGTGCATTTCTTAACTGCTTTTTCTACTGGGGTCTACTTCAGCATTATTTTACACAGCTGCTGCTTCTTGCTTTCTCCTGAGTCACATTATGGATTCACCAATCTGCCAATCTGCCCTACTTCTGCCTCTTTATTCTGGGATTGTTCAGACTCCTTTTTTTTTTACCATGCCTTTTCTTTTTAAAAAACTTTTTGCACGATTGATTTCCCTCTGAGCCAATCATGCACTATTATCAGAGGGAGTGGCTTAACAAAAACAACAACCTTTAAGCGTTTCAAAAGGAGCCATTACTAAAGGAAAGTGACATATAAAATGCATGTTTTGTTATAAGGATTTTAAGGTCACATATATATAATAAATGTTCATAAATGTACCAATGTCTGGAGCAGCAAAGGTAGACCTTCCGGAAACCATTTTGACTCCCTGAAACCATTTTGACTCCCAAACTGACCAAATGTTCCTCTGCCAGGAGGGAGGGGGTGGGGGAACTTTCCCATTGTCTCAGGAAGTGGGTAATTGTAATCACCATTTCAAATGAATGGGCAGACTACCAGGAAAGGCAATCAGATAAGGCATTATCAGAAAACCTGCCAGACAGGAAAAACAACAACACTCAAATTTCTGTTGTAGACCGCCTTTTCTGTGATGTAGGTATGATGTTTGTGGGGCGTTGTCTTGGGTTACACCCCTTCTGTGATGTATGTATGATGTATGGAGGGGTGGTCTTGAGCTCCAGGGCAGGGAATTTAAAATGTCTATATAAGGGCAGACACACCGTTGTTCTAGGTCCGCTTCCTTTCCTGCGTGTGAGGGGAGCACCCTGTTGCAACAGATCAATAAAGATCAGGCTTATTAGCTGCTTTGCTTCTCAATATTCTCTGGTTGGCCTCTGTTATTTTCCTCCTACCAATAGGGAACCCATGTAAAGACTCTATATGGGCTCTTGGATACCCCATAAGGGAAGAAGGGCAGATTTTGTTTACAACGGTTTCAAACAGTACAATTAACAAGAGAGCAAAATATTATCATAAATATTGAACATATCTGCTGCTGTTGCTGCCAGTCCTGCCAATGGTGGTTCATGGTGGCTGTGGATGCTCAGGCTCAATCAGTGAACTCTTACTGTAGATTACCTCAGACTTTCCCAAGGCTGTGACCATACCATAGATTTTGAACATGCCACCTCCACCCCCAGAATCCTCAGAGATGTAGCTCTGTGAGGAGGTAAATTACTGTTCCTGGGTTTCTTTGTGTGGCTGGGTGGTTTTTAAAAAGTATGCCGTGTACACAGCCTTAATCTTTGCTACAGGAGCTTCACTCTGGCTGGAGAATCTACTCTTTAGCATATTTGGCATAATGATTAACACAGCCCTGCCTCTCTTTCGGGATGACTACTCCTTATCATGAGTGATATTACATTTATAGATATATTTTTCCTTTCTGGGTATTCCTTGTCAGGTAGTCAATCTTTTACCATGACGGGCAATGTGCAATGATGTAATCTGTTGATTCAATATACTGGCATCACTTGACAGGTTTCTGTTGTTTTTGTAATGGATTTGCCATGGACCTTAACATCTGACCTCGGAACACAACTAAAATTCCTTTGAGGCATGAACGTTTTCCTTTATTGCTCACTTTTAGATATGGATGGGTGCTTCAACCAGCAGCTGTTAACTAGGCATATTCATGCAGATTTAGACTGTGTACACACTCATTTTATATCCTGCATCCAATGTACTCCCATGGTGGATTTGGGAAACAGTGTATGCATGATGTTAGACTCAATCCATATATATCCCGACCTTTTAAAAAAAGAAATACTCCATTTTTATGTACAGTATGGTATTTTCCCCAAAGCCAGCTTTGATCTGCATTGAGAAAAAGAGCAACTTAGCTGTAGTTTAATTCAGTAATGTGTACAAAGCCTTATTCTACCTGCACACATATGCAGAAGAGCTTCACCAGACAAGTAATATGGATTTAACCCCTAAGAAGAGTGAGGCTATATATAAACTATACCATTAAAATACATTCAGAGCACATCATTTCCCTCAAAGAATCCTGGGCACTTTAATTTGTTAAGGGTTGCTGGGAACTGTAACTATGTGAGGGGTAAATTATAGTAACTGGAATTATTTGAGGGGAAGAATGTGCTTCGAATCTGCCTTTAAAGGTATAGTGTAGGCAGCCTGAGACAATCAGTGTGCATTTCTGGATTGCTGTACAAAACGGTGCTTTTTAGACCACTTAGAAAGTGACTACTTTCTGTTTTGGCAAATGATCAGACTTGTTTTGATAGGGACACACACAGTAGTTCTTCTAGCATCCTTGTATCTAACTCACCTCCAAAAAGCGAATCAGCCATTTCCCTACCATTTAACAGCACTGGTTATTCATCCATTTATATTTGGCCTCCATGCCCCATCCAACTCCCTGAGGAAGCCACAATGTTTGCAGAAAGGGAGGTATTACAACTGCTGACGTCAATAAACCGAAAGTTCTTGCCCTGCCACATGCTTGTTAGAGAATTCCAGTGCCAGCAGCTGGCAGGGAACAGAAGAGGTGTGGGTTGCTGGTCACAGACAGCAGTAGGCATGTAAATACCTGCAGTTATGGCAGGCTAGCTGCTTGCTGCTTGTAGTTCCACCAACGACCTTAACGTAAGAGCCTTTGGCGTTCTTTGCACCTGAAGAAGAAAGCAATAGCAATATACACCCACACCCCGCTGTAGAGACCAGAAGCAGAAAAAGGGCACCCAGTTTTGTATCTGCCACTCAAAGTGAACTATGGGAACATGGGAAGCTGCCCATTACTGCGTCAGGCCATTGTCCACTTAGCTCAGTATTGTCCTCATGAACTAGAAGTGGCTCTCCAGGGTTTTGGGCTGGGGGCTTCTGGACCAGAAGACCCTCACAGTCCCTTCCAACTCTACAATTCTATGCTGGGAATTGTAACTGGAACTTCTTCCCCAGTACTTCACGTTGCTTCGTGCCAAGTCTGGTTCTGTCTTGCTAAATGTCCAGGATGCTTTGTATACAATGGCTGCAATGAATGGAGTTTAGTGGAATGAAGGGCAGCTATGTTTGTGGGTAACCCTGGCAAATTTGGAATATCAGAACTTTGGAAACTCTAGCCCTGACTTACAGCTCCCATCGTCCCTGGCCATTGGCCATGCTTGCTGAGGCTGATGGGAGTTGTAATTCAGCAACATCTGGAGGGCCAACACCCTCCAGTGGCATGTAAATTTTGTTAAATAAATAAAATAACTCGTGGATAACTTTGTGTGATATCTGTGTGGTTTTAATAAATACAGTAAGTGTAAATATAATTTTGTGTGCTTGCACATGTGAAAATGTTGTTGATCTACAAATATACAAATATACAAAATACAAAATACAAATAACTGGGTCTGCTGGGTCAGGTCAAAGTCCCATGATCAAGGCCAGCACCCTCTTTTCTCAGTGACCAACCAGATGCCCCTGAGAAGTCCATGACCCCCACCACACTCTCCCCAATTGTGTTTCCCAACAACTGGCTCCAAAGCTGGTCACTGAACTTTGGTTTACAGTGCTTTGACTGAGTATCTATATGCTGTCAAAGGATTGCATTGCTTAGCTTTAGAAAACACAACAACAACAACAACAACAACAACAAATTTCTAACCTGCCACTCTGGGCAGCTTTCAACAGAACATTAAAAACAGAATAAAACTTCAAACGTTAAAAACTTCCCTAAACAGGGCTGCCTTCAATAATCTCAACTGGTATGCAGATGGAACTTTTAATGGGGGTGTTTCAACAGACTATGTGGGATCTTGTGCAGTGGCATGGAGAAAGATGTTCCAAAAGGCTTACAGAAGGTGCTCTGACTCCTGTAAAGCTCTCTCTGATTTTGCAGCTTTCTCAAATGTGCATGGAGTGTCCACAGATGTGGAAGAAGCCTCACTTCAGATACTTGTTTTCCATTGAGTTGGAAGGTCCAAAAAGGATGGAGTCGTCGTGCTTCTCCTGCTGCCCTTCCTCATGTGTTTGCTTTCTCTTAACTGTAAGATCTGAGAAGGACTATGTCATCTCCTTTGCCTTTTTCCTTCCCAGAGACCCATGACTCCTCCTCTAGTCCTTCATCTGCCATGTTGCTCCCTCAGCCACATCAGCTTAGCCTTTAGTGTCCAGGTGTCCTACATTCACACAAGTATTCTCACCTATTTAGTTTGGCAACCCTAATCTCTCCCCCAGTATTGGGGTTGTTTGTTAATCCTCATTCCATCTCCTCATACTCTTCTAGATGTGCCTTGCAAGTTTTCCCCAGCTCTGGATGCTTTGACTGCTTTGCCCTAGGCTGAATAGATGTGGACCAACCTGTTCCTTCTTTTCTACTAATGACTAACTGACTGGGATGGTTACCTGGGCAACCTGAGGTCATCAGTGCAATGGGGCGGTGCAGAACAACAGGGACACCGAGTCACTGGGGAACACAGATGGAGACAAGGAAAACTGCCACCCACAAAAGCAATTGCCTGCCTCCATATCAACCAAGCCACCATTTTAAGCCCAGCCTCTGCCTGGAGGTGGAACTCACAGTACTCTGAGACTGGGGTTCACTGAGTTCCTTTAGTTTAATGGACTCTTCATGCTTCTGAACTCCAGTTATCATTGGGAGGAGGGTTAAGATGTAAGGAGGGAACAGGGGTCATCTTTAAGGATGCTGGCTTCAGAGTTTGAGGAGGGGGACTTGGATGAGATGCTCTGTAGACCCTAGACCGAGACCCTCCCTAAGTGAGCCACCTCTTTGGCACTGTCACTACAGCCTGTTTCCATGCACTCTTCCTCCAGGTACAATCTGTACTGCTGCTGCTCCTTCTTCTTGCTTCTGCTGCTGCTTGCACACTCAGAGATGGCTGGTGAACCAGATAGCAACAACAAGGAGGAGGCGGCGAAAGAGAGGTAGAGGGCTGGAATGTGGGCCAGCTTCTTTTCCCGGACACTGGCCTAGAAGGGAATGCGGCCCTCAGGCTCAAAATTGTTCCTTATTCCTGCGCTAGGCCCTACAAGTGCCACTTAAGATGGAGCATTCTGCATCTGTCACAACAACTCAGGGAACTCTGCGCTTGCTCAATCCTTCATGGACCTTTGACATAGACCTGGAAGGGACATTAAGGGGACTTCTTTCTAAGCATAATAAGGCAGGATTTGCTATCCCCAGATCATTTGTTGTTGTTGTTTAGTCATTTAGTCATGTCCGACTCTTCGTGACCCCATGGACCAGAGCACGCCAGGCACTCCTGTCTTCCATGGCCTCCCGCAGTTTGGTCAAACTCATGCTGGTAGCTTCGAGAACACTGTTCAACCATCTCGTCCTCTTTCATCCCCTTCTCCTTGTGCCCTCCATCTTTCCCAACATCAGGGTCTTTTCCAGGGAGTCTTCTCTTCTTATGAGGTGGCTAAAGTATTGGAGCCTCAGCTTCACAACCTATCCTTCCAGTGAGCACTCAGGGCTGATTTCCTTAAGAATGGATAGGTTTGATCTTCTTGCAGTCCATGGGACTCTCAAGAGTCTCCTCCAGCACCATAATTCAAAAGCATCAATTATTTGGCAGTCAGCCTTCTTTATGGTCCAGCTCTCACTTCCATACTTCACTACTGGGAAAACCATAGCTTTAACTATACGGACCTTTATTTTATATAAACATAAATATTGAAACGAAAGACCGATTATTTCTTTTGAGCTCCACTCCAAAGGTGGATTGGTGCTTCATTAAGCTTAAGCCTTAGAAGGGGACATGATTTGTTGGGACTATGGCAGACTCAACCTTTTTGAGTCCATGGCTTCCATTGACCAACTACATTCTTTCTGCGGCACCCCTGTGGGGCTCAGGAGCCCACTTATGTCACCCCTTGCCTGCAGAGCTGGCAGCCCCTCACCCCTTTTCAAACACCCTCCCTTATGGAGTGTTCCCTCAGCCTCCTCTCCTCTCTCCCCTCTCCTTGGGAGTAGTCCTCTGGGCAGCCACCTCTGGTCTCTGAACTGCGCCTCCCCTGCCCTAGAGAGGGGTGCCTCCTCACACTGCCCCCAGGGGCCTGGGACTTGTCTGTCCATTCCCAACAGCAAGAGCTGACAGACTGGCTGCCTCAGCTCCTGGCAACCAGCACCCCCTGGCCAGCTCCAGAGGCACCATTCGCCTGTGGAGCTTGTAGCCAGGGCTGCTGCAACAAACAGCTGCACAAGTCTTTGGGAGGCAGAGCCACAAGAAAGTATCAGAAGAGGGAGGGAAGGAAAAAGGGACAGAGGCCAGTATTGCCCACAACACGCTTCACCATCAATCAAGGCACCCTAGGGTGCCACAGCACACTGGGTGAAAACCACTGGACTATGGACTTGTGCATGCTGGAGTTTACTGTGTGTTTGCAGTCACTTGTGTTCCCATTTTATTTTCACAGTTCACATGACATCATCCTAAAACAACGGCCGTCTCAATGCTTTCCTCCTGTATGTTCAGGTTTAACCCAATACAAAGATAATCCGAAAAACTGGGGAAAATGAAGCTCCACATTACTCGACTTGGAGGTCGCACTTTACTGTATTTCACTTTCTGCTGCTCCCTTTTTCATGCCTGCTACTTCTTCAAAAGTTTCTTTTCTTTTTTAGCTGTGTTGGTAACTATTTAGGGTGTGCTCTTGAATGGAGAACTATTTTTTCTTTTGATCCCTCAGATTTGCACAAAACCAGAAAACAGCACACGCAAAGCACATAAAAAATTCTAAACCCGGTATTTGGGGCAGCAATCTGAAAAGTATGTGCTTGCTTTCATTTGTTTTCCAGCTTCCTAAGTGAGGGTATGTCAGGAGCTGCTTAGGGTGTGTGTCTAAAATTTTGATTTCTCAAGTTTGTGCAAAAACAGAAAACTGCACAAGCAAATTTACAATTGACTGACTCTGTGCTTTCTCACAATTTTGAGGCATGAATTTACACCCATGCCCTAGTGGTAATTAATTGACATAAAGAAAGTTGTCTTATACCAAGTCGGACGACAATAGCTCAGTATTGTTGACGCTGGCAGTAGCCCTCCAGGATTTGAGACAGGAGTCTCTCTTAGCCCTACCTGAAGATATGCAGGATCAAACATGTGACCTTCTGCATGCAAAGCAGATGCTCTTCCACTAAGCTACAAGACTCTTCCTTCTTACTGCCATGTTCAGGTACTCATCAGGGAGCACTGTTGTCATATTTTGGCTCACTGCTGTCCATACTTTCAAACTCATTGAGAAAGAGAGGGGGTTGCAAGGGTTCTACTTTCTCCCTCCCCTTTCCCTCTCCAATTTAATGGTTAAACGTGCCAATTTTACAATGCAAAAGGTGTGCATTATCTACGAACCAGGAGTTGCCTGGCTCTCCCCAGAATTCATTGCTGGTCTCAACACCACTGTACACAAGCCAGTCATGGCAATTGCTTAAAGTTCCTTCTCTGCCAAGCTTCTGCTCCTCAAACATGCAAATACTTTGGTTGGGCTTGTGATCTGAAGCTCTGCATTGTTCTGTCTCACGTAAGGGCAGAGAGGCAGCTCTGCAAACTCCTCATGGCCCTGTTTCTGTTTCTGTTAAGCAGGTTCAAGGAGATATTATTCAATATGCTACCCAGGCGTTCGATTGTTTACATACTCAGTTGTGTGAGGAGTTGGCAGCGTGCAATCGGTCAGCTAGATTACAAAGGGACCTTCTTCTGAGTTTGTAGACTGTATGTAATTGTGGGAGGTTACAGGAAGATGGATGGGAACCAAATTAATCAGACAGGTTTTCAGCTAGCTCATTTTACTGGAAGGGGGATTATGTATTGAATTGCCCAGCGGGAACTGAGCTCATGCCAAATTACCAGGTAGGCTCACCCTGTTCGCAGCACCCACCCAACGCACCACACTAGCAAAACAGCAGGGAATCAAGCAATTTCTGGCTGCGGCAGGCCATTTGGCTGGTTATCAAGCCCAGAAGGCTTTGGCACTTGTCCTCTAGAGGAGAGGGCACAAGCTGGGGAGCGGAGGGCACAGAGAGAGGCAGAGCCCATTCTCACATTGTGGCTCTATCACCAAAAGAAGATTTTTTTTTCCTCCCCAACTCAACCCAACCCATCTAATGGGGGCTCTACGTGACTTTCTTTTCCTGAAATGCTTTTGGAAACTAGAGAAACAGAGCAGGAAGGAAATTAGTTGGGTTACTTTCCCCCCCTGCATGCTACTGTTTTCTGTAGCTCTTCTCAGATTTGGTAGTATCTGATTCCTTGGGAACAAGCAAGATTCACTAAAGAAGAAACACAAAAGCAATAGCAGGTGCCTTTTCTGGGGGGCTGAAGTCTTTAGCAAACTTGATGCACAAGCCCTGAGGTTGGAAATGAGATGCTGAACAGCCTGTGTTAAAGGGGACAGAGAACTTCAGGGGAATAATGCATATATTGGGAAGTTTCTAAGTAGCTGGTTTGGTGTAGACCACTGGTCAGTCAGAGTGCTGGACTGGAACATTGGACAGCAGGGTTTGAATCCTCACTCAGCCCCAAATCTCACAGTCTCTCAGCCTAAGCTACCTCATAGGGGAAATAGGGAGAATGATGAGCTCTTTGAGATATAAATGCAATGCAATCAATCAATAGTAGACACCCACACCCAAAGACAAACAAGTCTGATGTTGGGGGTCATCTCCAGATCTGACTGGCAAAAGGTCTCCAACTCAGTAGTAGAGCATCTGCTTTGCATGCAGAAGATCCCAGGTTCGATCTCTGGCATCTGCAGGTAGATCTGGGAATGTCCCCAATCTATAACCCAGGAGGACCACTGGAGATGGGCCAGTGGTCTAGCTCAATAGAAGCAACTTCCTATATTCCTTGCGATATTTCTTCATAGACCAATCCCAGGCTTGTGAACTCAAGAAAATGCACAGAATGTGGTACTGGGTACAGACTTGTGCCTCTCTAGTTGTTTCACTAATTTTAGAAATGAACATTTCTAGCTGAAGTTGTGTATGCCAGGAGTATTACTTAATTAACTTCTAACTTATCATATGGCACCTTTCTGTTAGAAAGTGGCTTACTTAACAAAGTGGCATTAGTTTTTGGAGGCCAAAGATCAGTGGTCTTTGGAAATTGGCTAGTGCAGGCATCTGCTACACACACACACACACACTTCAAGCTTCAATGTACAGGGTGAGTCTTTTAAAAGAGGCCCCGTGGAATATGTGTACTCGGTATCCATGGGGCCTCTTTTAAAGGACTTACCCTGTATATGCTGCACTGGACTGATGCTGGTATTCAGAGATGGGTTTAGGGGAGTGCAACCAGTTCACCTGTACTGGGCTCCGAGTAGAGAGGGTGCTGCAGGGGACACCACAACTATGATGAATAATAGAAGGTGAGAGGTGGGAGTAGGGGTGCCTCTGAAATTTTAAAGCCCTAAGTCTCCACTGATAGTATTTAGTCTTTCCTTTTCATCTCACATTGAGACATAAGAAAACTGAGGTCCCGATATAACCTAATTAACAGATACTGTCCTTGTCTTTCTCCCCACACCTTCCAGGTGCCCTACCTATTAATGACCCAAGTCCTTGAAGCTCTGGTTAACTTTTTCTTTTTGCCAGCACCCAGGTTGTGCCTCCACTCTACCTGTCCGACAGGTGTATCTGGCTACTTGCCAGCTCCGCCTTCAAGTCATTTACAGGAAGGAAGGATGTAAACAGAGGGGAGGAAAGGTCAGGCCTTGTGCCAGGAAACAGGGTTGTGGAAAAGGGTTGAGCTGCTACGGAGCTTTACGGTCTTCATGCCCTGTGAGAAAGAGAAGCTCTACTGTCCAAACCTTAATTCTTCATCGAACAGAAAGGAAATAGGTGCTGGTCAATGACTTCTCCCTATCTGGTTTCTTGTTCCTTCCAAGACACTTATTGTATACAATAGCTTGACTGTTGAGGTTAAAGATGACTGTGACTACCAGACCTACAAGCTGACCATAAGCAAATGTTGAAAGCAGAAGGCTTAGTAAACCTGTATAATTTTAAACCAGATTCCCTGAAACAGTTATGGTCGCAAATGCTTTGAAAGGTGAACTTCGCAGGAGTTGCCCTGTTGTTTTGTTGTGGCAAGGTAGATAGGACATATCTCTTCACCTTGAAGGTTAACAAAAGTTTAGGCTGCAATCCCGTGCACATTTATTCAGGAGCAAGCACCACTGAGCAGAGTGGGACTTCTTCCTGAGTGAAAATCCATAGGATTATGCTCTTACTGCAGCATAGCAGAAGCCCTTCAACAGGTGCCTGGTGACATGGACAAGTTATGAATGGCTACTTCTAATGTTTTCTTAAAATATTTCAGTAGTTGCTCAGAAGCAGTTTCCCCTTCCAGTTGAAGAGAATGGGACTTTCCATTCCTCTGAGGCATTAGGAACATCCAGGACTAGAAACAGGATTTTCAGGTGAATGACTCACAGAAGACTTTCTGGGTCGGTTTTGTTCATGCTCAGAGTCTGCTATATTTAGAATCAGCAAGGATTTTCCCTCTCATCATGTTACTACTACCATTATTCAGTGCATTTTTATACCTCTTTATATTTTAAAGAAGAAAAAAATATCAAAATATTAGTTTACAACCTACATTAAAACATCAGATAAAACAATTCAGGATAAAACATTACTGAAGAAAGTCAACTATGCATTAAATTTAACATAATTAACAGGAAACTAAAGTATTATCTTAAAGATTTCAAAATAAAACGTTACAAAAGAAGTTAACTACAGAATGCACATTTAACATGGCTGAGTTAACCAGCTTGGCTTCTGATTCTTTCTGGTGGGTCTTTCCCTATTGCACATATCTTGGCACAACTGCATCAGTCATACATAGCTAATTTGTGCATCATGCACCTTAGTGTGGCCTACTGCCTCTCTGGAAGTCTGCATTCCATAGGTTTATGTGTCACCTTGTCTTTGGGTTTGACTAAATGCCCTTTTAGTCCTTTCCATGCTGTGATTTGATTTGATTCTAAGTTTGCAATTTCTAAGTTTGCAATTTATGCAGCCTCTTGCAGACGCCACCTTTCTCCAGCAGCTCAAGAACTTTTGAGGGCGATTGGCACACTGGGGTGCCAGATTTTCAGTTTCTCTCCAGCCAGATATCTGCTAGTCCAGATCAGCACAGGGTGGGGCAGGACCACAATTACTGCGCACAGCGTGCTATAGTTGCTCTTATAAAATATTTCCAGGGAAGGGCCATAGCTTGGCAGTAGAGCACATGATTTACAAGTAGAAGGTCGTAGTCACCAGCATCTCCAGAACCATTTGAGAGCTGCTGCCAGTCAGATAGATGGCTCAAGGGTCTGACCTAGTATAAATCTGCTTCTGGTGTTGCAATCTCTCTTACTTTGATTCCATGTTCACAGCTGCTATGACTAGGGAAACTAGTAAAAAGGGTAAAGGTAAAGTGACCCCTGACCATTACGTCCAGTCACGGACAATTCTGGGGTTGCAGCGCTCATCTCGCTTTACTGGCCGAGGGAGCTGGCGTTTGTCCGCAGACAGCTTCTGGGTCATGTGGCGAGCATGACTAAGCCACTTCTGGCAAAACCAGAGCAGCGCATGGAAATGCTGTTTACCTTCCCGCCGGAGCGGTACCTATTTATCTACTTGCACTCCATGCTTTCGAACTGCTAGGTTGGCAGGAGCAGGGAGCGAGCAACGGGAGCTCACCCCGTAGCCAGGGATTCGAACCGCCAACCCTCTGATTGGCAAGCCCTAGGATCTGTGGTTTAACCCACAGCACCACCCACCTCCCAGACTGCATGTAGAGAAACACAAACAGGAGTTAGAACAGGGACGGGGAAACATTCCCTCTGGCGGGAAGGTAAATGGCATTTCCATGTGCTGCTCTGGGTCACCAGAAGCGGCTTAGTCATGCTGGCCACATGACCCGGAAGCTGTACTTTGGCTCCCTCAGCCAGTAAAGCGAGATGAGCGCCCCAACCCCAGAGTCGTCCGTGACTGGGCCTCACGGTCAGGGGTCCCTTTACCTTTATTTACATGCAGTCTAAGAAATTTGCAGGATATAGTAGTGATGATAAATGGAAAAGAGGAATGCACCTGGCAATCAGGCTAAATACCTACCTGTGGAGAAAGGTAGGAGGACCTGATTAGTGTGTGGCACCTGCCAAATGTTATTTTTCTTGCAGATCTTGCAGAGTCAACCACAATACAAAGCCAAGACAATACAATGGCTGTTGAAGACACCACAGGCTTAGTTATTCTTCTGCTGGAAAAGACGTGGGCAAATATATAACCACCCACTCATCAGCAGTCCTCCCCTGCCACCAATCTCCTTCCTCCAAATAATCTGGTCATATAAACTGAAGTAGCCTAACTCCACCTCCAACACTTAGGAGCCCAGTGACTCATTCTGAAAGATTGTTGTGGAGGGTCAGAGCTGAATGAGAACTTAACACCAAGGACAGAGGTTTGCTTTCACTTTCCCATCCTGAAAACAAAGTCAAAAGCTTCTGCAAACATAGAAAAGCCCAGGAAATGGATGAAAAAAGTATCTACGAGGTTAGGTTCTTAAAAAGACCAAACAACTTTGCCATTCTCTGGGTGTGTGGGGGTGTGTGTATGCATGTGTGTAACCAAACTGTTCACAGCTTTGCCACCTTTTCCTGGAAATGCATTATCTGCTTTTTGGTACAGCTAGAAGTTCAGCAGGTGAAATACTAGCCAGTGGTGCATCTTTATGCCAAGTAAAGCATCACCTGATGAATTTCTACTCTTCCTGCAACTAGAAAAAAACACATACCAGAAAGAAACACACAGACCAGATCAGTGATCAGAGTTACAAACCAATCCTATGTAGATTTGCAGAGAATTAAGTCCCACTTTGTTTAATCGAACTCTTTTTTTAAAAAAATATTTTTTATTAAAGATTTCTTAGTTTACAAAAATACGTGTATTGTCTCTTTTTCAAGTTGTGATTTCTACAGATCAGTTTCATTTGTTGTGAGATGTTAGTGTTGCATGCAGTATTAGGCTGGGAAGAAAAGAGGGTGAAAGAGGGGGAGGGGTGGAGTGAGAATGCTTCTATTTTTTTACTTAGTGGGGTTTTGTGTCAGCGTCACTTGTAGGGGTTCTCTTACTATTCGCTTGTTGTATTTCCTTGGTGCTGACAGAGGTTGGGGGTGGCCTAGGGTGTGATTGGTTGGCTGTAGTGAGATTTGTTTATGTGTGTGAGTGTGTGAGAGGGTGGGTTTGGGGGTCAGGTTAGCCATATTGATTCGTATGATCTTGATGGATTCTTGTTGTTGTCTTGTTGGGCTATGTATGTGATAAAGTGGAAGCATACCGGGGTGAAGGCATCTTCTATTTTCTTTTCTTTTACCTACTAATGTTGTTTGTTGCCTTTGTGTGGTGAAGGAAGAGACTGAGAGGTTAGTGGGGGGTATGTGTGAGTGTCTATTTTTGTTTGTGTGGTGGATCCTTTTGCGCTGTGGGTAGATTCCTTGGGGCTGGGGCTGAGAGAGTGTGTTGTGTGTGAGTGTCTATTTTTGTTTGTGTGGTGGATCCTTTTGCACTGTGGGTAGATTCCTTGGGGCTGGGGGCTGAGAGAGTGTGTTGTTGGGGTGATTGGGGAATGGAGAGGGTGAATTGTTGTCATCTGGGTTGAGATTGGAGTGGGGTGGGATTGGGATGGGTCTCTATAGAGGGGCAGAGTAGGGGGGATAGTGGTCCTGCTGCCAATATTAATGGCATGGGGGGAAGAGGTGAAAGGGAGGGGTGTCACCAGTTGGTTGATTCGAGGTTATTTCTGGATGTTTCATTCAGCTGTGGTTGTTGTTGCAGATTTGTCAGTCTATATGGTATGTGTTTAATAGAACTCTTTAAAGTAAATGAGCATACACTCCAGGCTTTTGTCTAACAGGGTATGGCCATAGTTCAGCAACTACAGTGGTCCCTCAGGTTACAGATGCATCAGGTTACAGATACTTCAGGTTACAGACTCTGTTAACCCAGAAATAGTACCTTGGGTTAAGAACTTTGCTTCAGGATGAGAACAGAAATTGCGTGGCAGCGGCGTGGCAGCAGTGGGAGGCCCCATTAGCTAAAGTGATACCTCAGGTTAAGAACAGTTTCAGGTTAAGAACAGACTTCCGGAACGAATTAAGTTCTTAACCCGAGGTACCACTGTAGTTTGCATCTGCATGAAGGTTTGGGGGGAAACTTCCTATGCTCCATCAAAAAGAATGCAGAAGACTTCAAGCAGCTGAGTTACATACATCAGGCATCTTTCTGAAATCGAGAGAGGAAAAGGTCCTTGTCAAATGGCACAGTGTCTATAATTGTGGTTGAGGGGCACAGGGGTTGCTGTTTTTTACCTGGGCAGAGCTGGGGCAGGGCAGTAGTGAGGCTGGGTCTACACAGGGCTGCTCCCAGCCAATCCTGTGCCCCAGTTAGTACATTTGCATGGCCCAGCCTGGCCCTACTCCAGCCCAGGAGTGACACCAGTGTTGGGAGGGTGACTCCATAGCTCTGGCCCACTGCATGCTCTGCTATTACATTTCATATATAATTCATTTAACAGAATGAAGAAATCATACTCTGGGTCTTATCAATGCTCATAGCTATCCTCCCCCCCCCCCCATTCAGCCTCAAGTAATAGTGACATCCTGGTGGTGAAAAAAATGTAAACAAAGCATAAGGACAGTCAATTGATAGGATAGGGTTTATTCAAAACATTGCTAATGCCATTAGTAATTCTTTTTAATGTTAATTGCTATAATCTCAAATGCCTACTTAGCAGCTATCTTGGCTCTCCTGGGTGATCTCCTGACCATTATGATGTCAGTAGCTTTGTTGAGGAGCTTGCAGAGGCAGGTCTGGGGAAACCACATTGGTCTGAGAGGTTCTCCCGATCCCTGGTTGCCTCACAACAAGAAAGACCTTACTTAGAGTGGATTAAGGAGGAAGGTAGTGCTGGGATGGGACTTACTAGCAAGGATGGTTCTTTGGAACCACAGACACTCAAGTAGTTTAAGAAGAGGAGAAGATCCTGCTGGATATCTCGCCCGACATCCTGTTCTCATAGGGGGCAACCAGAACCAGGATGCAACCAAAATTTGTGTCCTACTTCTTCTGGAATGTCAGTAAATTTTAATTCAGAAGACTGGTGTCCTGCCTTGTCTGTAAAAGTCACTGTGAAGGGGAGCATTCTATTACTGGCAACATGGACGTGGCCAAGGAGGAGCAGGAGAAGCAGCTCCCCCCCCCATCAAGTAAAGAAATAAACATACAGTACTTAAGTAACTGACCAATGACGATGCAGATAGCTCAGTTCTCCCCCACAATACAAATCCTGCCCCCAACATAAATCCTGGCCACGCCCATGGCTAGCAATGCAAATATTGGGCAAACAGTCAAAACCAACATATAGGAGACTCAACTATCCAGAGTCCAGTGCTGGAATAACAGTTTGGGAGCAAAAAAAATCCTTCCAGTAGCACCTTAAAGACCAACTAAGTTAGTTCTTGGTATGAGCTTTTGTGTGCATGCACACTTCTTCAGATACACATGAAAGCTCATACCAAGAACTAACTTAGTTGGTGTTTAAGGTGTTACTGGAAGGAATTTTTTTTGTTTTGACTATGGCAGACCAACACGGCTACCTATCTGTAGTTTGGGAGCAGATCATGAAACTGTCTCACAGGAACAACTCTGGAACTTCTATCCATCTGTGATTCTCTCTCTCTCTCTCTCTCTCACACACACACACACACACAAACAAACAACTTGATCACACCAGCTCTCAGCAGTGACACCAACTCAATGCCCTCAAATCAGCCACTTTGTCTCTTAAGCATCACCACTGGGACAACACTCTATTTCCATCAGCCTTCAAGTTTGCCCCATAAAAGCTCTGTATTTATGTTACAATTATGTGTTTCTATAAAAGCTTTGGCTAGCTGTTATCATTTATGTTGCAAATATGTACTAAATATGGATTTCTCTCTGCGTGAGCTAACTAATGTTAAAAAAGAGGGGAAAGGTCACTCTGTATTCCCTCCCTAGTCCACATTTGAACCTGGGCCCTTCCAACAATCAGTTCAAAAGATGTAATTTAAATCCAGTTGGGAGGATTTCTCATCACAGTAGGAAGAAATAGACACACACCCCATAAGCAAGTTTTAGATCGCGGGAGGGAACCTGCAGCTTATGGGTCAAATTTGTGCTAGTAAGAGCCACAATTTGGTTCATGAAGCCATTTACTGTCTTCACTGGCCCCACACAGGGGTTGGATCAGCTGTGCAACTCAATTTCCAATGGAGCTTCACCATGCAGCCAATCCTTGCAGAAAGCAGCTTTGGCAGCCCTATACTCAGAACTTCACTGAGCATAGTACTAGCAACATCCTTTACCCTACGGTTGTCAGCCATCTACTGAATCCTTGGAAAGTGCTCCACAAAGGACTTTGGCAGGTGGGCAGGGCAACCCACCTGTGAATCAGCTGACAACATGATTTCACCTGGTGATTGGCAGGTGGGTTGACTGTTGACTCCCAGCCATTTTAACCAAATCACGTCCACCATTGCCTTCTAAAAACTGTAAGAGAGTGATCACCAATATGGGCTCAGGACCCCTCTGCTCACCCTCCAATGTAATTTGAGCTCTGATCTGGAGCAGCAGCCACTAAAACTATCTGTCGCTGTCCCTGGGGAAATGGTTTTAGTTGGAAATACGTGAACTCTTCATTATGTAACCTCAGCAGCCAAAGAGGTTGCTCTGCTGTGTGTTTACAAATCTTACTCATCTGTGTGTGTGTGTGTGTGAGAGAGAGATATGAAGCAATACAAAATCCTTTCTCGAACACACCCTTCCCAGGGTCAGGTGTGGCACACCGTGCAGCAGACTTGTCTGCCTGGGGGCTCGGAAGAGGCTGAGCTGTACTTTAGAGAGTCTTGTAAAATTCCATTTAGCTCCCCAGGAATCACGGATGACAAAGCAGAATCGAAAGGGATTTGGGGGGTGGGGGTGGGAGGGAGAGTTAGCAGTTCCCGTGCCAACATAAACCTGAGCCAAACCTTCTCTGGACAGCTCCCAGTTCCCACCTCTGCCCATATGTGTAGCCAGGATTTTTTTTAGGGGAGCAGGCTTTTGTGGGGGAGGGCAGAACTTCAGTTAGTTAAATATATTTATTGATTTTTATTGATTTTTGGGGGGGAGGCAGCTGCCCCTCTTTCCCCCCTTGGCTGGCCCATGGCTCTGCAAATATTAGAAAGCCAATGGACAGAAATTGCTTGTGCTTAAGGAATGAGCAGCGATTCTTTATTATTCTTTATGTATATTCAGGATACATTTGTCAGGCTACTCATTTCTTGCAAATGACTAGGGCCTATTTTTCTCAAGGTAGCACCTTCTGTTGTGTGAATACTGCATTATTTTATACCCATGGAAAATGGAGATCTTTTTCTGGAAGCCAAGTTCATTGTTAACCTCTGGTAGTCTTATTTCTCGGAAACGTTTGTTTTCAATGTGCAGAGAAGTTTAATGGGCAGCACTCAAGCATTCAGTGCCCCGTCTACATGGGAGGGTGCTACAAAGTCTCATTGCTTAACTCCACAGATATTTCTTTAAGAGAAAGAAAAGATTAGGGTCACACATCATTGCAGTTTATTAGCACTTCCTGTCCCAAATTTGGCTGGTTTCCCACTGTTAATTCCTAGTGCAAAATATACACAGTTTTCACTACCACTGGATAGAGAGATGCCTCTGTACCCATGGAGAATCGTGGTCAATGGCATCTTTAATTTTTTACCAAATCCTCAGGCTGTGTAGGCTTCTGCCTAGCTCTATGGCCAATTGATTGTTTCAGCATTTTGTGAATATGCATACAGTGGTACCTTGGGTTACAAACGCTTCAGGTTACAGACTACGCTAACCCGGAAGTAGTACCTTGGGTTAAGAACTTTACTTCAGGATGAGAAATTCTGGACTTGAACAGCCTCAAACTCATGGTAAAGCCCAGCATGGACAAACCCCTATGTTGGGGCTTCAGACCTTTATGGCGTTATGAATCCAACATGCAATGAGCTTTCCTTAAAGTATCACAGGTACCTTGATAGGAGGATGCAACAGGAGCAAAGGAAACCTGTCTACTTAACTGACAGTGGCCATGGTGCAGAAGACTGGAGGTGGCATTGGTATAAGGCTATAGGCTGAAACACTGCCTGAACTCTAATTGGTGCCTGCAGGGAGGAGCTGCCCCACACAGTCCACACTGAGCAATCATGCACTGGAATGGAGCCATCCTTCTTCATCTCCTAGCCCATGCAGGTAATTGTATGGGTGTCTCAGGACAAAGTGTCCTGACTGCTCCAACATGTAGAAAGAAGGGTGTGTGGTTCCCAATGAGGCCTCTGCTTTCAGAGCACTGAGCCTTCTCTGGGCTCCCCATTTGCTTCCCTGCAGCCTCTCTTGCATTGCAAGCCTTCCCCCACCTGTTATCCTCCAGATGCACCATTGGCCATATTGGGTGTGGCTGATGGGAGTTGGAGTCCAAAATATCTGAAAAGCACCAGGATGGGGGTGCCTGCCCTTGTGTGTTTTACCCAGATGTGGGTGCTTCTGGTATGAGAGTTTGACCGATGAGAGAAGCTTCTCAGAGAGAGAGAGAGGGAGGGAGGGAGGGAGGGAGGGAGGGAGAGGTCCATTGCAGGATGGAAGGAAGCATAGGCACCGACTCCATGGGGCTTGAAGGGGCCTGAGCCCCCTCAAAAATTCGTTTGGGGGGGCTCTGCCCCCCCAATAATCTCCGGCGCCCCTCCAGCAGAGCGCCATCGCCGCCCCTCCCCCAGCCCAAAATGCACAGGGAGGGGCAGGCTGCATGCCTCCTGCCCTCCCTCCCGAGCAAAAGCTCCACCCAATTTCCTTTGGAGCTGATTAATAGGCGCAGCACGCTCTCCCCTATTCACTCACGAGGAGGCGGCGCCACTTTATTTGCATATTCATGAGCTTATTTATTATTCATGAGCTTTCCTGGGCCCCCCCAATATTTTTTATAAGTCCGCGTCCCTGGAAGGAAGGTCCATTGCAGGATGGATGGAAGGCAGGGGCCATAGGTCAGTGGTAGAGCATCTGCTTTGCATATAGAAGCCATCAAGTCCAGGCTCTGGCATCTCCAGTGAAAAGGATTCCATAAGGTGATGGGAAAGACATCTCTCTGCCTGGAAACCATAGAGAGCCCTTGCTAGAACACACAATATTAAACTAAGTGGGCAAATACATACCTTCCAACACTTTGAAGCCCAAATCCAGGACACCATCTTCCTGTTTTTAATCGCAAGAGCATAGTGGCCATTTGGGTTACCATGATCTTGCCTGATTTTGCACCATGGTCCCCCCTAGTGCTTTTTCAGGCATGGTGCCCCAAAATGCACATTTTGGGGTGCCACGCAACATCATAGCCCTGAAAAAAGTGGGTTTTTTGGGGGGAGGAATCATGTTGTGAAATCACACAAGATTACAGCAACCCAAATGGCCGCTGTAGAAAATGGAATGTCCTGGCTATTTTCTGGGACACTTGAGTATCCAAATAGCCCCATTCTGGTGTGAACTGAGAAAGCTACCTATGTTCCTCACCGGCACGTGTGTCTTGTTATTAAAAGCAGGTTCCATGTAAACACCCTGAACTGCCACCGCTGCATTGCATTTGGCCCTCAGGGTTCCAAAGCATGGCGCCAGGGCTTCCTGTGGAATGAGAGGGCGTCTCTAACTCGTGTATCATTAATTGCTGATTGAGCCGAGCTGAGCCAGAGAGTATCACCCAACTTTGGGAGGGCAGCTGCCAGTGGTTTCCCTCAAACTGAGACACAGGCCGCAATCCCAAAGACATGCATTCATGAACAAGTCTCATTGCATCCATCCAGTAGGATCTTGCACATGTGTCTACAGATTTTGGAACGGGGTCTTGGCGCCATCCCAAAAGACATGCCTTAGCAAAAGATCGGTTGGGGAAATTCCATTGTCGTAGGTCAGAGCGGAGAGCTCTCTCTTGGGCTTTCCGAGCCCTCAGCTAAAGGTAAGGAGAAGTACAGTTGGTAGAAATGAGAGAGATTTTTCTTTTGGATGGTGTCAGGGAAAGTGTCCCTAACTTGGGGGACTGTTGAGAGACAGAGAAGGCTGCATGTACAGGCTTGCCCCACAGCAACCAATGGCATCAGGCGTAAGGGAGTCAGCGGGCGACACAAGCTGGCAGGATTTGCAGTGTCTTTATATTTTAGCCTAGCTTGTTTTGTCCTTCAGCTTGCCCTTTGCTCTGGGATCCAGATGACAATCTCCATGGTGTCTCCCCTGCATGGAGGCTGTGGCTGCGAATTTGTTTAATGATCAAACAATGTGTGGCTATACTAGAGGAGTTCCCAGCAGTGGTAGCTCCTGGTGAATAGAGACGTGCCAACTGCCACTCGCTCTAGTTGATTATGTTACCCATATAATTAGCAAGGGTGTTGCTAGTGAGTGGGGGCAGAACCTGGCATGGCTTAACAAACAAGGCTGTCAACAAGAACACAAGGTGATGAAAAAGAGAAAAGGCCTCGAAGATGGCTTTTAGAGTGCACAGACTCGCAATCACTTAATGGGCACGCAGGGTGGTTAAGGAGTCATTAAAAAGGTGGATTGTTTGCTTTCTTTCAATGTCTCTGTGTGGGTGAAGTATGGGGGCAAGGGTGAAGAGCAGCATGGATTAAACTGAAATAAAGGTGGCACTCCTGTATGTGGCATGCTAGTGAAACAGAAAGAGGGCAAAATTGGACCCAAGGAGCCCCCAAAACAGAAAACTAGAGCTTCAGTGTAAGAAAAGGCACACCCAAGGAGAGTGTGCAATATTTTGACTGGACCAAGAGGCAGAGCTCTACACAATCTCTGCAGACCACCCCAAATACCAAGGAGCCCCATGTTGCTCTTCTCTTTCTTTAAATCTGTTTAGTAATTTAGATGTCTGTAAGAATCGCCTTCTGCCAAGCATCGCCTTCTAGCAGTTCGAAAGCACGTCAAAATGCAAGTCGATAAATAGGTACTGCTCTGGCAGGAAGGTAAATAGCGTTTCCGTGTGCTGCTCTGGTTCGCCAGAAGTGGCTTAGTTATGCTGGCCACATGACCCGGAAGCTGTACACCGGCTCCCTCAGCCAATAAAGCCGCAACCCCAGAGTTGGTCATGACTGGACCTAATGGTCAGGGGTCCCCTTTACCTTTAAGTGTCGCCTGGTGCCAAGAGGAGGAAGTTGATATGGTTAAGGTTCACTTGCTGGGAAGAGATGGCTCTTCAGATTCTCCCACCTATTTTCTTCCATCGTATATATTCCCTCCCACCCCCTGCTCTGCTATTGCTGCATACCATTCCTGGAGTAGGCAGAAACTACATACAGTGGTACCTCGGGTTAAGTACTTAATTTGTTCCGGAGGTCCATACTTAACCTGAAACTGTTCTTAACCTGAAGCACCACTTTAGCTAATGGGGCCTCCTGCTGCTGTCGTGCCGCCAGAGCACGATTTCTGTTCTCATCCTGAAGCAAAGTTCTTCACCTATTTCTGGGTTAGCGGAGTCTGTAACCTGAAGCGTATGTAACCTGAAGCGCATGTAACGCGAGGTACCACTGTAATACCATCATGTTTGCAGCTTCTAGAATTTATAGGGCTGTGATAATAATACCTAGCAATAGCTTAGCTCTTTCAAATCTCCAAACGCTTCACCTTCATTATCGAATTGTAACCCTTGACAGCAATCCCACAAGGCAAGTCATCATATCACCAATTGGAAGACTGGAACTGAATGAGAGTGGTTTGTTTAAGGGTCACCTTCCTGATCTCAGCCTCTTAGCCACAATGCAGTGGGGGAAAGGTAGATTGGGACCACGTACATTACAGTGACTTGAAAAGTTGTGAGGTTGCCCCCTCCCCCCCCCGTTTCATGTTGCATTTTCATGTCACTGTACATACCTGAGAGGGAATGGAGATGTCTTTACCCAATGCAGTGTATCGGATCTGTTCCCTGTGCCTGCCACTCCCCATCTCCAATTCAGTGAAGATGTCATCTGTGCATGGGCAGCTTAACATCAGCTTAATTGGGTTGATTTTTTTGAAATCAGATGGAATCTGGTTTGAGGGGAAACACATCAAACAACCATATTTCTCAAGAGGTGACAGGATACACATGGATTGTGGCTAATGTCATGTGTACTTGGCTTGAATGCCAGCCATGGGAGTGCTCTGGAGCTGAAGTAAACAGCCTGGGATCTACTTGTAAATCTCTGAGTGATTTGCAGTAGATTAGCAAGGATTTTGACTCCCCAGTTTTTGCTTTAACAACAGGAACAAAAGGGATGTTTTCCTTCTAAAGGCGCCTCCAGACAGTCAGCATTTTGCAGGAGGGCTTTGAAGCAGGTACTGTGAAGTTCAGGTCTGCACAATTAAAGTTCTTTGTTTCCCTAGCGCAAGAAATCTACTTGGAAAAAAAAGCAGAGAAATGAATTGACTAATGTGGAATGAACCAATAAAGGGGAAGACATATAAACATCTCACAAGCAAATGAGAATGAACCCAGGAGGAATTACAACCTCCGCACAATCAAATTGAATACTTAATAAAGACTGGGTACCGTCTAACCTCTGCACAGGTTTTGTGCCAGCAAATTATTATTAATTATTAGTTTTGTATACTGTCCTATATCCGCAGGATGATTGCTCAATTAACAGGTCATCTCAAGAAGGTAATCTGAAATAGGCTGCTGAGGTGAAGTGTATGGTGGGAGAGGTAGGATGAAAACATAGCAAATAAAATGCCCAATTGGTGGATTACACTCAGCTTGGCAGGTCTAGGCTAAGCTCTGCCTGCATCTGCGAGTAAAGATGATCCTCCCATAGGGCAGGATTGAGGGATCCTCATCCTTAGAAGGAAAATTAACGATAAACCTCAAAATTTGGGGTCAAAGTTTTGCAGGGGTTTTTGCTTTGCAGCACTCCACAAACTGAGCAATTGAAACATCACAGTGAGGTAACTTTGGCACAGATTTGGAAACCCACAAATTTTGGGTTTCGTAGTTAATGGGGCCAACCTTAGATTGTCTCCAGGATGTGGAGAATAAAACTCCGAGGTGGCTGTCACCCTTGGAGGCCAAGGCCCGAAAAAGACCCAATATGGAGGCCAATTGGCCAAAGTATTGGGAAATAGTAGAAAGAGACGGAGACAATTGGAAATTGCAGAGTTTAGAGAAAATGAAAGATAAAGTGCGAGACTGGTTACACTATGCTCAGATTAAAGAAGTGTTTAAGAATGATAAAAAACTAGGATTCCAGGTGGAGAAATCGAAGCTGGAAACAGAACTGTTAGAACCTAAGACTAAAGTATTGTCAAAAATGTATAATTTGCTGCTGAAATGGAATACACAAGACGAATTGGTTAAATCGGCAATGATAAAGTGGGCACAGGACATTGGGCATAATATTATGTTTGAAGACTGGGAAAGGTTGTGGACCACCGGGCTGAACTTCACTGCATGTAATGCTTTGAAGGAAAATTTAATGAAAATGATATATAGATGGTACATGACCCCAGTTAAGTTGGCTAAAATATACCATTCGTCTGATAATAAATGTTGGAAATGTAAGGAAAATGAAGGAACATTCTTTCACCTCTGGTGGACTTGCCCTAAAGTGAAGGCCTTCTGGGAAATGATATATAATGAGCTGAAAAAGGTATTTAAGTATACCTTTACTAAGAAACCAGAGGCCTTCCTTCTGGGTATTGTCGGCCACAATGTGTTAAAGAAGGACAGAACATTTTTTATGTATGCAACAATGGCAGCAAGGATACTGATCGCTAAGAACTGGAAGACTCAGGATTTACCCACTCTGGAAGAATGGTAGATGCAGCTGATGGACTATATGCAACTGGCAGAGATGACTGGCAGAATCCGAGACCTGGGAGAGGAGAGGGTTGAAGAAGACTGGAAGAAATTTAAGATTTATCTACAAAAGTATTGTAATTTGGCTGAATGTTAACAAAGATGTCAGAGTAGAAACAACTGTCTACCATCAAATTATATTTTATATTTGAGATTAATCAAATCTATTGGATATAAGATTACAAACAAAATGATAATTTGCTTGGAAAAGTTTTCTTTTTAATGAAGTAAGTGGAAGCAGAAGGCGTGAGGGAGTCCATAGTAGAATGAAAAGATGTTATAAAAATTGATATTGTTTGTTTAATATGCACTTGTATGAAAAAAACTTTAATAAAAAATTATATTAAAAAAAAAAAAAGATTGTCTCCAGGATGGGGCTGCTTTGCTCTCAATCACTGGGACAGGGAGAGCTCTGGCAGCTTCAGCTTTTCCTTCTCATCAGTATCGGAACATGACAGGAATAGCTACACCTGTGGATCTCCTGGCGGCCTCAAAGTCCTTTAAGAACAGGGCTCCCTGGCAGGTGATCTAAAAGTCATCTGGTCTGTCCCCTGCACCAAGGCAGCTAGCACTATCTGCAGACACGCCTAATATGTTAACACACTGCATCTTCAAAATGATAACATGTCCCACAAGCAGAGAGCAAATGATACAGCGCCAGAGGTGTCTGTTAGGCAAGAAACCTTAGGACTAAATCCAGCTGGCTTGAACAAGTAATAATAATCTCTTGCTTCAGCAGCCAGGGAGTCCAGGGAGTCACCGCCCCATCTCCCTTCAGGGAACATCCCAAACATGGGAATCAGATCCAATGTATGCGCAAACAAAAACTGTTCTCTGAAAGGGATTTTTTTGGGGGGGTGAATCAGTGATGGTATACATAAATATTCTCCAATCTTTGGATACCTGGGGCATGATCCCCTCGCTGCCCCATCCCATTAAAACTGGTAGCACACTTTCCCCTTACACTCAGGTGCTCCATATACATTTTCTAGGTCAGATCCCAGGACAATGGGCTTTGTTCTCCTTGCAGCTGCAGGATGGCTCCTCTCTTATTGCCTCCCACACCCAGCATCAATCCAGGCTCATTGTTGTTGTTTAGACGTTTAGTCCTGTCCAACTCTTCGTGACCCCATGGACCAGAGCATGCCAGGCACTCCTGTCTTAATCCAGGCTCATAGCATTTCAAGGCAACGGTGGCACTTCCCCTGAGATTCCCTTATGCCAGTCAACTGTTGTGTGGGCTGCAGAGGGACCCCCCCCCCTTTTGTCCACACCGCCTCCTTTTATAGGATGTCACTATTCCAGGCACCAACAGAGACAAGAGGAGTCAATGCTGCCTGGGGCCTTCCCAGATCAGTGGACATACTTTGGAACCCCCTGCCTGTTGACATTAGGCAGGCCCCTTCACTCTACTCTTTTCAGCACCTGCTAAAAGCATTCTTATTTATTCTTCCTGGAAGGAAGAAAACCAAAAGAGGCTTGGACAGCAGGGTCAGCCTCTTTTCTTTGGCCTTAGGCCCACCCCCAGCTGGCCGTACATTGTCCTCCCTGGCTGAGGGTGGGTCAAAGGCCGGCCCAAGCAAGTGGTAGGCACCTGCCCAGGTGAGCCCCACTCGGTGCCGCAAACCCCGCCCACCTGTGGGAAAGGGAGGGCGGAAATTAGGGACGTGGGTGGCGCTGTGGGTGAAACCTCAGCGCCTAGGACTTGCCGATCGCATGGTTGGCGGTTCAAATCCCCGCGGTGGGGTGCGCTCCTGTCGTTCGGTCCCAGCGCCTGCCAACCTAGCAGTTCGAAAGCACCCCCAAGTGCAAGTAGATAAATAGGGACCGCTTACCAGCGGGAAGGTAAATGGCGTTCCATGTGCTGCGCTGGCTTACCAGATGCAGCTTGTCACGCTGGCCACGTGACCCGGAAGTGTCTGCAGACAGCGCTGGCCTATAGAGTGAGATGGGCGCACAACCCTAGAGTCTGTATGGGCAGGGGTACCTTTACCTTTTACCTATCCACAAATGTTGACATGTGTTTTCCATCTGTTTTTAGCTTGTCCTTGGTTTTATTTTGTGAATGTTTAAAATAGTTATTTTAAACTGCTTTTATACCATTCTTTTAGTAAACCACCATTCAGCTTCGTTTAACAAGCAAGTGATATATATGTTTTGCAAAATAAATTACGGTAAATAAAAGTGGGAGATGCACTCAGCATGCTGCCTGGTGTTCTCCAAAGCACCTGTCAGCATCTCATAAGAACAGAATATGAGCCTGCAGGAGCAGGCCCAATGGTCCACCTAAGTCCAATATCCTGTTCTCACAATGGCTACCCAGATTCCTGTGGGAAACCCACAAGCAGGATTTGAGCACAAGAGCACTCTCCCCTTCTGTAGATTCCAGCAACTGGCATTCAGAAACATTGCTGCCTCCAATTGTGGAGGCAGAGGGAAGCCATTGTGACTTGCAGCACATGCCCTACACATAGTTGGGGACTCATTGCTATAGATAGGCCACTGTAAGCCAGAACTGGAATGGTGGATTTATTAGCTCCAGGCTCTGTGAGAGGAAAGAGGCAGGATGCAAACTGGAGGAAAATGAGGCCCTAGAATTACCAGTTGATCTTGCACCTCAGCAGCACCTCTGTGGCAGAGAAGGACACACCCTCCCTGAGCAACCTCTCCCCTCCCAGCCCCCAGAGGAAATCTTTCCAGGAACAGCTGCTTCTAGGAGCGTGAACTGTCTAGGATTTGCTCATAGGAAGATGGCCCTGGGACAACCCTGCTTAATAAGGCAAATCAGGCTGAAGGCAACCTCTTTCCTTGGACGTGTTTTAAGGATCCCTGAATACTCTTGCTCGCCTGCCCCCAGCCTTGACTCCACAGGCCTTTCCAATCCCATCCCCCTACCCCAAAATTGCACAAGAGTCCACTCTCACTCTCATCCCCCTGCTTCCCTTGTTGCTCTGCAGAGCAGGGTGCTGCCGCTGCTGCAGTGTGGATCACGGCTGGAACAGAGGCAGGAGTTGCTCTGCTGCAACCTGAGTTGGTTAAACATTCTCCCAGCCCTGTTGGGTAACAAGATCCACCAAGCCGGAGCCTCGGCAAACATGACGAGCTTGCCAGAGTGCAGGATGCGTGACAAGCTTCTCTTGCCCGCCTGCCAATCCTACCGCGTTACCTATTGACTGAAAATAAATACCTCACCCACCCCAACTGTGCCCTTCTCTCCCCCCTCAACCTGTTCTCGCCTGAGCTTCATTACTTCATGCTACAACTATGCTTCCTTCTCCCTCGCTTCCAACCTATCCCAGCTCAAGTGGCATAGAGGGCAAGGATGCTGCCTGTTCCAAAGAAACCAGTGCCTGAAGCTTCAGGCTGTTTATTTAAAGGTATAAGCACACCCTGTTGTGAGGTCTTTGGAACAGGTACCAAGATGTTCAAACAACAGTTGATTCAGATTTTCACTATTTAATAGCAGAGGAATAATCAATCAGCAACTGAGTGCCTTGCTTTCTGCAGGCAGGCTGAACTCAAGCTAGGGTGGTGTAAGTGGTTAGGGGATTGGACTAGGACCTGGGAGACCAGGCTTCAAATCCCCAATCAGCTATGAAGTCCCTATAGGCCAGTCACTGCCTCTCAGCCTAGCCTACCTCACATGGTTGTTGTGGAGTTTGAATGAGCATTTGCTTCCTGGCTGCCTCATTTTGCCTAATGGTAGGGCTGGCACTGCTAAACAATGTTCACACTTGACTTTTGGCAGGTTTTCAAGGGGGAGGAATGCCCTAACTGTGGAACATCCATCATTAGGCTGCCCTGTTGTTCCTTTGTTCCCCGGACTAGATCACCATAGATAGTGATGTGCTAGTCAGTCAGCTATAGAATTTAAGATGAGACATATGGGAGGAGGCAGCCTTTGACGTATGTTGGCTCCAAATCCATAGGCAGCCCTAGTCACAGCTCATCTGTGATGACCGTAATGCCTATATAAGTAACCCAGACATTATTGAGCAGGGAGGGGGAACCTGTGGCACTCCAGATGTTGTTGGGATCCAGCTCCCACAAGCCCCAGCTAGCATAGCCAGGGATGATGGGAGTTGTAGTCCAACAACATATAAAAGGTCACATGCTTTTCCATTACCCAGAACTCCTCCCCTTTCTCTGTTTAACCCTGAAGATACTAGTTAGGGAAGATATTAGACAGGGATATGGGGAGCACCAAATAAATAATACAATGCTGGGCACCTGAGGGAGAAGTAAAATGAGAACTTGAAAGCCTGGGAGCATTCAAGAAAGAAAGAAAGAAAAAAAGAGTGTATTTGTTGCTTAATGCTTCTGAATCAACCCTATTTGCCTATATGGGATTGAATCTCACATGAAAATAGTCTAGAAATATTCTGAGTACATTTGTCTTTGTCACAACTATGACGTGTGCGACATAACTGTGATGTTAATATGGGCTGCGTTTTGACTGGGTGTGATATACCACCAACGTTTGTTCTTCCAAGTTTTGTGCCATGTAGTAGATTTGTTGCTTCCCTCCTTCAGAGCATCACCTCACCACTGCTGTGTCTGGTTACTTTTTTGTAAACGAAATAGTGAAGACGAGACATGTAGCCAAGCTGCTGTTCAAAATGTCAAGAGCAGCAGTGGCTGGCGGTGCCGACAAAGCGGTGCTGCTCACCTGGCTTCCCGGTGGCAGGTGTTGCTGCTGTTTACCAACAGGGAGAGGGACAAGGTGGCAGAGACATCAACCTGGAGCAGACACAGTGGCAGAGTCAATCGGCGGCTCCCACTGCTGTGCCTGAACCATGCCAGGCTCCCCCCTATCTTGCCCCTACCCACCTTGGCAACTGACAACGGCACAGACTATAGATTAACCAGGACTTTTATTTTTCCTGCATTTGCCTGCTGGCTAAAGGAGAGTGTTTCTGAGCATGTTCAGAGTTAGCAACAGAGCTTCCAGGTCCAAAGAGTTGATTTCCAGGCAAGCTTAAACCCCAAACCTCCCATTTGCCATATAAGCTTTGGCCTTGAACTTTGCTGGCGAGGAGTGTCATTTAAGATGTGATTTCAAACATAAATATTGGGGGAAGGCGGATGCTTACTTCTGGTGAAAAGATGTAGATGTTGGGAAATATCAAACATTATTATAATTTAGTACCGTACACAAGAACTGGATCAGGCCAAAAGCTATGGTGCCCAGCCTCCTGCCTCTGGGAAGCCTGAAAACAGTTTTCTGCTAAGAAAATAAAAGGATTGAATTTTTAAACCTTAGTTGGTACCTCTGTGATATGTATAAGGGATTGATTTACCTGGTGAAAATGTCTGTTTAGTCCAGTGGGCAGAGAACAGGACCGAGTGTAGAAATAGCCCAGTTAAGGTCATTGCTGAGCCTTGAAGCTCTCTGGATGATCTTGGGCCAGTCTCTCTCTCTTTCTTTCTTTCTCTCGGCTCAACCTATCTCTCGGAGTCGTAAAAGGATAACAAAGGGTGTGTCTGTGGACTGTGGACCTTGTAATCCACCTTGTGCTTCTTGGAGGAAGGATGGGAAACAAAATCTCCATCATTGACTGGAAAACCTGGTTACGTGTTTTCAGGTGATTGGCAACTATCCCCTGGCAAAATGATTCAGTCGAATTTTAATGCACTGTGTTGGTATTTCCCAAACCCATTCTCTGAAATCAGATTAAAGTCAGCAACAGGCCGCCTGTGCCAAATCTGTCCCTTTGAAGAGCGATGCCTGATTCCTTCAGTTGATTAATCCAGAAATGAAAGAGAAGTTTGGAAGGAAAGGCAGTTGAAGCGATGGAACTAGGGCCGCATCCATACCATACATTTAAAGTGCTATGATATCAATTTAAACAATCCCCCGAAGAATTATGGGATATGTGGTTTGTTAAGGATGCTGAGAGTTGTGAAGAGACTCCTATTTCCTTCCCAGAGGTACAGTTCCCAGACTGGTTTAACAATCATTCCCTCTTCACAGGAAACTCAAGTAATTGTAGCTTTGTGAGGGGAATAGGGGTCTCCCTAACAACTCACTGTACCCTTAAACACACTACAGCTCCCATAATTATTTGGGGGAAGCCATGGCCATTTATAGTTGTATCACATATTCCCACATATTCCCCAATCACCCACTTGGTGAGGGAGAACAGGGGTTTCAGCCCACCCATTTCCCAAAGCTATTGTGCAGTAAGTACAGCTAGTTGCTGACCAGAGTCTTAAATTCTCCTTCAGCCACAGTTAAACAGGGTATGAAAAGTAGCTGCTATAGCAAAAACTCAGAAAGTTTCACTTGGCACTAGGCAAATAACTCAGAAAGTTTCATTTGTCATTGGATGTAAAAGTTCATATTGGGTGTTGATGTTTGTTTTGCTGATGTAATTTTATTAAAAAATTGCTTGGTGCTAGCATGTTGACAGTCTCACACCAAGACACCCTCTCTCCCTGCTTCAAACACGTGCTCTAGTTTAAACACTGTTTTGGGAAGTTTGAGAGTTTTTACACTGCCCCTATTTGGAGTGGGGGGTGGGAGAAGGGTTCCCTCCCCCCCCCCAACCTTTACATTACAAAGAAAGACTTAAGTGTTTTGAATTCATGGCTGGCATTGACAAGGCTACTTACTCATGGGGGGGGGGGTAAACCGGGTAGTATCTATTCATGCCTCATTGATTCATCTCTTTACCTCCTCCCTCGATTATGAACAAAATTTGCCGTACAGTTGTTTGTCTGGAGAAACCCATGAAACTGGAATTATGACTCTTCGTATCTTAAGTCCCTAAAACACAAATAGTGGTAACTGTGTGCGCCTGAGTCATAAAATAAATTGGGTGGTTGTGTGTTTCTGAGTCATGAGGGATGTTTTCTGAATGCTTAGCAGTGGAAATGGTATTGTGCAGTTTCTGAGGTGGTATTTGCATATCGGGACGGGAGTTTTGTAAATAACATCTGTGTAGAGAACTTTTAAGACTGATGAGGTGAATAGAAAACTGCTGTTTGTTTAGACATGGGAAGCTCAGTCCCTCTAACCTCTCAGAGAATTTGGGTGTTCAAAGGGTACAAATGTGTTTGTAGCAATGGAAGACTGGATGCCTAGAGCATGGGTAGGTAAACTAAGGCCAGGGGGCTGGATCCGGCCTAATTGCCTTTTAAATCTGGCCCGTGGACGGTCCAGGAATCAGCATGTTTTTACATGAGTAGAATGTGTGATTTTATTTTAAATGCATCTCAGGGTTATTTGTGGGGCATAGGAATTCTTTCATCCCCCCCATTCCAGCCCCCCACAAGGTCTGAGGGACAGTGGACCAGCCCCCTTCTGAAAAAGTTTGTTGACCCCTGGCCTAGAGAATGGCACAAACTTCCAAGGAGAAAAGAGAGGATAAAGCAGACAGAACCTTCCTTTACCCAAAAGCCAAAATATGGTAGGTTGAACGGCTTTTGAGAGAGGAATATTATTGCAACAGGGATTTTCAGCATGCAATGTAGGTGCAATATAATTGACCTATGTCTCCCTCCATTCAGTGATTTACCTTACATAAAAGGATCTTTGAGTGCTCACTGCTGTGCTGTGTTTTCTAGAGACCAGAGAGCAACTCTGGATTGTGGTAGCAAAGGAGGGAGATTTGTTGCCTTCATGTCTTACTGCTGGAATTCATGGTCCTTCAGTCTGATTAACAGGAGTTTTCATGTGTATTATTTCCTTACTGAACAAAGTAGGATAGGAATGGATTAAGGTTAACATTCTCTTGCACCTCTTGAAAATGGATGGGAAAACTGTGGCCTGCCAGATGTTGTGAGACTTCAACTTCCATTAGCCCCAGCCAGCATGGCCAAAGGTCAGGAATGATGGGGATTTTAGTCCAGAAACATCTAGAGGGCTCCAGCTTTCCCCATCTCTGATCAGAGAGCTAGGAACGTCTTTCAATGAGGGACATGTTTCTTTGATGTGAACATGAGAGACACATGCTGGATAGAAGAAAAGGGTATCCTTCTCTATCCAAGTCTGATGAACATCTATTCTCTTCCCTTAAGAACACTGTCAATATGCAGCACACAGAGATTAAAAACCAACAAACAATGATTTATTGGTTAATTATTATTAAAAAGCAGGAGGCCTGTACATCACGCAGGGCTCTCCTGGAGTCACTGAGCGAGTACAACACCCTACAAACACTTTGATTTCAAAATAAAAGATTTCCTTTTTCGTTCAGCCCAGCTGAATATTAGCAACAACAATCATCGGTTCTGAAAATGCCCAGTGCTTCCTGATACAATCACACAACTTTAGTTATGAAAAAAAATAGATATCTATGTACATTATATAAACACACTTACATATATCACATAAATTAAGAGTGAAAAGATGCAATTCATAGGGAAGGCTGCTGTGCTTTCTGGGAAGAACACTCCCCCCCCCCAAAAAAAATGTTTTGACTGGGGAAGAGCCAATGAAGAGGCTCCTGAAATCCGCCTTCCAAAGCAATGCAAAATCCACAATTATCGGAGTCCTACATTCAAAGACCGACCAGCTAAGTTCTGCCTGTTAAACAGGAACATTAGCTACCAACTAGTCTGCATCTGGGTGGGAAGCTTCACTTCCAATTACTACTCCAAACTGGGTATCAGCATTCCCATATTCTGAAGGCACAGTGGCAAATCTTCCTTCCCTATGCACAGTTGGCCACGGCATTCTCTGTGAATCAGCAGACCATTGAATGTCCTGTGAATGGCCCCCTGGGACCAAGCAAATTGCCGAGAACACCCAGTTCCTTCTGCCTTGATGAGCTCTGTGCGGTGCAGCAGACAGCCAAAGGCGTTGTAATCCTATCCAGAGCCAAGATGTCAGCCAGAGTCCAATTGCAACAAAGTAATAATGGTTCACAATAACCTACTTGAGCCAAAATATCAGCTGTAATTACCTGAGCTCCCAGCTAGGAGCCAGAACACACACTTTGCCCCATAGAAGGGCTGGAGTCTAACACACACTGCTGGAGATAGCAGTTTAAGGGGCTCAGAGCCCACGTCAGTGCATACTGTGCTCAGAGATGCTCCTCCGAGCAAGGATGGGCCATGTCCAAGTCCGTGTGTGGCTCTTGCTGCTCTTAGCTCCTGTCTTGAACCTCTTCCTCCTTCCACCCACTGGAGTTCTTCCCAAATTTGTACACCAGTCGCCGGCCATCCACTCGTTCGAGGATCTCCCGCTTGTAGTAATACCTGAGGGAAGGAAGGAAGGACAGTGTTAGGGCTACATTTCTTTAAAAAAGTAAAAATAAAAAAGCAGTCCTAGGAGAAACAAATAGGACTAGGAACATATTATGGTAGAGTAGCTGCTACAAGAAGGGTGGAATAATATAGTACACAATCAAATATGAGATTGCCTTGAACACAAAGCTCCAAGCTGACTCCCATCACAGCCCAGTGACATAGGAGGTAGTGACATTCATAGCTGACCAACAAAGCTTTGGAGCAGAGTGAGGAGTTAGTCACAAGGTTTTTGTCATCCAAATCAAAACACTCTTTTTGTGCTCTCTTGTGCTCCCTGCCCCATAGTGCCTGGGGCTCCCTCCCAAATCTTCTTCATGGTCCCACATCTCTCTTCTTTAAATCCATCCTCAGAGCCCACTTTGTGTGAAGCAGTTTGGGGTTAAACTTGCTTCCTGCTACCAAGGAACCTTTCTGCAGCCAGTGATGGGATTGATGAGAGTTGTAGTCCAAAACATCTGGAGGTCATCAGGCTGGCCAAGGCCGGCCTCCGGCAACTGCATTTGCTCAGGTTTCCACCCCTTGCTACCCGTGTCCATTTGCTCCCCTTGATCTCTTTATCTCTGACTTTCCTCAATGCCAGAATTGTTTCTAGAGACTATAGTGCTGTCCTTTCAGTGTCAGCCAGAGATCATAGTACCTCTTTAGACCTCCTTAGACATTGTTTCAGCCCTGCTATCTGATTTAATTTGATTTTAATTGTTTTTGTATTTCCATGAAAAGCTGCCCTAGGATGATGAGGAGGAGGGTGGTTTTAAAATATCCACAAATCAAGGATAGGCCCATCTCCCATCGACCCTTGTCCATTGGCCATACTGTCTGGGGCTGTTGAGAGCTGGCAACCATATCAGAAAAGCTTCAGGTTTTCCACTCCAGACTGAAATGCACAAGTACATACCTCATGGCTCTGCTCAGCTTCTCATAGGTCATGCTGCTGTTCTTTTTCTTTTGCCCCCAGAGCTGAGCCACCGCCTCAGAGCGCAGGAACTTGAAGATGCCTTCTCGTCGGTCTTCCCACTTCAACAACCCCTCATTCATCTCTGGGTGAATTAGGATGTCCCGGATGAATTCCCATAGGTGGATCCCTCTTGGAGCTGGTCATGAAAAAAGAGAGCAGGGAGATCATGTTATTCAAACTATCTGGAGGAACACAACAGTCCCTAGCCTTTGAGGCCGACTGAATGCCAAACCAGGGCATAAATCAGTTTCCGTGGCAATGTCACGCCACCAGAAACTTGGCTGTCCCTTTGAGAAGGCTGCATACCTCCTAAGGAGGCAGAATATTTGGCCAATAGCAGAGCTGGAGTCGCTCAGCCCTGCATCTGAGGAACTGTTATGAAGGGGGACATTTCAGTATGCATGAAGTTGATAAGCTGTATGACCCCTGTCCCTACTCAGGAGGAATAAAGGTTTGCAAGGAGCCTCTCTGACTGTTCTAAGGGATTAGGTGCAAGAATCCTTGCTATGGAGCTGTCTTGTCAAGTGGTTACACAGCACAGCAATACATTTGTATGTTCCTTCAGTGCCCCTAATCTGTGTGGTGATGCAGAAGGTGTTGGGGGCAAAACACTTGGCTTGCATGCAATAGCAAAATATCCCTGAACTGCCCCTGCCCAAGTGTGAGAGATTCACTTACAGTGTTTGCTTTTCTTGGTCTCCAGGCAGTCTCTGCTGTCCTTGCTGACCTTCCTGGGCCGTCCCCTTTTCCGCTTCTTGAGATCTTCTTTCTTATATTCTGCATAGTCACCTGTTGAAAAGGGGAGGAGGAGGAAGACATGCTTAGCCTTATCCCCCAGAGGGCCTGAAGTGAGATTAAACAGGAATACAGGAAACTGCATTATACTGAGTCAGTATGTTGGTCCATCTGGCTCCGTATCTACACTGGTACCAGCTCTTCAGATATTCAGACAGGACATTTTTCCAAGCTCCACCTAGATAGCCAGGGACGGAACTTGGAACCTTCTTCTTTCAAAGCAGATGTTCTACCACTAAGCTTCTTCTAGATTGAAAGACCACAATCCTTAAACTGGGATCTCTCAGCACCCACCTTAAAAGGGGGAGTAGCACTTGAGAGCCAGAATTTCTAACAATGGATAAAATCAGCTCTCTCTCTGGATGATACAAACCTGCAGTTCAAAACTGGGCTCTAACCATTTCTGCCTACAGAAGTGTTTATATCCCAGTTCTGTTGTAGGGATTGATTTCAGTCTACCCAGCTTTAGCATTAAAAAGCCACTTGGGGGGCCTTTTTGGCTGAACGGCAATATATAAATGCTTCAGATAAATACATTTTTTGCATTTAAGCTGTGTCAGGTCTACTCTGATTAATCTCCAAATTTGTCCCTTCTTTTGCAGAGTCAGGATTTTATTTTTTAAAAACCCAATACTGTCCTTGCCAAGCCCAATATGCTACACACTCTCATTTCCCCTTTCAACATGAACTGTGCCCTACATCTCTCCACTGTTGTTTATGGTGAGTCAGTAATCTTTGTCTTCCATCTAACTAGTTTGCCTTTGACAACACAAGCTGCTGTGTTGGTGAAGTTGCTAAGGCAAATGTGTGCACAAACACAAACTTGTACTTTCCTAAAATCCAGACCTCCCATTGATAATCCCCTCTATATCTTACCATCAGAAAAGTGGCAGTGCTTCATGTCTATGGGGTCGAGATCTAGGTCACTTCCACCGGAGTCCTGAGACTGAGGGCTCTGAGACATCGTCCCTGAGAAAGGAAAAGAATGGAAGGTCAGCTTCTTCTAAGAGCCCTGAAGCCACCAATGTTCTAACTGTAATTGTGGGATTCAACAAGTACCCTCAATGGGCACCCATTGGAATCTGAGAAAATATTAGACCACTTGCATGCCATTCCATTTAAAGTACTGTAATACCACTTTAAGCAGCCCTGGCTTCCCACAAAGAATTATGGGAGCTGTAGTTTGTTACAGGAGCCGAGATAGAATTGGGGGAGGGAGGATCCATACCTGCTAGAGAAGCTGAGCTGTCTGGTGACATGGCCCCAGAGATGTAGCCAAGGTCAGACTGGGAGAAAATGTTTGCTAACTTCATCTCTTCCAGGTAATCCTGATTGTAGGAATTTCCCAGTTCTAGGAAGAAATAAAGGGAGAAGTTGAGGGTTGAATGTGTACACACACACACACAAGGAGAGAGACCTTGGGAATTAACCACAAAACAGAGCAAGTCAAGACATTTTTTTTCCTCACCTAATGGGCTGGAGTCCAGAAGGGCCTCTTGAGAGACATCTTCGCTCCTTAGCACAGACATGATCCAGCCAAGTTCATCCGGGACAGATGCTACAAGTGAGGGAGAAAAGTACATTATTTGTGAATAACAAGACCAAGCGCTACTCTGTGCTGCCCTGCTTTCTTCCTTGATTCAGGAACAAGCTAAAAGATACGTTCTCAGCCCTTGGGATTGGGCGCAAAACGGTGGCACTGATTTACAGAGGACTGGGACCAGAAATATGGGAGTGTCCCTCCTGGTCAAGAGGGACCATCAGGCCATGGGATGCTGCCTAGATAGAGCTGCCACTCACTCTTTTTCACAGGTCCTGCTCTTTTGGTTTGAGAAACAGCTGGACACACAGTAACTTAGCAAGCAGAGATTTTCCTGGCGTGAGGATAAAGCCATTGCAAAAGCTTGTCATTTGTAAATGTGTGGCTGGTGTGCAAAGGCGCAAGAGCGGAGCCAGTAACACAAGATTGCAACCCTTTTGCTGTGCATCGTGACTTTGCACCAGCGCCTGTTTTTCTGAAAGCCTCTCCGCTTCAGCCAAGCACTGTGAGCTGATACAGTTCTAGCCTTGGGGACCAAATGCAATTCCCTCGAGTCCTTCTGCATCAAAGGAAGGGCACCCTGCACTTACTGATTTCGTGCAGGCGGTCGTAGAGCTCATCGCCAAGGGGCCCGAAGATGAGTCCCAGCTGGTCCCGCGTGTATTGGCAAAGTGTGTAGCCATCCATATTGCAGCAGGAAAAGTCAATGGCACTGGCATCGTACTTGTTTTTCTCCACGTGGTAGCTGATCCACTCCAGCACTTGAGCCCTGCTCCAGCAGTGTGGCATCTCGCCATACCATGTCGGCTTGCCTGCAGAGAGGTGGGGAGGGAGGGAGAGAAGGGGCTCAGTGGGGCAGGTGCCACATGGGATTCTGCTCGGCCAAGTCAGCCTCTGGAACACTCTTGCTGGCTGAGCAGCACAGGGTGTGGCTAGTTCACTTACGCACAGCATTTATCTCGCTTAGTCACTGTGGTTGGGTTAACATGCACACCTGTCACCTGTTCCCTTATCTCTGGGCAGGCCCCTCCCCACTGGGGTGAGGTCATTTAGGACACCAGTTCTCCGCTCCCAGCTCAAGCAGCCACAACTTCATTAGACTACCGTACTGTATGGAGCCAAGAACAGCAATGCATGCAGAGCTATTCTATGCCCCAGCAGCCATTCCCTTGCAAAATGGCCGCCCTTCGTAGCTTTTCACAGTCCCCTGAGTTTCACATAGTGCACCTTGTATAAAACTACTCAGCTCTACTTCTCTACAAGGATTTAACTTAGCCTCTCATCTTCTGCAGGGTCTAATCTTTAAATAAGGCAAGTGGCAGTGTTATATGGCACAATTCAATTGCTCAAAGCACTTCATGTAAATCAGAGGTAGGGACCCTGATATGCTCCAGATGTTGTTGGGACTCCAGCTCTTATCAGTTTCAGCCAGCATGCCTAATGGCCAGGGATGATGGGAGTCCAGCAACAGCAGGAGGGCCACAGAGCCCCCACTGCCATGTGCATCCACCCAGCATTGGTGAAGGGCAAGGGTAGACAACATGATGCCCTCCAAGTGTTGTTGGACTACAATTCCCATCAGCCCCAGCCAGCATGGCCAATGGCCAGGGTTGATGGGAGTTGGGGTTTTGTCCAACTGTTTTACTGGGAGTAAACCCACTTAAATGAATGGACCTAGGTTAGTCATACTTGTTAATTTCAACAAGTCTACTTTAAGTTTAACTAATACTGGAGACATATTGTGGGGGGCACCCCCCATTGCCCCATAGAATATCAGGGGTTCAACCCATATAAGTGGGGGGTGAGATCACACTGGAAGGAGTCTCCAACCTCTACTGTGGGAAGCAGAGCCTTCAGAGATCACAGAACTGTAGAACCGGAAAGGTCTCCAAGGGTCATCTAGTCCAACCCCTTCCAATGCAGGGATCTCAACTACAGCACACATGACAGCTGGCCATCCAGCATCTGCTTAAAAACCTCCAAAGAAAGAGAGTCCACCACCTCTTGTGGGAGATTGCTCCACTGTCAAAGAAGCTCTTACTTTCAGAAAGTTACTCCTGAAGTTTAGTCTCCATTGTTCCCTATATATATTTTGTACCCGCATCTTGAAGCAATAAGCTGTGGACACCTACCTGTTGTCTCTGTGGCCATCTGGGTTGTAGACAAAGTGAGAGAAAGGTTATCATCATCTCCAAGGTGGGTCAGTAGGTCTGGGTCGGGTGGTGCTTCTTCTGGCTGGTACATGGCGCTGAAGTAGTTTGAGATGAGATTGCTGATTTCACAGGATCCTGCCATGGGATTTTCTGCCAGAAGATTGGAATTGTTAGACTTGGGAATGAATCCAGCCGGCTCCACCAGCCCCATTCCCCCATGAGCTTGCTTTGATCAAACATAGCCTTTCTTCCCACCCCTCCAATACACCTAGTTCTCCTTCATATTCGCAACCTGTCCTTCAAGCCCTTGTGATTGGGATCTGTCCAAGATTCATGAGTATCTGAGCCAGGATCCCAAAGTACAAAGCCACAGATTTCTAACCAAGGAATTCCCACACTAGAATAGCATTTATTGTGTAGGTCCATGGATCGCAGCGGAAGAATTCCCACAACAAATCAAGGTACGTTTCTAGTTCATTTTATTTATTTATTTTTAAATATCATTTTCCCACTGCCCACTGTTAGTTTTTGGCTTGAAATAAAAAGGAACAGTCCCCAACAACTTTGCTTTGGCAGGCAAATTACATCTCCCTCAAACTTGGCCGATACAGCAAAGGACAAAGAGACAAGAAACAGAGTTTTCATGCTTATTACTTTCACAAAGGTCCCCTGCCCATCAACCTTTAATCAGCTCTGGGACTCACAAACACCTCCAAGAAGCCCATTTTTAAAATTTGCTTTTTGCCTTCTCTTTCCAGGCTCAGGCTGGAGCCATAAAGTCAATGTTGACTCTCAATCTACTTCTAAAGCTCCCAGCTCCTGCGAAGCCCCTTGGCAGTTCACCAGCCCCCGCGTGATGCTCCAGGCTATTGGAGAGAAAGCTCTGTTGGCTCTGTGAAAACAGCCTGTTCTGAATCATGAGAGCCTCACCTTAGATGCTCATCCATTTATCACTCATCCCTGCCAATCCCTAATGTCTCTCCCTCCCCTCCTCATCTTGGCCATAGATTGTAAGTCCTCTGAGCAGGATAGGGATCCCGTCAGTTCTGCGAGCCGCACAGCAAAGCTGGAGGTATGCAACTAGTAAATTACAGTAGAAAACCGGTGAGAGCAAGTCAGCCCAGACTCAGCATGTTTTTCCTTTTCTTTTGCCAGAGAACTACAAACTGCCCAATGGACGGGCACTGGAGGCAAACGTTTTTCGCTTTTCCAAGGCTTCAAAAAGCATAATAATTCCTTGGCTGGTCCTGACCAAGAAATCCATCTGGTCCACATTCTGTTTCCAGTGATGGTCAGTCAGGTGCGTTTGGAAGCTCCTAAGCAGAGCATGAAGGTGACAGGCATCCTATTTTTTAGTCTCCATCAGTAACTTGGCGGTAGGGGCTGCTTGTTTTTTTGGCAGCAGCTTGATCAGCTAAGAAAGTGCACCACAGCAGCATCCTTAAGGAGAACTGAGCTCAACACAGATCAGGCGCAGCAACTCCACATCCATCCTCTCCCCCTTTCACGCCCCCCCCCATTTTACCTACCAGGCAGGTAACTCTGACAGCAGTTAATCAATCCACACAGTAGTAAAGCTCCTAAGGCAGAGTCCTGGACGCTTCAGCTCCCGCTCACCTGTGCCCAGGTATTTGTGACTCCACTCCCTGTATGGCTCAGCCCCTCCCCATAGCTGTCCCTTTTATAGGGCGTTCTTCAGTAACCTGATCTCCACCTCTAGGGGAATTCCTAGAACAGGTACTCAGCTCCCGCCCCAGGAAATTTGCATAATATGTGCCACCTGGGACTCTGCCAGCCTACCTTGACGGGAAATCTGGGCTGACAGTTTAATTATTACCAGAGAGCTGGCAGAGCTTGTGCCAGTTTCACCCAGGACGCTGTTTTTCTCCCTTTTCATATCACTAGTGTTTGTTTGCTCATCAAAGCAGATAAACCAGCCTGCTTCTCCCTCCCCGGCCAAGAATAGGCCCATATAAATGAGTCTGATGGGGGCAGTTGCCACCTGCTGTTCCACTGGGTGAAGGTGAAGCAAGTGTCATCCGTGGGTCAGAAACGGAAAACGTTTTCAGGCGGACTCCACATTCCTCTCTGTGACCCCCTTCAGGGCTGAGGCCAGGATTTGGCTATGGCTTTTGATGCAACATCATCAAAGCAACAATTCATGCATTTGTTTCAGTGGACTTTAGTCCACGAAAGCTTCCATCACAACAAATCTCTCCTGAAGGTGCCATGGGGTTGGCTGCCCACAAGAAACCAACTGCAACCCTTTCAAAGTTAGGTCACTAGGAAGGCTGTCATCCTATTTCCACCTACCTGGCGACAGACCCCTTTGAACTCAGCGGAGCTTACTTGTGAGCAAACCTGGGTAGGTTTGCACTGCAAGGCAACTGAAGTTAGCTTATATTCACCCCATTCCATTGTTTTGGGTGGCACACGACCCCCAATCCTGTCCATGTTTACGCAGAAGCAAGTGCCACTGAAGTCAAAATGACTTACACAGAGATAAACATATGTAGAATTCATTATAAAGGCTGCTTACTAAAGACATAGTATGGGCTTTCTCCTCTGAAACTAATACAGAAAGAAAGAAAGAAAGAAAGAAAGAAAGAAAGAAAGAAAGAAAGAAAGAAAGAAAGAAAGAAAGAAAGAAAGAAAGAAAGAAAGAAAGAAAGAAAGAAAGAAAGAAAGAAAGAGAAAACGGGTAGAGCTCCATGGAGGAAGACTTTGAGATACGTAGAAATTCTCTGATTTAGAGGCAAAATACAGAGAGGTATCTTTGCACCCAGTGCTCTCCTACCGATTTGAGAACCGGCACACAAACAACATTAGCCACAACCTGTCATTTCTTATAAAATATATATTTCTTTATTACATTTATATATCCCCCTTCTTCTTCCAAGGACCTCGAGGTGGTGTACATGGTTCTCCTCCTCCCCATTTCATTTCACCCTCACAACAACCCTGTGAGGTAGGTTAGGCTAAGAGATGGTGACTGGCCTGAGGTCGCCTAGCGTGCTTCATGGCTGAGTGGAGATTCGAACCCTGCTCTCCCAGGTCCCAGTCCAAAGCTCTGACCATTATGCCACTTTTCCCCAAACCAGCTTTGATCCGAGCAGAGAAAAAGAGTGACTGCATTTTAAGCTTTTGCTTGGTCACAAACAAAAGAGTCTTGCAGCACCTTAAAGACAGGCAGATTTATTGTGGCATAGGCTTTTGTGATCTAGAGCCCAAGATGCCCCCTGGATACAGGGTACTGGGGCGCTCGTGGGCTTCCCAGAGGCTTCCCACTGTTGGGAACAGGACACTGGTTTGCATGGACCTTTGTTCTGATTGAGCAAGGCTGTTATTATGATGTCAGCGCAGAAATACCAGCGTTGGGAGAGCACTGCGCTGTCCTCTGCTCTGCCACTGCCCCCTTCTGTTACTGGAGGCAAGACCTGAGGGAGTTTACACAAACTGCAGTAGGGGCATACTGCCTTACATGCCGATGTCTTCAGCAGAAGCGGGAAAGTGGAAGAGAGCTGTATGGAAAGCAAATGAACACACATCCTACTCAATGTGGGTTTTTCATTTTGCAACAACGCTGCTCACCTGCCCCCCCCCAAAAAAAACCATTCATTGTCTCGCTGAGTTCAAGGGGCCTCCTCCTTTCTGTGCACAGCCCTACCTTGCAGGTGTGTATCGAGGAGGGATTACTGCGCAGAGATTGTAATGAGCTGGGCTGATCTCTCTTTCTCCCCTTTTCTAATTGCAGGATGGTTGCTGGTGCTTCCAGGTGGGTGAGCTGCTTATTCACAGCAGCGAACAGCTTCGTGGAAACTTTAAGCGGGCCACCAACCTGCCTAGCTGGCTTAGCCACAGGCAACGGGCGCGTCATGCCTCATTGACGTCAATCTCTAGGACAAAGGCATTTCTGAGAAGGTTGCCTGGCACAGGCTTTGCCCCAGTACTCTCACGCCACTTAGGGACAGTGGGGGAGTGGGCAATTTGGGACTCTGGACTGGTCCTGTAGTGGCCCTTTAGATGGCAATTGGTATTACTTCACCAACTTTGAAAGGGGGTGAGCCAGCCCTGCTGCATTTGTGAGGGGCTCCAGGTCATTCTGCTGGGCTCTGGACATCTGCCCCCAAAGTCCTGGTCAGATGCCACCATTGCTTAGGAGGCACCAGTTCAGGATGGCTCACTCTCCCACCTGACTCCAGCATTTCCCCTGACAAAATAGCACTTCGTGCAGGACCTGCTCTGGGCTTTTATGACTAAGACACAGTTCTCTGAGGCTGGCAATATTTCTTCTGTCTGTGCCAAGACAGCATTATTACACCTAGGACCTTAGAGTGAAGGGTGGGTAAATAAACGACAACAACAAGGGCAAAGAAGTAATACATAAGTGACATGCACACACCCATTTCCCCCTAGTGGAGCTCTTGAACCTCTTTGGCAGCTGCATGGAAGGCAGAAATTCAGCAGGTCCAGCTTGTCAAGGGATGCTGATGGCAGAATGGAGAAAGCTTCACCTACTGATTTTCTGTGGATCATGTGGTTGCTATTATGCCACAGGAGGCACTGGGGGTGGGTCCCTTTCAGCAGCCCAGCCTCAAGTCTTTGTAATATCTTTTCTCTGTAATTTCTTGTTTGTTCCTTTAATTTGCAAATGCCCCAAAGACCAAACATTGACCTTGGTGTGGTGAGAGAAAGGAGGACAAAGAAGCTGAAAGGAGGCACTTAGGCTCCATTCCTAAACACATTAACTGTGCCTTCCTATACATGGAGTTCAATAGAGCTTACTCCCAACTAAGTCTACAATCCTACACACAAAAGCCTGCCTGAGAGCCCATCCCACTGAAGTCAATGGGACTTACTTTTGACTAGAGGATGACACTATTATTTCCAAATTCCACTTGTTTTCATTGTAGCCAATCACTAAGTAAATATGCTTAGGATCATAGTCCTATTAAGGCTTATCTCAGAGGTTTTCTCATGGCTTAGTCAGGCTTATCCCAATGGTTTTACCATGGGGAAATTATTGCGTGGCGAGTTCCCGCCCCCCGCCAGGATAAATAAAGACACGAGACACCAAATTTAAGGTTAATTGGGCGAATTAGGCCACAACTTTATTGAATTCAGGAATGAGAGGCATTGGCATAGGCATTGGTCCTAACGACTATCCGGCTCCAGCCCATTTGCTGGAGACACGGGGAAGGGTTAACCTTATATCGGGGGAGACTCCCGTGAGGCACGTCGACTAGGAGCTCCCCCGGGTCACCGCTCTGGGGCGTGCCTTTGGCCCACACCTCCATAGGCTTCGGACAGGGCCACGCCCCCCGGGGTCCTTTAACGGACCACCCTTCGCTCGCTGGGGGGAGGTGATGGCGTTCCTCCCCCCCCACACATCCTCTTAACCCCTTCTTACCAATGCCTACCGCCAAATGCCGAGAAGTTGTGACGAGTTGCTACGAGGTAGGCGAAAAACCAAAAGGCCAGAAATTGCCAATTGGGAAAAATTCCTACCATGCCCCTTGCGGCGACAGACCGAAGTCCATAGCAAAGTCAAAGACCTACCTAAGCCTACTTAAAGGGAGGGAGGGTGGGAAAACGTGAGGGCGAGCCGGCGAAAAGAGGGCGAGCCCCCTCCGTGCCGGCTCTAAATAGGGCAAACCACGCCCCCCCCAAACAGCCAGTGAATGGCTGGCTGGGGGGGGGGGGCTGGCCCGGCCGGGATTCCCCTGCTCTCGCGGGGGCTGGGACCATCCCCCGCTCATGTGGGGTGGGCGTGAAGCCCGCAACCCCACCTCCTGGGCAGGCCGGAAGTGGCTTTCCTGAACAATTGCAGCTAATCAGGCAGGCTCAGAAAAGAAGGGTGTGTGTGGCTGTTGTCTTAAGGTGCTGGGACACCACTTTAAGCAATCACGGCTTCCCCTAAATCAGGGGTGGCCAACTCCCAAGCAGCGACTGCGATCTACTCACAGGGAGGAGGAAAGCCTCATTTTTAAGGGGTTCAGGTCACAGTTGTGAAGGGTGACACTGTGACTTGTTGGGAGATTCCCATTTCCCTCCCAGAGCTACAATTCCCAAAGTGGTTAAACAGTCAATTCCTTTTCACAGGGAGCTCTGGGAATTGTAGTTCTAAGAACGCTCAGCACAACAGTTTACAGAATTCTCTGCAGGAAGCCATGACTATTTATAGTGGTATCATAGTACCTTAAATGTATGGTGCAAATGGGGCCTGGGTCTACGACACCCAGGACCAAGGTTTCCTTGAAAGAATTAACCCATGATTTTCAAATGGCAGGACTAGTTTGGTTTTAGATTCACAGGATTTTTGAAATAAGACAGAAAATAATGAATAATCAATATTAATCATTTAAATAAATTCTAAAGGACTTAATCTTTTAAGTTTTGCACAACAGGAATTACATTGATAATGTAAACTTATTTATGAAGTATCTACTTGTACAACAGACTATTTTTTACAGGACATAGTTTTGACAGTCCCTGAGACAGTGCTTTCCATACCTCAGTGGCTGAGCACATCATCCACAAATTCCAGCTGGAAAACTCTAGGAAAGGGTTGGGAAAGGTGTCTTATCTAAACCCCGAAGAACTGCAACCAGTGATTCTTCCACTGATGGATCAGATCTATCATCTGATGAGCAGGGAGGGAGCAATAGCCCTCTTCCTGAGATGATCTGCAAGGGGCAGCTAGGGCAGCAGCTGCATGTGCCTCTGCGCATGTATATCCTAAGTGTGGTGTGTGCACATGTGCAATTGTAGGTGGGTGTGAGGTGGCCACCTCCCACCACTGGCTTGCAGCCCCCAGATGATTGGCTAAAGGTGGCTGTGGTCCTCAGGCAAAAAAATAAATAAAACTTAAGCATTCCTAATGTGGACCGTTAGTTAAGAAAAAGAGGCCCTCAATTGTATAGTCAAGATGTAGTTACAAGTAGGTAGCTGTGTAGTCAAAACAAAATAATAAAATTCCTTCCAGTAGCACCTTAGAGACCAACTAAGTTTGTTATTGGTATGAGCTTTCGTGTGCATGCACACAAAAGTTCATACCAACAACAAACTTAGTTGGTCTCTAAGGTGCTACTGGAAGGAATGTTTCTATTTTATATTCAAGATGGTGAGTATAGGCACTGACTGTAAGGGGCCCAGGTCCCTTCAGGCCCCACATGAAATATTAGCAGCGGCAGAATGGTGGGGGTGAAGTGGGGGCCGGTTCTGTCGCCTAAATGGCTCCGCCTTGCCTCATGCACCAGCTATCCCTGCAGAGAGGCCAACAGTAGGTGGAGTGAAGGCAGAGCGAACTCATGTTGAGTCCTACAAAGGCAACACCAAGTCTATGGAGGAATAAACCAGGAGCGGACCCTGGGATGAGCCACAGCTCAATGGTAGGGCATTTGCTTTGTATGCACAAGGTCCCAGGTTTTCTCCCCAGCATCTCTAAGCAGGGCTGAGATTACCTTGCCTGAAACCCTGGAGAGCCACTGCCAGCCAGTGTAGACACTCCTGGGCTTGATGGACCAATAGTCGGACTCAGCCTAAAGCAGCTTCCTTTATGCCTAGATCAGGCAGGCAGGCAGGGGCCGGCTAAGGGCAGACTAAGGTTGGTGGGGCAGGGCCCCCTTTGCCCCAGTGGACCAGCCTCCGCTAGGGCAACTGCTCAGAAATCAGGGAGGCACAGGAATCGGACAGCTCCCTAGCAAGCTGTAGAACTGCTCCACCATCAGACTTGCAGGCAAGTCTCAGGAGGAGGCATCTTCTAGACAGGCACCCAAGACAAAGAAGTTGCCTTTGACCTTGTTTGTCTGGCTTCCTCCCTATGGGACATTTTCTCTGCCCATGTGCTGGGCAGCAGCGCAAAGAGAGCCCGACATTGATGCACCCAGGAAGCTTTGCATGGGCAGGGAGCAGTCTAGGCTGCCTGGAAAGGACACTGAAAGAAAGTATAGAACTGCTGAAAAACACACCAGCCATTTCTGGTTCCTTCCAGGTGTGGAGGACTTAATGGAACCATAAACATCCAGGGGGTTGACCAGACTATGAGGTTCCTCAATTACTTACCCAAAGATGAAAAGCCCTTGAGAACCCAGTTTGCTGAGGAAACGGGTGCTCCATTCAAAGCAAACTTAGACATGACTGTCCTCTAGTGGCCAGTATAGATTGCAAGAGACCATGTTCTCTTTATGCTCAAACTTGTAAAAAAAAGAGAGAGTGAGTGAAAATAAATTGCAAATGACAAGTGTCCTATACTTGGTGATGGTGATCAGATTGCCACTGTAACAGCTACTGATATTTTTATTGAGAATAAGAGTAGTGAGGAACAGGGAAGAAATACCATGCACAAATTTATCCCCTGGAAACTCTAGCTATGCCTGTTGCTTATTGCATGACATCCAATGTAAATAATTATTTCATTATTGTATTACATCCACTGCTCTGCTTTCTTTGGTCCACCACTGGCAAGTGGCCCCCCAAAAGGTATCCTACGAGGGGATGTAGACAGAAAAAAGTTCCCACTCCTGCATCTCTAAAGCAAAGGTAAAGGGACCCCTGACCATTAGGTCCAGTCATGGCCGAATCTGGGGTTGCGGTGCTCATCTCGCTTTATTGGCTGAGGGAGCCGGCATTTGCCTGCAGACAGCTTCCGGGTCATGTGGCCAGCATAACTAAGCCGTTTCTGGCAAACCAGAGCAGCACACGGAAACGCCGTTTACCTTCCCGCCGGAGTGGTACCTATTTATCTACTTTCACTTTTACGTGCTTTTGAACTGCTATGTTGGCAGGAGCAGGGAATGAGCAATGGGAGCTCACCCCGTCGTGGGGATTCGAACCGCCGACCTTCTGATTGGCAAGTCCTAGGCTCTGTGGTTTAACCCACAGCGCAACCCACGTCCCAGACTGCATGTAGAGAAACACAAACAAGAGTTAGAACAGGGACGGGGAAACATGTTACCCTCTGAGCAAGCAACACGTTACCCTCTGAGCGAGCTATCCAGGGGCACGAAGGATGCTCCTTTCACCTGGGTGACCAGATGGCACTAACATGTAGAAAAAGGGGAGATCTGTAACACGCAGAAGCGGGAAGGGCCTCTGTAACTTGCATTTTTTACCCAATAAAGCATGTGTCTACAGGGTTCCCCCTCTACTCTCTCACTGCAACTAATTGTAGCTGGGGGGGTGCATTAGGGGGTGTGTGCATGCCCCCCCGAAGTAGTTATCGCCCATCATCTTTATGCCCCTGGGCTTACCTGAAGGGAAGGCACTTTTCACATGCAAATCATAACATAGTCATAATCTGGGAATTAAAATAAGGTTCCAATCCTATGCATGCTTACTTGAAGGTTAACTCCATCCAAATCAATCAGAGAAAATGTTTTAAGATGGGAGTGTTAAAATGAAACAAATCATGAGTTCTCTTTCAGAAGTCTAACATGTGGGACAATGCTGGCAACACATCCTGAAATTCACTTTGCCCCTTCTATGCACCCCAGGAGACTCACAGCCCATCTATTGCCACTCAGTGGCTATGTGGCCTATTCTATGGGAGGGATGTTGCAGTTGCCTAGCAACCATATTCTACTTTTGCAGGGATTGCCGACGAGGTGCCCTTTGGTAGTTGTTGGACCCCATCTCCCATCAGCCCCAGCCAGAATGAACAGTGGTAAGGGGATGATGGGAGCTGTAGTCCAATGATAACTGGAGGGCATGATTGCTTCCAAGTCATTTGGTATTTTTTGTTGTATGGTGGGGTCTATGGAGCAACCCTCGTGGCACAAATTATCCAGCAGTCATCATAGACCCCTTCATGCTCCACTGTGGCCTTGGGCTCTTATTTGTGGCACCAATGTATTGTTGACAAGCCTGACAAGAAGGCTGCTCTGCAGGGTGGCTCCAACCGATCCTATGGCTCAGTGACTCCCAAAGCATTTTGTTCAATTACATCAAAGCATTTTGTTCAATTACATCAGTCAGATTGCAGTCAAAACAAACTGTCTCTGCAGGTAGAACCTGAACAGCCAGCTCAGAATGCACCTGATATGCCAGTGCAGATTTGGGTCATTTGTGCAAATATTCATTTGAGGAAAAAGGGAGTACACAGAGCAAAAGCAGAGCAAGAGACTGGTCATTGCTTCCATATGCAGCGATTCCGTACAGCAGAGTTTGGTTTTGGCCCCAGTCACTCATAAGCTTTAGCTGTTTGTGTATATAGACATTTACCTCATAATCTAAATATTCATAATCTTCTAACCACTTAAGCATCCAAACAGATTGACACAATCTTTCAGACTTGCAACTGCTTACATTCATTTGGCCTGAGCTCCACAGGCTCTTAGTTCTGCGGCCACACGGCCAAAAATCAGCCCCACGTTAGCCTCCCCTGAGACATTTCTATGCCACATATGTTTAGTAGCCAAAGAAACAATTGGTTGGTGGGCCCATATGCTCATTTTCTTGCCATGCATTTGCCACAGATGACACATGGCTCTAAATCAGAATTGCCCTCATGCTGATCTGATCTGTACCCTCCAAGAGAAGAAGAAGAAGAGTTTGGATTTGATATCCCGCCTTTCACTCCCTTTAAGGAGTCTCAAAGCGGCTAACATTCTCCTTTCCCTTCCTCCCCCACAACAAACACTCTGTGAGGTGAGTGGGGCTGAGAGACTTCAAAGAAGTGTGACTGGCCCAAGGTCACCCAGCAGCTGCATGTGGAGGAGTGGAGACTCGAACCCGGTTCTCCAGATTACAAGACTACCGCTCTTAACCACTACACCACACTGGCTCTCATAACACAAGTTATGAGCAGCCGTCATAACTTGCAGAAGTTTTACCTTGACTTAGACTCAAACTGTGGCTGGGGAAAATTGATATAAAATTCACAGATTGCATACTATTAAAAGAGGATTACATGAAAATGATGTATAGAATATCACACCAGTGAAAATGGCAAAAATGTTTAGGAAAGAAAATAAAAGATGTTGGAGATGTAAGGAAAAGGAAGGAACATTTTATCAAATGTAGTGGGAATGCAAATGCATTAAAAATATTGGGAAATGATATACAATGAATTGAAAAAAAATGTTTAAAATGAATTTTGTTAAACACACTGAAGCCTTTTTGTTAGGTATCTCAAATCAACAGCTACCAAAAGAAAAATGGATATTATTTATGTTTGCTACAACAGTGGCAAGAATCTTGATTGCACAATACTGGAAGACGGAAGAAATACCATCAAAGGAACAACGGCAAGAAAAGCTGATGAACTATGCAGAATTGGCTAAGCTAACAGAGAAGGACAAAAAGGACTTCAAAAGAGTCTGGGAACCATTTACAGTTTATTTGCTGAAACAATAGAATGAACTGGATTCACTGGCAGGATTTGAATAAACTTTCACAATTTCATTTGAGTAACATATTTCAGAGAAATCATTTTTATTTTTGGAATTTTATTTTTGTGTAGGAAAAGCAGGATATGATAAATAAAACTAAATAACTCAGCCCAGGGGGAGTTGAGGGAAGTCCAGAGGAGGGGAGGGAGAATAAATGTAAATAACATGATGAATGAGATTTGTACCATTATTTGTTATAATATTAAAAAAATATTCAAAAATAAAATAAAATAAAATAAACTGTGTCTGGGGACATGCTTGTGTGGTCTTGGTGTCTGCATCATGCTGGATTGATTTCTGATGTTGACTTGCCAATGACATGGAACTGCTAGTTTTAATAATATGGGAATCTCTGGCGTCTCCCCTTTTCAGGCCAAAAAAGGCTGTAAAATATTGAAAGCAATTGCTGGTATGCAATAAACATACCATAAAAAAATATGGATCGGGGGCCAGGCCTGCACACAGAAGGGGCAAGGTGCATTCTGGGACAGAGGGTGAGGTTTATCATTTGTGATTTCTGGAACTGCAGATTACTAGGAGAAGCAAACAGTGCCAAACCCTCTTCCCCCAAATATCTGCAGTGGTATTAGGCCTTTGCCATTTCAGTTTCTACATATACCAACTGATCGCTCATCAGGAATAAGCGACACACAGAGCAAGGAAACCATGGTCTTGAGCTACATTAGACTTCAGGTTTGCAGCAACTTTTGCTTTGTTTTAAAAACAGAACCCTGAGATTCACAAGCAGGTACGAAAGAGCAACTCGGAAGGGAGGCAAACCCAATATTCAGTGACTGAGCACATCTGAACACATTCTTGGCCTAACAATTTGCCTTTTGAGTACCAGCTTTCACACAGAAAGCCACTGTTGGCTTTCTCCCAAGTTCTCTCTGCTACAATTCACCCACAGAAGCACCAGGAGATTCAGATCTACCTTCTGCCCTCCGGCAGCTAGAGAAAAAGTCTCTGCCTCTCTTAAGCAATGTATCGCCACCTGCTGCACCGAATGGAAATAGCCAGGAAATTAGCCACTATGTGCTAAACCAGATGTTTTGGGACTACAATTCCCACCATCCCTGACCACTAGTCCTGTTAGGTAGGGATGATGGGAGTTGTGGTCCCAAAACATCTGGAGGGCCGAGTCTGGGGATGCCTATGCTAAACCAACCCACTTATGAGCCATACCCACTTATTGCTCAGTCCCATTTTAGCCACTGCTAGTCTAGACAGAAGTAGTCCAGTAACGGACTATATATCTATCAGCAGCTTAAAGCAGCCTTTCTCAACCTGTGGGTCCCCAGATGTTGTTGAACTACAACTCCCATCACCCCTAGCTAGCAAGGCCAAAGCTCAGGGATGATGGGAGTTGTAGTCCAACAACACCTGGGGGCCCACAGGTTGAGAACCGCTGCCTTAAAGGGACAGAACACAAGCTTTGTCTAGTCAAAAATTGCACCAGCCAACAAGTAAACCTCCAGGTCCCTTGCATTTTAATGTCAGAGTAATAATTGACAGGCCATAGGAAGCTGCCATATACTGAATCACACCTTTGGTCCATCTAGCTCACCATGGTCTACACAGGACCATCAGCATTTCTCCAGGATTTCAGACAAGGGGTCTCTCCTAGCCGAACCTGGAAATGTCAGGGATTAAACCCAAGACCTTCTGCATGCAAAGCAGAGGCTCTCCACTGAGCTATGACCTTTCCCCATAACTGTGCATAGCAGTCGTGTAAGAAACCCTTTAGAAACGCTGAACCGTTGCTCACATTTACGTTCAAAGGTTATAGGCCAGACTTAGTTTCCCTTTCCTTACCCAATCGTTTGCCTGCTTCTTCACTACTGCCGTCTCTCTCTGGATCCATTTTGGCTGCCGACAGCTTCTTCTAGCAGCCCAGGCCTCCCATAGCAAAAGCAGAAGCCCCAAGAAACTAAGCTGCGTAGACACAAGAAGCCGCTGACAGGGAAAGAGCTGAAGCAGCCTTGCTCCGTTGCACAAGGAGGTAACCTTCCTGTCTGGTGCTAGCTGGCTGCGATAGCAACCGAGAGCTGCAGACAGAAGAGGAAAACCGCAAGAGGCGAGTGGCCCACCCAACATGTGGTCACCGGCTAATGGTTAGGAACAGGGGCGGAGGCAGCAGCAGGGGAGAGAGAGATACAGTGCTGTGCTGCAAAGCTCAACAATAACCTGCATAACGGGAAGGCACAATTGCTTACTGCAAGAGAGAAATAGGGAGGAATGAGAGGGCATATGGGAGGAGGGGCAGCGAGATTGTGTGCGAGGCAATTTTAGGCCTCGGGTGAGGGAAGAAATGCTGGAGAGGAGGGGGAATCGGGGAAGGGGCAGGTGGAAGTAGTTGAGGCTAAAGGAGTTATTGACTGTGCTGCAGAGGGGCAAGAGGGTACACTGAGAGGAAAGAAGGGGAATGTGTGAGGGGGTAAATGGTTGAGGGAGGTATAAAGAGCTGTGGAAGAGAAGGAGGGGCACTTTTAGGCCACTGCTGTGGAGATTTCATTCAGGCCAACTGTGGCGCTGCCCTATAATAATTCTATGCCCCCCCCCACCCTCTACATCAACTGATAATAGAAGAACGGAATAATGGATAATTGAGAACGGAAACCTCATTCCTCAACTGGTTTCTAGCCATCTTCTCAAAAGAGCCAAACCACACTTTTGAACTCCAGCAGCAAACCATTGCTATGGTGAGGGCCCCATGATCCGATGTCACCAGGGTAGAAACAGAGTAAGCACACAAGCACAACATACGGTTGTATTAGCATTTCATTTGAAGAAGAGGAGGAGTTTGGATTTGATATCCCGCTTTATCACTACCCGAAGGAGTCTCAAAGCGGCTAACATTCTCCTTTCCCTTTCTCCCTCACAACAAACACTCTGTGAGGTGAGTGGGGCTGAGAGACTTCAAAGAAGTGTGACTACCCCAAGGTCACCCAGCTGCATGTGGAGGAGCGGGGAAGCGAACCTGGTTCACCAGATTACGAGTGTGGTTCCTGGCGCCTCAGAAGCAGCAGCAACAGTCTGGCCTCCCCCTTTCTGAACTGAGGCAACATAATTTTATGTGGAAGAGGAGCACAGCACATTACACAAACAGAGGTAGGGTAGGACTATGGCAGCCCGCAGCCCAATCACAACAAGTGTGCAGTGTTGCTTCTTTCTGAGCTGCAAGTTCTAGGGACAGGACAGGAATCCACTTCTGTTGCAGTCTGAGCTGCCTGCTGGGGTGCTTTTGCATCTTGCTTGTTTTTGAGAAGTATAATTATCAACAGGGAGCATGGCAGAGAATGTGGTCTGTGGTCGGAGCCTCAGATGACAAGGTATCATCATGACGTAAAAACACACACACATCGGATTGCAAGGGTGGGAGTATGGTGGCTCTGTGGTTGGCCACTTGCTCATGCCTTGCCTGTGCCCTTTTCTGTTTAAAAATTACACACACACATTTGTGGGAATAGGAAAGGGTAGAGGTGTGGCTGCCCATCCCTGACCTTCTCTTCATGTTGCTGCCTTCCTTGGAAACTTGCAGGGCTCATGTACCTTAAGAAAAAACATTTTTATGCAGGGTTGCTGGATGTGAATTAGGGAATCAGGGCTGGATTTTTAAAAGAGGGAATCAATGTTTACACTGAAATTCCTTCCTTCTTCTTCTCCCAGCTTTATTACATTCTCAAATATCTAACCCCCCCCCCAAGTTTTTGTTTTTTTTAAAGGCAGCATATAATGGGTTGATTTCATCTTTTTAGTTACATGATAAAATAATTGTGTTTCATAAATTACCAATCTTATATGTTAGGTGTAGAGAACGTTTGGCCCTCCAGCTATATGCTGAACTGCAATTCCCATCTGCCCAGCTGGCATGGCCAATGGACAGGGATGATGGGAACTGTGGTCCAGCAACATCTGGAGGGTCAAAAGTTCCCCCTACACCTGCTATATAAGTAATGGTTGCAAGGATAATTTGTTCCAAGAACTGGAAGGGAACAGAGATACTCAAAACAGGAACATGAGAAAGTAGGTTGCATGAATAATAACAGTAGATAAACTCATACCCTTTTTAAAGAACTAAAGATGGCAGATAAAAATGTAACCGATATAATGAAAACAAGCAACTATTATTTACAGAAACAAAAAAAAATGTATTTTAATTACATTTTATATATCACATTTTGGAAACTTTGAGATAGAAATTTTGTGCATATAATTTTATGTTTACATTTACAAACCTTTTTTTTAAAAAAAGTGGGGGGAAGTTTAAATCAGCAGGCTATCCATGAGGAAACTACGCCTTCTGGGAAGCCTCAGAAATTACCAGCATTTGAACAAAGTCCTTTAGGATTCCAAAGGACTCCCACCCCACCCCCCAGCACGGCATACAGACATCTGCTGAAGTTTGAGCAATGGACTACTTTGGAATTGTGATTTCCTTCTCAGTTTCCTTAACTCTTCGCGCTCAGTATCTTTTTGACGTAGTTCTGGACGTTAACATGGAGCTGCGGAGCCGTGGCAGAAAATGTCTCCACAGCCAGCGCCTGTGCAGCCTCCGAGCCGCTCACCATGCCACGATAGATGGGCAGGGTGTACTTCTGCTTTCCCTGAAATCAAGCACAGAACGACAATGCATTAGAACGACTCACCACCAAAGCAGTGCTTACTCAATAGCCATTCAGTTTCACACCGCAACATTCTGTAATGCCCGAGTTCCTTCTGGTTTTGATGCAAAGATGAAACAGAAACAAAACATGGGTGCTGAAAGATATATGCTGAATTTTGAGTGCTTTCCCAAATAGATAAGGGATGCAGGTGGTGTTGTGGGTTAAACCACAGAGCCTAGGGCTTGCCGATCGGAAGGTTGGCGGTTCGAATCCCCACAACGGGGTGAGCTCCTGTTGCTCGGTCCCTGCTCCTGCCAACCTAGCAGTTCGAAAGCACAAAGTGCAAGTAGATAAATAGGTACCGCTCCAGCGGGAAGATAAATGGCGTTCCCGTGCGCTACTCTGGTTCACCAGAAGCGGCTTAGTCATGCTGGCCACATGACCTGGAAGCTGTACGCCGGCTCCCTCGGCCAATAAAGCGAGATGAGCGCCGCAACCCCAGAGTTGATCACGACTGGACCTAACAGTCAGGGGTCCCTTTACCTTTACCAAATAGATAACCCATGTTACTTGTAGTCTATAATGGATATAATCTATCTGCTCAGTGGCCTGCAGCACCCCACAACTTCCTATGAAGGTTAGGATTTTTTTCTCTCTCCAAACTTGCGAAAGAAATCCTCATCAGCAACACGTTTCTTTTTTACATGAGAAGGAGGAACTGTTAGTTCTGGGATGGGCAGGATCAAGGTGGCGGGGGAAAGGGCTGGCTGACACCACACCAAGCCTGTCCCCCAGCTTTCAACCAAGACAAGGGATCAATCTACTATTCAGTGGGTAAAATACTATCTTGGCTGTGAGTCCTAGAAGACCTGCTTCCCGTCTTGCAGGCCTTTCCCCGCCTGGTCTGAGAGGGCAGGGCACAGACTGACTCCAGCTACAAAAGCTGAAGCTGCTGAACAGACTCTTGGGCTGTGGTATAGTTTGGAGGCAGAGGGTTTGCCTAATCAATATTAATGTTTGTATCTTTATTTTAGACCTTATTATGATTTAGGTGGAAATTGTTTAATTTGGTTGCATACTTTTGATGTTTTATTCATTGTTTATGACGACTTTTGTTATGTCTATAATTTTGTGTTTTTTCATGTTGCAAGCTGCCTTGAGCATGGTTTGAACTTTGGAAAGGGGGCATAGAAATACAATTATGTATGTTTGTAAAAGCTACAGGATCCACATGCCTCCGAACCAACATCACACAGACAGATCAACCACAAACCTGGCTGTGAAGGAAGTCTTTCACTTTGCCAAACTCCGCCTCATGGTTGTTCTTGAGGAGAATCTGGCACCAACGGAGGCGCAGCTCTGCATTCCGTGCTTTGGAGATCTTGCTGTACATGGCACTCATCTTCTCAATGTTCCCTTCGCATGAAATGAGAGTTGAGGGTCATTCACTCCCAGAACAGATGGGAAATTAGCATAGCAAAAGTAGGCAAAAGCACTATATTCCAATTACTCTTTTTCTGAATGGTCACTGTGCTCATCTTGTTCACCAGCCTTTGCCAGTGCCATCCAGCTGTTTTACACTTCAATTCCCATCAGCCTCAGACAACAACATCTGGAGGGTACAAAATATGCAAAGGCAATTGTATACATGAGCTTTGCATTAAAATGTTTCAGACTTGAAATTTCCTCCACTGTCTTTTCAAGATACCCCTCTGGAAGCTATTGTATTGTATTTTTTCTAGCCACAGGCAGAGGGAAGGCATGATCACATGCTTTTATGCCCACAGAAAGTGTCTTGAACCAAAGGTGAACACTTCTGGAAGCTCTGCAAGCACCATCTTGGTAGTCAAGATAACCCCACAATTAATAGGTAGTTTTGTAACTGTGAATCCATATATAATTGGTTTGCTTTGATGCTATCCTCATCTGTGGGCCTGAGGTGCTGGGCTCTGAGCCCGAAAGGGGAACTAACTGAAGATATGGGTATTTGCCACCTATGCCCTCATGTGGTCAAGGGAAGCAATGGGGAACCCTAGCCAAAGTGACGTATGCTGCTTTGTGTATTAAAAAAAGGCATGTTTCCTTGGGGGTGGACAAGCCATCTCATTGCTGTGGTGTCCGTCCATGCATAAATACCGTATTTTTCTGTGTATAAGACTATATTTCCCCCCAAATTTTTAATGTTTAAAATTGGGGGTCATCTTATACATGGAATGTTTAAAATATTTATTTCTTAATTGGGTTAAAAAAATAGGGGTCGTCTTATACATGGGGGCGTCTTATAGACAGAAAAATACAGTACTCTCTACCCTCACTCCCAAACGCTCCAAGTTATTCCATCCCATGCTCTAATTTCTAGTTCTTGGGAGTCACCTGGCTTGCATCTCAATGTCAACAGTATTTATTCACAGTGCAACAATTCCCTCTGCCACGCTCAAAGAGTAATCTTACCATCTGGCAGCGGGGATTTCGCCAAGATCTTATCCAGGAAATAGACCACCTGGAAGGTTTTCCAAGTCGAGATATCTACTGCTCTAATTGCCTGCATGTCGCAGTCAGGAGATGCCCAGAGCTCTGCCAGGTTCTCAGCTGGCTTCATCAGCTCCTGCCCAGGTGAAAGGTCTGGAAGGTAGGGGGGCCAACCAGGTGTGTTCAGCCACCGATCAAACTCAAAGCCTGCCATGGAAACAAGAAGAGAGAAGCTTGTTGGACTCAATACTGGAAGTTCTTAAGCTACTAACAACCTGTTTATTCATCCTGGTTTGCTTGCACAAAGCTTACATGGTGGTTAGACTAGGTCTACTCTTTACTGAGCATTTGTTCTGATTTGTTTACAGAGTGGTTATAGCACTATAAGCATTCAACAGCATCCACTTCATTGAGCCAGGGCACACGTTACTTTCACTGCATCTAGAGCCTCCATGCTCCTGCCAGCAGGTTACCTAAATGTCTGGCAGAACAACCCTCTGGATTGCAAAACATTATTCACTTTTGGACAAAGGAAAGATGACCAGAGGAACCATGGTTCAGTGGGATCATGCATGGTTTATAGCAGTGATGGCTAATGTATGGCCCTCCAGGTGTTGCTGTACTTTCATTCCCATCATCACTGACAACTGGCCCTGCTGGCAGGGGCTGATGGGAGTCGGAATCCAATAAAATCTGCAGGTCTGCAGATCCCTCACCTCACAGGCATAATGTATCAAGTTGATCCTTAGCATCAGCTCTTTGCCAGAAAACTTAAGACAGTTATTGACAATCAGCTTCATATGACTCTATGCCCCAGATAGCAGAATTCCAGCTAGAAGCCCAGCTCAGATGTTTTGCAACTGTTCTCTTATTACCATCCTCAATGCATTTGGCTAGTAACCAGATGCAATATCTTTTAAAGGTAGCAGGAGCTCTGCCAGACTTTGGCCCTTCAAAACTAACAGGCAAGATGTGTACTTTGGAAATGCAACCTAAGGAATAAAGGCAATGAATCATGGGTGGAAAGAGTCAACATGGTGAGCTGAATCTAGAAAAAGGCAGCATGAAAGCATGGGGAACACTGGGAGGAATGTTCACTCCTAATCACCTTGACTGTAAGGAAGAACTGCTGCCCAAAGCTTTGTGCCAATTCAGAATGATGCTTCTCTAGCAGTTATACTTGGCTAATATTCTGGAGATGTTTTTTGCAACTGCAGAGTATGGAGAGTATGCAAAGGATGGGTGTTTTTGCCATCTTAAAAAGTGTCTTTGGAGAACTGGGAAAGAGACACTTGCTACCTCCAAGATTTACATAAAAGTTACGTGCTTGGTCCTGAAATTATGGACAAATATATAAAAAGTAGGAACTGTTGCTGACCTGGAATGGTATCTACCCCTTTCTTCTTCAGCTCTGGGAAATAATTCAAGTAGAACTCTAGTGCTTCATCTGCTGTGATGCTCTGAAACTTGAATTGGTTGACATACCCCTGCCAGAGAGAGAGATTGCCCTAAATTAAACTGTGGTCTGAATGGTGCACCTGTAACATTTCACCTTTACTTAATCAACCACTCATGAGTAACTCTTTCAGCAAAGAACATCAGCTCATGTTCAGCCTGCAATTACCTGCTCCAACTAGACTGGGTCGTAGCACCCCAGGTTTTAGAGGCTGAGATACCTGTCTGCTTAAAAAAGGAACAAATATCCCCCTTCAATACCTGAATGTTTTTTCAGGTTTTATGCCAACATCATATATTCCTGATTCAGCAAGATTTCATTTCTCCATACTCCCTCTGTTTGCTCACACTGCTTGCGGGTATCTTTGCAGAATCTCTTAAGTGCAACATGCATGGCTGATGACTTTGCTCCCCACTTAAGGAACGCTACAGCTTAAGACAAATCTCTCAGAAACAGCTTCTCTGTGACAAGTTACTCAGCTTCCAAGATTTCATGTTTCAGTTCCAAGCAACGTGGGATGCTACAGCTTACTTTCTGATGTTATCATCAGTGCTTGCCCAGGAACATCCTTTGCAAACATACAGGGAATCCTTTTTGGCCCAGTGGACTTGATCATTATTTGGGCCCACCCCATTGGCCAGCTTTGAGAAGTGTGTGGGGCAGCCCACCTAACATCGTCATGATGTCAGATGATTGAAAGCTGGGTTCTTCTGCTCACTGTCAAAGTCCATTGTGCAGTGCAAAGTGCTGAGAAAAGGACTGGAAAAACTGCTTCCTTTCCCATATAGGGGCTGGGCACCCACAAAATGCAGGGGCAACCATGCAAGCACCACACACAGTGGAAAGAGCACGACGTTCAGGCAGGGGGTGGAGGAACAGACAGCGTGGAGCTTGGGTGGGAAGGGTCCAGTCGCTGCTGCACTGCTGGAGCTTGCGCCCCACCCCATGGTATGATGTCATGACGCTACCGTGTGTGTCATGATGTCAAGATGTGTGCATGATGATGTCACGGCGTGGGCAAGTCGTGCTGGGCACCCACAGTGTAGGGCCCAATTTGGCACCATTGCCCATGGGGAAAGTAGCTGCACACCCAATCCAGCCATGTTTCTACCTGCCCCACATCTGATGTCATATAGGACAGGTGGGCATGATTTGGAGAAAACATCCTCATGGTCCTAATGCAGCCCGTGGACCAGAGGTTGCGCATTCCTATCCTAGAGGAAGCCAATTTCCCAAGACTCCCATGAAGCACAGACAAGTCCCAGGCTAACATACAGTACCTGGAGGAAAGCATCAAACTTCTTCTGGTCCCCAACAAGGTGAGCAAGGTAGGAGACAAAACAGTAGCCCTTTTCATAAGGGGTTTCATTATAGGTGTCCTCAGGATCAACACCTGGGCAGAAGAAACAACTAGCATAAGATTTACAACACCCAGTTGCCAGTATTACAAAAGGAAAAGCCTTATTAGAAATGATTGAGCCACATTAAGCCACAACCCAAATTTCTGTATATAACTGATTATTCAGATTTCTTTTCTTGAACACAAGGAAACAATGATGTGACTTGAATTCATAGGCACTGGACCAATACAGACCTGGCTCTATTTTCACTCTGAGCTTGTTGAGGGGATGGTCTTCTCCGGTGTTGTCCATATGTTGGCGAAGCAAAGCTCTCCCTGTGGCAGCTTCTAAGCAAGTATAAGCAGCACCTGGTTTTAGGGGCAAGCAAAGGAAGAAGCTGAGCTAGTGTTTTTAAGCTCCTGGCCATCAAACCAAACTGCCTGCTTGATAGTCTGGGATCAGTCATGAATATATAGTAAAGATCATGTGGAGCACAGCATCACTGTTACTGGAGACGAAAGAACCCAGTTGAGACCTGCAGGCAGATCCCACTAGAAACACAACAGAAGCAATACTTTCTGTTAACCATTGGCAAGTGTGTGATGTCTTTCTTTCAAATGGAATTCTGAAAAGGAAATTCAAATTATTCAGGGTGACACATGGAACACTCCCGTCAGGAAGCTGCACCCCTCAGGAACGCAGATGGGAGCACCTGATAGCATTCCTAGCATCAAGCTCTCTCTGCACATGGAAAGTGAATGGCAGGTGGAAAGTTTCTTTAGCCTAGCCTACACAAAACAATGCCTTAGCTGAAGTTGTACAATACTGTGAAGACTGCAGGGTGTATAGTACAATAGGCACCAAGACAAAAGAACTTAAAAATATTTTAATAGTATATTCATATGAAGTTAGTGCTACAGATAACTTTAGTTTTCAGCTTTATCCCACCAGCATACTTTATATGTGTTCTCAGTGTGACAAAGCAGCCTGCTGCCTATGCGAATTCCCACCACGATAAACCTGTTTGGTCTTTTTGGCATTCTGAACTAACATAACTAATCTTCTTTAATACAGATGAGGATGATCAACTCATCCTCACAGTCAATCTCATGCTAAGAATTCTCACTACCCAAGGAGCCAGAATCTAGTACGAAAAGAGTATTACAACTGATACATGATTTTGGACAGGTCGCAGGATTTAAGCTAAATAAACAAAAAACGAAGGTGTTAGGGAAAAATATGACAGATACAGAGTCAGAACGGTTTCAGAGAGAAACAGAATTATCATTGGTGAAAAAGGTAAAGTACCTAGGGGTTAATATAACAGCCAAAAATCTGAGTCTATTTAAGGATAATTATGAAAAATGTTGGTCTGAAATTAAGAGAGACTTGGAAAGTTGGGCAAAACTGAAGCTTTCTTTGTTAGGCCGAATTGCTGCCATTAAGATGAATGTGCTGCCAAAGATGTTGTTCTTGTTCCAAACATTGCAAATTGTGGACAAAACGGAGTGTTTCCGGAGGTGGCAGAGAGATATTTCCAAATTTGTCTGGCAGGGCAAAAAGCCTAGAATCAAGTTTAAGATATTAACAGATGCAAAGGAAAGAGGGGGCTTTGCCCTGCCAGACTTAAGGCTGTACTATGAAGCCGCAGCTTTCTGCTGGCTAAAAGATTGGCTACTTCTCGAAGACACTGATGTGTTAGATCTGGAAGGTTATAACAATGCTTTTGGTTGGCATGCATATTTGTGGTATGACAAAGTTAAGATTAACAAGGCCTTTAAGAACCATATTGTCAGAAAAGCAGTGTTTAATGTCTGGACAAAATACAAAGACTTATTGGAAAATAAAACTCCAAGGTGGCTTTCACCTTTGGAAGCTAAGGCCTGGAAAAGACCCAATATGGAAGCCTACTGGCCAAAATATTGGGAACTGTTAGAAAAAGACGGAGATAATTGGAAATTGCAGAGTATGGAGAAAATGAAGGATAAAGTGTGAGAATGGTTACACTACGCTCAGATTAAGGAAATTTTTAAAAGTGACAAAAAGTTAGGATTCCAGGTGGAGAAATCGAAGTTGGAAACAGAACTGTTAGAACCTAAGACTAAGGTACTTTCAAGAATGTATAATTTGCTGTTGAAATGGAATACACAAGACGAAATGGTTAAGTCGGCTATGATAAAATGGGCACAGGACATTGGGCATAACATTATGTTTGAGGACTGGGAAAGGTTGTGGACCACTGGGTTGAATTTTACTGCATGTAATGCTTTGAAAGAAAATGTAATGAAAATGATATACAGATGGTACATGACCCCAGTTAAACTTGCCAAAATATACCATTCGTCTGATAATAAATGCTGGAAATGTAAAGAAAATGAAGGAACATTCTTCCACCTCTGGTGGACTTGCCCCAAAGTGAAGGCCTTCTGGGAAATGATATATAACGAGCTGAAAAAGGTATTTAAGTATACCTTTACTAAGAAACCAGAGGCCTTTCTTCTGGGCATTGTCGACCAGAAGGTGTTAAAGAAAGATAGAACATTTTTCATGTACGCAACAACAGCAGCAAGGATACTACTCGCTAAGAACTGGAAAACTCAAGATCTACCCACACTGGAAGAATGGCAGATGCAACTGATGGACTATATGCAACTGGCGGAGATGACTGGCAGAATCCGAGACCTGGGAGAAGAAAGGATTGAAGAAGATTGGAAGAAATTCAAGATTTACTTGCAGAAATATTGTGATTTAGTGGAATGTTAAGAAGGATGCTTGGTTATAAATAATTGGCCATCACTAAAATAGATCAAGAATTGATGATAAGAGAGATTAAGAGAAACAAATTTGCAGGAGAATTATTTTATTGTATTTAAGTAAGTGGTTATAGATTTGGAAATAAGATGATAATTTGCTTGACAAAAATTTATTAATGATGTAAATGGGAGCGGGAGACGTGAGGAAGTTCAAGGATATTATGAAATTTTGTTAAAACAAAGCAATAATGTTTATTATCATTGTATTCTTTTTTTCTAAAAACTCTAATAAATATTTATAAAAAAAAAAAAAAGAATTCTCACTACCCAGGGAGACAGCTAGATTCAAAATCACACTGAGTAGAATCACCCATACTGAATTCATCCTTCCTCTACTAAACATTCAAGAGGAAATGACTCCTGGAATGGAGTAGCTCAGGAAAGGAATTGGCTAGCACACTGAGCAGGAGCATTCCACACTTTCTTTGTTGTTGTTACATTTCCCACCTGTATACCACCAACACCCTTATCCTTATTATGAGAATGTGTTTGTGTTACGTTTGGGGTTTCCCCCCCCCCCCAAAAAGAAGCTCTTGATCTGGTTCATGAATTTACATATTGATGTTTCTATTTAACTGCTCTGGATGCTAATTGTAGAAGAGCAGAATATATCAAGGCACTAAACAGCATGGGCGTTGCCCAACAGGTAACTCACCATAAATTTCTTTAGTGATCCTCCTCTGTGCATACATAGTGAAGCCTTCATTCAGCCAAAACTCTCCCCAATGGGCATTGGTGACCAGATTGCCAAACCAGCTATGCGAGATCTCGTGGATAATCACATCTGCTAGGGAGCGATCGCCGGCCAACAGGCATGGAGTCACAAAGGTGATACAGGGGTTCTCCATCCCCCCGAAAGGGAACGAGGGAGGCATAAACAGAACATCGTACCTGCCAAAAGCAAAGCTTGTGATCAAGGAGACAACATCTGTCATGAGGCTCTGCGCCTCCCCAGACAGTATTCCAATGGTTTTTCTTTAAGGAAGGGATGGGGGGATCCAGTAGCCCTTGTTTGTGGACTCTCAACACCCAAAAGCACTGGCCAACATAGCCATTGGCAAGGGATGCTGGAAGGTGTAGCCCAACAACACCCAGAGGGTCCCTGATATAAGGAATACTAATATCCTGCTGTTACTGCCCACTCCACTTTTGTGTGTGAGTGTGGCAGTGGTTCGTCCCCAGGTTTCAGGTACCAGAATACAAATTTGCCAAAAAGGCTCAGCAATACTCAGGGTTCTAGGCACTTGAAGCATAGTGCAGTTTGACTGGCGGATGCCATCAACCAGAATTCACTTTTGCTCAAGAGTGGGAAATTTCTGCTTGCTCATCTTCAGCAAAAGTTCATAGAAGATAGGAAACCACCTTAGAGCAGGGCCAGACCATATATCCATCAAGACTGCACTGTGCAAGTGGACTGTGGGTCATGAAAGCTTATGCAACAATAATGTGCTAGTCCCTCAAGTGCTACAGGTCTGCTGCTGCAGCAGATTAACATGACTACCCCTCTAGAAACTGACCAGCATTATTACTTGAGACTTGCAGAAGCTTCCTGGCAGAGGTCTTTCACATCACTAGTTATTGCATCCTTTTACCTGGAGATGCCAGGGATTAAACTTGGGACCTTCTGCATGCAATGCATGTGTCCCACCACCAACTTAGTCTCAGCCCAAAGACTGAAGTATGACTCAAGGGATTTAAGAACATGAATGATCTGTCTTAGCCAAGTCACACCATTGATCCACCAAGGTAAGCACTGCCTACTTTAGTGACTTATGAGTGGTTCCCAGGGTTTAGATGAAGCGTCCTTCCCAGCTGTGCTTGGAAATGCCAGACTGGACTTCTGCATGCAAGGCAGGTGCTCTTACCATTGAGATATAGCTTTTCCTGGTTCAGGTAAGCTGACTTAAGGAAAGGATAAAATGTATGGCATCTCTATGCCCAATCTGGGGATCAATGGGTGCATGTTTGCAAAGACTTCAAGGGAAGCCTTCCCTGAAGCAGCAAGACATACCTTTCCCATACATATGGTCCAAAAAGCTTCTCTCCCGTGCTAAGAAACTCTTCAATCACACCATCGTACTCTTTCTTAGCAGCCTCAATCAGGCAGGGCTCGGCCCATACATGGCTCCTAGCATGGGATGAAAACAAATGGGTGGAAATGTAAGAAATTGGAAATTGGAAGAAAACACCCTAAGTCACATAAACAGCAACACATTCATTAACGTCAGTTTGCTAAGGAATCACTCCTATGGTTGCTTGTGGGACATAAGAAGGCATTCTGTACTGCATATGAAGAAGCCATTCTAGTAGTGAAAGGGCTTTCTTCCACATCAAAATATAAAAGTTACAATAATGGAAGTTGGAGTCCAGCAATGCCTGGAAGGCCAGGGGTTTCGCTAGATGCTGCTTATCAGCCTCTCTACGCAGAGATAGGCAAGGACCCCAGAAATTCCAGCTTGCAGCAAGAGCCTGTGGTCTTGCATTGGAGGAATATAATTAGTTTGTTTAATTGTTCTGTCATTTAACTTCTAATTACTGCCTTAATTCTTTTGGTAGCCTTGCTGTTAAGTCATTTTGAAGATTTCTTTTAAAGCTAACAGTACAGCTGAACAAACAGTAAGGCAGACATAAACAATGCAGTGGCTCATCTGTATCCCTGCAGCCAGCCACGCTCTTACCTGGGTCCAACTTCAGCAGAAACTATGTCCCCAACAACCAGGGCAACCAGATAGGATGGGATGCGCAGAGGCATCTTGAAGTAGAAAGTGTTGTCCTTCTGCTTCTCCCGGGTAACTGCACTCATCACTGCTGTGAAACCCTCAGGGACCTAACAGACAAACAAAGGCAGGCTTGTTGCGCAATGAAAAGGAGCACTTGCTGATTGGGGATGGGTCTTGTTTTATTTATTTCAAGTATATCACACTTTTCCTCCAATGTGCTTGAGGCGGCATGCATGGTCCTCCTCCCCCACTCTGTGTTTCCCCTTCACAACAGTCCTGGGTTAGGTTTGGTGAGGAAGGTTAGACTGAGAGACAGCTGGGATAGCTCAGTCGGTAGAACATGAGACTCTCAATCTCAGGGCCGTGGGTTTGAGTCCCACACTGGGCAAGAGACTCCTGCATTGCAGAGTGCTGGACTTAGATGACCCTCATGGTCCCTTCCAATTCCATGAACCAACTGGCTCAAATTCACCCAGTGCGATACAGAATACATCACCACAGATGGAGAAGCTGCTGGGAGACAGGCCTGACCAGAGGATGGCAAGACTGGGCCTTTGTTAGGGCCCCAAGTCTAGCAGAGGGTCTACCTCCCTAGGAGTGGGGGTGGGTGGAGGAGAAGGCAGCAGTGGAATGGGTAACGGCTCTTGTGAGGCTTGGGCTGTGGAAGCAGTGGCAGGGATTCTGCTGCTTGAGGCCGCTGCCTCACCCCGCCAAACGATAGTGCCGGCCCTGGCTTACCTTTATAAGAGCAGAGTATGTACTTTTAACGGCAGGGGTGTCAAAGCAAGGGAAAAAGCTCCTATTCAGAACAGCTTGGCCTTGCGTGTACATATAGGGCTTCTGCTTCCCTGCTGTCTGCTCAGGAGTAAGCCAACACACCTAGCAAGAGACAAAAGACAGTTCTTCTGTGAGCAGTGGGATACTTTACCTGGATGTGTGCAGAGTACGTGATCTTGACAGCCGGGGTGTGAAAGCCAGGGAAAAGGGACCTGTTGAGCACAGGAAAGCCAGAGGTGTAAAGAAACGGCTTCTCCTTCTGGGCAGTTTGATAAGAATCCAGAAAGGAGATCTATAAGAGGAGGTACAGGATCAAGCTGTCATTTCTGTTCTGCCTTCAGTTGCTATTAGCCAACAAGCACTAGAATCTGCACACGACCCAAATACGCTAACACAAAGTTCCCTGGGATTTCCCAGCGTGGGATGTTCCAGATCTTCAGGTTTTCAAGAGAGCACCTATGAACTATTTCTAAGATGTGCACAGTCAGCACTCACCAATGTGCAGCCCTTGGACTTCTTCAAGGTGTACATTAATGTAATCAGGACTGGGCAGAGGTCCAAAGAAATAAAGGCATTTTCTTCTTCATACAAGCAGCCTTAATGCAGTTATTAGGTTTTACAAAGTGGTGAGGAAAACCGATTACATGGTTTGAGAAATGCTAAATCCAAAAATTATCCAAGGAAATGTATCAGTGCAATTATAGGTGTGTGGGATGGAGGAATCAGATCATGGCTGTAGGTGGAAGTCCTAACTCTTTCCTCCATGTAGCTTTCCTGCTCTAAATGCCTCCCAGGCTCCTATTTTTCTCTGTGGAGCAAGCATACAAGGACCATAATGGGTATAAAACAAACAGGAGGTAGAGAGGTTGATTCAGATTGAGGAGATGGATCAGCAAAGAGGGTTAAACCCCCTTCAGCTGCACTAAACCTCAGGCCTGATTCCTACCCCCACCATGTTGGATGGCTCCAACATCCAAGATTCGTATTATTGGTCTCCCACATCACGTTTAGTTCAACCCAGTATCTCTGCGAATTGAGAGAACATGCTCAGCTTTGCAGTTCACAAAATCCATCCAGAGTAAAACGACATCCCTCTTCTGGTTTTGTGCTCGAAAGATAGATTGGAATATTCACTTCACTGGAGATACATTTGAAAGCAGGGGAGAGGGGGCTTCACTGTTACTACAAGTACAAAAGGCTGTTTAAAATGCATTAAAATGCATTAAAAACAGGCCTACCAATTCACTACCATGGGAAGGGTTTAGCATTCTCATCATGAGTGTGACACCCTACAATTCTCTTGTTCAGTACTACTGACTGCATGGAACTGTAACGATTACACTGAGAGTCCTCCCTTCCATTAATGTGAGCTGATATCCCCGTGCAAGTGGAGACTTCTGCTAAATTTTACTGTCTAGGGGATGCCAAACACCAGGCTAAATTCAGCAGGCTTGCAGATGGCTGGGATTGAACCTGGACCCTTCGGCTTGCAAGGCTGAGCTACGTCCCATAAGGAAAGATGTCCATAGGCAGTGGTACCTCGGGTTACATACAAGAGCAAGAAAGGCAAGTTCACTTCCTTTCCCTTGCCAAAGCTCCTGAATAATGAGGGAAAGGGACAATTATGAAAATCAGGATGGGTGGTGCAATAGCAGAGCAATGGCATCACTGCAGCCCAGGCACACCTAGGCATGCCTTTAGCTTTGGAACACAGCCCATGAAGATCTAAGGAAGGAAAAACTTATGATGCTGAGGGCAGCACGTCTGAGCATGTGCAGAGTGTATATTTCCCAAGTCTTGAGCTACTGCTGCCAGCAAACCTCTCTCCCCATTAAGAGGAAGGGCTTTCGTGTCCAAAGGCGCAACTTGAACCTTGCACGCTTCCCGCCCTCGGCTGGGGGAAGGGACCGGGGCAGATCCGCGCGTCCTCCGGCTCCGCCCGCCTCTCTCCCCGACTCACCCCGGGCCCCGCTCCGGCTCTGTAGGCGATCTCCAGCACCACCGTGTCCCCGCACGTCAGAGGCTCCGGCAGGGTGACGTGCAGCGCCGAGCCGTAGCTGGCGAACGGGCGGCTCTGGAAGGCGAGCGGCCTCAGCGCGCCTGGCTGCGGGCCCTGCCCTTCGCCGCAGCGGCTCCCCGGCGGCGCCAGCCCGGCGCCTTCCACCTCGACGCTGGGGTGCGAGTCCAGCACCACTTCGCTGGCGCGGTCCCGCAGGCATGTCAGCTCCAGGCGGACGCAGCCTTGCAAGTGCCCCGAGCCGGCCGGCCCGAAGTGCGCGCTCAGCGCCAGGTGCAGGTGCCGGAGCTGGAAGGAGTCCGCGCTGCAAGCCGACGCCGCGTCCCGGGCCGCCGCCATCGCCGAGAAAGAGGCCAGCCCAAGCGGCGGAAAGGCGGACGAGGCTCAGCCCACGGGGCGGAGCGAGCAGAGCGCTTTCAAAGCGCCCGGCGGGCCGTGCTCGCGTCGGATCTGTTGCCCGCAGAGCGGATTTCTCGGCTCCTTTGGGGGCGCTGCCCTTCAGTGGGTCATGTTCTGCTGTGTTTTAGAATGGCTGGGGCAGGCAAGTCAGATGGGCGGGATACAAAGAATAAATTATTATTATTATTATTATGGGTTTTTATTTCCTTTTCATTGATCTGTATATCCTACTGACTTTTCGCAGCTAAATTCAAAATCAATAAACATTTCAAAAAAGTAGTGACAGTGACAGCTGTTTCTTTGAAGAAAGCCCAACTATTGCAATACTGCTAATAATTATAGAGTAGTGGGCAGAAGCGTAGCCCCTCTTTCCAAGTAGTAAAAGCAAAGATGTAATTACATGTACGCTCAAACTTCTATCTTCTTCTTATGTGGAAAAATAAGCAGACAGGAGGACGCAAAGCCAAGCCAATACAATACTGTAGGTGTTTGGCCTTGTGAAAGAAGGTGTGTCTGAGGAGGTGTGGCCTGCAGGGATAGAGGCGGGGCCTGGAAGGACATACTGTACTGTACTGTACTGTATTTGGGTTCAGGCCTGATGTTCTTTATTGCTGACTTACGTATGGACAGCGAAACACACACACACAGAGTGTTTTTTTTCCTAAAAAAATGTTTGGGGTACTTTCATTTTGACTCAAGAAAATCACCATTTTATAGTTCAAATCGGGAAAAATAAATACAGCAAATGGAAATATAAATACGGTAAATGGACAAAAGTACAAAGATTCACAAAATGTTTAGGGGTATGCATACCCCTGTGTCCCCCAGAAAAAAGCACTGTGTGTGTGTGTGTGTGTACAGCACCTAGTGATTCTAGGTGCTTTATCAATATAATGCATGATTTCATGTTTTTACCTATATGAAAAAATAATTACGTTTCATAAATTACTAACCTTACATAGCAGGCATGGGGAACCTTTGGCCCTCCAGATATTGCTGAACTACAACTCCCATCAGCCCCAGCAAACATGGCCAATGAGCAGGGATAATGGGAGCTGTAGTCAAGTAACAGCTGACTGCTCTAAGGTTCCCCACATCTGCTATATGGTTACTGTTCCAAGGATCATTTATGTGAAGTATTGGAAAGCAACAGAGATACAACAGAGCCAGGGTGGTGTTCTGGTTAGAGTGTTAGAGCAGGATCTGGGAGATCAGGGTTCTAATCCCCACTTAGTCTTGAAGCTCACTGGGTGACCTTGAACTAGTTGCTGTCTCTCAGATTAATTTACCCAGCCTTGGAGATTAAATGTTACTCATTTATTTTAATTACTTTTTTATTTGTCACATTTTGGATACCTGGAGATAAAATTATATAGACAAGATTTCTTTCTTTCATTTACAACTCATAAAAACCTGAAAAGGTTCAATCCAGCAGACTACCTGTGAGGGGGCTGCACTTCAGGGAAGCCCCCCAAATAACCAGCCTTTGAACAAAGTCCTTTAGGACTCTGAAGATGGCGGGGCCTTGCCCCTAACCCATGAAGCCTGGAAATAGAGTTGATAAACAATGGACAGCTTTAGAATTATGATTTTTCTCTTAGTTTCCTTAATCCCCAAGACCTTCTTGACATAGTTCTGGACATTAATATGGAGCTGTGGAGCCGTGGCAGAAAATGTCTCCACAGTCAGCGCCTGGTAAGTCTCTGAGGCTCTCACCCTGGGCAGGGTGCAGTTCTGCTTTCCTTGGTATCATGCACAGAATGACTCATCAGCAAAGTAGTGTTCAGCAGCTTGCAGCGCCCAGCAACTTCCTATGAAGCAGGCAAGGATTTTTTCCTCCAAAACCTACAGTAAGAAATCCTCATCCATCACACATTCCTCTTTAACATGCAGCAGGTGAGATCATGCTTATCCAATTTCCAGTACACAGAAGCATTCAGAACGATTTATTTGGGAGGTACTTTCATTGCTAAAAGAGGGATATTGCAACTACTTAGAAGCACCTAAGAGATGCTTCTCAGCATCTTAAAAAGCAGAGACATCACCTTGCCAACAAAGGTCCGTATAGTAAAAGCTATGGTTTTCCCAGTAGTGATGTATGGAAGTGAGAGCTGGACCATAAAGAAGGCTGATCTCCGAAGAATTGATGCTTTTGAATTATGGTGCTGGAGGAGACTCTTGAGAGTCCCATGGACTGCAAGAAGATCAAACGTATCCATTCTTAAGGAAATTAGCCCTGAGTGCTCACTGGAAGGACAGATCGTGAAGCTGAGGCTCCAATACTTTGGCCACCTCATGAGAAGAGAAGACTCCCTGGAAAAGACCCTGAAGCTGGTGTTGAAGTTATTTAATGTTACATAAAATGGTGCATAATTGTAATTGTGTTGTATTTTAAGTTACTGTGAAACATGTATGATGAAGGCTTGTATTTTTCCATTGCAAAGATGGGGTGGGCTAGGTTTCATGACTGAGTCATGGGTTTTTGGATAGAATTTCAGAGTGTTTACTTAGGTTAATGAAGTAGCACTCTTCACTCACGAGTCATGAGTTGTTTTGCAAGCAGACACAGATCTCCTCTGGGCATTGCCCAATATGCAAGCAAGCCAGAAACAGAGGAGGACAGAGTTCATTTTGATTTTAAGGTGAAAAGCGCTGGTTTTGGGCAAAGATATGTTTTAGAGCATTATACTGGGATCAGTATATGTAAGAAGAGAAATGTATAACTGAGAAAATTGTATTGGTTTTTTTTTGGGGGGGGTAACATTTAAATCAAGTTTCTGCAAGCTTTAAAACTTGATTCTTTTTTATATATTTATGATGTTATAGAGATTATTATCGTAAATTAAAGTGAAGAAAGAAGAAAAAAGAAAGAATAGAAGGGGGAGAGAAAATGCATTAAAAACATTTTAAAAGACAGAGGAATAACAAAATAACCATAAAATAAAATTAAACAAAACTATATGGTATATATGTAGATGGATAAACTTATTGTTTCCCACAAATATATGTCAATCCATGTGTCTCTATGGTTTTGACAAATACATACCAAATATCATTAAATTTGTCCATGCCTAATCTTCGTCTGAAGGTGATCATGGGTTGCAAGTTCCAGCAAAATGCTTACATCTCATACCTCACCTACTTCAGCCCTGAACTCCTGTAAAGAAAGTTACTCTCACACACATACACATACACAAATGTTCTGTTCTGGTTGCCAAGCAACTCGCAGAGCTTCAACTATTCTCTTTTGTTTCCAACAAGTAACTACGGCTTCAAGGCTGAATATATCTATTGAAAGCTAAAATGTTCCAACTACATTACATGACTTTTAAAAGGCTAGAGTAGAATAAAGAAGTTTGATTTCTTTTTTAAAAAAGCATCATAAATAAATATATCATAAGCATAAATGGCAAAGTTAAGCCCACTGTACCTGGGGACAGACAGTCAGGCCGTGTATCCATAGCAGTGACCAGAGGATTAATGACAGCTGGGACGAGTGCAGAGGGAATAAATGTCATGGTCCATCTGCAGCAGCACAACTGGACACCTTCATCTGCCCCCGCTGCAACAAAACATGTCTCTCCCACATCAGTCTCTACAGCCACAGCAGACGCTGCAAAGTTCCAGTGGTTCAACTTCACCCCTGAAGACAAACCCTGTCTCCCAAGACAGATGGATGCCAGCAATAAATGTTTCCAACAAACATTAACTTGCCAGGTTGCCAAATACACAAGTTGGCTGTAGATCAGGGTTGCCAACTTACTAAAACCATAACAATAAAAGACGTGTTTTAATAGTGGCAATAGCCTTATCCACCATGAATTTATCTAATCCCCTTAAAAAAAAACTAATGATTGCGGGGCGGGGGGGGGACGGACGGACGGGGACGGACGACATGATTGCGTCTTTTGTAGCAAATTCCATACCTGAACTATCTGCTGTGTGACAAAATGTTTTCTTTTGTCTGTCCTGAATATCCCACCATTCAACTTTGGTGATTGATTCCAATACCTAGTACAGTGGTACCTCGGGTTAAGAACTTAATTCATTCCAGAGGTCCTTTCTTAACCTGAAACTGTTCTTAACCTGAAGCACCACTTTAGCTAATGGGGCCTCCCGCTGCCGCCGCGCCGCCGGAGCACGATTTCTGTTCTCATCCTGCAGCAAAGTTCTTAACCTGAGGTACTATTTCTGGGTTAGTGGAGTCTGTAACCTGAAGAGTATGTAACCCGAGGTACCACTGTATTATTTGTATGAGAGAGGTAAATGCTTTTCTGTCTACCTTCTCCACACTGCATAATTTTATACATCTCTCTTATGTTCCCTCACTTACTTGCATTTTTTCTAAACCAGGTAGCCTCAAACATTATAATATTTCCTTGTGTAGTAGAAGCATATAATGCTTCCAGCCCTTTGATCCTTTTGGTGGTCTTTTTCTGCACCTTTTCCAGCTCTGAAATATCTTGGTGTTGTGGGTGGTTGTTTTTTTTAAAAAAGTGTGGCAACTTTTTCATAGAGTTGCATTACGATCTTGGCAGGATTTTTTTTTTTTGCTTTGATCCCTAGCAGGTCCTTTTCCTAGATTTAACTGAGCTCTCCACCACAAACCCCGAGATCTCTTTCCCGGCCAGTCACCGCCAGCTGAGATCCCATCACTCTTTAGGTGAAGTTAGGATTAGTTTGCCGCAGGTTCTAATCTTTGAAAGAAGGGCTGAAATCCTAACTTTCTGCTCCCAAGTAACCCCCACTGAATTCAAAGGGGTTTACTAAAAGGGAAGCCAAGTGAGGATAGATAGATAGATGATAGATAGATAGATATAGATAGATAGATAGATAGATAGATAGATAGATAGATGATATAGATAGATAATAATAATAATAATAATAATAATAATAATAATAATAATAATAATAATAATTTATACCCTGCCCATCTGGCTGGGTTTCCCCAGCCACTCTGGGCAGCTTCCAACCAAATCTTAAAAACAACACAGTGTCAGACATTAAAAACCTCTCTAAACAGGGCCGCCTTCAGTTGTCTTTTAAAAGTAAAAATAGTTGTTTATTGCCTTGACATCTGCTGGGAGGGCGTTCCTCAGGGCAGGCGCCACTACCGAGAAGGCCCTCTGCTTGGTTCCCTATAACCTGGCTTCTCACAGTGAGGGAACCGCCCTCGGTGCTGGACCTCAGTGTCCGGACTGAATGATGGGGGTAGAGACGCTCCTTCAGGATTTCAGCCTGTGCCACCCTTCAAAGTTTCCGCAGCCAGTTTGCATCCTCTCCCCCAACAACCAAGTTATGACTACTGCATTTAGCATAGGCTGCCAGCAGGTGTCACTGTAACCACACCTTGAGTTGTTCTAGGGAAGTGATCATTCTGCCTCTCTCTTATTTGCCGGAGTCAGCAGAGACCACATTATGGTGATGAATGAGGCGCATCTGGTTTAGATATCAAGGCTTATTCCCCCCCCCCCATCTCATTTGTGGCCTTTGCTGTTCTCTTGTTTTTATTATTAAAATATTGGTTTATATTTTCTCTATCAAAGGTAGAAGAATATGAAGCTGAAGGTCTAACAAAGAAAGGTCTAACCAGTGGGTCCCCAGATGTTGTTGGACTACAACTCCCATCATCCCTGACCACTGGTCATGCTGGCTAGGAATGATGGGAGTTGTAGTCCAACAACATCTGGGGACCCACAGGTTGAGAACCGCTGATCTAGACGGAGGTGATTTAACTGTATTCACACTCTGTGTGTAACAACAGGGATCAAGGCCAAGGGCCTATCTAGTCGAGCACCCTGTTCCCACAGTGGCCAATCAGGTACCTGCGGGAAACTCACAAGCACGACCTGAACACTTTCCATTTCACTTTTGAGGGGAAGCGGGCGTGTTGTGCAATTGTGACAAATAACCTTAAATTGCATGGAATGGGACTGAATCCCACTTGGAAATGGAGACAGCCTGCAAATGCCCAAACCGTCAGGAAAGGCAAGATCTGAGCATCAGGAGTCAGAAGCTCCTGTTTACTCTGTGTCCAGTGCTCTCCCACTGGTAGTTTGAGAAGTCATGTACATGCCACATGAGCCACAATCCACATTTATCCTACTATGAAAGACGATGTGTTGCTGTGTCCTCTCTCCCAAACAGTGGGAAACTTAGATACACATCACACCGTGCTGATGTGCACAGCTACATGCAACTGTGGTTTGAAATGCAGCCCATAAAAAACAACCTCACTTATTTTAAGCTGATCGCGTGCACACAGTCAGGGAACAGGAAACCAATAGTTCAATCTGATAATATCATTGAAGCTCAATCGCAGAGGAAACAAACTTTGCCTGTGGTCTGAGATTAGCCAGTTCTCATGCCATTGTAGTCAAAGTTTAATCAGGGCCTGGGCCAAGCCCCTCTGCCTACTTTTAAAGCCAGAGCTCAGTTCTAAATATGTGAAGCAGTGCCCCTGAGCATGTGCAGAGTGCACCTCCTTTCCCACTGAGTGAGTGCATCTTCATCTTAAATTCAGGGGAAGGACTACTGGGTCAAAGGGTATGGCATTCAGGAAGACAGAGAATCATAGAATTGTTGGGTTGCGAAGGGACCCTGAGGGTCATCTAGTCCAACCCCCTGCAATGCATAAATCTTTTGCCCAATTAGGACCTTGAACTCACAACCCTGAGATTAAGAACCTCATACTTACCCTGTATTTTTATCATGTGTATCACCCTGATAGCTTGTGAGGAAGGGTGGTATATAAATTGAATAATCAAATAATCAAATAAATAATGCTCTGCCGACTGAGCTACCCCAGACATTTGTGTCTCCTAAAAATAAATGAATAAATCACTTACGGTCATGTGGTACCTGGAATGCTTAACCTGAAGTGGGTGAGCCTGCAGTGCGGCACAACAACTGCTTCCCTGGTCAGGAAATGTCAGGTCTGGCATTCAGAAACAGGCAGTGTTGACTGGTGTCCTTTGGGACTGGTAGGGTGGAATGCAGGGAGACCAACAGTAGGGGGAGCCAGAGATAAAGACAGATGGAGACAACTATTTCCAGCTTTGTCCTCATCCTCTGACTTTCTGAGTTTTACAAGGGCAGCACTTAGACTAGGGAAGAGGATGCTGACAGCTGGGGCCGCCCCATAGGCTAGTTGTGAGTATGAAGGCAGGCAGGTGGGGGATGGCTGAAGGCAGACTGAGACTGGCGAGGCGGCATCCCAGTCATCCTAAACTAAAGCATTCACCATGGATTATGTCCTCCTGAGCTGGACATATTTTAGCCAGACATTATGGCTTTAGTGGATGGAAGATTTGACTCTCTAACCCAGGGGTCGGCAAGGCTTACTGGGCATGGGCCAGATTACTCCTGTGGAGATCCTCCTCCGGACTGGCACAGAGCAATGCCAGAAATCATGTCTGCGGTGCTGGAAATCACTTCTGTGCATGCCCAGAAGCCCAAAATTGTGCCTGCACAGAAGCGATTTCTGGAGCTGCAGAAGAGAGTCCCTGCACCGCGCTGCGACGGTTTAGGGACTCACCAAGTGGGTGGCTCGGTTCGGGGGCGGCTTGGGGGCCGGTTAAACGGCCTCCATGGGCTGCTTCCAGCCCACAGGCCTTAGGTTGCCGACCCCTGCTCTAACCACCAGCACCTGTGTAGCCAGTCCTGTTTGGTTCAGTTGCAGGATCCACAGCTAAGACATGGGACTCTCAGCATTGGAACAGCACTAAGGGCTCCATGTCCGGCAGATCAGGGAGCATGTGGGCTGCATGCTATGACACAATGGGACCCTTGTGCTCCTCATGTGGTGGGTGAAAGGTCAATGCTGAATTCTGATGCAGAGATGGGAACAGAGTTTCTCTGAGAGCAGTGAGAGTCTTACATCTGTCACCAAATGGGAGTGGGCACCTTAAAGAGAAGCAAGGCAGGAATCTCAACTGAGTCATCCATGAGGGATGGCTACCCAACCTCTGCTGAAAAACCTTCAAGGAAGGAGATCTCACCACCTCCCAAGGGAGTCCATTCCCCTCTCAAACAACTCTTGCTGTCAGAAAGTTTAGTGGGAATCTCCTTTCTCATAAGTTTAAGTTCCTTTCTCTCAACTTTGCGCTGGACTAGCAGTGATGTTGGTCAATAAACTGAGATGGCACAGTTGACTCAAGGGGTCACCAAGCACTGCTGACCAAATGCCCACTCCCCAGTCTCCTACTATTTACTCCTTGCAAGCTCTGGTGTATATACTGCTGCAAAGGCGGCAGGCTACGAAATATACCACTGACTGTATGGAGCTTTCTTTTCTGAACTCATCTGGCCTCTGTTTTGGCAGTACCTGTGCTAAACGACTTTTAAACAAGTCAGACTTCAGTATGAATGAGCGGACCCTCTTCTGGAACTGTCAGTTTGCTTGGCCAGGGCTTGAATGCCATTGGCTAAATTGTTTGGTATGTGAAGACAACTTGGGGATTATAGAATATGGGTTGGGAAAATGCAGAAAAATGATCACGGTTGGCTTAGCAGCTGTCCACTACAAACCAGCAAGGATGCAGTGTGCCTGAGGAGACTAAATCTAGAATCCTATGTGTGCCTAAAGGTAAAGGTAAAGGTACCCCTGCCCGTACGGGCCAGTCTTGACAGACTCTGGGGTTGTGCGCCCATCTCACTTAAGAGGCCAGGGGCCAGCGCTGTCCGGAGACACTTCCGGGTCACATGGCCAGTGTGACATCGCTGCTCTGGTGAGCCAGAGCTGCACACGGAAACGCCGTTTACCTTCCCGCTGGTAAGCGGTCCCTATTTATCTACTTGCACCCGGAGGTGCTTTCGAACTGCTAGGTTGGCAGGCATGTGTGCCTACTTGTGTGCCTACTTGTGAGTAAAGTACACAGGAATTAATTCTGATTAGATATCTGGAGGATACGCGTCTGGAAACAAGCCACCATCAGCTGAGAAGCTGCTAGCATCATACATCCCTCAGTTAATTAATAGATAAATTCTTTTTTAATACCAGGTTGCAGCATGCAGATTTTTCCAGCAGCGTACCAGGGGAGTTCTGCTGGCATGCCATTCTGTTGGTATAACTTCCATCTCCTCCAGCGAAGCAGCAGATGACCACTTTCTCGGCCACTGTAATTCTAGTACAGTATAGGATTGCACCCTAAATCCCCAAATCATAAAGGGAATTTGGGACAAGTTGTTACTGAACTAGCTTCCTCCCAGGAGAAATGTATAAAGATGGGCATCAGACTGTGGCTTCTGAATCAGATCCCAGGCATGGCCAACGCCAAGGGAGCAATCATATGGCTAAAATGAAACTGAATGGAGGTTCTCAAACACCATCTGCAGCCTGCTTGTTTAACCATGTTTTTAAGCCTTTGATTTGAACTGTTGTGATTTTAAGGTTTTTATTGTTTTTAATGTGCTTTTAGTGCAAGTCACCTTAAGTTACCTTGCAGAAAAAGGGGCCAACAAATACAATAATAAGCTGTTTTGCCAATTAACTCTACCGGCTTTTAAAGGATCTTTAGTCAATATATGAGGGGAAAGATATTTTTATTTGAACAGGATAGGAAAACTTCCAAAAGCCCTCAAACAGTAAACCTTCTTACAATGAGAAACAACCTGAAAGGAACTGTTCCCCCCACCAGACCTTCACCCTCATACAACACAAGCTCCAACCCTGAGAAGCTTCAACAGAATTTGGTCTATCACCCTCTTCCCCCTGACCACATTGCCCTCTACTATTTATACCTGCTTCAACCAGGTGGGGCTGGATAGCTCCACAGCCGCCACCTGTGGCTCCTAATCAGGGCAATGAAGCCCCAGCTGGACCACCCTTGAAGGCAGCAGTGCTCCTGCAAGGACTCACAGGAAGGGTTGGCTGCATAAGGCCAAACCTACACCTCCTCGGATTTCCTTCCACATTTTCTACTACATAGGCATAGTAATAATAATTCTCATTATGCCAAGGACTGCTGGCACAAAACACCTCATCTTCAGCACTCCTCTCACAATGCACTTTGATTCCACTATTCTTCTGTGACTCAGCAAGGTAAGGCACCAACTACCTTGCAGCCTGTCTCTTTGCTTATTGAATTAGGGTCATTCTTAGTTCAAAAGTACATGGATGTACGAACCACGTGCACCTATATAAGCACCCAGTCCTTTTTTTCTAAAAAAAATTTTTAAGGGTTCTGTTGTTTTCCTACTCATATTGAAACACTGCCCCTCAATTAGGCCAAACTTAGATTCAAACTTAAAACTAATTTCCAAATATTCAGATAACCTGCCAGGTTCTTTATTTTGTTCTTCTTATCTCTAAAACTAGCCCTGCTAGTGACCTTGTTGAAATTCTGACAGCATAGTGACAACAAGGAGTCAGGTGGATGACCATCTGGTCTGTTGCATGCAAAGTGCCAGTAGCTTCATCCTGATCAAGGAAAGTGTGGATCGTGGCTATTAATGGTGAAAAGATTTGGGCTGGAGGACCTTAACTGTGGAGCTAACCCTGAGAGACAGACAGTGGCATAGCGTGGGGCGTGCAGGGGGGCCGGCCGCACCGGGCGCAACATCTGGGGGTTAGGGTTAGGGGGCGCAAATCCACGGGTTAGGGGGCACAAATTACTTGCCTTGCCCCGGGTGCTGACAACCCACGCTACGCCACTGGAGACAGACAGTGGTACACACTGTATCTTGGACACATACTGATGAGAGTATGTTCCATATAGTGTTGCCCAGGGACGCGGACTTATAAAAAATATTGGGGGGGCCCGGGAAAGCTCATGAATAATAAATAAGCTCATGAATATGCAAATAAAGTGGCGCCGCCTCCTCGTGAGCGAATAGGGGAGAGCGTGCTGCGCCTATTAATCAGCTCCAAAGGAAATTGGGTGGAGCTTTTGCTCGGGAGGGAGGGCAGGAGGCATGCAGCCCGCCCCTCCCTGTGCATTTTGGGCTGGGGGAGGGGCGGCGATGGCGCTCTGCTGGAGGGGCGCCGGAGATTATTGGGGGGGCAGAGCCCCCCCAAACGAATTTTTGAGGGGGCTCGGGCCCCCTCAAGCCCCATGGAGTCGGCGCCTATGGTGTTGCCCCAGTTGTCAGGAATTCAGAGGCAAGGAATACAATGGAGTATGGTAGCTAGAATGAGATGGGAACAATGGCATTTCCCCAAAAACATTCAAAGCTGTGTTGTACAGGATCGAGCTTATTGGCCCATTTAGGCAGCTGTTTTCCAGGGTCTTAGGCAGAAAGTCCCCTACAGCAGGCTTCCTCAACCTCAGCCCTCCAGTTGTTTTTGGCTACAACTCCCATGATCCCTAGCTAGCAGGACCAGTGGTCAGGGATGCTGGGAACTGTAGTCTCAAAACATCTGGAGGGCTGAGGTTGAGGAAGCCTGTCCCACAGACTCTTGTAGTGAGGGCTGGGGGGATGATATATCCGTCAACAGAAGCACAACCTCAAATGATGATATCTGGAATACACCTAAAGAGTAAACACCATGTCCTTGTTTTGCAAGCAACTAATTATCTGAACGCAGGAAGTCTGGAGAGCAGCATCCAGGCCCATTCAAATGGGTGGGCATTGCACAAGAGCAGGATTGTGGTCTTGTGCAGGCTCTGTTCATTTGAGAGATGTTTTCACAGGAGAAATCCTTGCCAGACTCTATTCCTTGATAAGCGGAAGGGAGTGGTGTCACTTGGAATTTTTCTTCTTCTACATCTTGGGCTGGTACTGCTCCCTTCTCTGCTGTTTTCCTAAGGACTTTCCCAGACAACCAGTTGATGCAAAATAAGAGCATCGTCTGTGCTCTTTTATGGTAAGGTATCCAAATGCCTTTCTTCAACTTTGCTTGAGATTATGGAATAGACCCATTTCTCCAGCACTCGGGACTGTCAATATTTTGTTGCTGGGGAAATGCTGGTTTTTTTCTCCAGATATAGTGCATTCATTGTGATTGCAATTATTGTGTGCAATGTGGCCGTTTAACTGTCCCCGGGACCTTTGGGAGGGTGTCTATGCTGTGAATGATTATGGAGGGCACAATTGCACACAACCCCACCCTGAAATGAAACACTGTGGCCCTTTCTTTTACTTGAATAAAAACAGAGGCATGATCTGACTAGAGCTGAAGTCTGGTTATTTTTGTAGGTGACTTAAGAATACGGTGAAAGGTGGTGGGTTCCATGGGCATAGCCCGATTTATGAAGGACACCCACCTGTCATCACCCTCTGTCTGGCTTAGCTGGTTTGCTAGTTGCGTTGCTAGAATGCCCCACAACCTCATCCAAGTGATCCCAGCGAGCAATTCAATTTCAAATATTCTGATTATTTATACTTTTTATTTATTTACTTGATTTAGGTGGGGCAGCTGCCCCCTGCCCCCCTGGCTACGCCCATGATGGGCTCCTACACAAGGCTCTCCCAAGTTGGTGCCCCTGAGATGCCTTGGACTACTGGCACGGTATGTGGTCAGGGATGATAGGAGCTGTAGCCCAAGAGGGCACCAGGCTGAAGTTGTTGTTGTTGTTGTTGTTGTTGTTGTCTATTGCATTTATACCCCACCTTTTTCCTCAAAGGAGCTCAAGGTGGCATACATGATTCTTCCCCTCCTCATTTAATCCCAGCAAGAACCCTGTTATGTACTGAAGTTCTCACCCTGGGCCAGCAGGGGGATACTGTAGATAGTTTTCACTCAGGTCCACATATGCAAATAAGGAATTGAAAGTGACATTCAGTGATTGGATAGTTACAGAAAGTTGTTACTGTTGTGTTTTGTAGTGGAGCTCTATATAAGCAGGCTGGCTGAACCCTTCAGTTCTGTTCTGGGGCTGTGAATAAACAAGAGCTGTTTGAAGAATTACTGTGTCATCTGATATGTTCACCCGCAACTTAACAAACTCTGTGAAGAAAGTGAGGAGCAGTGACTCTGTGAAGAAGAGGAGCAGTGACTGGCCCAAGGTCACCCAGGGTTGGCTCTTGGGAAGGCTGGGACACTGACAAGGAGCTTTTCCTGACCTTGCCTTGAGAATTTGTTGGTGCATTCATTGGCTGACTGATATATTAATATTTTCTAACCCACCTTTTGGCAAAACCAGGTCTTCCGTCTGCTTTTGTGCAGTAAGCCTAGCTGGGAAATGGGGAACGATGCGTCTCTTTCTTCGCGGCTTCCCCTCCTCTGGCAAGGCCACTGTGGAGAGCCCGCCCCCTTGTCACTTTCAGGCAGCGAGTTCCTGCTAAGGCGCTTCTGCAGATTTCGGATGTGCGGAAGCCCCGAGAATCTCACGCCCTAGCTTTTGACAACAGAAGGAAACTTAGCAATGCTTCCTTTAGGACAGGAAAGGAAAAACGGGGCGCATTTAAGTCCAGTCCCCGCTCTGTTTTTATTTATTAAACGGAGGTTTACGATCGTTTCCTTGGAGCAAACTAGGTACCCCCGTTTCTGGAGGTTTAGTGAGGGACTTGGCGAGGGTCGGGCAAAGGAAATGATGTGGTTCTTGCGGGGGGGGGGGAGGTGTTTGTGTCACCATTCGCAAGATCCTATGGATAAGCCCTCCTTCCTTCCTTCCTGATCTAAGGGAGCGAGAGTATGTGCGCGTGTCAGTCACATTTTTTTTAACGAGATCTTCTGGATAAACTGAGAATCTAAGCTCGCCACGGCGCACCACGCCCGTCCCCTCTCCAAACCATTGTTGTCATTTAGTGAAGGAAGCCAACAGCTGGAGGAGAGATTTCCTGCCTCCCCTCTGCCCCCCCCCAACGTATCAGAGAGAAAAAGAAGAAAAACGCAGGCGAGGGGCTGGTCCAAAGACCTTGGCAGGGGGATCCCCCGACCCACCCATCCACGCAGGCCTACGAGGGGCAGGCAGCTGTCATCAGAAAGACCCCCCCCCTCGCCCCAAGACTAAAGGGTTTTCTCAGGCTCATTTTCTCGATGCGGAAGCCTGGCGTTGGACTAAGCAGCTCGCCAGAGCCTTTGAGTTTCTGGAGAAAGCATCAGGGGACGGGGAAAAGGAAAGAGAAAAGGCAGCGCGTGTGTGCGCGCTGGTGTGTCACGTCACGGCCGCCTGGCACCCTCCCTCCCTCTCTCCCTCCCTCCCTCTTTCTCAGACACCGCATAAAGAGCTGGCTGGCGTGTGCCGGAGGGGCACCGAGGGCCCACGTGACCGCCCCTCCCAGTCGGCATCCCCGGGGATCGGCACTTTGTTCAGGATGCTGCCGCTCGCCGCCCCCATTGTGGACTGAAGATCTTGGGCATCGCCGACGCGGAGGGGGCTGGGCGAGAAAGGCCGGCTGGCTGCTGGGGGGGGGCACCCTTCGCCGTCCCGACGGGGCGCTCGCTGGACTAAAAGGGGGACAGGGAAGCGGGGGGGGGAGGCGCCGGAGGGGGGTGCTGGGCGAGGACTGGCGGCGGATCTTCTTCTCCCCGAGGCAAAGGAGGGAGCCAAGGCGATGGGCGAAGCGCAGACCGCCTAGTAGGGTAAGTGGCTGACTTGGACGCGTGCGCCCAGCCCCGCGTGGATGCTTGTTTTGGGTGGGTGGGTGTCTGCGTGTGAGGTCCTCCAGGGGGCACATGCCGGGTTGGGGGTGGCCCCGCGAGGGAACCCCTCCGCTGCTGTGTCCCTCGAAGGCCAGCAGGATGCTCTCCAGCCGAGGCATCCAGCCCAGCCCACGGCAGCTCCGCGGAGAGCCTGGCAAGGAGGGGCTGTGCCGGATCCTGGTACATTCTGTTCGGCGGCGCTTGCCAAGCGGACGGAGGTCCAGGCGGGCTGCTTGGCGGGGCTGCTGCATCCCAGCTGCGCCTCCGAGGGCAGCGTGTCTGCTCCGCGAGACGGTGACTCAGCCTAAGGTCAGCGATGGGTGGGAATTGGGCTGGGAGGGCGGCCCTCCTGCTCTGTCCCGTCCAGGCTGGCAGAACTTGAGAGCACGAGGACGAGCCCGACTAACTTCTGGAAGATTAGGAGACTCGCAAACTCAGGCTGGTGCCCGTCGGGGCTGGAGGGAGGGAGGGAGGGAGACTAACTAACAGCAGAGCTGGAGCCAATGACAGGTCGAGCCAACTAATCCTCGCTTTGTCCTACCCCCTGCTGAGTCCGGCAAGGGGACGGAGACCCAGGAGGAGGAGGAGGAGGAAGCAGCTGACAGGCTGGCAACCCCCGGACAGCCTGCAGGTTAGAAGACGGGCAAGCGAGGGGTAACTAATGGAGCCAGCCGCTCAGGATGCATCCACTGCTGAGGATGCAATCCTAAAATATAGGCAGCTGCTGTCATAGCATCATAGAACTGTAGAGCTGGAAGGACCCCATGGTCCTTTAACCCAACGCCCTGCACTGCAGGAATCACAGCGAACCCTGCTGAGGTGGGCACAAGCCCCACGGAATTCAGGAGGACTTGTTCGGCTGGCCGCCTTATTATGATCAGACAAGCTGCCTGTATGGGCTGCCCCCCCCCCCCAACTCTGAGTGCTTTCCATCACCTGCGAATCCTCCTTGCCTCCGCCCCTTCTCTCCTGTGTGTATTTGCCACTTTCCCCACTCCTGACTACCCAGTTGTGTCACTCAACAATTTTATTTTGGGCTTGGGTTGCCACACAGGAAAAGCAGGTGGATGTGCAGGAGGGGAGGCTGAGCAGAGAGAAGCCCCCTGGTTCAGCATGGGAGACATACTTCTGCTTCTGTCTTTGATGATTCCCCACCCCCCTCTCATGCCAAGGCGGGGACTGGGATTTACTAACTTGATTTACTAAATCAAGACAGGATAGGATTTTACCAGTTATAGCTGCTTTTCTGGCAAAGGTAACTTGGGACATCACATCAGAGCAAGTGGCACCAAGATGCTCAAGGTGGAGTACATAATTTTTCCCTTCCCAATTTTATCTTCACAACACCCCTGTGAGGTTGGTTAGGTTGGAAGATGGCGACTGGCCACAGGTCACCCCAATCAGCTTCCTAGCTGAGCTGTGGATTTGAACCCTAGTCTCCTGGTCCAAGTTGGCATCTAGTCACTCCACTCTACTGTCTTTACACTGCACCACATTGGCTCTGCTGCAGCTCTATACATAAAGTTTTTAGATCCAACGACAGGAAAGTCCAATATGTCTGCAGTGAATGCATGTGTCGGAAAGATGAACTCGTAGCCAGGGATCTGAGACTGACTGTACAGATTGTCACATATTGTGAGCTGTGGAAAGTTCCTCTTCCCGCCGCACATAGTTAAACTACTGGCTCTTGTAAGAGGCAGTGATGTGCACCAACTTGGTGAAAGGGGATTAGAGAAACACGTGGAGGATATGTGACCACTAGCCACAATGTTCTCCGTCTGCTGTTGGAGGCAGGCTCTCACATTATTATGGCATTTAGTCTCCTGCAATGTGAACAGCAGGATCATGTAGTTCTGCCCCACAAGGAGGTTTCGGACTTTGCCCCACCTCACTTTGTGCAGAAATCCCTGCTCTTTGCACAATGCATGCGCAACAAAGATCTGTCGCTGTTTATTTGTAACATCCCAAACCCCTCCAGACAATGAGTCTCATGTGCCAGTGTGGTATCCCCAGTTCCAACACAGATTGAGCTCAGCTTACAGCCTCCCTTTTTCATCATCAGCTCTACAGGCCAAGAGGATATGAGCTTAAAGCTGGCTTGGCTGATGCTCTCTCTGTGTGTGTGCGTGTATTGTCAGAGGCTCCTGAGCATGACACAGGGGAGAAGTCATTTCTGGTAATAGTCTACCAGGAAATAGGCCAAATGGTCATTGGGCTGGGCTGTGGGCGCTAAAGGGGAGGAAGGAGAGTCTGTGTAATCATCAAACGGTATTCCAATTCCTGAGGAAGCTGATAAATCATAAGGAACAAGCGTGGCTAACAATGAATGGGGCTCATTCTTCCTTTGGAAATCAGGCTCCCTGTGTTTTGTTTCGGTTTTGTTATGGTATGTGTGTGTGCGTGCTTTACCGCTAGTTTGCTCTGAGCTGGGTTAAGCGGTTTTAGCAAAAAAATGTGGGTTTTGTTGCTGTTGTTACATACGTAACAGATACACACCATGCCTCTGATAACAGGCTGCTGTACAGACACACTAAGCAAGAGGCAGTCTGGTCTTCAGAAAATTCAAGGATCCGCATCTAGGAAGCACAGACAAAGAGAAGTAAAACAGCAGGGAGGAGGGGAGCAGTGTGTGTCCAAGGACCACCCAGCAGAGTACCAGGCTCTTTTTTTGCCTCTTACAGCCAAGCTGGCACGAACCCCACCTGGACTAGGAAGACCCGAAGCTTAATCTTCCAAACCTTGATCATTCTTAACAGTGAGACATTTGAATTCATTGTTATTAAAATGATCTCTCTTGTTTCTCCAAGCCTGCTGTATTAATTATTTGGATTGCTGGTGACATTGTTGCTGTAATTCGTCCGGAGCCTGCCGGGATAGGGTTGGCAATATATAAATGATGACATGGCTCTCCTTTTATGAAAAAAGGGCCGCGAGGTTTATTTGCTCACATTTGCCTAGCCGGGTGAAGCCTTGAAAAGCACAGCAGATGCAACACAATAACCCTTGTTTGTTGAGTGGCAGGCTAGGGGTGGCAACAGCTTGGCACAGATCCCTAAAGGGAGTGCCCCCTTCCTGCTGCCATGGCTCTTTGGCAAATATCACTCCTGCCGTGCTTGGCTTTTAGCTTGTTTCTGAGCAGATCGGCCTGCCACAGTTTCATCCTGGTCGTCACCTGGGCTTCTTTTGGAACATTCGCTTGGGGAGAAAGGAGAATCTTGGGAGGTTAATTTATGGGAAGTTCAGATGCATATAGAACAGGCTGGTTGCAGCAGGAAGCTGAATTCAGGCTCAGCATTTTCATTTCTCAGCTGGGCAAACAGAGGCTTGGAATCCTCCCTTTGCCTTCTCGAAGCTGGTCTTTCCATCATATCGCTGCCAGTAGGAAACCTTGGCAACGCTGCTCTTTGGGTGCACCTGTTCTATTGATGGGAATGTTGAGAACGGCCATCTCAGGTTAGAACCAGAATGAGGAAGACCAAGCTGCTGATGGCACTGCAGGAGTGATGCTCACAGACATCAAGGGGGGGTTAAGTCACATGGTCAAATAGGCATGTGAAATGTTGAGTGAGTAGGCTGGAGTTGGAGCTGGTCATTGTGTCAGGGCAGCTTTGCTGTATCCCCAGCTCACCGCTTCGCTTGCACTGCACGGGGGGGGGGGGGGTCAGGACTGCTATGCCTCTCCTGTAAGCTTTGAGGTGGGGCAGAGTCAGCTGAGCCTCTGGGGACAATGCAGTGCTCTTCCATTTAACTCACATCCGGGCTTTTTGGCTTGGTCGTGAATTTGTGCAACAGTAAACAGGAAAAGGTCTAAGTGGTGGAAACAAACATTTGAGACAGGATCTCTAGATGTTTTGAACCTGAGCGATAGAGCGCCTAATACTCAAGCAGAAGGTCGCAGGTTCAATCACCGGCATCTTCAGGTTGGGCCAGGAATGTCCCCTGTCCCTGGAATGTCCCTGGAAAACCAGTGTCAGTCAGAGATGACAAAAATGGTCAGGCTCAGTATAAGGCAAGTAGAAACCCACCCAACTCTCCTGAGATTAAGGCACAGATGATGAAGAATGTTGCAGGAAGCTTTTCCCACTCTGGTGGGGGAGATGTAGCCAGAGCGGGGAAATTGGCTGATTCAGCTCAGAGGAAAGATCAGCATTTGCTGCCCCAAGAGCTGCTTTCTCCGCTATTGATTATCCTGCACTGGAGGCCTCAGAAGGTAAGCAAGCTCATTAGGCCTGCCTAAGCAGCACAGAAAGAGGCTGTCTGTTTTAAGTTGGCAAAAACCAGAGGCAGATTCCTGGAAGAGGACCCTGAGAATGCTAAATGATGTTCCATATTGGACCAGCTCATCAGCCAAGATTTTCTAGCTCTTATTTTAGCCTGGGGCATTGATTCCCAAATGGGGAGTCTGGCCCCATCAGGCAATCATGGGAGACTGTCAGCAATGAGTGCCTGAAATGATGGAGGATAATAGGCTAAATGAGGAGGGAAGTGATGTATTGGCAAGAAGGAAATGTTGAACAGGTGGAGTCCTCAGTATGTACAGCTAAACATTTTAGTAGCAATGGAAAATTTGTTCTATGGAATCCGTAGTGTCAGGGTTTCTGGGCGAGAGGAGGAGATGACAGAGGAGACGGAGAGCGAGTGGGAGGAGGGGCAGAAGGATGAGGAAGAAGATGACGGAATTCTGAGGGAATCCACGAGTCTGAGCAGCGAGTCAGAGGATTCTCAAAAGGGGGTTACCTTAATCAAGCAAAGGGGAGGAGAAGGGAGAAGCGGAGAGGAGCCCAGTGGAAGACAGAGGAAGCAAGAGACGTCTCAGCCGGAACGGAGTAAAGGGGGTGGAGTCGTCAGCCTCTCGGAGGGAGCAGGATTAGGAGAGAACAGAGAAAGGGGGTTGGAGCAGGGTGTTCAGCCGGAAAGGGTGGAGAGCAGAGCAGGGGGTGGTGTAGCGGTCGAAAGAAAGGTCAGCAGCAACGTACGCGCGCCAAGTTCAAACGTAGAGGCGCGCGGAAGTGGAGAGAGCTCAGGGGAGGAGCCCGGCCCTAAAGCCAGAAAGAGGGGGGAAGAGGCGGCAGAGGATTCAGCCTCAGGCGAGTCACGGAGAGAGGGAACCCAGGGGGGCAGGAAGACCCTGCGGAAAAGAAAGGAGAGGAAGAGGTGGTCTAGAGCCAGGCTATTAAGTTGGTGCGGAAGAGGGGAGGAGTCAGAGGGGACTTCAGCGGTCTAACGTGGCAGACGTACGGCCACAATGCTGAACTGTATGAGAAGCAGAAATCTTCAATAAACTTTTCCTGTAAATAAGCTGCAACGGAGTGAGGTCTCTTGTGAGCTGGGACCAGACCTGGGTGGCCGTGACAGTAAGTCCCCTCTCTCAAAGCAAAAATTTTTTTTTTGCGAAGCTCACGAACGGGAGCAGCCATGAGCGCTGAGGAGCAGCTGGTTGCATTGCGGGATCAGGTTACCGCTCTCACATCGGCAGTCATTGCTTCGCAGAAGAAGAATGACGACTTGGAGAAGACGTGCCAGGATTTGCAGGCAAGGTGGGAGCGCGCGGACAAGGCGGGGGCCCCAGGATCCAGAGCGGAGGGCATTGCGCTTGGACGGAGGGGGGGTGCCCTAGTTCCGCATTTTAATGGCAACTTGCAAGACTATCCCAATTTCAGAGCGGACGTTGTATATGCACTGCACTTACTCCGTCACGATTTTAAAGATGAGGAGGAGAGAGTGGGGTTCATTGTTTCGCACCTGCATGGGGAGGCCAGGGCTTGGCTACGCAATTTGTGGCGCGAAGATGGACCGGCCCGTCGCGATTCAACTGCGTTCATCAAAGCGATGGATTCTTGTTTTCAATCCTCTGTGGATGTGGACATTGCGCGCCGTCAAATGCACGGGCTGAGGCAGGGGAAAGCGACTGTGCGCCAATACCACTCTAAATTTTTTGCATTGCTCACCGCCTTAGATTGGCCAAAGGACAGTAAGCCGGTCAGAGATCTTTTTTGGGAGGGATTGAGCCCCCCCATCAAGGATGAGATCGCTAGGGGGGACAGACCCCAGACCCTAGAAGACGTGGTGCAACGGGCTTTAGCTCTTGGAATTCGACATGAGGGGCGTCCGTGGCATGAGGAGGACGGGCCCCAAGCGCGTGCGCAAGCAAGGACTCTCCCTTTTGGGCACAGGGACTTCAGCCGTGCGCACCCCTCGCCAATGGGGAAGGACAGAGAGGAGCCAATGGAGATTGGTGGTGCTAGGGCTCAGAAGCCATCCCAGAGCCCTGTCCCTGGTGCAGCCAAAGCGAAGCCTCCTAGAGGAACCAGGAAGTGTTACATCTGTGACAGTGCGCACCATATGGCGAAAGAGTGCCCCCAGAGGCTCCAGAAGCACACTGCAGCGCTGGCAACTGTAACAGCAGAGGTGCAACCAGGGGAGCAGCTTCAGGGAAACGACAGTGCCTGGCTGGAAGCAGAGCTACTGGGGCTCAGCCAGGCGGATCTGTAGACAAGCCCCCAGCATCACTGCAGAGCGTGGACCCTTTGCCTCCCAAACCGGCAGTTCTGCTCACAGCAACACTCCAGTTGCCTGATGGGAGACTCCTCGAGGTTCCAATAACGATCGATTCGGGAAGCAACGCCGACTTCATGGGACTGCAGTTCGTTAAGCAGCACAACATGGCGCTCCTGCCTGCAACGACGCCTCTGAACGTGGTCACGGTGGACGGCAGGAAGTTGCTGGGGGGGCAAGTGGTGCAGCAAACCCCTCCCATGATGATGCAGATTGGCAACCATCGAGAGCTTATTAGTTTCAATGTCACCCACTTATCGGACACGCCCATCGTGTTAGGCATGAGTTGGCTGGAGAGGCACAGTCCCGCGGTTGCGTGGTACCAGAGGCAGATCAACTTTTGTTCTTCGTATTGTGCTCAGCATTGCTTTCAGACCGATCAGGGAGGAGAAGCTGAGCAGCCATTGCATCTGGGTATGGTGCAAACAGTGCCTCACAAGTACCAGGACTTCTTGGAGGTTTTCTGTGAGAAGGAAGCTGACAAGTTGCCGCCTCATAGACCTTACGACTGCGCGATTGATTTAGTGCCAGGGGCGCAATTGCCTGCTGCCAAGCTGTACTCCATGTCGGAGGACGAAATGCAAGAGCTTCGGGAGTTCATAGACCATAACCTCAAGCGCGGTTTCATCCAGGAATCTAAAGCAGCGGGAGGCAGCCCTGTTTTCTTTGTGAAGAAGAAGGACACGCCCCAAAAAAGGCTTATAGTGGATTACAGGTTCATCAACAGCTTGACTAAGCCCAAAGCTTTCCCCATGCCCAAGATTGACGACCTTTTAGCGACCGTCAGGAGGGGCAAGATTTTCACCAAGCTGGACCTACGTGGAGCTTACAATCTCATCCGCATCCGGAAAGGAGATGAGTGGAAGACCGCCATGTTCACCCCTCTGGGCACATACGAATACAGAGTCATGCCTTTCGGCCTCCAAAATGGCAGCCACGTTTTTCAAGCATTTATGCACCACGTGCTAGCAGGTCTCCTCTACAAAAAGTGTGTCTGCTTTCTCGACGATATCCTGATTTTCTCGGAATCGCCGGAGGATCACGATAAGGACGTGAGGGAGGTCCTGCAGAGGCTGAAGGAACACAGGCTGTACGCCAAGTTGGAAAAGTGCCAGTTTGATGTCAGAGAGGTTGATTTCCTTGGCTACAAGTTGTCCGACGAGGGACTGGCCATGGACAGGGCTAAGGTTCAAGCGCTGTTGGACTGGAAAAGCCCTCGAAATCGGAAAGAGGTCCAGAGGTTCATCGGCTTTGCCAATTTTTACCGCAAGTTTATTAAAGGTTTTGCGAACGCGACGGCGGCGATCACTGACACCCTCAGTTCCAAGAAGAAGAAGTTCGTCTGGACCGAACAAGCGGAGCGGTCCTTCCGGACGCTTAAGGGTCTTTTCGCCTCCGAAGAGCAGCTGCTCCACGTGAATCCCGGCAGACCCATGCGGGTAGAGACCGATGCGTCGGATAGAGCGGTTGGGGCCGTTCTTTTGCAAGAGGATTCACAAGGCAACTGGCGACCGGGTGCGTTCTACTCCCGGAAGCTCAGCAAGACGGAGCGCAATTATACCATATGGGACAGGGAGTTGTTGGCCATTCATGCAGCTTTCAAAGCGTGGCGACACTTCTTAATAGGAGCCAAGCACACGGTGCAGGTCCGCACGGATCACAAGAACTTAGAGTATTGGCGGACGGCTAAGTTGCAGACCCAGCGACACATGCGCTGGGCGGAGTTCTTTGCGGACTTCGACTTCAAAATAGAATACATCCCAGGAGACTCCAATGTTATTGCAGACGCGCTGTCCCGAAAGCCGCAATACTTGGAGGAAGCAGCTCCAATCGCAGCAAAGCACATTTTCGCACCGCAGGCGTGGACGTGCGCTACCATCGCAGTCGACCTGGACGCGGTGCGACGCGCGTTGCAAAGGGATCAGTTTGCACAGTCTAAGATGGAGGAGCTACGCGGAGGGTCGCGACACAACGATGAGTTTCAATTACAAGATGGACTTTTGACTCGTAAGGGTGCCCTTTACGTGCCCACCGACGATCTTCGAGCCAAGGTTCTGCAACAGTTGCATGACGCCCCTAGTGCAGGCCATTTCGGCAAAGAGAAGACGATGGAGTTGGTGGCTAGAGACTTTTGGTGGCCCCAGATGAGAGGAGAGGTGGCGGACTACGTCGCCAGGTGTGATATCTGCCAGAGGTCCAAACCAGTGCACCAGAAGCAGGCGGGATTGCTAGAACCGCTGGAGACACCGCAGCAACCATGGGAGAGGGTAGCGTTGGACTTTGTTACAGACCTGCCCAGCTCCAGAGGTAAGACGGCGGTGTTAGTGGTGGTGGACTTGTTCACCAAGATGGCGCACTTCATCCCTTGTGCCAAGGTGGCGACGGCAGAACAGACCGCAAAGCTCTTCATCGATCACGTCTTCAGAGTGCATGGACTTCCGCAGTCCGTCTTGTCCGACAGGGGGCGCCAGTTTGTTTCCACTTTCTGGCGAAAGCTTCTGGGCATCTTGCACGTCAAAATCAACCTGACATCGGCGAGGCATCCACAAACCAACGGTCAAGCGGAGAGGGTCAACGCGATCATGCAGCAGTACCTGCGGTGCTACGCCAACCAGCGACCTGCGGCGTGGGTGGACTATCTGCCGATGGCTGAATTCGCCTACAACAACACGAAACACGCTTCCACCGGGGTGACGCCTTTCTTCGCGAACAATGGCCGTCATCCCAGAACCTTCCCGAGATTTGCGGCACCAGGAGGGGGGGGGCCTCAAGATGCCGACCAGTTTGCAGCGGAGTTGCAAGAGGTGCACGAGGAGCTGCGGAGACATTTGGAGCTGGCAAAACAGGCGTATAAGGTGCAGGCCGATAAGCACAGGAGGGCGGGAGAGGACATCCAGGTTGGGGACTGGGTGTGGTTAGCAGCCCACGCGATGCCGGCCAGGTCATTGGCCAAGAAGAAGTTAGGACACAGGCAGCTAGGGCCATATCAAGTTGAGGCTAAGATCAATCCGGTGGCTTTTCGTATAGCCCTTCCGGAAGGTTCCAGGGTGCACCCGGTCTTTCATAGGTCGGTGCTCACTCCCTACAAAACCCCACACAGGTTTCAAGAGTCAGGAGCACCCCCAGAGCCACGTAGGAGGGCGCCTGAGAGGGGGGAATCGCCAAGACCAGAACCTCTTAACGAGGTCACAGAGATACTGGACTCGAGATGGGGGGAGGAGGGAGTTGAATATTTTCTCGCCAGGGAGGGCACACCAGCCGCTGCTAATAGTTGGGTGCCAGGCTACGAGTTAGACGAACCCCTTTTGAAAGAAGAGTTCCATGCACTTTTCCCACATAGACCCATGCCAGCTGAGTACTTTGATGACTGGCTTTTCACACCCACATTGTCAGATAGCACGTTCAGGGGTTTCTCTTCCCCCGAGGAAAGAACACCAGAATCAAGCCCGCCCAGGGGATCGTGCTCGGGGGTGGACACGGAAACCCCTTATTGGTGGGAGGAGCAGCCAGAGGAGGAATGGCGTAAGAGGTGGCTGATAGGTCCTTGGCGGGCAGCACCGGAGGAAGTAGCGATGGAAGCAGAGACTGAGAAGCATTTGGGGGAAGAACCCGACTTCGAATACACTTACACAGAACTGCCAGCAGAGAACATTGACGTAGACGACCTGTATCCTGAGCCTACCCCCGAAGAGCCGCAGTTTCCACAACCGGTCCCCGGCGAGCGGGAGGGGGGAAGGGGGGGCTTCGAGGGGGGGATGGATGTCAGGGTTTCTGGGCGAGAGGAGGAGATGACAGAGGAGACGGAGAGCGAGTGGGAGGAGGGGCAGAAGGATGAGGAAGAAGATGACGGAATTCTGAGGGAATCCACGAGTCTGAGCAGCGAGTCAGAGGATTCTCAAAAGGGGGTTACCTTAATCAAGCAAAGGGGAGGAGAAGGGAGAAGCGGAGAGGAGCCCAGTGGAAGACAGAGGAAGCAAGAGACGTCTCAGCCGGAACGGAGTAAAGGGGGTGGAGTCGTCAGCCTCTCGGAGGGAGCAGGATTAGGAGAGAACAGAGAAAGGGGGTTGGAGCAGGGTGTTCAGCCGGAAAGGGTGGAGAGCAGAGCAGGGGGTGGTGTAGCGGTCGAAAGAAAGGTCAGCAGCAACGTACGCGCGCCAAGTTCAAACGTAGAGGCGCGCGGAAGTGGAGAGAGCTCAGGGGAGGAGCCCGGCCCTAAAGCCAGAAAGAGGGGGGAAGAGGCGGCAGAGGATTCAGCCTCAGGCGAGTCACGGAGAGAGGGAACCCAGGGGGGCAGGAAGACCCTGCGGAAAAGAAAGGAGAGGAAGAGGTGGTCTAGAGCCAGGCTATTAAGTTGGTGCGGAAGAGGGGAGGAGTCAGAGGGGACTTCAGCGGTCTAACGTGGCAGACGTACGGCCACAATGCTGAACTGTATGAGAAGCAGAAATCTTCAATAAACTTTTCCTGTAAATAAGCTGCAACGGAGTGAGGTCTCTTGTGAGCTGGGACCAGACCTGGGTGGCCGTGACACGTAGGGTTGGAGAATCTCTGCTATAGTGCCACACACTCTGTTTAGAAGACCTTCAAGCTGGTGTTGTCTTGCTATCTACTGTCCACTTCCAAGACCAGACCCAGGGGGAGGGAATGGCAGTCCGGTCGTATGTCATCATGTTAGCAGCTACAGTATAGGCAGAAGTTGGTTCTGCTGTCTGAAGCTAACATAAAGACATAAAACAGGTATAAACAGAGAACTCCTGGATGCCAACATCCAGGTTTGAGGCAAGTACTCTCTGGTGAGAGAACACCAGCAGATATTTAAAATCACAAAACGTGCAGCAAAGTAAAGTGTGGAAATATAGGCTGTTAGACCTTTAAAATATGCTCTTGTAAGTTCCTTCCAAAGTTTCCCTCTTCCCCAGGCATTGAAAAAGACAACATGTTTGGTAAATTAAAAACAGTTTACTTACAAACTCTTCAAAGGTCAGATTCATACAGCATTCAGAAAATGCAGGCAGTAAAACTTTGCTTAGTTACAGTGGCAAAAGTTCCTAAATTAGTATAGAAACTCAAGAGAAGCTTGTTAGAGCCATGTGGTCTGAGCTTGGATCAACCAGCCTCTTCACACACTGAGTTTCTCAGGTAGACTTGATTACCTTCCTCCCAAGGTGATGTAGAGTGACTTTATGGCATTAACCCCTTCCTGCATCAAATGAACTTAAGCCTGTTGGGCCTATGAATCTGGTTATCCCCACAGATCTCAGGGGTGTGTGAGTGTTTCCAAAAACACATACAGTAAAAATAAAAAAATAAAAGTAATGAAATTTCAATCCATATGGAAAGTCAAATAAAATTATTTTGGGGGGTCAGGTTTTAAAGGGGATTATTAGGTTAGCTAAAAAAGGTAGTGTTGGTTTAAAAAGGTTGAGCAACACTGCTGTAGATAATGAGCTAGATGGACTTTTGGTCTAACTCAATATAAGGCAGATTCCTGTATAAAGAGCTGGGGAAAAGACTGAACCCAAACCTACTCCAGTTGAGATTGTTCCTCTTGGAAGGTGTCCCATAGGAGAAACCAGGTGCCTGGGTGGGATCTTTGTTTACAGCTGACATCAAAGCCTGGTGTGTGGCAGGAATCTCTGCCATGGAACCGATTTGGGATATCCTGGGGTTGGCCTGTAACAAAAACAGCACCAGCCGACCCAGAGTGTTGCTCTAATAGCTACCGGGGTGCTTGTCCTCTTGTGTGAGCAGCAGGCCCTGGCTGCAGGAGATAGGCTTATAAATAGACTGCAGAGATCCTGTATTTTTCCTGTTGAACAACAGCCACCCCTGCTGTGGCCAGCAAGGCAGGAAAAAGGTGTTTCCTCATGGCAAGGTCTGCCGTGGGACCTGATGGGGCCTCTCTTTGGGTGCCAGATGGGGCAAGATAAGAGCAGCGGGGAGATGAGGTTTCAACCACGAACTCCCCAGCATCTGCTCTGGGCTTCAGCACTTTGTCACCGAGTCCTGTGGGACAGCCAGAGCCTCAGCAAGTGCCTGAGACCAGATATCTCCTGTCTGCCCTTGGGCCAAACAAGACTTCCCATCCCAGATGGCCCCAGCATCTGCCTGCTGTATCCATACGCTGTTGCTTATTGGCCTACAGGCTGCCGGGAAGAGCACTGCAGCTGACTCCCGGTAAGCAACTTGGTAAGACGCACAGCTGCTTGCCCTGCCTCCTCTTTGCTTTGTTATCTGCTTGCAACTGCTGCTGGCATTTTTTATTCATAGGCGCAGAGGCAGCTTCCTTATATACAGAGTCAAGATGGTTTGGTCCATCTAGGATTGTTTAGAGATGAATGAGCAGTGGCTCTTCAGGAAAGAACGTTCCCAGCCCTATCTGGAGATTGGAACTGAGACCCTTTGCATGCAAGGCAAACAGGGGGTCTCATGTACAGTGGTACCTCGGGTTAATACGCTTCAGGTTACAGACTCCACTAACCCAGAAATATTACCTCGGGTTAAGAACTTTGCTTCAGGATGAAAACAGAAATTGTGCTCTGACAGCGCGGCAGCCTCAGGAGGCCCCATTAGCTAAAGTGGTGCTTCAGGTTAAGAACAGTTTCAGGCTAACTACGGATCTCCGGAACGAATTAGGTACTTAACCTGAGGTACCACTGTATTTCTTCGCTCACCCCTGAGCCAGTGTTCTGAGAATATTAATGAGCGCTGAATAAAGGCAGCTTTTAAAAGTCATCCTCCTTGTTCCTCTGTGGGGAAGTGTCCTTCCATGAGAGATGAGTGTTTATATATATAAACCCAATTTAATAAATCATTCCCAATTTTTGCTCAATGCAGATTTAGTTGTTGCTTCTTCGTGGAGTTGATGTTGTGCTTTGCGTGGGGGGGGGGAGCCCTGTCACTTTATTTTAGCGACTGCTTAAGGTAGGAAAGAAGCGCACCAGGAGGGGTTGGATGTGGGTCATTGCTGGGGTCTCCCCTGCATGGTTATCTCTGCTTGGTAAGTCTGCTTTTAATTATGACAATGCCTTGAAAGAGGCACATGTGTTGAAGGAATTACTGTCAGAGTCCTGTGGTATTAGGAGGCAGCACTTTTGTTGTTGTTGTTGTTGTTGCAGGGGATTTTGTGGATCCAAGCCTCACCTTGTCAGATGCAATAAATATTGTATTGGCCCGAATATAAGCCGCACCTTTAAAATTCATGGGGGGGGGGAGGAGACAATACCTGAATATAAGCCACTCCCTTAAAATTCTGCAGGCACTCACACCAGTTCCATTTTACCGTATGTCTGTTTCAGCAGCGATATCGTAAAAGCCTATTTTTGTAAGGTCATGAATTTAAGTCGCACTTTAACCCCAGAGTCGTTCGTGATTGGACTTGCCGTAACTATCAGGGGTCCTTTAGCTTTACCTTTGTACTTTTCACAGTTGGAATTTGGGGGAAAAGTGAGGCTTATGTTCAGGCCAATACGGTAACTGGAGAAATCTCTCCCTCCCCTCTCCCCCCCCCCACTTCTTCACCTTCTCCACCTTATTATCCACAAACACACACACACACACACACACACACACACACTTTTACAAGAACACACACATCCAGTAGCTGTGATGAATGAAATTAAGTGGCTGATCCTGTAACAGTCATGAAAAAAGAAACATGACAAATTAGGATTCAAATAAGCTTTCAGCACTGGAAATTAAAGGACACCTTTGTTTAAGTTTCTGTTATCTTATTTAGCTTTGCTGTGTGTATGGGCAGTGGTGAATTTTGGGCTTAAAAACAAACAACTCCTCCAACTCTACAGATCACACCTGATATAATCAGTCCTGTGCAGAAGCGTAGGTTGCAATCCTGACAACAACATCTGCTTGAAAAGGAGCAATTCCTACTGAGTCCAGTGGGACTTACTCCCAGGTAAGTGGAGTTAGGAATGTAAACTAAGGCATCATGCCACCCACAGCCATATTCCTAAATGGATTTTACTTAAATGTAGAGAAAAGTATGTACTCTACGCAGACTTGCTGTCTGTTCCTTATTACAAGGAATGGTTCCATGTAAGGGAATCTAATTTGTTGGACACACTACACAATGCATAAAGCTAATTTAAAACATTTCAATGCCAGTATATTCTAATACAGTGTTTGGCATATATTGTTATGTACATCAGCCTTCTCTAAGCTGGTGCCCTCTAGGACCACAGCTACCATCAGCTCCAGCCAGAATGGTCAGTGGGCATGAATGACGGGGTCTTCAGGCAAGCAACACCTGTGGATTATCTGGTTGTTGGGTTGAGATGGGAATCTGAAGCTATTGCCTGAGGAATCCTGGCTAAGACTGATGGTCAAAGGCAGAATTTCTTTTTCTTCTTTTTTTCTGCCAAATCATTTTTATTGATTTTCCAAATTTTAATTAATCTACCACAATTAAAACAAATTTAATACATCCCCCCTCCAAATGTGCTTCTCACACTCTATTCTCAATGTGCCCATAATCTCCTCTTGTTGCTGCATTGTTTTCCAACATTCTATTCCCTATAATTAACCGTGTCTGTGTGTGTGTGGGGGGGGGGCATATATATATATATATATGCATCAGCTATCCACCCGCTGAGGCAAATGCAGAATTTCCATGTTTCAAACCCAAGCAACTCCTGCTCTTTGGAGATCCACTGCAATATTTCCTTTTGACATTGCTTTTCTTGCCGGAGAGTCGCAAGAGCTGGCTGAATGGCAGGAGAAAGCCTATCTCATTTCACTGACGGGGCATTATCTCACAGGATGATTACTATGACATGGCGGCTTCTTTAATGTATTTACATTAATTAAACCAGGCTAATTTGAAAGTGAGAATGTAGGCTACAGCATTGTACAGTACTGTATACCCAAACCCTTTGTCTATAGCTTCCCTGCAATTCCTCAGAGGAGCCAGCAGGAGGAGCAACTAACTCACTTTAAATCCAAGCCCAGCCCTTCCCTTTCCTCCCTAAGTTTACAATTCAGCTGAGCATCTCTTCCAGCCAGTCGTCTCCCTCAGCAGTTAGTGAATTAAATGCAGCCGGTTGAGAGATTTGGGAGGTGGCTCCGAGATTGGTAGAATCTCCCGGGACTCGGCAAGTGAGCTGGATCAATGGCTGATACACTGAAGCTAGCATAATCATGAATATTCTTTGAAAAGCGATGGAAATACTCTGGGTGAGCCAGACAAGGTAGGGAGCAGCTGGGTAACTTAGCAACAGAGACCCTGCACTGACCATTTTCACAAAGTATGCTGTCTGAGCCCAAATTTCCGAGAGGATGAGGAAGTCCTATGATGTGGGCCCTTTCTCTAGGGCCGGCCAGTCATCAACATAAAGCTGGATCACCCACTGGTCACCAGTTTAGCCCAGTGGAGGGAATAGTATCTCACTGGTTCATCACATGCTGAGCACACAGGCAACCTGGTTTTATTTACATTCTTTTTGCATTTATATCCTACCTTTTCCTTCAGGGATCTCAAGATAGTGTCCATGGCTTGCTCCCTCCACATTTAATCCCCACAACAACCCTGTGAGGTAGGTTAGGCAGAGAGGCAATGACTAGCGCCCAAGGTCACCTAGTGAGCTTCATGGCCAAGTGGGGATTTGAACCCTGCTCTCCCAGGTCCTAGTCCAACACTCAAACCATTACGCCACCCTGGTTCAATTGGTGGCATCTCTAGATAGGGCTTGGAAAGATTCCTGTCTGAGTTGCTTCTGGGCAGGACTGAGCTAAATGGGCCAATTGACTGCTCTCAGCATAAGGCAACTTCTTACGTATCTAAGACTAGATTCAGACAGACGTGTTTTTGCCCAAAGCATTGACTGGCAGCTAGCAAGTGGCTGGTGGAAATACCTGGCGCTAGGTTGTCGAATGAGTATTTTGAGAAATAGACTCCATAGATATTGCTCACAGAGTACAGTGGTACCTCAGGTTACATACGCTTCAGGTTACATACGCTTCAGGTTACAGACTCCACTAACCCAGAAATAGTGCTTCAGGTTAAGAACTTTGCTTCAGGTTGAGAACAGAAATCGTGCTCCGGCAGTGCGGCAGCAGCGGGAGGCCCCATTAGCTAAAGTGGCGCTTCAGGTTAAGAACAGTTTCAGGTTAAGAACAGACCTCCGGAACGAATTAAGTACTTAACCCGAGGTACCACTGTACACTAGTTTTTCATAGCTCATCCTGCCAGAAAGCAGATGTTGGTTCACCCTACAATTCTACATATTTTTTTCCTGTGAGTGAATCCCATTAAGTTCACTGGGACGAACTTCCAAATAAGGATCCCACTGTATGTTTCTAACATTGAATGGTTGGGCTGCATTGCTAACCATGGAAAGAAAGTCCTATGCAGAATTAGGCATACTTATCTCCACAGATTTCAACTGGTTTGAGCACCTCCAACTCCAGTCCTGCATAGTTAGAAGGCTACAACCCTATTCTCAATTACTGGGACATATGTCTGAGTAAACATGTATGTTGCACACAGCCAGGCTGTAAATCTAATTTCAAGGGGATTTAAGCAAATCCCCTGAATTGTTCCCGGTGAGCTTTTCAGAAAACACCTGTGTAACTCTTTGGGGAAGTATATTTCAAATCCTCCTAGGGACAACTGTAAGAAATACTCGCAATTGATTTTGCAGTTCAATGCATGTCCAGGGTTCAAGTTCAGTTCATGTAGAAGGATTTTTCGTGTAAACTGATAGGATAGGCTAAGTTATATCTGTGTTAAATGAATGATGATTTCATGGCTATGATTTCATGGCACTGCACAATGTAAAAACAGTTCTCCTTCTTAGGAGCAGTCTTGCAAGATGTGTTTAAGCAAACGTAGTTTGAGAGCGGCATTCTAAAAAGGAAGGGTAGGCAGCCCGGCAGGCAACCAGGAAATTGAAACATTCTTTTCTTCATCCAGAGGCAGGAGAGTTGCATACTGAGCATGATCCAGGCCTGCTTGTCTGGAGGTAGATGATGCTTAAAAGCAAATTCCCCTAAAGTAACGATGAGCTTTTTCCCAACACAATGCATAAAATGGGAGACAGGTTTCAGGGACTGTGGTGGGGGTAACAACAACAACAACAATGGTAATAATAATAAATTTATTTATATGTCACCCATCTGACTAGGTTGCCCCAGCCACTCTGGGCAGCTTCCAACAGTTTAAATAACTGTCCTCTCTTCACTTTTGCTAAATCCTTGGCAGTACCATCATCACAGTATACAAGACATTGCGGAATGCCTGTTAGACCCACCCCCTTGCAGTGAAATCAAATGGCTCAGGTACAACATACTTTCTGTAAAACCAGGGATGGGGAACCTGTGGTTCTCCAGATATTGCAGGACTACAACTCCCATCACCCCTGAATATTAGTCATGTTAGTTGGGGCTGATGGGAGTTGTAGTCCCTCCCCCCAAAAAAAAATTCTGTCAGGCATTAGATTTGAGAGAGGCTGTCCTAAGCGATGTGATTGGTTGCTTCAGAAAATGTCTTCCCTCCTTGGAAGAATGCATGCAGCTGCAGTGCAGAAATGTTTGAAATGGCTTTGCCTGGACCGGCTGGATTGCATGGGATGAACTGTCAAGTAGAGTTGATAGCTGCAGTCTAGCGATGGATGCTCTTTGCATTCCTCAGTGAAACCAGAGAGTCAGCACCTGCTGCTTCCACTTCACGTTTGACTCCGTCCTTTCAATCTACACCCTGCCCACTGTTGCCCCACAACTGAAGAAAGCCCTAGGGAAGGATCTGAGACTGAGACCATGCCTGCAGCTGAATGAGGGGGCAAAATAGATGGAATTCCTTGAGTCGACAAGTGTAGCGTTGGTGGCAGGTGCCCAGGGGGACTAGCAGGGTGGAAAGCCCAACAGTGTTGTTGTTGTTTAGTCGTGTCCGACTCTTCATGACCCCATGGACCAGAGCACGCCAGGCCCTCCTGTCTTCCACTGCCTCCTGCAGTTTGGTCAAACTCATGCTGGTAGCTTCAAGGACACTGTCCAACCATCTCGTCCTCTGTTGTCCCCTTCTCCTTGTGCCCTCCATCTTTCCCAACATCAGGGTCTTTTCCAGGGAGTCTTCTCTTCTCATGAGGTTGCCAAAGTATTGGAGCCTCAGCCCAACAGTAGGTGGAGGCAGAGCCAAGGACAGGCAGAGTCAACTCAGGCTAGTTTTGCCCCCATCCTCCTCCATGCCAAGCTATACAAGGATAACACAGAGACCAAAGAGGAGGAAGCTGACAGCCAAGGCTGGATATAAGCAAGAAAACAGGCAAGGGAAGATGGTGAGGCAGTGCCGCATTTGCCCTAATAGATGGAAGTGGAAGAATATCCTTTCCAAATGTTGAATTTCTATGCAAAGAGAAAGCTAGCATGTTGTAAGCCAGCCCCTTTGCCTGTCATGGTAGTTTTCTGTTTTCAGGGAATTATTAACATAGGGAAGAGCATTTTAAAGGCGATCTTCTACCTGCTGTGAAGCTGCCTGTTTCGGCCATCTCGTTCTGCTGCACACGTGGTTTGAGCCTAAGAGATAAGGAGTGAGGGCTGAAGGAAGGAGAGCTGGGCATGGCCTAAAGCAGGGATGGGGGACCTATGACCCTCCAGATGTGGGTGGACTCCACCTTCTCTGAGCCCCAGCCAGTAGGGATGATGCAAGTGGGAATTTGGAGGGCTGCAGTTTCCTAGAGCTAGAAGGGCGAGGAAAGCTGGAGCCTATATATTTGGTTGGAAAGAGCTGGCTGCATCTTGGACTACAGGTCTCCATTAGCGAATGATAGTGTGCATTGCTTCAAAAATAAATCTTGCTGCCTTTAATGAAGCCGGTTCCCTAATAAGTGCATTTGGAAATGCAGCCTTAACATGGTATGGCAAGGACAGGAGTGCCCTTCCAACAGCAAGGCAACACACCCATCTTTTCAGGCAGCACTTGGCTAGTTCACTAGCATGACCAGATGAAAAAGGAAATGGGGATCTTGCGCTTTCCATTTTTGCAAGACAAACTGTACCTGTTGGACTTCCCTCTTCTACACAACTCTGAAAGGGGCACAAGTCATTTCCTCTTTTTCACCTGGTCACCCTGCAGCTCTCTTAAAGCTCTGGGTGCTCTCTTTCTTTCTTTCTTTCTTTCTTTCTTTCTTTCTTTTGTATTCCAATTTTTTTTAAAAATACATATCTCATTAATATGAACAAGAAACTCAGAAACATGTAAATAATATATAGCTCTGGGTGCTTTGACATGAGATGAGACAGCTCTATAGCTCATTTTCAATGAAAGCCAGCATTTGTGTTTGAAGTCTGGGGAGTGAGAGGGAGCTGGTTGTTTTCTGAAGATGTCAGACAGGGCCTGGATGTGTCAAGTAATGGTTCTCCTTGCTTCCCCTATTCAAGTCATAGGAACCTGTAGTAAACTGTTTTGTCAAGGTTATTATTTGCAGAAGGAAATTACAGCAAGGAAATAATAAATACTATATGATGCATTGAAAATAACGCAAGTGCAATATATTTGCACATACCTGCTCAAGGAGGTAGTGAAATTTACGTGGAGAATAAATGCCCACCAGAATTGAGTATGCTGAGGGACTGTAGCCATGGAACTATGACTAGGGAGTTGGACAGGCTCATCAACTAACTCCTAGGTCCTGACCACTGGAAAACCTCCCAAAATTGATCAGATGAGACCGAGGAAAGGGCTCCCAAACTTTTGCTGTTGTCCAGAAGGGAGAATTTCAGCATGATGGGGCTACTCTCAAATAAGTATAGATGCTTTTAAAAATTACAACAGACCCAAACAGCTGCTGTTCTGAAAAGCAGTGGTGGAGGAACCCTCTTGGGCACCCAGGGCGGGACAGTACAGTCGCTGTGTGAGTGGCAGCCCATACAGATGCCATGCAAGAGGCAATCTGTATGGATGATGCACACGGGCGGTGCCCATACTGACTGCACATGCGCCCTCGGCCACTCTACAGCTGGGGGGAGGCAGTGGGCCATCTTGTCACCGCCCCAAGTGGTACCCGGGGTGCCCCCCCTTTTATGCCCCTGCTGGAAAGCAAGTGAAATTGATTCCTTTCTGACTTTAGTGTGCATGTGAAACGCGGAGGCACAAGCAGGAAGGAAGGAACTCTGATGAGATGGAAGAATGGGGCAGTGGGGTTGCATAAAATGGGGTTGGGAGCCACAGGTGGACCCACCTATGTCCCATAAGTATACAGAAAATACTTGTTTGTAGATATCAGGCCAGGAAAATGTGGGGCTTTACATATTTTTTATTTTAAAGGAAACCAGCACCGTCCCCAGCAGATGGCAGCACCATTTTAGAATAAATCCCCTTCAGGACAAGTCTCTCTCTGAACTGCAGTAATGAAGCATCTGTGTGAGGGAGCCTTCTGTTTTCAAACGCCAGGACTTGTGAGCTTTCGATTCTTCTGGTGGTCGTTTATGCACTCAGCAAAAGCTTTCCTAAAAGTCAGGAATGCAAACACCCTTTAACTGCGTTGCCAACATAGTTAGCTGATCTTGAATCTGGGCGAGACAGAGGCACTGTGAGCAAGCTGTTCCTGTGTCTGAGAAATTGGTCAGGTGAGTTGTGTCCCCAAGAAGGGGTTGCACTTCCCTGAAGAGGCAGGCAGGCAGGCAGTCTGAGGGGACTTCTGGACCCTCTGCTCTGTCACTGGTGTGGAAGCGCCTTTTGCCATCTATGCCTGGTATGAGAGCTACAATTGTTCCTGGACTGGGAGAGACTGACCACAGTAGTTCAGGCACTGGTGACTTCCAGACTGGATTCTTGCAAAGCACTCTTTGTGGTGCTTTCCTTGCAGTTGATCCAGAATCTGTAGTTAGTGCAGATGTCTGCAGCACGGTTGCTGACAGAAATGAGACCTCTCAGCATATAACACCTCTGCTCAGAGAACTGCACAGCTTGCCAATTGGTTTAATAGGCCAAGGTTTTGCTGTTGGTATATAAATCCCTTAACAGCTTGGGACCAGTTTGCTTGCGTGATCCCCTTACCCCAAAAGTGCCCACTCAGCTACTTTGATCTGCAGAAGGGCACATGCAACACGATACTTTCTCTAAGCTTGTAACAAACCATTCTTTCAGTGGGGCAGCAATTATACTTTGGAATTCCCTGTCTAATGAAATAAGGCAGGTGCCTTTGCTGAATTCTTTCAGCATCTGCTTAAATTTTTTTAGCTTAGGCAAGCCTATCGGAACATGTAGATATTGACATGTTTTACTCTCTTTTTAGTTTGCTGCTCATTTTAATTATTTTTAAATACTTCTAATTACTTGTTTTTAAATGGTTTTTTGAATGGATTTGGATATCTCTTATAAACCTCTTAGAGGTTTGGTTCCAATCCAGTGGTATATAATTTTGTTAAACAAATTACTAATTAAATTGGATAATATTCCTGGCCTCTCCAGACTTCCTTTCAGTTGTGCACTCATGATTATTTGTGCTCCCATTGCCATTTGGGTGGTCCCACATGATTCTATATTTAAATGCTTTTTGCACCTGCAAGTTTTCAGATGGTCATACTGCTTTATTTCCAATCAGTGAAAATCATGTGACTGCTGAAATCCCGTAATGTTTCAGACCACAAATGTTCTAGGCTTTTTGTGTGTGTCCTGCTTTTATTCTGCTACAGCCCCTCTGGACAGCAATAGTTGTGATAGCATTGGGGGAAGCAGCACACTACAAATGTGTTATTATTGTGTCAAACAAACATTGCCGAATAAAGCACCAGTCTGGAGGAGCCCTTAGTTGCATGTCAATTTCCAAATATATCTATTTAAGGTTCAGGGAAGCTCAGCATTTCCTGACACTTAGGATGCAACCGATTTGGAGGCAGAGTGGTTCTGAAACAGTCTGGAGGTTGCTTTTTCAGTTTAATTTCTTTTTTCTTTATGAAAAATATATTTAAGCTGCTTGGTTATTCTGTTTTTTTAAACAAACAACCAACCAAACCCTGCTTATAAAACTGCATGCAATATAGCAAACAAAATATTGACAGAAGGGCTTGTAAATGTCACCAAGCATGCACACACCAGGTCAGTTATGCTTGATCTACTTCTTATCCTTTAATAATTCACATGTCCTCATAAAACGTCCACTGTGTTTTTCTGAGAACATGGCCTGCTATGCTTTCAGATTTCCTCAGGAAAAGAGAGTTTTAGAGCCATCTTACATTGCAGTCTCGCTCTGCGCATATATGAACACAGTCAAACCAATCCTGAATTAATTCTCTCAGGCTTAGCTTGTAACTTACTCCTGGCAAGTAGTAGGGAAGATTTTTATACATCTGGGTGTTCATTTTGAGGGCTGCGCTATGGGGCTTTGACCCACAGGTCCAGCCTTGGCTGCACCACTGCACCTGATCCCCTTTCCCTGGAGATGCCAGGAACTGAGCTCAGGACTTTCTTCATACAAGCATGCAAATAATTTGCTCTTCTCACTGAACTGTGGTCCCTTGCCCATTATGCAATTTTTCCAAGGCATCCCAGAAAACGTGTTAATCTCAGAGGGAGATGGTCACTGTTACTTGCAGGACAGGAGCTAGCAGGCAGTGTGCCTTCCTTGTTGTGATAACCCTTCTAAAGCAAAGCCAGTAGGAGGTTCCTTTCTCTTGCTGATCCCTAACCCTCTTCACCATATGTATCCCAAAGCATGGACCAACTTTGCCCTTGAATGCCTTGAGCAGCCTTTATAAATTAATTAATCTACTCAATTCAACAGGACTAATTCTACCAAAACCCAAATCAAAGTGCTAGAGTAAGCCTCTTCTTCAATGCTGCTAGCAAATTCCTCTGTCGTCTGGTAGGTCATTTCAACTTTCAAATGTCAACATCAATCGAAAAGTGAGAGTTTCCTTCCTGTCTGAATGTTGCTGATGTTGACTCCCTCCTATTGCCTCTTGCTTAGTCTCTGTCTGCAAGGTCAAAATACCTTGATGTATCAGCTGTATCTTGGGTTGCCTAGGAGCACAGTGACCCTTATTGTAGCATTGATACCTATGACTCTCTCTACCCAGCAAATTTGTACAGCTCCTCATTAAATCACCTTTAGATTTCCTGCTCCATAAAGTAAAGCAGATTAAGCACATTCAGCACTTTGCAACAGGTTGTGGGGCGGGGGTTGGCACCTGAATTGATTGTCTGGATTTTCTCTGAAATGTCTCTCCTGGCTCTGCTTTATAATGCATAGATTCCAGAACTGAAAAATGACATTTGAGTAGTGATCTTACTGGCGGTTCAGAAAGAAGTAGCTAGTCCTGATCCCACACGATTCTTCAGCATCTTGTTCAAAATTATATACCCCGCTTGCTAACTACGAACAGGATCTGTATACCAGGCAAATCATGTAATTCCTAGCAACCTTGTACCTGGCATTGCTCAGGAATTCTAAGAATAAAAATATGTTTAAAAATCAATTCAATTTTAAAAGGTTTAGTCCGCCATCTTATTTCAAAATGGTGTCCAGTTGTATCCAAACATAGATGAAAACCTGCTCCTTGATGTCAGGAATCATAGTACAGGATTTGGTTAAAATTGGTGCAGTTTTGAAAAGTTAAGGGTTGTATCCAGCAAACCTCTACTCAGAGTACACCCATTGAAATAAATGAGCCTAAAATAGGCACTTTTATTAATTTCAGTGTTGAACACGGTTGAACACCATCATTGCTGATCATTGGTCATGTTAGCTGGTTTTGTTAGAGTTTAGTAACATTGGGAGGCTTGTTGCCTTAGTGTCTGTTCTTATTACCAGCGCTGCATTCCACAATGACAGATAACTTACACTGGTGGCAGAGTTCAGCGTCTTGAGAATCAATCCCCCCCACCAACCACCCAAAAACCAAACCCAAAGCAAAGTTCCAGTTGTTTGAAGATGCTCATCAAAGCTGTGTGGCTGTTGCCTGGTAAAGTCTCAAAATATAGACTTTACCATATGGGTGAAGGCAGGGCATCACTGCAGCCACGGACAGGAAGTCCCTACAGAGGGTGGCGAATACAGCACATGACATCATGGGCTGTCCTCGGAGTTTGCTAGATGACATCGCAGGAGACCGCTGCCTCGGGAGAGCAAAGAAAATTCTTAAGGATGACTCACATCCTGGCCAGCACTTCTTTAATCTCCTACCTTCAGGCAGGAGATACAGAAGTATAGTCAGCCGCACCAACAGGTTAAAGAACAGTCTTAATCCGTGGGCTGTTGGGCTGCTGAATGGAAAAAAAATAGTGGTGTAATTGACTTCCAACAAGCACACAGAGTGCAAACAAGACTGAGTGTATGGGGGGGGGCTCGTTTAATTTCACTGCACACAGGTGGTGTAGTGACAATAAAGGTTTATTATTATTATTATGTCTCTCTATGAAAAGCAGCATTGTGAAAATGTATTTGATTTGCCTGGCATGTGTTAAGTGCAGGACATGCACGTCAGGTAGATGAGAGCCTGCAGAATATGGGACAACGTTATTCTAACCCCTATCACTGTGGTTTGGGGATTTTTTTTAATCAACCCCAGAGCTTTTCGACTCCCCTTTCAGCGTCCATGTTGACCTCCTTTTGACTTCCTTCTCTAGCCGCTGAGGACAAAGGCCCCTGTGCCTGACTCTTCCATAATTGGTCTTCTTCAGGCCTTGGTGAGACCTTTATCAAGACTGCCAGGATGTGTCATCTTGGATTAAAAGGGAGGCTGGTGCAAGGCTGAGGTCTCTCTCTCTGCTCAGGAAGAAGCAATAATTTAGAACATTTCTTCCTCTCCCCCTTCACTGTCCCCAGGGTCTCGGCTTCCTCAAGAGACACTTTGAGAAGCCTCCATTCCTTGCTTGGTAAAACCTATGACACTCTGAATCTCTGACCTTTTCTTATCAAAGTATTCAGCAGCCCACTGGAAAGTCTGATTTCCATTTGCTGTTGCTTTTCTTCTGGCCTTGGTCTTCATCGTCCAAAGGCTCCCTTTCTGCAAGCCCCCCCCCCCCGGTGCCTTACAATCTGTCCACAGCTCATTGAAGCCTTTATCCTTCAGGCATGCATGCATGCACAGCACCAACCCAAGCTGAAGGCCACAAAGTTAATTTGAGCAGGGAACGCTGCATTTCAGCCAGAGGGAGCAACGAGGGGCTGGCATTAATGGCTTTAAAATGATGGATCACCACTTTGGAAATGTAAGAAGGGAGAGGAAACGGGAGGAGGAGTTGCGCTCTACTGGCACGGATGCTGCAGAGCAGGGGGCGGGAGAGACCAATTTGTATATACTCTTCTTTCTACCCTTTGGTAAAATGAGGGTCTTCAAAGCAGATCCACACCTTGTGGGGCCTCAGGGATTTCTGAGAGGAACACAGGAAGCCGAATATGCCAGGCCAGAGGTCTAGGATCATCTTCTCTGGCTGACAGTATATCTCCAGGGCCTCAAGCAGAGGGACTTCAGCACCACCGGCTAACCAGGCCTTTTGCTTTAGTTTGCAACTAAAAAGTGCCCTTAAAAGTGCTTTTTTCAAGGCTGCAGTCTTGTGAGGGTCACGTGACTCACGTGGGCGTGCATCCCTGGAAGATTGCATCTTGGTTTCCCCCCATGTTGCATTGGAGGGTATGCAAAATAAATCAATTGATCAGTCAGGATCACTGTTGCTAGTTGCTGTTCCTACCCAGCAGTCAGGCAGCATTGCACAATGTTTCCAGTTAACAAGGAACAGAAAGACTTTGCAGAAATGTCAGTGGCTGGTGGGGCCAAGATCTTACGGCTTTGCCTAGGGTGCTGCTGCTCTTCTTCTTCCTGCAATGACAGTGCAAGAGCCCATTTGCACAGCAGCAACAGACAAGTCTTAGTGTATTCCATGGGATGAAACTGGCTCCAGTCCAAGAATTCTGATTTACGTGGTTTAAGAATTGCAGTCGCTGTTGTGCCTCCTTTCCACTCTTAGTGCCTGCATTATTAAAAGAACATGGAAACATTGAAAACTGTCCAGGGGAAAGATGCAAGTATTACCAGAAGACTGGAAACAAGCCTGACATTAGAAGTGCCATGATAGACCTTCGGAAGTTGCTTGTGACTGGCTTCCTGTGTGTGCCTGAACATGTGGGATCTAAAGAAAAGTACATTTATCTTCGTCAACCTGGTGGATTGTAGATGTTGTGGATCACAATTCCCATCAGCCTCAGCCAACATAATACTGTTGCCTGGGGCTGGTGAGAGAGGCAGTGCCCAGTGTCTGGAGGGCACCCGGTTTTCCAGGGTTGCCTTCTGAGCTAAGCTTTTTGCTGGGCAGGCTCTTAGGCAAGTCCATGCTCTGTCCCTTCTCTGCTTTATTGCTGGTTCCATTGTGGACTTGCTGCTTGGCAACTGTGGTTTGATATCATTACCTCCATGGATACCAATAGCTCTAGCTGGAATAACCCTCTGAGCAGGATTTGCATGGATTCAGATAGGCAAGAGCTGTATGAACAGGGCTGCTTTAAATGCTCACCATACCCCAACTATGATGGAGGCAGAGTTGCCAGGTGAAAAAGAAGACAGGGCGTTTGCACTTTCATTAGTGTAGCTTAATATGACACAGATATTACAGGTGCCAAAGCCCTCTCCTGTTTTTTTATCTGGTTATCGTAGCATGCAGGCTGGTGCACAAATCATGCCTCTCCACTCTGGCTTGGAGTAGCTAGGAGCATGCCCTCCTGGCCTGCTGCTTCACTGCTCTGGGCAGCTAGGCTAGGCGTGCAGACTCCTCTAGGTGATGTACCTAAGTTGTGAGAAGCCATCCTTAGAGCAGTGGTAGCCAATGTGATGCCATCCAGACATTTTGAAATCCAGCTCCCATAGCTTCAGCTGGTGTGGTCAATGATAAGGGATGATGGGAGTTGTAGTCCAGTTCGCCACATTGGCTCTCCCTACAGTAGAGCTTAGAACTGTGATATTGGCCAACCTTCCCTCTTCTCTGTTGCAAACTTTCCTTCACTTTGGAGAAGGGCTAATCTGATAGGATACCCTACCAAAAGAAAAGGAGGGGAGTATTATTGATCCATCTGGGTCAATTTGAACTTTGAAATGTGAGACTGCAGGTGGATGCTTTCCTTGTCATGCCTTAATGCTGGCCTTGTTACACACCCTTAACTTCTAAAAATAATTCCTGAAGTGGCTCCGAAGGACTTAATGTATTTAGTGCTCAATTTCTAAAATAAAAGGACACTTAGATCTGCCCACCAGCTAGCTCCACTTCTTCGACCTGAAGGCCATTCCTCATAGTGTGTAGGCTGCTTGCCATTAGTGGTGAGATAAAAGGTGTCCGCATAGTATATATTCATCGTTTCACAGCAATAGATCCAGATTTCTGGGTCCCTAGATATTTGCTTTGTGTTTATGAATATGGGATTCTTAAAAACATCCTTTCAGCAATCTTCCATTATATTTCCATTACATGTTATCTATCAAATAGGGCCTATAATAGCCTGCTAGTTTCTCTTTTACATAATGGTAGTTTGCTGCACTTACGTGTTAACCACACTGTTCTAATCTGATTCAGCAACTTCTGGTGTCTGTTTCCGTTCCTCTTCAGAGATGATCTGTTGCCTGCACTTTGTGTCCCTATCAGTTGTTTGTCCGCGTTTGAGTTTGACCACAGCAGTTATTTTTGCTACTTTAAAAGTAGACCAGACTTTCAGCAAGACTTCGCACTCAAGGCCTTATATATCAGAAACCTGAAAGTAGCTAGGTTGACAATAGATGTAAGATTTTAAGAGAGTCAGAGATGATTTAATGGTGCCTTTTGCTGCCCTTAAAATGCACAAACATTGCCATCACTCCTAAGTCTTCAGACTCTAAAAACTGATTCTGTGGCTTTTCATGTTGCACTCAGACTGAGCAAAAGAAAAGCCAATTCCTCATTCACTGCTGATGGGATGGGTGCTTGTTTTATTTACTTGCATATGAAATAGTCCTATGCATGCTTACCCAGAACCAAGTCCCACTGTGGTCACTGGAGCTTACTTGAAGGAAAGTGTGCATAGGATTGTAGCCTTCCTTGCTTATTAGTTGCTTTTCTAAAACAGATTACTCCAGGGTGACTTACAAAAATGAGCCCCAAAGTAACCGCAACAATACACACAGTAAAAACAAAAGCAAACAAGTGACTTTAAAGGGCTAATAAAATAGCAATAATAATCAGTATTAAAATATTGCAGAATCTATCACCAGAGAGGCAATTAGTCTAGGGCAGGGGTCAGCAAACATTTTCAGCAGGGGGCCAGTCCACTGTCCCTCAGACCTTGTGGGGGGCCAGACTATATTTGGGGGGGGGGGGATGAACGAATTCCTATGCCCCACAAATAACCCAGAGACACATTTTAAATAAAAGGATATAGTCTACTCATGTAAAAACACGTTGATTCCCAGACTGTTCGTGGGCTGGATTTAGAAGGAGATTGGGCCGGATTCAGCCCCTAGGCCTTAGTTTGCCTACCCATGGTCTAGGGATCTGCAGTGCCTCAAATATTTCTGTGCTCTTTCTGCTTCAAACTGTGCTTTGGGTTTCAAGCTGCTCTGTATAAAATGAAGATCTTTGTTCCTCATTCGTTATAATGGGAAATCTAAAAAAGGACTAGAAGCTTCCCTCTTTGTGGCCAAAGTGGATGAAATTTAGGGGCACTGGATCCTTTCCAATCTGCAGACAAAATTGCCTTGTAATTTGGGGTACAAACAAAACTGGTGCATACCCCCCTTCTGCATAAATTTGCTCTCTGTGACTTCCTCCAGGTAGGAGATGAGCTGCAGAATTTTGCACCAGCTGTAATTTCCAGGCTGTCTTCAAGAACAGAGCCACATAGAGCACATTACAATAATCCAGACTGCAGAGCGCCCATGATGTCTCCAACACCTCCCCATAAACCCTGGAACAGGGGTTGTTGTCTTTTTGGAAGGGAGGATAAAATGAGGGGTGACCTACAAGCCTAAATAAATACTCATTTTATTAATTATTTAACAACCATTGGACTATGTAAAATGTTACTATACAATAACCTCATAAGAGCCAGAATAACGCATTAAAGGCCTAGAAAACAGAGGCTGCTACCCATCAACTACCATCCTATATATGTGTGTGTGTGTGTGTTTTATTCTGTCTTGTTTCTTGGGGCTTATTCAAAGTCAGAGGTACATGCCGCCATATTCTCTGTGTACACTATTCTGTATTTCCTTGCTACTCCAACAAGCCTTGTTTCTATAGTCATAGTGGGGTCACAGCTATGGGGGATGTTTGATAAGCTCTTGCAGTCTCAAATTTATCAGTGCACCACTATTATTCCTACACCGAGAATGCTGAAATATTCTGCCTCTACTGTATGTTCTGAGTCTATTCAAAATACTGTACTGGTTTTAACCATTAGAGCCCTGAATGGCATAGAACCAGTGCAGTTCAAGAAACACCTTCTCCCATTTATTCCCATCTAGACTTTTCTCCAGGATGTCCTACCTAGTGCAGGAAGAAGGGGATGTTTTATGTTGGAATAATGCTCTCCCCAGAGCCTATGCTATTGCGAAGTCATTTCTGTTCTCCTTGGCTTTTTAATTGCCTTTTAAGTGTCATTTCATTGTGTTGGATCTTGTATGAACGTTGTCCCTGTGGGCTATCTCTATCTATCTATCTATCATCTATCTATCTATCTATCTATCTATCTATCTATCCATCCATCCATCTATCTAATCTATCATCTATCTATCATCTATCTATCATCTATCTATCTATCTATATCTATCTATCATCTATCTATAATTGTTAAAGGTTTTATGGTTCTATTGCTTTCAACATGCTGCAAACCATGTAGAGAATGCAGCCTGGTAGGCAATATCAGTGGCGTAGCGTGGGGGGTGCGGGGGGGCCGCACCGGGCACAACATCTGGGGGTTAGGGTTAGGGGGCGCAAATCCACGGGTTAGGGGGCACAAATTACTTGCCTTGCCCCGGGTGCTGACCACCCACGCTACGCCACTGGGCAATATTATAAAAAGTATGACCATGGTAAATAGGGCAGTTTTGAGAACTCTGTGCATCCTGCTGGTTGTAACCCACCTGTATTGCAATTGGCAAACACTAATCAAGTGCTTTTATTCAGTTCCAAAGATACATCTGGATATAACCAGACATGTGTGGCTTTGTAGACACAATGTTGCAGCTGTGTTTATTAAGTCAGCCACTGGGAAAAGCTTCCTTGTTGTGATAAATGAATACTGCACATTTGGGGTGTATTAGCATAAATCTACCTAGAGACAACTTTGGAGCAAAGGAGCCAGCGCTGAAATGTGCAAACCTTAACCTTGGGATTGCAACAAAACCACAGCGTTGTTACCTATTAAGACGGCTCCTGAGGTTTTCTTGAGAAGGTTTCTTGAGCTGGCTGGGTTGTGAAAGTGAGAGAGGTCATTTTTCAATCTCTTGCAAATACAAATTCAAACCATGCATACAGATTTGGATGCACGATACAGAAATAGTTTTGCAGGATGCACAGCACTGGCCTTCAACTGGGTCATTCAGAGATTTAAAATGGGTCATCCCTGTGACATTTCCATAATTTTGTATTCCTTTAAGTGAAGGTAACAGCCTGGGAGAGAGCAAGGAGAAGGAGGAAAGAAGGAAAAGGGGGAAACAGAGAGTGAGACAGACATATATGGTATGACTGTTAGACATCCTATGTTTCAAGAAGTCTACCTTATAATCCTCCCCACCCTCTTTGTTATGAGAATTGAATTTACGTAGCACACTGGCTTATCTGTGCTATGATCACCTGAATAGTTTTGGATGCCCCCACAGGCTGTCTGGGTTAATGAGGTTGCATTCTGTTTGAGCATAGGGGGAACGAAATGACTATTCAGAGAAAGCTTTGCATTCACCAGACTTTCAGAGTTTGAACAAGCAGATAAAAAGCATTTGTGGTCCAGTTCATAATACCCACTCAGCTTTGCAAAAACAGATGTTGAGCATTCAGTTGTATGTTGCTGATTCATCTTCACAGGCTTCTCCTTTGTTATTCATTATCCATTCACTTCTTTGTTCATTCTGTGAGTGGCTCTCTTTGATTTTAGATAAGTCATTGATTGGTTAGCCGGTAACCCTTGATGAATGCCGAGTAACAAATCACTAGCTGAACTGGCAAATGCTGGGCTGAAAAGCAGCAAAGTGCCAAAGTGCCTGATTCAGCAGAGGCGGCACGTGGATCACAGATTTGTGCCTGGGGTTCAAATGCAAGAGATGGCAAATTCATCACAAGTATTTGTTTCAGCTCTAATCTCAACTAAGGCGGCAACCTCAGAGCCTTTCCTCTCTGTGTTGATTCACATGACATGCTGCACGGGTAGCCCCTTAAAACCAGGATCAAATGATGGCCATTTCGTGTGAGTAACTGTGTCATGTGTAGCAAATTCAGCAATGTGACCATAAATCAGAAAAAGAAGGCGTGATACGATAGGTTGATTTTTAAATAAATCACTGGAATCACAAGCTGCTCACACAAACCTCCTGCCATATAATACACCTCCATACATTCAAGATCTAAGTAGTTACACTCATGGGAATAATAGTAATAATAATAATAATAATAATAATAATAATAATAATAATAATAATAATAATAATAATTTTCTTTATATTTCATCCACTTGACTGGGTTGCCCCAGCCAGTCTGGGCTGCTTCCAACTAAGTATTAAAACACAGTATTTGCATGTGCATATCAGGCCTCAGGTAGAATAATTGGGGCCGGGGAGGGGAATACAAATTTGTAGTTCTATGAATGCAGTTCATGACTGACTGGAAAGTGGTTGTGGATGTTTATGTAGCACCATCACTCTGTATGGTGCTGTACAGCAGGGTGGAGGGCACCGTAATATAAATATGCAAGATGGGCCAGTGGAAAAATTGTATCGGGCATCTAATTCTTTTTAAATATTTTTATCATGCTTTCCCCAAATAGCCCCAAATACTTCACATACCTTATCACAGTACTCCTTATAAACCTATCCTCTAGACCAGGAATCTTCAACCTTTTCAGACCCAGGACCCACTTTTAATCCAAACATGCATTTGGGACCCATTTCTTAATCCTTTACCATATTTCTTCATGATGGTCATGCAGAATTGCAAGCCTTTACATCAGCAAAAGCCATTCTGAAATTTGCTGCCTGTAAAGGTGGAAATCTGGTCAACCCAGCTCTATCTGTGTATAAAGCAAAAACAATGGCCTTTGGCTATGTGCAATAAAACTGACTGAGGCATGGTGGTAGTGCTCCTGTCATGACCCACCTTGGATCAGGCCATGACTCATGAGTGGGTCCTCAACCATCAGTTGCAGAGCAATGTTCCAAACCAAGGATGAGGATCCTAGAGCCTTCCAGATGTTGTTGTAGCTGAGAGATAGTAGCTTGTCTAAAACTACCCCATGAATTTATAGCTGGCTTCAGTTTTGAAATCAGGACCTTCAATCTCGCGCTGCAAAGCCCTGAACTAAACAGACTTGGTTCTTGCTGCTTCTGCCCCAGTATCATTCAACTAGACCAGTTTGCACCAACCGCAAGATTGGGTTCAGACTCTGATTTGGTGCTTCAGAAAATAGCCTGCCCCAGTCCAAGGTGCTCCATAGCCTGCCTAATTTAGCTTATGGTCCATTCAAGTCTTTGTTCTCAATTCATTATTGGGAAATCAAAATCAGCTATCATTTTTCTCCCTTTGAAAGAAGTGGATACAATTTTCAGGCATAGTAGCTGCTCCAGAGAGAATAAAGCGTGCCAAATTACAGACAAATAACCCCAGGTGACTTTGTGCTAGGCAACTTCAAATTCTTGTTTAGAAAAGTAAATATCTACACGTTCTTTATTTTGATGCAGAATTGGATGAAATTTACAGGCAAAATCAGCCCTTCTGTGGACGTGCAAACTACCAAATTTCAGAAGGACAGATTAAGTGATTTTCTCATAAGAGCAGCTGCTACAGTTAGGGGGTGTGTATAAAAGGAATCACTTAATCACCCCAAGCATTTTGTGAGCAATTGGTCTGAAATTGTAGGCACGAGAGAGGTGCCTCTGGATAAGAAATCTGCCAAATTGCAGACAAATAGGTCCAGGAGCTTTTGTGCTAAGCACCTTATGCTAAGTTGATTGTGGGGAGAACTAAAATGGATTTGCTTTCTGGGTAAAATAATTCACTCTGATTACAAGCCTGACCTGTCAGTCACAACAGAGCTTTCCCTCCACCCTCTCCCCACACCGTCACCCCACCCTGGCATTATTCCATTTATAGCAAGATTAGGAGCCTTTAGTAGACACTTGTCTGCAGCATTTCTTAAAAGGTCTGGGTTGCCATGCAGCCACAAAGAGCCCCACTGACCACCACATACAGATTCCACTTCATCTCTGACAAACCCAGAATTCTTCTGAGGCACCCCAGTTTAGCTCAGGACTCAGGATTAGACCAAATCCAATGCACACCCCTATATTTAACCTCACACATGTCACTGGATGTAACTGCAGTGTATGTAGGTGCAGGATGAAAATGTTAACAGCTTTAGGGCATATTTCTGTGACAGCCTTTCCCCTCCTGAGGGGCTGGTTCCTACATACAGATAAGTGGTGGGTTGTACATTTGCAAATTGTAGCCTTTCTCTTCAAAATAGATGTGCATATGGGGCCCAGTCCTTAAGTATATTTCAATGAGAAGAGTGGTAATTTGTACATGCAATTACCCTGCATGACTGTCATGTTCAGCATGGATTTGGCATTCAAGTATGTTTTCTGGATGGCTCTTAACATCGTTGATGTAATTTTAAAGGGGTTAATTGTAGACTGGGGACAGCTCTACACATTACCATGGAGGAAAGAAAACCGTCCCAGCAGCAAAAGGAGAAGAGTTCTTGGTGCAGATACAACATGCACATTTGGTCACAGGGAAGACACATGATTTCCTTCTTCTTGCATCCTGCCCCTCTGTCAACTTTGGGGCCTAGATAATCTTTAGTCTCCAGCTCACATTTCCCATACTGCCTTTGAGTCTCTAGAACTCTTTGGCATTATTTCATTAAACCTCATTTTCTGGGTTAGATCATGATGAGAGATAATGACTTTCCCAAGGCCACCTAGTAAGTCTCATGTTGCTTTGTTCCTGACTGTCACTCATTTAAACCTAACAATTAATCCACTTTACTGTACTGTACTGGCTAGTCATTTCATTATTTCTCAGTCTCCATGAGCAGTCTGCTGTTTATTTATTGAAAGCATCATTTGTTCTTTCAGGGCAAGTCCTCACAAGACAACCTGCAACTTTTTTTTTTAATCAATTTAAACAGCAGGCACAAAATAACAACAGAGGGACAACACAAGGCATTGACACCCCCCCCCAAAAAAAATTGTGTTTGTACTAACAGTCTATCTCATGCATCCCCAAACTCAGCCCTCCAGCTGTTTTGGGACTACAACTCCCATCATCCCTAGCTAATAGGACCAGTGGTCAGAGATGATGGGAATTGTTGTCCCAAAACAGCTGGAAGGTAGAGTTTGGGGATGCCTGGTCTACCTGATCTTCCTTGGTCATGGACCAGAGATCAGGGTCTCTCAAGCTGATGTGGAAGCCCAGGCAGATTCACATTGTAGTTCTTCCAATACCCTGGTCCCAAAACTGTTTAGGGTTTTTAAAATCTAGACCAGCACTGAAGCTATGAGCTCCAAAATGAACTGGTAACCAATGTAGGATTGGTGTAATGTGTGGAGCCATCTAGCCCCTACTAGCATCCTACTAGTCTCATTTTGTAATGGTTGAAGCTTCTGAACTGTCTTTAAAGGCTGCCTCACACAGAAAGCACGGATATACTTGTCTAGTCTGGTTATACATGGAGGCTGGCTTTCTGAAAGGGTGTGGGCCTCATCTACAACTTTGTATTCTTCTTGGCAAGGATAGTCCTTGTAGATTGTGGCATGTGGCAAGCATGTCAATGGGTCTGTGTTCGGGAATGCATGAATGGCATTTCCTGCTCATTGTGCTTACTCCTACACCAATGGTTTTGCCTGTTTATCTTGATGCAATGCCCACAGCTACAGCGACCAATTCTTTCCAAATATGCCAGTAAAACCGTTGCAGCAGCTGGTGTGCAGCTATGTATGCTTATTTTTCAGAATAACAGATGGGAGGTTTAAAACTTTTAATATATATTTCTGTTAATATGTATGCCACTCCCTGTAAAAATGACTTTTAGAGGACTGCAAATCCAGCTGTATGGGCTTTGGAGGAGTTATTTGTTTTGTTTAACCAGAACCTCTTACAGTATTGTTGTTCCTGAAGAAGGCACACAGCATTGCCGGCTTAGTCACTTCATAATTTTCTGCTGAAGCCAGCACTTGGCGGTATTATCACCAGAGAAGGTTCTAGCAGATGCAGATTCCTGTGCAGGTGCATGGCCATCAAAAGAGCATAATATATGATACAATGAAATGTAGCCACGTAGCCTAGTTTATGGCTTTCCCACTGCACGTATGTATACCTGCACACAAGAACAGACACCATGAGCTAATGCCTTTAACAGCTCCCCAAACCATATTAATCTCTTCATGCTGCATGTTTGCCAAAGACTCTGCTGAGCCTTTCCCATTTCCAAGGTCTGAAACGGTGAAGCAGGGAGGTCTCTTTCCATTATCTCATTGTGGAGCCTACAGAGCCTAATCCAAGCACATTAAGAAGGCACCTGCTATATGTTCAAACAGAGGAAACATACACTGCTTATGTTCCCTTTACAGGCTTTGAGAAAACTCTTGTGGGCCGGATGCTGTGGTTAAGCCTTATGGCAGCTGTGGAGACATAAGCAAATGACTCAGTGGCTGTTCAGCCGGAGAGTTAACAAATGGTTATCTGCTGTCCTCCTTCCTGTTACTTTGTCCGGATTGGCTTCTCTTCTCCTTGTGGGGCCTCAGCTAGGGTTGCCATGTTTCAAAAAGTAAAAACCAGGGCGCCCCAAAAGTTGTTGAGCTATTTTTTAACCTCAAAAATATACTTGCCAAAGCTGCAGGACAAACTGCCACCTTCTGAAAATTACCCCCAGATGTCACTACTTGCGCCTTTGAAATCCCGATAATGTCTGGAAAATCCCAGATTTATGGCAGCCCTACCTCAGCACTCTTGAACGTGCCATGCTGGCACAACTGAGAACAAAACTAGCTTGCAGCCCCTGGACCTGCCCTAGGAAATGAGAATCTTCAGTTCCTATTTATTGTAAACAAGAAGATGATTCAATCTATTTCCACTTCTTACCAATGAAAGGGACCAGTTTTCCTGTGACAGCATAATGTCTGAGTATGACTTGCCAGAGGTGGGCTGCTGAGTTGGAATCAGAACCAAGGATCTAAAAAGCAGTGGCTCCTGACTCCTTGCAACCAAGAAGACAAAAACTGTAAGAAAGAATGGGAAAGTTTTATCGTTTATTTAGGAGACCACTGTAAGCAGATGAAAACACTGGCAGGATTTTAATAACACTTGTAATGTAGCGACCACTACGGATAATATGGACAGATACAAAATATTGATTATGAAATAATATACAGTTGAAAACGTTGACAATAAGACCCATGGAGGGGATGTGGGGAAGTCCAGAGATTCAGAGAAATCTCTACATGTGGATATTCATTTGGTATTGTTATAACTCTACGCTTGTAAAAACAAATAAATATTAGTTTCAAAAAGAGAGAGAGAGAAAGCAGTGGCTCCACAAACAAGGCCTCAAATGCTTCATTTTAGTGCAGAGTCCATTCAGTACAGGTGTTTGACATGGGCAGCCTGCAGCAACGCCATAGAGAGAAAATCCTAGCTCCACTGATGCAAGCCTTAGAACATAGCCTCAAGGGCAAGGCAACAGGAAAAGTCTGTTGCAGGTACTGGCTTAAGACATTTCTGCACAACTGTGGAGTGTGTTGCCTCTCCCTCCCCACAATGGAACTTCTCAGCTATTTGCCATGAACTGCTCTGAGGTCCTCCTTTAAGGGTGTGTTTTTGATAAAGGGGCATGGCAGTTTCTAGCACTGCGTCTGCTACACTTTTCACATGACAAAATACTATTCTTCCTGCTCAGCCAACGCTACCTTTAAACACAGACACATGTGCACTGGTTTGATGAGCATCAAAGCAATCTGCTCCTCCCGCACTTCTCTGTCATTCCAAGAACCTTTAGAGTTTATTATTATAATGTCTTTCCTGACCATACACTGTCCCTGCTGTGCAAAGCCAGCTCACCGAATCCTGCTTTCAAAATAAAAAATTGTGAACAGCAGGAAGGCAATCCACCCCATCTGCTATATATAGGGGCAAAACATTTGTTTGGTAATTAGCTGTATTTCTCTGTTATCTTCCATCCAGTGCACTCAAAACAGTGGTTTACAATCTAACAGATACAATTCAAAAAAGGGAGAAGAGGCAAATATACAGAATAAGACACCAACTCTGACATAATGCTACATAAAACCCACTTAAAGATGAATTGGCATGGTCAGTATGGGAGACGATTCTGAGAGAGGAGGAGTCAAAAGGCAATTGGTCCTACCCAGCCTGATGGCAGTGGGTGGGGGTCGCTGTTTCACTTCTCTGGCTGATGTAGCCTGGAGGAATGGCTGCAGGTGGGCAGTTGCCATTACTATAGCAGCACATCATTCTACTGACATTGGATCAGGGCTTAGGGAAGTATTCTCAAGTACTGAGAATGTGACCCTTACATTGCCACAGCTGTATATTCAGCATATCTTCTGCATCACACTCATCTGGATGCAGTTGTCTTAAGGCACTAGAAGCCCAAAGGGTATTCTTGTGGCTTTTGTGATCCCAAATGCCACTGGAGGTGCTTATAAAAACTGGTTGAAAAATACACTGCAAGGTTTGTTGGCAGTGAGCGTCGGCACTGGAGAGCTGTCCAACACCAGAGCCTCCTGAAAGGCAGGGAACAACCCTAGGGAAAGAGGTGCTGCTCTTACTGTAGGGATGGACTTTGGTGACAACTGTATTCCTTTGACTTGACATCCTACTTAACAGCCAGCTGATAGCACTTAGAAAGCCTCCTTTGCCATTCCTGGCATATGGAGATAGGTCTATGTGTCCCAGCTTAGGCATGCTGCAGATAGGATTCTTCATTCTTAGTTCCATCACTCTATTTATTCTTCTGTCTTTAGCAAACTCTGTTTTCACATGCTACCATGCTTCTTCTGTGGCCTCAGCCCTACCCATACACAGACTGCTTTCTCCATTCCTCCCTTAAAGCAATAGCAACACGCGTGACTTCAGCCTTGTTTTCATCCTTTAATTTCCTCGCACATGACCTTGGTCATCCATTGGCATGTTTATAACAGCAAGTCTGCTGCAAATTGGGAAGTAGAGGCTGCAAACAAGGAACTGTAAATGTGTGTCCTTGTAAGAGAGGCCAGACATTTAAAAATAAATCAGTTGGAAAGCCAGAAGTATGATATAACTGGCTGCTGTTGCCATTGCTAGAGTTGTTGCTAACACACTTTAACATACAGAAAGGTAGAATCCCCTCCTTCCTTTCATGTGTGCTTACATGCGTAGTGGATACATTCCTATTGAAATCCACTCCTGTGAAACAGACACTTTGCTGCAAATAGCTGTGTTGATTTAGATACAGAGCCAGAGAAACAGAAGTTGGTGGGTAAATGCATTTTTTGGCATATCACACCAAAAGCACTGTGGGTTCACAGAGGGAGAGTAGTTGGTGTCCTGTCATCATGCTAGGAGCCTGTAGTACAGGGGATTAGTACAGGCGATTACTTACTCCTGCTGGGCATTGCTGGCATAATCTGAATGCAACTTGCCACTACTTGCAACCCGACCAAGAATCACTCCATTGGCTTCTGCTTCTGTACAGTTTGGGCCAATGGGAACCCTAGAGTGGATTTTGGGGAAGTTTTCCACCAGGGATATTTGCCATAAAGGGCCTCCCATAGTCTCACCAAGTTTGTTCCTTTTGTTTGGCTTCCTGGAGGCTTCCTCAGGGCTCAAAATTCAAGAGCTTCTTTAAAAATAAGTGCCCAGACCTTAAGGTGGTAGACAAAATTTCCATTATATTCCGTTCTTCCTCTGTAAAGAGATCAGAGTTCTGTTGGCTTCTGTTTGTCTCAAAATAATGGAGTGTGCCTCCAGGGATGAAGTCAAACTTCTGTGTTAGCAAGCTAGGGCTGTGTGCATGGAGGTCCGGGGTGGCCCAGATGACAAGATCCCCTCTCAACCTCACTGATGTGGTTCAAAGGAAAGCAGAGCCAGATAACTTTTTGTTTACTTTTTTGCATTAAAATGTGCATTGTGTTCTTGACCTCATTTGTATTGTTTTATTTTGAAATCTCTAAGATAATATTTTAGTTTCCTGTTAATTATGTTGCTTTGAATGTATACTTCATATTTGACTTTCTGCTGTGATGTTTTATTCTGGATTGTTTTAATTGATGTTTTAATGTAGGTTGCAAACCGCTTTGAGATTTCCCCCCTTAAAAATATAAAGCGGTATTGAAATGGAAATAATAATAATAATAATAATAATAATAATAATAATAATAATAATAATAAATAATTTTGCACTAGTGGCAGCTTCCAGACGGTCTTCCAGGGCAGTCCTACAATAGAGTGAATGGGTCAGGCATACACATTTTAATAACTTGCCTATTTTAAAATAGAAGCCTTTCCCCAAACTCTCACCGCCCAACATTTTTAGCTGCAACAAAAACTGGAACTGCAACAAAAACTGGAAGGACAAGCGAAAAGCAATGGAATATTTATTGCCCCAACGCATAAGAAAAGAAGCATTAGCCCATTTAAGTGCTGAATCTCAGTTCCTCCGAATTTTCCCTACGAAGCACGGGTAGGGGTCCGAATCCGAAATTCGTTGGATCTATTAATGTCTCTTCTGCTTTTCGTGGAACACCTTGCCAGCTGAAGCACTCCGGAGAACTCGAAAGCTTGTTCACTACTCTGTGCCATTTTGTGGTCCTTTGGGTAGCTCCTAATAAAGCCATTGGCTAACAATGGATCTGGGAGTTTTTTTGCCTTAAGAAATCCCCCAGATAAAAAGCACCGTGCTTTGCTTCCGCGTAACGCAGGGGGAAACCACAGCGCGGCTGTGAAACCACCAGCAGCAGCTCAATAGGTGCAGCCTCCGGGCGCTGTCGCGGGTTTCTTCCCCTCCTCACACACAGAGTCAGCCAGGCTGCCTGGAGTGACGCCGAACGCACCGAGCGGGCACCGAGCGCACCGAGGTGAGGCTGGCTGGCGCACCCATTCCTACAACCTCAATCCAGGTTTTCCACGCAACCTCTGCTTTCCTTCTAATTTCTTCCCTTTCCCAGCGCCGCCAGCTTCCTTCGGGAGGGATCCGGCATCGGGAAAGGAGAGAAGGGGCAGGGGGTGGAATCTAGGCGCTAGAGCCACGTGGCGCTGGAGGAACGGGGAGGGGGTTGCTCACCGCCCACCCCACCCCCGTTGGGGTTTCAAAGTTCAACTGAACGGTGGGTCAGGAGAGACAGGAGGCGAGTCCTTTCCTGCTCTTCTGAATCTGGAAAGCCGGATCTTCTGATCTGGGCAGGCAGCTACAGCAGCCCCTTTTCGGCTCCCGGTGGGAGGCTATTACGACTTGGTGTTGTTTGTGTGTTTTGTGTTCTTTGTTTTTTGCACGGTGGTGGCAAGAGGCGAAGCAAGGTTTGTTGCTGTTGTTGTTTTTACCAGAAAGGGAAAATCAGGATTACAGGGCAAAAAATTGATAGCGCTGATGTTGTGTGGACACTGTAAAATAAGTCCATGCAGAAGGAGCACTCATCCCATAACAAACACCCATCAGGAAGCACCATTTATTAACATAATGGGCTCATTCTGTTCTTAACTCTTGAGCTGAGGCTCCACCTGGTGTTTCAGTACTTTGTTCTGCATTCACTTCCGCCAGTCCCTGTAGTCCCAAGGCATGCACAGCTTATACTGAACACATCTGCTGGATCACCATAACTAAGAGGTGAGGGACCTGTGTTCCTTCTGGACGTTGCTGCTCCCATCATCCCTGAGCATTGATTCGGCTGCCTGGGGCTGATGGAACCCAACAAGATCTGGAGGATCACAGGTTTTACCACCCCGCCTTACCTGAAACTTACATATTTCTCTCCCGCAAAACATTGGTTTTCTTAGATTCAGTCCACATTCACCCCTCACAGTCATGGCATCTTGCTTCTGCCCCTTCCATTCAGCCATCAATTTCCTCTGTTTAATCTCCAATTTACCTAGGGCCTCCACTGGTAACTGAGATGGAGAATCTGAAGGTGTAATCTCAATAAATAGATACAAGGCCAGGCTTTAGCCAAGAGGGTTAAGTGCGTAATGGGATCACTGATGAGTAGCTAAGACCAATAAGAGAGGAGAGCTGAGCTATCATGGGGAGATCCCGTGTTTGTTTGCTGAGTTGTGATAATAATAGCTCTGCCAGGCCTTTCCTGGTCCCATCTTCCTTCTATCTCCTTTTAATAGTGCAGCCAAGAGAGAAAGGCTGTGTGAGCTTGTGTGGTTATACCCTCTGGTAGCTTCTGTACAGATGGATTTGGATAGTGTTGAGCTGAATCACAGAGTGGGGATTAGGAGGGATCTGATGTTAAGAAGGATGAAAACAGTACTTACATTGATACTATTGAGAGGTGATGGCACTAGGGCTAATGCCTCTCCTCGGGGCACCCAGGTGACATGCATGCAGTTACTCCATTGTGCTGAACAGGGTTTCACTTTATTTATACAGGGGTACCTGCTGAAAGATGATTCCAGCTTTTCCATCTGAGCTCTTGCCTAGTTGTGTCATTATATCTTTGTGCTCCTGTCCCAATTTTTTTTTTAATCACCGAGGCAAAGCATAATTAGTATTCTGATTAAATTATACAAAGCAAATAAATGTGCATGTGTTTACTAACTACTTCACATAATTGTTTAATTCCTAGTTTGAACAAACCTCTAGCTTTTAATTATTATATTGTGTTTTATTGTAAGGGCAGTGATGGTGGAGGCCTCAAATGAGATCAAGCCAAGCTCCCATATAAATGTGATGAAGCCAAGCTCCTATATATAGAGTCATGAGCTGTACAGTCCCTCACTTGCACTGCTTAAGCCCTGCCACCCACCACATTCTCACGTCCTCAAGCATTTTGCCTTTACTGTGGCCATGTTCAAGGGGCAACAGAGAAGCTGGAGGGTGGCATTTGGCCACCAGGCCTGAGAACATAAAAACGCAAGAGGAGCTAGCTGGATCAGGCCAATGACCCACTTTATCCTGCACCCTGTTCTCACATTGGCTGGCTAGATGCATGTGGGAGGCCTGTTCATTGGATATAAGCACAACTGCACGCTGCCCACCTGCAGGGGACCCCTGCCCCTGAATTGAAGGAACTTCAACCACACTTCCAACTGCAGATATCTCTCAATTAAGGAATAGCCACTTGCCAAGTGGTGTTGACATGGGAAATTTGCCCTGAAGTCTATACTTAGTCTGCCGTTTCCACAAAACAATTGCTGAGAGGTGTTCGCCCATTGGAGGGTCTGCATATTTGATCTCACCATGCCAAAAGGAACCTCTGGGATGCTGCCACACCATTCTCCTAGAACATTAAGCCTTTGGGGACTCCTGTTCTTCTAATACTCCTTATGTCTAGTTTACCCCAGAATTTGGAATTGCCTGCCCTGGGTTAACAAGGATGGGGCTGGTATTGGGGTGCTTTTTCTACTTTTCCTATGTAAACCTTATTAGACTCCATGCAGAATATGTTGTCGTCCCTTTCCCATTCCTCATTCTTGAGGACAGATTCCTTTAAACGTAAGAAGAGCCCTGTTGGATCAGGCCCAATGCCCCTCTAGTCCAGCATCCTGTTCTCCTCACAATTGCCAATAAGATGCCTATGGAAGTCTGTAAGCAGGACCTGGGTGCAACATCACTTTCCCACTTGCAATTCTCAGCAAGCATTCAGAGGCGTTCTGCCTCCAGCAGCAGAGGCAGAGCATCACCATTGTGGCAAGTGACCACTGATAGACACATCCTCCTAGGATTTATCTAAGCATCTTTTAAAGCCACCCTCTCTTCCAATCTGGTTATTTCTCTTTTGCTCAGAGAACATTGCCTAATATCAGCTTCTGGCCCATTGGAAGCCTTCAGAGCTGCGTTGCCAAGCAACAGGTTTGCTTCCTGCCCCATTGTGTGAAGATCTTCATACGCGCATTCGATCCTTTCAGGCATTTGGTCCTTTCAGCGATGAATCCAGAGCTTCTTTAAAAATAAAGCAGCTGGATTTTTTGCTTAGAATCGAGGAGTGCTTTTCTAGCAGGTCACCTCTGAGTCTTTCACCTTTTTAATATAAAGCTCTGGCTGCTTCAACAGCCTCTGCGGAAGATTCTCAAAGCTTCTGATGACACACTATGTCAAAGCTAGCTTCAATTTTAAGCGTCAGCATTACTGGGAGAACAGTTTTAGGCCAGTATGCACTCCCACTGAGCTCTGTCTTTCTCTGCACACTGATCACACAATTGCCCATTCCCTCCTATGCAGAAGATCTTTAAAAACAAACTGGATCATTGTCACCAGCATCCTAGTCCTTCAATTCAGAGGGTGGGGTTCTTAGCTGTGGGAGGGAGCTGTTGCCAGGATGATCCCATTAGACCCAGCCTGCAGTGTTTTCAGTTAGGCTGAGTAAGGGGGGAGTTGTTACCTGACACCCCCACAGCAAGGCAGGCTGTAAAAACACTAGAAAACATGTAGTCTGGAAATTAAGTACATAGGAATGTGACCCAGAACCTTGGTCCACCTAGCACAGTGTCATTTACAATGACAGTTGTCTTTTCCAGCCCTACCTGGAGATGCCAGGAATTGAGCCCATGACCTTCTGTATGCAAGGCAGATGCTCTACCACTGAGCTACAACCTTTCTTTGTAGTTGAGAGGGGATGAAGCAGCAGAACCCCTGAATATAATGAAAGAGTTCGCACTGGCTACCAGTTTGTTTCTGGGCTCAGTTTTGTTGTTAAAACCCTAAACAACTTGGAACCAGGGCAGGGACTGGGACCTTGTGTCCCTCCAAGTGCTGTTGGACTATAACTCCCCTGATCTGAAGAGTCACATGTTCCCCATTCCTGGACTAGGATACTTGAAGGGTGGTCTTTTCAATCAATTTTTTCCCTAAAGGGTGGCTTTTCTCTGCAGAAATGTGCCTGACAGAAATCTTAACTGAAGGCCCATTTCTAGGTACCTCTGCCTCCTGAGACCTTCTCAGCGGTGATGGTGAAATAATGGAGTTCTCTCTCTAAACACATACACCATGTTGACCTCAGTGTGATCTTTCAGATGCCGTGTGAAGTCTTTCCTGTTCATTCTGACTTGTAGTCATCTTGAGCTGATGGATGTGGAGTAAATTGCACAATTATGATGGGTCTAAGAACGACTTTTGTAAGTGAGGCATGACTCAGAAGCCAGCTGGTGGATAACATTCCTTTCCCTCTCACTTCCAATTTGCAAATATATTGGTTTCAGCTCATCCCTTTCCATGGATTGTCATTGTTGCACGAGGAAATGAGCAAGGAGACCAGACCATTTTCTGTTTGTAGGATTTGCCTGTGCTCATTCCCCGCCTCCCTTAGGCATCTCATGAACATGGAATTTGTGAGAGTCATGATCTTGTGAAATCCAGAGCCAGAGTTAATGTACATATGACCAGCAGCTTGATTGTACTGCAGTAATTGGGGGGGGGGGATTTAGGCTTATAAATCCTGAACTCAGTTTGGTCCCTGGGATGCTGCCTTGAAGAGTGATGAGTCTGTGGGTTGTTAACTTGGCTATTAAAGTTGCTGCCCAGGCTCTGGTTCAATTGGAAGATTGTTTTCCTCCCAAAGTACCTTTCTCTGTTGATCATGCCCAGGTTTGTAGAAAAAGTTTTATGTCAGTTGTATAACAGCAACTCCCTCTTGGTTATTCATTCTTCCTGGTGTGAGCAGGCTAGAGAGGGAGGTGGCTGCTTTGCACACATGGCTCACGTTCAGTGACTCTAGCCCAAGCCAGATCCTCATCTGGTTACACCAGGGAAATTGCATCAGTACTCATGGCGTTACTCCAGGCTGTTAGTTGCTTTATCCAAGTGTTGGATCAGAGCGGGACTTGATCCCCTGCCAAGGTTTGGGCTCTTGGCCTGAATGTGAAGCTAATATTAATGTGCTGGGGGCTGAAAGGCAGAGGAGAGTTTTGACACATCATTTCTCCTCTGCATGTGTGTGGCTTTCATAAATGCTATTTGTTTGCTCCTAACCTCAGAAAGGTTTTTTTCCCCCCAAAAGCCAGGCAGAAATCCTGGCAAAGCTTGAAGACTTGCTTGGGATTAGGGTCACTCCGAAGACTGTTTCTCGATGCCTGAGTGCCTCTTCTGCCCTCTTCTTAAAAGGTGATGGTGGAAGGAGTTAACAGGAGAGAGCCAGCCATTCCTACTCTTTTGCACCAAAAAGATGTAGGCCGAACAGATTTTTAAATGCAAGTCTCTGTGAGCCAGCACTATGAGAGTGTTGGGTTTGGTGGCATAAGAAACGAGATTAAAGCTCACTCAGTCATGAAACTTCCTGGGTGGCCTTGGCCAAAGCACTCCCACCCTAACATGCCTCACAGGGGAGAAGACTGCAATATACTGTAACCCAAGTGGAGGCAATGTGTAGATCTAGATTTACGGGTATAATAAGAACCCTGCTGGATCAGACAAATACCTGGGTTATTTGTGATAGATTAGCAAGGACTTCTGACTCCCAATTGTTTTACAAAGCAGCAACTACATGATCTCCCTACCCTAAGTTATATTGCAGAAATGAAGGAAGATAGGATTTGGGCACCAAAGGACTGTGAGCTCCATTCAGTTCTGGAAATGAAAACCACTGGCTGGCTTCAGAATTCCTTAACATTAAGTCTATGTCTTTTGTACAATTTCCAATCAATGGATATCTTGAGGTTCTAGGGGGGAAAGATACAGCAAGCCAAGTCCACCTAGCTCTGCACTACAACCCCCCCCCACTCAGATTTATTTTTTTAAGGGCTTGTTCTTCCAATCCTGGGATCAGCCCTTCCTATTTTTGAGCTATACTTTCACACATCTTGTCACCACTGGTTTGCCTTCATGCGTCCTCTCCGTGAGATAACATGATCTTAAATGAGAAGAACATGATCTAAAATTAGAACAGAGAAGTTTCCTTATCACTGTTTGCATACAGCTAATTCAGGTTCATCCAACACTTTAACATTTTGATAGCAAGATAAGTACAACACAAATGGGCAACTTCAATCAGGAGGGTTACAGGATTATTATTTTTTTAATTGACTGGCTTTGTCAGTTGAAACAAATCCTTTGTGTGGCCAGCCTTTAATGTAGTGGATGTACACATTGTGTTAGTGCATATGGAATGCTGTAAGCACATTTCATGGCTGAGCTTCTGCTTAGACGCTCCATCAGTATCTGATCCTTTCCCCAGATCCTTTCAGTTCTGGATTAGCTTCTTAATCCCTTTTTCCCTCCTTGACCTGGGTTCTATGAATGTTTTAGAGTTTTCACCTAGCCTTCAAGAAACCATCCCCTAGACCCTGGCCATTTTAAAATTTTAATTTTAATTATTTTATTTTATTTTTTGCTTTGTCACATTCCTTCCATGGACTTTCCTTCTGGGCCTGCCATGCTCCATCTTGGACTTTTATCTCTCTCCTTGCACTCCTAAGTCCTGGATGCTCTGTTGCATTCGCTGGTCTGTGACAGGATACAAAAGCTCCGAACTCCATTCACAGAATTAGCGGTTGCTGTGGTAATGGCAGCTGAATCTCATTCTAAGGTTTGCAGTCCCCTTGGGAAAGGGATTAGAAGCAGCACAAGCTCCTTGGCATCTGTCCATCTGGCAAGGCCTGAAGCCGGACCAGCTCCTAATAATTGGCAGAGTAGCTAAGTGGGCCAGAGAAGCACAACACATTTGTCAGCTGCAGAGAGAAAGAGAGAGAGAGAGAGGAAGAGAGGAAGGTTATTGCTGACTTAGCAGCCTTTTCTGAGCACAGCCACAGAAGACAGCACAGAAACCACTTCCTTCTGATGTTTGTTTAATTGTATTTAGATTGGCAAATTGCTGTATTCTGGGGATTCAGGGTAGATAATATCGCAGGCATAGATGACTGAGGGTATTTGGTGATAGTGCTGTTGAACTTGGAAGACACCTTATTTCCTTCTACAGTGTCACAAAATTATTTCATGGGGTCAGTCCTTCGCTCTGCACCGAGCCACTGCTCAGTAAAGGTAACAGACATTCCCTCCGTTGATATTTAGGCTATGCACACACCATACATTTAGAGCATGCCCTCCCCACCCTGAATCATGGGAACTGTAGCTTACCCTTCACAGAGTTACAGTTTCTGGTACCCTTAACAAGCAACAGTTCCTAGGATTATTTGGGAGGAAATGTGCTTTAAAAGTATGATGTGCTTGCAGTCTAAGGCAACTTTTCCACTGGCCTAGGGGGCCACCTGTTCCTGCTGGCCAAATGTTGCAAAGTGTCTGCAGGGACTCTGTGTACTTTGGATTTTGCACTTTGCCAATCTGGTGACACAGGTAACACACCAGACAGCAAGCTAGGGGATGGAGGATGAGGGCCTGTCTTCAGGCCAGCAGGGTTGTGCTTCAAGAATCTAGAGTTCAGATTTCCTCCAGGGAAACCTATGGTTTACTGCTGAATCAAACCAAATGACAATTGGGTTTTCCATGGATTCAGTGACAAAGATTGTGTTTTCCAGGGGAGAACTGAGGGGGGGAAAACACAGCTACTCAGGCCTGTGCCTAAAAAGCACAGGACAAGTGGACGTAGCCCTTAGTCACAAAGGGGTGCAGTCGGAGAGAGCCAGAGCTTTAAAAAGCTTCCAGCCTTTGTTGGAGTGAGTTGCTTACAAAACTATCAGTGGTCCTGTACTCCAACCTTTTATGCAGGATCCAGCATTGGACAGGAATAGAACAAAAAATCTGCCTATAACTTTGAACCCCCCAAACTGCTTGCTGTGCCCTGGACCAGTGGCGTGCTATCAGTGGACTAGGGGGACTAGGCTAGGCTAGTCCCCTAAATGTTCCTAGTAAATTAGAGTGTTAAAGTATTAAAGTCTGGTGCCTCCTTCCCAAAGCCTGGGTAGCTTCTGCCCAGCTTAGGGTGGGAAGTGTGATGCTCAGCACATGATGTCAGGGTGCCATGTGCATGAGCCCCCCACCCCCATTGCCCTCACAAGATCATTCATTAGACAAATGGAATACAAATCCTATCTCTAGGGCAATGTTAGCTTTTGAAAATAGAACTCTTTTCTTGGAAAGTGCTTCCACATCAAGATAGTGCTTCTTTCTAGTCTGAGGTGAAGCTGTCAAATATCTCCTCATTATAAATAACCTTCAATCAGTACAGTTAACCTGCATTACAAATAACAGTTAACTAAGATAAGCTGCTGTCACAGCAGGTTCTCATTGCTTGTTGAGGCCCGCTACAAAACAAATCTCCTTTTTTTCTGTTTTGTTAATATGATTCATTATAAAAGATGCCCCCTCTGGTTTGTATCCAGTATCATTCACGTAAGGGCCGACTCGTCATTACATTATTATTAGGCAGAAGTTTAAAATGCCCCCAAGGTGTTTAGCAAATTTCCAGTTTCAGCAAAACAATAAACTTAATTTAAATGGTTGATTTGGGCATGCATGTTTGCTATTAAACCCCCTCAAGCTCTGCCTCTTCGTAGGCTAGCTCTGGTTCATTCATCGCGAACTGTTTTCTGACAATGTGGGCCATGCAATTAGTGGATTGACATTTTTCCAGCAGGTGAGCCAAACCCAGGCTTGCTGTGCAAGAGTCCCCATTAGTGCTGTGTCACACCTTTTCTAAGAGAGTGAAAGCTAGTTCATGGAGCCTACCAGGATGCAGGCTTGACCTAGATAATTGGCTCCATCCTTTGCTCTCACTCGGTCCCCTTCCAATTAGCTTTTTAAAAAGGAAGTGATTTCAGTGTGCTAATGAAAATAAATTGATCGCAGCTGTCCCACAAACCACAGGGTGGAGGAGATGACAGGGTGACAGGGCGATACCAGCTCCAGCTGAGGATGCTGGAGGAGAGATGGCATGAGAAACTGACCTCTCAAGGTATGATCAAACTTCATTGAGGTCGGAGGGTTATCACGTTGGCTGAGTCTGGTCAGAATGGAGCTACATGGCTAACTTTCTGGAGAGCAAGAACAGCAGGCCAGGAGAACCAGTGAAGGTGGAAGCAGCTTGGCTGGATCTCTGAGTGAACTTGAAGTGACTTCCAAAACTCAAATAAGGCACATTAAGATTGTTCTTTCCCTCCCCTTCTGAGCCTAGCCAGGGAGCTAAAGAGGGATGAAATAATAGGGTTGTGCAACAAGGAGATGGTTTCACAATTTCACTCTGCCTTTAGTCCTGAATCCAGCAGGGTATAAAAGTAAGGGAAATATTTCTTACTTATATGCACCAGACTGAGGGTGGCAGGTGATGGCGAGAGAGCCCTCTGGTCCTATTTTCATCCTACTTCTGAATAAAATCCTACTACTGAATAACCCCATTATTCAGGGACGTCTTTATGGGATTAGTTTCCTTTAGATGGGGAGATGTTTATAGTGGTTTCCTCATAACATATGCATTGATACATATACAGTGGTACCTCGGGTTAAGTACTTAATTTGTTCCGGAGGTCCGTTCTTAACCTGAAACTGTTCTTAACCTGAAGCACCACTTTAGCTAATGGGGCCTCCCGCTGCTGCCGCATCACTGGAGCACAATTTCTGTTCTCATCTTGAAGCAAAGTTCTTAACCCGAGGTAATATTTCTGGGTTAGCGGAGTCTGTAACCTGAATCGTATGTAGCCTGAAGTGTATGTAACCTGAAGCGTATGTAACCTGAAGTGTATGTAACCTGAAGCGTATGTAACCCGAGGTACCCCTGTATAAGGCGGAGAGATATTGAAGGGATGCAGAAGCAAGCACCCTGGGAAAACTCATGAAGTTAGTTCTATTCCTCCCTGCCCTCCTTCCTTCAATGCTAAGCAGCTCATTAAGAGCTCTCCTTGCACATACTCTGCTCTAGTCACCCAGGGTGAAGCATTTTTAGATGCCTCTTGGAGATGCGATGTGACTCATATCCCAGGTGCTTGGAGCAGCCAACTGCCCTCCGGTGCTCATTGTCCCCCATCAATGGCCAGGCCACACTAAAGCCTGCTGTGAATCATAGAAAAGCGGAGCTCAGAACAATGTAAAGTTAGCAAGGCAGCTTGCAGAAAGCAATCTTTCTTATTATTACTCTGTTGAATGCAGCACACAGTCCAGCTTCATAGTATATCAGATCATGTAAAAATAGCCATTTATTTTGCTTGTTTCAATATGCTAAGATAGCAGAAACTGCTTCTTTTCCTGCATATGCTTCAGTGCCCCCAGAGAATGGGCATGGATGAAAATAGTTCCTTCTCCCTGCCCGGCTCTGTTGATCCAGATGGGATGCTGAACTGTCCAAATGATAGGATTTCAAGAGAGTGGCTGTCTTGGAATGATAAACAGCAATATTTCAAGGGACATCTTTCTTGCCTGAGGAAGAGTTCTGTGTGGCTCAGAAGCTTTCTATATCCATCCAATACCACTGAGCTAATAAAGAGCTAAATATAACTGGAGCCATTTGGGATTCCTGCTGGTTTACCCAATAGGCAGGCTAAACATATGCTTAGGGCACCAGACAAAACAGGGGCACCAGACAAAGGAAAAAAGGTGTTTGGAAAGAATTTGACATTAGGCATCATGGGGGAAAACCAGATCTTTCTTAGACTTCCTTACATGCCATTACACACTCTGCCCCCATTTTTTCTGTTCTTAAAAAAATTCTTATCCACCCTAAACCAGGAGGCATTCTACTAATAGAGATCAACATAATGGGAAGAAATCAGATTCCACTCATGTGTTGTAATACATGTATGCTTTTTTGCTTTTAAAATGATGTTACGGTTTAATAATGTTTTTATTTTGAATTGCATATGGAGGACAGCAAAACCTTTTCAGTGCTTAGGACCTCTTAAAGTATGAAGAGCTGCTGTAGGAAGATTCTGGCCCCCAAAGGCCAGCATGGCACTTACTGAACCTGGAAAGAAGAGGGGCTTTCTCTCCTTGCTTTCCAAGAACAGGTGACCCCAGAGCACCCTTTTCTGCAAATGGGACTGAACCTATAAAAAACCCTTGCTATTAACATAGATGATCAGCCCATTGAACATTTAAAGCTTAAGAAACTAGGGTTTCCAGCATCTTTCCCCTAGGCAATTTCTTTGCCTTTTAAAGCCCTATTACAGGACGATCCACATTCTTGGTTTTTGCAGCTATTAAAAACAAAGAAGCTTTTCTCAGCAAAGACCTGCCAATCTTAGAAGAAGATGCTCCTAATTCCTGGGTGGGTGCCTGCTTTAAATGCTAGGGGCGCTGAATGATCAAAAGGTAGAGAGTTGGCACTTGATTATAGATAACAAATAGCCCAGAGGCTCACCACTGGTTGTCTTTATGGCATTTAATTCTATGCCATCACTTTCTGACGTATCAATTTCAGCAGACCAGTTTTTATAATGGAGCCCAGTATGTCCTCCATATGATAATATCGAGTAGAAAAGCTGGCCAGTTGTATCTGTTAAAGCCTGCAAAGTCCATCCTGCTCTGATTCTCTAAAGTCTTCTTTCAAAATTGTTATTTGAAGCTGCATGTGTAAATGTGGTGTAAGGGAGTGGGGGCTTAACATAATTTAGTAAAGGCAGCATCATGCGTATTCTCTATTGAAAAAACAGTCAGCAAAACCCTGGAAGTTGGCCCAGAGAACTCACTTCCTCCCTAGGAACAGAGTGTGTTACCTATCCCAGAGGACAATTGCACTCATTTTAATACAGAGGCATGTGCACCTGTGTCTTTGAAAAACAGTGCTGAAAGTGGCCCTGAAGGACAGCAGATGGTGCCTGCAGATTGCAAAATAGGACATGCTCCATGTATACCGTGAGCCCAGGTTTCTCCAAGTTCATTGGGATTCACTAGCTCATGGACCAGATCCAATGCATTATCCTGTGCTGCTTGGATTCATGTTATTAGATTTCATGCTAGTGGGACCAAAATGCGGGAGCCTCAGGGAAAGCTTTCACAGATACTGTTTCAGTTTTGCTCAGTGAGTTTCACATATTTATTTCCTGGCTCACAGTCACGGGTTCTTTATAAATTTGCAGACAGAACTTGGCTATTGTGTTTCATTGGGTAGACATTCAGATTAATAGCTGCCGCTATTTGAAAAGCGCAAGTTAATTTTCACTTGAAATTTATTTAAACTTGACAGTTTAAAATTTCAGATTTATGCATTGCCGATAGTGCGTAAGTTGTGTTTTCCTTATAGACAGTTAGTCACTTTGTTACTTAATTATCCCATAGTGATATTAGCATATGTTGGACCACCAAATGATGATGTAGGAAACATGTATCATATTTGGACCGGTCAAGAATGACTTCTGGGCAGTTGAAGGGAGAGAGAGTGAGATGGAAATGCTCATTGCCCTCTTAGTTTTGGCAAGTACAGGGGCTGGGGAACTGACAGGCCTAGACTTCTAGCTGTGCAGCCTATTGTAAGGTACTTGTTCATCATGCAAGGTATTGCTTTATGATGTTATAACCTTTTTTCATGGGGAGTTGTTCAACTCCCCCAATCATTTTGGTTGCCCCTTTGTGTCTCTTTTCCAGCTCTACAATGTCCTTTTTGAGATATTTTCCAAGTGCAGTAGCACCATAGATTTGTACAAAGGAATTAAGATACTGACCATTTTATTTTCAATTCTGTATGGGATTCTTCTTTTTCACATCTGCCACACACTGGGACAATATCCTGCATGAATGCAAGAGCTCTTTTTTGGTCAGCCACTGCCAACAGAACACGCAAAGTTAGGATTTTTTTGTCCCAATATGAATCACCCTATACTTACAGTACTTACACTGAACCACATCTGCCTTTTTAATTCCCTTTCACTCAGTAAAAACAAAACAAAAAACCTTTCTGGAACTTTTTGCAATCCCTCCTTGTTTCTACTACCCTTTGCACAAATTTGGTGCTATTGGCCAAGGAGCAAATAATACACAGAGCTGCATTGGTAAGATTGAGAAGCAGTGATAGGGAAGATGGACTGGTTAGTGGAAAGCAGCAGCAATGATGCTTATATAGTATTCAGTTTTTCAGCTTTAAGAATCACCACATTTTTCCTGGCAAACATACAGGAGCAAAGGAAGTAGCCTTCTTGCTCAGCATGATTGTCTACTGACTGGCAATAACTCTTCAAGGTTATGGACAGTTCACACTTTATGTGTTTGCTGCAGGGAGTGCTGATTTAACACCGGTGTACACCCAGCCCTCATTTTTGCTGTGTAAAGAGTGGAGACGCCCTTAGAAATGTTTGCCATCCCGAGACATGCTTTTCATCACTTAGTATTGCAAATCATGCAAGGAACAAACATGCATTCAAAACCTGGAAATCTACAGAGCTTAGAAGATCTGGCTATCCTCTTCATATTAGTAGGTGCTTTGCCTGCAAATCCGTTAGGTGGCTTGATAAACCTCATCCGCAGTTGGGCTGTAGCCTTGAAGTTACCCCACAGGAGCTGTCCTTTCAGCACCACAGATGAAGGTGATCGTGGAGTCAGGGCTATTGAAAAGGAAAAGCTCGCTGTTTGAGTTTAGCTTCCCCATCGCAGAGCCTGTATTACATGTTTGCACGCACTTGCATGCTATCCATCTGTTTCTTTCACCAGCTGGGAAGAAGAGAGAAGGGCTGCTGTTACTGTTGTTTGTGAACCCTTAGAAAATGCTGAGATACTTATTGCAGGCAACACATGCATCCACAGGCTCTCACTTTTCAGAATCCTTTCCCTTCTATCATTTAGCAGCTGGATGTCACTTTTGAAATATTCAAAACACCTACATTTTAGAGGCCTGTGTGTTCCTCAATTTCAGCCTCATTTCATGCTTTTTTCCTGCAGTCAAAACAAAGCAGCTCTTAACCATTTGTGTCCCAAAGACACATCGTACTGCCTGGATAGCTTCTGAATATGACAATGTATTGAAAGGCTTTTCCATGTAAAAATGGCTGGTGTGAACCTAATTGCTTTAAGATATTGGTGGAAATGTACCTTCTGTTTCTGCATCACCCCTGCTATGTGTTCTTTTTTTTTAATGACCACTTTATATATGTGATTACTTTCAGTATTTGTAAACTGCAGTACAGAACACTCAGCAATACAAGAAGCTGGAGGCAACACATTTAAAATAAGCCAGCAAACTAAATTAGCCATCACCTCCTTTCACAATGCATTATATAAATAGTTGTGCTATAAAAAGTACTTAAGTATGCCCCACGCCAGTTCCTTTTCAGTAGATCGATGGGGGAAAGTGCTTAACAAGCTTAAGCTTGCTGTTTCTTTGGAGAGAATGCTGTCCAGTGTCATGTGCTATTAGCATCCAGGTGGCTCTGGGGATTCATTTTCCACTTGCTGTTGTGAGAGTTGCCTGTTTAAATGTTGGGGGACAGGGTGGAATGGCAAGGACAATGCCTCTTCTTGCAAACAAAAAGCAACACAAGAGCTGCTGGTGTGCTGCAGTTTTGTGGGGAAACAGAGAAGTGAAGAACATAGCATAGAACATAGAACTCAGTTTCCTGAGTATCTCGGCTTTCTTTGTTGCTGTTTTCTTTCATACAGGTTACTAGTCCTTATGGTTACAAAAGTATACACGAGCAAAGCCTGCTAAAAACTGCCTTGCATTGGAAGATGTTTGCTTAAACCTGCCTTTACTGGGAAACAGCTTAGAAGTAGCTGAAACTTTGTGGCACTTTTAAAGTTGATTACCAGGGTTCGTCGTTGTAAGGAAAAAATGGGGTCTGGGGGCGCCCTCTATGCTGCCCCGAAATCCTCAGGGAAGGGTGGAATATATGTGTGGCAGATATGCTAGCTGCTGGAAATCCCAAACTGTGCCCCCTCCCAATTGTTAATCAAGTTTTTGTTGTTGCTCTTTTAAAAGCATATGATATACTAGCAGCCTTTTATCTGGCATTTCTTGGTAATTCTAAGAGGCCAAGATGTAGTTGTGAAATCAGTGGTTAACATAGTGAAGTTTGAAAGGCTTTCTGCCATTTTGATTCAAAATGTTGTTCAATTGTATCTAAACATAGACGAAACATGCTCCTTCATCTCAGGAACCACCATACAACATTGAAAAGAGCTGTCAAAATATACAGCAAACAGATTCCTTGGCTTCTTTAAAAAAAAATCCTGTGAAATAAAGTTGTGTGCCTCTATCAGCTGCAAAAAAGGGAAACCCACCTGCTGGATTTCTACTTGTGGGGAAGGACTGCTCTTGAGTCACTGAACATTTTCGATTTCTGCAATGCCTTGCGAAAGAGAATTGCAAGGTGGGGTCCAGTTTTCTAAAATCTCTTGATTTGTTCTGAAATGAGGCAGAAATGCTGTGGATGAAATTGGACCAGTTTCCTGAGTGGTCCCTGCGAAGAGGCAGCAAGCATGTAGTTGTTAACGAGATCCTTTGAGGCCCTTCATCCTAGGCTGTGTTTCTTTCTGCCTCATCGACTCTCCATCATTTCCCAAATCTCAGCTAAAATCTCTCTCTCTCTCTTGTTTTTGTTCCCGGCCCTTGTGTTCCTAATCTCTCTCCTACTGCTATGATTTATTATTTTGTCCTTTTGCTGGAGAATCCACACTCTGTAAGGTGGCAGAAACTTTGTTTGATATAGAAAACAGTGAAATGTAAATATGCATATTAGCTTGTTGACTCTTGTGTTCATATCAGCCTCATACTATGCTTAATATAAATCTCCCACTATGCAGGGATAGGCAACCTGTGCCTCCCTCACCTGCAGCCATTGTTGGACTCTGGCTCCCATCAGCATCAGCCAGCATGGTCATTTGTCAAGAATGATGGAGGTTCAAGTTCAGTAATGTCTGGAGGACCACAGGTTGGTCACCACTGTCCATGGGCAGCTGCCCCCCCCCAAATCAAGTAAATAAAAAAAAAGGCTTGCCCCTTCCAACATAAATCCTGGCTATGCTCCTGCCACTCTCAAAGACTCATAAGATCTTTATTGCTGAACGCTCATAGAGGAACTCCTATTATAGGCTCCTCTCTGTTATCACACACCCTGGAATTGTCCTGCTTATTTTTTTAAAGGTGCTGAAAAGTAAATAAGGGGTTCATTCCCAATTCTTAGAAACTCAAGCTGCAGAAACTGCCATTTATGGAGCAGAAGGTTCCTGGGGTAACAGATCAGACTGACCAAATGAAAATGGATTCAGCAGCAAATCTTGGTTAATTCAAGCTTCTAAATTCTGTGTACACAAGTTTACAAATGTGTGGAAGAAGGATAGTCTGGTGTGGTGTGTTAGCCCTTTCTAAGATAGTAGCTGCTGGGAAAATTACAGCCATAATTGTGTGGTCCACACTAGCATGCATGTGTGCTGTCTCATGCCAGCAGAATGTTGCAAAAGACACTTTCCCTTCACTTGCCCTCTCCCTCCTTCCAACATCTTCCCTGGCTCACTCTTGGAATGTTGGCTGAAGCTGTGGTCCCTGCTGCTTGCCAGTGTGGGAACACTCCTGTTTGTTTAGATTTAGCCACTCTTTTAGAGACAGTCACACACAGAGAGACAAAATGCTTCCCAACGTATGAAAGGCAGCCGGTGCCTTCAAATAAAAAGCCATGTTCATCTAAGAAGAGTCCCGCTGGATCATATGAGAGGCCCATCTGGTCCAGCATTCTATTCTCACAGTGACCAACCAGATGTCCACAAGAAGGACATAAGAGCAATAATCATCCCCTGCTCATGTTCTCTAAAGAGTGAGAGCCAGCCAGTGAGTTTTGTCTTAATAAGGAGTGAGCACCTGAGAAGGGCAAGTTAGTCAGCACACCATTGTGGAAATGCATTGTCTGCACAAAGTCTGGCCTCCCTTCAAGTCAGCACTGACCCATCCATGAGGCAGCCTGATGCAGCTGCCTCAGGTGGCAAAATCCAAGGGGGCACCTCTGTGGGTGCACCCCCCGTGTGAGCAGTGGCTGCAGTGGCTTCCAGGTTCTGGCAAGAGCTCACGAGAGCTCTACAAAATCTTACGAGAACCTTGTGAGATTGTGCAGAGGCCTTGCGCAATCTTGTGCTGCTTTTGTGAGATCTTGCCAGAACCTGGAAGCCACAGCTGTGCAACCCTGGCAAGCAAGACTTCGGCGGAAACAGCAATGGTGTGTTTGTGATGTACACATTTCACCTCCGGCAACAAAATAGGATGGGCTGCCCCTGCTTCCAATCACTTCATCTTGGCTGGTTATTATGGTGTGAGAGGTCTCTTCACCCTTGCATGATATTGAAATGAAAAAATATAGGAAGGATCATGGACTCCTGCCAAGATGATCAAGGTTCATGTTAATGTTCAAGGTGAAATTAGGAGTTCTGCTAATGCTGTTTCTGTGGCAATGTTGACATAGATGGAACAGGCTTCTTCCTTCGTATGTTAAATGAAAAGAGAGACGGTTGCTCCAGAACTGCCAGCTGCTGATCAGATGCAAAGTGATGGAAGAGCTTGTATGCTCTACTTTTTTGCAGTGACGAGGATTGTTAGTGAATGGGTGTTCATTGAGGAATGTTTTGAAGGTGGCTTTGAGCTTCATGGGAACCAGGCTCAGAGGAACATTCTTCCTTCAATAAAAATGTAATTTGGCTCCTGCTACCCAAGAACAGTTGCCTGCTCCTTGTCTGTTGCCATACATGGAACACTCACTATTTTACTTTCATGCTGATCGTATTGGATGTCTCTTGGGAATTTCTCATGTTTCCCTCCTCTTGGACCAAGGCCAGTCATCCTGGAACGCTCTAGTATCCCTTTCTCAGTGGTAGAATTCTCCTGGTATAGGCTCTTGATTCCTTACAAAGAGGAGAGTTCCCAGCCCATGATGTCAGAGACCAGGTAACTCCTTGCATGGAAGCAATGCCAAAAATGGATGACCAAGAGGTCAGTGATGGCCCACCCACAGCACCTAGAAGAAACCACCAGAGATATGTATTCTTAGGACTCACCCTATTCTTGTGGCTATCATTTATTTTAAGCTGTTTTTAATATTGTATTTTTAAATTTCTGAGACCTGCCCTGACATTACGGTGAAGGGCAGCTAATAAATCAAAATCACCACCACCCTCAGGAAGAGAAGCTTTCCTGGCAAGCAGAAATAAGACCAATAAAACTGGTGGTTGATCTAGGTGGGAATTCCTCATCGGCCAGGCCTATGGCTGATTAACATTCTGCGTCCTTTTCAATGAGTTTTGGGGGATTATTTTTCAGATATTCTTTGAAAACCTCCCATTTAGAAACAAATTCCTGTTTTGATTTATTCTTTATTTTTTCTGATAAACCATCTAATTTGGCATATTCTGTCAGCTTTTGGATCCAATCTTGTATAGAGGGGATTTCATTACTCTTTCATTTTGCTGCGATCAAAACTCTTGCTGCTGCCGTCTTATTTTAATTATGTATTTTGAGTTTTTATGCTGTGAAACACCCCGAGATCTTTGGATGAAGGCAGTGCTTTTTTTCTAAAAAAATTAAATGTTTAGGGGTACTCTCATTTTTACTCAAGAAAATCACCATTTTATAGTTCAAATCAGGGGAAATAAATACAGTAAATGGGCAAAAGTACAAAGATTCACAAAATGTTTAGGGGTATGTATACCATTGCGTCCCCCCCAGAAAAAAGCACTGGATGAAGTTATCAAGGCTGGATGAAGTAGGTGGGGCTCTGAGGCCAGGGACATGGCTGAGACAGACACCAATTACTATGCCATAGGAAGAGGAGGAGGACTGGGGCATGCATGCACACCTACAGAGCCGTGTCTCTTGATGAGCACTGGTTACAAACAACGGCTTAACCCCTAGATAAGATCTTAGGGGTTTGATGATTAAGTAGTATACAGAATTGCAGAATCATAGAACTGTAGAGTTGGATGGGAACACAAGGATAATCTAGTCCCACCCCCTGCAATGCAGGAATCTTTTGCCCAGCGTTGGACTTGAACCCATGACCCTGAGATTAAAAGTCTAATGCTCTACTGACTGAGCTATTATAAATTGTGCTTAATAATAATAATAATAAATCATTATAGGAAAATTGATAGAAATTGTGAGAAAAGGACAAATAGTCCATGGTGGTAAAGCCTTGGAAAAGTCAGAACGGAAAGTTGCTTCTAGACTGGTGTTGTTCTTTCCTTAGGGACTACAACGGATGTTTCTACGGCTATAGTAATGGAGGAACATATAGATGTTTACTTTTGTCAATAAAAGCTGCTGGGGTGTGCTTTAAACTTAGCACACTCTGCCATATTGCATCACAGCCCTCTATTGCTATCCCAAGACCTAACCCAAGAAATATTTCATTTCCTTCATTAGCAAAGGGGAAATTGTAAGCCCTGGTCCCTATCGTGATTACACTTGGCACCACTAATTCAGGAGTTTACCGTAGTCTATATAGGATTATCTTCTGTGCCATGGAACCATTGGGAGTGCATCTGAGCAGCAGCTTCCCAGTTCAGCACTTTTGCATTGAAATTAGAAGTAGAAGAAACTAGCAAGTCATGTATTGGAAAAATGCAGGCACATTTTTGTCTGGTTATAGTGCCCGCATGGTCTGTGCTAATCCTATGCCTACCAAAGTCTGTAGGATGAATGGAGAAGGACAGGAAGGATATAGTGCAGAATGGAGATATCAGTGCTAACAGGAGATCTGGGCTGCAAAGGGTGGGTGTGACCTGGATGCACATCTGACCTTCAAAATGATCCTCTGGATGTGTCCTTTTGCCTTGGTGGCTCAGCGTTAGTAGTGCTCAGGGCTAAAGGGTGATTGTTTCTTCTGTGGGGTACTCCTTGTGGTCTCTCCTGGCATCCGGAATATCTCCTCTCTCTCCCTCTGGGCATCAGCTTGTCCTCTTCACCTAATTAAAATAACTTGAAGGGAGCACTGTGTCTCCTGGCTTCCAGCATAATCAAGTTTGTGCTTTTATTGCTCTTATCTGTAATGATTTGGATCTTGTGTGACAAATAAAGCTTTTCTTTCCATCATTTGGCTACCAGTCAGATGATCGAGAGCAGGAGGGCTTCTGTTAATTTAGCTAAATGCTGGTGCACTGCAACCCTGTGACCTTTGCAGAGAATGCAGCCTGGGTCTCTGAGACTGCTGTGCTTTTTAAAGATTAAATACACTGCCAGTCTGATTCTGCTCTGAGATTACAGTGATTCTATCAACCTGGAGGTCTTTTGTTTGTCTGCATTTTTGCATTCATTGTGCTGTATCCTCTGATGCACTCTGAAAGCCTGACCTATATTTCCCTTCTCGCGTAGTCGGGAGACATTCCAAACTAGGCCCAGCACCATATAACCCAACAGTGTTTGGCATCTGAGTTGGCAGCTTAGTTGTAGCTGGCAGGCTGTGTGTGTGGGAGTCTCTGTTACATCACCAGAAATCCCTTTCTCCTCTCCCTTGCTCTTCCCTCCCCCTTTCATATTTTGCTGTCAGAATCTTCACAGCTCCCCTGGGAAGGAGCTACAGTTCTGAACTTCCTGGACACAATGCCTTGGCAACATTGATCACTGGATGTGTCCCTCCCCCCCCCCAGCTTTTTGCAGGTCTAATTCTGTGCACTGCATGGACAGTGACTGGAGTCGAGCTCACCTAGGCAGGAATGCTTTGGTTCCCAGGTGAGAGAGAGCTGGTGGATAGAAGTCCAGTATAATTAAGCAGTCACTATTAGGGACTGAGGTCAAGAGATCTCATCTGGCTGGAGCTACCTTCAGGTGGAGCCTTAAATACAGCAAACAGAAGGAATTGCTTTGTTGGCCAGGCCAGGCTAGAAGACTATTCAAGTTTTGCCAGTATTGTAGTGGAACATTTTGAAGTGAAAACTGGATGGCGTGGATGAAGCATGGCAAAAACATTGTCAAAAGCATTTCAGAAGGGCAATAAGAGCCAGTATGAATTTTCTTTGAAACAGAGAAAGGCTTGGATGAATTTAATACATTGTTCAAAACAAAAGCAAAGCAAAGCATGCTGTCGTGGTGGTTTCCATGGCTCACCCAGCAGGAGCAGCTGCAAAATTCTGATCTCATTGGAGGCTCTTGTCTATAAAGGAGAAAACTGTGTGTATCCATCAGGGAAACACGTGTCTTCCTCTAAAGAAGGGATGAGGAAGCTGTGGTCCTTCTGATGTTGTTGGACTACAACTCCCATCACCCCCAGGCTGGGACTGGTGGGAGCTGGAGTCCAGCAGCATCTGTAGAGCCATAAAGCTCCACATTTTTGCTCAGATTAGCAGCTTCCAGAGTTTAGCTCTGAAATGTAAAATCCTTCCCTGGTACTTGCATGGGAAAGTGTGGGTTTTGTCCGTCAGTATCTAAATGTGAACCAGAAAGAATATAAGACATGTTGCTTCAAGACCTCTGGTGGATTTCCTTTGACAATGGTGGTTAAAATGAGTCAGACCCATCCTTGTGGATTACTGGGCCAGGCATGAATTCTGGGCTTAATAATAATAATAATAATAATAATAATAATAATTATTATTATTATTATTATTATTATTATTATTATTATTATTTATACCTCGCCCATCTGGCTGGGTTTCCCCAGCCACTCTGGGTGGCTTCCAATAAAATATTAAAAGTACATTAAAACATCAGTCATTAAAAACTTCCCTAAATTGATTAGACATAAAGTACATAGATATGTGTTATGTGTCATCTGCAGAGAAGAAACTGATGCAGAGATAAGTGGCTCCATAGAATCCTCCACCTGCCTCTGTATCAGCCATCTCCAACTTGATGCCCTCTAGTTGGTTTGTGTTTGGGTTGTAGTCCAAAACACCTGGAGGGCACCAGGTTGTGGAAGCCTGATCTAAACGATATTGCTCTTCTATAATGATTCTTGCAGAGTGGCAGCACGTGAGGAAATGATCCAGGGAGAAATAGGGCGTCCTTGAAGTGTCATATTATTTTTGTTAAAAAAAAAGAAAAGAACAAGAGCAAACTTCCTCTAAGGAACTAACCCTCTTTCCTGCCCTTCCAGATGGAGCAAGCTTGGAGCCAAGTCAGCAGCTGGAAGAATAGGCTGACGGGAGGGTTTGGAGATGGAGGGGAAATAAGCAGGGAAGGAAATTTATGTTTGAAAATTTTAAATAAAGCAGAAGAGCTTGGTTGTTAGGGAGCGACTGATGGTCTGAGAAGTGTGACAAGGGCAGCCCACGCTTGCATCAGAAAGGCTTAGTGCTGTAAATTAGCTTAGCATTGGAGAGGCTGCCTCCCTTCGCTCTGGAATAACGGCTTGGCAGGCAGTACAGGATACAGAGCGAGAGAGAGAGAGAGAGAGAGAGAGAGAGAGAGAGAGAGAGAGAGAGAGAGAGAGAGAGAGAGATATGTTTAGGTCAGCAAACATCTGGTAAGAAATGGGATTTGATTTTGCATTCCTGCACGTAAGGAGCTGCAGCATGTGAGCAGTGGCTGTGTGTAGCCCCAGCTTTGGGTGAGTCTCTGTCTTCCCCCACCCTCCTCCTGTACCTTCTTCTTCCATGCTCTCCCTTCCCAGGGTAATCCACGCTGGGGCTGCAATGCAGGAAGTTTGATGAGAAGGAGCCGAAGAGCAGCAGGCTGCTGCTGCAATGCAGGAAGTCCTGCAATATGGAGAGCCCTTCTGTTGACAGCAGCATAAGCAGCCCCCTGCAGATGGGTTAGGCTCAAAGCAACATAGAGACCTCTGCTTCCCTCCAGAGGCAAGGGGTGGAGAGGCGGGGCTTTTGAAATGGACCTTTTGTGGGGGGGGGGGACTCTTGTGAGAAGAAAGCGGCCGGAAACAGCACAGCTGAGAATGACAGAATACTGATTATGGGCAAGAGGTGGATGCCCTGTTGCAACAGATTGCAGCAGTTTGTGTTTTTAGGATGCATTCAAATAGCACTTTATCCCTTTCTCTGGCATTTCCTTACCTGATAATTTCTTTCATTTCCATGTCAATTGCTTCCGGGTGGGGGGTGGGGGAATCCGGTTGCAACCCCATTGACTTAGAAATTCGTGGGAGTCTTGCGTTGTAATTTTCCCACGGTTTTCGTGGATTACACCATGGGACGAAATTGGGGCTGTGTCCTGGCATATTCTTCCCCTCCATTTTCATGGGTGAATCATGACGGAAGGGGAGAACGCAGGAGCATAAAGGGTAGCGACTTATCCAGTGTCATGCACTGTTGTGTCACACCCTGCCCACTGGTGTAAATGATGGCATTTCCGGGAAAACGGCACAGTTCCACATCGCAACAGATAATGCAGGGTAAAAGGGACATTAGAAACAGAGACAGCATGCTAGCGTTATAACCTGGAAAATAAATAATCCCCACACCCCACACCATGCATCCATAAATTTATATCCCACTTTTCTTTTGTCATGGAAACAAAGGTGGTGTGCTTGTGGTTCCCAGGCATCCACTCGTCCATGCGCTAGCCAGACCTAGATCTGCTTAGCCTCAGCAAAGGGATCTCCCCATGTACCTTTGGACAGAGCATCCCCTGGAACCAGATGGTGCACATCTCTCTGGAAAGTGACAGCTTTCTATGACGTGTCATCCACCACTTTGTGTTTGGTAATGGGATGATTAAATGACTCTCACTCCAGCTCAAAATCTTCTGTAGAATTTATCAATGTTGGTGAAAGAGGTTATTGGTTAACTTTAGGTTGTGAGCTCCTTGGTGCGCCTTATTTGCCTCTTACACTTAATGATGTAAAGTTACTCCCATTTTACAGATTGGAAACAGAGACCCACAAAAAGCACAAAATATATATCACAATTTGTCTTAGAATTTTGGACAAAGAGCACTTTCCTTAAAACATTGTTTGAGGGGTGTTCCTCACCGGCCCAACAATGAACTGTTTGTGTTTGGTGTATTTTGTATCCTGTAAAATCCAGAATCTTCTTTGTTACATTTGCCACCTATAAAGACGCTTTCCCGTCCCCTCACTTTCCCGTCCTCATCTCTGTTCCCAGAATATGTTGCAAACAATTGTGTTGGTGCTGCTCTGATTGACATTATATTTCCTTCCTTTAGCCTTAAGATTCCTTCCTGTAACTGGAATCTTCCATCCAGGGAAGGGCTGGGGCTGGTTGTCTGCCTTTTTCAGTGTCAAATATTTCATTCCCAGTACTCAGTTATTTTAGGGGCTTTCCCCTCTAATCCTTCCCTAATGGAATTAGACCTCACTCAGTTTTGATAGCAGCATCGATATTCAATCAAGATCATGCAACTTAAAAAAAATTCTCTGAGGAGGAGGAATACATGATTGGTTTACTTAGGTTTTAATGTATATGTTTATATTGCTACATTGCTTATGTTGTTTAGATGTTGTGTTTTAATTTTCGTTATGTAAAAGGCTGTTTTATTTTTAAAATAAAGAGCAACATAGACACAAAATAAATCATAATGATATTTGCAGTTATTCTTTATAAGGATGTGAGGCTCCTTCTGAGTAGCAGCAAATCAGAACCAGCTAGAGGACATGTCAAGTTATGTGCAGGTTGTTGCTGTTTTTTGCAGCAGCACTGACCCCCCCCCCCATGTTGGTAGCTCTGTTGTGGCAGATAGCAGGCATTGCAGCACTTTCTCTGCTGTATATTGTTGTTAGGAGTAGGGGTGACTGGGAGAATTACAAGCAGAAGTGGGTGGTGGTGGAGGAGAAGGTAAAGGTAAAGGTAAAGGTACCCCTGCCCGTACGGGCCAGTCTTGCCAGACTCTGGGGTTGTGCGCCCATCTCACTCAAGAGGCCAGGGGCCAGCGCTGTCCGGAGACACTTCCGGGTCACGTGGCCAGCGTGACATCGCTGCTCTGGCGAGCCAGAGCTACACACGGAAACGCCGTTTACCTTCCCGCTAGAAAGCGGTCCCTATTTATCTACTTGCACCCGGAGGTGCTTTCGAACTGCTAGGTTGGCAGGCGCTGGGACCAAGCAACGGGAGCGCACCCCGCTACGGGGATTCGAACCACCGACCTTTCGATCGGCAAGCCCTAGGTGCTGAGGCTTTTACCCACAGCGCCACCCGCGTCCCAAGCGGTGGAGGAGAAAGGAAGTAGCAAAAGTGATAGTGGTGCTTCTCTGATAAGTGGTAGGTTTTTACCACTGTAATATCCCACATCCCCTGGAGTGCTGTAGCCTCACTCCAGACATTATGGTTAATCTGCCACTTGGTACTCACTGGCATACTGGGTAAAGCGTACAAAGAAGTATCAACAGTAGTGGCCACTTGGCAGGTCCAGGATATGCAGAGTTGCAATCCCTCCCAGCCATGCAGTTAGCAAGTCAAAAGGGCCTCTGCAGTTGGCCCTGCCAGCATGGTTCCTGTTTACAGAAACAGCATATGAGCCCACCATTGAGGAGCAATCAGTGTGACCCGAGCTTAGAATTACTTGGCTTCATGCTCTGCATCACTCTGAAGATGCTAGACTGACAAGGATGTTACTTGGTGGTTCAGCTGTATTGCACTTGATGCAAATTTACTGGGACCCAGGAGTCACCTAGTGGTAAAGAAAGGCTGGTGGTCTGACAACATATAAGTGAGACAATGTTAGGCAGAGATTCACTACGAGATGGGCCAATGCTCCAGCTCAGTTTAAGGCACTTTCCCTACATATCTTGTTTACAGTTTTGAATTTGTGGGCCTTGATGCCATTTTTCAAAACCATGTCACTTGATCTGTAAACGGGGATAAACAAAATGTGCCTATCAAGCCAAGCTTATCAATGGATGCATGTTTTTCAGCCCTGTCTGCAAAAGCATTGCAGTGTCTCCATAACAGTATTAAAGCTGCAGAGGCTGAGTTCTCTGTATTATAGGGGCTCAAAGCACTGGCCTGGGATAAAAGAGCACATTGCTTGCACAACCCCCACCCCTCCACACCAGGCTAAGCTCCACAGTGTCTATCAGAGCGTCTGCCGGGTGCTCCCGGCAGCAGGATTTCCAGTGGAGTGAAATAGTATTTTGAGCCAGCTGTGGTTGGCAGGGTTCCCGGCTTCAGCCAGAGGCTTGTAATGCAAAAGAGTTCCTAGAGCCAGGACGGGTCTCTGCATCACATCTGTCCTGAGTTTCAGCCAGATCTGCTGGTAGTACTGCAACTAGCAATCTGAACCAGGAAGGTTAAGAAATAGTTCATTTCATTACTTTGTTACTTGAAATTGCTTCTGATTTCTCCTGGTTATTTACAACATCAGAGGAATAAATGGAAGATAACATCTTGGCAACATTGAGTATCTATGTAGAGGAGGGCACTGAAAAACACACATTATGTTATCCATTGATGCAGGTTTTCTGGCAGTGATGCTGTCAAAGGAGAACTTTAGGACAGATGTCCAAGGTCCCCATTCAACAGAAAGAGCAGGAGGGCTCCCAATTGCAACAAAGCCGGCTTAGCACATTTTGAAGTGACATAATACACCTCGCCAACTAAAGGGGAGTTGGGAATCAATAAAGCCCCTTTAATGCAGTTTAAATTCAACCAAATTCAAATCTTTACTTGGAAATCTTCCTTACTGAAATATGTGTTGATGTTTTGAATGTGTGCTCGACAGCACACATTTCCCTTACATTGTTTAAGCATAAAGAAGAAAATGAAAGCACCAAAGAGTGCCAACATGCTAATTTTAGTACATCAAAACAATGGTTTTAAGTTGAATTAATGCTCAGTGAAAAGGGAGCTGGGGAGAGGCTTTCACTTGGCAAATCTGATGCTTAGTCCTGTAAAGCAAGACTCAGGGTGGTGTACTGGGATAGAGAGAGCCTTGGCTGTGGAAGCTGTAGCCTCTGCTTAACTTCCTCTGCTTTTCTCTCCCTCAGATTGATCCTCCTTCAACCAGGCCTTGCTGATGATGATGAATGGAACAGCCAATGTGAACGCAGCCGGACGAAGCCATTATGGCTCCTCTATACCTGTTCCCAGAGCTGCATCCCACAGCAAGATACACACCCTGGCAGCATCGCCCAAACTGCCCCCAAGGCAGAACAGTGTGGGAGCTGTTCCCTCGCAGAGGGCATCATCACCCAGGACAGGGAAGGGGCTGGTTAGCTCGAGCAGTGGAGCTCCAAAAGGATCCAAGCAAAAGCTGGTCCCAAAGACCCCCGGAGCTGCAAGCCCTGGGCAGGAGAAATCAGAGGCGTCTGAGAACCATGGTGGGTCAGATGGGATAGAATCCAGTCTCAGCCTGAGCATGGTGTCTGGCTGCAGCAGTCCCCGGGGAATGCAGAGGTCCAGCTCCAGAACTACTGGGGCAACTAAGAAAGCTGCTGTTCAAGCAACCGAGAGAAGCAAGGACACCACAAAACATGGGGAAGACAGTAGCAGCCGCAGTGCCAAGAAGGGTCTTGGGAAGCCCAGTACAATTCCTGAACCTGCAAAAACCTCTCATCTCCCAGGAAAGAGCCCTTCCTATCTCAGCTTGTATAGTGAGACTTTGTTGTCCAGGTCTTCAGAGGGATCCACCACAAAGAGGCCTCAGAGTTGTCCTGTAAAAGGTCAGTGGGCCTCAGAAGCCAACGGGAAAGGAAGTGGAACGTCTAAGCCAGAGGAAAAACCTCAGGTGATCTCACTGGACACAAGCAACCTCAATAAGGGCCCTGTGCTGCACACTGGGCCTATCAGTTTTTCCTCTGTGTCGCAACACAACCATCCCATCATGGCCACAGTAGCCCCGTTCCATTATCGGTAAGTATCAGTCTGTAAAATTATAGGCAAATGTTCCTGGAGTTGCATGTCTACAGCACCAGCTTAAAGGATGGTGGAGGTCCTGGCTTGCTTCCTTTCCACCACAGTGCTAATGAAGGTGTCATAGGAGAAAGCAATCTCCTTACACATCCTGATTGTTAAGATAAAGGTTAGCATTTCATCAGATATGCAGGATGTACAAGCCAAAGGTGACCAAAAAAGTTTAGTAACAAGAGACCCAGCTCTCTTTTTGAGCCTAGAGCCAAGTAGATAGATATAGGGCCAAATGTGTAAGACCAAAGAGATTTGAATGTAGTAAAATGTTTGCATGATTGCTTCCCTGTACACCCAAGTCACCCAACATTTATCTTATTACTGCTCAACCATCTCGTGTTGACTTTGATGAGGCACAGTAAAAGTTTATTGAGTTTTTTAGCTCAAGGTACACAGTGCAACAGTTGTATGACTGCTTCACCACATGCCAAGCTTAGTACAGCTTCATTCAGCTAAAATCTTAAGTATGCCAGTTGAATCATGTGGGTTGAACCACCTGGTGTCCATCAGATGTTTTGGACTACAGGTCCCATCACTCTCAGATAGCATGGCCAATGGTCAAAGGTGACAGGAGTTGTGGTCCATAACGTCAGGAGATCACCAGCTTGGAGAAAGCTACCTTAGGTCAAGGAGGTTGGTGCCTCCTGGAGTAGCCACTCAACAGTCCTGTATTGATGGTGCTCTGGGTGTACTAATATGGAAGGACAGGACTCAGGAGAATAATTGCAGACTGGCAGGTAGATCAAGGTGAGGATTATAATGTACATAGACAATTTGTGGGATAACTCAGGTAGGGATTGAGGGATGAGAACGCTATTGTTCCCTCGGACAATCACATGCAGTTGTGGTTGCTGTTGTACAGATCAGGACTGCCATCACAGCAACACTTCATGAGAAGTTTAGAACTAAATTGTCTCATGTTCCTTTGTGTTGTGGTCTGACATGAAATAGAGCTGCTCTGCTTAGTTCACCTTAAGCATGAATTTGATCATTGACAAATTATTTAACACTAGTTCCCCACCATCATGTTGTTCACTGTGGGTGAATTACATGTTCACTTCCAGCTACGCTTCACTCCTGATATGGACCAGCCCAGTCTGAATGTCCCAGCTGTCCAAAGTCAAGCTTTTTGGACAATTACTGCACCCAGGTTTACCAAATAGTCTTGCACCCAGACATTGGTGAAGGCTGGCCTCACCCAGCTGCCTAGATGGGATGTGTAGGAGCTGTTACGGCAGCTCTTTCTTTGTGAATGAGGGACTGAACAATGGATTGAACTATAAGGAACCATCCATGCAATTTGCTCATGTAGCTGAACATGCAAGTGAGTATGGAGAGTGACTGACTTGATGCGCTTCCTCTGCCTACTAGGCGACAGGGTGAGAAAGAGAGGAGCAGCTCATCTAAAGAGGAGTCTGCAGGTGAAGAGCAGCAGCCCAACCTTACTGAAGGGCCTGAACATGGATTGAGAAGCATGGGTAAGCAGAAAAACTGGAGAGATCCCTTCCTTATGAGGAAGGAAAGGCAGCCAGTGGATCAGAGTGCATGACATACGGTTGGCTGCAGAGGGAGGTGGGTCTGTTTTTATGTATCAGGTTGTAGGTGTTGGCAGCCACCTATGTAGACCTTGTTGAACAACCACATATCATATCAGTTGATCTGCAGGGTGGGGAATAAACACAATGGAAATCCCATGCTTTCTAGACTTAAATCCAAGGTTTTGGATTTGGGGGGAAACCACCAAAAGTTTTGGTCTCTTTCTCTTTGCTTATCTTGAGAAGAGTATTCATCATGTCCTCTGAATGAGCAAACCATTCTTCTTTAAGGGAAGAATTCAACACAGTGTTAAGGAGATGGTTCCATCAGCACAAGCAATTCTTCCCCCTTCCAAGGCTTCCACACAAGACTGCAGTCTCCCCACAGCTGCTTTTTAAAATTTTGACTTGTGAATGTCAACTGCATGGCATCTGTAGTTTCACCTTAAGATGGATGACTCAGGGCAGATGATAAGGATTATGGAGGACACAGCACTGGTATTATGTAAATATATGGTCCAGTTTAAAATGTCTATCGAGTGAGTTTGAGATGCCTGTAAACCTAAAGAATCCCCCACCCAACATTGGGATGGTGATGTCTGTGGGGAAAAGTTACTATGATCACAATGTAAAACCACAAACATCTCAAATGCAATGGGTAGACCAATTCATTCATATACTTAGTATGAATGAGGGTAACCCTATGTCTGCATTCAGACTGGTATATGGTTTGAATCAGGCTTTGAATACATTCTTGTCTGAGGATAATACTGCTATAGTTCACTTCAAACCATGGGAAATACATATCTCCTCTGTGTTGACCAGGATAATGTGATGGAGATGATTATTGGTTTCTTACATATACAATCTGTTTTATGTAATGTTATTAAAGAAAGGATTGCTTAATTTTATCCTAATTTGGTAGGCAGTTAGAGGTCGTTCTTATGTAAATGGACAATATGGTTCTTCTCTCACATCCTCCTAAATGTTCTCATCGGTTGCTGTCCCATCTTGGGGCATCCCATTTAATGCAGGGAGTGGGCATCTGTGACTCTCTAGATGTTGCTGGACTCCAACTCCCAACAGTCCCAGCTAGTATGGCCAATGGTCAGGGATGGTGGTCCAGTCATAAAACTTCCTGATTTAGAGAGCGATGTAACAATCAGCTGCGACAAAAACCCTGTGCTGGTAATTAATAGAACCTTTTCCTCAAAGCACAAACGGGGACAATGAATGGACACTACTGCGAGGTTGTGGGGTTTAATTATGACTACAACCCTAAACAGATGTGGTGGGCAAGTTCCGCGGAACACAACGGGATTTACGTCTAAATAAACATGTATAGCTTTGTACTGTAGGGAGTACTTTCATTGTCCTGTTAAGTGAAGGCTTACATATTAAAGATATAATATAATATAATATAATATTACATGGGTCAATGTAAGGTGTTTTCAAGTTTGCTATAACATTTGGAGGGAACAGGAAGCACCCGGCCTATAGGATATCCAGCATCAAAGTTATGACACAGCTTAATATGGAGCTGAAATATTGCGTAATATTTAACAGCAGCACCTGTGAAAGTCAGATGCAGCGATGATGATGCAGTGGTGGTGAAAGTCACATATATCAATCTCAGTTAAAGCGAAGACCACTCTAGCAGCATTAAAATATTAGTGTAAGGTTTGTGGTTCATCATTATCATGATTGCCATTTGAGAAGCGAAATATATTGGTGAAAGTCATTGCCTGCGATTGAATAATATTAAGTGCTTCCAGGAATAGCCTCAAGTTCTAGTCTTGCATTGTTAAGCGGAGAAGCAATGTATTAAGGAGCTGAGGATGTGGATCAGTGAAAGGATTTAATTTTAAGAAAAGCATTCCCCTAAATTCATTCTCTCCTTAGAATTGGGCTCAATTATTACTAAGCGGCTCTTTCAAACTCACAGTTCAGTATTTTTGTCGATAAAATATTCCAGGACACCATACTGTTGTCAATCACACCAGTGTAAGGTTGGATCTTCCTCCTCATTTTCATTTTATAGATGACAGCCAGGGCTGGCCCATACCATTTTGCCAACCAAGTACTGGCAAAAGCAACTATATACCTTACCTGGAAGTGAGGTCTGTTGAACTTAGTGGTTCTTAACTCTGAGTAGACAGACATAGGATTGTGCTGTAAATATCCTGGAGTTATAGTGACATGTTAGATTGGTTGATGAAGGATTATTTATATCAATTTTGATCCTTATAGCTGAATGAAACAGCAGTTACAGTGAAGGCTCCATCAAAAATTCCTTTTTATGTTGACAAAGAATGCTTTGTATCTCAAGACTGATAGCAAGATACAGAGCAAAAGAGGATGAAGAACCAAAGTTACAGAGAACATGAATTTGCAGTGTAGCAGGATAATCAATGTCCATTTTTCTAGTTTACTCCCCAAATGTTTTGCAAAATTTTGGTGTGCAGTGAACTCCAGTCTCTTCCATCTACCTGTTCAGTTATTTTAGATCTTGATAGACAACTGAGTTGACATCCCTTCTGCAAGGGAAATTCTAGGTGGTTTCTGTGCAATAAATGTGCATTTTGTTGTGCTATGCCCAGACACCTTTGCTCAAGAAAAACTTTTACTGTTGCAAGATATTGTTTTGGTATTCCACATATTCCATACCCCGCAAGTATTCCGGAAGAAAGGGACACATGGTTTTCTGGCACAAGAGTATGGTAGCCATTTTGAGGGCTGAGATCTTGCACGATTTTGCATTGAGATCTCACCCCAAAAGTGTCCCCCCCTGAAAAAACACAGAGATCTTGCACAGTGCCCCATATGCATGATTTTGGGTGCTGTGATCTCACACGGGTCACATGACTCATGTGAAAGCACAGACAGGAAGTTGCGTGTCCTGGTTTTTGAGACTCAGTATGTTGGAGCGTATGATATATGTTCTTGGAGGCAACACTCATCTTGCTCCCCACCCCTTTAAAGTAGCAAACACTGCACATGCTGTGCTTGTCCTCTATAAGATCCTTTAAAATTTTTGTTTTCTTTTTTAACGGGATAGAGTTTCATGGGATAGGTCTGAGCCAGGGCATTTCACATTTTCAAATGTTAACCAACAGCCTAAATCTTTGGTGTGGATATCTTTCGTGGTGGTGGTGGGGAACCGGCACGGATGTCAGTGGCCAGGCAAAATTGAGTGACTGCTTTTCCTAGGATTTGGGAGGCTGATTGCTGGGATCTGCCTCCTTCTGCATTTGCATGAAAACTTCTTGTGAGCCCAGTTCAGCAGCTCCAGAGGGGGGTCATTATAGCAAGTGGCGTTACTGGGCTGCAATGGAATTAGTCCCACTAGGGCGCAAGATGCAAATCCCCCTTGGGGCCTCTCAGGAAAAGAATGGGCAGCACGTGTGCTGTTAACAGGATTATGGGTCCATTCAGGAGCTTTGCAGGAAAGGACTCCCTAGAGGGAAGAAATGGAAAGAGAGAAGTTGATTCAGCCAGATATGATCAGTACTTGAATTATGAGGGGTTCGTAACAAAACCCCAACCTCTCATTTCTCCCCATGTTTCCAAATATCAGAGAGGCTGTCTCCCTCCCTACAGAGCCTCTTGGGTGCTAAAATTGGCAGTGGGGGCCCTTTTGGAGGCTCTGTCACCCTCAAAAGCTCAGGGTGGTGGCAGGGGTGGTCCAGGAGAGGGCATTCTCTGGAGCAGCCCCCCAAGTTATGAAACTGCTTACTTATTTGTGCGCCTCCTCCACAAGAGGTCTGGAGAGTGGCAACATGAGAACAGACTTTTTCTGCAGTGGTTCCCCATTTGTGGAATGCTCTCCCCCAGGGAGGTTTGGCTGGTGCCTTCATTATATACCTTTAGACTTGGAAAGGGATCCTTAGCTATAAGTCATAGTTGAGGGTTCCATTCCCTTGGGAGATAATCAGTCAGGGGCTGCATGTTGGCAATAAGCAGGGTGGTGAATGGGGGCCTCTCCTTCTCTCTCTTTATGCAACCCCCACTTCTTCTTTCTCTCTCTTTCTGACCCCTCTACTCCTTCTTCCTCCTTACTCAGCAGGCTGCTGGGAAAGAGGCAGATTGTCCTTGCCAGATGCATTTCTCCTCTCCTCGTTTCATCATTTCACCCATTTTGGCTCACCCCTACCCCATCCAGCCTTACACATCTGTACAAAATTAGGCTGAAGGCCACACGAGATGCCCATCCTTGGTCAGCACACAAAACTGCCCCCATCTTGGGTTATCAGGATCTGACCCGCTGCCTTTGGAGGGTGTGGTGTCTTACAAACTAAAGGCGCAGAGTGGTAGTGCTCATCTGCTTTGCTGGTGCCTAGCAGAGCCTTTTCTTTTCCCATGACTAGCGCCACAACAAATAGGGATACCTTGTTCTCCAGTATGAGGACGGAGGCAGATGGATTGCCAGGCACTTATCCCGTGCTGCTAGTAACCTGACTGCTTTGACAGATGGGAGCTCTGGAGTCAGTTCCTGAGATGGCGGGTCATGTCATGACCAATGCACTGGAGGGGCGGGAGTGCCAAATCATTATTGGAGGAGTCGGCTGGGTGGGCGGGAGGGGAGAAAGGGCCGCAACGGGCCTAATGGCATGAAATGCACTAGAGGTGAAAGAGAGGGCAGATGGTGCTTTCCACAAGTGATGCCTTATATGCATTCAGCTCAAAGGCACACTGCACAATATTCCAGGTCTCCTGTGATCTCAATGACAAGCTAGGAAGGAATGGCTGTGTGAGAGCGAGGCGGAGGGGCAGCCACACAGCTCATCATTTGCCATTAGCAATTGCAGAAGTAGGTAGTGCGGGTGGCGTCTTGTGATCTGTCGCCTATTGTTCTCTCTCCTGCTTTTCCACACAGGCCCTCCAGGCAGGAAGAACTGGGTAAGCAATCAGTTTTAAACTGTTGTTGGTTTTTATGGATAGCGTGGTTTTTATTATAGCATTGGGCTTTCTTTTTTATTTCAAGCCCCCTTGAATATTTTATTGAAGGCAACATAAATAAATAACACAAATAACAAATAAGTAAGATCTGGAGGCAGATTAGCTGAATGTGGAAACACAGGAAAATGCATTACGTTAAGCTAGGCCTCCTCGCTCACATACTGCAGGGGGCGCCAGACTTTCTGGATGTATGGGCACACCTGAAAGCTTGAGAAACCGTTGTGTCTACATGACCAACACCGGAATGGCAGCCAGCTTTTCTACTGGCTGAAACAGAGTTGCTTCTCTCAAACCTAATTGCACTGGGGGACCAGACCCTGCAGGCACCAGAAGAGCCTTTGCAAGTATCTGTGTGCCTGTGGGTGCATGGCTGGCAGCCTCTGCAGTATTGTCCACACTGATGGGCAGTGCTGAGGGCAAGGTAAGCAATCGTCACCATCCACCTTAGGCTGGGGCAGAGGGAGGTCTCCTAGGGAACCCCCCAGGCACCACATGCCAGCAGTAGAGATGGCCAGAGGCAACAGTGGGCAGAGCAATGGATGTGGCTCTGACCTTTGTATGGTAAGCAACATTCCAGCCATGCACAAGCCGGAGGATTCGACTCTACCACCACCCCATTTCTTCTCCATGCAGAGAAATGAGAGGCATGATCACAGTTCGAAGACACATTGCAGCCAGAGGCTTTCCAAAAACGCGCAGTGATGGACATGGCCAGGGAAGAGACCCAAGGGCTGATAGAGAGGCCTGGAGGGCTGCTTGCCTTGTGTTCCATAATCTACCCATTCCTTAGGCCTCTTGAGCATTGTTTCCCATGGACTGAGAGTGCACCTTAGAATACAAAGAAATTCCGGAAAGCTTATCAGTTAGTACTGATGTTCTCTTTGCTGAAGCCCTGATAAGCTTCCATGAAGTAGCTTGCAAATTGCCACTCTGTGTAAAATTCGGGCAATGTACACATCGGTGGCTTAAAATGTAGCAAGGTTGTTTCCTCCTGCTGTGTTTCAAGTCACATTTTTACTGGTTGCTGTACACGCCAAAGAGGGATCAAGGGTGCCTTCACCAGATGTGCATTACCTGTTTTGTTTCTCTGTACCTGCCACCTCCCCCCCCAACTCATAGTCCTAGAAAGTGTCATCTGTGCATGTGCAACGGCTGTCTCAAATGCACGCACCTCAGCTTAACCGTGGCTTATGTTTTCAAATCAGATGGAAGCTGGTTTGAGGGAAGGTGCATCAAGCAAAATTGTTTTTCAAGAAACTACAGAAAACGTATGGATTGTGGCTGACATCATGAATACTCAGCTTCAGAGCACCAGCTGCAGTGTCCGAGTAAACGGCAATGTGTACACAGCCACAAGCTTCATTAATGTTAAGGTGATGCTGCTAGGCATGGACTCTGCATTTTTGGGGGGTAATGTTTCCTCCTCAAGGGCAGTTTAGACACTGTCTTTACTCTAAGGGAACGAGAGACCATGGTGGAGAAACCCACATGCTTCCCAGCTGCAATGTAATCTCACCCAGGAGCTCACCAGAGCTGTGTGGGGCTTGTCTCTGCTTTCCCACTCTCATTAAGACATCCGATCCCTGTGAGTCCAGGGCCAGCCGGGACCAGCTGTCCTGGACCCTGACCTGCCTGGGAGAATAGAAAGCAGGGGGTCACTGCCACATTTCTACTGCGGCTCTTCCGCAAGTTCCTGCTGTTTAATTTACTGTGGCTGGAAACTGTAGTGCTTGGCTATGAAATAGCCTGTGTGCTTGGCCCTGTGGGTGAAACATTATCTGGCGTGACCAGGCCAGAAGGATGGGTGAGTGCAGATCTGGCATGGGAACTGGTTCCCACTCATCGGAGCTGCAGCTGCATGGTGGGGGATGGGAGAGAGGGGGTGCAGGATCTGTACTCCCCTGCACATCTATGGTTGGGTAGGGCTGAATTGAATTGGTGAGGACTGTCACAGTTGCCTCCTGGTCCAGTGGACAAATAGCCCTATGGCTCTCCAGAAGCAGCAATACAGTCTAGTTTCCAAGTGGATAGAGCTTTCTCTCCTGTGTGCATCGTATGACATGAAACTCCCTCCCAGCCTTTGCGACGGGGATGTGACCCAAACTGACATTATTGCAACTGTGTTCAACAAAGGCACTTGAAGCAGCGAGTTTTCAGACATGCTGCCAGCTCTTCTCCAAAGAGTTTCGCTTTCATCACAAGACCACACCATGGCGAGGAACAAAGGAAATACCAGATAAATAGGACTGCCACCTCTCCCAAGGCCAAAAACAAAACAATAGCCTTTGCGTATTTCCCCATATAAAATAACTCACATATCCATGTTTAGAATTCCATGACACTAGGATTCTATGGCACCTTAAAAACAATCAGGTTTAAAGTGTCATAAGCTTTTGTGGGCAAGGTGAGAGGTAGCTCTGACATTTCTGTGCTGAGTCCAAATATATGGAAGTTAAAAACATGGCACGATAAATCAACCGTGAGGGGAATTTGAAGAACAGCCTGCTGTTTAAAATCAGAATGAGGGCACTGTTACCCACATTAGAATGTGGGGAGAGAAAACAAAACAAGAACCCACATGTCCAAAGTAATTCTGTGTACTGATCTGAATAGTCTCATATAATTAATTACCGTATATGTTGCAGGGCAAAGGGGTCATGGTATACTCCCATACTGCGTGGCAAGTGCTTCCCCCCTATGGGGATGGATTCATCTTTTGCACAGAAATAAAAAGAAACCACACCTAGAAACTAGTGCTGCTCTGTGCTGATCTGAGTTGACTTATCCATGTAGAATTGGCCTTTCTGGTTTTAAAGCCCTGTTATACATTATGTGGTGGCACATACAGAATGGTAATTCCATGTGGAATGGCAACTGTTTTCCCCCAGCTGATTGTCAGCTTCCTTCCAACTCCTTTTGGCCAGAACAAACACCGTTATTCCTGTAAACAGAATTTTCTTGGCATATAATCCCCACCTTTGTGAGGATGTTTCTCATGAATCATTGCCCAAGCCGAGGAGAAGAGAATGGACAGTATATGGGACAAATTGATTCTGCTGCTCTCTTGAGAGAAGGCCAAGCCCTTTGCCCAGTTTGCATCCCATCAGGAGGCTGGAGCTGAAATGAACCCTCCGTTACACATGGCAAGAGGAATACAGCAGCATTGTTCCATATCTCTAATTGTTTAATTGCTCCATTATCCTTGCTCAGCGACTGTGCATTGTGTGCAACCCTTCTTTCCACAGTCTTTTTTTCCCCTCTAGTTTTCCTAATTCTGACATGCAGGGAGAATCTATTCCAAAGGACACTTAGAAATGAGGCAGTAGGATGCATTAAAAATAAAATCAAAATGCAGCAGTTGAGCTCCATGGTAGATGCACTCTGACATCTAGTAATGTTATATCCACAGGGGAGTTATTTGGCAAAGATAATTAGGAAATAAAGCCTCTGCACTTAATAGAAGCTGCTGTGTGCTGTATGCTGTCTGCCGAAGTGTTTTACCCACAGCCCCCATCAGGCCAATGGTTGAATCCGTGGTTTACAAAGTCATTTTTCAACGAACCATTCAGAGACATTTCTTGCAGATCAGTTGTATTTTGTAGGCTGTATGCAGCTTACTGCAGCCACTGATACACTGGGAGGTTTTGCGGAGAGAGGAGGGACGAGGGAAAATTAAGTTACATTATTCCTTATAGGAATGATGTGGAGGGAGGGGATAAATTTCCCAGAGCAAATTGATTTTGTAAATTCATCAGACCTCTCAGTTCGTCTTCTTTTTTAAAATTGAATGATACTGGGGTGGCTGTTGCCAAGGTAGCAAAGGAGCTGGCTCTGAAGAAGAGAATGGTGGGATGCTCTAGGGATGTGCAAAGAATATAAAAACAGTGAGAGAGAAAGGGGAGAGGTTAGTTTATGGATCATTTTCAGCTTTCCAAGATTTCCTGTAAATTGCTCCCTTCTGTTCCCCTGCTTGTTAGGATTTGAGATATACTGCTGATTGCTGCATTTCTGCAGGTAAGCAAGTGAACATAAGTAAAACCCAAACCTGGTTTGATTTCGGGGAGTACGTCTATACCACAGACTCCACAGTGTATATTGAGGTAGAGGTGGAACAAGAAGCCTTTATTGAAGCAAACTAGAGTGTTGCACTCTGTTAAAATTCCTACTGATAACTAGGGAGAAAATAGCTAGTTTAGACTTGTGAATTATGAGAATTTCCAACATACCGTGCACAAAGTGATCCACTGTACAAACTTTGGGATTCCCTTATTAATTTGCAGCACTTATAAGGGAAGTGAGAAATGGCTTTATGGTTTCTCTGTATGGATTTCTCTGTGCACGATTTTTGGGTGTCTTTCAAAAAATCCTGCAAAACATGTTTTTTTTTTTTTAAATAAATTTTTATTGAATCCTGCAAAACATGTTTGACCACAGTGGAACAAAAGAACAGTGCACACAATAGAAGCCTCTCTCAAACTACTTTGCTCTCTTTTAAAAACTATTGTCTTTCTCCTGCCTTATCTGGCAGAAGGCTAGATTCTAGATGCTACTTGAGATGTGGATTTTTTCCCCCCTCGAGGAAGTGAAATTTATAATGTCGTTAAAGATGATTAGATCTCCTTGGTTCAAGTAGCCAAGCTGTAGGTTTTTATATCCTGTTCCTGAATAAAAAATGGGAGCTCTGGACATTCCAAACCCTTCAGGGCTTCTAAAGTGTCACAAATCTTTTTAAAAGATGGATCCAGCATACTGGAATGCCCAGTCATATAGCTGGGACAGTGTGGACCACTCTTATCAAATTTGAAGGTAAAAGGAGTGTATTTGTAGTAAGTAGGGATGGAAGAGAAATTTGATTCAGTATGTACTTAAAGCCATGGATTGCACTTTCAGAGAATAAATAAATAGACAAGTATGCAGTATATTGGGGGACTGCAAAAATGTGTACACTAGTAAAAAAAAACCCAGCATATAAAAAAGAGGTTATAAGAAGAAATTCACACTAAAATGCTGATTAATTTTCATTAAGCTTTTTTTTTAATGGCAAATTGTTGAAAAACGTGGAGAACTGAATTTAAGTTTGGAAAAATGAGAAACAGAGAACCAAAACTGACAGATCCTTAGCAGCAAGATGCTTGTCTACATATGGGCAAGCCTTCTAAGACTCTGACCAAATGCAGACTCATGCCATTGGCATTAGCAACATTTCACCCCTGCCACCTCCCACCTAGTTTCCTTGCTTCATTTACCATCTGACCTGATGAAGACTTTCAGAGAACTTGAAAGCCTGCACAATATTTTGTGACAGTTTGGTTGGCATAATACAGATTTTGGCATTTCCCCCCTAATGGGCCAGCATTGATGCCTTAATTCCCACCCCCCAATGTGAAATAGTAACTGGAACACCCTGATTAACCATGTGGGTTTGTCATAACACTGCCGCTTAGTCCTGGAGTCCTTTATCCATAAAAAGGATGTGCCCCTGGCTACTTTTGTTCCTCTTCCTTAGTCTGGCATGTCTTCTGGATTTCAATTATGCTATGCTGTGATGGAGAGCTGGTTAGCTGTCTAGGCTTTGAATAACAAAGCTGGCTTGAAATGCTTCAGTAATTGCTTTGGCCTATTCCACATTTTTTGGGGACAAGGGTGGTGCTGTGGTCTAAACCACTGAGCCTAGGGCTTGCTGATTGGAAGGTCGGCAGTTCGAATCCCCATGACGGCAGTTCGAAAGCGCACATCAAAGTGCAAGTAGATAAATAGGTACCACTCCGGTGGAAAGGTAAGTGCCAGCTCCCTCAACCAGTAAAGCAAGATGAGCTCCACAACCCCAGAGTCATTCGCGACTCAACTTTTAACTGTCAGCGGTCCTTTACCTTTATTCCACATTTAAGATAGGACAATGTAATGTACTATATATCTTCTTATATACCCATTTTAAAAAATATTTATTACATTTTTAAAGCCACCCTTCAACCCTAATGGTCCCAGAGCAGTTTTAAAGTTCTTAAATAGACTTTTTCAGTGTTTGAATGAATGGCAACAAGTTTGCTCCAGCAGACTAACACTGCTGCCCCTCTGGAAGTTGTGTGTTTTGCTTTGAGGATTTGGAAACAGTGGCCTAAAAACATACAAGACAACAATTTTGTATATGCTTATTTGGGAGCAAGTCCCATTGAACTCACTGTGACCTAACTCCCAAGTAGATATGGTTAAAGGCTGGCCAGGAAGTCTCTGCTAATTTGATTACTATATTACTTAGACATTATTTGTTATGAAGACAGTCACCCTGGATTGGATCTGTTCACATTACTGTGTTAGTACACAGTGAAGCTGTTTCCCCCTGATGTGTTTCACAGTTCTTTCCCCACTAGCTGTTCACATCAGCAGAGCTTTGTTAGTGTCAGATTCATTTCTGTTGTACACACCAGAGGGCAGTGACCAGGGATGTGTTCCCACTTAGGCTAGAGATGAATTAGGAACAGTTTAAGGACTCCAGCTGGTGTGAAGCTGGCTTGAGAAATAACGCTTCAAACAGTAGCATTTTATAATGAAGTATAGGATGCACATGCATTTTGGATAATGTCATGGGAACATGGATTAAAAACACAGCACTGGGAATGCAGTGAGTGCACACTAAATGGGAGTGTAAACACAGCATGAGTATGCCTGATTATCAGAAGCATATTGGCTCAATTGGGTCATTCCCTGTCCATGGCACCAATTATGAGAAAAACTTAGGTGATCTTAAGGGGTTCTCTAAAACCCAAACATCAGTAGAGAACCCCTAAAAATGATGATGGGGGGTTTGTTTGAGCCCCTGAATCAATACTTTGATTTCTTCAAGGGAGGAAACTTCTTAAGGCACAAAGAGGATCAAGTATACAAGTGCTTTTCAGCATTAAGCAACTCATCCCCTTATCTGGTCAGGTGCTGGTTCATCACACCACAGTCACATTCCTGCATTTGAGAACTGTGTGTGCAGCCATGTCTTCCCGGCCAGTGAAATTTTAAGTTAGACACAACTTACTCATTCAGTTGCAAGATCTTGGCACCCTCCCCCACTTTGCATAGCCTTGCTCTTCAGCAACCATGCAGACAGGCACATGAGGGATCACAAGAAAGGAGGTCAGGGCAAGGTGACATCAACCAGTGCCTTCTCATACTTGCAAGTGAATCCACCAATTGTGTTCCCCCAAGGAACTGATGCAAGAGAGCCATTTTGCTGCAAGTTGCAGTGAGCTCTGCTCCTGCCTCCTCCTCCTCCTCCTATTACCTTTCACAAAGTAATCACAGTATTGTTAAACATTGCAGTGCTTCTGCAATACTGCTTGTTAACATATTTTTTAACCAGCCAGAAGTGGTTTTATAACATAATGGGAAGTGAGTTTAAAAGTGGAAGCTTCACAGCCACACCAGCAAGGAGGAAGGGGGCAGGAGGTGAGCCCAAGGTTCCCCTAGGCTTTCCCCCCACAGTGCTAAACTATGGTAGTGTTATGTGCAAAATGGGTATCTATCTCTTGAACAGAAATTAGAATCATGGAATCAGAATTGTAGATTAATTTTAGACCTCTTCTTCTTCATTTACTACATTTGAATCTTGATTGTTTGCAATGGAAATTGATTTTGCTTCCAGTCAATTTAAAGTGCCACATGTATTTATTGCTTAATTTAGATTTCTTAACTGGTGCTATTGGCAATTAAAATGCATGCCAAACATGTGCAAAACCTGAGGTGCTCAATCAGATCAACAACTATTTACTGATCTTTGTTGTAAGAACATCTGGTTAATTAAAACTGAAAAAAACCAGTAAATATTAAAATATTTAATTAGCTTTAAATTAAATATAATTAAATACCTACTTTCACTAGTGGTAGATAACTTAAGAGATTCTTTGGACTGACACCGAGGCAGCAACTCAGTCTCAAGACTGTTAAAACTTTTCCCCTTTTGGATCTCTACATTTTGGTCACTGGGGTGTTTGGTGTTTCATCAATTGCTAGTTGAAGCTTTAAGCAATAGGCAGCCTGATTAGTTCCTTCCCGTTTTCCAAATCCTTGTTCCCCTGATCCCCAGTGGAGTGATCTAAAAGCCACAGAAAAGTTGAGTCTTGAGTTCTCGGCCTGAAGCAATTTTTGTCTCTCTCCCACCCTGCCCCAACATGATAATGTCCTCTAATGCGATATATCCTGTCTGTTGCCATGGGATCCTGTGAGGTCACCAGATAGAGCTAATTGCCCCCTCCCACTGGAAGGATAATTAGCCAAAAAAGAGAGACTATAATCAGAGCCCACTTCCTTTTACTTTATTTTGTTGGAATTCTGTGGATGATGGAACAGCATTCAGGCAGGCTCCAGTCCCTAGGGCATGACTGGGGATGGGGTGGAGAAGGGCAGTTCAGGCTATTATCTTCTGGGTGGGTGGTGTGCCTGTTTTAGCACTGCTTGGCTTTAAAGCAGACATTGTTACGGCCAGACTTCAATTCTGATTGTGTTGCACAGGTGAACAACATGTTTTCTTGGAAGCATCCCACTGTGTTCAATGGATCTTACTCTGAATCAACTCCCAAACAAACATGCTAGGATCGCAGCCTAGTGTTCCCTGAAACAGGGAGCTGACATTTTGTTACATTTCTTGTGCCTGAAACCCAGTCACTCCACAGTCTATGAAAGGGCTCCAAGGCTAAGAAAAACCCTTTCTAGAAACCAGATGCATTATCTTTGATCCTCTCATTGGAGGTGGTCATTTTTACAACTGAAGAGCACATTATTTTGAAAGCAGAAATTGCTGGATCAAAATGACAAAACTTCAAGGTCTGCTACTTAGACCAGAGATAGGGAGCTTGTGGCCAGATCTTGTTGGGTTTTAAAGAAGGGCCATAGCTCAGTGGTAGAGCATCTGGACTGCATGCAGAAGGTCTCCGGCTCAATCCATGACATCTTCAGGGAGGGTTGGGAGAGACACCATGCAAGAAACCCTGGAGAGCTGCTGCCAGTCAATGCAGTCAACATTGAACTAGGTGGACCAATGGGCTGGATCAGTATAATGCAGCTTCCTCTGTTCCACAACTCACATAATCCCTGACCATGGGCCATGCAGACTGGGGCTCATGGGAACTGGAGTCCAACATCATCTGGAGGTCCCTAGGTCCTTTAAAAAAAAGTTTTAAAAGTTCTAGGAACAGGAAAGTTTCCCCATATAATCTTGCTGTGCATTGCGGAGGTTGTGCAGCATGTTCTATGTTAGGATGAAGAGCTCGTTCATGAAGGGTCCTGGCCGAGCTCATCACTCTCAGTGAACTCAGGGTGACTAGAAGGCAACCTGTCCCTGTACACTGAAGAGGGGTACACTGCAGCAGTGAGCAGGCTCTCAGGACTTTGTCCATCACTGCTGATCAAAGAACCTTGGATAAGGTTTCATGAAAGTAGGACTCTCTGAGTTCAGTTCCCAGTTCCTCTAGTAGCATATGGTAAACTTAAGCCAAATAAATCAAGTTTTTAAGAGAGAGGATGCTTTTTACCAAGACAGAGTCATTGATTCACATTGTGTAGACACCAGAAGTGCAAAATTCCAGTTGCCCAGTTGCCAATGGCTTGTTTAAAACCAAAAGTAGAAATGGTCATTCTGGTTACTGAGTTACCTTTGCTCCTGCTACCTGTCTACTAGCTGATCAAGGCATGTCCCCTTCCTCCTCCGCTACTACTCAGGCACTGCTACACATCAGCAGCATTCTCTCATCAGCCAGGATGCCTGAGATGTTATGTTTTGAAATATTTTTAATTTCCCCTGTTATGAGAAAGAACATCACAGGAGCTACTTACGTGACTAGGAACATTGCAAAATCTTTTGTTTTTACTTTCAGATCAGGGAATACCGGTGTAGGTCTTCTTTCAGAAATGGCAATAAGCTACATATTTTTATTTTATCCCCTAACCTGAGCATTCTGCCTTCTACCTGCTCCTGGGCACAAATGTAAAATGTGGTCTGTATGCAGAGATGGCAAAGTTACATCTTGTTTCAGAAGCTCATTGAAGCAAGGGACTCAGACATAGGTCTGCTATCAAAACCAGCAAACTAGCATCACATTCCCCTCTACACTCCTCATACTCAGGGGTCATTGAGCTATGTGTTTCACTGCCTCCTGATTCATTTCACGGGATGCTGCTGGTGGAGGCAAGGAAATAGTGTAATGACATCCCAAAACAATGTAAGGCATATGACATGTTATGAAGGCAACAGGAGAAACCTAACACAGTGCTGCCACTTGAGTTTCTATAATGTGCAGTGTTGTGTGTGTGGTGGGGAGGAGAAGGGACAATGAAAGCTTATATGCCATTATAAATGTGTTTATCTTCTGCAAGAGTCTTTGCTGCAACAGACTAACACAGCCACCCTTCTGGAAGTTCTTCGAACGTGTAGTTCTGCCCTGAACATCACTCTCTTCCTGCTAACGGATGAATTATGGCTCTCCTCTCTCTTTGCTTTCTCAGATCTCAATGCCTGCCAAGAAAACAGCAGCTTTTGCAAAAAGAGATATATGGCAGTAATTATTAAGCATGGAAATTAATTTATGAAATGTTTGCTTTGCGTCATGTATTATATGAGTGCATAATATGGATTTGCTGGCATTTAATACTCCTGGCGTTTGCTGGCATTTAATGCTATTGTAGAACTCGGGAGTAGGGGTAACTGGAGCCAAAGCTCTCTGCTATGGGCTTCTGAAAAGAGAAAAGATCCACAGACTGGTTGTTGAGCCTTCTATGGAATCTGCTGCTCTAAGAGGTTGAGATCAGTTTTACGTAGAGTGGAAATGTGTCCTATAATACAAAGGACAGTCCTCTGCTTGAAGGACTCCTCTAATGGAATGGTTGTCTTGTTATTAACTTAGTTAATAGCTATTTAACCATAAGAAAGGAGAGAAAGGGCTCTGAAATTGCCCACGGACAGGATAGCATACAGGTTACCTGCTCAGTTTTCCCAACCATGATGAGATATATTGAGTAGTATCCAATGAAACAGTTCCACTAGGGCAAGAGGTTTTACCTGCCTCTCCCTGCATTCCTGCCAACCCCCCCCCCATCTGCTTTGGGTGTTTCCCCAACCCTTCAGAGCAAAATTACAGGGTGCACAGGGGGCGTGCAGGGAGAGGGTGAGGAAGTTCCATTGCACAGTCTTTGTGCTAGATGAACTGTTTGATTGCACTGCATTTTTATTTAAATTACAGTAGTTATGTCTAAATTTACACCTACACATATAAATTAGCACATGCAAATTATATGCGAATCTGCATTGTCCTTTTGGGGATGATGTGCAAGTGTGGCCACTCTGCTTTTGGGAATTTAGAAATGAACAGTCCTGTTAGCACATCAATCTTTATTCTTCTGAACGCAGGCAGTATTTGGCCTTGGGACTTTATTCTGCACCGGAGTGGCTAGTTTTGTTTCCAAAAGGAAACTGAGTAACTTCCAATCTGCAGGATAGATGTGGCATTTCACACTTCACTTGCTGAGTGGGAAACCACCTGATCTGCTCTCTGCATTTCTTGCCTCTGAAGGGCTCTCAAAACGAAGTGCCAAGCTGCTGAAACAGCCGTTTCACCCCACATTCTCCACCCAGGCAAGCAATCATTTCATGAGGGAGGTGACGATTTCTCAGCTTTTTAAATGCAAGCGGAAGGTAGCACAACAAACCATTGATCCAGTACCTCTGCTCAATGGACAACAGGTGCAATGAGTAGATTTCAAAGTTGCACTCTTGCAATCGTACAGGCATTTCAGTTTGCCAGGTGGAATAATCCCCCTTCTCTTCCCCCTGCACCCTGTTCTGAGAGTTACTCCTTAACCGTACCAGGACAATTTGGGGAACACAATGGGGGGACAAGGGGGTAGAAAGCCCCATTTTGCAATTTTTGTCCTTCCAGTGATGAAACTGGTTAGGTGAATCGCACCCAAAGTTTGCAGCTAATACGAGGGTGCTCATGGGGGCATTCTGGGCATGAGCATTTCCCTAGGAGGACAAATGAGGGGCTGTTGGACACTGTATATGATCTGCAGGTCAAGGCCGTCATGGTGCAGTGGTGAAAATTCATACAACCATTGCTTGTGGTGCTCTGAGACCAGCAAGACTAGAGATAGAGCAGTCTAGGGATGTGCCAGGGGAAAGCTTGGATGTGCTGAACCCAGGGCTCCCTCACTTCCCTAGCATGGCCCCAGGAATGGCAAAAAAGCATGGCATTAATGGCAGTTGGAGGGGTAAATTTGAAAGATTGTGGGGGGGTCACTGGAAAATCTTTCCCCAATTTCAGTCCTGGCTGGCTTGAGCTGCAGGGATTAGGGAGTGGTGGTTTCTCCTCCACAGAATCGACCACCACCATCTTAAAGATTGCTCAGTGAATAAAGTAAATCTCAATAGGACTCATTTTTCAGGAAAGCGGGCATAAGCTTGCAGCCTTAACATGATAGCTGTAGACAAAGGCGACAGAGGCACACAGAAGCAGCAGCTGAGTCCAGCTGTCTAAGAAGGGAGCTGCAGGGATGATGTGGAATCATTACTATGGAGATGAGCTTCTGTCTGTACCCTTAGACAAAAGCCACAGGCATTTGGCTTTAATTCAGCCAGGCCTCCCAATCCTGCTCCAGTTTCTGGGAGGAATGGATGCCTCAGTGTTGGAACTGGGATTTGTACCAGAGTGCGGGGATAGAATCTTCCTTATCCATGGTCGCATCTCCCTCAGTATCAGCGCATAAGACTGGGCCATTAGTCTGTGGTCCTAAGCACAAAGAAACTAATTTGAGGAAAACAGCCGTATTTTCTGCAGAAAAAGGACACAGATTGGTCAACTTTCAAACCAACTAGTTGTGATCTGAGAGATCTGCTTGGTTTGTTTGTTGTCTTAAGCTTATATCAGCTACCCCATGGGCAGGGTGCTTAACTATTTCTTACTGTACCAGTTCCTCCCCCCCCCCCCCCGCCTATGCAAGCTTCTGAGGGATGCAATTTAAATCAAGAAAATTGAGTGGAGGACAAAGGTTAGCTCCTCTGCTATTACCACGGCCCTGATCCACTCCCACCTGATTGCTGCTTTTCGTGTAGGGTGAGGAAACATGCAGGAGTTGCTGTTCACAGATATCCTGCGCTACTTCTGGAACTTTTGTAGGTGGGGCTCTGTTTCTATCTTGCATTAGTCAGTAGAATAAGTAGGTGGTGGGAACTTGTGGCAATGGTTTATAAGGCAAGCGTGGGGAAAATTTTGAGGTACATCTTTACCTCTCCACCCCCATGGACCACATTGATGTCAGCTGATTAAATGTTTCCATTATTTAGTGGTGTGGAAACTGTGCTGAGGACAACAGTTTAGGGAGCCACAAATGATCACACAGAACATGGCAGATGGAAGGGAAGGTTTAGTACCTGGGTTGGGATGGGCACAAAAGGACCTACAGGACTGATGCTGGCATCAGCTCCTTATTTCTGAGACATTTTGTATTTGTTGGGTGTCCATCCAGGCCTGTACATAGTTACAGATGCTCGTTTTATTATTATTACTTTCAGAATACACTACCTTTTTCCTACAACAAAATGTTGTTTATTTCCTGTCGTCATTATAGTACTATGATTCAAAATGAAAAATTATACCTGCTGGAGCATTTTCTTCAATCAGAGTTGGCAAAAAATAGGGGTTTTGTGGGGTTTCTTTTTTGCTTTAACATATCAGGAATATGTTACGGCTACCTATCTATATCAGGAATGTAGAAGCACTTGTAAAGCATGGGACAGAGAAACAAAGAGAAATGTTAATCATGTGCTTCACAACTAAGTTATATACATGGTCATCTGATCTTACGTGTGGGAAAGGAGTTTCATGCTGCAGCTCTACAGAACAGTATCTTCAGATTCTTTAGGTTCCTGCTCACCCTATGATAAGCCATCTCTCCTCCTCATATTGCACATGTCCTGAAGGCAAAGTTCTCTTTCTGAATAGCTATAGCTCAAGTCAAACCCCAGCACCAGCCCACATAGTCTGAATAACATGGATGAGACATTAACATCTCCAAGTCACTGTCTATTCCCTGCTGAGATAACAGGGCCTGCCCTATTTTATCTTAATTGGTTGGGAATTTGAGGACTGGTTTCGGCTGACCAGCAATGCTGTAGTGACTCAGGACTGAGTGGCTACTTCCTCTCAGAGCAGTTTGCTTTATGGATGTCTGTAGCACCTACCATGAGTAGACTGGCTGAGTCTTACCTGGCTTTAAGCCACAAGATACACACTATTTCTTCACTTTAGGATCCCTGAAAGTATTTATTTAACAGATTTCTATATCATTTAATAAAAAAAAACCAACACCTCTAAGTGGCTTAAAATAAAAATTGAAAATATTCATTGAAACATACTGGTGATTTTCTCAGAATAGATTGCTCTCTGCACTGGAACTTCTTTTTCCACCAGGCTGGGCTAGTTATGGTTGGACACACAGAACTATTCTTAGAGACTGGCCCACAAATGTATGGTCTTAATCCTGCTACTCAGGGATCTTTGTGTTCTCAGCTCAGTAATACTATAATTTACAATGAAGCTGAAATCCTTTGAATTTTGATTTGTAAAGACATTCCACTGCAATTGTCAGGTTCAATTGACAAGTTGAATCTGACAATGTAGATGTTAGTCCACAAGCATTTATGCCATAATACATTTATGGGTGCTACCATGTTCTTTGTTGTCTTAAGTATCTTTGGAGCAGAATGTTAGTACAAGCAGTGAAGAAAGCAAAGAGCTCTGTGGTCTGAGGGCTCATAATACTAAATAATGCTGAAGCACCTAACATCAGTTGCTAGTAATACTGTACTATAGCACTACTAATAGTGCTATAGCAGTCAAAGTACTTCACACACATGATCTCAGTAATCCTTAACAACAAAAGCGAGGTCAACAGCATTATTATCCCATTGGAAAGAAAATACCTTGCCTAGAACCAATGACATAGGCAATATTTGAACTGGGGATTTCATGGCTCATGGTTAATTCTCTTTGGCACTAGGCTACACTAGTTCTCACTGTAAGTTGGAGGAGGCTGGGGAATGTCCACGAGACCTAAAAAAACCCTCTTGATTATTGCTGGATATTTGGAGCACGTTCACTGACTACAAGTTCATTTCTGAGCATAGCTCAAAGTGTCCATTATCTTTAACAGCCTAGACAGTTTGGAAGCAGGGTGCCTAAATAATGCTTTCTTCCCAGCCTCTAGTATGGCTGATGAGAATGAGAGAACCTTTTCTGTTGTTGCACCAGGGCATATAACTCTCTGCTGAGAGATTCTAGCCCCTACCTAGCTGGTCTTTTGTTGCTAGCTAAAGTTTTTGTTTTGTTTTGGAAGGTTCCTGCTCCTTCTTTATTGTATTTTAAATATGTGCTGCTTGGTTTGCACTTTTTCGGACCCGTTTTATGAATTGTTTTAAAATTAAGGTTAGGTGCCTGGAGCATCCTTCAGGCCAGTCTCATTAAGTCCTGACCAGCATTCAGGGATTATGGAAGTTGTAGTTAAACAGCCTCTGAAGTAGCACAAGTTCCCCACACCCTCTTAGGCAGTGGATGAGCGGGATACAAACTGTATAATAAATAAGCTAGTTTCGGCACAAGAGATCCCTGCAAACTGCAAGGTCAGTGTAGCTAGCACACTTCCATGTTTTCATGTGTTTGCAGTGTTGCACCCTCTTTTTTCTTGTGTGTGTTATCGTTTGTGTTTCATATTGGAGCATGGAACCGAAAGCGGCAGGCAAATTATGTGCTGCCTTGGCTAGTGCCACACATAGATGTGGTAGCAGGAATTATTTTTAATATCAGCCTCTTGTGGAAATGGGTTTGGTTTGGATCACTGCACAGAGACAGCAGTCTGATACCACTATCTGTTCTATATGTGAAAGCTGATAATCTTTCTGCACAGGCAAGGGCTGTTCTTCTGTCAGTGCTAAGCAGTGGGAGCTCAGATTCCTGAATTCTTTTTCTGGGCTTGCCACTGACCCTTTCTGAGTAGCTGTTGAACCTTTTCCATGGTGACATGGGACAAGGAAGGCTGTTTCATGCGCTGCTGAATTCATACATGGAAGCTCCTTCAGAATAAGAAATGGCAAGGTTCTCTTTTGTGGTGTCATCGTGTCAAGTGATGAATATGTGCGTATATTGCTATGTGTATGCATGCTGGGAAACTAATTGGCTGTGGTATATCCAACACATTCACACCATGTCTTGGGTCTTGTCCAGTATATGGTGCATTTTGTAATAGGAAGTGGTTCCTGTGTAATTGCAAGGGAAGGAAAGAACTGATTTGCATGCAATAGAGCCTGATGGGCACCCCAGAGAAAACCTAAGTCAAGGCTCAACAGGGCTTTCCTACTTTCAATGCCAAGGTTTGTTCTTGCATGACCAAGCAGTGCACTTAAGCATGTGTAGATTGCCTTGTTTTCAGCACTAGTTACTCCCAGGTGGCGAGTTTTCGGGAGAACGGGTTCCAGAACAGAAGGGGCTGCAGTCTTGAAAATGGGAACCTTTTAAGTACCCTTCTATGCCAAATACGTTTTGATGGACAAGCTGTTGCCCCCATTCCCCATACAACTGAACTGGCAACTAATTTTGTTCCTCAATTCTGGCAACAAAGGCAGCTTCCATCACAGGACCCGAGGACTAAGGTGGGCTACATTAGGAGTCTCAAGGGGAGCAGGAGGGGGCTGGCCCAACTCTTACTTTCTCAGCATCCTGAGCCTGAGGCAACTGCGTCACTCCGCCTAATGGCAGAGCTAGCCCTAGCTCTGCTTATGGGGCTCTCGGGGAGGAGGACAGGACAGGAGATTTCCATGCATGGATCTCTGGCGGGCCAAAAATGGCCCCAGGGTCAGGGGTGCCAACTCGAATAAAATATTGGGAAGATAAGCCCCACCCCACATAATCACATGACGCAGGGCACGCACACAATTTGAATGACATTGCCTATGGACTTTTTGGGGGCGGTCCCCCCAATATTTTATGGGGCGGGGCAAAGGGATCTCAGCCCCAAGGAGTTGGCTCCTGCGCCCAGGGGGTCTGTCAGATGACTCTCCCCCCTGTGAGGACTGGCTGCTGGAGCGCCTTGCCACGACGTCTCCCCCTTCCCCGCCTATGCCTGCCTTCCGTTGTCGAAGGCGCCCTGCTCTCCCTCGGCGCCTCTCAAGCGCGGAGGCAGGCAAGGCTCCGCGAGTGCGCGCGCGCGCGTACTTATTCGCCGATGTCCACACGCGCACACACACCCTCACGCACAATTACACACGCCTCCTCCCGAGCCAGAAATAGCCTCGCGCGCGTCTCGCGCCCCCACTCCACTCCCTTTCTCTGCCGAGCCGGCAGCATCTCGCAGGCGGGCAGGGAGGGCCCGTTTTTTGTTCGCCTTGCCTCTCGCTTCGCTTCCCCCCTCAGTTTCCCCAGCGGCGCTGGAGGAGATAGGAGGGGCCGGGCGCTCTGCGCTTCTGTGAGCGCGCGCGCGCCGGGGCGGGGAAGGTGGCACCGGCTGCTTTGATAGCGTGTGTCTCTCTTTTTTTCCTGTTTTATCCCACCTCCTCCTCCTCCTCCTCCCTTCTCCCCCCACCCCTTTTCTCTCTCTCTCTCTCTCCTCTCCCCTCCCTCCCCTCCTCCGACCTTCCCGTTTTCCTCCTCTCCTCCTTCTTTCATTCTTTCTTCTCCCTCCGTTGCTTCAGAGGCTGGGCTTTTAAATGGTTTCCTCGCGGCGGGCGGGAAGAAGATGCTTGGCAGCGGCGGCAACAGCAACGACGTCAGGAGGCTGCAGCGCGACGCGGAGCTGAGCGGCGACGAAGGGCCCGAGGAGGCGCTGAGGGGCTACAAGAAGCAGGCGGCGTCGGCGTCGTCGGGCGACGGCAGCAACAAGGCCATGATGCAGAAGCGCGCCAGCGCCAAGGGCCCCGGCGGCGTGGCGGCGCCCAAGGCGCCGGCCGAGCTGAAGGTCTTCAAGGCCGGCAGCGTGGAGGGCCGAGGGCCGCTGGCCTCCAACCTGCGCAAGCAGAAGTCGCTCACCAACCTGTCCTTCCTGACGGACAGCGAGAAGAAGATGCAGCTGTACGAGCCCAAGTGGAGCGACGACATGGCCAAGGCGGCCAAGGGCTTCGGCGGCCGGAGCCTCAAAGGCGGCAAGGAGGCGCCGCCGCTCATGTCCAAGAACCTCTCGCGCTCCGAGCACTCGCTCTTCCAGGCCAAGCTGGCGCCCCCGGCCGCCGGCAACAAGCCTCCGCCGCCGCTGGCGCCGCTGCCCTCCAACCTGGGCAAGCCCAGCCGCATCCCGCGAGGGCCCTACGCCGAGGTCAAGCCCCTCAGCAAGGCGCCCGAGGCCGGCAGCGGCAGCGACGACCTCAAGTCGGACGACGAGATCCTCTCCAGCAAAGGCAAGGCGGCGCAGCAACAGAAGCAGCAGCAGCAGCAAGCGGCCACCCAGCCGGCCGGGAAAGGGGCGCCGGCGGAGGAGAAGGCTTTCCTGAAGGTGGATCCCGAGCTGGTGGTCACCGTGCTGGGCGATCTGGAGCAGCTGCTCTTCAGCCAGATGCTCGGTGAGTCCGTCTCTGCCGTCCCTCCCTCTTTCCCTTCCCATGGATGGATGGATGGATGGAAAGCTGCCTTGCTCCGTGAAGGTTATTGGGGAGACTTGAGTGGGAGGAGGAGAGAGCGTCCCCTCCCCAGAGGACAGGTGTCAGCCGGCGCTCTTGGTTTTGGGGTGCCTGCATGGATTGGAAGGTGACCCTCCGCAGGCTTTCCTGCTCTCTTTGCAGAGGGATGCGGTGTAGCGTTTGACTGCCTTGGCTTGTAGGGTGCAAGGGGATTTTTAAGTGTGAGGAGTAATCAAGTTCAGCTCCAAAGTAGACCACTTCAGTCTGCTTATTTTATAACTGTAAGCACTCCGGGAGGCTTTCCTATCGCCTTCTTAATTCATTCATTTATTTTTGGTTTATCCCTTGAGTATAGCAAATAGGCTGTCTTTCACATCATCCCTGCCCTCCACCCAGAAAAACCCTCCAGGCTCCCTCCAAAAGAGGCATCTCAAACCTAATTGAGTCAGCATACTAATAAATGTTAGTTAAAATCCCCCAGTTTTCTGTGCAAAGGTGAAACAGGTAGCAGAAGTGGGCAGGAGGGAAGATAAATTTGATTCTGGTTCTTTTTTTCTTTTTCTTTTGCTCAAGACATCCAGATTAAGGGAAAGCAAGGGAAAGGGAATTATTATTATTATTATTATTATTATTATTATTGCATTTTTAGCTGATGAAGCAGAGTAGATTTAGTTAGCAAGGGAGAGCTGTAAGAATAGAACAAACCCAGACCTGGGGGTTCAGCAGCAATGAGTGGAAATGGGGATTGCATGAGGATGCCGTAATTGGTGTTAAAATGGATGGCACCCCCTTTACTATATTAGGGAGGAACAGTCGAAAAGGACTATTGCTGCATATGCAGCTATGCCATGCGAGCATCCTTATGGCAAACCTGTGAAGGAGGTATGTGTGCGTGAGAGAGAGAAGCAGAAATTGTGACTGCAACATGGGCTGTCATCCATGGAGCTGAGGCAGCAAGGACTGTGAGATGCTGCAAGACAGCTGGATTGCAGGCTGTGTCTGCATTTCCCATAAGGGGGTGTGCACACAGGGCACAGAATGAGCCGTCATTGCCTTCTGGTTGCTGTTGGTGAAAGGGGAGTGGTCGCTAACACAGCTCCCGTGCCAGCTGCAGCTGAAATGAAAACCTGCAACATGACAGTGGGGTACATGGCAGTGAGGAAGGAAGGATGTGTCGGTGCCTCCAGAACAGACAGAGAGGAGTAGATCCTGTTTGGTTACTAGGGAGATCTGCATAGGAGCAGCAGTTGCTAGCGCTTCAGTGCTGCTCTTGCTCTACTCCACCTGGAATCTCTCTATTCGAGACACCCGCCCAGGAATGGCTGCTTTGCAGATGTCATAGGCTTAAGCGTAAGGGAATACATAGCAGCACCTCCTAAGCACCAACAATTTGGTTTCCATGCAACGGCTCAGCTCGTAATGATCAATCACTATGGAATACAAAACTCCCTGTTCCTCTCCTGCATTGTAAATGCTTCTGTAACTGAACAGCAGGAAGATAATTCAAACTGAAGCTTCTGCGTTTAGGAATGGAAAGTTGGGAGTGATGGGCACTAGGTTGGCGCTTTTAGAAACTTAGGATTGTTTGAATTGCCTTCAAATGCTGCCTATATCTTGCAAAACTACCACACCCTTTGCATTGACTGCAACTGATGCTACTGGCTGAACTAAGCACAGGGCATATATTCAGGTGCCAACAGCACTATCTATGTGGGATGGCAGACCAGAGCTGTAATTTGAGGTTGCAGGAGCACAGGCAGGGGAGTGGTTATGGAGGGGGAGACTAGTAATTAGATGCTGTGGAATGGGAGATGGGAGATAGGGAACTCAGTGCTGGAATAAGGAGCTATGGGGTTGGGGCTGAAGGATTTTATGGCAGGTAGAACATGGGTCTAGAATGTGGGCAGGACTCAACTGGAGTCCCAACAGCACTGTAGGGCCTGCTGCTGATTGAGGGTGGTAAATGAAATATGTGTAATTAGGGCACTGTTACACATGATAGCGAAAAAAGGGCAGTACCTTAGTGAAAGAGCACATGCTTTGTATGTGAAAGGTCTCTGGTTCAACCCTTTGCATCTCCAAATAGAGCTGGGGGGAAAACTCCACCTGAAAGCCCTAGCGAATTGCTGCCACTGAATATTGACAATACTGAGCTAGATGGATGACTGCCCTTTCTGTAAGAAGGCAGCTTCCTGTTTTTCGTAAATGGAGATAATATCTCTGTAGGAAAACAGTTTATGCTCGGGTGTGTACCCCATCACATTTGAAGATGGTGTGACAATATTCATGGCAAAATAATATTTGTGCCATTTTGAAAAATGACAGTGTGCTATCTTTGTGCAGGGAAAACTATGATTTACCAGATAATGCTGGAGCGAGGGTGGAAAGGGAATGCAGAGCCAGCATAGAATGTAAAGATCTGTATCAGAGTTACTGGGCATTGGCAGAACTGGGGAGAGTACCATGCAAGGCTAGTGTAGCAAATATAACTGGGCATTCGAATGGGTAGCATTGGCAAATTCAGGGAAGGGAATGACAGGGGGGCTGCCATTTGGGAATTACAAGTCTGTAAATCCATAGAGTGAAACTTATGTGTAGTGTATCCCCCACCCCACTCTTGGCTGTAGCAAAGACCAGGTTAGGTTTTTTAGTTTGCAAATGAATATATGTTTTTTTTAAAAAATCACAACAAAATGTGATATAGGAATTAGAGGCTTGGTTTTGCTTGTCCAGTGGGGGATGGAAGAAGCAGGTTGCTCAGCAGCTGGTTTGTGTTTCTAGTGGAAACACTTGGGCTTCCATTTCCCCAAAGCTCCCTCCAGAAAAGAGATCACACTGCAGTCTTGGCTGATAATTGACCTGCTGTCTTTATTCCTCTCCCCTCTATTCCAAGGAAGACGTAGCTTGTAAAAGCTGAACAGTGTGTAAGAACTAGTCTGGACTAGGAAAAAAGACAATTGAATAATGAAACCTGTTTTCTGCCCCTTGCTTGCACCTCCTCCTATTGCCTCACTATTGTATCATATAGAAACATGTGCACTTAGTTCCCATTTTGTAAAATGAAGAATTTGGAGCTTACCTTGATCTTCAGATTCTTCATTCTGTTTACCCCCCCCCCCAAAAAAAAACCCCACCCACCCACCACCATCACTACCACCACCAACAACAACACCTGGAACATCCTGAGCACATGTTGAATTACCTTCCATTCTTGAGCTGGATGAAGAGAGGGGAAGGTTACAGGAAAGTCCTAAGAATATATAAAGAGCTATACTCTATCAGATGAGATGTATGTTTAACCCAGTGCCTGCCCCTGCCAGATTTGAATGCTTCAGTTAATTTATAATTGCATGGGGTTACAACAGAGTAGTGAATTCCTTTTGCTTGTAATCTTGGAAGCATAATGCTAGGGACACCCTGAATTTGAACTTCCTATATCTGTCTTCCATCAAATTACCTAGTTCTTGGATTAAGTTATACTGCTGGCAGAGAGTCCAATGTGAACCGTGAGAAAAATATTTACTCTTGTTTCTGCTGTGTCTTGTTGAAAGAGCAGAAAACCTCTTATTTACCTCTGTCTGTCCTCTTGTGATTTTGCATATATTATTTATCCCTTATTTAGGATCCCATTTTTTAGGTTGAAGCTTTATTTTTTTATTTTTTTATTGCTTTACTTTGATTAAAAGGAATCCTATTCCTGGTAACCTTTGTTGCTCCTGTTTGTCTTTTCTAGCTTTCTCTATGTAATATAGCCAGGACTGCTTAAAAAGTGCAGTACTGTATTTTTTTTAAAAAAACTTTTTAAAAAAATCATCACATTCTGTTTGTCTTTTTGGTGACTGTAGCACATCAGTGCTGCCATTTTCAGAAAGCTCTCTGTAGCAGTTTAAGGATCGCTTAAATGAATAGCAATAGCTAATTTGATCCTGTGTGCAACCTTGTTGGGTGTTACTTTTCCTTAATGTATGTGTAACTCAACATCTACTATCACTGAAATTTATTTGCCATTTTGTTGTGCATCCCTGTAGTTCTAGGGGAACCTGCTGAAACTCTTCACAGTGTGCTTATGATTAAACTACTTTTAATTATTTGTCATTATATGCAGATCTGTTCACACCTTTTTCCGGGTTGTTAATGAATACTTAGCAAGAGCAAGTTCCCATGCAGATCCTTGGAGACACCTCATTGTACACCTCTTTTCACTGAGATAACAGCCCATAAATTCATTCTCATTCCTTTATTTATCCAGTTGAGTGATCCAGAAAAAGACATTCCACTTTATCCTGTGACTGTTAAGGTTTTTGGGAAACTTTTGTGAGGGGACCCCATCAAAGGTTTTTTTTGGAAATCAAAGAAGGGTTAACCTTATCTACATTTTTTTTGCAAGATAGCCTCAATTTCTATTTGGTTAGTGAGGTCTGATTCAGTGTAACACATCTCATGCCAGCAGCTAGAGATTCCCTTTGTAAGAAAAATAACAACCTGGTTTTCCATGGATGGATGGGGTGGAAGAAGAAAAGAGATAATTACAGAGCAGGATTGGGGAATTATAGTTCCCACCATGTCTGACCATTAGTCTTGCCATGGGCGTAGCCAGGGGGGTGCAGGGGACAGCTGGCCCCCCAAATCAAGTAAATAAATAAAAATACTTAACTAATTGACTAATTGCATTGCAGTTAACTCGGTTCTGTCCCCCCAATATAAAGCCTACTCCCCTAAAATAAATCCTGGTCACACCCACGAGCCTTGCTTGCTGGTGCTGATGGGAACTGGAGTCAGACAACATCCGGAGGACCACAGGTTCCCGGCTTTTTCTCTATTTCTCTGTTACAATCAGTGTTCCGATGTAGATTGGTATTGCTCACAGGTTATTTTGCACCTTCACTCCTTTTCATATTTCCCAGTGCTTCCATTTCCTTGCCCATCCATGTTTTGGTATTATTCTTCCTGCATTTTAGCACTTCCTCCTCCTAGTACTCTGAGCAGCTCGCAAGCTGTGCTCAGTACTGATTGTGCACTTGGGATCTAGGTATGTGTCCTACCATATACGGTAGTTTCTCTTTGGGAATGGCTGGTAGCTTGGAACATGAAAAGTTAGGCAATCCCCTCCTTTCCCCATAAAATAAAGGAAGAAATAGCATCTCTCTTGGTGCAGATCACTGCATACATGATATGTGCTATGTCAGCATAAAAAAGGGAGTGAAATTCCCTCATAGTAGCGGAGGAAATAATAATGAGGGACAACCTGGGATGTTTGCCTGGACTAACAAAATATATCCAGGAAGTTAAATGCCTCTTCAATGAGGTTTTAATGTCGGTTCAAAGAAATCTACACATAGGACTCTAATCAGAGAAAACTCAGTATGAAGTGCAGATTGCATCATCTGTTTGTGGTATATCCGGGTACATATTGGGTTAAAAATAGCTGTTGCAGGTGTATCCTTGGCATCAATTAGCCAGTGACTCATTTTGTATATAACCATGGTCAAGCTGCTGCTATCAATGGACCACATTTCCCTTTGAAAGTGAAGAAGCACATCATAGAGATTATACATTGAAATATCAGCATGAATAGAACTATGGATTTTGACTTGTGGGCCTCATTCTTTCCCTAGTCTTTCAGCATGTTAATGGCACCACATGCCATTCGAGCACATGCCATTTGAACAATCCCGGTGAGTTTTCAAATGTGTTAGCAACATAAAGTCTGGAAATTGAAGAAATCGCTATACTTCATAGGAAGCTTGGTCACCAGGGGTGCTGTTAAGAATGCTTTCCACCTTGCAGCAACATCATTAACATACTATCAGTCATGATGGACACTATGCTCTGCCACCATGTATGCTTCTGAATATCAGTTTCTGGAAACTAGCAGGGAACCAACCAACCAATCATTTTACATGTATGCTGTGTTTCCAAAGTTAAAACCATGCTCAAGGTGGCTTGCAACAATTAAAAAATTACAAACAACCAAATGTAGTCATAAACAATAAATATAACAATGTACAAAACCAAGTCAAACAATTTCCACGTAAATCATAATAAGATCTAAAATAAAGATTAAAAAATAATATAAGTAACAGCAACAACCCTCCCAAAACAATACCCCAGCCCAAGAGTCTATTCAGCAGTCTTGACTTTTGCAGCTGGAGCCAGTCAGGGCCCTGCTCTCCCAGTCCCTGTGAAAAAAGGCTTGCAAGGCAGGGAGCAGGTCTTCCAGGACTCACAGCCAGCTAGGGGCCTGCATGTGGCTGGGATCCTTGCAAAGAATGCAGCAGTAAGTGTACTACAGTCTGATTCTGCAAGGCACTTCTTATTTTTCTAAGCAGGTGTTTGTGCCCAGGATTACTTAACAATGGTTAGTAAATGTTTTAACTGTTAAGAGATCCTGGGTATGTACTTTCTCTTTGTTAATTTAAGACCCACTGGTGAATTATAGGGATTCCAGTAATTCAAAAAGTCAAAAGCAAATGAAAAACTGGTCAATGTCAATAAAGAACCCACAATTTCAGTCATGCTGTATTCCTGAGTATTTTTTGCTATCTGCTTCAATGTGTGTGTTGTATGGAGAGAGTATCCCTGTGAAAGTTCACAGACATGGATACTCCAGGAGGAGATTGTGGCCAACAATTATCGGCTGGGTGGAGATACTGGCAGGGAGAGGAGTTGCTTTGTCTTTGGTTTGGACAGTAAAACTGTGAAAGCCATTACTTTGGAAGGAAGGTTAGGATATTAAATACATATATACACACTTTTAGGACAGCTGCAACCCCTGTAATAAAATCAGAGGCAAGAATGTTCATCTGAGGCTATCAGTGCATAAATTACATCTATTCCATTTTCTCAGGGGTCAGCAAACCTTTTCAGCAGGGAGCTGGTCCACTGTCCCTCAGACCTTGTGGGGGGCTGGACTATATTTTTTTTTGGGGGGGGGACGAATTCCTATGCCCCACAAATAACCCAGAGATGCATTTTAAATAAAAGCACACATTCTACTCATCTAAAAACACCAGGCAGGCCCCACAAATAACCCAGAGATGCATTTTAAATAAAAGGGCACATTCTACTCATGTAAAAACATGCTGATTCCTGGACCGTCCATGGGCTGGATTTAGAAAGCAGTTGGGCCGGATCTGGCCCCCGGGCCTTAGTTTGCCTACCCATGCATTATCTCCTTAAGATCTCCCATTCCTTGCTCATGTCAATTCTATTGGGTATCAAATTCCATTCTATATTGACCTTGTTGGATATGGCCTGTTGGGGCTTTGTTTGCAAGTTCTTCATCCGTTCTCTAGTAACCTGATATTTCCACACCATTTAACTCACTGACTTCCCAACTCTCAGAAGATTTTCTCCCAGTCTGTTTGCTTTTGTCTTTAATTTCTCTTTTAACTATGAGGTTTCTCCTTATGTCATTATTTGCTGTGACATGGGACTGATCCAAGTATTAGTATTTTTTCCTCCAACTGGCTCCTAAGCTTGCTTTCTCAGAAGTTAAATGGGTTCATAGTTTTGCTGCTTCATTGTGTTTGGGACTCTACAGACCATTAGAGGTAGCACATGCCTTGCCCAGAGAGCTCATTATTTTGCACCTTGATCTTGATAGTACTTGAAATAAAGCTCTTGTTATTTGATTTCAGTGGAATTTGCACCAGTGTAATGGGTTCTGGATTGGGCTGTAAAGCTTGGACCTTGTTGGCTGATGGAGCTGTCAAAAGATGGTACATCCAGAGCAGGAATCTTAGACACCTTGCTGTTATAAACATCTGAAAATGAGACATTGATAGGTTGATTGAGCAAAACCTGGAACATGTATTATGTTGTGTTCAGATGCTGAGGAACGTGTGCCAATTACTTTAAGAGAAAAGAAATTCTAAGAGGAGCAGATGTTCAAAACTATCAGAGCAGGGAGCTGTAAATATAAACATGGCTGTGGTTTGGTTAGAGGGGGCTTGGCCACTCCTCCTTCACATATTTTAACCATCCTGAGATTAGGAGAAGGAGGGCTGCAAGTATCTATGCTTGCATAATTATTGCTATCTCTCAATAATAGTCGAGACTTTGTAAGGAACATGTGCAAGCTTTGCTGTAGGAATCTGTCTTCATGTTTTGGTAGGGATCTCTAGAGGTTCTTGCAGCAGAAACATCTGTTTTTGTAGTGACTATTTTCAACATACAAATTATATATTGCATGTCTGCTAAAGGCTGAGTTGTAAAAGCTTGTGGTATATGGGTTTGGTAGTTACATAGACAACAGATTGGTGAAGGAAGGTCAGAGCTGTAAAGGAACTGTGCATAAAAGGAAAACCTCTGTGTTCCTGTACCCTCAAGTAGGGCCACAAGTACACATATTTATGTGAACGCAAAATAGGTAACAATTATGCTTTCAATCCAGCATCTTTTGTACAAGAACCAATGTAGTTTAATGGTTTACATGGTGGACCAGGACTGGGAGATCCTGGGTTCAAATCACCCCTCAGCCATGAATATATCACTTGAGTGGCCTTGGGCATGCTACACTTTTTCAGTCTAACTGACCTCCCAGGGTGGTTGTGAGACAATTTTCAGTTTTTTGTGCAGACTTTGAAATCAAACACAATTCTTTAGCTATTTATTTCTTTAAAAACAAAACAAAAACCAGACTGTACTGATTGCATTGCAGTCTGTGCTCTTACATATCTAATCTAGCTAACTGACTGTTCCTAGGGCAAAACAGGCTTACTTTAACTCACACATGCATGCACACACATGCATTTCAGGGACTTGAGCACATCTTGTTGAGCACTTTACCTGTCACAACAACCTCTGTCAAGATAATTCCGTCAACAGTTATTCACCAGGAAAACTAAATGGAACCTCCAGGAGGAATTCAGTGTTGCGCGATGCTGATCATTCCATCAGCGGAAGCATTACAGCTTGCCAGATGGGAACGATCCCTCTCTCCTCTCTCACATGCTGTTCTGGGGCTTCTCTTCACCACCCAGCCAATTTTTTTTGGGGGGGGGCGGGGAGGCCCCATTGCACAAGCAGAAATCTTTGCACAGGCTTCCATTGATGGGACTCATCATGTGAGTCCTGCTCAACTTGTTCAGGTGTAGCATACATCCAACAACAGGTGTTTGTAGAAACAGGAGGGCTGTTGCTTTAAAGGCCTGCGTGTGAGCTTCTCAGAAGCTTTGGTTGGCCACTGTTGGAAACAGAATCGAGGGCTTGATAGCTCTTTGATCAACGTCAACCGTTGGTAGAGCACCAGATTCTTAATCTCAGGGTCGTGGGTTTGAGCCCCATTTTAACCGAAAGATTCCTGCGTTGTAGGAGGTTGGACTATATGACCCTCAGGACCCTTTCCATCTCTCTGATTCTATGATTCTATTACCATTAAAGGTAAAGGTACCCCTGCCCGTACGGGCCAGTCTTGCCAGACTCTGGGGTTGTGCGCCCATCTCACTCAAGAGGCCAGGGGCCAGCGCTGTCCAAAGACACTTCCGGGTCATGTGGCCAGCGTGACAAAGCTGCATCAGGCGAGCCAGCGCAGCACACGGAAATGCCGTTTACCTTCCCGCCAGTAAGCGGTCCCTATTTATCTACTTGCACCCGGGGGTGCTTTCGAACTGCTAGGTTGGCAGGCGCTGGGACCGAGCAATGGGAGCACACCCCGCCGCGGGGATTCATACCGCTGACCTTTCGATTGGCAAGCCCTAGGCGCTGAGGGTTTTCCCCACAGCGCCACCCACGTCCCTCTATTACCATTACTGTGTTCTTATATGGAAAACACAGAAGCACGGGTGCTATTCTCCTGACCTCTGGTTTGTCATGCTGATGCTCCTTGGTGTGAAGAAGAGGGTGACTCTAAAGTTTGAGTGCAAGCAGTAGATGATGTACAACTGTAGCAGTGTTTTCTGCTTGGAGTATTCCACCAGTCCTCTGTGGATATACAGCAATTCAGGGTACCTATACCACTGTCTGTTCAGATTTTTGTCAAGATTGGATATGGATTGCAGCCAGCCAACTGAGAGTTGAGGGACAGAGAGTCCATTTGCAAGACTGACCATTGCTAATTAATTGATTTATGAATGAATGAATGATCACTCTGGGAAACCTTTAATCTTAAGAGATGGCACTCCCCCCCTCCCGTCATCACAGGAATTGATTAGAGTGGTAACCCCCCCCCCCGGCAGTACTTGAGTTTGGGGTTCAGAAGCGTATGTGCATCTCTACAGTAGATTAGAGATCTGTCTAATTAGAATCCAAAGTATGGCATTATTAATACTGATATGCTATAGTCTTCAGCCACAGAATGTGAAGTATAAAATGTTAGCTTCCCTTTATGTTTCAGAATTTTGTTTTCTTTGTAAGCAGTATTGCTTCTATTGTATCTCACTCCCTTTGCCCCTCTTAACTTTGTCAATGATTTCCTCATTTCCTCTGCTTTCAACTGTGCTCTGAAGGCTTTACTCTTGATAGTGTTAAGTCCACAGAACCATTGACACCAGAGTATTTCTAATAAAACCCAGAAAGCTTTGGGGAATCAGGTCATTCCTGATATGGAGAAAACTAAGGCAGGCGTGGTCCACATAAAATAAGCGCTCATGTAAAGAAGGTGGGGCCATCATTTTGGCATATAAGTTAGCAAAAGCTAGGACACGCTAGCTATAAATAACTTGTTAATTGCTTCCTGTTTTGCAAAGCATCTGGTATGGACAATGATCAGAGGAAGATGCTGATTTATTTTACCCTGGCTTGGGGTTTATAGTTCTTGGTGCACTGGGACCTTGTTCAGTTTTGTTTGTGCTTTGGCCTCCTTTACTTTTTTATAATCAGTTGAGTATAGTGATATGAAAGACCCTATAATTATATAAAAACACAGTGGCTTGAACAGAGATGTTCTTTGAGTCATTTTTAGACCTATGATTCTATGGCTAACCACTTATTTTGTCACTAGATTGCAGGAAACCACTTCTAAGAAAGTTCCTTTGAGCAAAGTCAAGATCTCTTGTACATGTTTAATTTCTTGCCAAGGGCATTTTGGACACCTTTGATAATACCTTCAAACCATGTAAAATGTTGGTATGGGATAAAGACCCCACTTTGAGCAAAATGTGAATGATCTTAACTGAAATGGGATTCAGAATGGCACACATGGTTTCCCACTCATTTGTATCCGTACAGTCCTGTGGGCTGTGGGCTGATGTGAGTGATAATGATTTGCTTAGGGTCAGCCAGTGAACTTCCTGATTGGGTGGGGCCAAGAACCTCAGTCTCTCATCTGTTTTAGTCTGTCACTCTATCCAGTGTACCACTCTGGCCCTCACCCCACCCTTCCTCCAACTCCACCATGTCTTGGGTAAGTGTTCCCTTGAATTATTTTCTTCCCAATCAGCTTCATGCTCAGTGATTTGAGGAATATTCATCTCAGAACTCATTAGAAGCACCCATGGAAGCACCCAGGTGGAGATGGAGGCTGCATTACCTTGAGGGATTTGTTCCAGGTCACTGCAGAACTGGTGATTATCTCTTCTTTTAAGGTGTGCTACATAACCTTGTTAATGATGCCAACCATTTGTGACAATGCATCCTTGTGTTGATCACAGGAGTAATTCTGGCTCTAAAGAAATGTGACAACTTCCCATGCTCAGTTTCATTTCGCTGATTTCAGCTCTACTGTACTGTTTCCAGCTTCTAATTCTCCTTTATTTTCACATGAAAATTTCAAATTATTGTGCTTCCTCCTCCTTAAGGGCATGTTGCATGTCCTTGATGCTTTTTAACTTAAAAGCTGAAATGGGGTGGTGGTGAACTGGCTCGGTATAAGACAAGTGTGATGTAATTTAACTAGTTGTCTGTGACAACACAAAGACAACTGAAGATGGGATTGGCCATGGTTCATGTTCTTTGACTTCAGCCCTGCTAGCATCATTGTCTTCCCAACCACATAGCTAATGGAGTTCTCTTTGGAGATTCCCTGTGGTGCATGGTGACATTCACACGGCAACTTTTGCTTCTTATCCTGTCGCATGGCTCTCACAGCCCGTGTTCAGACTCTTCTGTTCCTAGAAGGAAGTGTCTCTTCTGTTGAAAGAAGTTGATCCTAGCACTGTCAGGAGATGGGATCTTTTGCTGGAGTAGTGCAGCTCATAAAACAGCTCTTTTCCTTGTGGCAAGGGGGAGCTCTGAAAAGTTCAGTGTTGTCCACCAGAGAGTGAGTAGAGATGCATAATCGTTCAGCATCTATATACTTTAAGGGCTTCCGGTGTGTCTTTTATACAAACAGCTAAAGAAAGAGTATTGTCATGTTCTTGCAAGACATGCATGGATACATGTGTTACCTTTGCTTAAGTTTAATTTTGAAGGAGCTCCTGGTGTCCCCCCAGCTGATTCAGACAACAGCGACTAAGAATTAAGGAATTTAGTACTCACCAGTAGGTACTTTCTTTTCCTGCACACACATGGACTTGCCTTATTAAAATGTATGGGCTCTGTACAAAATTCAGCTCCTGGGCTGTCTAGGCCTTAGTTAATAGAGTTTAGTGGGCTTAAATTCAATATGACAGGAGACATGTTTGCAAGAGGAATAGGGAGGGGGCCAGGAGAAGCAAAATGCTTGGCAGTGGGGAGATTAAGCACACATCCTTTGCCCTCCACTTCTCACCTGCAAAGCTCAGGCCACATCTTTGGATTAAGTGCCCCACACCTGGTCTAGAGTTTTTGGTCACTTCACAAGCAGTTGATTAGCAGCAGACCAATCCCCCTCTTCCTCGTCCCCAGCTGAGTGGATCAAGGGAAAGGATCCCATGGTTTATACTAAAGAGCACACACAACAGTGTAATCAACTTTATAATGAGCTCCTCAGACTGGCAGTAGTGACAGCCATTGTGGCATTTCCTGTTCATGTCATGTTTAGCTTCTGTTCCAATATCAGCTTTAATCAAGCATAGGCAAGAATAGTAGTTAAATACTACTATTACCGTACATATGCTACATAGATGAACCAACATCACCTCTCCTTCTTTGCTTCAGAAGCCCAAGTCCCTGATGTTACCCAGAGGCCAATTAAGGAAGGCAAGGGTTGTTCATTGGGCAGTCATGAGTGAACAGAAGTGCATTATGGTTTTCTTGGGCACTGGGGAAGCCAGTAAGACTGTTGTTCCCTAAAGGGATGAGACGCTTTTAGTCTTGTAGCAGCATCAGTGTCTTGACTTTAGCAAACTATGGTCATTTCTCCTTATTTTCATATATATAGTAAAGAAAACCTTATGTGACTGGAGAATGGTGCATACATGTTCAAATTGTTGCTTTTCCTACTGAAACATGTAGAAGTGTCACCCCTGTTCTTTTATAGCTGCTGTTTCTTTGTATTTCATTGAGAGAGGCAGGCACTTAAAGGAATGTGAATGATTGGATAGAGTGTGGTGTTGATAACACCAAGGTTGCAAGTTCGATCCCTGAAAGGAGCAGTTTCATATTCCTGCGTTTCAGAGGGTTAGACTAGATTATCCTCAGGATCCCTTCCAATTACATGATTCTATCTTTTGACTGGTATTTGTACAAAAATACAGTAGAGTCATGTGAGAACAGCCCTTGAGAGGATCAAGAAAGACAAAAATAGTGAATTTCAGATCTTAATATTGCCTAAGTACTAATTGGTTTCAAAATGTGATGGTAAAACGTGGCAGAAGTGTTAGCAACTGATATGACTTTCACAAAGGGGGAGAATATCCAGCCCTCCCATGAAACAACACAAGGGAGTGTTGGATCGTATGCTAACTTTAGATCAGACTATCTTGGGATATACTTTGGTTTTCACCCTTTCAAACTTTTCCAAGACAAATCAGTACAGTTGCCAACTTCATCTTGGGATTCAAGAGATGGAAGTTCTGCATCCTAAATCTGTGTTTTGCAGCTTTGTAATGCTTCCCACATGATGGCTTAGAAAACAGATACCTTCATCTTCAATCAGTGCTGCTGGGAAAAGCCAAGAAGCATTGAATCTTGTGCCAGAATGTGTACATTTTCAAGGAAGAAAAATAACCACAGTCTGATCTGATGTTTGAGAAACAGTGATGGCTAGTTTCCATGCAAAGTCACTCATCCTAACCTATGCCATTTGCAAAGAGGCAAGTAGTTGCATTAATTATGAATAAACATGGATATACCTGCACCTGTAATGCAGCTATATTGAGGGCAGTTCACAACTGCTTTGTTAAAATTTTATAATCTGCTTTTTCACTAACACTCTCAAGACTTTTTACACAGTCCGGCTAGAACAAGTTGGATTATAAAATAAAATAAAACTATAAAACAAGCCACCATACATATCAGAATTTGATATAAGGAGCTAAGGGGTTTTGTAGGGCTGATATTGTTCTGATATAACAAAGGGGGCAGAGGGATCATGCCCTCTTTCAAAAATAGTGTGTTTTTAAATTTAACTCCGGTGGGAGTTAAAGGCACTTTTATGCCCCTTTCTTGGTATAGCATATTTGGCAGCTGCAGATTATCATAATGAATGCTATAGATATCCTATTTTGTTCATAGATGGCCGATTGGCTACCTCAGAATAATCATGCCATTATAATCATCCTTTCTCTTTTTCCTTCTCTCTCCTGGTTGCTGTGGCAGCCAGTAACCCAGTCCTGGCTGTCATGTTTCTTTATGATGATGTGTTCATGTCCACATATCCAGTTTCCTAAGTAAACGTGGCAGTCAGAACTGGAATGCTGGAAGCCAGCTTAAGCAGTAGGTGCATCAAACAGTTGACAGCCCCTCGGATGGCAGGTTGGGGAAAAGTTTGACTGATGCCGATGTGTATAAGGTTAGAGAATAGGACACCTTCTGGCCAGCCATGTTCTTAGTCTGTCTGTAGAAAGTGGTTGAAAGACAGTGTTGGAAACAACACAGCAGACAGCAATATGGCAAATATCTAGTGCAACTCTATTCAAGTTCTAGGCTTGTCATTGCAAATTACATAGGAGGCTGAATCTTGAAACATCCTCAAAGCTGGGCTTGTGAAGAACAGCCAACAGCATTTTGCCAGCTCTTAACAGTGCAGTTCTAAGCCTGTTTGCTCAGAATTCAGAGAGGCTTATTCTCTAGTCCAGTGTTTCCCAACCGGGGGGCATATAGCTCCCTGGGGGGGGGCAGGATAGTCTAAGGGGGCCACAGGTGAAAATTGTGTAAATGGGGTGCCACAGCATGAGGCTAGGGGGCCACAGAGGGAAGTGAGTAATGAAAAAAATAATATTTTTTTTAAATAAAAAAAAATCCTGATTGGCTGGCTATCCACTTGGCTATTTAGAAGTGGATAAGGGGGTGGCCCACCAGGGCCTAGCACTCCTTTTTGCCACGAGTGTTTTCTTGGAGCAGTCCTGGTTTGTTTCCGGTGGGAGAGGGTGATCGCTGAGCTCCTGTTTTGACAAGTAGAGCCCGCGATCCAGAACCCCCTGGTCAGGTAAGTGCAGTGGTGGTGAGGCAATGGATAGGGCTGGGTGAGCCAGAGCTGCTTGTTGCTGCCGCCAGTGCTGGGCCCGGTGGCAGCCTGGGCCTGAGTCTGCAAGGCACAGGGTGCAATCAGCTCCAGTGCCTAGTGGATCAGGGCCTTTGGATGTTGCCAAGGGGCACAGGGCCCGTTGGCACCGTCGTCCTGGCTCTGCAAGGCGTGGGGTGAAATCCACCCTGACTAAGCGGGGTCGTCTGGTGCTGCTGACTTGCATCTAGTAAATAAGTGTCTTCTCAGAAGCTTCACTGAGTTTAGTGGGCCTTACTCTCAGGTAAGCGTGTGTGGGGCTATAGTATTTTATCTAGGCAGCCAGCGCTCCTCTGGATAACAATATCTTTTTGCACCTGGTCAGTGATTTTTTAAAAATTCTCCCATTTATACAGAACTCCCTGTGCACCTTTTGGACTGTATCTGTAGGTTTCCCTCTCTGTGTCAAATAACTTGGGTCAAATAAGTGTTGTTTACTTTTTATAATACATGGGAGATGGATCTCCCTTGGGAGGTTCTGGACTCTCCTTCCTTGGAGGTTTCTAAGCAGCGGTTGGATGGCCATCTGTCATGGATGCTTTAGCTGAGTTTTCTACATTGTAGGGAGTTGCACTAGAAAGATGACCTTTGGGGTCCCTTCCAGCTCCATGATTCTATGTTTTTCTGCTTTAACAATATTTCATTATGTTCCTGTCATTTTATGTAATTGCATTTTGTATAGATTATAAAAAATATAAATAAAATATGTTGTATTTACAAGCAAAACATCTGAATAGCCACCTTTCTACCAGAATGATGGGGGGTGGGCAGGCATGGGCCTAGCTAGGATTTTTGTTAGGGGGCAGGCTTTTGTTGGGGGGGGGGAAGAACCTCAGATTTGTATTGATTTTTTTACTTATTTTATTGATTTTACTTATTTGGGAGGCAGCTACCCCCTGCTCCCCTTGGATACGCCCATGGGGGGGGCACAGGAAGGAAACAAGGTTTGAAGGGGGCCATGGTCGGAAACACTGCTCTAGTCAGTGTGTTTTAAGATTGCAGCCTAAATGCCCTAGCATTTGAGCCATATCCTTAAAAGGGATTAGATCAGTTTCAGAATCACTGGTTCATAAGAAAATTTAATTTGCCCTATGTACCATCTTTTAAGAGCTAATCCCCTTGCCCCCAGTTCTAGAGCCTATGTTGGATAATTTATAGAAGCTGAGAAGGGCTACCAAGAATTTCCATTGGTTTTTATGACTTGGGACTTTTAAAACAACAAAACATTAGAATATCTCAGTAAAGCCAGAGCTAGTGGTGCAGTAGTTATCATACAATTTCAAAAAACAGGTATAGAGAATATTGTACAAAGCTTCAGGTAGAGCTTCCCTCTTCTGTAGTGAGAAAACCTTACACATCAGTGCTTTTTTCCTGGTTATTTGCAAAATCATGTGGAATGCCCTTGTTAGAGAGGGATTATTATCTAAGTAGATAAAGTATAATTAGGAAACAATGGCCATGGGAGGCACAAAAGAACACCCGTCACGATTGTTGAACTCAGATAAATTATACTATTCAATGCAAGGAATTAATTAAGGTGCAACCCCGTTTTATTATATGCAGTGGCAGTAATTTCTGACCTGTCCTATAAAGCCCCAAGTAACAACGCCCAGTGCATTGATTTCATGTCATGTCGCCTGGGCAGTATAAGGCTCTGATGGGGAGGTCAGCTTTATAGTATAGGTGGGAATGAGGAGAAGGGCATTGTAGAAACTGAGGTCAAATCATATTAGAGCCAATGCAGATCTACAAAACTTCTATTGATGTTATTAGGACTGCTGTAAACTTAGAATGAATTTACACGAGATCAGAATGGAGTAGGCACTGGTGAGCCTCCACTTGTGATTTCTGTCTTGAATGAAACTTAACTTTTTAATGTTATGTGTGTGTGCTTTCTCCTAAATGTGGGCACTTCACATGCTATATGATTACTGAATGTATGTGAATTTCTCCATCCCTTGATGTTGTTGGTTGTTACAACTCACAGCATGAGCTGGGAACATCATAACAGAGTTTTCCCACCCATGACCCTTTTGAGCAAATTTTCCTCCCAATTCCCATGACAACTGTAATTTTCCTAGCTATTCTATCAGATAGTTTAAAGCCCTGTGAATTTAACCATATAAGTATTGGCAAACTGAGTGTGCTCTAACTTCATCTCTCAGAAAAGCCTTGCCTATATTAACTAATGGCCCTAGGATAATAAACTTATTTATGTGATCAGTGATTATATATAGCTGCAAACTAAATAGATCACGAAAGCATTTCAATCCCAACCTCAATTTGCCTGCAAAGGGTACAGGCAAATTGACCCCACCACTGCAAGGCAAATGAGGGTCTCCTGTGTCCTTCTACGAAGAAGCCTGAAGGAAAAACATTTTTTTTCCTGAGAGGCAACTATTTGGTATCTCACTTAGGCTGTGCCTGTGAGGTACTCTTCCAGCAGGAGAAAGAATGCAAAAGGGCTTGTCTGTGCCTTCTCCAAGACTCAGCAGGAGGACCCTCGCTGATTCATTCTCTCAGCAAATGAAAAACAGTGGGTGAAGCAGCAGGGATTCCAACCAAGCCCAGAGGTCCTGAGATGCTCAAATGATGGTGTTGCAGTTCATCCAGGTTTCCACGCTTACATGGCACATGAAATTCCCTGAGGCCTGCAAGGCTTATCCATGGGGAGTAATTGCTTCTCTGCAGGAGTGAAGGGATGTGCTGCCTTCTATTATGAACTGTTTGGCACAATTACACAGTTTAACATTTGAGTGCTTTGGGAATCGTGACTTTCCCTACCCGCAGCTAAAGTGCCCTGGGGCTGTACAGTCACTGGTCTGTCACAATGCATCAATACAATAGCCCATTGAAAGCGCTTCTAGTGTATGGTGGGCCCTGCATTCGGAGTAGGGGCTCATGTGGTTGACAGTCTTTGGCAGATTGAAGACAGTGCGCTTGGAAAAGTTTGATTCTGAAACAACTCGTGTGGCCCAGTTAGAATTCTTGTGTGGCGCTCCATTTCCGAAAAGTTATACAGCTATGAAGGGCAGCAAGGATTGCTGCTCTCAATTCAAAGCACACAACAGAACAGAATTCACAACCTTGATGCCAGTCTCAAATAAATTCAAATGAACAATTAAGTCCGTCCAGAGTAGGAGATCCAATGTACATGCACGATTCAAGCAAGCAATTTCCTTTCTTTTGAAAGAAGTATTCTATATCTACTTATGCAAGGCATTGGGTGTAGTGGTTTGCTGCTCAATTTTCTAAATTTTTCTAGCAGACTTTCTGATGCAATTCCAGCTGAAAATGACAAAATATTCACAATGGGTTTTCTATTTATTTGACTGGCTCAGCTCCATGATCAGGAACTGGTCTCAAAAGCTGGTTTATGTTCTCAGATCTGCCCTGTTTGACCTTGGGCTGAGTCACTTCCCTTCTTTGTATCTGTATCTCCTCTTCTATAATGTGCAAGGGATGACATGGTCAAGATTAAAACTTTCCTTGTTGGGCAGAATAGCTGCCATAAAGATGAATGTATTGCCGAAAATGCTATTTTTGTTTCAGTCCCTCCAGGTCGTGGATAAGGTGGAATGTTTTGGAAAATGGCAGAGGGATTTATCCAAATTTGTCTGGCAGGGCAAAAAGCCCCGAATAAAGTTTAAAATACTAACAGATGCGAAAGAAAGAGGGGGGTTTGCCCTGCCGGACTTGAGGTTATATTACGAAGCTGCAGCCCTCTGCTGGTTGAAGGATTGGATCTTATTGGAGAACACCGATGTCCTTGACCTGGAGGGATTTGATAATGCTTTTGGGTGGCATGCATATTTGTGGTATGACAAGGTTAAAGTTCATAAATTGTTCAAAAACCATATTGTCAGAAGGGCAATTTTCATGGTCTGGTCAAAATATAAAGACTTATTGGAGAGTAAAACTCCGAGGTGGCTCTCACCGATGGAGGCCAAAGCACGTAAAAGACTCAATATGGAGGCCCACTGGCCTAAATATTGGGAAATAATTGAAAAAATTGGAGATAAATGGAGGTTACAGAGTATGGAAAAGTTAAAAAACAAGGTGCGAGATTGGTTGCATTATGCTCAAATTCAGGAAGTTTTTAAAGCAGACAAAAAAGTGGGTTTTCAGGAGGAAAAATCGAAACTAGAAACAGAGTTGCTTGAGCCAAAATCCAAGCTAATTTCGAGAATGTATAACTTGCTGCTTAAATGGAACACACAGGATGAGATTGTCAAATCCTCTATGATAAAGTGGGCACAGGATTTGGGGCATAACATTATGTTTGAAGACTGGGAAAGGTTATGGAACACCGGAATGAAATTCACGGCATGTACTGCCTTGAAGGAAAACATTATGAAAATGATATACCGGTGGTACATGACCCCAGTCAAGCTTGCAAAGATATATCACCTGTCTGACAATAAATGCTGGAAATGTAAGGAAGAGGAAGGGACATTTTTACACCTCTGGTGGACCTGCCCGAAAGTGAAGGCCTTCTGGGAAATGATACATAATGAACTAAAAAAGGTGCTGAGATTCACCTTACCTAAGAAACCGGAGGCCTTCCTTCTGGGCATGGTAGACCAGAGGATGGTCAAGAAAGATAGAATTTTCTTTATGTACGCTACTACAGCAGCGAGGATTCTGTTGGCAAAGCACTGGAAGACACAAAATCTACCCACATTGGAAGAATGGCAGACGCAGCTGATGGACTATATGGAGTTGGCTGAAATGACTGGCAGAATTCGAGACTCGGGAGAAGAAGAAACGGAGGAAGTTTGGAAAAATTTTAAGGACTATTTGAAAAAGCATTATAAGTTGTATGAATGTTAAAAAATGCTCCTTTCTAGGAAGGTATAGCTTCAGTATCGGCAAATTTCTGAATTGATAAATAAGACACTATAAGACAGAAGTGAGGTAACGAAATACTTTTATTGTGTGGAAATTAAAAATTAATGCAATTGTATCGAAATGTTTACATCAGATAACACGATAAAATGGAAGATATATTGTTATGTACAAAACAAGTCAACAAATTGCTGAGGTTTTGGTTACACAGGGAATGCAGTGCTCGGGAGATGGGGGAAGTCCATTGGATTCATGGAAGTATGTATTTGAAAGTGGAAATTTGTTTATTAAAAACCTAATAAAATATTTATAAAAAAAAAAAAATATAATGTGCAAGGGATGATATACTTAGCTCTTTAGATTCCAGGATGGAAAAAGTAAGTCCACTCTTTGGTTAATTGATCAGTACACTGTCTTTTATAATACCTCCATTGTGATGAAAGCATACTGTGATAAGGAGCATTGCTGCCCAGCCCCATATAACACAGATACAAGCTAGCCGTTCTCACTTCATAGGCTACTGCATCAAGTCTAGAAAATGATAAGAACGTAAGAATCCAGCTGGATCACACAAAGAACATCTAGTTCCTTTTTCCCAACCTGATGCCCTCCAGGAAGCCTAAAAAGGCGACAAGGAAAGACCTTTACTATTGCTCCCAAGGAACTGCCTTTTGTTAGCACACCGACTCTGTTTAATTTAGCTGTACATGTTGCCCAATAGCTGTTTTCTCTTTTTAATTGCTTTATTTCAGTAAATTTCCTCATTTGGGCCCACTTGACTGCTTTGATCTGTGGAACTGGCTCTGTTACAGGTGCCACATACTGGTAAGAAGCCAGTCTACACATCCTATTTATTGACACCAGGCAGGTGCCCGTTGTGCCCTCCGTTCAGAACCTGCTTAAAACAGTTTTGTGTAGGCAAGCCTATCCAGACATTCAGAGATTGAGGCACATGTCTTTTTAGCCTATTGTTGATTAAAACTATCTTGTGAATGTTTTAATAGCCGTTTTTAACAGTCTTTTATTGATAATATTAATGTATTGTTATAATCAAGTGGTATATAAATTTTGTTAAATAAAAACAAAAAACAAAAATAATAGACACCTAATAAATCCATCTTCCCAATATTACCAAATTAGAAAAAATGTATATATGTATACAGGTATAAAGTCATTCGTTAGGCATTCCTGAGACTGATTATCCTATATGAATTCGTCTAATTACCTTTTATAGTAATCTAACCTAATGACCATCGCCACATCTTTTGACAGCAAATTTTTAAAAAGTGTTGCATGAATTAATTTTTTTGTTTTTTCAGTCCTTAATACGACTTTTCATCAGGTAAACACAGATTCTGCTGAGTAATAAAGTAATCTCTGCTGAGATGCATGTGCAGAAGGAAATATGACTATATCTGTCATTTTAATCAGCCTGCTGAAATGTGACTGAGCCATTAGCTCCACTGTCGCTGCAGGTTTGCTCCATCAAATGCCTTTTTATTATTATTTTGGAAACATTTCCAGAAATGAATTGTGAGAATAATTGTGTGGTCTAGAAAGCATCATTGATAGTAAAAGACTTTGAAAGAACAAATCTTTTATCAATTTATGCAAGCAATATAAATGTTTATTTGATTATGGTGTGTAGGTCCCAGCCTTTGGAGTCTGATCCTGCAATAATAGGGAGTGAGTAAAATGCAGATTATTTACTGAGGCCCAATTCACATGTGACATTTTCCACATGGGGATAATAACTTTGTAGGATATCTCATATACGGTATATTCATGTACACTTTCCTGAGTGAAAATTGCACAAATATCTATTGGGTTTTCTGCAGACTGACATTTGTTCCATTTCAGCAGTAAATAGTGAATTTTCCCAGGAAAAGCAGCAGGATAAAAGAAAAATCTCTAGGACCCATTCCTAGAATTCAGGGGGCAAATCATGGGACAAATGGAAGTGTGGATTAGCCATAAATAGTGTTGATAAAGAACTAAGGTAGGGTCGCGCGGGGACAGAAAAATAAGTTTCCTTCAAGTTTGGTTCTGAAGTTTTGTAGTTCTTTGGGACTACAAAGGCATTGATGTTGTACACATTAGGCTTCAGCCAGGATATGAATTCTATTGATGAGATAGCTATTGATTTGTCAGTCCTGGAGTTGGGTGCTGCAGTATTCCTACAACTGGGCCCATTCTTCCTGCAAATAAATCAACATTCTAATATGTATCACTGCAAATGGATCAAGAGGGTGTGTGATGAGGAAACCCATTATGAAGGCATTGCATTACACCTCTTGCATTTGCAGATTGGATTTGTTTAGTTCCATATCCCTCATTCTCTGTTGCAGCTGATACTGGTTTTGCTGCTGGGAAAGGGAAAGGGAAGACCAAAACTGTTTGGGGGGAAAAATGAATAGGAAATGTTGAATGCAACAACTGACTCCTAGTGATTGTGTTACTGCAGTGCTTGATTGAAGCTCAGCCCTAAGGAGAAAGACAAATGCAGAATGTGTGCAAGTTTGTTTGTGTGTGTGTGTGCGTGTGTGTGCGCGCGTGCACACAAACAAACAAATACACAGCCCACTCGTGTATGAAAATACAATTTGCCAGGTAGACAAACCTCTATAGAAGAATGAATGAGAGACATTTGGGGTCTATAGTTTCTGTAGCACGATATACACACCCTTACCCCAAATGTAGCATTTTGGGCATTATCATTTAGTATGGTCAAAAAGAAATAAAAGCAACTCTGATATTTTATATATCATTTTGATTCAAATTAGAGAAAGCAGAATTCTCTTTTGGCTGGAGAGAAATTGATTAAATTAGCTGGCTGACTTTAACAGAACTTCCCATTCTTCCTAAGGCAAATGCTGCAGAGGGTGTCTACTCGAACGCCACCTGAAATCTCTCTTACACCCTGAAGCATAAGGCTCAATTTATTCTCTTTCTAAATCTACATAAAAAAGAAAAGGATAACCCTTGATGTAACTATGTCAATAAGCTGTATGAAATGTATAAAGAGCTTGGTTGATAAGGTGCAATTGTTTCTCAGAGGTCAGTACTTTTCCAACATCACCACCTGCTTCTAGAGCCTTCATCATAAATAATTCCTATTAGCCTGGCATTCTTAAAACGTCAAGTGCATGCAGATTTGACTACATGTGTCAAAACACATTCCCTCAGTCCTTAGCACTCCTGGATTTGGCAGAGTCATCAATGCAGTAACAAGGCTGTCATCACTTAATCACACTGCCCAAGCATTAGCATGGTTAACACAGCTTAAATAAAAGGAATTTCCCAGATGTGAAATGTGAAATATCTTCTATCTTGATTGCTCTTTGTCCCCAGAGGAAATAAGTGCTATATAACCTACAGAGGTAAAGGCATATTATACCCCACAGTTTCCTGCAATGAAAGCTGCAACCACAGACCTATCTTTTAGGTTCTAAAGGTATCTTGGTTGCTGTGACAGTATTTCTCATAAAGTATTTTTCATAACTCGGGAAGATCAATCTCTATTAAGATTCAAGGCATGTTTCGTTTCTTCACCTAAGAATGGTTTGCATTTAGAGTGTTGAAGAATAAGAAGATCCCGCCTCAAAGAAGCCCATCCTTTATATTATAATCTAGGAGTGATTCCTCAGTGGGAAGAGGCAGTCCCCCAAAGAAACACAAGGAAGTGAGCTGCTCTGAGGGCAGGTAATTCGGCTCAGGGTAGAGATGTGGCAGAATTATCCACACTTGAAGCTATTTGGAAAAGAAAGAATGACAACCAGAGCAGATACAACCGTTCATCAGAACATTAGTTGTTATATTTATCATGGTGCACTTGCAGTTCACTCCCTGTACTGTGGGGCCTTGGTACACAATGTGGGAATTACTGTGCTGAGGTGACAATTCAGCACTCAGGCAATCTGCATAGAGTTTTCTATTCTGTATAGACACCCTTATTCCTGCCTGAGTGCAAGCCATTTAAACCCTGATCCACAGCTCTCCATTTAAAATAGGAAAAAAACCAGGACCATTATTCCATATGACTGGCATGAATTCTAGCGTTCACAAAGAGAGAGAGAGAGAATGAACAACAACTCCCATCAGCCCCAGCATGGCCAGTAGGCTAGGATGATGGGCATTGTGCTTTAGCAACATCTGGGAGCCAAAGTTTCACCACACCTGTTACAGGAGGTAGACAATAGTGTTTTCATTTCATTTCAGAGGATCCCAAAAATACTATGCTGCTTTGTAGGATTTTATCATATATACAACAAATACAGATACACAAGACTCCTTCTCCATGCTAGAATGTGAAATTTGGCTTCCTTGATGGTTTCAAGTATTCTAGCTACCTGATTTAAGCATTTCCCAGATAAACTGTGCTGCTTTTTTATTTGTACTCCTGTTATTTCTGTTGTATTGTTTTGTCTGACTTACCTGAATAAAAATCAAAGGGGAAAAAAATTCAGGATCAGTGCATTTGAGAGCAAATTTTCCATTATGGTGCAGAAACATTGGGTGGTATGGATTTCTTTGTTAATAAACCTGAAGAATAAACAGTAGCAGGAAAGGGGCTACATGCTCAGAGTGTTCGACTTAGCAGGCGTACAGTTGGTGGGCTGAATGTAATGAGCTAGTGAGATCCCTGGCTAGTTCCTAATTGCAATTCTTAAAAAAGAACACCTGTTTCAATCTTGCGGTCTCTTTTTATAATTAACACCTTTTTTTTGGGATGTGTCTTTGGTTTAGAGGAGACCTCTGGCTCTATTTGCAAGCTAAGCAGGGCTGAACAAGAGACATCCAAGAAATCTTAATGATGGGGTAATGACTTGAATATAATGTCTGTTCCTCCCCTTCAAATTAGCCCCCCTGTGGTGCATGTGAGAACTGTCTCTGCATTGCTGTCTTTCTTACTGTCCCATAAAACCCAGGACTCCCTGCGCTTTCCAAAACTGCTTCGCGTCTTCTAGCAAAAGTGAATCTATTAAGCCTATTTTTTTCTGGCTAAAGTCCAACCTAAATAATTCAATTTTTCCTGAGTCTGTTTTACCCACAATTTAATATCCTGTCCTAAATTGCTTGGTGATGTCGCTGTTGGTTATTTAACAGCTGTTGCATTCTGCCTCAGAGGTGGTTGCATTTCAGGGATTCCCTTCCCATCATGTTTTAAAATTGCTTTGGGATGAAAGGCTTTCTACAAATGATGTGTGTGTGTGTTATTGGGAAAGGAAGGGCTATAGAATTGCTGCTGGCTATGGGAAAATCTTGCTTGTTAGTTATTGTGCTGGGCTGATAGTGTGCATCTCTCTCACTTTTCCTTTCTTTCTTTCTTTTTTTTTTGCCATAGAGTCCAGCTCAGGCTGTGGAGAATTGTATTTGCAACGCATTTCTCTAAACAAGGATCTTAGTCTCCGGGAGCAAGGGACAAAAGGTCCCTTGTTCATTTAGTCCCATAGGATGTATAATTCCAACAGTCAGAAAGCAAATGTGAATCACTCTTCTCTCTGAATAAAACTTTTCCTGCTTCTCTTTATTCTGCCTCAGAGTGCAGAGCTTGGCTCTGGTAGTGATACAGACCTGGCTTTGAGCTGCAGAAACCTTTCTTGTAAAATCAAAGGCATGTGTGCCAAAACAGCACGATGGTTAAGCCTGTTATTTGTGCTCTGCAGATCCTTGAGAGGAGGGGAGGATCCTGAAGAATTCGATTCTGATCAGGTCTGCTTTGGAGCACTTAAACAAGCCTTGTTTCTATGTCCCACAAATCACTCAGTGTCTGTGGCCTGCCCTTGCCCTGCACATGAGTCTGCTATAGTGATGACACAGATGTAGAAAACTCTCTTAAAATCACACATTTGAATCCAGACTGCCTAGATTTTCTAACCATTAGCACTGCCTCTGTGCTCCCAGCAGTATCTCCCTCTTATTGATGTTTACTGGCCTATTGCAAAATTTAGTTTGATGTGACTGACTGTCAGGCAGGTTTGAAGGGCCAATTGGGAGAGCGCACTCAGGAAGAGCCACTTCCAATGTCGTCAGTCCCCTCCCAAGGTGATCCCTGGTGAGCTTACCTAGCAATGGTGGGTGGTAGCAACAGCAATCACTGCCAAGTGGATGGGAGCCACCATTTAAATTTCCCACAATTCTTCAGAGTGATGCTACATCAGGGGCATTGTTGGAATTGGGAGATTCCAAACTATGCTTCCAAGGGAATCTAGGGTGTAGGTGTCAATGGTTGCCCCTGTGAAGTAACTAGGTTCCCACAGGTTGTCAGAGAGTGCCACATGCTGACACCCAGCTGGCTGTTAAGAATTCAGCTTGCTGTTGAGATCAAAGGAAGCTCAGACAGGAAGTTAACACCACTCAGCTCTTGCCAAAAGAAGGTAGTATAGAGATAGATTAGGTAAAAATTGATTTTTTTAACTGCTGAAAGACTAGAATGTAAAATTATAGTACATTAAGATAAACTATTAGGATAAAAACCAAGCTGGAAAGGATTTGCTGAAATATTTAATTGAACTAGAATACAAAAAAGGGAGGTGTGAGGAGGTCAGGGAAATAAGTAAATGAAAGACAAGACATGGAAAGATGGAAATGTTTTTAATTGTTCTTATTTTTCTGTATTTTGTATTCTTTGTTTCTTTTTTCCCTTCTTTCTTTTCTTCTTCTTCTTCTTTTTTCTCTCCTTTTTGTAACTTTTTTGAAACTTTAATAAATATTATTTAAAAAAAATAGAGATAGAGTAACTGTCAAATGAGGCCCTTACTTGGGTGCCTCTCCCACGAGAGGTTGAGAGGATGGCAACATGGGAACGGGCCTTTTCTGTGGTGGCTGCCCATTTGTGGAATGCTCTCCCCAGGTCCTTTCATTACATATCTTTAGGCACTAAGCAAAAATATTTCTTTTCAGCCAGGCATTTGCCAAATTAACATACTATGGCCTTTGTGGGAAGGGGCTATTGGTTTGTTTTTGCTTTAGCTTTATTATGCATTTGTTCTTTCATTTTGTATTTTGATGTAGTGATCCGCCCTGTGATCTTCGGATGAAGGGCGGTATAATAATAATAATAATAATAATAATAATAATAATAATAAAATATATATATATATAATTAAAAACAATGGCTCTTTCTTATAGTCAAGCTATCCTTGGATTGACTCAGATATTCTATCCCAGCTGTTTGGTCTTAAATGGGTACACTTTCCAGCTTAGGTTTCAATTTCAGGGCTTGTTATGCCTGTGTATCCTTTGAGACAAGCATTACCAAGATTTTGTCCTACAGTTCCAGATCTGAATCTGCCAAACTTTGGTGCCTTGTATAAAATCTTCAAAGTCCGTCTTGCTTGCTGATCTGAGCAACTAGGAAGTTTCTTCCAGTTGGCTACAGACTAACTTTGCTGGGTTTGACACTTGGAGTTGCCATAACAGTATTATTTATAAAGTGCCATATTTGGCAAGCAGTGAAGACACTCCTATTTCACCAGGCACTTGGTTTGTTTTATTTATTCTCCTTCTGTTGTAGTTTATTTTATTTTGTTGCAGCTTCTGTTTCCTTTAGCTCTCTGTCATGAATGTTTTTTTATTATTATCATCACTTTATTGTGTATTTTTTTAAAAAAATGTTACAAGCTGACTTGAGAGCCTTGGTGTTGAAAGGCAGATTAGATCAGTGTTTCCCAACCTTTTTTGGGCAAAGGCACACTTGTTTCATGAAAAAAATCTCGAGGCACACCACCATGCCAGATGGGGAAAGGTCACTTTTTACTTATGTAAAAAAAAATAAAAAAATAGTAACAGCATAGAAGGTAATGGTTATCTCTTTGATGTCTGATGGGAGGGCATTCCACAGGGCGGGCGCCACTACTGAGAAGGCCCTCTGCCTGGTTCCCTGTAACCTCACTTTTCACAGTGAGGGAATTGCCAGAAGGCCCTTGGCACTGGATCTCAGTGTCTGGGCTGAACGATGGTGGCGGAGACGCTACTTCAGGTATACTGGACCGAAACCGCTTAGGGCTTTAAAGGTCAGCACCAACACTTTGAATTGTGCTCGGAAAGGTACTGGGAGCCAATGTAGGTCTTTCAAGACTGTCGTTACGTGGTCTCGGCGGCAGGTAGCAGCGCTCACAGCTTACGGACTGCACCGTGTAACAGGTGTCTGGCCCAGCAGCCTAAGGCGGACAAGCCACTGAAACAGGCATTCAGAATCCATTCATTTCATAAAACCTGCAGGGCTCAATCTCTGTGTTTGTGTATGTGTGTGTTTCTGTTTTGCCCAAGGGTCTGGGGGTGGGAGAGAGCTCTTTAGCATGATGCTTTTAAAACAATTAAATTATCAACAAACAAACCTGATGATACGAATAGCAACGTCAGGTGCTACCGGGGGGGGGAGGGGGCCTACTCGGAAGTAAATACTGCGTCCAGGCGCAATTAGCGCTGATTTAAGGTGCACCAAGACTGCCTAAAAACCTCACCAAAGATATGCAACAAAGCGCTTCGTTGCAGAGGGGAGAGTTTGTGCACCGTGGAGGCTGGAGGGCTTCTATTCTACATGCGGGGGTTGGGGGGGCGAGGAAAATGTGCTCCGTGGGGGGGCGGGGAAGGCAAGAAAAGGAGCTGAGCTCTAACTATAGGCTCCCACGCTTGAGCACGCCCGACTCGGTGGGGCGGACCACCCTCTCTCCTGGAGGAGGAGGAGGAAGAGAAGGAGGAGATTCCCATCCACGGCGTGGCCTCCCGCGCTCCTGAACGGGAAATCTCTGCAGCCCAAGACTCTCCGCGAGGCAGCTCCTCCCTTCCTGCTTTGAGCCGCCGCCAGCCGCGCCCCCCTCCCCAGTTATCTGCTGCCTGCCAAGCCCCGCCCCTCTTCATTGTCCTCCCCTTCTGTTTATTCCCCTTCCTCCATCCCTCGCTTTTTTCCCTCTTTCCTTTTTTTTAAAAAATATTTTCTCTTCCCCTTCTTTTTTCCCACCCTTTCTTTTTTCTCTTTCTCCCCCCCCTCCCCGCCCTCCTGGGTTAAAGGATTTGAGCAATGGGTCTGGAGGTGGAGCTCGTCGGAGGATTAGCCCGACTCGCCCGCCTCCCTCCCACGGCACACTAGGCAACGTCCGGCGGCACACTAGTGTGCCGCGGAACACCGGTTGGGAAACACTGGATTAGATATATGCTTTTAATAAATAAAAGATTTTTTTTCTGGTATCCTTCTTTGGTGGATTGAAACACCTAGGCAGGTACCACAACTATCCCACGTACAATACTGCAGCAGCTTGACTGCCCTTCCTCTTATGATTAGCTTATTGGATATGGTGCAGATTGAAAGCATTAGAGCATCTAGGAAAGAACCAAGACTGGAAAGGCATTATGATAGTACTTGATAGTGGTGATGATGCTGTTGCAGAGTGAATCAACTCAAGCACATGGTAACGCTTTATTTAAGGACAGCTGTAGCTGATTTTTACTCCCACTGGGGAGTAAACCTCATAACGTAAATATTCCTTTCCAAATAATTGTGATTAGGATTGCATCATTAACTCAGGGTCTATATCTGGGAGGCCAGGGGCTGCCTAGGTTTCAGTAGCTGAGCAGCTTGCCTTTCTCCCATCCAGAGGTCATTCTAAACCTGGCATGGAAAACCTCCACCCTGTGATGCCATAGTTCCAAAATAACACAAACCTGCCAATTATCTGACCAATGGGCAGGTGACATCAGGTGATGGGTTGGGTGGCTGGGTTCATTTCTGTGTTGGAACTGGCATATGCAGACAAACTAGCAGGATTTAACTCCCCGCTTATCAGCAGATGAGTGTGGGGCTATATCTTTCATTGTTTGGCTGTGTGTCCCACTTTCCCTGTTTGACTTATCTCCTGTTGGTCTCCTGGTCTTCTGGTCTACTTATCTCCTGGTCTACTGGTCTACTTCCTCACCCCTTACCTAAACTGTAACTCTGGGTTTATGGAGAAAGCCAGTCTACATGCTATACATTGAAGGTAGGCAATGTAGGTGCTCTCCATATTTTGTTGGATCCTCAACTACCATCAACTTCAACTAGTATGACTAAAGGTCAGGGATGATGGGAGTTACAATCCAACAACATCTCGAGGGCATCACCCCTGCTGCAGATAACAGAAACTGCATATTTTGGTAGTGTCCAACAATGCCCGGTGGAAACCCAGCTGTGTGACATAGCAGCCTATATAATTGTTGATTTGTACTTGCTTTGGTGCCATACTCTTGCCATTACTTCAGTGGTGTGGAAATACAGTAGTGGCAAAGTGTTTTCTTGCCATGCCATGCCATTAAATAGAAGGTCCCTGAACTCACCTGGGAGAAACAGCAAGATCCTTTCAGCTCTCAGGTGGATTGCCTTCCCTCTCCACTCCCCCAGAGGACTGGGTTTGAGGTGGTATTGGAAGTAGCCAATACTGCTCCTTCCAAGTAGCCTCAGGGATTTTACATGAGTGTAGCAGCACAAGAAGAACTGGCACTGTAGCAATTCTTGCAGAAAGAATGAGCCTTCACATTGGGTAATGGTGTCTCTGGCGCAACAGGAAAACAACACAGTTTACATGTAAACAGGCTGTGGATGTTAAGACAGAACTGTCGGGGGATATCTAGGGCTGGACTTTGAGAACATGCAGGCAGTTAAGTATGACCACTCTGATTCCCTTCTTCCTACCCTAGATCTTGTGTGATGCTATTTCATGAAACATACATGGGTTTGCCTTCACATTTAAAAGTGTTATGGCTGTGTTCTACTTCCATTGTCAGAGGCAGCAATGCTTCTGAATATCAGTTGCTTGAAACCACAGGAGGGTAGAGTGCTGTTTTACATAGGTCCTGCATGTAGGCTTCCCATGCCCACTGTGAGAACAGGAAGTTAATTAGATCAATGTTTCCCAGTTTACAGCTGTTGTTGGACTACAACCCCCATCATCCCTAGCTATCATGACCAGTGGTCAGGGATGATGGGAACTGTAGTCCAAAACCAGCTGGAGAGCCAAGTTTGAGAAACACTGGGCTAGATGGACCACTGGCCTGATCCAGCAGACCCTTCTTATGTGTGGCACACCAGCATCATGGCAATACTGGTGCTAATACATGAATATGATTCTTAGAGCTCTCCTGCGTTCTTGCTCCCCTGGCTTGAAAACATTAGCTCTCCACATCACTTGTCCGTGTCTGGGTTTGCCCTTGGGGACAAAACACAGAAGGCAACGTACGTGCCAACCGCTGAGTAATTTGTAGAGAAAATTGTTTTGGGTGTAGCATTCCCCCTTGGACCTGCATTGCTCTGGCTTGGTGAATCTGACACAAAGCTGTCATTGTCTGTACAGTTATGTTTCGTTCCCACATGCCATGCAATCAGGGTTGCAGTAAAAAAGAGACTCCACTCTGCCTGGGAATAAAACTCTGCTAAAGATCAGCTATAAACCCCGCCTGTGTGGCAAGAAATAGCCAGTGAAAAGGAATTCATTAACCTCAGGCAGTTAAAGGAGCCTGAAGTACAGTACACCAAGCAGAAGGCAACAGAAAGCTAGAGTCAGCATTGTTAACAGAGCTGGCTCAGTAGAGAGACAAAAAACCCCAACAAGCCTTGATTGGTGCAAATGAAAGCATTCATTTTGGTTCATAATGATTCCTTGTGTCACGTTATTCATTATTACTTGTGTGTATTTGGGCAGCTGCCTGAAGGAAACATTTGCAGATTCCAACAACTCGGGAAGTTCTGGCACCAGCAATTAGTTCCTTGCAGGGAAATTCAGACTGGAAAGCTTCTAGTGAGCTGTGTGTGTGTATTTCTTGTTGGAATCGTTTTATCATTTATTTGATCTGCTGGAGAACAGTAATTGTGGGGTGTGTCTGTGTCTAATGGTTGGTCCCCAGACTATTCAGTGAATCCTAATAGATATCAATTGCAGTTTGAATTAAAACCTTGCAATTTGGGTATAACCCTAATACCAAAACATCTGAACCAGCTTATATGGGGAATGCGCATGTCATATAAGTACATCATTACTGGAAGTAGATGAACTAAAGGCTGCATAGATCTTATGGTCCTCAAACACTGTGTCCATTGATGTCTGTCCCAAAGTTATATGAATATGCTAAGCAAAGCAGCAGTCATAATGAAGAAGACTGAGGGGAGGAAATCAGCCCAAAGACAATTGAATTCAGAAGGTCCCAGGTTCAATAGCTGGTGTGTCTAGGGAGGGCTGGGAGAGACTTCTGTCTGAAACCCTGCGGAGCTGCTGCCAATCAATGTAGACAGTACAGAACTACATGGACCAATTGTCCAAGTTGGTATAAGCCAGCTTCCCATGTTCCATATTAATATAATTGCATACACTTGCACTAGTTTGTGTCAGCTTATTTATCCCCATGCTGCAGCAGTCCTTAGGCGATAAATCCTGCCAACTCAGAAGACTTAGAAAATTGCCTTAGGAATCTGATCAAGGGTGTGGTTCAAATCCCTTAAATGAATATTAATTTTATCTTCAGCATATGTTGGCTTTCCCCCAGAAGTCAGCACAGAAGAGGCTTTGCAAATATCTCTACTATCTCTTGGCTTAATCTACTTCACAGTATCGTTGGAATAAATTTGTACTCTAACATGTAAAGCACCCTACAGATGTTGCTGAACTATAGCTCCTGTCATCCTGACCCTTTGCCATGCTCCCTAGGGCTGATGGGAGTTTGACCACAGCCAGGTGGAAGACCACAGCCAGGTTAGCAATTCCTGCCGAGGAAGAAAGGGTATACATGTAATAAATGAATAAAATATCTCTTCCTGACTAGTTACATTGGCAGGGCCTTTAATAGCTCTCTAGGTGTCTTGGTAATGCAGGGTGTGCGGTGCTAGACTCCCATCTTCCCAGGACCTTTGGTTCAGACCCCAGTATATCATGGTTACTCTACTTAAAAGCACTGGATAATTCACTCACCAAGGCCTTCTGAATGATATCCATTAAAGCCAATACAACTACTTCTGCTACTGCCATTACTACACATTTATATAGGTATCTTTTTAGTGTTCACAGGGCTTCACTCTCCCTCTCCCTCTCCTCCCCACTCTCACATACAATCTCAATCCTTACACTCCTGTGCCAGACTTCCATCTTCAGAATTTTTGGCTTTAAGAAGTTATTATTTTAAAGGTTCAGTTTTATGTTTGTATATATAACTTAAGAGAGCATTTGACACTGTTGCCTGCTAGTAGTACCACACCCACCCAAGAGCAAGGGCAAATCAGCTGGATAAATAAATGTTCGCCTTTTGGAGCCTGTGATTATATAAGCTGGGCGGAAGAGGGGCTAATCCTAGCTACCTAAGTTGGTCTTATTTGTTTAAGCTCCGGAGTATTCAAAAGTGCCACAAGGCAGTTGTTTTTGCTATAACAGGATAAGGAGGCTACTCCTTTAAAATTTATAGAAAGTATTTGACTAAAGCTATGGAAATGAAGGCCCTGGAGAGCCTTGCTGGCTCATTGTGAATTACTCACCCACTCACAGCTTGGCAGATGCTAATCAGAGAGTTCCCTTTGGCTACTTCCCCTTTCTCAGTGGGAACACTTCATTTCTATGCTTTTTTACTCAGTTGTGCTTTGGTTTAGGCTCACAGAGCGTTTGTAAGAACAGGGCCATCCGGAGATCTTGTCTAGTTCAACCCTGTATGCTTTGTGGGTGGGGGGAGCTATCTTTCCTCTTCCAACTTAGAGACATCAAGTTCAAAATGTACCACTGTGTATGTTTTGCATTGATTTTAATTCCCGGTTGCCTGCTGTGGAGACACTCTTGAATCAGGCTTAAATTGTCTTAAATTGCTCTACTTGAAGCTGATTTTGATGATAAACAAGGCAAAACTGATTTAAGATATGCTTGGATTGGGTCTTGTCCATTTGATGGGCTTGATACACTGAAAGATAGCTGGGTGAATGGGTTTGCAGCAGGTTTGCAATTAGTTGGGTATTCATATTGCACTTCACACCAGTCAGTACTGCTACAGGCCACCCCAGTCTTTGAGTGGTGCAAGATTCCAGGGGTTCCAGGCATGCTTACCCAGAGTCTGTGTTTCCTTTTGAAAAATGAGGCACGGCGGAGACTGTGGTGTCTTTATGGTATATGGTTTATATACAATCTGAGCCTGCGATGGAGGGTTTCACAGCATTACACTCAAATAGGGTCTTGCCTCCTCCATAAATGCAGCATGGGATTCAAGCAGACATCAGCCATTCTTCTGCCGCCTGCTTTCTGCTTATCACAGAACATAACTCCTACTCCCAGTTTCTAACCCACATTGCTTTATCTGCAAAGTGAAAGAGGCATCAGCCCTTTGCCATCCTTTGGTGCTTTGTTGTCCTAATGGGTCATCACACCCAGGCTAACATGTCATGCAGGAGGTTTGATCTGGCTTAATTAGCTTTTGACATGTTGTGGGAAGCATTGACTTGGGCTAATTAGCTGTTGGCATATGTTGATTACGGGATTTAGAAGCATCTAGTACACAGCTTAAATATGTACGGGGCTGGCCCAATACACATGATCTAATACACAGGGTCTAGCTATGTTTTAAAACCTCCTTGTTGTTGTTTAGTCGTTTAGTCGTGTCCGACTCTTCGTGACCCCATGGACCAGAGCACACCAGGCACTCCTGTCTTCCACTGCCTCCCGCAGTTTGGACAGGCTCATGTTTGTAGCTTCGAGAACACTGCCCAACCATCTCGTCCTCTGTCGTCCCCTTCTCCTTGTGCCCTCCATCTTTCCCAACATCAGGGTCTTTTCCAGGGAGTCTTCTCTTCTCATGAGGTGGCCAAAGTATTGGAGCTTCAACTTCATGATCTGTCCTTCCAGTGAGCACTCAGGGCTGATTTCCTTAAGAATGGATACATTTGATCTTCTTGCAGTCCATGGGACTCTCAAGAGTCTCCTCCAGCACCATAATTCAAAAGCATCAATTTTTCGGTGATCAGCCTTCTTGATGGTCCAGCTCTCACTTCCATATATCACTACTGGGAAAACCATGGCTTTAACTATATGGACCTTTGTTGGCAAGGTGATGTCTCTGCTTTTTAAGATGCTTAAAACCTCTTAGCCATAATTAAATCATAACCTACTGGACCCAGAAATTTAAGGGGTATCTAGTACTCAGATCTCATAGCAATACATTTACCCACCCACTTCTAGTGGTCACGTAGCTGAACTTTGGATCTAAGTTCTAGTCTTTCCTGTGGAAGTACAGTACTATACAGTACTATATGGCATATATGTGTACATATATGTGGCATATATCTCAAAACAGTAGTCAGCATGGTTCATGGTTTTGTTTCCCCCTCTGTAATGCGAGACTTCCCCTGCCTTGCCGTCACACTGCAAGTGACAGATATTTTTGTTTCCAATTCCAATGCTGATCTAGCTTTCAGTGCTGTAGATGTGGGATGGGAATTCAAACCACTTCCCCTGCAGAGGGAAATAAACCACATTTGAAATCTCACTAACAGGGAGCCCTACTTGCAAAGGACAATCAGGAACTTGCTTTAAACTCCCGATTGTTCATTTGTAGCCACTTCTGATGTGACATATGATATCAGGTGTGGAACATGTCTGGGTGGTTTGTGGAGAACAGCCTTGCGGGCCCAATTGGGATGTGCTGGGCCTAATTATGTCCTTGGGCTGCAGGTTCCCCACCATTAATAAGTTATCTTGTGCAATTTGAATATGTATTTTTTCTTTTACCTTAAAAGTGAAACTGTGGAGAAACATTTTACGATGCTCCCAGAGGCCACAGAAAAAAGCCTTGGGAACCTGTTCCAACCCTGAATCAACAGTTTGATTTCCTAGCCCCTGATATTAGTTGCCTGTCTTTTAGAGTCCTTTAAAATATATACACATTGTGTGTATAAACCATTTGCACATGTTGGGATAGCAGTATGCCCTTTTCTTGTCTTAAAAAGTGTCTTGGGCAATCCTGAAACTCAGTATAGGTGGCAACCATTTTAGGTCTGTCCTATTGATGCATGATTGCTGATGCACAGATCCTTTTGGACCTGGAAGAGGGTGAAACAGAAGCAGGACTGGGGGTGCAATGAGGAGGAATGTGGGTGGGGCATGTTTATGCACGTTGTGGCAAAGCATGCAGGAGCCGAGCATGGAACATCCATGCAAAATAGTCGCCAACTGCACCCTATTTTGCCAATTCAGAGTAAACCCGTGAACAATTTGATCTCCATATGGGCTCATTTAAAGGAAGTACATAGAAAGAGAGAGCGTAAGAGGGTACTTGTTGATAATGTGGCTTGCCCTTTAGAGTAGGGAGTAAGATGTCTGTTGTCATCTGTTGTATATCTGAATGGTGCTGAAATAGTTACTTCGGGGACAGATCGTACTGTAGATAACTGCAGTCCTTTCTTTTGGTCCTGTTGAATAAGCCTGATAACTGTGTAGAGCCCTATTTCTTATCACACTCCACAGAAACTTTCACAGGAACTCTATATGACAGCAAAGGGAGCTGTCTGGCTTTATCTCCCAATACATTGCTCAACCAGAAATCAGGTGAAATTGCTATGGCAACTGGCAGATGACAGTGAGTCTTGTTACCTTGGAAACAAGGCAAAACTCCAAGAAAAGACCCATCTGTAATTTTGAATTTCCATATGCCTGTTCAAACTAATTTTTTTTACAAGAGAGAGGAAAGGAAATGATACTTGCCTGCTGTTCTAGGATGCAGCCCCGTCTGTGTGAACAAAGCATCTTAGAAACTTCTGAGAGATTTGGCTAATGGAACACAGTATTGTGCCACTGCTCCCCTCCTTCTATTTTTAACCTTTATTTTCCAGCTGTAGGTGTTTTTAAAAATAATATTTAGGTAGAGAGATGTGTGAGTGTGTGTTCCCAAAGCACTAACTGATATATGCATATATTTGAAAATAGTAGAAGATCATTTATTTTTTAATTGGTCCCTCTGATAAATTCTTCCCTGGAGTCATTCCTTTTTTGGGTTCTGCCTAGCTTACCATGTTACCTAGATATTATCTATTACTTTTGCAATTGTCTCCAAAGAGTGTGTGTGTGTAGCGATCATATACCGAGTCTGTATTACTTCCCTCCACTTTAGATGGTTGAGTGATCTGTGGATCTATGGCTTGCTGGGAGAATGGGTCAAATGTCCCATTTGTCTAACAAATGGTGTTGGGGTGGTTGTATAGGAGCTGGACATGTCTAAAGAGTTTCCCATTGCAGAGAAGACGGAATGGCAATATTGTCTGGTAGATGGAGAACCCATTTGGGATTCTGCATGTGCGTGTGAAAGCCTAATTAACTAGATTTATAGACTTTCTTTCCTGAGAAACTTTGAATCCCTTTTAAAAGCTTGGCTTCCTTAAGCCTGATTATGTTAAAGTTTTGGGTCTCTTAGCTCCCTTCAATTTATTAGGAGAGATTCACATGACTTAGCAGCAGAAGCTGGCCGCAAAATGCTGATTGGGCTGAAATGAAATTTCTTTTCTCTACCGGTGGGCACTGAAGCCACTGTTCTGTGCCCTCTGCCTTCCAGTCCCTCTAAATCATGAGTTAAAGCATCTATGTCAGCACAATGTTCTGAATAGGTATGAGCAGAGTTTTTGAAGTGGGAAACCCCTTGCTGGTTCCTATGGCTGAGCGGAGTTTTTTGTTTCGGGGTTGGAGTGATGATTTCATTCTTGCAGCTGCCATTTTTATGGCTCTTAAGGAGACCTTTCTAAGCAACTGAAGGCTCTACCGTCCCAGCCAATATTGGTCCAGAGCCAAGCCTTGGATGAACAAAACACATGCAACTTAAAGGACCACAAAGTTCACCTTTTGTCTGTCTCAGTTTAGATTTGGGATTGAGATGAAATTCATGATACCTTAAAAACAGGGTTGTAAACAGCCACTCAACCGGCCACCTGTGAAAAGCAAGAACTGACTCCAGGTGACTCGGAAGCGCTCTCTCTCTCTCTCTGTGTGTGTGTACGTGTGTATAAATTGGGAGTTTTCTCTCTTTCAAGACAGTATATGTGAGCAAACAGGCTGTTTAAAAATAGTTAACATTTGTAGACTTGTTCCCTAAATTGTTTTAAATGCCTGCAGTCTTCAAACTGGAAAAGATTTGCTACCTCTTCATTAGAACAATCTCTAATTAGGGAAGGTTAGGCAATGTTAGGCATATGCAGTACCTATAGTATGCCCCACAGCCTGCACTCTTGTGCTGCTATTATTATTATTATTATTATTATTATTATTATTATTATTATTATTATACCATGATGCGACTCATCCTGCGTTAGTTATTCCAGGTGAAAAGTTGAAGGGGGCAAAGGGTAACTCAGAATAAGTATAAATAATTATTTCTTGTTAAGTGTATTACTGTCCAAACAATTTGGGATGGCACAGAATTTAACAGATTACTATACTATATACTATATTATATTTTATAAACAGATTACGGTACCAAATTTACAATGTGCTAAAACTAACCAACCAACAAAATTCCATCAAATTTGTTAGTGCTTCTAGGTGCCCTTTTCAACTGTACCAAGTGGGTGTAAATGTCTCATTTTGATAGCATGTCTCACTTGCTTCCAGGTTAAAATGTCTAGAGAAGGGAAACACATGCAGGATTAGGCACCAGGTGATATGGGCATTCCTCCCAGCTGTTATGTTGATGAGCATCTCATAACTGATAAAATCCTGTCTGCTACCAAAGTATTAAGGGATGAACTGGCATTTGCAAAAGATTTACTACCAGCTGTAATATGTAGAATTGAGAAAGAACCTTTAATGAGTATTTATTTTATTTTTTTGGTATGAGTGACCCAGAATATTTTTTTTAATGCTCAGTGATTGTCAGGGAAACAAAAATAGCTCTTGGTTGATAATTTAGTTCCTTAAATAGCTGTTGAGATTTGGGAGTGAAGGAGAATTAATTTAACAGGGAAGGCGATTTTAACAAGTTGCTTATGCCTCCAGGACCAGCTGTGCATGAAAATGGCTCAGAGATAGATTCCGTGTTAGCGATTCCAAAACCATCTAATTCTATTTGTGAAGGCTTTCTAAATGGTAATCATGCCGTGTGTGAAAGATGGTAGTCCTCAGGGGTCAGGGGGATTTTTCCTCCTGCCCCTGAAAGCATGGTAGAGGACACAAGGAATTAATACTTTCATCATTGCCTAGGGTTGCCACTGCAGAACCACCAGAAATGCTAAGATGAAATGGCCCAGTGGCCTGATGCCCTTTGGCAGATGTAAATTTAGCAACCTTACTATGCAGATCCACATTAATGGGACACTCAGTCTTTGATGTAAGCGTCTTAATCTTTGTATTATGTATTACAGCATTTTGTGTCCTTCTCATGGGGCAGGAGTGCATAATGTGTTGGCTAGTGAGTTACACTTGGCTGCAGATACCAGGTGGATCCACTAGTCAATGTGCACCTTTTGGACAGAGATTGTTCTCACCCCAGCTCAAAGCAATGAGCTTCACTTATTGCAGTGGATTTGTAAAGACTTAGTAGCTGTATTATCAGCCCTCATTAATGCTCTCTGGGATGCCAGTTGTGCCCACTTGTTGCCATGCCCAGTTATGTTGTGACAACTTAAATGTCCCTGCCAGCTCCAAGTGGTCTCTGCCATACCTTTAGGTGGCCTTAGCCACTCTCTCTCAGACTCAGTCTCCCCTCCGTCTCATCTGCAACATAGGAGATACTGTCTTGTGAAACAGGGTTGTAAAATTTACAGCTAGATAATGCATTGTGAAGTGCTTTGAACATTTGAAACTGCAATACAGTGGTACCTCGGGTTACATACGCGTCAGGTTACAGACTCCGCTAACCCAGAAATAGTGCTTCAGGTTAAGAACTTTGCTTCAGGTTGAGGACAGAAATTGTGCTCCGGCGGCGCGGCAGCAGTGGGAGGCCCCATTAGCTAAAGTGGTGCTTCAGGTTAAGAACAGTTTCAGGTTAAGTACAGACCTCCGGAACGAATTAAGTACTTAACCCGAGGTACCACTGTGTAAATATTAAGTCTCATCATCATCACCTGAAAACAGTGTAGGTTATTATTGGTAAGTCACCTTACACTGTCAGCCGGTCAGTAAATGTTGGTACAGGGGATGGATTTTAGAGCTGTTTGTCTATTTGACCTTTCCTCTTTCTCTTTTTACTTTCTCTTTTGCAAAAAAATAAAAAAATCACATGGTATGTATTTCTCTGAAAGCCCAGCAGCTCCTTAGTTATGTTATTGTGTGGAGCTGGTCAGCTTCCAGTTAATAACAAAGTGAATATTTTACCCTTTGGAGTTGCAGAAGAGAATTGTGCAAAGAAATATGAAGCGAGTGACTGCAAAAGGCAAACAAAGGCTGACATTTATTACTTTAGACCACATCTCATGATTTTGTGGGCTTTGGTCATAATATATGAATGCCTGAGGTTGACAATTAGACTGTTGTGAATGGCTGTGGACAGTGTTAGAAACAGGGATATGAAATCTAGGAGTTAAATGGCACCTTAAACCTAGGTTATGGGTGCAACAATGGAATGTCTCGGCACTTTTTTTTAACAAGAATACAAAGCTGAAAATGAATGAACTGCAGTTAAAATATTAGAAGAGAGATTCAGAGGTTTTTATTTTTATCTTTGCTGCAGCAGCTTCTGACATATAGGAACTACCTGTATCAACAGGGCTTTGGGCTTCTCTGCTCTTCTCCCTTCTAATCACTAGGTTAATTAACACTCTTCCTCTGCCAGGAGCTATGCTTTCTCCTTCCTAGGACTGCAAGGGTTAGGATTATGATTCCTTCCTTCCTCGCCTTCTCTGCCTATGGGGGACTTTTGTGGTAGCGGGCCCTTAAACAGGCAGCGCCAGCAGCTTCCCATCTGAGCAGCCAGCAGCTTCCCATCTGAGCAGCCAAGTAATGTGTAGCCAAGCTTTGGATGGAGCTGTGATATCACAGTAAGTCAGTGGTTCAGTTTATGGGGACACACAAATCAGTGCAAGGATTTATAGATCCAGGGATATTCTTTTGAGGCAGAGGAATCTTTATTGCTGTGGAATACTGCCTTTTATTGCAGGGCTTCAGCCCCTATCTTATCGTTTGAGAGGAATCTTGCAGTCACTTAAAATATTTCCCTGGCTGAGAAGATTCATTGCTGCTGCTACTATATAATGGGACCCCAACATAATGACTCAGAATTATAGCAAAGCATTTTATAGCAAATTCCTGTTCACTGTTAAAGTCTTTATAGTGTCAGAGGGAGCCGTTTCCAGCTTTGATTTGTATCTGAACTAGGGGCCTGTTTGAATGCATTGTACTGAATAAAACAACAGGCAGTTGCACACGCATGAACAAACAAGCTCCCCGACACAGAAACTATTCTTGTGCCTGCTTGTTTTGTAATATGGTCACACTTGCACACAAATATAAAATGTTCGAGTACAGAACACTCGCAGATTATTAGAGTTGCATTAGAAACAGTTTCATATCAGCATGTACACACGATTGTAAGCATATGTGGGTAAACCTTTAGGTAGCCAATGACAGTAATTTACAAGTTGAAAATGAAAGCAAGTGCCACAAACAAATAAAAGGCAAAAGCAAAAAGCAGCAACAGTTAAAAAAACCAAAATCAATCAAGAAGTGCATAAAAACAAGCACAGCAGCCATCTGAAAGCAAAAAACACCAGCGAAAAACCAAAGCACCTCAACAGGTAGGGGTTCTTCCTAAATAGGAAGGTCTTCACCTAGTGATGAAAAGCCAGCAGGTGGACGGGCTGGACAGGCCTCCTTAGGAAGGTACAGCCACAGAGAAGACCATGAAGCCAATGAATAAAAGCTCCCCAAACAGCATGAATATATCTGAATAGTGGTATAAGACTGTTGTAAAAGTGTGTCAGAGGCTGCAGCCTCAGCAGGGGCACCAGGAGAAAGGAGAGACTGTGCTGCTGTTGACCACTTCTTTGCCTCACCTATCTTCCATACATACTTTGCAGAAGCTTTTAATGGGGCTCAATGAGTATCATGTATCTCACTCTGGCCCTTCAGTGCCTTGCTTTTCTGCTACAGTTCCCACCTTTGAATGGAGCTGGGTGATCACACACAGGCTGAATCCCTACATAACACCCCTCAGGTCATCTGCTCTGCTGGTAGCTAGACTGCTCTCCATCCACTTGCTTTTGTTTCTATCTCCAGTCAGATAGTTTCCATCTCTTTTCAAGCATCAGTCATCTTTCCCTGCAATTCTCCCCCTCTCTGGTGCTTTCGTGACCTCTGTTTAGTAAAGGCACCGCCAACATCTCCATAGCAACGCAGGGTGCTCAGAAGGAGATACGGGGATCGGCTGGCCATTGTAGGGCTTTGAGTGATGTTGCTGCTTCTCACAAAGGAGAGGCATGATAACCACAAATAGCCTGCACATAAATACAGTATCCCCACTGGATTTTGTAAGGATGGCGGAGTCTTGTCCATAGAGCTGTATGTGGTCACCCACATACTGAATGTATAGCTGTAGAAAGTGAAAAATTAAAGATATCATCACATTTGCATCTCACCTTTCCTCCAATGAGCTCAAGATACTGTACCTGGTTCTCCCTGTGCCCATTTTATCCTCACAGCACAACCCTGTGTGATAGGTTAGGCTGAGAGATGGTGATTGGCCCAAGGTCACCCAGTGAGCTTCGTGTCTGAGTGGGGGCTTGAACTCTGGTCTCCCAAGTACTACTTTGACAGTCTAACCACTACCCACACTTTCAAGTATATAAGATGTTCAGAACTCACTCACAAACCCTTGGGTGGTATCATGTTTTTATACATGTTTTCATTTTTATACAGCTACAAAATTCAGGACCACAAATATTAATACTGATCTACTGGCCAATGTCTTTCAGAATTAAGAGCTTCTCCTTACCTGGGGTTTATACTTGGGGCATCTCCCTTTAGAGCAGAAATGGAGAACTTGTGGCACTGCAGATATTGCTGGACTGCATCTCCCATCATCCCAGGCTAATGACCATGCTGGTTGGGGCTGATGGGTGTTGGAGTCAAACAACATGTGGAGAGCAACTTGTTTCCCCATTTTCTCTACGGGAACAAGACCCTCTGTCTGGAGCTCTTTCAAACCTCCAGAATTAGACAGAAGCATAGCTAACATAGGCTTTCCTTTATGCAATTTTATGGAAGACCTGGCCTTGAATTTCATAGCGTTATTATAATGAATAAAGTTATGGGGGGAGAGAGAGAGGGTGTTCGGCAAAAGGCCTGGTTTCTGGTAAGCCAGTTCCATGGTGATCATAGAGACAAATGTGAATAGACTATATTTACAAATAAATTTGCATGTGATGCTACAAAGAAGGGAGCTCGGCAGAGTTGGGCTATCAGATGATCTTCTCTGAATAACACTTTCTTGGAGGCAGTAATTTACAACCCAAGGATCATGTGCACAGTCCTAGTCTGTGGCGGATGGGGTCATCTGGGCTGCTGAGTATGAATGTTGCCTAAATGAGGGCAGACATAGGGGAGTAAAAAGCCTCAGGCAGCTGTCATAATTGTTGTTTCATGGGCTCTCTGAGTCTCCAAACTAATGGACGTTTAAGATGTCAAAAATAAGAAGAAGTGTAGAACTGAACTAGGGTGCTGCTCATACCCTAGATGGATTTGTAACTTATGGGAAAGAGAATGAAAAACACTGTAAATAGAACATTCACAAATGCAAGTACAGCCGTACCTCGGAAGTCAGACGGAAACCATTTTGGAAGCCTGTCGACTTCCAAAATGTTTGGAAACCAGGGCACGGCTTCTGATTGGCTGCAGGAGTTTCCAAAAGCTGTGGAACCCGCATCGGACTTTTGGGTTCCAAAGAATGTTCGCAACACTCACTTCCGTGTTTGTGACATTCGGGAGCCAAAACGTTTGACTTGCAAGGCGTTTGGAATCCAAGGTAAGACTGTATTCTCTGTGTAAAGCCTGCAGTATAAATGTTTCGCTGTCCCCCGACTCCCATATTCAATACATTTGGCTACTTATAAACATGAAGGATTTCAGATATGAATCAATCTCTGAGTGGCACGCTAATGTGAGATGGGTTTAATTAATTCTATTTCCATCCCTGAGTGCCAGCAAATATTTATGGAGAGTAAAAAATGTTTGGGAGTGTGCTGGCTTGTGCCTTCATGCTCAAGCCCTTCTCAAATGTTATCGGGACTTAAAGGTGCCTGGGGGAGGGGAGGGGCATTGTGTACCTGATGGGGCTCTGTATGCACATTAAACTGAACTTACACTTAGACAGTGCCTCTCTCTGTGAATTCTTTCAAAAACTCATATAACATCTGAAAATGACTTCAGATTTAAGCAACACACAAGTCCAGGCAGGAACAGCTGAAGGGAGACAATCAGACCCAGCAGCACAGGGGCTGGCTAGGGATATATAGTGATTCTGATATTTTGCTTAAGATGCTAAAATGACCAAACCCTGCTCTTTTGCTTTTGGGGAGAATGTATTCTAAAATGATCCTGGCCATTTCTTGTGCGTTTTAAGTATTTCTGAATGCCAGCTGGGGATTGCTGCTTGCACTACAGATGGCCTTAGCTTTGGCTATTAAGGGTAATATCCCCAACTGATAGCTCCAGCTGTCTTTCATTACATGGTATACTATGCAAGGCAAGGTCTTTGAGAAATGACTGATGTGCCATATTTGATATATATATCCTTATGAGTCTTTCTGTAAGGTGGGTATAGTGCTTCAGGAATACAGAGGAATATGACCAAAATATGGGTTATTTAGGTCTGCTTCTTTTAACCCATTATTCTCTGCCATGACTGCCATGGGTTTCAGCTCATGCAGACATGAGAAAGTCACTTGTGTTCATGCCAGTTGGAATGCCAAAAATCAATTCAGATTAATTTCATCATGTGGTGTCACATGCATACAACCAATTTGGCTCATAGCAGCACAGCTGCAAAGTAGCATGAGCTGACTGATAGCAATGGCTGTGGTGAGTCAAAAAGTTGTGTTCTAAGGATAATGTCAAAGCCAGTCAGCCAGTGCTATCTGGAATACACTTCATTAAGAAGCCAAGTTTCTTTTGTCAACCTAGCAACACTTGTCGGACATCCTAGTGAATATGCTGAAGCTTGTTGCAAACTGTCGTTGCAAATGGAGTTCAGACTTTTACAATAGGAAGGGCAGGGGCCTCTCTGGAAGCAGACTGTGGAAGCAGAGATCAAGTTGGGATTGCTGCCATGCCTTGAATGAACATGGATCTGCAAATGGTCTACAACATTGAGGCCTGTTAGCAAAATTCATGCTCAGTTATGCGTTTGGGGAATGGTTTGAGTCTTGTTATTTTATTTGAGTTCCAAACACTGACAGTGCCAACGGTATCAGACAGGGTAATTGGCGTGGTGGAAAGAAACAACACAACTGCCTGTTCTAAGATCCGCAAAGATTCTGTGGCTGGTACTCTCGTTCACTTTCAGAAGATCAGCAGAGGCCATAAGGAGAAAACTAACAGCCACAGTTGTTCACGATTTTGGCAGTGTGCTGCTGTATGCCAGTTTCATTGCAGCTGTGAAATCTAGTTCACATCTGCGCACAGTACAGTGCTCCTTCATTTGCCACCAAGTTCATTAAGCTAGTGCCAACTGCACAAGTGAACCAGTTGCCTTTAGGAATCTCCCATTCATATTTGTGCTAGTTTGTACCTGTTTGGAAGATGAATATTGCCATGAATGCAGTGCTTTCTTTATTTTTGTGTACGCATCTGACATTATCTCTGCCTAAAAGCAATCAGTTGTACTAAACTGCTGGGCTGCTACATTTGACGGCTGAAGTGTGGTAGTGGGGATAAGTGATTGGGGATTGCTGATGCAAGGAAATTAAAAAAAATATCTATGGCTCCTTTTCATAGCTTGGTGCAATGTTTCCTGCCCAAATCATCAGCTGTCTTCCTCTGTTGCTTTTGCTCTTTTACCCCAGCTTGTTGTGCAATCCCCAGGCTTTCTTTTCCTGTGCTACATCCTCTCTTCCCTATTAACCCCAGTGTCAGCAAAAGTCAGTGCTGATATGGGGACTTTGTGCTTTGTGTCTTAAAGAGAAAAGCCCATGATTTGGCAATCGGGAGTTAATGGCAGGGACAGATGCATTCTACAGATATAAGGGATAGTCGTAAACACTTAGCTTTTTCATCCAGATTTGTTCATCAGGAATATATAGCTTGCCATAGCTCTGACTTCAGATCACTAATGGATACCAGTTATGAACTCATATTACTTCTCAAAGTCAGGTCACACATGGTATGATGACTGGGCTACCTTCCCCCTTACCATTGTTTCAGTGTGTTTGGGGTTGCAATCCTTTGTCTTTTAGTTCTCAATAATTAATGGTAAAGGATGGGGCTGGAGGAAGATACTATTTGCTGAAACATCCTGCAGACAATCAGTGCTGGACTGAAGTTCCTCACTTTTAGAATTGCCACTTTACGAGAGCTATTCTCTCTTCTCACTCTAAGAGTTAAAATGCTATTTGATCTCAGCGCAATTTTTTTATTTGTGTAGCAACAAGATATAGAGGGTTTTCTAAACAGTTTCTCACTGTATGCTGATAATTGGTTGCATGCTCTTGGCTCTGGGCATCTTGGGAGATGTGAAACCTGCTCATGCCAGTGATGCCCCTGTGTTCCTGTAACAACCCTCCCTTTCCATCTTGCTGAAAGGAACTTTGTAGTGAAGCAAGGTGTTGGCAGGAAACACTTAAGCATGTCCTTAATGGAAACTTTAAATTAATGGTGGGGCCTTCTGCGGAAGTGAAATATTGGCAGTGTGGTCTCATAGGGGTGAAACACCATTAAGGATATACTGCTATTTGTGGCTTGTCCTCAGGTCAAGAGTGCTGCACAAAACTGCTCTCCTTTTCAGTGGATCAGGTTTTTGCTGGAAGTCGGTCTAAAGAAATGGCGGCTCTAAGTGCTATACATCATTCTGGGGTCAACAGTGCACATCGCAGTCCAGTCATGTCCTTAGACACATGCTACTATTCAGTGCTCATCTTTATTGTCCAGTATTTCTCATGAGGACATGTGCAGTGGAACAGCAGCATCATTGGGTCCACAAAGACCATGATGATCGGGGAGAAAGCTAGAACAAAGCAGCTAATATTGCCAAGAGCTCCTACTGGGGGTAGAGTGGGGAGAGAAGAAGCTGGACCAAACCTGCCTTTCTTCCTCGCGTGGTGTTCGTAGGGCAGCATGGTTGTTTGATTCAGTGTGGGCATGGCACCATGATTCTTTGAGAGCCACTGGTTTGTTTCCAACTGAATATCGCCCCCAAAGTTCAGTTAGGTTTAGCAACTTCATAGGAAACTCTGTGAAGGTGGAAGTAAGGTATCCACATTTCCTTTAGTTTGAAGCCGATTCAAAACTTGTAACAGGCCAGGGGCTACTATAGTCTTCTTAGCTTAGTGTCATTTCAGAATTCAGGTGGGGCATCCTAGCATTCTTGAATGGCCCATTTCACCAATGTCTTTCTGCATATGGAGAATTCCTCAGGGGAAGACTTTCTAGCTGAGCCCTTTCTTTAACATGTCACACTTCAACTGCACAGATAGGTAGGTTTTGATGGGGAAAGCTTTGTGATAACCCATTTATGTATTTTGAGGCTTAAACGTGGACCCACAGTGCTAAAAAAAGGTCCCTTTCAGGTCTTCTAAGGAGATCAGCTCCTGTCTACTGCTTACTTTAGCATCACCAACACTACTTGGCAGGGCAAGATAAGTGTAAGTCCCTCCTAATAGGAAGAAAAATGTATTTATCTTTTGTTAATTAGTCATGTAGTTCCCTCCAGCTTTACCTATAGTCATATAGTATGGGATCCATCTGTAATGAGTTTCAGAGGCTATGCCGAGGCTGTGGGTTGCTGCAGAGGAGACATACATGATTGCAACTCTGAATGTTCTTCTCAATCTTTCTGTGCTTTGCTAGACTAATTGGAAGCGCTGGTTCTGAGAACTCTGACTGAACCCATCTTCACCATCCAAGGCCTTTTGCTGCCATCTTGTGGCTGTATGTTGCAGGTGCTGCGCTGCTTCTACAGGGAGGCAACACAGAAATGTTAAGTGTTGCAGAAGGAGACTTGATTTGGCAGCTTGTGGTATAATGTGCAAGCCCAGCTCTGAGCTCCTCTCCCCTTAATTGCTTTACCATCCTGCTACTAACTAGTCCTACAAAACTGCTTCTAGGGGCCTCTTCATCCCCTTCACTCTAAATGCTTTTACTTTGAGTCGGGGACAGCACAGATAAATGCACTGTAAATGCATACTTTACAATGCTGCCCACGTCTTCAAAATAGTAGCTGTGATTTCTGAAATACCTCTCTTTTCTATCCAATAGCCACCTACTATTCCACTTGCTTGCATTTTTACCAGGGCATTTCACTCCTGATCTGTGCATCAATCTCTTTAGCTCCAGTGACCTGTTGATGAACACCTGTGGCTACTAGTTATAATGGCTGTGTATAACCTCCAATATCAGAGTAGGTGAAGGCAAAGGTAAACGGCCCTAAACAGTTAAGTCCAATCAAAGGCGACTATGGAGTTGTGACGCTCATCACGCTTTCAGGCTGAGGGAGCTGGCGTTTGTCCACAGACAGCTTTCTGGGCTGCGTGGCTAGTGTGACTAAATTGTTTCTGGCGCAATGGAGGACCTTGACGGAAACCAGAGCACACGGAAACGCTGTTTACTTTCCTGCTGCAGCAGTACCTATTTATCTATTAGCACTGGTGTGCTTTCGAACTGCAAGGTTGGCAGAAGCTGGGACAGAGTAGCGGGAGCTTATGCAATCGCACAGATTTGAACTGCTGACCTTATGATCAGCAAGCCCAAGAGGCTCAGTGGCTTAGATCACAGTGCCACCCATTCCCTTGCCTTTGAAGAGGAGCAACAGAGAGAGGGTCATTGCACTCATATCTTACTTTTCTCAGACTATTGCATTTGTGCCATAGTAGGCTTCTCATAGGCGGGTGGTTGCCCACCATGAAACCAGATGGACCTTCGATCTGATCCAGCAAGGCTCTTCGTATGTAGTTATCCTGAAAACTATGTGACTATTTATAAATGGGACTGTGTGTATAGTTTTAGGGAGAAAAGAAGAAGAAAAGCAGAGGTGCAATGAATTGTAATACAAATGCAGTGTCCTTATACCAGAAATATGAATGTATCTACTCTCTGAGAGGTGCAGAGCATGGGCAGTATGTCTGCACTTAGTTATTAATCATTGCCATGTATTGTGGCAACTTAACTGATGGCTACTTATTCAATAGTAAGTTAATATGTGCCACACAAGATGGTAATGGCCTGTTTCTTCCCCTGGTATACGTGGAATGTTGTCTACTAACGGGAGCTAATAACATGTGTGGTGTGCAATGCATTGAATTTTTCCATCAGTTGTGCACTGGCTGCTATCCCAAAAGCTCTTATGAGAAAGTTCCACTGAAACTGTATGACTGGGCCAATAGCTTCAAACTGAGCTGATGGAAATACAGCTAAATAGAAATGAATCTTGGAACTTGGTGGCGCTCAGTCCTGAAGTCCTGAACACAGGCCACTTTAGTGAAGATTGCCTTAGTGAGGACATCCACAATTACAGTTTGTATTTGTTTATTTATACTTACATGCGGTCATCTCATAAAATATCAGGGCAATTTACAACAATGTGTAAGTACCAAAACATGAAAAGCTATTAAAAACAATGCAAATACAGAATTTCACCACACAAGGCCATCACCTCACATAGATGCTGAGAGTAGCTTTGGAAGGATTTGAACTTTGTGTCTTTCGTATGGTCCATTTGAAAGAAAAGTACTTAGTCTTCCTCTTTATTTAATCCCGACTTCCCCCTGCCATATCCTCAAAGAACCAGTCAATTCTAGGCTGGTTTCGGTGGGATGGGGCCACAGAGTCTGTTTATGATCCTGATTGTCTTTGACATCTTTTTCTCATGTGGAATATTTTGACTTTGGACTTTTTGCAAAAATAATTTATATTCTTATACTAATTGGCTTGGCACATATATGCGTGCTTAACAAATCTCTGTCTGTCTTCTTTCTGAAATGGCGAGCATCAGTTATACCAGACACTACCTATGTTGCACTTAAATAAAGGGAGAAGGACCTGTGGTGCATGCAGCTTTATCGCCCAAATTTCCCTCTGCTTGCTTCTGGAAAACATTTTGGAAAATGTTTCATTTCTTCAGGTAATACCGTATAACTTGTCATTTTCCAGATTGTGCCAGTGTCCAGTAACTCTTCTAAGCCTTTAGAATGCTGGTCTTATTCCTAGACTGAATGCTCCTTGGTTTATCTTCCTGAGCATCGTATATCATTCACAAAACTCCCTGCCCTTGGAAATGCCCATACAGGCATTTACAAACTGTGATTGCAGCCCCCTTACACCATGGATAACAAGAGCCTGCATACATGAAGCCTTTCTGTATAAGGCAGCCTTTGCAGACCTTTGAGTCATCTAAGTAGGTCCTTTCTGAATCCAGACTAATTTTACTAGTCATATAAACACAGACACACATAGATACACACAAACACTGATAAATACACCCACTCACCCTCCTAATAAGCCAGCATAGAACAAGCAAACAGAGACTCCGTTTCATTCTGATTTCCTCAAACAGTGAGCTGTTTTGTATCAACTACCCACAGGAATCTTTGCAGGGAGTCCACTGTTTTGGGTGCTGCTTATCCTCTGTACATTTTTTGCTGGCCCGTACACAGACAGGCACTGTCCACAACAAACCGCACCATGCAGTCTCAACAGCTTCTGGTCTCTGGCTGACTGCAGCTACAATCCTGAACATCCAGTGCTTCCCCACTGAGAACTAAAAGTCCCTTGACACCTGCAAACACAGGCTGAATAGAAGAAGTACGGGGAGAGGAGGCACTTGCTTGAGAGGGGTCTGCAGGGAGCCCATGGCATCCCTTGTGCTTCAGAACAAAATCCAAGCCAAAATCCAAGACTCTTATGGTCAGTTGTGGAGTGAGGCAGGGAGATCTGCTTAAAGCTGTAGTTCCCTCAACATGGAATAGTGTTTCCTAGAGAGGTTGCTAAGCATAGCATTTGATTCTTCCAGGCTTCCACTTTGATATCTGAATGGGTCAACTCATTGTTTTTTTGCACTGCTTTTCACTACAACTTTTCAGTGATGACCTTCATGAAAGATCAAACTTTTCTCAATTGGAGAGGCTTGCCGGAATCTGAAAATCTCCTCTTTAGGTGCTGATTCTGTCCTGGCTTCTGCCAAACACGGGCAGATGGAGACTCTTACTTGGAAGTAAGAAGGAGATTATTTATTCAGGCAAGTAATGGTGCAGGCTCAGCAGCAGACACAGTTATTGGGAGCAGGACAGAAGTGATGGAAGATGTCCTAACAAGATTCCCTGCCCCTCCTGCCAAGCTTTTGAATGCAAGGTGTGATGTGTTCACTTGCAAGAGTCTCTTGCCTTGTGGAAATATTGAGATTGCAAGTGTGCGCTCTATTGGGTGAGTCTGCTCCCATCTGTGAATGTGGCACCTGATTCTAGGTGACACGACAAGTGCCCTTCTGTTCAGTCGCATCTCATCCGTTCTGCATCTCCCTGGTTGATCACTATAATTCTTGACCATTGTAGATCAACATAATACACACCAGTCTTTGGGAATGGGGCTCTGACCCTCTAGAGAGGGACTCAAATGAGCTGGGGTGGGTTGGGGGAGACATATTGGCTTCACAAGTGGCCTTCAGCTTGTTTTGGCTACAACCCATTTTTTAATCATGCAGATGTGCTCCCTTGTTTCTTGAAGATGCAAATAAAGTAGAATGTAGTGAGAGAATAGTGTGGTATTTCGTGAGAGTAGACTGGCCACAGCCATATCATGCATTTAAAACTTGTGGCTTTCCTAGAGGAATCCTGGGAGCTGTAGTTCGTTAAGGTTGCTAGGAATTGTAACTCTCTGAGGGGGGTACACTCCAGTTCTCAGGATTATTTGTGGGAGGCAATATGCTTTAAATGAGCTTTAAATGCATGGTATGGATACAAAATTCAGTTACACCAGTCTATAGAGTACTGATCTTTCTGAAATGAATACCTGTGCTGCCCTTTTCAAGTTAAATGCATGTTCCCAAGAGCCACGTCTTCTAAATGGAAGAGGGGGAGTGGATTGTGATTTGCTGAGTGCAAGCGCAGTCATGCTAAGTTACTAAAAAAGGGACATGCAAGACAAGTATTTGAAACTTGCAAGTATTAAGTGGGGCTTTTTTCCCTCTGAAGCTGTTATGCTTTTACAGAATTACAGTGAACTCTGGCTCAATCTTTCTCTGATGGCATTAACTTTTCTCAGAAGATGAAAGAGAAGCCCATTTGGAATGGCTCGGCTCAGTAATACTCTGGGAGACTGATCCTTTTAGAATGAAATAAAGAGAGGATGGATTGGCAGAGAGGATGAAAATCTAAGCTATTGGTACTTTATGGGTAGCTACCTTGCTACAAAGAGATTGTGTCCCACCGGCAGTTCTGCTGCTAGACAGCTAGCATTGGAACACTGCAGGGGATGTAGCCTTTTTGAGAATCCATTTGAGCAGCTGTTGAGAACAAGGGTGAGGAAAGTCTTTGAGGTGTCCTGCCTTGGCCACATGTAGATTGCACCAACCCACTAATGTCCAGTCCTGTGCTGTGTATGGCACTGATGAAATAATGTGTCAGTTTTGATTACTTCAGCAGTGTACCTTTCATTTGGGCTTCCTCTGCTTTTTAATAGCAGACCTGGTTCAAACATCATAATTATTCACGTGATGGATCTCCCCACCAGATATTCTCAGAGCTTTGCAAAAAGGCCAATTTCTGTGGAAGAATCAGCGTTGGCAAGCGAAATAGGCCAGGGGCATTTACTGGTAGTTCTTCGTAACAGGATGCATTGATTTAAATAAAAGTGATTTAAATTACCAAGAAAAAAAGGCCAATTTAAAGCATTGATTTAAATCAAGTTTCCAATTTGGAGCAATCTGCTTCCTGATTAAGCATGCTATTTTGTTGCTTTGACAATTAAAACAGATTTTTGAAATCCTTTTGGGATGAATCCTGGCCATGGAGATCCCATACACTACAAAATTTATATTTGCTTAGGGTAAAGAGATGAATTTCTGCTAGCCTCAGTTTGTTCACATGTGAAGGTACTATGGTGTTGCATCTGTATTGTGAATTCTGCAACATTCAAAAGTACTTTTCCAGCATCAGTCTTGTCTTGAGAGCACTGCTTGTTTAGTAAACCATTCAAATACATTAGCAATGTTATCTTCACAGGCATTATTAACGTCGGATAGTGTATCTTAGGCTAGATTATAAGTGATCTGAAATAGTGTGAATTAGCTGTGTCTTAATGTTACTTCGCTTATCAGAAAGCAACAATATACAATTTCACTTCTACTTTTTATTTAAAAATAGTTTTTTTAAAAATTCAGGTTTTCACATGTCAATAATGTGAGCATGTCTTCCTTTCCCTCTCCCTCTGTATACTGTATGCTGTATATAGTATAATATGTATGCATAGCTACCTATCCATATACCTTGTTGTTCCTTGAGAAAACACAGAGCAGAGATCCCACCCAAGCACTGATCAAGTCTACTATCCATTGGCAACCTCTTTGTTTTAGCTTTCATTGTAAGAACTTATTGGAGGTAGAATGTTTGCTTAGTGGAATGTTTCTGTATGCAGCTGGGGTTTATTATTTTTAAGAATGCAGATCCAGATTGGAAGTGGGCCTACTCTAGTCCTTTTGGGTGTACAGTACCCTACGAGCTCTGTGTGTGGTTTGAACTCTCACCTCGAGTTCCTACCCTGCTGCTACTGTATGTATAATAACTGTCTTGAGCCACCCTCTTGGCTGCTTCAGGCTGTAACATCTGGAATGGGGTCTGAATCGCATGGTTTGATCCAATTGCTTCCTTGTTTGTGGGGTGGGGGGGTGACTGCATGGATGGGAAGCGGGTGCACAAGAAGCCGGTCAGAAAAGGTTCCTAGCAGCATTCGTTGCCAGAGAAACCTTTAATTGGCTTGCCCCCTACATTTCACAACACAACTAGCATATCTCACAGTGTGGGTGGGAATGTGCTGTGTGTGTGGGACTGGGATGGGATTTCTAGTTGTGAAGCAGGACAAAATAAAGTTTCATACTCTTTCTCCAGACATGGTGTATGTTTAGATTTATGGACTGGAACTGTTGTTTTCCATATCTATTAATTCTTGAGTCACTCCATTGAAAGAGTTCGATGTTGTAATTTATCCCAGAGAAGTATGATGGTGGCGGTCATGGGGCAAAGGACTCTGTAATCCCATATGAACAGTAATAGAGATTTTGCGAGTTATTTTCTTTTGAACTTCAGCTGTGTACACCAGGGAATGTGTATACTTGTGTTCGCATGTGTGTGTGTGTGTGTGTGTGTGTGAAGCCAATAAAATCAGACTTGAAGTCACCAACATCCTCTGCTCCAGCAAACCACCCAGAAGCAATTTACACAAAGAAGAACAGAAAGCACTCACCAACCTGAGGAAAGACAACAACATAATCATTCTCCCAGCAGACAAAGGTAATGCCACTGTTGTGATGAACACATCGGACTACCAAGCAAAACTATCAAATCTACTCCAAGATCCTACCTACCAACCTATAAAAACAGATCCCACCACCTATCTGGAAAAAACCACCAAATCCAAAATAAAAGCCTCTCCTATCAGTGAAGAAATCCAGCTAAGAATCATCCCCAGAGAAAAATCATCCAGATGCCCCAAACTCTACGGCCTCCCCAAGATACACAAAGAAGGAACACCACTCAGACCAATAGTCAGCTCCATAGGCTCACCTCTACAAAATCTCGCTAAATTTCTCGCCAAGCAACTTCAGCCCTATGCAGAATCCATCTCTTCACACGTTCCAAACTCCTTCCAGTTCATAGAAACAATAAAGAAGCAAAACCTACATCCTAATGACCTACTTGTGAGCTTCGATGTTGTATCTCTCTTCACACAAGTGCCCATTAATGAAGCCTTGACAGCCATTCAAAACAAATACAATCCCCCCGAATACATCTTGGACCTGACCAACCACTGCCTAACCAACACGTACTTCATCCACAATGGACAAAGATACAAACAGATAGAAGGAGCACCTATGGGATCACCCCTCTCACCGGTCATCGCAAACCTGTACATGGAACACTTTGAAACCAATGCTTTAGACAAGTCAGAACACAAACCCAAACTTTGGCTCAGATATGTTGACGACACCTTTGTAATTTGGCCACACAGGAAGGAAAAACTGGATAGCTTCCTCACACATCTCAACAGCCTACACCCCAAAATACAATTCACTATGGAAATAGAAGCCAACAACCAACTTCCCTTCCTTGACGTCCTAATCTACAAAAAACCTGATGGCTCCCTAGGACACACTATCTACCGGAAAAAAACACACACCAACCGCTACTTACATGCACAATCACACCACCACCCTGCACAAATAAACTCCGTAGCCAAGACTCTCATCTCCAGAACCAAACGCCTGGCTGACAAAGACCACTTGACAACTGAGTTACAGAATCTCTCAAATGTGTTAATTGCCAATGGATACCAGCAAAACAGGGTTACGAAGCTAATCCAAAAAGAAACACCCCCCAAAAACCAAGACACAGAAGAAAACAATGGCATGGCCCTCCTTCCTTATATCAAGGGCACTACAGATAAAATTAGCAAAATCCTCCATAAACACAATATCAAAACAGCCTTTTGCACCAACCAAAAAATAGCCAATATCCTCAGAAACCCCAAGGATAAAATCCAGTTGGAAAACCAAGGGGTCTATGAAATACCCTGCAAAGTCTGCCCAGCCACGTACATTGGACAAACAAACAGACGAATAAATGCACGTATCGCAGAACACAAGAATGCCGTCAAAAAAGAAGAAAAAACTTCCTCTCTTTTCCAACACATGAAAGAAACAGGACACGAAATTAATTTTGCAGATTCCAAATTGCTCTTTAACATGGAACATCACCACAAGAGAATAATCATGGAAGCCATCGAGATAGAGAAACACCCTCACAACATGAACAAGCGTGACGACACATCCCGCTTGCCAGACATCTGGAAATTAGCCCTCCCCACAAAAACTGACACCAGATCCAGAGGCACACAGAACGCCATCACCAATCAACCACACCAGACCCAAACCCAGACCCTCTCCACAGATAAATTACAGACACCATCCAGTAGCCAAACCATGGTGGCACCTCCGGATGCTGCACCCCCCTGCAATCCCTACACAGATCTGGCTGACACAGGCCACAAAACCACAGCTCGCCCCTATACACGAAGCCAAGCCAGAGCACAACTAAGTGCAGTACAGCCATCTTCTCAGAAAAACTCTTCACAAAGTTCAAGAGGTCAAGACACAAAGACTTTAGCAACTAATCCACACCTAATGACCCACCTAAGTGGTACTCAGGATATCACTCAAGAAATCACTCAAGATATCCCTCAAGTAATTAAGGAACAAAAGAAGAAAAGGCACACTAGCCTGGGAACTTCCTCTCTGCCCAGAACATTGGAGGCTATACACCACACCCCCTCAACAGTATTTATAGGAACTCAAACACTGAGATCCTGCTCTGTTCCAGTAACAAGAAGCCGAAAGCACCAGCCTGAAGATGACGAGTGAGACCTCGTCGAAACGTCGCCTAGACACCCCAACTTTTACACGGGAAGACACCCGAGGACACCAAAACCTGCATTCCTGTACCCGTGAAAATCTACGAAAGCATATATATATATATATATATATATATATATATATATGCATGTAAGTATGTATTGTAGAAAGAACTGAGTTTCTGCCCAGCTGATTATGTCATCAGGAAGCTGTAGCTGTGTTTGAGAATGTGTTCTAATAATTAAGCTTTTGGAAGTATTACCAAACCCAGGAACTGCTTTTTTGGCCTATGTGAGCAAAAGCAGGTGAATGCTGCAAGGGTAACAGGGGAGGTCCTTGAGCTCAGGGTCTCCATTTGCCTATTGCGAATCCAGGGGCTGGAATGCTTTGGAATGCTGTGCTATATAGAGTACATCAACCACCTTCCTTGCCTGCTGCCACCACCTAGCTAACCCTTTCCTATCCCATTTGGAACCTCTCAGTGTAGTGTAGTGGTTAAGAGTGGTAGATTTGTAATCTGGTGAACTGGGTTCACTTCCCCGCTCCTCCACATGCAGCTGCTGGGTGACCTTGGGCTAGTCACACTTCCCTAAAGTCTCTCAGCCTCACTCACCTCACAGAGTGTTTGTTGTGGGGGAGGAAGGGAAAGGAGATTGTTAGCTGCTTTGAGACTCCATAAGGGGAGTGAAAAGTGGGATATCAAGTCCAAAGCCCTCTTCCTCCTTCTCCTCCTCCTCCTCCTCCTCCTCCTCCTCCTCCTCCTCCTCCTCCTCCTCCTCTTCTTCTTCTTCTTCTTCTTCTTCTTCTTCTTCTTCTCCTCTCTTACCAAGCCATGCTTTTAAGACTTTTCTTACTTGCTTATTTAGATTGTACTGCTTATATCAGCCTTTCTTGACCTTGGGTTCCTGGATGTGGTTGGACTACAACTCCCATCATCCCTGATCATTGGAACTTCTAGGTAGGAATGATTGGAGTTGTAGTCCAACAACAACTGGGTTGAGGAATGCCAGCTTGTACAAAGTAAAAGATAACAGAAACTGTTCCTTCTTCATAGGCTGGAGGGTTGCTCTTGCCCATTCACATTCCATAGCTGGGGAGCTCTACTCTTCTTCGCTTCCCTCGACAAGTGTGTGCAGCCTTCAGACTGAGCAGCCAACTCCAAATTCCTGCATGAGAGGTTAGACTGGAATTCCTGAGAGCAGCAACAGCAGCAGCTCATATCCCAGGGAATGAGCATACCTGCTGCTGAGTGTATCAGCTGCTGTCATTCATTCCAGCTTCAGTCAACTGGCTGCTTTCCCAGAGTTTCCGTTATGGCTCCTGTTTTGTTATTAAAATGAAAAGAAAAGTCTCTCACCCACCCACACCACCTCTTTTCCTCCAGAGTTACCACCACAGATACCCTGGCTAGGTTGAAAACTGCTTTGAAATGTCTTACGGCATATGATTCCACTTCTGCCAGCTTGGTTACGGGCAGGATACAAGCTGAGATTTGGGCTTCACACCTGATTGCCAGGTGGGTTGTGCCAGAAGAAAGTAGGACAGAGCAAAGGGTTAGGGAAGCAGCAGTGCAGCAGTCTGGCTGTGCTGCACCCATGGCTCAGGCCTTATAAAACATGAGAAGAAAGTGCCTACTATAATTTTCCAGAAATAATACTCAAAGCCACTCAGCAGACAGCTTTCTGTGGTTCAGGCTACCCTATGACCCACCACAGCTACTGCCTAGCACTAGGCAGAAGTCCAGTGCTTTGGAGAATTAGCTTCGGATAAGCAGCACTGCCAGGGCCACAGCAGGCAAGCATTCGGGCTGCATCCTGCTTCCTGTCTTCCTGAGTTCACATGGCACTGGAAACTTCAGTTATGCACATCCCACACCAGCACAGTTGTATTCCAGAATGGGACCTAATTCAGGGTGGATTCATATAATATTTCCTTTGCTTGCTTCCTAATCTGCTCTGAATTTCTGCAGCTATCTTTGCACTCTATGAACTTGTGGTTCCTGCTCTTTTCTTAATGGTTCAACATGCTGTCCAGGACGTATGGCTTCCTGTTGGTTCTTCCCCCTTCTCTCTCACTAAAACTGCTATATAGTCTGTAAGTACCATGCTGGATAATCTACAGCAGTCTTTCCCAACCTCTGGTGTCTACAAGATGTTTTGGACCACAACTCCTACCCTTCCCAGCCAACATGACTAATGGGCTGGAATCATGGAAGTTGTAGTCCACAACATCTAGAGGCCATCAGGTTGAGAAAGGCTGGTATACAGAGAAGTAGCTTTCAGACTTTCTACTTTTGGGGAGCCCTTTCCATATTGATTTATTGGTTGAATAATTCCTGTAACACCTCTGTCTGTTAGGACCCAACTAGGCATGACAGTGATGGATCTGAGTGTTTCAAGCTCGAGTATTCTGTAATAGTACCAAAAGCAAGAAGTGAGGGTTCTGGTTGAAAGTGCAAAGAAGGATGAGGTGTGCAGAACCCTCATGGAAGAGGTTTGCAGAACCCTCCTTTTCTCTGTAGCTTATATCATCACAGTCTCTCCCTCAGCTGGGCTCCAACACTGAAAATGAGCCCAGCTGGTAGAAAACTCAAGTCCTTGGAGAGAGAGGCCGAAGGGAGGCAATAGTAGCAGGTGAACTTGTCACTCTTGCGCCCTCTTTGCATCTTACATCAGGCTCCCACCAGCTGCTTTCTATGTGATTGTGGCTGATCTGACTGTACATTCCTTGAAGTGCTGCCGTTGAATCTAGTTTGGCTCTTACAGAAGACCATGGGGCATGTTCTAATGCAGGTGTAGGGAAACTAGGTCCTTAAGAGTGTTGTTGGTCTACAAATCTCATCATCTCTGACTATTGGCCTGAGAATGTTGGGCGTTGGCATCTTAAGAACATTTGGAGGGCTTCTACCTCCCCACCCCCATTCTGTAATGCACAGTCAGTTCAACCAGGATGCTGGCCAGGCCTCTTGGTCCTCATCTTCTAGGAATGAGAGTGAACCCTGGAAAACTTCAAACCCTTTTGTGTTACTGCATGTTGCAGGGCAAAAGTAGGTAGGGAAACTGCCTTTCAGGTCTATTATTAATGATCTTCTCATTGAGGGACCCTGGATAATATCCTTTGACAACCACTGCTATAGAGAATAATAGGCTCCAGTGACTGTGGCTGAATGTGGGTCCACTGTTTGATGCTTGTCCTCTGAAGCAGAATATTCTAAGTTCAAAATAAGGTCTGTTTATGATGGCTCAGCAGGAGGCCAGTATTATTGATGTATGAGTTTAGTCCTTTGAGAGCAGAACTCTTTGTCAGACAGGCTCTCCTAATGGCAGATGTGTCAGATGTCCCAGGTGTGTTATGCTGTTGAGAAAATAGGATGTTTCTCTCCCCATGGAACTGTAGATAACCTCAACACTATGAAGCTTTGAGCTTTAAAATCTATTTATATCAGGCTGTTCCCCCCCTTAATTTAGCTCTTATGATATGATTTTTATTTTGAGAGTTGTTTTAGTTGTTTTACAGAGAGTTGTTTTACAGGAGTGATGTTGCTGCACTATTTATTTAATTGACCTGCATATGTTTTATGGGCTTTTTTTTTCATTGTTGTTTTATAATTTGTTTAACTGTTGGTTTTGTAGTATATTGTGTTTAGTGATATGTATATCACCTTGTGTGGGCTGTGCTTAAAAAAAGCAATTATAAATGAGAAAATGATTATAATTATTATAATAACAATAATGCAATACTCTTTAGCATTCATAAATGCTTGGTCTGGACCAGTGTTATGGCACAGGAAAATTGTTTCTGTATATTACCCTTCAAACTCTGCTGGAGGTGCTTTGTATGTGAGAGAGACAGATTAGGTGGCACTAAGCATTGCAGCCTGCACCTTGGCAAGCAAAGGTGGCTGGTTTGACTTGGGAGGACAACAGGATTTCCTGGGCCTGGTACACTGAATGTGGGTTGGATCTCCTGAAATCTGTTGACAAGAACTGCTGCTTATACATTAACTTAACCTGGTCTACCTCACAGGGCTGTTGCAGATATAAGACAAGGGAGGGGAGGAAAACATACACAGCCTTGAGCTCCTGGGTGGAAAAGCAATATACAAATATATGCCACATAGCGCATAGAATGGAATACAGTGGTACCTTGGTTCTCAAACATAATCTGTTCCCGAAATCCATTCCAAAACCAAAGCGTTCCAAACCCAAGGCACGCTTTCCCATAGAAAGTAATGCAAAATGGATTAATCCGTTCCAGACTTTTAAAAACAAACCCTAAAACAGCAATTTAACACGAATTTTACTATCTAATGAGATCATTGATCCATAAAATGAAAGCAATAAGCAATGTACCACAGCCACACAGTCAATCAGTAGCTGAACTGAGTTCTACACAGTCACAAAAGCAAAAAAAAAAGCCAGAAAAGCAAAAACACAAAATAGATAGCAAAACAGACAGACCTCAGTGTGATACTGAAAACAGAAGTGTGGCACTCAAATCAGAAGCGTAACACTCAAAACGGAGCACGTTCAGCTTCCAAAAAAAGTTTGCAAACCATAACACTTACTTCCAGGTTTGTAGTGTTTGGGTTACAAGTTGTTTAAGTACCAAGGTGTTTGAGAACCAAGGTACCACTGTACACTGTGGAATGCGCTCTTTCAGAAGGCGGTGGTAGCCACCAGCTTGGCTGGCTTTAAAAGAAGATTAGACAAATGCATTGAGGACAAGGTTATTAGTGACTGCTAGTTCCATACAGTAAGTATTATGCTAGCCACAGGCTGTGACTACTGTGTAACAGCTTTTATGAAGCTTCTGCTAATATTTAGTTGAAATAAGCTTCTTTGGCATTTCCACCCATTAGTTCTAGTCCTGCTCTCTGGAACCTTCCAGAGAAGTTCTTCACCGTTTAAAACCCTTAGAGAAACATAGTGTAGAAGGGGATTTAAGGCAGCTGCAGGGAAATAAAAAACATTGAGAAATGGACAAAAGATGAGCAGCTTGGCCTAGTTTTGGAACAAGCTATTGATGTACTTGGGGGGCTGGTTCCCAGCTGCCAGTCTGTGTTTTATAGACAGCTTTAACATTAGACACAGCTGGGTTTACTACAATTATTTTCTGCAAGTTTGTGGTCCTTTGTTAAATTTAATTTCCTACGCAGGGCACAGACATATGCACATGCCGTCAACTCTGAGGGAAAGAGAAAAATGTACAAGTAGGGTGGGCAAATAGAGCACACATACCAAGGTTAATAGGAGTGTAGAGGTTGAGGTGGTAACAAGCAAACTGAGGGATGAAAGATTTACAAGGTATGGTGGGGACTGCATGGAGCCCATGCTTGCAGCAAGTCCATTGTGATGGTCATATTTTATTTTCTGTTATTCACTATGGAACTTCCATCCTTTTCTTCCAACAGATCCTGAATCCCAGAGAAAGAGGACAGTACAGAATGTGCTTGACTTGCGGCAGAACCTGGAGGAGACCATGTCCAGCTTGAGGGGCTCCCAAGTAACTCACAGGTGAGACCTCTGCTCCTAGATTCCCTTTACTCTTGACCACCAGATTGATAGTTCTTACTTGGATGCATCACAACAATTCATCTGGCCACATTCCATATCAACCAATGCCTGCTAGGAAATCTGCATTTAAAGTCAGAAGACAGAGCATTGCTCATCTCATAACAAGCATGAGATGTTTCATAATGTTGGACTAGGTAGTTTTGGGGTTTGTTTTTTTAATGTTGCTGTGGTTCACTGTCACATTTTGCCCACAGACTACCCTTGCTTGTGGACATTTGGCCAAAATTAGATGCTGTTGTGCAGTCATTTTAAATACCGTATTTTTCACCCTGTAGGACGCACTTCCCCCCTCCAAAAATGAAGGGGAAATGTGTGTGCGTCCTATGGGGCGAATGCAGGCTTTTGCTGAAGCGTGGAGAGCAAGAGGGGTCGGTGCGCACCGACCCCTTTCGCTCCCCAGGCTTCAGGAAGCTATCCGCAAGCCTTGGGAGCCCGCGGGAGTTCCCGCCGGGCTCCCAAGGCTTGCGGACAGCAGCCTGCAGCCCGAAACCCAGGGAGTGCAGCCTGTTCTGGGGGCTGGGGTCGGGGGAAGCTTGGGCTTCCTCCGCCCCAGCCCCACGCCTGGGGGGGATTTTTTTTCTTTTATCCCCCCCCAAAAAAACCTAGATGCCACCCTATGGGCCGGTGCGCCCTACAGGGTGAAAAATACGGTAGCTTGGTTCTGCTGTCTAACCTTGGACATCTTCGTTGTATGCTGTGATGTGACCATGCCTAGAGGGAGGTTAGGATGCATCAGGACTGCAGCAGCCAAAGCTTACCGCTCCAAGGGTGCCCCTTCCATACAGGTACTCATTTTGGATCTTGGAGGGGAAAGGGCTGTGTTTCTATTGATTTGGCCTCCACATTTATTTGCTGAAGCTTGGTTCCTTCCACACTAATTCCAATGGGAGACTTGGCAACCCAGTTACAGTGTTTTCCCCTCAAGTGGGGGTGGTCAACAGATTGAGGGTGAATACCAACAAGACCGAAGTACTGTTTCTGGGCGATGGGGGTGGGCAGGTGTGAGGGATTCCCTGGTCCCCTATCTGTTTATTGAACTTAGTGTGGGTATTCAGGGAAGAATGAATTTGCATTGTGGGATTCAACATCATGTGTGTGGTCCTTGCTTCAAAGGTTGCTTTTAAACACCTGTTTAGCATTGGTTAGATTAGTCCTGCTTACACTTCCTGAGAGATTTGAATGGGGTGGTGCACATATCCAGAGAGAGTTGTAGCATCTTATTTCACAAAGTACGCCTGTCCCTTTAAGGGCAGCAATTGCATTAATGCCACGTGGTGGAATTGTCCCAGCAAAGCCTCAGTCCTGGACTTCCCTTTCCTCAGACCAGGGCACTGGCAGTGGCCTCTGTGTAATAAAACTTTCCCTTGGCTTTTCACTGTTCAATGAGCTAATGCAGTGACAGCAGCTTTTCAGACCTCCAGTGAGCAAACCACAGCAATGTTTTTGTGTGTATCTATATCATTGTAATTTGGCAGGAGAGAGAGAGAGAAGTTGGCTGGCAAGGTGAGCTCATTCCTCAAGCTGAGCACATGGAATTTGTGATCAGGCTGTCACTCAGCACCAGGGAAACAGGGACACTCCCCTTCTGCTTTTGGTCTCTGAGGTCCTAACTTTTGCTGGGATCCTAAAACTACATCCCTGAGTTTTGCCTAGGGAAGCTAAAAAGGAGACTGGAGAGGATTTCTCATAAGAATAGTTAGTACAGAAAGCTGTGGGAAGACTTCTGGCAGTACAACCTCTGTTTCAGACGATGACACTTCAGCTCCTTTCCTACAGAATCACCACGTGGCTGTAACTTCCTGGTTTCCAACAGCCTGTGCTTGAACTTACTGAAAGCCACTTGGAAACACTTGCTGCTTTATGCTTAAATCCAAATATTAATGCTGCTTATCAGCTGTTTATAAATATTGTACTACACCAGCTGAATGCAAGGGAAGGTTGCTGTTCTTGAAACAACCCCCCGCACTGCTGCTCATCTTTCTCCCCCCGTCTTTTATCACCCTCCCCACAAAGATTTTGGTTGATGATGCACACTGCGGAACAAGAGTCTCCTGCTGCCTGCCTCACTCAGTTCAGACTGGGAGATGCCAGATGAACCCCACCCAGATGAGTCACTGCAGCATGGGGATCCAGCAAGGGAGGAATGCTGGTTTGCTTCCAGTTGATTTGCTTTGCTAAATGTGGAGATGTTGGATCAGGGGAGATTGCTTCATGGAAGGAATCCAAGGCATTAGTTATTCATAGAGGAAGGCTGGACTTGGGAGAGCTGGGCTAGCCAAGACGCAGAGCAAGGTAAAAAAGCATAAGCTCCCTGGGAAACCGGGGGGGGGGGGGGGATGGGAGCTCAGAATGCACAGGGAACATAGGAACACAACCCACGTCATGGTAGGTGTCTGTGCGTACATATAGCCACATGTTTCTGCAAAAGAAGGTTAAGGGGGTGCATTTGAGCCCATGCCCACCAGGCACCTGCTCTTTCATTCATTATCTTTTACCTGCACTTTATCCAAGGTGCGCAGAGCATACAGCAACTCTGAGAGTTAGGTTAGGCTGATCACAAAGAGCGTTATGGTTGACTGAGGATTTGAACCTTGGTTTTGTGGTCTTAAATTCTAGCCACTATACCCAATGACCAGAAGACTAGTTCTGAACATCCCCAGGTTCAATGTATACCTTTTATGCCTTCCCCAGCTGATTTCACTACTTTGAGCTCTCTTGTCTCAGACCCGGGACATTTGATGCTCCAGATATTATTGGGCTCCCTCAGTCATAGTCCGATGTTGCTGGACTCCAACTCTTACCAGTCCTGGCCAGCATGGCCTATGGTCATAGGTTACGGGAACTGTAACCTAACTCAGCCTTAAGATATAATAATGTACTGGGCTCTGCCCATCTGTCTCTGCTTAAGTAGAATCTTTGCCGCCTAACTCTCCAGCCAATTTGTCAATGTGAGGTCACAATCAGTCCGGCCTGTTGATTCCTTGTTGTTTTTCATTTTAATTAGTAGATGTTGTCGAGCCTGAAACCAACATGCTGCACCCACAAGTAAGCACCACTGTGTCTCTCTTAGACCATATCAGGAGCAACTGGTGGGCCATCACTTGGTGACTTAACCTCAGTGACCTTGTGACATGAGCAAGCACAGACTGTCAGGAGGAGTGGTCCTATACCACTTTAGCCTATGCTGACATTGTTACGTGAATATAATGAACACATGCAGGAGAGGCAGGTTCCATTCATTGACACATGGTCATTAGGATGCCTGAACAGAACCCCATGCATATTGCTCTATTAATGGGGTCTCTTTTCAGGAGTTCTAATGAATTCCTGTAGGTTGGGTGGAACCTGCTGTTTGATGCCACCTTCTCTCTCCCCCCCCCCCCTTTTCCTCTATGTTTGCTATAGTGACTGAAAAGGGCCCATGCATCTTCTCTTAGTTTGACTGTTTTGTGGCTTGCTGTTTAATGCAGCCACTATAATGTTGTTGTTTTTTCTAGCATAATGAACTGTTAGGACTTGAGTATTATTGTATTGGTTGCTGGAATGGTTTGTTTTGTTACTTAGTTTTGGTTCTTTGCTCACTTTTGAAATGAACTCGATGGATTATGGAATAATGTACACACAAACACACACACACCTGGTGTGAATCAACGTTGAATGTGGTACCCGCAGAAAAAAATATTTTTTTATTAAATTTGTATACTGCCCTTCCCTACAATTTTGTCTTTGTTCTCACTGAGGGGTAAACCTGTAGAAAGCTGTATGTTTTTTTAAAAGAACTGAGGACTACTTCAGCTAAATCTCAGGATAAATTCAGGTTTAATCACCTCTTGTTCAGTATTTCTCCTGGCAGAGCTCTCTGCCTAAAAACTGGTTGTTAGTGTAAGCCAGTCCTAAACTAAGAATACAATATAGCATTATTTGTAGGTTGGAATCATTGGGAAAGCAAATTAAACAAAGCATAACAAGACAAACAGTGTGTGTATGTGTGTGTGTGTGTGTAGTGCATAAAATAGCATATTGCATTGAGCTATGATCTGCCACACCCTGCTTTCATCAAAAGATTAAACCATAAAATAGAAGAATATAGCCTGCGATCAGAACTAAATCATAGGGTGCCAAAAGTGAGCAAAGATCACAGAGACTTATAGAGCAAGGATTTTATTTGGCAAGATAACACACAGATGATTCAGTCTTGACCTGTCCTCCACCTCTCTAGTATTGACATGCTTGCAGGGCTAGATCCCGTCCACTCAAAGCCTGGGTTAGAGCAACGCATTCAGCAAAACTAGATGGTAGAGTTCTTCCTGGATTGTACCAGTTCATACTGTAGATTGCGGCAGGGGTCATGTTTTAGATATTTCCTTATGTAAATAACTTGCTACATGTTGAAAACTAGCATTTCCTGCCAACATTTCTATCTGAGAACCCAGAGAGCCTCTGCCAGTTGCATACCCTCCAGACATTTCTGACTGGTTCTGTTGGGAGTTGGAGTCTAACAACATCTGACGGGCACCTTGTTGGCTAACCCTGAAACAGACAATTCTGGGATGGACTAGTAGTATAAGGAAACTTTCTTCGTTCCTAATTTGACTCATAGTGTAAATAGGTTGATATCTTGTTTTCTTAGTGTATTAATAGCTTTTTTTTGTTATTATCATTTTAAGTCATATTAAGAACTGCCAGCCATTTGGTGAACACAATTTTATTTTGGAAGTACAGTAGCAAATGATGGTGGATCTGGTAGCTTCCTTGATTAGGCTTCTTAAGCAATGGCACCTTGTTGCAGATCAAATCTCTGTTACTAGAATTAACTTCCTCTTTCAGAGCCTTATTCTTCAAAGCAGCTGCTATTTGAGGATCTGCAATCAGCACTAGTGCAACAGGAGCCAAATTTAACCCACTTCTTATTAATGCTGTGGGTCCCATACACTCCTCTTTATGCCGCACTGCTAAAATTAGCCACTCCAGGTTGCAGTGGTGGGATTCTGTTACTGAGAGTTGGAGCTTGCTGCCTGATCATCAGGTTTGGAGTTCTTGAAAAGCAACGTTTCATGTTAATGTAAATCTTCAGGCTGGGAGGAGTGTTGCATACTGTGTGCTGTGTGCACCTCTGCCAGCAGGGGGCACTCGGTGATGAGGGAAGTTCTTCAGATCTACCAGCCACAGTAATGTAATACTTTTATTCAGACCAAATAAAATGTGGCAAAGTAGCTAGCAAGCTTTTGAATTCTCTGGAACCCTTCTACGGGCTGAATGTTAAGCAAAAGAGAAGCAAAGGAATCGAGCCGAGAGGAAGCCAAAAGGCTTGCAGTTTGCAACAGTCTCAAGATGAGTGCAGAAAGCATTTTGCAGGCTTAATTAGATTGGAGTGTGCAATATTTATTAATAAATTATCATAGGTACGAAACAAGTATTTGGCTGCACCAAGGACTATTTGGTCTAAGGAACTGCAATGGCTGGCTGCCATTTTAAGGTAGCAACTACTCAGATCGGCCTCTGGGACTAAGCAAATCACAAGTGTCCCTTTGGAGGCAGAGAATACAAGTCTGAAGAAATGTAGCACATTTTATTTTAACAAAGCTGGAGATTAATTTTAGGCGATTCACTAGATAAAAACGCAGTAGAGGTCAAATTGGATTGGATTGCCTGGTGGCTGGAGGGGGTGTATGCTCCAAAAGTGGAGCCCACCTTTGCGTGGTAGGAAGTCAGCTTCATCCAGTTTTAGAATCTCTTTCCTGGGCACCTACGTTTGGTATTCTGCAAAACACTCTACCATTTCCCCATGTTCCAGATCAAAGTGTAGGGGCATTTCCCTCTTGGGATGGCCTGGAAGGTGTTCTGAGCATAATATTGGCAGGTTTCCCCACCAAATTAAGAAGGCAATAATTTTTTTTTCTTTAAAACACCCACACCCCACATTTAATTTCAGTTTAATACGACGTTTGTGCATCAGTGTAATTATTGAAACCATGTCTGCAGGGCTTTGTAGGCTGAGCTCCATCTCTCCCGGAGCTGTGAATCCATTCCAGAGATGGTTTTAATCATCGCTTTGTATTTGATGTCCAGTAACTGCTTTTATTGAATCTAAATGAAAGGCATGCCTGGAGCTGGGGCATCAGCAAGGGCCATTAACTCTCATGCTTGCCTTTATTTGTAATGGAAACACAACACCCTTCACTGCTGTGTTGAAAAAAACCCTTCACGTTCCTTACACACTGGTTTCCAGGTCTGCCTTTCAGATCACAGTGGGTAGGGTGGGGTGAGGGAGGGAGGGAAACTTGAATTCTGAACTTGCTGGGTACTTCTTTCGGGGAAGGACCATAACTCAGTGGCAGACTATCTGCTTTGCATGCAGAAGGAACTAAGTTCATTCCCCGACATCTCCAGGTGGGGATGCCGTCTGTGTGAAAACCTGGAGAGCAGCTGCCAGTTAGTATAGTACAGAATAATACCAAGGTGGATGGACCAATGGTCTGATATAAATCACCTACCTGTGTTTCCAAGTTCTGTAATGCAAAGCGTAGAAGTGCTGTTATCCAGCTGGATCAGGTGAACATGTGCCCTCCCAACTGTATTTTAACCTTTGCTTGATAGTCACACAAGTGCGCACTGAAAGACAATAGTGTGACACTCAGTTCACACACAATGGATTTGAATCAAAAAGTTATTGGCTAGTAGGGAAACTTGAGTGGAGAACTGGCACCATTCAGGTGGTACTATCCAGGAGCTCACACGGCCAAATTTCACACCGCACTTCCATTGCAATCCTACAGTGGTGAGAGAAGTTTTGCTTATCTGGAATTCTTCCTTACTATGCAGCTAACTAAAAGTACTTGAGCTCAGTCCTGTGCTGTAGCAGGCAACCTGTTAGAGAAAGAGGGCAAGTAAGACCAATAATGCAGAGCGAGGGACTCACCTGCTGCTGAGGGCCTGAAGGGCCTTGCCTGCCTCCTTCCATCTGGGCAGAGGGGGCTCCGTTTTTGTTTTTTAAATTGCTTTTATTTTTTATCTTTGTCATTTTAAATTGTAATTGATATTAATGCTGTATTCTTAGTTTTAGATTTTATGATTTATGTGGAAATTGTTTTCCATTTGGTTGTGTACTTTTTGATGTGTTTTATTTATTGCTTATGACTTTTGTTACATTGGTAATTATGTAAATCTTGTTATGTTGTAAGCCGCCTTGAGCATTGCTTTAACTATGGAAAGGCAGCATACAAATAAAATGATGATGGTTGCCTGTACAGTGGTACCTCAGGTTAAGTACTTACCGTATTTTTTTGCACCATAACACTCACTTTTTTCCTCCTAGAAAGTAAGGGGAAATGTCTGTGCGTGTTATGGAGGGAATGCCTACGGGTGGCATGCCTACGGATTTTCCTCCTCTAAAAACTACGTGCGTGTTATGGTCGGGTGCGTGTTATAGAGAGAAGAATACGGTAATTCATTCCGGAGGTCCGTTCTTAACCTGAAACTGTTCTTAACCTGAAGCACCACTTTAGCTAATGGGGCCTCCTGCTGCTTCCACGCCGCCAGAGCACAATTTCTGTTCTCATCTTGAAGCAAAGTTCTTAACCCGAAGTACTATTTCTGGGTTAGCGTAGTCTGTAACCTGAAGCGTATGTTACCTGAAGCGTATGTAACCTGAAGTACCACTGTACTTTCTCAGCACCCACATTCAGCCTAGTGCAGTGCTCAGTCTGTGCTCCTGCCTGACTATGCAGTCTTAACCAAGACTTAAAATTTTGAGTGCATCTTTGTTACAGGTGTTCTGATTTTCAGGAGTGCCCTGACAGAATCTGCCCACCTTCTTCCACTTCTCACCCTCAGACATTTCTCTCTGCTCTATTCCTGCAGCTCGCTGGAGATGACGTGTTATGACAGCGACGAAGCCAACCCCCGCAGCGTCTCCAGCCTGTCCAATCGCTCCTCTCCCCTCTCCTGGCGCTATGGTCAGTCCAGCCCCCGCCTGCAGGCTGGAGATGCCCCTTCAGTGGGTGGGGGATGCCGCTCGGAAGGCACTCCCAGCTGGTACATGCACGGGGAGCGAGCTCATTATTCCCACACCATGCCCATGCGCAGCCCCAGCAAGCTCAGCCACATTTCCCGCCTGGAGCTTGTGGAGTCGCTTGATGCTGATGACGTCGATCTCAAATCTGGGTACATGAGTGACAGTGACTTAATGGGCAAGACCATGACTGAGGATGATGATATCACCACAGGGTGAGTACTGCTGGGGTGCATCAAACATTCAACTCAAGAGTTGATTGCTTAACATTAGACGTAGACTGTAGGAGGTTCCATGACCAGCCTCAACTGAAGCATCTGTATCAAGCTAAGAATGTGCTTCTTTGCCCAGCTGATCTTACTTAAATATTCCTCTGCCTTAGCAAAACCGCTTCTGTGATTCCCCCTCCCCCAGCTTCCTGAATATTCATAATGGTTGCCATTATGATAAATAGTCATAACTTGACAAACCACTTGTGGCAGATAGCAAGTTTAAAAACTGACAAGACAGTGTATCCAACTAAGTCGCTGGAGAGAACAACGTATTATTTGTTGGCTGGAGGCATGACATACAGCACTTCTGCAAAGCAAATACCCACTCCTTGCTTGTGACAAAACCTGCTTCTACAAAACAAATATTTGTTGCTGCCTTGAGGCGAGCTAATTCTGTTTTACAGAGGGATGAAATGGGATGGGTATCTGGCTTAAACTAGATACTTACATTTAATATAAGCAGGCTCTGGCCAGAATTTTCAATCTTTGCTTGCTGTGAAGGAATTCTGTAGTGGGGGGAAGAGAGAGACAGAGAGCAGGTTGGTTGGCTGGTAGGGCTAATGGCAGAGGATGTGCTCAAGGATGAATAGATAGCTAGTTAATGGGGAGGAATGAATAGCTGGAAGTTCTGTTTGTAGTGGCATCCAAGGTAGATTACAGAAATGATCTCTTCTGTCCTGGATTTGTTACCTCTCGTTTCAACGCAGCTGTTTCACATGCAAGTCAGTAACAGATGTCTGGTATACACAATAGCTCTGGATATACCTCTTTAAAGCATATTTTCCAGACAGGGAATCAGATAAGGAAAGAACATAGAATTTGACTAATAACTACCTCTTGATGGGAAAGGTCTTGCTCAATATGGTGATCTTGCTTGTTGTGTTTGTGCCAATTCATCCAGCTGCGCGGAGTCCATTGAACTGCTAGAATGTATCCAGTCACCACCACCCTATTCCGACCCTAAACACTTTATTTGAAATGAGATTGACTTCTGTACAGTGTTTTAAGACTTGATTTCCCACTAGCTAGCTCTGTTGCTGTACACAGAGCTGCTCTTGATAAGCAGCGCAGAATGGGTTGCTCGGCTTTCTTGGGAATATTTCTTCACATTGTTTCAAACTGTAGAACTGATCAAGCAGCAGCAACTTCTTCTTTTTAACTGAAAGTCATGTATTTTCTACTGACGTGAAACCGGCTAGTGCAGCATGAACATGTAGGGTTGCTAAATCATAAGTTGGTAGTCTTGCCTTTACCTTCCAAATTCTGGGATGGAAGAAGAGCAAACGCTGCAACTCGAGCCTACTGTTTTATCAGTTCTCTCCCCTTGCACCGATGACCTACCTATTCCTCCTTCTTAAGAGTATTATGGAGGAGAATGTATAATGGAGCAAGGTGAAAGAATGAGAAGGGAGGTGATGCGGTTGCATCCTCTCATGCTGTCTCATAACTTTTGAAGGTAGGTTCTCCAGGTTGTGATCTGGCAGCTGCATCCACATGGAGCTTGCTGTAAGGAAGTACTGTATACGCACACGCCGATTGTAACTTTTGCATGCAACTTGCCCCATGTTAATAGGACACAAGCTACATCTGAAAAGCAGCAGCAGCAGCAGCAGCAACAACCCAGAACCTTATAGAAATCCTTTGTCAACAATGCAAAGCTAAGCTCTTTAATAATAGTTACAGATAGGTAGCCGTGTTGGTCTGCCATAGTCAAAACAAAAAAAATTCCTTCCAGTAGCACCTTAAAGACCAACTAAGTCAGTTCTTGGTATGAGCTTTCGTGTGCATGCACGAAAGCTCATACCAAGAACTGACTTAGTTGGTCTTTAAGGTGCTACTGGAAGGAATTTTTTTTGTTTTCTCTTTAATAATGTTTTTCTACACCATGGCTTATCAGTATACTGCTCTCATTATTTTTTTTATGGAGAGAACCTCAAAGATCTGAGCCTGTCATTTATTTATCTCTCATATTTCTTGGTGAGTTGGGCCTGGCATCCCACCAAGGACACTTTAATTTACATATCTTTTTAAGAAAGCACGCCCCCAAAAGTGCAAGTAGATTAATAGGTACCGCTCCGGTGGGAAGGTAAATGCTGTTTCCATTTGCTGCTCAGGTGTCGGTGTCCCTTTACCTTTTTAACCTGGGTAAAACTGGCCCACACTAGGGTCTGAGATAAGCAAACACAAAGGGGGGATGTGTGCATTTTCACTCAGTATAATGACAGAAACTGAGTCGGGTTCCAGGCTGGAGTGGCTTGTTGGATAGGTCAGAAACAATAATACCATGGCTACCTGACCAATCCAGAATGGATCTGGAAAATTAACTTCTTTTAGAAAGACTATAGTTACATGCTTAAGTGGTTATTTCTAAAACATGCCCTAGGTCACCAGAGACCTCCTGGGTATTTGACATGTTAATTGCAGCTTAGGAGCACTGATAAGTGAAGTTATGCTAAGTCTGGATGTGTACAGTACCACAAAGGGGTCATTGCATCCCTTGTTTTCTGTGAATTTGTAAATGTGACATTGGTTGCCCCATTGTTGTATTCTTGATAGTTTGAATATTATACCCTGAATTGTTAGGTTGTTTGGAAATGAAGGGCGTTTTGCCTTGTTTTCTTTTGGCTTCTCACCCCCTGCTGCTTGAGAGAGATGGAAATTCACAGAGTGAGATATTATGTCATGCGTTTTCCATTTATCATTGGAAGGGTTTTAAAAGTCCCAGAGCTCCATTGAGGGGAAGGGGTGTAGACCTGGGCCTAAAAATACTCGCTTGTCATGGAAAGCTACGCTACAGAGTCCTTGTTAATTCCACAGCTCTGGTCTGCAGATGTGTAATCGTGACAAGCCCCAAGTCCATCTGTGAGGCCTCTTAACATTGCTATTACTGGAGTATTAAAATAATGGAGCTTACTGCTAACAGGATGGATCGGAGCGGAGCAAGATACTGTGGGGCTGGGGTAGCAGAATCCACATGAGTAAATAAAAAGACTGTTTCTTATCAGGTAAAAAGTAACCTCAGTTTAGGATTGCCACCTTTTTTTTTTTTGGTCCTAATTTTGGTCCCCCAACAACAACCAGATATACACAAGTTTAAGCAAGTGAAGTTCCCCCCATCCATGCATGTTAGGTGTTGAAGACATATCCTTTACACCTTGGCCTGATTCTCACATCACTTTAACCCTTAGTTAAATTAAACTTTGGTTTAAATGCAGCACATGCATGTGAACACTTAGTTCCTTCTCTGCTCCTGTTGTTGCCTATTGCATGGTGGGAAATAAGCCATGGTCTCGTATAGCATGCATCTCGACCGGGGCTCATGATTTGTTTTTCTTCAAACAAACCATAATAATAATAATAATAATAATAATAATAATAATAATAATAATAAATTTTATTTATATCCCGCCCTCCCCAGCCTTAGCCAGGCTCAGGGCGGCTAACAACAATAAAACAGTACACAAGTACAGCATAAACAACACTCTAAAATCATTCATTATAAAATTAATTAAATTACCGTATTTTTTGCACCATAACACTCACTTTTTTCCTCCTAGAAAGTAAGGGGAAATGTCTGTGCGTGTTATGGAGCGAATGCCTGCGGGTGGCGGGGGGGATCTGCTGCAGTTGTGAGCAGAGGATCCATGGTTCTCTGTGGTTACAAAGCATGGATCCACATGGATCGTCAGGATTTTTGCATTGGGCTACTCCAAACTCACTGTCAGATCACATGTCTGTGGCCACAGCATGAACCACAAAAATCATATATCCACTATTTCATTTAGAATATTTTTTTTCTTGTTTTCCTCCTCTAAAAACTATGTGCGTGTTATGGTCTGGTGCGTGTTATAGAGCGAAAAATACGGTAATTAACATGAACAATAAGTAACGAAGGCTTTCTGCTTGTGGTTTGTTTGGGGGGGGGGGCGGACCATGAGCCTGAGTTTCATGTAATACTGAGCTCTAGAGTCCAGACCATGGCTTAGCTTCCAGGAAGGCACCTGAGATTTCAGCAACCTGCACCAGAACTCTTTGCACTCAGGTTTAAACCTTAGTTTCATTTAATTTTGACTTCAAGTGAAGTACTGTTGGCAGGGCTGGTTAAAATGCTGGACCCATTTCTTTTCCAAAGGATTCCTGATAGAAAATGAGGGCACTAGTAACCCTGATTAATCAGGCCCTATAATATAAGAATTTGAGCTTACATTAGGCTTGGTGGTTTGCTCACACAGGTATACTATTTGACTTCTCAGCACTTGATGACAGGTGGATGAATATGTGAACAGGCTGTGTTGAAAAAGCATTGTGTCCAAGGGAAATACTGTGTGATAGATTTGTGGTGATACATGCAAGTCACTGCTTGACACTGAAATGATCCAGTGATAAACATAGATGGGTGGGCCAGTGTTGGAGCTGTGCAATTGTTAGAACCGGTGCCACTGCCAGGCTACGTTATGCGCAGGTGGAGGCATTTGGATTTCAGGCCTCTGTGAATGTGTCCCCCCCCCTCTCGAAATCAACCTTACACAAACTGTTCTGGCATGTTTTCCCTCTGCTTCTCCCTATATTCTGTCCCGTAACAATCTATCCCCCTCTCTCTTTCCTTCCTCCTCCTTGTCTTTCACCTCCCAAGCTTGGCCAAGTGCCAGAATCCTAGCATATTGGAGGTTTCCTGTTTCAGTGCAAGGGAAAATAAATAACTCCTGGTGTTTGATTTTGTCCCAATATAAAGGAGGGTGTTTGGCTTGTTGCACGACAGCTTGAAGCAAGCGAAACCCCAGCTGTTTGAGGGCTCTGGTGACAAAACCGCAAATCTTAGCAGGTGACGTGGGAGCCGGCCTAGCGGGCAGTGTCAGTCTTTGCTGTGTGTGGGCGTCTCTCTCCTTTTCTCTTCCCCCTCTCCCAAGTGGCCAGATAAAGAAGCCCTGCTATTATAATGCACAGCCCATGCTCCGTGTGGGTGGGAGTGCCGCAGGGAGGCATCCACTGGGAGTTTTATATGACACAGCCTGCCAAATCAACACTTCAAAACTATAAGGCCTACCTTTTTTAAAAAAATAAATTAATTGTATTTCTTTATCAATATGTATAATACTTCTATGGGGGTGTGATCTTATAAACCAAGGGCACTGCTGGTATGTTCTGAATTAAGGGGCACTCCCTTAAAATAAAGGACATTGGTAACCCCAATTGTGGGCCTTTCCTTCTCAGAGAGATTCTGGGGAATAGCACTGGCATAATGGCTCTGCTTCTGTCTTGCCTGTGGGTCTGTCACAGCCTGATTGCTTAATCGCTTGCAAGGGAGCTGTCTCATTGCCCTGTGGGAAAGTGCAGGCGAGAAAGCTCTCCACTGCCACCCCCCCTCGCCTGCTCATTTTCTGATAATGAACATGAGCTGTGATTGTGGGGTGGGAAGCAGTCCTACAGGCCCATTTCCAAGTCACAGGAGAGCCCAGAAGGAGCTGTTCGGCAGTGGAACAGACTCCCATGAGAGGTGGTGGACTCTCCTTCCTTGGATGTTTTAAAGCAGAGATTGGATAGTCATTTGTCATGTATGACCTAGATTCCTGTATTTCAGGGGGTTGGGCTAGATGACCCTGGGGGTCCCTTTCAATTCTACAATTCTATGAGACTATGAATTCTAAGGTTTCCAGGTCCTGATCACCCAAAGGTTCCTGTACTTGGGAGTCTTACTCTTGGTCCTCAGCAGCCATAAGCATCGGACAAGCCTATAAAATCATTGTTTGTTGTTGCTTTTTAAAACATGAGTGCTGTTGACCACATCCAAATGGTGGTTTCCTCTACTCTTGGCTTTATGTTCCCAGTGGAGTGGGGAAGTATCCTTGAAAAAGCTGGCTTGTTCCTCCCCTCCACCTCTAAACACCCAAGTTTCGTCAGCACCAAGGAGCTAGCTGTGCAGACTGGCTAGAATCCACAAATGTACACACACAAAACTGGATGCACAGTCAGAATATTGCTTGTTCTTTTTACCCTGGCTATACCTACTGCTATAAAAACAACTCACTTTAAAACTGAAAAGTGGTTTGTATCCCATTTTAATTTCCCAACAATCTTGGGTGGGATTCACCTAACTTGCTATATCAGAGGGAGCCCTGCAGAAGCCCTGCAACAAGGTTTTCTTCTCCCACTGCACCCTTTACCCCAGAAATTTGTGTGTGTGTGTGTGTGAAAGAGAGAGAGAGAGAGTGAGAGTGAGAGAGAGAGAGATAGAGAACCCCTCAGAATAGTGCATGGAGAACAGTTCCATCTGACAAGCTGTAAGTCTTGTGCAGACAATTGAAACAGCATGATGTTGAATTCCACCCCTTGTCTGTAGAGTTGGTTGATTGTAACTGGCCCCAAATTGCCAAGTGAACTTCATTCATGTCTGAGCAGAGATTTGAATCCAAGCCTTCCTGCATGTATAATCCTTCCCTTAACACACAGGCTACTACTTCTTTGGATTCTGTGCATGTGTAACATGACAGGTACTGCTTTTGGGAATATTTTACCCATTTCTTCCCATGAATAGTTTACCATCAAGTATACAGTGTGAATGTTGGATGGCTTCTCACAGGGATCTCATTGTAGGATATAAAGTTAGCATTATTTAGCTGATAACTCTCTTTAGCAGCTGATCTGGCTTTGAATTAGTCTGATGACATCCCCACATAGCTGTGTGACATCTCTCTAATTAACACCTTCTTAACCAGGAGGGTATTTGTATGTCCATATATGGGGCAAAGAGCAGTTTCTTCTGGGCAAGTTTCTTGCATGAACAAGTGTGTTTTTCTTTTCTGTGAACCGCCCTGAGACCTCCGGGTATAGGGCGGTATATTAATAATAATAATAATAATAATAATAATAATAATAATAATGGGCAACTTTTTACATATTTTTGAACATCATGACTTTGCATATGAAACTATGTTGGAAAAAGTGTGTGGGAGTCCATACTGTTTTTGGTAAACCTTTAGGAAATATGATTATCCCATCCTGGATCTCAACACTGAAATGTATTGCTTTAAAGCAATGTTTCCTTTTTGAAGTGACGTATTTCTCAGATTTTTTTTTTAAGAAAGGAAAAAAGATTATGGAAAATATAAAATATAAATAAGGATTTAAGAATAATACCTATCTACCTTAATAGCCAAGGGTGGTGCTGTTGTCTAAACCACAGAGCCTAGGGCTTGCTGATCAGAAGGTCGGCGGTTCGAATCCCCACGATGGGGTGAGCTCCTGTTGCTCGGTCCCAGCTTCTGCCCACCTAGCAGTTCGAAAGTATGTCAAAGTGCAAGAAGATAAATAGGTACCGCTCCGGCAGGAAGGTAAACGCTGTTTCCGTGCGCTGCTCTGGTTCTCCAGAAGCGACTTAGTCATGCTGGCCACATGACCCGGAAACTGTCTGCGGACAAACGCCAGCTCCCTCGGGCAGTAATGCGAGATGAGCGCCACAACCCCAGAATTGTCCACAACTGGACCTAACGGTTAGGGGTCCCTTTACCTTTACCTTAATAGCCTAACATTTCAAAGCTGTGCAGGTATTTTGGACAATTCTCATAAATTCTTTAGGCTGACAGAATGATTTCATATTCCCACGTTTTCATCATTAATCACTGCAATCCCTCCTGTAGCAGCAGGCAAATCCGGGACAATAATCCACTCAGAGGGAAAGTCCCCAACCTCTCCCAGCCGCTTTCAGGGTGTGTGTATTGTTTTGTTTTTTAAAACAATCAAGCAGTACAGAAATTTAATGAAATAATAAAATAAATAAATCCTTAGCAGAGCCTCTGCTGCAGATGCTCATAAAGACGCAAATATTCAAACTTGCTCCCCTGTCATTCCCCCCTCCTCCAGTTGAGCCAAGCAGAATACATCCCTTTCTGTTAAGAAACTGCAATCTTTACTAAGCACAGTGTTCACTATCTGCCCTTAGCAACTAATGGCAGAAAAAACACAATACTACTGGAACTGAAGCCAGAAAAGGGAGCTGTTGGGAATACTAGTGAACTACTGTTCCATGTGCTGGTTGCACTGTTTTTCTGGGAAGCCAGTAAGGTCTGCTGAATAAGAAGATAAAGATGCTTTGGCCACTTCCTGGATAGAACTCTTGTGGATAGTAGGAAGGAGGTGGTTAAACAAAGGAAGGGGCTGTGTAAAGCTTTTCCTCCTTATTTCTTATGTGTGGCAATTGCCTCCTCACCTCCACCCCATCCCTCTTTTTGGTGCTTTTATTTATTGTGCAACTGTAATGGATTAAAAGGAAAGAACGATCCAAACCAGATATTGCAAACAGAATGAAAGGAGAAAGAATGCAGGGAACTACAAGCTGCTGAGTGTTCCTTTAATTCAAACCAACATAAAGAAATGATCTGATGCCAAGCAAGCACAAGTGTCTCATTAACGAACCTATAAAAATGAACTTTGCTTAGCTATTAAAATGTGTTTCCGTGTAAATATAAACTTTGACCTGGCGTGCAAATGGCTTTTGTTCTGACCCCGCTCCCCTGCAAAGGGTTACAACCCACTGGTTGAATAATGGAATGGATAGGCCAGTCTAGCTCCATAATGTTTCCTTCTTGCATCGGTCCCCATTCTGTCCCATTTTCACATAAATGTGCATTTTTATTTTTTTTAAAAACCCCATTAAACCATAATTCCTGCTCCATGCCTCGCCAGGAAATTGCTGCCCTTCCATAACCATGCCCCTGATAGTGATAGCATGCTGTTTTCATGCTCTGTTTTCAATCTGTACTAAGCAGCTAATGACAGCTTTTAAAAAGAAAAATGTAAAAGGCAGCCTACATCTAGACCAACGTGCAGATCTTAGTTGGGATGGGGGAAAGTGAATTCCAAGAAGGTGCTTATCTGATCCATAATGAAGGGGGCATAGCCTTTGCCATGCATGGAGAAGGTCCCAGGTTCAATCCTCAGCCCCTCTAGGTATGACTAGGGGACACCCATGATTGAAGCCCTGGGGAGCCACTGGTAGTCAGTACTTGATGGACCCATAGTCTGACTTGGCACAAGGTAGCCTCCTATGTTTCCATGACCCACCACAGGTGAGTTTGTCTCAAACCCCCCCCCCCCGAATTCTTCCTGCATCCCTAGTTAGAACCAATGCTTTAGGGCAGCATATTGGCAGCGTACAGTTGTTTAATAAGGCTTATTTATTTTGCTCAGTATGAGTTCTAATATTTCTCCCCAAATAATTCAGATGGCTGACAACAGTTGCAAACTGTTGTTTCTTAAGTTTCCCGTTTTGGTCCCATCTTTTCTCCATGGAATTCAAGGAGGGCATGTACATGGTCCTGACCCCAACCCTATCTGAGGGTTGGTGACTGACCAAAGGTCTGAGCCAAGATTTCAACCTTGCTCTCCCTGGTCCTTTTGATGCCCCAAGTTGAATATTGACTGTACACTTCATACTTATACTGTTGTACTCATTTTTGGGGAATGATAGTTTTTGTCGTCTCCTGTTCCCTGATTCTGGAGGGCATGATCTAACTTTGAGACTGTAGCCTCAACTCCATATTTCCAACACCATATTTTGAGAACCAGTGGACATTACCTAATTGCTGCAGTGGTTGTAGATGCTGGTCCAGAAGAATCCGGTAAAGACTTTAGAACTGATAGAAAGGTTTTGGTTTAATTTGTACGATTTTCTGTGCCATATGGACCAGGGGTCCCAGTGTGCGTACACACACACACACACACACACACACACACACTCATTCCGATAGCATTAATTGAACAACCTCATATGAGATAGGCACTGAGCTGCTTGGACAGACTGCAATTCCTTGGCAGGTGCCAGAATGAGAGGGTAGCTACAGGAGGCAATTCGGTGAGTGGCAGATTTAATGGGCCTGCCCTGCAGTTAATAGCTGAGCCTGACACTTTTTTTTCCAGGACAATTTACAGGCAGCAATTTCCTGTGAGTTCATAATTGAATGAGCTGCAAGGCAGAAGGGCCATTGGGGACTTTGAAAGACATTTGCACTTGCTGTAGAGCGAGCAGGTGAGTTATTTGCTAACTGCAACCTTTTTCTTGTTGCAGATCTTGAAGTAGAAAAAGCTCCTGGCAGGCATGGGTTACCTGACACAGTACTGTCCTGACATTTGGGGCACTTGCCACAGAGGCAGAAATTCCATTGTTTCTTTTCACAGGGATAAGCCCCTTGAAATATATTTTGATCTGTACACTCTGCCCCATAGCTTAGAAACTGGGACCATATCTCAAAGATTCTTACCACTGCATCTTTGGAGGAAGGCAATCTTTTGTCCAGTTGAGACTTGACAAATACTTTCAACACCATCCCTCTTAGATTTGTGTTTTTGATACTTAAAAGTGTAGGATGAGATTGTGCCAACCTTGTGCAGGATCATGTCAGCTACTCTGGGGAAAGCTGACTGGCGAATTGCCCAGCCTGATTGCTCTATTTGCATGAGTTGCAAAAGAAGAAGAAGCTGTGATTGCTTTGCAGATGCTCAGAGAAGGAGGGATGAGCAAAGGCACGTTTCCATGGTAGCAAAGCATAGTTGTTTCTCAGCAGACATGCTAAGGATGCTCCAGGAATCTGCAGTTGGCATTATGTGGCGAGTGGTTTATCGTGTGCTCTGCGCTTGCTCTGTTTTTAGAACTCTTGGTTTCATTGTGATCAGTTTGCCTTGCCAGAGGAAACGAGCTTTGGAGAATGCAGTCAGATTTCACATCCAGCTTGCATGCGTTCAGATTTGTTCCAACAGTCTTCCCTTTCCATTGCTTTTCTTCCTTTTCCCCTCTCTGCTCTAAAATGGCATTAGTATGGCTTCAGGGAATAATAAGGGTTTGAACATAAGTGAGTAAGGGCAGTGTGCATAAAGTGCAACCTTTGTGTAATCCTGGAGACAGAGACTTTATGCTAAAGAGATTCCGTTTCCTCTTTGGTGGCTGCACGGGTTCTTCTGGCATGTTTGCAACATGTTACTCTGGGAGTGCCGAAAATGTGTCAAGCATCAGGGTGATTTCAAAGAATTTTCCCAGGGGAAAAGGCCCTCCCTCTTGAAAAGAGTCCAGCTGCCCTGCTATTTTGTGAAAAGCTACAGTAATGTGGGCTTGCTGAGTCGCACTGTGCTTAAGGTTTAATTCTAGGATTCTGCACAGTAGCAGAACATACTGTACACATGCTTTAAATGCAGTCTGTATTTATATGCACTGAGAACATTGTGTATAATATAAAACACAAGCCTTTATCTCTCTTAGTTCATGCAGGTTGATGTTTTATTAGTAAAAAGCAAAGGAAGTCATGTTGGTCCATAAGGAAAAGAATCACAGAATTCTTATTATTAATAATATTATTGTTTATTCAATCTATTATCAGCCCTTCACCATAAGGACAATTCATAACAATTTAAAATACAGTATGAAAATATAGCATGGGGTACATAGGAAGCTGCCTTATACCAAGTCAGACCATTGGTCCATCTAGCTCAGCATAGTTGATGCTGATTGGCTGCAGCTTTCCAAGGTTTCAGACTGGGGACATGCCAGCCCAGCCTGGAGATGTCAGATATTGAACCTGCGACTCTCTGCATGCAAATCATGTGCTGTACCACTGAGCTACAACCATACCTGACTTGGATTTAAGCCAGTTAAAATGAACTTACTTGTAAATAGTGTCATTTAAATTAATAGGATGTACTTCTAGGAAAGCACAGTTATGATTGCAAATATGTCTTGGACCGGGGTGGGAGTATGCAGACATTCGCAACCTGGCACAAAATACTGAGCAAGCTTTTGGGTTCTCTAGAACTCATCAGATTTGATACAGTAGTATATTAGTAGCTTGCTTCTCTTTATCTGTTATTTCTGGTAACCAGTTGTCAAGTGCTCCAGTGTAGCCTATCTTTGTGAAAGAAGCCTTTATTTGAGCACGAAACAGCCAAAGAGGAGTCCCAGAGTGTCTTATATACAGTCAAGAGTGGCAGTCTCTTTCTGCAGGTTTACAATCTAAAAAAACAAAACAAACCACAACACACAAGGGAAAAGGGACAAGGAGGGAAGAGGAAAATAAAAACCAAAATCCAGGCACCAATTTCTAAACAGCTGTTCCTATATTGACCAGCTGGCACAGTTCAGGGGCAAGAGGGTGCTTAATGGAGCTGGGCCTGCAGCAAAGCTGATTAAAGGAGCCCTGTTTTCTAGCTCTCCCACTGAGACAGTCTGATGGAATAGCTGCACCCACATGAGGGCAAGTGTTTTTGTATCAGAACACAAAAGATTTCTTGATTGCATGGCATTTGCATCCCACTTGTGCCAGGTAATCATTAAGGTATTTGAGGGCACAATCCTAACCCAAGATGTTCCGGGATGAGTGAGTTGGGATGTTGCGGATCTCTGGCTCAGCTGGGCTACACCAGTGTAAGTCCCAATGACAATTCAGCCCAAGATACGCTGACAGTATGTATATAGCTTTAATTCTAATCAGTGTTTGATTGTATGTATCTTAATGATTAGTTTTTCTGTGTTTTTAGCAGCTCCTGCTTTTATCTGTAAGCCGCCTTGAGTCCTGTCAGGAAAAAAAATGCAGGAAATAAATACTGTACAGAGAGAAAGCATCTCTAAAAAGCTATGGCCTTGTATGAAGCAGTGCTAAGTAACAAAAAAGCATCTCTTCAGCCTCATATATGCAAGCAGAAACTGTGGCAGTAGAGCTGCACTACTGGTGTTAGAGTGGATTTATGACCTTGTATTTTTGTTATGCCTGTTACGCAACAAAAATGCAGGATCGTAGATCTACTCCTAACATGTAAGCCTTATGTCCTCAGTTTGTTCTCACTAGGGAAAATCTTGGGGCTGCCTTGGTCTCTTCCTTTGGGGTCCGCATCTGCAGTTTATGGCTGTTGATTGCATGTTGGTGAGATCCTCCTAAAGTGTCTCCCCTGCTAGAAGAAAACAATAAAAATTGACTTTGACTTCCTAAGCAGACCCATGACTTCAACAGGCTGCTGCCTTTTCATTTGTTCTTCCTGGTGGTTTTCATGTTGCTGTTTTTAAGCTGCTGACCCAGCAACAAACTAAAGACTTTCTGGTTTTTATTGTTCTGCTGGTTGTGGGGATGTTAATCCAGGGGGGGTGATGATGTACAGCGGTGGATTATGTCTTTAGATTTAAGATGTGAAATGCTAATAATGTGTTTCAAGGGGAGAGGGAACGTACTGCTTCAGTTGCAGTGACTCATGATGCTGAATGTTCTTCCCTGAATCTAGGGGGAACAGATCCAGCTCTGCTCTGCAGCTGTTGTTGCTGGAGTTCCTGTTGAACACAGTGGGTTTCTTCTTCTCAAAAAATGAAAAACAAATTGAAAAGGAACTCCAGCAACATTGATTGCCAAGCAGAATCATAATAAGGGAGGAGCGAATAAACCCCATTGCCCAAGCTGCCAGACTTTTTCAGCCATCATCTCTCCCTGAGCCCAAATTGCCATGGACATCTGCGCCAAATGCCTTGCATTATCAGAACAATGCTGCAGATGTTGTGTCCACGCAGTTACTCCATACAACTTGGTTGGCAACTTGCTGGTCGGCAAAGTAGCCCTGGGCAAATTCTAAAATTCCTGCTTTCAGATACAAATGATGTAGCATGATACAGTGGTACGCCAGGTTAAGAACTTAATTCGTTCTGGAGGACCGCTCTTAACCTGAAACTGTTCTTAACCTGAAGCACTTTAGCTAATGGGGCATCCTGCTGCCGCCGCGCCGCTGCTACACTATTTCTGTTCTCATCCTGAAGCAAAGTTCTCAACTCAAGGTACTATTTCTGAGTTAGCGGAGTCTGTAACCTGAAGCGTATGTAACTTGAAGTATCTGTAACCCGAGGTACTACTGTAGTTGGTCTCTCTCTGGTTCACTGCTATCATATCACTGGGTTCAGCTCAATGCTTCCATTTGCAGAAGGGAGGAGAGGAACTTCATGGGATATATGGTGCCAGTGAGGGTGATGCTTGAGAGTAGAGAGGCTGTGCATAGGAGATGTAGGGCAAGGTTGTAGAGGACAGACTGACCATTGTGGCAGGTCAGTGCTGGCTCCAATTTGGGTGGGGCCTTGGCCAAGACACTCTCAGTGGGCTTTCACCTCTCTTTTTCTCTGTGGGCTCCAATCCCTCAGCAGGCCTAGGTCCTCTTTACTACTATTGCAACCATGTGCTGCTCTTCATCACTGTTCCATGACAAGTACAAAGCCTGTAAAGACAACCTGGGGCTATGCACACATTTCTGCAAATGTTCTGCAAGTCTTTGAGGCAGGAAAACCAGATCTGCAGCAGGGGGCATAGTGTTTGTGCAGGGGAGTGGCAGGCCTCAAAGTAATTTCCAGTTTTATATAAAGCCAACTTTTTAAAAAATGCCTCCAGTGCTATTTATCTTATCTCTGGTGGCATCTTGTTGTGCATGTGAAGTCCAGAGTCCTGTTTTAACATTAAAAGGCACGGGGAGGAACAGAGAGAAGGGAGAAGTCATTTTTCCTTGAGATGCACCTTGTGGTTTATAGATGTGAAAATCAGAGCAAGGAATGGCCACCAGCTTGTGCTTCAGTCTGCAATCTGAAGACAACTGCCTCAGGGACCCATGAGTGCAGCAAAAGCCCAAAGGCCTGCTCTGTTTGTAAAATGCCTGTATTTATCCATCACATCCATGTGGTTCAACATTATTAGCTGGTACATGAGCAATCCTGGTGCTGAATGCAGGTATTGGTTTCTTTTGCCTCCTTCAGAGCACTCCTTTTGCATCCATGTGGGAGATATCCTATTAACAGAAAACTCTTTCTTTCTGCTTGCAGATTTTCCTCACTACATTTTGTGTGTGTGTGTGTTTTCTCTGCTTAAACTCAGAATAATCACATTAGATGCATAGCTCCTCTTGCGGTTAGAAGTTTGATGTTTGCCAACTCGTACCCAGATATTCGGGGGGGGGGCTTAATTCTTTTCTGAATAAACTAAGAAACAAACCATTTGTGTGGTCTTTGATAGGCTCGCTCCAATTCAGCAGTAATTTCCAGGCAACTCAGCATCAGTTCTGCCCGTGTCATTTTATTCATTAACATTCTCCAGATCATATGAACAGCTACTCAAGCTGCCTCCCTCTGTGGATGTTGTGAGTGAAATTTCTGAAAGGGCTGTGGGAAAAGCAGTCGTAATAGCAGCAGCAGCAGCAGCTCTGGCTGAGGGAAGGAATACTTTAAAAACACATTTAAAAACACTTTTTTCTGATGCTTCAGCACTGACACTATGATGACAGGGTTATTGGTGTGTGTACTATTTTGGAGATTGTGCAAATTCTACATAGATTATTGTAAGCAGCATCTTGTGTGACCGGTGCTCTAAGTTTTCTTTTCTGTAGTCCTTTCTGGAAAAGGGGTGGGGAGTGAAGTTATTGCTCTTAAAATACTGGGTGATTAAGGCTGTGAGCCTATACACACTGACCTGGGAGTAAGCCTTATTAACAACAATGGGACTTACTTTTGACTGTGTCCATGTAATGGCTTGCACTGTGAATTGTTTTGAGAGAGAAAATGAGATTGCACTTGTATTTGTTGTTGTTTTATGCTCTGAGGGACTTAACCAAGGAGATCAATCATCTGAATTCCATTCCCTGGCTTCTCAAGTTCACTGTCATAGGATTTCAAGAACATCCCTTCCCCTAAGATGAATCCCGAAGGGATCGTGGTGATGAATTTACAAGATCTTCTGGGCAGCCTAAGGAGATGGATTAAATGCAGGGCCAATTAAGTCTGTAGTCTTTTTATAACCAGGAAACATGCACACACATACACACACACACACACACACACACACACACATGGCATAAGAATCAATAGTCTGGCTTCTCTCAGCAAAGCCTAGGGTAATCTGCACTTCAAAGGGAGCCAGAGACCCGGAATTACCCAGTCATGGCAAGATCTTAGTAAAATTTGCAGCGTGACGCTAGAGTGTAATGCACTCTTATCAGGAGAACTATAGGAAGGCAATGGCAAAGAACTGTCATGGCATCCAGCCTTTCTCTCCAACCCATAAAAGGTTCAGCATATGCATGCAGAAAGAAACTTCTGCATTCCTGTATGAAATCCTCCTCACCCCTATAAAAATGCCCCCGGTGCATTTTTCGTCTCATAAAAATTCTAGAGTGCCTTAAATGTAGAGATTGCCACAGAGCCCTTGCCTCAAGTAAGAAGTAGAAGCTTTTTAACTGTTCTTCTAAAAAGAAAGTTTTAATTGTGTTCCATTCTTGATGTGTTTGCTGCCCTGGGCTCCTTCGGGAGGAAGGGTGGGATATACATTTATTAAATAAATAACTCAACTGGCAGAGAGATCCTTGACTTTGGGAAGTCAGTGGTTAGGACTTCCTATTACTAAAAAAAAAAGCAGCTGGAAGGGGGTGTGGTGAGTATCTTGACTGCAATACATCGGGAGAGAGGTGCTTGGAGGTTGTGATGGGCTGGATGTGGGACAATAATAATAATAATAATATAATAATAATTTATTATTTATACCCCGCCCATCTGGCTGGGCCTCCCCAGCCACTCTGGGCGGCTTCCATAAAAACCAAAAATACAGTAAAATCACACGTTAAAAACTTCCCTGAACAGGGCTGCCTTAAGATGTCTTCTGAATGTCAGGTAGTTGTTTATTGCTTTGACATCTGCTGGAAGGGCATTCCACAGGGTGGGCGCCACTACCGAGAAGGCCCTCTGCCTGGTTCCCTGTAGCTTTGCTTCTCGCAATGAGGGAACCGCCAGAAGGCCCTCGGCGCTGGACCTCAGCGTCCGGGCAGAATGATGGGGGTGGAGACGCTCCTTCAGGTATACTGGACCGAGGCCGTTTAGGGCTTTAAAGGTCAGCACCAACACTTTGAATTGTGCTCGGAAACATACTGGGAGCCAATGTAGGTCTTTCAAGACCGGTGTTATATGGTCTCGGCGGCCGCTCCCAGTCACCAGTCTAGCTGCCGCATTCTGGATTAGTTGTAGTTTCCGAGTCACCTTCAAAGGTAGCCCCACGTAGAGTGCATTGCAGTAGTCCAAGCGGGAGATAACCAGAGCATGCACCACTCTGGCGAGACAGTCCGCAGGCAGATAGGGTCTCAGCCTACGTACCAGATGGAGCTGGTAAACAGCTGCCCTGGACAATTCATTGGAGCTGAATTCTGAAAAGACAGAGGTGTTATATGTCTCCAACTTCTTGTGTGCAGACGTTGGGGAGATGGTCTGATCTGGGTGGGATCCGCCCTCTGGAAGGAGCAGACCCACAACTTAGGATACTCCTGGATCCAACATTGTGATTGGAGGAAGGGCTCAGGTGGCCTTGGCTGCTATGAGTGTCTGTTTCCAGCTCTTAGCCACCTGTGGGTCTTTTTGGACAGATATGATTTGGCTATCGTACTCCGCTCTGGTTAACTTTCAGACTGGATTGTTGCAACATGCTTTCATTGAGCTGCATTTGAAGACCTCATGGTGAAGGGTGTGTTAAAATACTACTACTACGATTAAATTATTCTTTTGAGTTGCCCTCTCCTCCTGAAAGAGTCATCAATGAGAATTCTAACAGGTTCTTGTCTTACATGTCTCTACGTGCGTAAAATGATTAGGCGTGCTATTTATGACTACACAAGTCTCTGACATTTCCTGGTAACAAAGGGTTGGATAAGTTGAGAGAGTTTGCTAATAGGGTTTAATTGTTCCTGGGTTCCTTCCTAGATATGCAACTTAAAGCAGAGTTAAGTGGGTATGGGTGAGGAATGCATAAAGAAAAATAAAATTCATTATTACAATTATATATAGCATATATGTATGTAAACCAAATGTCTTTTGAGACAGATATCTATGTCAGTGGTGTAAAGCGTGGCTGGGTTATTTATTCATTTATTTATTCTAGGCATTCTTAGCTTTAAATGTTTGTGTTGTTTTTTTTTAAAAAAGCAACACAGAGCTGTTTATAGTTAGGGTTTTTAATAAAAAATGGTGAAAACCTTCATATCAAATTGCATTTAGCTCATGCTAAAATATACTGTATGGGATTTGGCCTAATACAGAATTATTATTGGCATGTTTGCATATAGGATAATTTGTTGTAATAAAGAATTGTTATTTTTATTTACACATTCTCCCTTAAGTTTGTTTTTGCTTGCAAAGTGTTACTGTTAAGGTTTGCCCCTTGGTTGTGTGAATTTCTTTGTAGATAACACAGATCTTGTTGTATTTCCACATACTAAATGTTTCTTACAATTTAATGCACCAGATCTTTTAATTAAATGCATTTTTGACATTATGATTATTCTGCTGGGGAGATTCTCAGATATCTTTAAGAAAAGCAAACCAGCAAACGAAGCTTGTCCAGGGAAAGATTGCAAAAGCCATTAATCCCCCCCCCCCCGCTTTCTATTGTGCCAAGCATCCCCCCAAAATGGTCCCAAATCTGTTCCTTTGAGAAGTGTGGGACTCCTCCCACATTAAAAAAAACACACCACTTTTGAGTTAATTAAAATTTCTCACATCTAAGACAACACCGTGTGTTGCAGGCAAAGTACAAAGGCAGTAAAGAGATGGCCAGGCAGAGGTAGAAGGGCAAAACCAGCTCTGCTTATAAGTGATACCCAAGTCCCAGCACTGATATAATATTTTTGTCCATGCAATTTATTATACAATGTAAACTGAAGCTGTTCAGTCTTCTTCTCTCAGACTTGGACTGCTTTTTGAACAGAAACTAAGTAACCACACCCATTCCCGAAGTGCTTTGTACAGCTCAGTTGTGTATTAAATCCATATTAACTAGCTGTTAATGCATGCAGTGCAAGCAGTCCTGTGAATTATGGTGATGGGTTTGTCTTCCCAAAATATCTCATTGAACTGCTCCAAATTTGGAATTCTCTTTCTCTCCTGGATGAAAAGCAGCTTCTCCCACCCCCACGCTGATCTCTCCCTTGCAGTGCCTGGGTCATGTTTGCTTAAACAGTGAGTCATTCCAGCATGCCTTGACCCTGTCTCTGCACTGTGCAGTGTTTACACAGACTCCTCTGACTTCCCCATCTTGGGTTTGTCTTTGGCAATGTCAAGCCAAGAAGTCAGGACTTTTCCAACACTCTGCAGCCTTGTCCCTCCAAGTGGTTTGCCCCCTTGCCTTTGTATCGTCTGGTGAGCAGATAAACAGTTATGCAAACTGAGAGAGGACACTGGTTGGATTATGGTTCATGTCCGTAAACCAGATCCTGGTCTAGCCATACACAGTGAAAAGAAGAGGCCAGGGTGGGGCAGTTCCCTTCAAGCTGAACATAAATATGTATGATCTGGTATGATACCATGTTCTGAAACAGAGCCAGAATTAATATCTGCTGCAAATAGAGTTTGGCAGATTCACACAGAATGCAAATGTAAATGTCATCATGAAAACAAATCATTGATTTGATATGCAAGTTTGAAAAACAACCTCATTTCCTGCTTTAGTTAGGATGCAAAGCTCTGGGAGCTGAAAGTTCTCTTGGAAAATCTTGGGGTAGCACAAGATTAGGAATGAATTTGAACTCTGAAAAAGAAAGGCATATTTCCAAGTGTTAGGAAAGTATAGAGCTTTGAGACATGCAGCTAGTCATTCTGGTTTTTTGGTTACCCCCTCACAGTTGGTTCATCTTAGCCTCTGGGTGTTTTCAGATGGGGGCTTAATAGTATAAATGGGTTGTTCAGATACTTCAAATGAGTTGCTTGCAACAGGTTTTTTGTTTAAATTTACTGGATGATCTTTGGAAAGGTAAATCTGGATTAAATGGGGCAGGATATGGGCTGGCATTTTGACGCCCAACCAAATTATGTGACTGCAGCAAACAATATTTTCTTGCATAAAGAGCACCCATCCCACAATACTGTCTGGAAGCACCCTCTGTCTCCTTCAGTTTTATGCTGTAACTGAAGTACCACACTGACTTAGCTGGATATGTCTGAAAATTGATGACCTGAAGCTTACAGCTCAAATGCACCACCAGTGAATATCTGCAAAAAGAAAGAGGCACTATGTTTTCTTTGCTTGTGTCATTGGCTCACAAGAGTGCTGATTTGTTGCTTCTGGGCTTTCCACAGAAAGACAAGCAAAACCAAAACTCACATCAAGATAGGGGCTTCTTACCAAAGGGCAATTCTCAAAAATATCTTGCTGATCAAAGCCTGCAGAGCGGATTTATTGGAGGATGGGTCCCCGTCCCCCCGCCATGTGTAACCTGGAGGTTGTATCTGTGTAAAACCTAAATTTTGGGAAGATGGTAACAAATCTGGAATGCTCTCCCAAGGGAGGCCTTCCTGGATCCAATCTTGTTATCATTTTGGCACCAGGAAATTCCTTTTTTTTTTTTTTTTTTTTTTGCTTTCCCAGACATTTGGATAGCACCAGTGATAACATGTTTTATTGTTAAATATGCATTTAACTTTTTTGTAATTTTATTATTGTATATTTACTTGCTGTAAATCTCTATGTGGGAAGTGATGGACAAATTTAAAAAATCTAATTACTAGGTCAAATAATCATTCAGCCTGTGATGAAAGGAGCTGTGTGGCTGCTCTGCCTCCTGCATGGTGCTTTGAGGTGTGCGTCTGATGAATGCAAAATATTATCATTGTTTCAGTGCCTGGAAAGGCCATGAGAGCTTGGCGCTAATGCTGGTGCAGCTGAGTTTTGACTGCACATAAGGATCTGTTTTTATCGAAAGGAAATGTAGTGCACCCTCCCCTCTCTCTCCTCTCTTGCATTTGTAAGAGCTGTTATGTGCTTGTTTTGTCCTTTTGATACTGAGATGAACAGGACAGGGCCAGCCAATTCTTTATTTACTTAGGGTGCTGCTGGAGGGAGAGGGCAAATGATTTATTATCCAGGTGTTCTCACTCCCCATCAAGCATCTCTTTAGCTGTGGTCTTCTTTTTTATCTTTTTCTCCTTTGCTTTCTTCTTCAATGATGGATACAGCTATGTATCAGCTACCTGTAGTTCAGTCTCCAGCAGAGCTGCAGCTTGCAAGAAGGGGAGTGCAAGAGGGCAGACCTGTGTGGGCTGCTATCATTACTACCAGCAGCTTTGAAGGTATCAATGGAGGGGGTGGACTTGCTGCTACAGATGAAGTGATTCCATATGAGAAGGCTGCCCCTGCAAAGACAGGGCATGAAGGCTGTGAATCTCCCTCCAGATGGAAGCATGGGGACAGAGATAGTGTGCTCAGTGGCAGGCAGTAGTACACACTGCTGCAGCAATAAACAGTCCCAGTTTTTATTGACGTATATTTTATTAGAGTTACCTTGGGACTTATAAACTTTAGCTAGGGCATGCCACATTTTTAACACAGCCTTTCTCCTAGATCTCCATGAGTGGCAATGCCACACTCAGCTTTCACATAAAGTAGTACAAGAGGCAGCAGGAGTTTCTTTTCTTACTCAGAAGGCAGGGCCAGCCAACTTCAATGATCACTGTCAGAGAGTAGTTCTCTCCCATTTCTAGGAGTTCTCTGCCTTCTAAGCAGAAGGGGCAGGACTGTAGGATTTCAGTTTAAGTTTCGGAGACTTTGTCTAACCTACTTCTTTTTTCTTTTGTAAACACGCAGAGAAATTTCTGCTTTTGTTTGATCCCTGTTGCTTTGCTTTCTGTTCCAGTATTCTTAGTTGGAAGGAGAAAGCTTTTCCAGGGCTCATCTATACATGAAACAGCCAGTCTATAGAACCGTCCTTACAGGAAAATGATTGAGCATTCTTACCATGCAGGCCTGACAGAATGAAATAGAAGTTTCCCTCCAGTGTTGATGAGAGAATCCTTTTGCCTGAAACAGAACCACTGCTTTGCAGATCAATATAGAAAAGAAGAAGCCCCTAGTACTTTGCCACTGGCTGGATAAAGGAGTTCTTGAGGGAGCTGCAAGATTATTTATTTGTTTGTTTCATAAAATTTATACACTGCTTGATTATTATTGTTATTGTTGTTGTTTAAAAAAGGAGCCCTCAAAGCAGTTTCCCTAAAGATTCTTACAACAGTAAAATCAAAATTTAAAACATTTAAAAGTTAAGATTATGTTGTTGCTTTCAGGAGTGGGGAGCAGTGCTGATGCTATACCACTGGTCGTCATGCCTGCCTGCTCCCCTCCCCCGCAACTTACATATTTGATCATAAATAGATATTACAAAAGCACCACAATGCTCCAGTGTGCTCACTTTAGCTGGAAACTGACTCTGCCTGCCTTGAAAGTTCTTACTACTTGGGGAAGTCAGAGCTCAGAAGTCCCAATTGTGAAATTCTAAGTTTTATATTGTTTAGATTAATGCAATGTAATCTACATGGAGTTGCCCTTGGAAATGATTAGGAAACTTTGACTAGTACAGAGTGCACCAGTCATTGTTGGTTGTAGAGAACATATAACACCAATTCTCCATGTATTCTTATTGGCTGCCAATTTGTTTCTCGGCCAGATTCAAATTGCTGGTATTCTCTAATTAAATGTAACGGAAATAAACAAGGCTGGGTAGTGCCTTAGATTGCATTCATGTGTTTAACAGCAGAGTGGGGTTTGTTGGTTACTCTGAAAATCTCTATGCTCAACTGGATGTTTGACTGTGACTCATTGAAACACAAACTTCCATTTAAGCAAGGAACATCACAGCAGCAAGGAGCAAAGATGGCAAACCTCAGGCAGGCGCCAAATCTGGAAAACACTCAGTTTCCATTTAGCTCCTTGCAGGTGCACAACATCTATATCCCACCAGTCTTTTCTGCTTTTCCCAGTGGACTTCTGTTTTCCTTCACATCATTTGGAGGCAAAAGCAGCTGCTTGGCTTTCCCTGCCATTTCCCAGCATCACACATTGTTAACCAGAAACCTTGCTGGAGTCTACAGCATCACCTTCTCCCATGTTTGTTGGCTGGACATTCTCTCCCCAGCATCAGTCATGAGACTCCAAAACTATTTCAGGACAGAGAATAGCTCAAGAGAGCTGATGAACAACCAATAAGATACTGTAGGAAGTATCCATGAGGTCATTATCACTTCAAATGTATGCCTTGGGCCAATCCTGCTCTCAGCTCTAGAGACCCTTGCTTATTTCTGCATGTTTGGCTGCTTTCTAAACATTTGCTGAAGTTTAATAAACAGCCAGTTAATATTATCCCCTCTCTAGTAAAACTTGGTCTCTCAACTTCATCACATGCAGGTAATGACTTTGTGGGAATAAAAGGAACAACTGCTGTGTTAGATCAGGTAGCCTAGAACGGAAGATGTTAGCTCTTTCTATACCAAAACACTATACCAGAACCTCATACTGGCATTGACGGTCTGGCTGTTGTACAGTTTCAAGGCAGGGCTGGCAAACTTTTTTTTTATATACCTTTGAGCTACCATCCAGACGCTGCATGCTAGCTGTGGTGAAAGGCCATAGCTCAGTGGCAGAGCATCAGCATTGCATGCAGAAGCTGCCAAGTTCAGTCCCCAGCGTCTCCAGGTAAGGCTGGGAGAGTCTGAAACCCTGGAGAGCCACTGCTAGTCAGTGCAGAGTAGACAGTACTGAGCTAAATGGACCAATGGTTTGATTCATTATAAGGCAGTCTCCTTGGGGTGCTGCAAAAAGTGGGTATGTCTATGCACATGTTCCATGCAGAAAAACACAGACACATAGAAGAGTCAGTTCCTTTGTTGATCTGTACAGATTAAGGGGGGGGGTATTGACTCCTCCCTGATCATCAAATGTTTGATCTTACTGTGGAGGGGCTTGAACCCCAAGGCTATGTCTTTAACCCAGGTCTTTAAGCCAGGGGTTAATCACCTTTATTGTAAAGCTTCGATATGAGAATACATATGGTATTTTGTGGGGGGGGGGTCTTCTGACTAGTTGCATGGTGAATTGCCTTTGAACTTTCTGAAGAGTTATAGTTGAAGCTGAATAAAACTAACCTTAACTTGCAGAATTCACAGTAGGGGACATTGACCTGTTAACCTGGAAAACAGGTAAACAAGAAGACTTCCCTATTGCTCACTCCTATTGCTGGAGCAGAGCATCCCTGATGGATAACACTAGGAATGCAAGTAGCCCACCATTCAATTTTCAACATTGGCCAAGCAGATGCTCTTGGAAAGTCCTTGGGAATCAGCTCATGGGGACAACAGCTTTTCCTTGTTGTTTGTTCCCTAGTTCTATGGAACACAGCTATTTTCCTGACTTTTAGGTCTATTCTCCATGAGTTTGTCAAATCCCCTTTCCGAGCCATCTATATGAGGCTGCATATGCACCATACATTTAAAGCATATGACTCCCCCCCCCAACGAACCCTGGGAACTGTAGTTTGTTAATGAATTGGAATTGTAGCTCTTGGGGGGGGGTAAACCACAGTTCCCAGAATGATTTGGAGGAAGCCATGTGCTTTAAATGTATTACACAGCCTCAGTGGCATCACATGTTGTGGCAGTGGATCCCACACACCAATTATTCATTATCTTGGCAGAAGTAGTGTCCTGAATGTACTGTCAACCAGTTAATTAAAAACTGTGATCTTTCTTTATCACAAGAGAGAGAGAGAAATATATTTAGTCAGTATTGCATGGGGCCTGAGGTCTTTGCTAGCAGCTTCTGACTCCCTCCCTCCCTGATAATTCACTGCAGTGAGATCAAGGCACTCAACCACCAACTCTCCCTGAGAGAAATATAGTATTCTTTCAGTGAACTTGGCCCTGGGAGAATAGCTATGGCCAACTATACTGGCTCTCAGCCAGCTGGCATCCCCTCCACAACCTGGAAAAAGCTGGACGGACGGAATGTAGGATGTTGGGAGCAACACTCCCCAGTCATGTTTCTGGCATTGCTTTCCCCAGAATGGGGTGCCTTAATTGGGTGATGTGACAGCAAACTCCTCTCAGGTTACCCTGCAATTGTGGCTGCTGCACTTTTGCAGAAGGAGGTGAAATATAATGTGTGCTTTTTATTAGTGTGTGTTCCTCCACTTTGCAAAGCCGAGGCTTAATGAAAGCAATCATCAGGAGCCACAACTAGGCTCCATAGCTGCAGCGTATCCTACAGGAAGAGGTGGGTGTTTGTGTATACACTTGTGAACTGGTGTAATATTTAATGCACAGCTGTTGGCAGTTGTTTAGCAGTATGTAGCTCTGCGGTTGGATATGTGTTTGCATGTGGGTGTCTTAGGAGATGTAATGCATGTGTACAGCTAGAAGGCAAATACGTGACTGGGTGAGAGAAGTGTTAGTTACCAGTCTACATATGTAGTGTATGCTGTAAATAAAACTCTGTGTCAGTATGAAAAAGAAAGTGCAGTGCACACACAGGAATCTGGCTGTGTAATGTAATGGAGAGGGGAATGCGTATTGTGCATGCAGTTCTCAGATAGCATGTATTTGAAATGGAGATGTTTCGTGCAGAAGTTTTGTGGTGAACTGTGTGAGACATTTCTCTCCTTTTGATTGTTAGACTCCAGTACAGTTTCACTTCTGGGCATCCAGGTTTTGGGGTTTTGCTGCTGGCACTAACAAAGCGATTCGGCTGCCAAGTCTGCTATGTGCATCAACCCCTACTTCCTTGTCACACGGGCCAACTTTGCTGGGGAGAAATCAAGACTGAATGGCAATCTGGGTGTTTCAGGCTGGCTGTGGTTGCTGCTCATTGTGTTTGGAAAGGAAGGGGAACCTTCCTGTGTTCCATTTACTTTTTTTCAATAAGTCTGGATCAGTCAGAAACCATGTTAAGTGGTTTACATGAAAGCGTAGATGGAAGACAGTTAAGGTTGTTGGGTTTTTGTCTGGAAAGTGTGTCTCCCTTTAGAGAAAAAAATACAGACATTGTGTCTTCTCTCCTGTTCCTCTACTGATTCCCCACCCACTCTTCTTCTTGCCTGGATGACCTGTAGGACTCTCATTTTGCCCCATAGCAGGGAAGAGAGTGTTCAAGGGGATCAGTGAAGGTCCAGCAGTCCAGTCCTCTTTCAGGGCCTTAGGGCATTTAAAGGTGCAGTGTTATCTCTACTGTCACTGCATGCCCTTGCCTTACATGTGTTAGAGTTCATGGGCATAGGAGGAATGTGTTTTTTCAGATATTTAGCTCAGAGTCATGGTGCGGCATGGGTGAATTACACTTTTACAAAGGAGAAGCTAGCAATCAGACAACAAAGCTTAGATTTAAAGAATATACAGATGGATTAATATGCAGGTTGTTACAGAAATGGGAAAAAAAAGATTATAGTGGCAGTATTCAGACTGGACTGGCAACTCTTTGGTCAAACCTTGGAGGCAGTAGAGAAGAGGGAAGGGAAAGACAGTAGACTCTAGACAGGCAAGTGTCAGAAAGGGAAGTTGGGATGCAAATGCAGGTTGCTGCAAAGCAGCACAGGTACCAGGTTGGTGCTGAAAAAAGCAGGAGAGAAGGGCAGGTATGAGGTGGGGGAGTGGAGAGCTCTCTTCAAAAATGGATTGCTGTAAATCAGATTTTTGCTCCTCTTAAAACCCTTATTATGTACAGTGGTACCTCGGGTTAAGAACTTAATTCATTCTGGAGGTCTGTTCTTAACCTGAAGCTGTTCTTAACCTGAGGTACCACTTTAGCTAAAGGGGCCTCCCACTGCCGCCACCACACGATTTCTGTTGTCATCCTGAAGCCAAGTTCTTAACCCGAGGTACTATTTCTGGGTTAGCGGAGTCTGTAACCTGAAGCGTCTGTAACCCGAGGTACCACTGTATAATATAAAAACAGCAATAAAGAGAGACCTAAAGTTAGAGCTTAGGCAGAGAGGAAGGCATTTGCATATTCTGTAGATCACATATTAGTGTGCATAATTTTTGTGGATCAATATGTGCAGAGGTCATCAGGCACACACTGTGACTTTCTTGCCTTATACTCATAAAATTTCTGCTTTGCATATGTTCCTGGGAAACTTGAAGATTTCAAGTTAAAATGACAGCCGGGCAGAGCTCCTTAGTAACAACAATAAAAAATAATACAACAGGGTACCCCAAGTGTTTGCCCATTTGTCTTTGAGGCATTCCTGCTTCCTGTTTCTCTGGAGACATATGGGCTGTTTCTTAGATGCCTGCATTCCAAATGTGGTGGTAGTACTAGGATTCTGGCTCCATCTAGTCCCTGAAACAACTGCTGCTGGCTGGACACATGGCTGAGGTACAGGAATGGCATAGGCTCAAGTAGACCCCCTATTCTGTGAGTCTCAAAACTGGCTTTATAAAGAACCTTATTTGAGTGAAAACAGCAAATATGTGTGTGCGTGGTGTCATGTTTCAGCACCATGCAGTAGATGGAAATGATTTGGAGAGACTGATTTGGGCCTGTTCATTGGCTCTGACACCCCAAACCTTAGCCGTTCAGGAAAGGCTCCACCAAAGCCAGAGGGCTTTGAAGTTCAAATGGAAAATACCAACCTAGAGACTCTGCTGGGAGCCATCCATCTAACACAGATCAGTCCAGAGTCAGGAACTGGCCCCAGCCATACGCCCACACTTTAGGACTGGAAAGTCCTGCAACAGACAAGGAGTAAAAACATGAAAAGGAGAGTCCTGGGTTTCTTTTTGGAAGGGTTATACATCAATGTGCAGGGCTTGCAGCATGATCACTCTTCGATCATTCTGTCTTTGTCTCTGTCTCTCTTCTTATATAAGTCATTTTCCTCTTTGGTCAAAATAAATTTAAAAAATAAATAAATTATCCAGTAGCACCATAGAGACCAACTAAGTTTGTTCTGGGTATAAGCTTTTGTTTGCTACTAGACAATTTATTTATTTATTTATTTCGACTGTGTCAGACCAACACGGCTACCTACCTGAATCTTTCCTCTTTGGTTTCTCAGTCCCCCCCCCCTTAACTAAGACTTCATCTTGCAGATGTTGATGAATAGTTACCAGTTATGGCATCTATCATCTTTGTATGCAGTGTTCCACCCCCCACCCCGCAAAGTATTACTCTATGGACAGCGGATGCAAGCGGACCTCTGCGGCTCAGTCCAGATGGTTTCAGAGCCAGGGCACATGGTTGTGATTTGATGCTGATGTCATTTGTACAATTGGGTAACTGTTTGAAAGAACCATTATGGGATTGTTCACGCCTCCCCTTTCTTGCTTGAGCATCATGCCAGGAAACTGGACCCCACTATTACCAGACTCCTTGGTAAATTAATGGAATGGTATGTGTGTGTAGAGAACTTTGCTGAGTGTCCTGGATGTTGCATGTTTCTGACCGCAGATGAGCTCCAGCTGCTCAACACAGAAAGATGCATAGTGCTAGCCCCCAGATGCAGCAGTTAGGAAAGTTTGGGTGATGGTACCACCTGGAATAGGGAATGCTTATGGGAAAGCAGCGCATGCAGTTTGGGAGCTGGATTTTGGAGCCCTTTCTGCTGTGACTCCCTGAGTTGCAGACTTTTGCCACAAGTTGTGAGAGAAGGGGAGGCAGATATAATTCCTGCAAAAAACCACCCTCATCAGAGAACCGCCTTCTCTGGCCTCCATAGTAGTGGATGACCTTGCTGTTCCAATCCTGTGGCATATGAATCTAGGTTCCCCTGTTTGCACAAGATATTGATGATCTCAGCAACTTTATATGCCAAGCAATTTCCTATAGGCAACTATTAGCCTTTCCCCTGAATGGATGAGCTAAACCTCATCTGCAATGGAAAATGCATACAACTAATTTATTTTCCAAACATTTACAGTGCAGCGTTGATTGAGGTGGGTGAAATAAATCAGGTTTTGGTGTTAGACTGGGATTCAGATACCCACTAAGTCATGGAGACCAGCAAGAAATCTTGGGCCGATCATTGTAGCTGAGCCTAATGTGCTTCACAGGGTAGTTGTGGAAATGAAAAGGGAGGCACACATTCCTGAGCTCCTTGAAGTAAACAACTAACTAACTAACTAACTAACTAACTAACTAACTAACCATAAATCAAATGGGAGCTTTCCACTGATACCAAGAGTTCTTCCAGACTGAGGGTTTTCAGCACTGCCCACCCCATTGTTCTTCCACTATTAAGCAACATAACTTCCCACTGTAAGCAACATAACTTCATTCACTTTTTAGAGGGGAGCTCCACATGTCTGTAGAGTAGAGTAGCTGAGTAACCACAAAGGCTTGGGAATCTGCCTGTTCTGATTAGTGTTGTTATTGCAGGCCTTAAGACCTGTACCAGAACATATATGTGAACATAAGAAGCTGTTTTATACTGTGCCAGCCTACCCAGTATTGACTGCTCTGACTGGCAACAGCTCTTCAGGGACTCAGGAAAAGATTTCCCTACATTGCTATTATCTGGAGATGCCGGGAATGGAACCTGTGCCTTTCTGCCTGCATTGCATGTGTTGTACTACTGAGCTATGGCCTTATGGCCCAGTGTTTTGGGCACCCCAAGGCTAGAGCAAAAATAACTGATTCAGAGCCAAGAATATGGCAGTGTCAGCTGCTTGAAGTTATATGGCAAAGATGGCGTCTTTAATCAATTAAATACTTAGAAACCACCTAATCATTATTGTTGGCTAGGCTGAGTTCCAATAGGGAATTGCCTTCCCAAGTCTGGAAACAAGGCTGTCTCTTGAAGCCAAGAGCATATCCCAGAATGGTTTATCTCCTCAAAAAGGAAAAGAAATACAGAGTTTTGGCAGAGCAGTTCCTCAGAATTACTCCTAATTGGAGTTCAGAGCTTGAAAGAAATAAAATGGTGGTTCTGCAAAGATGGAGCCAGCATCTCTTTCCTGCTGTATGGCAGACAGGCTAGGAATACCGTCCCACTCTGCAAATGGAAATATTGGCTTATGGAGTTAATTATTTTCTATCCAATTAAACAGAAGTGAGGAAAGAAGTCCAGATCAATTACAGATGCTAGAGAGCAAAACACTGTTCACTCCAGCTTTGTTTCTGTCAACTAGGAAGGATATTATATAGACTATCCTTTGTGCCCCTGCTTATCTGTAATTTTGGGGATGCAGGCTGGTGTAAAATAATACCTTTGATCATGCAGAGAGTGATTCCTTCATTATAGCCCATTCAAATTTGGGCTTCAAGCAGAGTTGGGCAACAGGATCTGGTGAAAGGGCCAGACATACAGAACTGGATCACCTAACATTTTGACAGGTGGGCAGGCAGACACATTGCCTGGAGCTGTGTGGCATGATGAAAGTGGTGGTGGGGGCAAAGAAGAGAAGTTGCTCAACAACTTTTAGGAACAGGTCATTGAGATATTGCAAACTTAACAGATTTTCAGAAAGGGCAAAACTGAATTAAATGGGAGAAAATATGCTCCAACATTCTGATCTCAGCTTGCATGTATGCACAGCACTATCCTACAATAAATTCCCACCTGGAAGCACCCTACAACTGCCACCAGTCCTGGCCAGCACAGTTGCACCGGCTGAGGAAGATGGAAGTTATAGTCCAAAACATCTGGAGGGTGCCTCGTTGGCAAAGGCTGGAGTAGAGGATAACCAAATACTAGCTGGCTTCCCTCTGTCCAGCTGCTTTTACGAGCATAGGGTCATTTCTCTTTTCTTCCACGTGGGTCTTTCTTCTCTGCTGATGCTGTATGTGGAATTTAAATAATCCATTATTAGTATTATTATTTATGATACTGATTTTACTACGTTCTGATTTTATTTATTTAATACAAATCAATTCAAAGCAGAAACAGGTTATTACAAAATTTCTGGATTAGATCACAAAGCTTGCAAATGCTGACATGGCAGTGTCTAACAGTATTCCAGAACCCAAGATTCTGCTGTGGTCTTGAGCAGCAAATGAAAGGATATACACATCTTAATATATTAGAAACTAACACAGGATGTGTGGGAACATTCTGTGCTGGCGCTGCTGCATACAAAGATTCATAACTTGCAAACGAAGGCATACGTTCTGTCTCTCTCACGTACGCTCATCCTTTTTATGCATACCAGGATTGAAATTGAGACCATTGTTTGGATCACTTTGCTGTGCTATTGGCAGGCCATGATAGACAGCTTTAGTGTTATGCCAGCTATTATACACCCTGACAACAATGCTGGTTACATGTTTTGCGGCTACACTCTCAAAGTGGACTCATCTCACTGCTTTCACCACTGCCCAGTCCCTTGCTGTCTCTTTTTGGATATGTTCCAAACAGCTGCCTAGAAGGAGAAGGCAAGGTGAGGGTTCTCACTGCTAGCAGAGACAGGGGAATGGGCAGCAACAACACTGAGGTTAACTAACAGGGCCATGGGCTTTCTATCCTGGCCTTGCCAACAAACCCGCGGGGCATAAAAGAGCAAGGCAGGCCAGTAGTTACAGCACTATGGATAGCTCAGAGTGGTGGACAGAAGGCTTCTTTTCTCCAGGGCCAGATCACCTCTTCCAGTATCTTCACTTTCCTAGAGGAATGTTGTGTCATGTCTGACTCTTCGTGACCCCATGGACCAGAGCACGCCAGGCACTCTTGTCTTCCATTGCCTCCCGCAGTTTGGTCAAACTCATGTTAGTAGCTTCGAGAACACTGTCCAACCATCTCGTCCTCTGTCGTCCCCTTCTCCTTGTGCCCTCAATCTTTCCCAACATCAGGGTCTTTTCCAGGGAGTCTTCTCATGAGGTGGCACAAAGTATTGGAGCCTCAGCTTCAGGATCTGTCCTTCCAGTGAGCAGTCAGGGCTGATTTCCTTCAGAATGGATACGTTTGATCTTCTTGCAGTCCATGGGACTCTCAAGAGTCTCCTCCAACACCATAATTCAAAAGCATCAATTCTTTGGCGATCAGCCTTCTTTGTGGTCCAGCTCTCACTTTCATACATCACTACTGGGAAAACCATAGCTTTAACTATACGGACCTTTGTTGGCAAGGTGCTGTCTCTGCTTTTTAAGATGCTGTCTAGGTTTGTCATTGCTTTTCTCCCAAGAAGCAGGCATCTTTTAATTTCGTGGCTGCTGTCACCATCTGCAGTGATCATGGACTCCAAGAAAGTAAAATTTCTCACTACCTCCATTTCTTCCCCTTCTATTTGCCAGGAGGTGATGGGACCAGTGGCCATGATCTTCGGGGGTTTTTATGTTGAGCTTCAGACCATATTTTGCGCTCTCCTCTTTCGCCCTCATTAAGAGGTTCTTTAATTACTCCTCACTTTCTACCATCAAAGTTGTGTCATCTGCATATCTGAGGTTGTTGATACTTCTTCCGGCAATCTTAATTCCGGCTTGGGATTCATCCCGTCCAGCCTTTCGCATGATTAATTCTGCATATAAGTTAAATAAGCAGGGAGACAATATACAGCCTTGGCGTACTCCTTTCTCCTAGAGGACTAGAAGACAGTAAAGAGGGTACCTCCACTTGGGAGCTAAGCTCTTTTCCACCTCTCAGACAATTCTCTCCAGGCTCATTGCCTGTACAGGTGGCCTGAGATGGGCAGATGTAAGGCCCTTCTTGTTTGTGTGTACAGGATTTTTCCAGGGAGTGCAGGCTCAAAGGAAGATCCCACTTTAGGGGACCCTGGCTTAAGAGCCCCAGATCCACGGGACTCAATTATGATGCTAGGACCCAGGTCCATTTCCAGCACCTCTTTCGTTTCTCTTTGTTCACTCATCTGATGGATCTTGCCAACTCCTTGTCAGGAGTCAGAGTTCATACTGCTTCTCAGTGGGGCAGGGGGGGTTCTCCATTTGAAGTGGGCCTCCCTGCTTGGGGTATGGGCCTTGGCAGACATCCAACAGTGGGTACTTCTCATGCCAGTCCTGCCTGATAGCAGCAGAGCCTTCAAACACATGGGAAAGGCACCTTTTTACAAGTATGGGGAACTGGGTTTGTTCATTCCTGCCTGTTTGTTGTGCCATAACTTGCCCCCAAATGGGCAGGAATGAACAAATTCAATTCCTCTTGGAAAGGTTGGTTGCCCATGAATTTGGGAGCTTTGCTGGTGTCAAAAAATAAAAAAAATCTGGCTTGGTACTAAAGTTACTCCACAAATGACTTGCCCATAGCACAGCACAGTGTTTTTAGTAGTAGTGTGCTCAATTCCAAACATGGTATGAATGAGAAGGATGTGTGTACGTGAGAGAGATGCACACCTTCAGCTGTGTGTTATGAACAATGCACTTTCAAGAGGGAAAGAGGATTCACCTTGATCCCCACTTCTCTGATTCAGTTTCAGTGTTTTGAGTGCTAAATGCATGATTCATTGCCCTACTTCGTAATGTTTTGTAGCAGCTGTACTGTTGACCTGTATGTTTCAGAATTTGTTATATTCTGGTGGACTTATAGAAAGATCTAGGAGACTTAACAGCTTTCCTAATGTGATTCTAGGGAGGGCTGCTCCTGAAGGTTGTTTTTTGCTTGTTTTGCATCGTGCAGCCTGAATGCAAAATAATTTGCAACAGAGCTCAGAGGGAAGGAGGAAGCAGGAGAATCTGCGGGAGGGGTGGGGGGTGGGGTTAATTGTAACCGGCTTTGCATCAAATCAAACCTGGCAACCACCTCTAACCTGCACACACCTATAAACAGCCTGAGTCAGCTACTTCTATGTTGTTGTAATTTTATAAATGTGATTGGGTATTTCCTCAGCCAACTGCAGGAGAAAAATAAATACATTGGTTCTAGCAGCATGATCCCATATGCTTCCTTCCCCCTCCCCCTAATTCTAACCACAGGCAGACGCATACTGAGAAGACTCTGCTCCTCCCCTTGTCTCCCTTTCCAACTCTATTCTCCCCAGTCCACTGCAGTTTTTTGAATGAAAACAAAATGCCATTAACCCTTTTGTTTGCCTGACTCCGAGTGCTTTCAGTTTTAAGGAAAGGCTTTCTACATCTTGTTTGTTTGTTTACTTCGATGATGTGGAGAGAATGCTACTATGTGTGATTATAAATATGTGATCAAAGGTTTAGAGGACACATGCCTCTGGGATGAGGGAAATGCACTGATTAAAAACAGATGTGCTTCAGGTAAGGTGGCCAATTTCCTCCACACCTGTCTGTATTTAACATCAACTTGATGTGCAGCCTGTAGCAGGTAAAAATGCTAGTACCCCCAAAATCTTCACCTCTTCTTTTCTGCACAGCAAGGCTGCAATCATATACAAACTTAACGAAAAGGAAATCCCGCTGAACTGTTACTTCTGTGTAGCACTGCATATAATTATGCTGCAAGACCATTTCACCAAGACAGGACCAGGTCAAAAGGTGTTTTTAGGCCACTTGGCAACCTCTTTCTTCAGATTCTGGAACTCAAGGAACACTTGCAAAATCTATGTGTGCAGACTTGCTCTTCATTTGCATATTAGAAAAGTTAATCCTAGGTCTTATGAGCAACACACAGCTCTACTGGACTTAAAACATCCTTTCCACAATTTCCTATGCATTAAAAGACCATGCTTTTCAGCCTGGACCTCTCAAGATCTGTCAGATGTTGAGGGTTTGTCAGCTCATTCGAGCCAAAACCTTTGGAGAAAATGGTAATAATGGCTTTTCACTTTCACATTCCAACATTTTGCAAAGAAATGGAGAACAGAAGACCAATGAGAGTAAAACAGGGAAGTGGTTTTAGGTACCCATCATTTCTGGACCATGGCTTACAACAAATGAATACTTTCCCCCTCTTCCTGTCTAATGATCTCTCTCCCTTAATTGACGTCATAGTCTTCATTCATCTTTTCCCGTGGAAACAACCCACCTTGTAGGGTGGGATCAGTTTTTCTTAACCATGAATGGGCAGACTCTCATATAGTTGCTTACTCTAGAGGTTGTTGGAATGAAGAAATCCTGTTAGTGCCCTCACCAAGCATAGACTTAGCTGGGTGTGTTTAGCCTGGAAAAGAGAAGACCAAGGGGAGATATTATAGCCATCTTTAAATATCTAAACAGCTTTCACATGGAAGATGGAGCAGGCTGGTTTTCTCTTGCTCTGGAGGTTAAGACCTGAACCAATGGATTCATGTTACAAGAAAGGAGATTCTTCCTGACAGAACTTCTTGACAGTAAGAGCTGTTTGACAGTGGAACAGACTCTTTCAGAAGGTGGTGTACTCTCCTTCCATGGAGGTTTTTAAGCAGAGGTTGGATGTCCATCTGCCATGGATGCTTTAGCTGATATCCCTGCACTGCAGGGAATTGGATTAGGTGACCCTCAGGGGTTCCATGCCACATTACGTGGGTCTAGAGCAGGGGCTGATTTGCCATGTTCCCACAAAACTAAGAAATACTTTGACTAACCCCTGCCCTATCATTCATAGAACATAGATTTCCAAAGGGGAGCAGGAAACCAGGACTAGAGCTCTGGGATTTAGGTAGGGGAGAAAAGTTGGGGGTGGGGTGAAAATAAAAAATGAAAAATAAGGAAAGATGCAACAGTAGATGAAATGAGATAGAAGATAAGAAGGATAAGTGATAACTGTACATTTATGTGTCCCTCCATTTCTGACATGGAGGGCTATTTAAGGAAAGTGTCCTTTCACCAATTTCTTAGGGCAGGTGAAAAGCACAAGATTACCTTGTACCGTAAGTCGACCATACACTCTTTTTATGCTTCACCTACCTGGACAGTAGTACAAGCTGTCACTGGAAAACTGTGTGCCCTTCCTTAATGCGGGTCACCACTTTAAGGAACTCTAAAATAGCCAAAGGGAGAGGATATTCAGATATGATTTATGAAAGGAGAGGAATAACTTTTCATCGGAGCTGCATTCCAGAGGCCACATAGTGGTGATGTGTTGTGAACCCCAAATGGAACAGGTGCTTGCTCCAAGCATGCCACATTCTTCTAGCAGCTGTCACCCCACTTGCCTGGCAGCATTAGAGCTGTATAAATCTGCCCTGCCTTCCTTCTGCCATAAAAGCAGATGCTAACTTTTCCATGCCAATTTATGATGGAGAGAACAGTGGCTCTCCAAGGCTCCTTTCTCCTTCCGCTTAGATTGGTCCTATAATTCTGTCTTTGGTTCTAAAGTTTTTGATGCTGGTATGGCCACATAGAGAAATTTCCATGCCATTGGTTGTCATGCATGGTACCTGCTGGTGGTGATGTGGATACAGAAACTCCCCGCAAGAATCTACAGCATGATCTAGGAGTTTGTATGGTGTGCTGTAGCCCTGACACAGAAGCTATTCTGGCCTACTTCTATACAACTGGTGCACACCAGTGCACACTTACACGTGGGGAGGGGTTTAATCTGCTGTAGTGATTGTGGGTATGGATCTGGAACATAGGGGTGGTACTTGTTCTGGATTAATGGATCTCGAAGGCAAAGGAGAAATGGGGCAATCAAAAGGTGAGATTTCATGGAGAATCTATTGTTGCTTGACAGTACCCTTCATGGATAGCTAAGTTTTTAAGGCATCAATAGAAAGGAAGTTGCTGAAATGGGAGGAAAGGAAGAGCATGGAAGTACGTTGACTCATGTCTGCATTAAAAGGAAATATTACAGGTTCTGCCTTCAATACTTAACTTTCAGGGGTTTTTGGATATATGGTAATTTCTTCCCCCTCCCCTTACTTTTCCAGTCCCCTTGAACAGAATAACAGAAAGGGGTTGTGAGCCTGTGGCATTTGGTACTGGCTTTAGTTCACACTTGAGGGGACCTGCTAGAGTGTCTCATTGCATTTTCCCCAGTACAATTTGTTTCATATGTACATTCTCAATTACGCTAACAGGGAATTTGGAATACGTGGTTCTATATAGCAGTTAGGCTTAGGCTGCAATCTCATCCACATTTACTTTGGGAGTAAGTCCCTTGGAAATCAAGATGGCTTCCTTTTATTTATTATTTATTTCTAAATCACTTAAGATTAAAAAAATATGTATCTTGAGTAGACATGCACAGGATTGTGATGCTTCTGAAACCTTGAAGTCAGCAGGGAGACAAGTCAGTGGCCTGAGATTCTCACGCGAGAAACAGAGGGACATGTTTAACTGAGTCATCCTCTTTATCCTTGCAAAATGAGGGGTGCCGGGGAGTAGCAGCTTCAGAAGTCTGGATGAGGTCAGTCCTCGGTCCGATATGATTTAAGAGACTCTTCCTATAACTTTCCCAAAATGCTGGCCAGAGAACTGAAGAAAGGAGAGAAAGCATGAGCCTCAAACTAGCTGATTTACTAGGCAAGCCGCGTGCTCAAGAAAGGGGGTGGGGAAGATGAGCTTCTTCAAGCTAGCTGATTTACAAGGCAGGCAGTGGGCTCAGGGGAGAAGCAGCATGGAGCAGCGCACAGGAGGAGTAAATAATGGATGGCCCTTTTAATCACACCATGCATGGGGATTCCTTTGGAGTGAGCAGTGGCCTGCTTTCTGCAATGCCTTACCCGTGGGTCCATATGGCTGGCTTCCATTGCTGCTTAATTGTGTTGCTTAGGATCATGGACTCTTGTTGCTCCCTAGCAATTCTGTGCAGCAATTCTTGCATATGATAAAGTTGACTGTAGTCCGTGATAGCTTATGCCATAAAAACATTTGTTAGTCTTTATGGTGCCGTGAGGTTTCTTTTGTTTTCATTTCTTTGAAAGAGGCTGGTTGAATTTCAAATTTACCAAATCACCTGATATCTAATTAGCCTCTGCATAGCCAGTCCCAGCAGACAGATCAGACACACATGCATGCCTGCACATTTAAAAATGCACATCATTCCTCTCACACATCTGTGTACAGTTGCATTCATACTACATCTACTCAATCGCACATGGAGTTAATTAAAACTAGGGAATCAGACCCATTGCTTGCTGTTTTATAGTTTCTCTGGGCACAGGAATAAACAAGGTGTAGTTTGAGGGCCCACTGACAAGGGAGTAGAGAAGAAGGCCTTGCCAAGGCAAAGGAAAGCTTGAGGAAGGAATTACTTATTTCTGAGTCCATAGGGACCTGTTCTTTCAGCCTTGCTCACATGTTTAACCCTCTGTCGACTGAGTTCAAAAAGCTCTGTAAATATAGATTACTGGTAAAAGACAAGGAACAAAAACAACTTTCAGATTGAATCTGCAAGCCTTTCTGCTCCTTCCTTAAATAGCAGAGATACGGAGATTGTTCTGCTGGGAAATAATGTTGTAATTTATTTACTTGCTGGAGGTTAATGTATGTGATAGTGTGGAGCAACTGCTATGTTTTTAAATGTGCCTGTTAATATCTTGTAACATAAACGGTTTAGCTTGACTGGCTGACACAGTTAAGCACATGGATTATGACTTGTGCAGCCGTCTGCATGAAAGTGAGGCGGGCTCGTTGTCAGCTATGGTGGCGAAAGCCTCCTGCATATGTGTGGAGTTTCATTATCTCAACCAGAAAGAGGGAAGACAGGAGGCTCTGCAACACTTGTTTATCAGCCATGGCACTACAGCCCTGGACTGTGCTGTGCCCATCTGTCATGAAAATAAAAGATAGGGGCATATTTGAAATAAATGCAAAATATACGTATATTTCAGATTTAACACTGTAATCCATGAATTCTAACAGAAAATGGAAACAAACAGTAAGATGTTTTAAAGCATTTTGTTTTGGAGTATATATGAGTGAAGGAATGTAATCAAACCATGGTGACTGTCAGTAGCCTGGTTTGCATGCACAAACAAAGAAATGGGCTCATAGCTTCTTTGCTCCTCCGTGGTCCATTTTGCTGCCATGCTGCACTGAGTTCAGCCGAGATTTGGTTTGGAGTGTCATCTGAAGTGAGCCTCCTGGTTAAACTCCTTCCTTGCTGGCCAAAAGCTATAACAAAGAACAAACCTTGGCTACAGCTTGTGGTTAGTGAGAAGAGAGTTTAACTATGAGCCCTCGATTGGATGGCGATCTAAGCTAAGTTTGGCGCAGCAGCAAAAGGACAGGAGGAGCACAGAAGCTGCAAACTCCCATCCGGGAGCTTTCACATTCACATGGTCCTGCTAAGTCAGGTTTGGCTTATGCCAATGAGGCTGGTTTGTACAGCTTTAAATGTGCTGATGCCAGCATTCAAGAAAGGTTAAGAATCACTGTTCTAAATTGATGCCATGAGCAGCAGTCTATGGAAAAGTCCATAAATTTTGCTGGATGAAATAGCATGAGGAATTCGACCATGATAGCTTATTCACAAGAATCTTAATTGTAATGTGTTTTTGTTTTTAAAACCACCCTGTTTAGCACACCGGAAGGCAAGCCTGATTCTGCTCATGTTAACATTGATAGAAAGCATTTGTGTGATTTGAATTGCAATGCAATGGGCTTTGTCCATCAATTACCTCGGTGGTTGTTATTATGCATTGTCTATCAGGGAGTATTAAGAGATGTAATTGGGGAATCAGTCTCATTCAGTGGAGCTGCCCTTACTGGTGATGTCTCTTTACATCTCATATCCATTTTGCACATCTCTGGACCAGAGTGAAAAACCCACCAGTCTCATTTCAAGTCTGCACCCTGTCCTTGAGAAAAGGTGACGTTTAAAGGACCATCGCAAATATCCTTACTACACAGTTAGGACACTGACCAAAAGGAAAGAGGGTCTTGTAGAGGGTAGAGGAAAACATGAATCAGGTCTGCTGACCTCAGATACCTTCAAGCCAGTGACGACAGCAGCTTTGATATCTCTGTTGCCTTTTGTGTGTGAATCTTCCTTTCTAGGTCTCTTTTGAACATGTTTCAGCTCGAAACTGTCTCCCTGCTGTCTTATTTGTACCTGAGTCAGGATGACCTGGTTAAGGCAGCCCAAATGGTGTAATACAGGCAGGATTTAATTTTACCACGCTCTTCTGACTCAGCAGGGTGCCCTGAATTTAGACCTTTGGCGTCCCACTTAACAGTCATTGAGGGCATGTCAAGGAGAGATGGCCAGGCTGCCATTGACAGACACTCTTTACTTGACCTTGGGAAGTGGTGCTACCAATGCCTGTACATCGGGTTTTGCAGACATATGCCTGACAGGCGTTCAGTGCCATGGGTATCAGCTATTGTAGTAGGAGGACCAGTTATGGTCCTATGGCTGGGTCGGGATGGCATGGGGATGAGGGACCAACTCCCTTCTCTTGCGGGGACCCAATTAGTGCCATTGCCTTCCGTTAAGAGTTTGGGTGTAATCCTTGACGCCTCCCTTTCCATGGAGGCGCAAGTTACAGCAACAGCCAAGGCGACATTTTTCCACCTTCGCCGCATCAAGCAGTTGGTCCCTTACCTTTCCCGCCCCGACCTGGCCACAGTGATCCATGCGACGGTCATCTCCAGGCTTGACTACTGTAATTCGCTCTACACGGGGCTGCCCAGAAACTCCAGCGGGTGTAGAATGCTGCAGCGAGGCTCCTCATGGGGTCTCTGCCATGGGAGCATATTCACCCAGTGCTTTTCAAGCTGCACTGGCTCCCGGTGGAGTACAGGGTGAGATTTAAGGTGCTGCTTCTGACCTTTAAAGCCCTTCACAGCCTAGGACCCTAGTACCTACGGGACCGCCTCTCCCGATATGCCCCATGGAGAGCCTCAAGGTCCATAAATAGCAACACCCTAGTGGTCCCGGGCCCTAAGGAAGTTAGATTAGCTTCAACCAGAGCCAGGGCCTTTTCAATTCTGGCTCTGGCCTGGTGGAACGCTCTGCCTCATGAGACCAGGGCCCTGCAGTATCTGATTTCTTTCCGCAGGGCCTGTAAGACAGAGTTGTTCCGCCTGGCCTTTGGCTTGGAGCCAATTTGATTCCCTCCCTCTCTCTCTCTTTTCTTTTCCTTCTCCTCCTGCAAGAAGGCTACATTTTAATATTTTAATGTTTCAATGTTTTAATGTTCTATTTTAATTTTGTTTTTAAGTTGTATTCATTCAACTTGTTTTTATTATTGCTTGTAAGCCGCTCTGAGCCCGGCCTTGGCTGGAGAGGGCAGGGTATAAATAAAAAATTATTATAATATTATTATTATTATTAAATAAATTTGATTCTTCTGGGAGGTGGGTTATCCTTATTTCCTGGTCCCTATCACATGTATTTCTGGCAGAAGTGGTCAAAGGAGAAAAGTATTTCTTATAACATGGGGGTCTGCAGAGACGGGCTTGGGGGGCAACCACAACCCCCAGATTAGATTTCATTTTTTAAAGAAGTTTCCAGCATTTGTAGGACCTTAGCTATGAGACAAAATGTGCAGGCAGTATTCTAATTTGTTTTGTGAGAAACCAGCCTACTCCCACCTTTCCGTGTCTTAGCCAATCAGTGAAGTCATAGCAATGACTTACATTTATTTGGGAGAGGAGATCTAGCCAATTAGACATAAAAGGCTAGAGTGAAAGACCCATTATTAGACCCTTGCTGTCCCCTAAACACGCACACAATTCAGGTAGCTACGATTTTAGTATAGCTGTAATTGGGGAATAGCATGTCAACTCAAAAATAAATTGTAGTGGCAAATATAGGATCTTAATTCTAACTCAGGACTTTCATTTCATTGTAATGTCACAGCAGGCCCTATAGTCAGAAGGCTGGGTAGTGACTCCCACAAATGGTGGACTTTCCCTTGATCTTCTCACACAACTCACAGATTTTAGGTGCTCCTGGAACAAATGCTGCACCCAGCGGTGTAGCTAGGGGGTGGGGCGAGCTGGCCATGGGGGCGGGGGGGCGCTGCATGGAGCCTCTCTGCCACCTCCCCCTCAGCTGTAGGGTGGCTGAGTGAGAGGTGGAGGGCAGACGCAAGCCCCATGCTGCCATTTCAAGCCACCATGCCCCTGCGGTGTGGCACCCAGTGCCAGCCATGTTTTGTTACGTTTGTTGACTAAACTAAACAAAAAAGTTTCATGAGCCCATTTTCTATTTATTATTTTTAAAAGTATTATATTTGTCGTTTTGCCACACACCCCTCAGTGATGACACCCGGTGTGACCCACAACCCTTCCCCCACCACTGGCTGCACCTGGATTGCTTATGGTAGGCATGTGCAACAGGTAGATCACTGGACGTCTGTGGTAGACCACTGGAATATCAGTGGCTCCCCCCAAAGAAGCTGAACAGGGTTTTCCTCTCTAAAAAAGCCCAGTAACCCCTAAAAACGTCCCGCTAAAAAAAGCTCAACAACTTTGACCTGGGGTCACAAAACTGATCACTGCCAGTTTTTAACTCTGTGAGTAGATCTCAGTCTCTTGGGAGTCACAAATTCATGACTAGGGTGAGACTTAAACTGGAGCCTTCCCAGCTTAATCTTACTCCACCAACCCTTGGGTATGACATTGGATATGTATGGGAATCACGAGTTGTGATTACTGCCATAGTCACAGTCTATTGTGCCTGACCATCAGGAATTAACACTAATATACAAATGCCACCAGTGTCCCTATCAGAAATGGTTGCCTAGAGGAAGCCCCTCCAGGGGATGTTGGGAATTTTTCTCACCAAGCTTAATCAGGCTGTGGCAAAGGCGAAGGTGGGGTGGGTGACCCATGCTGCTATCAGAGTCCTCAGAATGGGTCATAAATAGCTGTCCTCTGGAATCAAAGCTGAATTGCTGCTTAACTTGGACGACAATGTGAAACAATTGCCTGTATTTGAAAGCAAGAGGATCCTTTTGCCGAATTCAAAGCATATGGACCCGTCGACCTGTTTCTGGTCTTGCTAGCGTCCTTTTCCAATGTCTTCCCCACCCTCGCAGCAAGGTGCATGATCGATTGTATAGCTGCGATAACTGTACAGTTACAGAGATACACCTTAAAGCAGCCAGGGAGCAGAGAGTCTGGTGAAGAACAAAGACAATTTGCTTGCCTGTTGCCAGGATGAAGGTTGTTGTAGGAGCACGGAATATGCAAGGCAAAGGGTACGTGGCATGGGGGGAAAGGTTGATGCACTTCGGGTTCTGCAGCGCCCACTCCCCAGGGCTGGTTGGTTAAGGGGAGTCCCTTCCTTTCCCCAGGGTGGCATGCATCTTTGCGCTGCAGTCTCTGCTGCAAGGAGGAATCTGCTACCAGGCAGCCCTTTGTCTGCCGTACCTGCAGTGGGTGTTAAAGAGGCAGCTTCCAGAAGCCGAGGGGACAAGAGTCAGCGCGGAGGGGAAATAGTGCGCTGCAGCTTTAAGCCTAGCTTGACAGGAGCCGTCGGAGGGGGAGAGCGAGCGCAAGGGGAGGGCGAAGGAGGGACAGAGGGAAGGGTCTAATTTCTTCTCCTCCCTCCTCGCTTCATGTGGCCGCTTTCTGGGAGGCTGAGCGACTAGCGGGGAGCTTCTGCTGGAAAGCTGGCTATGAGTTTATAGGGACGATCTGAGAAAATGCTGCATGCCCCGTTGCAGAGGTCGGGGAGGACGCTCCGGACGGTACATTTTGCCAGGCCCAGCAGGTAAGGCAGAGGGGCGCACTGGGGGCTCGGGGTTCAGAGGTGCCTCGCCAAGGAAACGATCCGGGGCTGCAAGGCAGAGCTGGCCCGTCTCGTTGCTTGCCGGCTCGCTCCGCGCAAACGGGTCAGAAGTGCCTCGGGCAGCGCCCGCCGCGTGGTCTCTTGACAGTTCTCTGCGCCGCGGAATCCGCCCCTGCGCTCCACACGGTCAGTGGGATCTGGAGCGATGCGGACTCCGGGGGGTCACGTCTAAGCAGAAACAATGACAGAAGTGGGGGCAGGTGGGAGGAGCAGCCCTTCGGCAATGTCCGTGGGGCGCCAGGTGTGGGGAGACCCCCACGGGCTCAAGCGAACTCAAGACATACCCTGCTGCGGCTTCGGAAGCCTCGGCTAAAGCGGGGCGTGGGTGGTGGGATTTAAACTGCAAATGCCACTCGCCCCTCTCTCGCGCTACAAAGGGAATGGGTTTTACTTAACGGAAAGCCTCCTTGGCGGTGGAGAAAGGCGCTCATTTTAGCGTCGTCTAAACGTTGCAGTCAAAGCAGCAGAGGAAAGGAAAAGGAATTGTTCCGAACGACTGTGGTTGTTTTTTTTTAATATAAAAAATGTTTTTAATCACCGCACGCTGCGCGCCGGTATCGATAAAGCTCTGGGGAGACCGGGGAGGGAGAGAGAGGCGGTCGTCTTGTATGGCATTTCATTGGCACGATACGATGTAACGATGCCTTGCGTGCTGTTCAAGCTGCAATCCTTGGCCAGTTCTCTTCTCCCCATTGTAATCTGCGGCCTTCCATCCTCTCGCCGGGGAACTACTAGCGAACCGTTTGGTAGCCCCTCTGCCCTCGTGGGGCACCTGGCTTGCGTCCCGCCTTCCCCCCTCCGTGCGTCTTTAGATTTGAAATGCACCCGGCGTTAGGGACGGTGAGTGTCTCCCTCGCTTGCTCTCTTACACACACACACACCGCGAATCCCACCATCCCCTCCTGCGAAATGCGATCTTTCGGAGAGGGTTGGAAGGAAGGGGCGGAGGCCACGAGGGAAAGAATAGGTGGGACTTAGACGGTTTGAATTTGTCGGGAGCAGTTTATGGCGTGCGATGAAGCACATGCTGGCGTGGAGACCGGCTTTGCAAGGAGCAAAAGCCAAGACCCAAGCGCAACGCAGCATTGTTTGCTTTGCAAAAGGCAGGCATGGATGGGCAGCCGTAGGGCTCAAATTTGGGGGAGTAAGCTGCCCAGGAAAGATGGAAAGCTCTGCAGCTAGGTCGGAAGGCTACGACTTCTAGGCGTTTGTTCGCAGTGCAGGGGGGGCGTGTTCCTCCCCACCCCCCAAGCCGCAATTTCTTCTGTGCTTAGGGGGCGGGGCAAGACTTTGTTGGAAACGTTTTTTCCTCTTCTGTTTTTTTTTATGGGGAGTGAACTGCTCAGGGTATCTGACGTCCTTTGATCCTTTGCCACTTTTTGATCTTGCAAACCTAATAGGAATTAGCTGAAAATCAAACACACACAACACATCCTGCACGCATATAAGTCTTGAATGTCCCATTGCCATCCGTTTGAAATGGGCACTCCAAGGGTGCATTGTAATATTGTATGGGCACTGCGCTGTTTCTAGAGAAGAACCACCTACAGTGGCAGGGGCATCCTGTATTTGCTTTCATTTTTTATAATTTATTTTGCACACCCCTCTCCCCCTAACTTTGCAAATATGCCTAGTCTGCAGGATTGGTCTAGCTGGGCTGGGCACTGGGCATAGTTCCTGGTCATCTTATATTTCCTGATAAAAGCACCCAAGATGCAAATTATGTTGATGTTAAGCATAAAATGTCTCCCTTTTGGACAATGGCTGTGCAGGTTGTGAATTTCTGCCTTGAAATAGCTGTGAAAACCTTACAGCCAGATGTCCACAGTTGTGCTGAATGTATGTGAAGCTGCATTCCCATCTGAGAACTAATGAAACTATACTCTGTACTCTGATTGTATCCATCCTCCGACTGCTGAATAGCTAAAATCGTGTTCTTTCCATGAGGAAATGGGAGTCTGCAGGAGGAAGTCGAAACTCGATACAAAGGGGAAATCTTTGACCCAGGTTTCCTCTAAGAAAGAGAGCCCATGCTCTCAGGCAGACGGGGCTTCTCATGCATTTTTGACCTGGTGCATTTTAGCAAGCTAGTCTAACTTCCTCAAGGGTTTAGAAGAGAACTGGCACAATTGGGTTTTTGAAGTTTGGAGGCTGCTTCTTAAAATGCCTTTTTTAAAACCTTGGAACAATTTTTTTTTAAAAAAAAGCCACACAGCAACTCTTCACCCAAGGTCCTTAGCTGAGCAGTAATTTGAACCCGAATTTATGACAATACAGCCCAACACTCTGGCCAGGCACTGTATTTAGATTTGAAATGCACCTCCCTCGCTTGCTCTCTCTCTTACACACACACACACACTGAATCCCACCATCCCCTCCTGCGAAATGCGATCTTTTGGAGAGGGTTGGAAGGAAGGGGCGGAGGCCAGGAGGGAAAGAATAGGTGGGACTTAGACTTATGCCTGAGATTCTGGAAAACTGCTGTCAATCTGAGTAGACAGCAATAGGCTAGAATGGTCTAATGGCCAGATCCAATATGGCAGCTTCATGTATTCATAATGCTAATTCCGCCCCTGATATCTGTAGATCCATTCAATACTATTCAACCAATACTACCCACAATCACATACCCATCCATATCCAGCAGTACAAAATCCTAGCTGGTCACTTTGCACAACAAAGATAGCTGACCAGATTTAAAACTCATACAGCCTCAGAATAAAAATAAAATAATCTATCCAACCTCCCATGTGGGGTACTACAGTAACTCCGTCTTTGTGCCACACTCAGTTTTGTGCTAATATGACTTTCACTCTGGACACCATTAAGCAAAAGATCATTTCATCAGCATTGCAACTGCTCAGGTTCTTACCCACCTGTTAGACTAATAACTTCATACATTCTAGAACAACCAAACAGCAAATACAGTAGGAAAGGGGGGAATAAATAAAAGTTCAAAACTTAAATGACTACTACGTGGTTGTTACTCTTTAGCCCATGGCCAATAGTTGGGGAGGATGGCAATTGCAGTCCATCAACATCTGGAGGGCCCCAGGTTAGCCACCTCTGTCTTAGACAGGCTTGCAGTCCACTTGAAGACTCAACTCTGCAGTTTTGGAATACTCCTGGATCCAGACCCGAAGCTGGATCCCCAGGTTTCAGCAGTGACCAGGAGCACTTTTGCAGAAAGGGCACCTTTTCTGAGGCTGGTGCAGAAAGGACACTTTCCCCTGAAGATATCAGATCTAGCTGTGGTGACACATGCCTTAGTTATATCTTGTTTGGACTACTGAAACACACTTTGTGTGAGATTACATGCAAAGAGTGTTCAGATACCAGCTGATTCAGAATGCTACAGCCAGTTAAAACAGCTTTACTGGCTTATTTCCAAGCACAGTTGTTTACACAACCTGGGACCGGGTTATCTGACAGACTGTGCTTTCCTCATACAAGCCTGACTGTGCTTTGAGATCTTCAGAAGAGGCCACTCTTTTTTGTCCCCCCAACATCTGAAGCATGTTTGGTGGGAACTTGAGAGGGGCCCTGCTTGGTAGCTGTATCCAAGCTCAGTAACTCTTTACCAAGGGTAAAGAGCTCCTTCTGTGATAACCATCCACTGAGATGCAAACATGCAAATATTTGGCTTCTTAAGCTGTCACTGTAAAATGTTACCAGCTTGGTTAACTGGTTGTTTTCATTGTTTGCATTGATGTCTTACTTATTGGTTTTTACCTTGAGCACCATTTTGTGAAAAGACAACATACAAATTTAGCAAAGAATAATAAACCTATACATATAGTGCCTTTCTCCAAACACTTGTCAGTCTTATCCAGGAGTTCCAAATTTTGATTACAATAGATTAACCCAGAGGTTTTCAACCTTTTTGAGCCCATAGCTCCCTTAACCAACTACTTCCTTTCTGCGGCACTCCTGTGGAGCTCAGGAGCCCAGTTATGTCACCCCTTGCCTGCAGAGCTGGTAGCCTCTCACCCTTTTCCAAACACCCTCCCTTGTGGAGTGTTCCTTCAGCCTCCTCTCCTCTCCCCTCTCCTTGGGAGTCCCCCCCAAAAAAGAGAGGTGCCTCCCAGAGGCACCATTTGCCTTCAGAGCGTATAGCCAGGGCTGCTGCAATAAACAGCTGTGCAAGCCTTTGGGAGGCAAAAATGTGAGAGGGCATCAGAGTAGGGAGGGAAGGAAAGAGAGGCAGAGGCCAGTGTTGCCTGTGGCACCCTTAACCATCATTCAAGGCATCCCAGGGTGCCACGGCACATTGGTTGAAAACCACTGGATTAACCTACTGGGCGTGTTACATTCTGCCTTGTTTCTCGGAGAAAGGTATGGCTATTTGGGAGCAGGCTGGGTGGGGCAAGGTAGACTCTCCCTGGTATAAGTTAACACATAAGTACATTTGGCAACTAAGAAGGAAGCTAAGAGGAGACTGACATCCATCCAACGTAGTCTGAGGATCTTGGCTCAGCAGTGGACCACCTTATAGTAAGCTTTGAAAACAAACAATGAGAATCTGACGCCTAGAATGATTCATCAGCTGGTACTTGGAAAGGGTGGCTGAGTTTCAGAGCTCAGCACTATTCTTAGCTGAGATACTCACACACACAGTAATAAGCAAATATCACAGTTGCCAGGAAGTTTTATCCAGCATCATCAATTTTGAGCTAATAAGAACATAAACGTTTTCTTATTGGATCAAACTTAAGGTCCATTGCATCAGCTGTAGTAAACCAAATGCCACTAAGAAGCTCACAACCAGGGCATAGTGGAGATAGCTATCCCCTGTGGTTTATTCCCTGTAATTGTTAGTCACAGATATGCTGCTTCTGAATATGGAGGTTTTAATTTTAGATGGGCCCTGAAGCATCTGTTGTCTTTCTTTGTGGTTTATTAAAATTCTATACCACTCTTCACCTGAAGATCACAGGGTGCTTTACAATATAAAAACACAAAAATACATCCCATAATAACAAACATAAACAATAGCCCTCCAATTGGCATGTTGTGCTTTAGCTACATAGGGCCCAGAGAATCACTGATAGGAGTTCCAGCGCCACCTCCTCCCTGGAAAGTATTATTAGATCCATGATATCCAGAAATTCAACAGCTGTGCTTTTTATCCAACAAGGAGCTGCAGTGATGGGTAGGATGATAGTTATTTGCTGAATTGGTTTTATTGCTTGTATAACAAAACACAGGTGTTCTTTCAGAAAAAGAGTTGGCAAGCCTAGCAAATGATGGCATCCCTAGCTGCATGATCTGTGAGCTGGGTGTGTATGGCTATTCTAAGCAACTGCAAAAGTCTTTTATGCCTAATACTTGATTGGACCAAAAGGGGGGGGGGCAGCAACCACTGGACTCATTGTGGTGCTTTGGATAATCCAGTGGGCTGATACGAGTGCTGTGTGTGCATGGCATTCAATGTAATTCAACATATTAATTTGCTAGCACAAGACTTTAATTTCTCACTTCCTTTCTTTCATTTCCAGAAAAATAATAAAACACCCTGAGACCCCTGGCTCTTTTCAAGCATCTTGGGGGAGGAGCCTCTCTAGAAGGCTTCTGTTCCAAGTTGCTCACTAAAACTTCTATATGGGGATTAATCCTGTGTCCTTTCCCTGTGGCTGTCCCAAAACAGGGCCCCCCACATTACCCAGTTTCCGAAGGCCATTCTATATCTGCCTGACCTCCTCCTTAATGTCATTACTCAGCCTACCCCCATGGCTCCTGAAGAGAAGGGGGGCAGGAACACAGTTGGAAAGATGTTAAGTAATTTCCTCTCCAATGTGTGGGGAATTGCAGCAACAATACATGCTGTTGGCTTGGTGCTCCACTGCCCTCTGGAGTGACTTGGTTTGATCAGACTCTTTTTTGACACTGGATTTGTTGTGAAGGGAAGCAGTTTGTAACAACACATCTAAAGATTCCTCACCACCCTGTATTCGCTGATCAGTGATACATACTCAGAAAACTATTAGCGGGTTGAGAGAATTGGCAAAACTTGGGAAAGAGTCTGTAGTGCTAAGCATAATCAATGTGAATTGGCACTGAAATCAGAAATGGCACTGAAATGTGATGATGAAGGATCACAGTGGGGAGGATAAGACAGCAGGAGCACATGGCTCACATTATTTCTGGGGCATCAAAGGAGTTGGGAGGTAAGAGGATCAAGCAGAGCAGAGAAAACTGGAAGACTGCAAGTAATGGCCGATGGGCATCAGAAGTGTTATGTAGGGGCAATCCCTATGCTGTGGGTATTGCCCAGGAATATATACTTGCCCTTTAGCCCGAATCATTCCTTCCCTTCTTGAACCATTTGTTGTTTTTTTACACTCAAGTTCACTTCAGGCTTCATTGGCTAGATCCTTCTAAGCTTGGCGTGCCCACTGATTAGTAGGAGTGTCCATTGTACTGTCAAGGGCCTCTTGTTCTCTACAAAAGCCCTCAATAGGCCTATTCCAGCCACTTCAGTTAAAAGCTCTTCTAGACACAAGCCGCCTGGAGTCCCCCTATCTACTCATGGGGAAAACACTAGTTTCCTGAGAAAGGCAACCTCTTTTAATTCACTGGCTTCCCCAAGTATGGGGAAGAGCAAGCTGGGTGCAGAGGAAGAAACGGAAGGAAAGAACTGACAGAGACCATGGAGGTACTTACTGTATATCCCAAGTAATTTACCAACAAGTACAGTGGTACCTCAGTTTGCAAACTTAATCCGTTCCAGAAGTCCGTTCTTAAACCAAAACCGTTCTTAAACCGAGGTACGCTTTTCCTAATGAGGCCTCCCACCGCTGGTGCCCTTCCACTGTTCAGATTCCGTTCTTAGATCAAGGTAAAGTTTGCAAACCAGGACACTACTTCCAGTTTTGCAGAGTTTGTAAACCAAATAGTTCGTAAACAGGGCTGTTCTTAAACCGAGGTACCACTGTAATTTGATATCGAGCAAGAGGACCTCATCAGAGAGAATCTTTTGCCAGCTTTGTGTCAAGATTATTACTTGTTCTGTCTTTGCCCTAGGAAGAGCTTTCACAACACTCAGGTGGTCCACCTTTTAAGAGAAGGAGTTATTAGTGGTGTCTTCTCCAGATTGCGGTCTTTTTGTTGCTCCATAAAGAGAATACCAGACTAGCATCTCAAAAATTTTGTACCATTTTCTTCCTTGAGCCCCACATGCAAGAAGGCAAACAATGGAGGATCAGAGGCTAAGGCTTGTTCTTGGCAACACTAGGCAAATCTGAATGTTGCTCTTCTAATGCACAGCCATTTGAAGGATTTGGTTTTAAGAAATGTTCATTCACAGGACTGAATACGATAGGATGTTTTTCCTCGGGATTAATTAGCCTGTACTTAAATTTTAATCCCCCATGCAGACATTTTAATAAGGATTAGAAGTGTTTTACAGAGCCAAGATAAATTTGCAAAATATGTGTTTTGAGCATAATTAATGCTTAATCGGTCCATCCACAAACTTATTTCAAGAGCCTTAAACTTTTGGGAGTCAATATATGATTGTAAAATGTGCATGCAGTTAAAATATTTTTTAAAAATCCCTAGGCAGAAGTATCAATGTCTATGGAGACCAGATGCCAGGGATTAAATCAAGCCATGATACCATAGGTTTAAAAACCTTTGAACCTAAACCCTCTCTAAAGTCCAGTCTTGGTTCAAAATTAACTTGCCCTTTGTCAGCTCTTCCCACGGCTGCTCCCCTTTCCCCATACTTATTCTTGTAAACAAGAGGCTTTGTCTGTAAAGTCTGGATGCTCACATGGAACTGCAAAAAGTAGTTGCAACTAATTTCTAGCAGAGGTGGGTGAGCTAGGAGTGAAATTTCCCATGCTCCCTATTCGCACTGTGAGTGTGATGAGGCCATTGCTCCCAACCCTCCCAATCAGTGAGACCTCCTCCTTCACAAACAAAAGTTTTGGGAAATGGAAAGGACAAGTGAGTATGGCCAGTAAGGAGGCCCTTCCTGGCTCAATGCAGTATGCACAATTAACAAACTGGAAGATGATACTTGAGGAAGCTTGTAGATTTCTCTGTTAAGTGTTGAAATACCAAGGCAAAGCAAACTCCCCACCCCCATCACCAATTTCAACCAGTTCTTGCCATATTATTAACAGGTCTAGAGCCACCCAATTCTCCAGTGCTGTTATTCTGTCCTATTCAAATGACAACATGGTAGGGTATCCGCAAGCAAGGCACCACAGTCTTGCATTTTAGGAGAGTAGACATGAATTTGTCCTTTCCTCCAGAACAATCTTAAAAAAGGAAAAACCATTTAAAAAATTTAAAACCAGATTTTTAAAATTTAGACCAAGCTTTGTTTATTTACATCTTTTTTAAAAAAGTGATTATATTAAGTATCTCTCTAAAATAACCTGGTTTAAAGTTGATAAAACATTAAAACCTGTACTCCTGATTTGTTAAATCAGATAAAATGATACCCTATGAAAACATCTTGGTCTAATTCACATGTAACGGTAAACCATAGAAATAGTTCCTGCATTGCTGCCCCCTGAGTAGGAACAGCAAATCTGGGTAGGAGCAACAAGTCCAAACCAGGAATTAGGGTTGTTTTGCAGGTTTCAGATATGAAGCTGTGTTTGATAAACCAAGAAAAAAAACACCTTGGCAAACATATTGAGTTTCAAAGCTTGTTTCCTTTGTAAAAGAACAAGCCGGCAAGCGACAAAAAAAAAAGTGATTTGAGGTAAAGTATTATAAATATGACATAACAGGCCATGCACTATGCTTATTCAACATATGACTATTTAGACATTCTCAAATATTTATTTTGCATGCCATGGAGAATCAGTGTTGTTAGTGACACTTGCTTCTGGAATGTTCTGGGCACTTAGACTTCAAGTAAGTAATCTTGCTTAGTGGCCTTATGTAGAAAAAAATCAAACAAATCTCTAATTCATAGTTGCTTGCTTAAAAAGATACAGTATAAATTCGGTAATGTACAAATGCATGTGAGCTGCATGGTTAGAGGTTTTGTGTCACACTCCTGGATAGTATAAAGGCACTATTTAGTTGAAAACAAGTAAGCTGTATTTATTATAGTAACTAACTAACATGCATGCTTGTTTAGGACACATAGGAATTAGAAAGCTGGAAAAATCATTTAAGCAATTTACTGTAGTCACCACTTTTTAAATCAGTGATTTAAATTTACCCCGCATCCCTTTTGTTAGGAAGTCAGATACACTTCTGTTTGTGTGCCAGAAGGACATTGAGCATTTTAGATTATGCTTGTGACTCTCATTTTTGCTACCATTAGAATGTGGGATTGTGCATATGTTGTGGTATTTACTGAAAGCTTCTGTTCAACTAATTATTGTCACATGAGGTCAAAACAAGCAGTGTAGTATTTTTCTTGGTGGTTTGACTGAATTTAGGCAGCCATGTTCATATTGTGTTCGGTCTCTAAAAAAGCAGCCATATAAACACATTGATTCTCTCAGCCTGGGACAATTCTGTATTCCTCCCTTTACCTGTGTGAGATGTCTGTCTGTCTGTCTAGCTAAAACAATTGCTAACTGAGGTTAACTCGAATCTGATTAAATGGACTGTAGTCCAGGGGCCAGCAAACTTACCATGCCTTGGGCCAGTGTCTCCAGTGCCGATAGTGCAGAGGGCGGGGGAGCGTGTGCCCATACGCATGTGCGCACACTATTTCCAGCGCACTTCCGGGTCAGAGGAGCACCGGAAATAGCTTGTGCTCATGTGCACGGGCCTCCTCGGACCCGGATGTGCACCAGAAATAATGCTTGCGCATGCGCACAAGCTATTTCTGGTGCTCCTCCGACCTGGAAGTGGGCAGCCACGCAGTGCAGCACCGGTAGGAGCAGGCGGCAGCAGTGGGCAGTGGGGGTTGCCGCGGGCCAGATAAATGAGTCCCTTGGGCCTTACCTGGCCCGCGGGCCTTAGTTTGGGGACCCCTGCTCTAGTCCATGAAATTATGCTAGTCTGTATGGTGCCGCAGCTTGCACTAAGTTACTATAGTTTCTAACGTGCTTTGGGCAGGAATGCACATCATGTTGGAGACTGGGTTACTATGCCAGGTCCTCTCATTTCCCCAATACTACGATGAAACCCATGCCCCTGGTGTGACACCACTGTATCATTCGTTTCCCTGACCCTGCTTTACATCATTGGCTGTCGATGGTGGGAAAGAGGGAAATTCATAACACTGATAGCTTCATGATATGGAGTAAACATTAAAGCGGGCAGAGAGGATGTGCATGACAGTTCCCCGTACAGTCCCCAGGGGTGGATCTACTATGAAACTAATGAATTTTGCTTTAAAAAGTGCATTGTGCCTGTATATAACATTTCCCTAATTTTTCACGCCTCCTCCCAATAACTCGAAAACTATAAGGCACAGGGATTTTTTTATTCACACCAGTGACTTTGAAATGGGAGATAATCTAGTACAAGTTTAATCAAAATATGAGATGTAGTGGCTATTAAAAACAAAACAAAACTGTGGTGATCTGTTGTGGAACAACCCCACTGAAGAAGATAACAGTGGTTACCCAGACCTTGTTGCTGGTTGCAAAGAGGCTGCTATATCAGGGGCCCAAAAATGTAGGTCTGCCGCTCAGTATCCTCATGTTGCCCTTAACACATTTCCACCCTGTCATTGGAGACCTTGTGTGTCCAGCACCCTAAGTCTTTAGATATGGCTGAGCTCCTGGCTGCTGCTTTCTTGATGCATCCTCTTCCATACATGTATGAGCTCAAAGGAGTGCACACATTGGTATCTGAGGACCAAATCAAACATGATGATGTCAGTTCCATGTGTTTGATAGAAATCGGGGTGCTGGTCTGATTTTAACAGCAAATGGAGCATGCAGGTGAGGGGCACTGAACTTTACCCTACACCTGCAATTTATTCCCCACAGCCCCAAATATTTTTCACTCAGTCAGGGTCACTTCCCTTGTTGGAGCTGAGGAGGAGCACTTGCAGAGAAAAAGAAGGAATGAATTGTTTTTATTGGTTTTTATTAAATTTATTAGATGCCTTCTCTTACTGCAGGCAACTCAAGGTGTTAATGAGAGTAAAGTTACACCTTCTTCACCTGCGCACCTGCCTTTGCTGTTAAAATCAAACACCTTGCACCTCCCCCCATGATTGAAGCAGCTCTGCATTTGAACACAACTGTTAATGCAATATTTAGTTAGGCCTGGTTATCAGTCAGTAAAGGGCCAAAGTGCTAAATGAAATGTATCTGTGGGACATCTACAGTTGGATTACAATTTAGTATTGGGACTACATTGCTGATTCAGTATTGACCACTTAGCTTCTCCAAAGAAGGCATATATAATTTATTTGTTCTCTGTGTGTACATCTACAGTACTTTCACAAAAGCAAATGTATAAAAAATGTAAAGAAATCTGTGTTCCAAAATCCACAGCTGGCCAATACCTTTATTGGAATCAATAAAATGCCACAAAATAGTTAACAAGCTTTTGCGTTCTCCAGAACTCTTAATCAGACAGGATACTAAGCAAAAAGAGGGTGGAAGGAGGGGAAAAATAATCTAGCTTGATGTTAAAGCCACAAAATCTGGTCACAGTCTTAAAATGGGAGTGTTGGAAGAGACAGCAAACTTAGACCACAATCATGTACACACTTATCAGGGGGTAAGACACACTGAACTCAGTAGGGCTTGCTTCTGAACAGTCATGTATAGAATTGCACTGACAGTTGTATTAGGTCATACAGGACTCATCTACTGCTCTGTGCTGCATAAATAGACCAGGCTCAAGAACCAGACAGACACTTTTGTTTAATAAAGTCTATAAGCAAGGGAACTAAAGGGTAATGTGTTAATCAATAAAATTATCTCTAAAAGGGCCTGCAGTAATACCCCTTTCTGGTAGTGCAATCTTTTGTCTTTTATATCATAGAATTATAGAATTGTAGAGTTGGAAGGGACCCTGAGGATCATCTAGTCCAACCCCCTGCAATGCAGAAACATGCAGCTGTCCCAATATGGGGATCGAACTTGCAACCTTGGCATTTTCAGCACCATGCTCTAACCAACTGAGCTACCCTGGTTTTGTTTTCCGGAGTGCTCAGTGTTATTGGTGGCTTTCTCTCTCAAACTTTTGCTTGCCTTTGCTAATGTCCAATGGGTAGAAGTTGGGAGGAACCACAACTCAGTGGAAGAGATCACATCCTTTGAATGCAAAGGGTTCTGGGTTCAGTCCCTGCCACCTCCATTTAAAAGGATCAGGTAGCAGGCGATGGAAAAGACCTCTGCCATGATCCTGGAGACTAGACAGTATTAGTCTAGATGGAAATACTGTGATGTTGCAAGGCAGTTTCCTATTTTCCTTTCTGTGTGATAATGTAACTATGTAATGGTAGAAAAATTCTCTTCAGCTGACAATTACTAAAGGTGTGGGAACCCTGTCCTCTATTACATTTGGTTACTGTAATAACAGGCTACTCTGGTTAACTGCTAGAATAGAGGCTGAGTAAGCTGGTTGCTAATGCTGAAGCAGGCATTCCTAGAAAGAAACTTAATAAGCAGCATTTTCTTAAGACAGGGACGCTCCGACACAGAATTTTACATCTCTTCCTGTAGTGAGGACATGAGAAAACCTGGAAAGGAATATGTTGTCATTTTCTTTTCAATGAATGGAGACTAGAACTCCTCTTGAGTAAAAGGATAAAGGGATAAAAGGTTTGTGACTTTAAAAGGCCCTGTTTATTCTGAGCAAGGAGCTGGGGGAGATGCTTGGGGAGTCCATTTGCAGCTCTCGGAATCACCTCCTCTCTGCTGTGCATGTAGCTGGATTTGTCCCCAACTTTGGTTGTGCTTCCACAGTCTACCTGGGTGGGGGCAGTGAGTGGGTGGCTGTAACGTTTAGCAAAACGTGGCTGGGCGACAAAAGGCTGAGTCAACACTTCCCCCACAGTTGGTCCTCATTAAGGAGCTGCCTGTTAAGCCAGGCAGCGCTGTGGGTTCAGCCCTTTTGTTTTGAAATGAAAAAGGCAAATACACTGAAGGGAAATAATCTGGAGCCTAGAAACAAGAGCTTGTAAATGAGCTTTTTGTCCCCGTTCTTCCTATATGCCCACCCACCCCTTGATAATTTATGCTCTTTAAGGAAACGTTAGTCTTATCCCTTTCTTCATATACGGGCTGCCCGTGTGGTTTTGGCTTCAGTTTGTGCCAGACAGCAAAGGGGTCGCAGCTGGGAATGCTGCCTTCCCGTTGCTCAGGGTCATATTCACCATAAGGGAGTGCGCTGGTGGCTGCATGCAATAGTGTGAGGGAGCCGGTTCACTGTTGTGGGGAATTCCCCTGAGTTCATGAGACCTCCCCACTCCCTCCAGCCTGCAGAAGCAACAGATGGCCCCTTTATCTCTGTTGCAGAGCTACCTTCCCATGCTAACCTGCTGCTGTAAGTCTAGTGGCTAAGGGGTTGAGCTGTCAGCCCAGGAAGCCCCCTTTTTTATCTCACCTAAGCCACAAGCTCATCTGGTAGCCTTAGGCAAGCTCACTATTCAGTCTTGGCCTACCCATTCACAACGGCTGCCATAGAAGGCTAATGCTGGCCCACTTTATGTGTCTGCTATACTTTTACTGAATTAATGTAAGGAATGTTTTTTGAACCCTTGGCATCTACCTTTATAACATTGATCATAATACCCCCACCTCACCAAATAAAGGATTTCAGTTTCTGAGATTGATGGTTGCTGCCATTACTCTACGAGGCTCAAGAAGGGCAGGGTGCTGCTGGATTCTGCCCCACCAAAATGCTTTTGCTTGGAAGAAGCTGAGGAAAAACTAGGTTGCATTTGTGGGGTGGGTGGGACTTGGGTAGGTGGACAGGGAAAGCATTCCAGGATTATGGAAAGATTGGGGACCAGCAAAAGGCAAGACAATTAAGAAACATCTGCATGGGTTGGTGGCTTCTTCCTGAACACAATTCAGAGTTTATATGGCTTGGTGCCCAGATACCTGAAGTACTACAGACCAATATACTGACATCAGTGTTCGAAACTCCCATTGTTCTAGGCACATTTTGTGACAGGGAATTTCATCAGCGAAAGCAATTTCTGAGCTGTAGGTGCAGTACTGCACCTAAGATTTCAGATTAAAACTGCAGAGTGGAATGAAAAGACCTTTTTTTGCCTCCCCACTTCCAGCTACTCTCTGAAGACTGGAGAAGAGACCCTCTAAAGAATATTAAGAAGGTGGGCAGGGGAAGGTGCTCCCATAACCTAGGGTTTAAGGTGCCATTTAGCTCCTGGCTTTCATACCTCCATTTCTAACACTGACATCACCTTTGAATAGGTGTTTGGGTGGCACTGACCTATGAGGTGATGTGCATTTCATCTGCAGAAGGGGCCTTCTATGTTGTGGCACCCCAACTTTGGGGCTTCTTTCCCCAGGAAGACTTGCCTGATGCATACTTGTATTGTCCTTCACCTCGTGCTGAATTTTAATTACTCCAGGCATTAAATATATATATAATTTGAGTAGATTTAGTTTGTTGTTGCCTTGCTTTTATTGACTCTGCTTGTCTGACACATTTCATTTGTTTTGGTAAGTTTTGTTTATTGCTTTTAACTAGTTGTTATTAATTGTTAGCTGGCCTTGGAGTACTAGAAATGCTGAACGGTAAGCTATAGGGGTTTTGCTTTTGCAAATTAAATCAAAACCAGATTTGATCTGTTTTAAAGGGATAAGTTTGTATGATAATGTGTCCCGCCATGAGAATAGCATAACAGAATCAGCATAGGGAGAGATTCAGGGCCGCATATAAGGTCTTGCCTTTTCTAATTCTTGAGCCATCTGGATTCACTCAAAGCAAGAAAAAAATTATCCTTCTGGTCATATTAAATAAAATGTGATGCCTCTGACTATCCCTTTCCCACCCACTTGGCCTGATGGCTAAGAACATGGGAGTTATGCAAAAGTCCAATAGATGGTCATATTGATAAAATGAATCCAACCACCCAGAAATCAATGCCTTGCGAGTTTGTGTGCATGTGCCTCTTCCCAACCACAGCAGTTTTCTATTTAGTAATGTCCGTTTTGTCCTTTTCTGTTAATTAAATCAAAGTCTAAACTTTTTTTTCGATTTTTAAAGCGAAAACTATCGTATCTAATCCAATATGTTTATGCCGAACATTGATAAAACATTCCAGCAGTTGGGAAAGTTTGGTGAAGACCCTAACAGTTTGCTCTGTCTGCACCAACCTCTTTCTGCTGTAAGGAGCCTGATCTCTCTGGGCTCCTGCCAAATTAATTCTCTTTTTTTCCCCCCTGAGAACTGCAGCCTCCCCTTTCTTGCTCTCACCCACAAACGCTTCTTTCCATAGGGTTCCCCTTCCCCTTGCCGCCATGGGATTTGCTGGCTAGATTAGCTTGGCTTACTCAGAATGGCTTCAAACCACAGACATGTAATGAGGCAGACAGCTGACTCCCCCTCACTCGAGTGATTGTGAGGTCAAGGGAAGGATGCAGGCAGGGAAATGGAGAGAGTGGGTGGGAGGGAGGGAAAGAGGGGGAGGAGTTTATGCTCTACCCTGAGCTGCCAAAATAATTTTGTGCTCGTGGCCCCTCTGTCTTCGGGATCTTTTTTGGGGAGGACTTCTCTCTTGCGCTCTGCCAAACCTCTTGTTGCTCCTTGTTTCAGTGTCTCATAAGCAGCCCTCCCGAATTTGATGTGGTGCTTAAAACAAAATTCCCTCAATGTTGCAGTGTTCAGGAGCATCAAAGAGATGATTTAGATGGAGTTTTAAGCGCAAACCACAGCTATTCGTGGCCTAGGGCCAGACGTAACTACTGCAAGCCCTAATGAATTTCAGCCCCTTAAAGAGATGAGATGTCACCCCACTCTGAATGCTTTCAGCTGCTGTGGATGATGTGTGGCTTTCCTTTCCTTTAGCTAGTGGCCAGTGGAAGCATTGAATCTGAGCTGAAAGTTTCTATTAGGGGTGGGGGTACCACTGGCCCTGCATGTTGACAGGGGGTCTGATTTGGTCACCAGGTTGCTTCCCCCCCAAGCCACACCTGACAGCTGATGCTACAGTAACATCAGCTGAGCGGTGGGAGGACTAGGTTTAATCCTGTATTGGCCGCACCATCCTGTTCCCGGTAGAGTCGAAGTCTAGGCAGCAGGATATAATCTCCATTCATCAGCTGATGAGAGGAGATTCAAGATTGAAGAGAGATTGGGGGCTTAAAAGGGAAGAGGAAGGAGACATGCAAAGGGGGACACTTTTAAAGGGTTTTGTGAGCCACCTCCTCCCACTTGCCTGGTCAGATAAGAGTGGACGAGATTTTGACAGGTGGACAGTTCTGCCCAGTTTGGCCTGTGAGGCAGATCCTGATAAGGGCCTGGCCCCACCCCTGATTTACATCATAGCAAAATTACCTCATTCTGTAAGAGGAACCCAGCAGGAAAACGCTTCCAATATGGTGCATATGGTTATGCACATGGCTCCTTAGAGCAATTATAAGACTCAGAAGTTTATATGTATCCTCTGTAGCAGGAGCTGGTTGAAGATTGGAACCCATTCTAACATTAAAAAGAAAAGCATTTCTGAATAGAACTGTTCCTGCAATCACAATTGTTTCTTTCAGTTGTGCATGAGTTTTTGATCTAGCTTAGGCTGAATGCCCAAAGACTGCTAGTGCTGTTCTTTTGCATCCAATAATAAGTACACATCCTTTCCCCCATCATGAACAGTCCTTTATTTTCGTGTCATTAACAACCTATAATTGTCTGCAGTGTGCTCTGGCATGCTTTCCTTCTTTGCTCTTGGATGCTGACTAAATCATCCTTTCTGATCATCATTTTTCTTCTCTCAGACATTCTCTAGCCAGTTACTACTACCATCTGCTTGCTACTGAGGTAGTCAGCAGCAGAGTGAATAATGTTCCAATGTGGTCATCCAGGTGTCATAGAGAAAATGATCTTTACACCTAGAAATTAGTGGCTTCGCTTTGCTATTCGAAACAATGACCTTGCTCAGTTCAACCCTTTCTCCCTCAGGAGGAAATATGGTAACTCTCTGGCTTGTATCGAAAGCCAGCTGACCACAAATGCTCCTCGCAAGGCAAGTATAATAATTATAGTGAAATGCCAAATTAGACAGCAAAAAGTATTCTTGTTATGAAAGTAAAAGACCAGATGAGCTGTTGGAAATTCTAGCCTTTTGGAAAAGCTGGTAAGGGCTGCAATTTTTTTCCATTCAAGTCAGGGATGGCATGGCTGTTGAATCCAATAGGAGAACTGCATCCTGTCACAAAAAGAGTTTCCTAGAGAAGCTTGTCCACCTTTGTTTGCTCATGTCTATTCTTTTCTCAGTGTTTATATTGTGTGGGCTTATCAGTGTGAGAAAATGATGACAGAAGGTTCACTTTGCACTGTTGAGATGGCCTGTTAACCTTTGACCTCTTTGTAAATAGAAAACAAACCTTCATACTTCTCAGTTCCTAGACCTGGAAATTGATGCCGCTTCCTATTGAATCAGAACCTGAACCTAGAATCGGAGACATAACGAGGGGCAACAGAACTTTCACTTAGCATGCTGTCTTAGCGATACTCTGTGTCAAAGCAATCAACTAGCCTGTAACATGTTTGTATTAAAGCAGTTTTTGTGCTTTAAGTGCTTTTTATGATGCCCTCCCCCCAGACCCCTACATCAAGAACCAGTCTGGTGGCTGTAAATAGCATTCTAAACCACCAGAAAGTGCAATGGTGCTCGAATGCCCAATTCAAACTACTTTATTCATACTGTTTTGTTTTATGATGTATTTTTGTTTTCATTTTGTATTTTTGTGTTGTGAAAAGCCCTGTGTTCTTTGGATGAAAGACAGTAATTAATTAATTAAATCAAACAAACAAACGGATGGATGGAAGGAAGGAAGGAAGGAAGGAAGGAAGGAAGGAAGGAAGGAAGGATGGATGGGAGTTGCACCACAAAGAGAGTGCTGAAGTCCTGTTGCTTCCTTCTTACCTGCTTCTCATTTTTAAGGTTTTCAGCTTGAGGGTGTCTTGCAGAGCAGAGACAAGTAGTAGAATGAATGGTGGTTGAGAACATGGCATGTCATAAAAAGTACCCCTAGAGACTTGCAAAGGGCACAGGAGAACCTTACTGGCCTTAATAGGTATGGACACCATGTTAAAATCGTTTGCAGTAGGAGCTTAAAAGTGCAGGATATTGACTTACGTGCTAGTGTACTAATGAGTTCCACTAGTGCAAGTGTGGCTTATAAAAGTGAGTTGTGATATTCCAGAGACCTGACTAAACTCCACCTCTATACAGTTCACTGGGAATGCAACACCTGGCAGGTTTGGGTCCAGGGTTTGTGAAGTCTCTTCCTGTTTTAAGTGGTGGCTAGCTGGGCTTTTGAACAAGAGGACACTGCACTCCTTGTTCTATCCCTTTTCCTCACTTCTTCATCTTTTGCTTCCCCCACCCTCATCCCTCATCCTGTCTTTCTTTGCTCCAAACAAGCTGAGTTTGCAAACAAGGACCCTCAGAAGCCGGAAGACTTGTTAGTCTTGGTGTTTTTCCCAGTGGGAAGAGGGCCGCCCCCTCCATATGTTCTTGCAGTTGTTGGTGCAGATACAAACAGTGCAGTGTTCAACGGACCGTCCAAGCTGGCTGCCTGACAGTCCTGCTTTTCATTTGCCCAGGGCGGGGGGGGGGGGGAGATGCATTAGAAGACAGATCATCAAAGAAGAAGACTTCTCTCCCTCTAGGAAGCAGGACATGCTGCATTGCAGCCAAAGTGAAGGCAGTATGACCTTAATGTATTCTTGGACACTTGTTATTATTGTTATTTTAAAGGGACAATTTATTGTTCAGCTTGATCTAAATTAGAACTAACTTGGGTTCCTGATGCACCAAAAGTGTAATTTTTCAGTTACACACCCCTAATAGAGCATCAATACTTTCCCATTCCAAGGCTAAGTTGAAATTTAGACTTTATGGCTAGCAGATGCTTTTGCTACTGCTCTGTTCTGGATGAACAGCTTAGGCTAGCAATTTTCTCCCTGCCACTGTGCATTCATGCTACATGTAAGTACATCTGAGACTCAGTTTGCCATCTGTATGTCTGGTTTTCCTCCTTGCAAGCCCTGTAATCTAGCTGGGCTGTCCCTTTGCTTGGACAAACATGTGTCATTAAGAAACTGACCTCAGAGCGAAGCTGCCTATTTTATATAATAATCTTAAGCAAGTGCCAGGTAGTGCCCATGCAGCCGTGGAAATATTGTGAGCGTTCAGCAGTGATGTGTGTCACTGCAAGCAGGAGGGTAAAGACATTTCATTGGAGGAGATCCAAGGCCACTGAATAATTACTATTATCATTGTAATAATCTTCACTCAATTAAAGAGCATGTCCTAAGCAGAGAGATGCAGTGGGAAAGAGAAGCTCTAGCATCCACTGTTTTCTTGCATAATTTCTTCCTGTGGGAGCCACAGATGGGGGGGGGGGGGGGAGGCGGGATTTGACTACATTTAATCCGCCCCTTTGGCCAGACAAGGTTGGCTCCTAGATGCTGTTTCCATGGTGCTGTCAGGTCTGCTTCAGTGTTAACATGGAACTGAGGCTTCCATTTCACATACTAAATGTGGATCCTATGGTACTGCTTCACATTTTTTTGTATTGATCTCTACAGAATTCTGGTCTATCACTTCTAGTTATGGCACAATGTCTATCTATTTTCTCTCTCTATTGTTTCAGGTATGCCCATAGTTGCACTCTGTCTAGTCTAAGGATTTATCCAAGTTTTTGTTTGCGCCTCTTTTCTAAGCACGGGATTGGGCTTTAAAGCTCCATGTCCAAGCAGTTTTCTTTTTTTGTCCTAATGCTTTCTCCAGGAAAGCTCACATCTTATGGCTGAATTGGAGCAAACAAAAACCAGATATTCCGCAGATTGATGTTTGCTCTGATTCAGCTGAGAATGGATATGAAGGACTTCACACGTGAAATGGATTACTTATTTATAAGATGTAATGGAGGTACTGTTTGTAAGGTGAAAAAAAGCGGCAGGCTGGAAGAATGGTTTAACAGCAAGTGAAGGATGTCAGCTGGACTCTAAGAAATGATGCAGCAATGTGAGGAAATGATGGTGATGATATGTTTGGAACAGGAGCAGGAAACCTGATTTTAAGAAATTGTATGGAATTAATTTAATTTGTTTTGATTTGTAATAAAATAATTTGGAAAATTAATAAAAATAATTTGGAAAGGAAGAAGGCACGGACCTGTGCAGTGTAAAATGAAGCCAGGATGAGCCTTTACTCTTCACATTCTGTATTAAAAGAAATATTGCTTTACTGTTTCCCCTCTTCCCCAATAGAGTTGTTGCTCCTTTTACAGTACCATGCAGAGAAAAGCTGCACATGCCATGGAGATATAGAAAACTAGCGCCTATAATTAGCTGAAAGCACATCAAGTTTAGTATGTCTTCCCATAGTGATGCCACTAACCAGTGCCACTGGGAAGCTTCCAAACAGGACATGATACCTGTCCACTGTTGTTCAAACACAATATCTCGTGGCCGAAAGGTATGCTGCCATTGAACATGAGTAACTATGGCTAATAGCCAAGTAGATTATGTTCCATGAATTTTTCTCACACTGATGCTACCCTGCATCCTGGATTTGCCACTCTGGGCTCCTTTGGGAGGAAGGGCAGGATATATGTAAATGCAACCAGTACATAATAGTAAATAATAAATAAACCTGCCTAGCCCAAGTCTACCTCACCACTTTGTGCCAGCAGGACAACTAAGAACAGCAAATGGAAGACGTGATATTTCAGCCAGCAAAGCTCCTTTCTGTCATTTGTTGCAGATGTGAACTTACTAGTTATATTTCATAAACCTGTATCATGTTGCATAGTCTTCTTCCACCTCCCAAATAAAAAGCATTTCTTCATAAGCAAGATTTTCCATTACCCTGATAGCCTTTTCTGTTTGATAATCTTTTGAGATAGGGTGGCCAGAACTGCACACAATATTCTAAAAACAGATGCACCATAGTTATAAAAAGGGAATTTTTGAATTTTCCTGACCATGAACTCTCGGTGGGGGTGAACAAAATCTGATATCTGTCTAACTAATAGAGAACATATCCTATGGAATCTCTGTTCCTTCTTCCTTACACATCATTTCCATCTCTGTTTTAACATCTGGACACCAAATTCATAACTCTTCTGTGCCACCCTATCAGCTTTCTGTAGACTTTCCATTTGCTTTACGGAACTTCGGTGAGCAGCCATTGGCTCCTCTGCATGCCATTCACTGGCTCCTCTGTGCATTGTAACTCTGTGCAGACATTAAAAAGGTAAAGGGCCCCTGACAGTTAAGTCCAGTTGCAAACAACTCTGGGGTTGCGGCACTCATCTCACTTTACTGGCCGAGGGAGCTGGTGTTTGTCCACAGACAACTTCCAGGTCATGTGGCTAGCATGACTAAGCTGCTTCTGGCGAACCAGAGCAGCACACGGAAACACTGTTTACCTTCCCGCTGGAGCGGTACCTATTTATCTACTTGCACTTTGACATGCTTTTGAACTGCTAGGTTGGCAGGAGCTGGGACGGAACAACGGGAGCTCACCCCCGTCGTGGGGATTTGAACCGCTGACCTTTTGATCAGCAAGCCCAAGGCTCAGTGGTTTAGACCACAGCGCCACCCGTGTCCATGCAGACATTACTGAAATGTAAAAACCATTATCGCAACAGGGCTGCCACCCACTGATGTTTCCTTGACTGTTATCTCCAAGCTATCAGCAGCTCTTGATCATTTATATTTTCCTCACTTGTGTGTATTCGCTCAGTTTAAAGCATGTCACACATTCCACACCTTCACCCTTCTTTTTGTGAGATGTGATTAGATTAGATATTGTTGCATACAACCCTAATCTCTGAAACCGGTGCAAGACACAACAGGTTCCAGGCATTTTACCCAGGGTTTGGTTTCCTTGGAGTGAGGGACAGTGGAGACTGGGGTGTCGTTATGATATATGGTTTATTTACACAAATATACAACTTGAGCCTACAATTAAGGGGCTCACAGCATTAACACCCTAAGAGGGTCTTTCTTCTCCCATAGCCACAGCCTTGGACTCATGCAGAAATCAAGCTTGTCTCTGACTCTAGCTTCTAAATCACACACCTCAACTCTGGCCTTGTCTTTCCCCTGAGTGAAGGAAGGAGCCCCACCCAATTGCTCTCTGGCACAGTGCCACTTCCTTTGCTACCTTAACGATCCATACTTTGGGGGCCATTATGGCCCTTGCCTGGCTTATTCAGCAATTAAATCCCTGCTGGATCCAGGAATTGGAAGGGACTCAGGAATACAGCCTTCCCCCAACCCAACCCCCCACCCCCAGAAAACCTAACAATATGAATGAGAACGTATGAATTCCTTCATCCCATTGCATCACTCAGATATCTCTGGAAACAAGCAATTGATGAGTTGTTTGTTGACTAAAGCATCACAGAGGAGTGCATACATTGTGGCCTGTGACAGCTGGAATTGACACTGGTGGAGGGGGGGGTATATTTGTTCCCCTCTCCTTGTCTCCCCTTTTTCATTCACAAAGCGGACATTTGCCCCCTTTGTTTTTCCTCCACCCCAGACCTTGTCTAGACTTGTTAAATTGGCCTAAGGGGCTACTACTGACCCACTCAAGCAATGACCTGAAAGGGGCCTTTGCTTATCCTGATGGAAGGAGCTACATTCCAGTTTGTTCTGGGAAGCCCTCTGGGTCCCTCCATTGCTGGGAAGATGGACCTTAGGGGAAAATGGCAGATGCCACTCCAGCCTAAAGCACCAGAGTAATGCAGTGACCCAGTAGCATTCTTCACTTGAGATGGCTTGATTGACAGCTGAAAAGATGAGCTTTTCCACATGGCCTGCTGGAGCATTGCTAGCAAGATTTGCTTCCATTGCTGAGACTGGAGGATGCCATTAGCTGTCTCTGGTCTCCCTTCCTGGTTATCCCAAAGAAAACCACAAGCGTAAACACACATGTATTTACGCAGCAGCACCCTTCTCTGGAAGCTCCTTTCCTTATTATTTCAGTGGTGGAGCTTAACCCACATAAGTGTGAACTAATGATAAAGAAGAAAGTAGCCTGAGGAGCTCTTGCTCAGATTTAAACTTGCTAACAGAAAGTATTTGTATTTGTTTTTGTAGATACCCAAGCTGCATTTTAGCTATAAGGGTTATGGTAGTTGGTGGATGGGGAGGCTGGAAAAGCAATAAATACTTACCATCCTCTATTAACCCTCCCTCTATATACAGCTTAATTTACCAATCTCATGCTATGACCTACAAATCTGGAATTTTTTTAGAGGTGTGTGTGTGAGAGAGAGAGTTAAGCCTTGCCTTTGCTAGGGCCTATTAGGACTTTTCATGCAGCCAAACTGAAACTTGGAAAGAAGCAGAATAGCCCATAGGAGTCTTACAACTGTCAGACTGTGTCATTATGCTGATCGATGGGATGAGGGAGCAGAGGGAGTTATTTTTTTTTGTTTTGTTTTGGAGAGGATTTTGCCTCAGGAGTTTGCATCCAGTGACGGCAGAACTTTGGTAGCGTTTCAGAGAGTCAAGATGTCTCCATGTTCTTGTTTAGTTGCTCACAATTTGGCCTTGACTTGAGTACTGAGTCTTTGTTAATATACTGACTTTGTTTGGCTGCAGAGTGTTAGAGAGCCCTGGAGAGCAAGTAAAATGTGATCCGCTGCTGTATCCACCCTCTTCAGTCCTGCTCCACAACCCAAAGCTGCAGTATGTGTGCCAACAAGACTCATTTTGTTCCATAGGGGGTGGGCAACCTAGCATTTGTGGAGGGGTGAAGTAATTGTTGATCAGCATGGATGTTTTATTTCCTACAGGCAAAGATGAAGAGCTGAGTCTCCTCTCTCTTTAGAGATAGTGGTTCTACCTCCTCTTCCTCAGGAAGGGTGGGGAACTTTTAGCTCTCCAATTTTTTCTTACAACTCCCATCATCGCTGACCACTGGCTCTACTGACTGGGGCTGACGGGAGTTGTTGGCATCTGTCTGTCTCGGGAGACAGTCAACATCTGGAGGGGCCTGAGCTTCTCCACCCTGGTCATGGGCTGTGAATAATAACTTGGGGGGGGGGGTTGTTTCGCATCTTCTACACACCATTGTGATTTCCTAGTGAGCAGGGGGGCAGGGAGGAATGGGTGTTAGTTAAGAGAATAGGAGTTGAAAAGAACAGTGGAACAAGAAAAAAACGGCCGGAGAGCAACAGGCAGAGCTGTGATGGGGGCAGGGGAGAGACATAGCAGAACAACAGGAAGTTTTGGAGAGAAACAAAGCCTTTATTATTAAGACACTGGGTGGGATTCACCTAAGGAGCTCTGTCAATAGAAGCCCTGCTCAATGGGGTTCCCTCCCTCCTCTGGAAATTGGCTCTGAGAGAGTCAGGAGAACCCCAGAACATTGCATGGGTTAAGGAGCGGAGGGAACGTTTCATCTGACAAGTTGAAATGCTTGAACATGGTCTGTTAGAACATTCCACCCTCTGTTTCTGTGCAGTCTGGAAGTGTCACGTTAAGGAGCTGGGTGGGAGGCAGATGGCTTTCTCTTAGCTTGCCCCTTTACCCACCCGCGTTTCTGGAAGGCGTTGTGGTGCTGTTGCAAAATCTCTGCAAACGGCTCCCCAGTTGCTCCTGTGTTCATTCTGCTTTCATTCTTGGAAACAAACGTGAGAGGGACTGGGATCTGCAAGAGCGGGCAGCTGTTGCCGACGAAGGAGGGTTTGCTCTCATTCAGACTGAACTTGCCTGGGACTCTTCATGGAAACCTTGGGTGGCAAATGTTGGCGAAGGGAGACCAAGGAAATGTGGCTCACTTAGCTACATCATCCACCCACTTTCTGACAGGTTATGTTCATGATTTTAAGCTTTGAAGCACAGCAGCAAATCTTCACAGCAGAAACAAAGGCTTGTTACAGGTAGCAGGCATGCCTTTCCCCGTTATTTAGATTCCGTAATGAGAAATAACTGCTGAATAGAAATAACTGCTGAATAGATGGATAGATAGTTTTAAAATGTACAACACAAGACTACAACCAACCAACTTATCCAGCCCCACACTTTCTGAGCATCAGCTTGAGGTTTGGCTATTTTGGCTGCTGCTCCTTTCCTTCTGTCTGTTCCAGACCAGGTGTTTCTCAAACATTTTAAATTCTCCCCCTTCCCCACAGTTCTATAAATACTCTCCTCTCCCCCAACCCCAGCCCAGCACAAACCATCTGTTTAATGGTTGAGTACTTAAAGATGGTATGTCGCTGGGTGAGTACAACCTGCAGCTGCTACCAAGGATCTGTGGATGGTGTTAAGGCATATGAGAGATGCTTTTTGGATGAGTGGCCTCCCAAGCTCCTTCTTTGCACCCTTCTTCTCTTGTTGTCCTTGGAGCTGCTTTCTTGCCCAGCACTGGATTTCATAAAAGAGTTCAGTGCCCCTGTCCAGTTCTGGTCCTTGGAATCTGCCTTATGTCCCTTGGCCTCTTCCAATGAATGACTATTGTTTGATTGTTCTGAGTAAATCGAGTCATGAAATAGGTGAATGTGAGCAGCCCGCATTGGGGGCTTCATGTATGAGGCTGAAGCGAGCAAGGGAATGATGCAGGCTGGGGCTGGTGCCATTACATGAAGGGTGGAAATCCTGCCCTCTTGCCTGGAGAATGAAGGTTGCTTTATTTGGGCAAGCTCAGCAGAGCTAAGATGGAGGGGCAAGGGTGAGGAGATAACAGCGCTCACTCGGTTCTGGCTCACACTCCCTTGCCTTAACATCCAGACATTCACAAACACTATTGGGTTCTCAGATCTTACTTTTTTTCTTTTCTCTGCCGTCCTTCATCCAACAATCACAGGGTGGGTTACAAAATAAAAACAGAAAAATACATAACATAGAATTACAGTATTGGGACCATGAGGACCATCTAGTCCAACCTCCAGCAATGCAGGAATATTTTGCCCAACGTGGGGCTCAAACCTATGACCCTGAGATTAAGAGTCTCATACTCTACCAACTGAACCATCTCAGAGCCAGTAACAAACAGAACAACAAGCCCACCTTCTCTCTAGACGTTCTCCATACCAGCAGGTGCTAAGGACTGATAGTAACTGTGCCATTCAAAACGAAGCCAATCTCTTCTGCTTTCTTAAATGATCTCCCTGTGGTGCACTTTACAGCCTGGCTGTTGGCTGACATTGGCAGCAGCTCACAATAAATGTCACAGTGTAGACATTCGGTAATGCCTGGATTAGCATCTGCCAGTCTCCTGCTTCAACACCTATCTTGGGGAAAGACTTTGCTCTCTCTTTTTCCTATTTCCTTGGCTGGTGCTAGACGTGTAAAGTAATCAGGTGCAATATACGCAGGGCTGCTAACTTGCTCTGAGATGATGTTCTGCTCTCAATAGCACCCTCTGCAGTACAAAGGAAGGCATTTTGGACATTTTTAACTAGACCCTTTTCCGCTGGCTGCTGAATTAGCTGCAGCTAACACAGATCCTGTGTTAATGAGAGCTCATTTGGGCATTTATAAGAGGACTGACAACAGACTAGGGGTCACTTAGTAGGTCACCTGGACTATTCACATTTTGGGGTTTCTGCATCTGATGCAAAATCTCATATGTGGCAAGTATTCTCAAAAATACTTTCATTATAAACAGTGTTCTAGTCCTCATGATTGTCATGTGTTAGAATGCATCCAATCAAGATCTACAAAAATGTTCCATGTTGGTGAAGGCACTGAACTTTTGTGCCCTATGTGGCTGCTTCTCCCTGCCAATGGTTCCAGTTATAGCACATTCTGGTTCTGTTACTGTCTGTCACTTAACCCCACCTTTCAATTTCTACCAGATTACTCCTTGCTAAAAATAAAAATAAAGTCCATCTTCTAGAAAGCTTCAGCTACTGGGTTCTAAGTGAAGCAACTATATGTGCAAAACATTTAGTAGCCTGCAACGAATTTGTACAAGTCCCACTCACTTATATATACTGGGTGGCTTATACGGTTTGTCTGGCAAGCTACTCATCCAACCACGTACTAGCAGCAAGGCTGGAATAAAGCAGGAAAACAGGATTATTTTATGAAATTTGGGCAAAGTGACAATTGTTCACGTAGAACTGATTAGTAGGGCTGCAAAGTATTCTGTAGTGATCAGATAGTTTGATTTCTTCCAAATTGCCATGCTAAATAAGGTCCCTTGCTTGGCAACCATTCTTGCTTATAGTACCTTAGTACAAAGGATCCCCCCAAGGAAATTCTTAGACACTGGAACTGCCTATCAGACATGATTCTATCATTATTTGAAATGGTCTACACTATTTATTCTTGAGTGCAAAGTGCCAGATGACATGAAAGAAGTATTTTATTTTACTTTTTTAATAAAAAAAAATACAGTGTTCTTCCTCCTTCCCCCATGGACCTGCTCCTCACAGACCCTCCACATAGGAAAGAAGCTTCTTCCTGTTCATGGTGTTCCTGGATCCCTGTCCCATGTGAGAGGGTTGGCAACCATTCCTCATTCTTACTTTGACCCCGAGTCTCCTTCTGGGATGCCCCAAGGTCCGACTGTTTATGACCAACACTCTTTTCCAGCTCTATCTTGTTCCAAGATGCAGCTGAGCTGAAAACCTCAGTTTCTGCATCTGAGCACTTTGCAAAATACACACTGATTTTTGGATTGGTTTTTCCAATGTATGTTAATGCATATGAATATAGTATTTTGAAGTGGCAATCCACTTATGACAAGAGTAAACTAGCCTGAGCTTTTGTTTACAAGCAAGCCTAGTCCTAGCAGCTAAGAATGAGTTTGTACTACACACGCGTGTGAGCTCTCTCTCTCTCTCTCTCTCTCTCTCTCTCTCTCTCACACACACACACACACACACACACACACACACACACACACAGAGTAGCTGGGGGGGGCGGGAGGGATGTGGAAATTAAAAGATCCTTGCTTCACTTATAAGTATGCCCTGCAAACATGGCAAAAACCCATCCTTTAACCACACTTTGACCAACTTGGTTGTAAGAAAGGATTATTAGGCTGCTAGGGAGCAATAAATCTGTGACAAATTGTGTATCAAAGTGTGCACTCTCGGGTAGTCATCAATACTGTCTTGCTGTATTTTTTATTAAAGTATAGTAGATAAATATTTAAATAAACAAACAAAGCACCTTCTTTGAGCTGGCAGTATTGCCTAAGATTTGACTGCTACTGTGTGGATATTTACTTGGATTTTAAACTTTTTATGGATTATTATTAACCATTGTTGCCTCCTGTGTGTTTCAGCTGGGATGAGAGTAGCTCCATCAGCAGCGGCCTCAGCGATGCCTCTGACAATCTCAGCTCAGAAGAGTTCAATGCCAGCTCCTCGCTCAATTCCCTGCCTTCCACCCCCACGGCTTCTCGCAGGAACTCCGCCATAGCGGTAGGTAGGACAGGCACCCAGAGAATCCGCCATGTTTTCATGCTGCTGTTGCTGCTGCAGTTTTGGTACCGGAGAAAGAAATTGCATGAAGCCCTGTGCTGTCTTTCTCCTTAAAAGTGTTCTCAGGGGAAAGATGAATACTTCTGCCATTGAATTTCTCCTTATATTGTGTGTGTGTGGGGGGAGTCACAGCCCCCAAATCACTGAATGCCTATCCCCTTTTTTGCCTGCAGATGCAGGAGCGATTAGTGCCTTTGGAACTGAAGGACTGTTTTTTCTCTCCCATTTGTTAAGCTGGTGTAGTTGGGGGGCTATGATGAGGGGAGGTCTATAACTCTATAATAGAGCATATTCTATGCATGCAGAAGGTCCCTGGTTCAGTTCCTGGCAACTCCACTAAAAAAGAAAATGCCCAGGTAGTAGAAGATGCAAAGGACTTTCCCCTGAAACCCTGTAGAACTTCCACCAAACAGACCAGACCGTTCCGGGCCAGATGGAGAAATAGCCAGGCCTGGTTTGAGGCAGCTTCCTATGTGCACACAGGAGGTTGGGGGAGTATTTTGGTTGGCAAGGTTAAGGTACCAGCTAACAGAATCCTCTCTGCTGCTTGCCTTACAGCTGCGCACGGACTCTGAGAAGCGCTCACTGGCAGAGAGTGGGCTGAACTGGTACGGAGAGCCAGAAGAGAAGGCTCAGAAGAAGATGGACTATGACAGCGGGAGTCTGAAAATGGAGCACAGCTCTTCCAAGTGGCGACGGGAGCGCTCAGAAAGCTGTGACGAGGCTCCTGCCAAAGGCGGAGATCTGAAAAAACCAGTCAGTTTGGGCCCACCAGGCTCCTTGAAGAAGGGCAAGACTCCCCCTGTGGCAGTGACCTCTCCCATCACCCACACAGCCCAGACCCTCAAAGTGGCAGGTGAGGTTGGAACAGGAAGTGGAGCCCTAGTGTTAGCTAGGCAGGTTTGTGGCTGCCACCTCCACTTCCCTGCCTGTTTGCTTCCCATTCTTCTTGAGAGTCCAGTCAAAGGTGCATGACTAACTGTAGGCCACAGAGAAAGAAGGGAGCCTGGAATGTGCTCATTACATCCTAGGGCTGCATCTCATCTCAGTAAAGTCTTTGATCATGTTCCCTGAAACAAAATCAGTACAATTTAGCTAGGGAGATGGTTGTACTGACACGTGCCCTGACATTGTGCTCATTTTGGTGCAGGGACTGGCTGTCCTGACTAAGTAGCTTTTTGATAACTTTCTTTTGGTCACCTAAGAAGCTGCGTGCACAAATGCCTTTTCTTCAAACTGAGTTATTTCTCCTGCAGGTAAACCTGAAGCAAAAGCAACAGACAAGAACAAGCTTTCTGTGAAGAACGCCAGCCTGCAGCGCTCATCGTCTGACGCTGGCCGAGATCGGATTTCAGATGCCAAGAAGCCCCCTTCTGGGCTGACCCGGACCACGACTTCCGGCTCTTTTGGATACAAGAAGCCACCTCCTGCAACTGGCACTGCCACGGTGATGCAAGCTGGTGGCTCGGCCACCCTTGGTAAGATCCAGAAGACCTCTAGCATCCCAGTCAAGCCGGTCAATGGAAGGAAAACGAGCTTGGATGTCTCTAATGCTGGGGAGCCTGGCTTCATGGCCCCAGGGGCCCGCACCAACATCCAGTACCGGAGCCTGCCACGCCCAGCCAAGTCTAGTTCCATGAGCGTGACTGGTGGGCGCAGTGGGCCACGGCCAGTGAGCAGCAGCATTGACCCCAGCCTGCTCAGCACAAAAGGGAGCATCAGCGTCTCGCGGCTGAAAGAGCCCTCTAAGATCGGCACAGGCCGGAGCACGCCAGTGCCAGTGAATCAGACGGACAGGGAGAAGGAGAAAGCCAAAGCCAAAGCTGTGGCCCTGGACTCTGACTGCGTCTCACTCAAGAGTATCGGCTCCCCTGAAAGCACCCCGAAGGCTCAAGGTGGGCACCAGACGTCTGCTAAAGTGGCTGAGTTGCCACCAACTCCACTCAGGTAAGAAGAATTGTGGGTGTTGATTATAATATCGTGATTATGATTTAACAGGTAGAAGATAGGGTGCAGCAGAGGGGGAGAAACAACAACATATGTTGAAACTTAATAAAATATAATTTGGAGGGGGATGACGAATTGTGGGTGTTTCCCAGCAGGCCTATAGCTGGGTTGAGAAATATGTTAAGCAAATAAATAAATGGCACGATAAGAGCTGTGCAAAGCTCCAGTCATCTTCTAACACCATGTTGCTTTCCTTCAGGTCAGCTGCCAAAAGCTACGTGAAAGCTCCTTCTCTGGCCAACCTGGACAAGGTGAACTCCAACAGTCTGGACCTCCCTCCCTCCAGCGAACACCAGATGCACGGTGGCAAACTGCACGAGCCCCATCCAGCTGCAGCAAATGTGGTCCCCCACCTCACGTCGTGCTTCACGCCAAGCCCTGCTCCAGTCCTTAACATAAACTCTGCTAGCTTCTCCCAGGGCCTGGAGCTCATGGGAGGCTTCAGCATCTCCAAGGAATCTCGCATGTACCCCAAGCTCTCAGGGTTGCACAGGAGCATGGAGTCCTTGCAGATGCCTATGAGCCTGCACAGCCCCTTCTCTGCAGGCAACACAACTGCTCCCACCACTGCTCCCACCCCTCCCGTTGTGGCTGCTGAGGAGGAACCCAGTGAGATGTCCTGGACGGGGAGCCCCAGGATCACACACCTGGACAGGTAGAAGAAAGTGGGGTAGCTTTTGTTTGATGGCATGATCCCCAGGCAAAAGGGGACGGGGCTTTTTTGGAAACTTGGTTCTCTGTGGAGCAATTCCTGTTCCCTGCAGCTAAAGTATTGCAGAGCAACAAGGAAGGCAGTTGGGGAAGTGGAAGTAGAGCGGTGGAATTGCAGTGCTGTTGAAAAGCTTTATTCAAACTCCAGCATAATGTTGCAGTTCGTTGTTCTTGCCCATGGTGGAGTTCTAGCTTCATTGTTCATGGAGCTCTAACTCCATGCTTCTAAACTAAGCCAGATAATGCTCTGCATTCCCAAAACTTCATAAACCAGTTTATCGCCCATCAGATGCTACAGCTGGACTCCAGCAAATGATTAACAAATACTGTTGTGCTTGCTTCCCCTCCTGCAGCTCTAACCGTGATCGGAATACATTGCCCAAGAAGGGACTAAGGTAATCGTCCTTCTACCCCACCCCTCACTTTCCTGTTGCTATCAACTGATGGTCAAATAAATTAGTGGGCATGGCATACAGTATGATGTTGCAGTAGACGAAACCTGCTTTTCACTGTGGTCATGCTAACACAAGATGACCAGTTGAAGAAATCTCAGTGTTCCTCGCAAACCAACACTACCATGTTATTTTGAGCCTGCTGTTTATCATCCTCTTAAACAGGGTGCTTAATATTCTACATGCTGCAGAGTCAGATCCCAAAGAAAATCAATTAACCATGGTGGTTCATAAAAGCAGCCCACCCTGTTTCTGTTCAAAGCAAACCAGTCTAGGGATCTGGTTACATCTCTCACTTCTTGGTCCTGTTGCAAGATTGTATATAGGAAGGCTAGGCACAGCTTTCCCAACTACTGTATGTGGAGCACAAACTATCCTGGGAGCCATTTGCTGTGAACAATATTGAAGTTATTATTTATTTTTGTTTATAATGGCCATTGTGGTGTTCCTTTTTTTTTTAAAGCACTTTGGTATTGCGGTATGATGAAGTATGCGCAAGCATTTCAACTTCCCAGATGGAATGATCCCCTCTCTCCTCCCCCTGTGCACTTTTCTGCCCCCCCCCCCAAATTAAACAATTTCAGAAGTGTAGAGGAAGCCTTGTTGAACAAGCAGAAGTCCTTGCACAGGGCTTCTTCTGGCAGGGCTCATTGGGTGAATCCTGTTTAAAGTCCTCAGTTAATAAATGATTTTCACCAGAATGAAATACTCTGCAGAACTCTATAGTATGGTAGCATTTGCTGTTAACTGGCCATGTTCTAGAGGGCATAATAAATTGGACAGTATATAAATGGCTTCCATTATATGGCTTCCATTGACTTTTTGTAGCTGTGTTCAAATACTTACGGGGTGAATGCATGCACTGAAGTCCAAGCCTGAACAGGTTTCCTCTGAAGTAAGGCCCAAGATTTAATGAGACTTAATCCTAAACTAAATGTTCAAAGAGCTGTGGCCTTGGTTTATCTATTTTCTCTCATGTCCTTTGGAAAGAGTACCTTGGATGGCAATCTGCTTTTGAAAGATCTGATTACCTTGTTAGCACTGAGTAATCCACACTTTCTTAGCATCACCATTGCTATATAATTAGGTGCTCCTGAGTGAAATTTAGAATTTCGCTTACTATGACTCCAGGAACTGGCTACATGAGTGATGTTAAGCCTAAGCCACCACAGTTGTTTTACAGCTACAAAATTCCTCCAGTCTTCCTTGTTCTACTTCTCTCTCCCTTAATTTTGGCAGGTATCAAATCCAGTCCCAGGAAGAGGCCAAGGAGAGGCGGCACTCCCACACGATTGGAGGATTGCAGGAATCAGATGATCAGTCTGAGCTGCCTTCCCCTCCTGCTCTCTCCATGCCATTGGTTGGAAAGGCACCACTCACTAATATTGGTTAGTTTCTCTTGCCTTCTGTTCTCCTGCAGGGGGAACTTTTGGAGACAGGTGTTCTAAACCAGTTGAAGCTGATCTGTACTGAGATCCTTTCCCTTAATTTTCTTTCTTCTGAGATGGCACTGGCAGCTCACCTAAAACCGACTCCAAGGTCAGGGTCATGTCATCAGAGGATGTTAAGGGGTGGCCTGGTGCAAGTGTTTACATTTTACACAGGTGCAGATTGGTTTGTGCAAGGAATGGTGTACATTCAAAGATTCTACCCTTCTCTCTCTCTCTCTCTCTCTCTCTCTCTCTCTCTCTCTCTCTTTCTCTCTCTTTCTCTCTTTCTCTCTTTCTCTCTTTCTCCCTCTCCCTCCTGGCTGCCACCCGTGAGTCTAGTGAGCCCTCTGTTCCTACACCCCCATTCCTGCTTCAAGCAGCTCCATCTGACTAGCTTGTCCTCCCCTCCCTCCTTCTCCTGCAGTGACCCCCACGGCAGCCAACACCCCGAGGATCACCCGCTCCAACAGCATCCCCACCCATGACTCCACCTTCGAGCTGTACAATGCGTCCCCCATGGGCAGCACCCTCTCCCTGGCAGACCGGCCCAAGGGCATGATCCGTTCGGGCTCCTTTCGCGACCCTGTGGATGATGGTGAGAGTCCTGCACCCAGCCAGGAGGACAAGAGTCTCCTCCACAGTAATAATGGTGAGAGGGATACGGTCGCGACTAATTCTGTCCGTCAGGTCTTCTCAAGTGCGCACAGGTGTACTTGGCAGGTGGGCTGGCGCAGCTGTGGGAGCTGCTTCTTGCTTGCAGGGGAGCAAGATGACATGGCAGAGCTGGGGACGGGAGGTGTGAGTGGGTGAGATTGGTACCTTTCAAGCATTGCTTTCTCCCTCCTGCGCTTCCAGAACCACCATAAACAGGATGTGGGAGGCAGGCACTCTGCCCATTGCCCAGTGCTAGCTTGCCATGGGGCAGAGACAGCCACACCCCTTTTTAGGATGTGTGTCCACATTGCATCTGTATAAGACTTTAAAATTACTCAAAGCCGATGGAGCAATATGCTATTATTATTATTATTATTATTATTATTATTATTATTTATATCCTGCCCTCCCCAGCCGAAGCCGGGCTCAGAGCAGCTAACAACAATAAAAGTAACACAGTTTACATAAAATCACAATCAATTAATTGAAATGCATTCTAAAATCAAATCATTCTAAAATCAATTTGAAATCAAATTAATGGCAACCATTGGGCTAGAGTTCTGTGAGGATTACCAAAGTTCTGTGAGGATTAACAAAGGCCTGGTGGAACAGCTCTGTCTTGCAGTCCCTGCGGAAAGATGGCAATATAGAAGTGCTAGTTCAGGTAGTGGTAGAACTGATTTCTGTTGGGTTGCTGCAGGGAGCTCCCCCAGCCAGGGTCTCCACCTTGCTGATTGTGTGCATGGTATTACTTCAAGTTCAGGGTTTTTATTGTTCCTGATGTGCTGCATTAAAACGTAGGTCTTCGTGCTAAAAACAAACATTGAACGCCTGTGCTAGCAAAAGGTTTTCACATTTCTCTAGGCATGTTGAGCCATGGCTGGGATGGATGATCCACCCACGCAGGCAAGGAATCTTGCCTGTTTCTTCCAGGACCGAATGCTCTCCCGAGCCCTCAGATTTCTCGTGTTAACTGTTAAGAGAGCCTCACGTTGATTCTTGGTGTTGTGGTCCCGCTTCTTTGTGCACACCTGACCTCTAGGTTCTCCTCCTGCCCCATGTACACTGATGCCCCACAGTCAGGAGACGACCCCATGACACGTGTCTTCTCTCTTGTCTATTGCAGTTCACGGATCTGTGCTGTCCCTGGCGTCGAGTGCTTCCTCCACTTACTCCTCAGTAAGCTGTGCTCCCTTCATCAGCGGGCCTGGCCTGCCCTTTGCTTTCTCTGTGATGCAATTCCGGCAGGCCATCCTTCCCTCTCTTCCCCCAACCCTGGATGTTCCCCTGCTGCAGTCTTTTCGAGTGATGGGGTGCTGTGCCGCTCTTTCAGGGCTTTGCGTGTAACCATGTGGGGAGGGGGGGAGGTGTGGCACAAATAAGCTGTTGTCGTGTTGCCACAAGGAGTGTGGTGCATGTGGAAAGATTGCAGCGGAGGTGCTGGCTTCTCTGCATGGCTCCTCGCCTTTGCCTGTGAGTGCGCCTCTGCTACTTATGCCCTAACCGCCTGCCTCTCTCTGTCTCTCCTCTGCCCCACCATGTGCTGCCAGGCTGAGGAGAGGATGCAGTCTGAGGTACAGTAAGATTCTCTCTGTCCTCCCTACGGCTGCTTTGCTCTTGACCCATTGGTGGAGAGCAAAAGGGTCTATCTTGCTCCCTGACTCCTCCCTTTCTTCCTCTTTCTCCCTGATTGTAGCAAATCCGCAAACTGCGCCGTGAGTTGGAGTCATCCCAGGAGAAAGTGGCCACGTTGACATCCCAGCTTTCAGCCAACGTGAGTTGCCCTGTCTTGTTAATCTGCCGCAAATGCTCCTCTCTCATAAACAAAATTTTGAACGATGCAATTAAAGTAGCATTCAAAAATACCAAAGGAAAATGGAAAGCTAAAATAGGGAGGGGGGATGTGGGTCAAGGTGTTTCGACCAAATAAATAGTGAATACAAATATATGGTGTGATCACATTTTACACAGGGGTTCTGCATATAGGGTGTTTTGTTTGGGGTTTTTTGTTTGTTATTTATATTATTTTTTGTATATTTAGTTTTAGGTCTTATTATGATTTATGTGGAAATGGTTTCAGTATGGTTGTGTGCTTTCTGATGTGTTTTATTTATTGTTTGTGGCTTTTGTTACATTTGTAATTATGTAAACCTTGTCAAGTTGTAAGCCACCTCGGGCATGTTTTTTTTTTAAGTACGGAAAAGTGGCATACAGGTAAGATGATGATCTAGCTCAGTGGGTTGGAGCATGGTGCTGATAATGCCAAGGTTCCAAGTTCGAGCCCCGCTGCGTATTCTCGCATTGCAGGGGGTTGGACTAGATGATCCTCAGGTTCCCTTCCAACTATGCAATTCTAGGATTCTATATACACGGAAACATGTATACTCAAACCCTTGGAACTAGCCCTGCATGAGAATTCCCAGCCTTCCAGAGACAAAGTGCTGAACCCCTCTACCCAAGCAAGGCAGGGAACTTAAACCCAGCTTTCTGTATTCAACATGGAATAGGAGCACCCTCTAGTGGATATTCAGTGTCTCTGATTTTGCTAGCTCAGTGTCTCTAAAACGTCTTGAGCTTGGGTCTTAGAATAAAGGAGAACAATAGATTGTATCTTTAATCTATCACAGCGGCAACTGCCTATCCCACTGCATAATGAGTAAATATTATTTCATGCAGTCGTGTGAGTGCAGCCCCTTCCTGTGTACCAGAAGTCACAGGATCAGAGCCCAGGGGACTAATTAAAAAGCTGCCATTAGAAAGGGGAAGAGAATTAGAAACACCATTAGAAAACACCATTAGAACAAAGTCACAGCTTTCCCCAGATCAGAATGGGGCAGCCCAGTATGACTTAACAAACCCAACTTGAATCATTGAGGATCCTCTTGCTAAGGAACATCCAACTACTCACGTGTTTTGGTAGGTGTGTGGCTATAGGATCCACCAGCCTCAAGACACTGTCCTCACCTGAAACTTTGCCCCCTTCACTTCAAGTTTTACACACCTCCCCGACGGGGACCCACTCCACCTTGTTGAGAACAACTGTGTACAGAGTTGTAGTTTTCGAGACATCAGACTTCTGCCATATACTTCTGCTGTAGAACCGCAATCCCTGATGGGAACAATGGGTTTAACTAGGAGCTCCCAGTATCTTTGCTGATAAGCAATTAGGAATCTACAGAGCTGCATTAATACGAGGCCAGATTATGTGTCTGTTCTGACCGGCAGTTGCTCTCCAGGTAGTGAAATATCATTCCCGTCATGCGCTGTGTGGTCTTTTTGTAAGTGCAACTGAATCCGTGCAAATGACCCGCTTCATGCAGATCATGTGCTCTGCCACTGACCTGTGGGTCCCTCTGATTCCTGTTTTCTTCATATGACTCTGTTCCTTGTACTGGCATGTGGGCCTATCACCCCTTTTCAATTTCCTTTCCAGGCGAACTTAGTAGCAGCCTTTGAGCAGAGCCTCGTGAACATGACTTCCCGTCTCCGACATCTTGCAGAGACTGCGGAAGAGAAGGTGAGTTTGAGGCAGTTGGCAGGGTCCATGGCTGACCAAGGTGCTGAGGCCTGCCCTACGAAACGGCTTGCTGTTGTTTCCTTTCTCCCACCTCCCCCTAGCATAGGTTTGCAGCAGAGCAGTTAGTAAAATACTAAAACGCAAGGCATTCATCAGTTATGCTTCACCTTCTAGGACACTGAGCTGGTGGACTTGAGGGAGACAATTGATTTCTTGAAGAAAAAGAACTCGGAAGCCCAGGCTGTTATCCAAGGGGCCCTGAATGGAACAGACATTACACCCAAAGGTGAGCGCAGCCTTCAACACACACTCTCCTGGTGGATCTTTGGCTATGCAGCTGCTGAATGGTGGATTAGAGACATGGTGGACAGGATTGATTCCTTTTCTTGCTAGGAGCAAGGGAGGGAGCGGTTAGACATTGTGGTGTGGTGCTTGGATAAAATGCACTTTGACTGGAGCCAGTTGGAACACACACTTACTGGTCTTTTAATATTTGAAGGGAGGTAAAGCAAGCAGCAGCCAGACATAGGGCTGTACTGTGTGGAGGTCTATGCCCAACTTCCTCTTTCTCCTTCCCAGACATGGAGCCCTTGGTAATGAGAGTGGGAGAGAGATGGAGAAGCCTCATGCTTTCAGTCTCCATAATGTCACAATGACTGTACTTGTGTGTGGCTTCCTCCTCCTTTGTTCTGAAATTGGAGCTCTATAGATGGGAGCAGCCATCGTTACCATTGTGCTAATGGGAAAAACAGTACAGTGGTAAAGGCAGCTAAGAGTTACACTTCTCTCACTGCCTTCTGGCATTGCACTGATGGGATGAAATTCCAGAGGAGTGGAAGGATGGGGGAATGGAGTCATGGTGGTCCTGAACACTAGAAACTCCTGGGTATTTATTGACAAGACTGGATGAGCATGCCCAAGACAAGAGACCAAGCCATCATCGAATCTGAATACATGCAGCTCCTCATCTTTCCTTATGGTCCCCAGATCTTGCCTGTCCCCAGATGCTGCCCCTATGTGCTCCTTTCCCTACTATTCCCACTTCCTTGGGCCCTGCCTGACCTTAGATAAAAATGTTAGATTTGATTTGAGGTCTAGCCTGGGAACAAAGTACAGAGAAGACTCTTTTTTTGCTAGCTGTGTTTGGAACTGATGCTAAAAACAGAGAGGTGGTAGCTGATTACCTGGGTGCCTGCAAGAGCTTCCAGTCTGTCCACAGGTTTTGAATGCATCTCTCCCTCCATCCCTTCCCTGTGACTCTCCAGAGCTGCGTATCAAGAGGCAGAACTCGTCGGACAGTATATCCAGCCTGAACAGCATCACCAGCCATTCTAGCATTGGCAGTGGCAAGGATGCAGATGCCAAGAAGAAGAAAAAGAAGAGCTGGGTAGGTCAAGGAGGAGGGGAAGTAACGGTGGGATCTACGTGGGGGTGAAACCCTGTTGTGTGTCTTGTCACAGTAGCTAGTATAATGGCAACTGGGGTTTCAGAGCTACTTGGCTCATGGAAGTACTATTGACTACTTACAACAGATTTCTCTGCGAAAGAAACTAGTTTGCATCTTTATTGCTCTTGAGGCCCAGGGGGAATATCCTTTAGCTCCCAAGCTAGATCCACTGCTGGTAAGTGATAGGCGTCACTCATGAGGCCCATTAGACTTAATCATGGTATGGATGTGGTAGCCTAAAAGGGAGGCAGGGGTGCTAACCTAGCAGTGATGGGATCACTAAAAAGAAAGAAAGCTGAGTTGTTGTTTTTTTGTTTATTTTTTATTTTATTATTATTATTATTATTCCAACACCATATGGACTTAAAATGTTTCTAGCATGCTTCAAGTTAACTGTCCTCTTTCCCAGACATGCAAACACCCCTCCAGTCTGAATAGCCTTAAAGCATTGGGTGTTTTTGTGCTCTCATTCCAGCTGCCTATTTTGAGTCAGGAATGAGACCAAAGAAAGCTTCCAAGTTTTTAAGGCTCCGCTTAAAATATTGGGCAGTGGGATGGGGAGTGATTTGACCTGAACCTTTTTAGGAACATTTTAAGGTGCATATTAAATAAAGGTTTCGACTTTTAAAATCAATATTGCCCCACAGCTGGTTTTGCATGGCAAGTTTATGACTTGTGCAGCTGATGTCACTCTTCCTTTCCATTTACACTAACCTTGCTGCCCTGCCTTTCCCCACTGCTCCCTAAAGCGGAGAGAGGCCGCTCGCGCCCAACTCTCAGCTCAGTAGGTGTGCCGTCCTCTTAGGAAGGCTGGTGTAGAAGATTGTCCCGGTTTCTCTGTACTGCCTTGAGCCCCCACCCCATCCCCGCAGCTTGTTACAGGCAGGGAACCTGAGCTGAACGCATGATTAAGTCTTGCTGTGTTCTTTCTCCCCCCTTTCTTCCTTCAATGCTGACCCCCAACCCCTTTTTTTCCAGGTGTATGAGGTAAGCTTGGAACTCCCTTCCCCACCCCCACCCTACCCCTCCCTTTCACCAGTCCTTTCCCTGTGTCTTACTCCTGACTGGTCACTCCATTGTGTTGGGGAAAGCACAGCACTCGTGGAACTAGCCATCCCATTTGCTCTCACACTTGCGCTGCCAAGCCACACAGGAGGGGCCACTGCACTGGTGCTGCGGCAGGGGTGGGGTGGGGAGTTTCACGCCCCTTTTTGACATGGCTCTGAATCTATCCCTAATGCTACCCAGTCTTAACAGCTCTCCTAAAGGTCTAGAAAGTCACCAGGAAAAGAGGTTTCAAGAGTGGATTTTTGAAGTACTCATGGGGAACAGTTTAATAATAATCACTGGTCAACAACAAATTTGTTGTCTGCGTTTTTTCAGTTGACTTAGGATGAATCTGATGCGCTGAATCCAAAAATCACATTGGTTTTGCTCAATCAGGTCAAGTTTTTGAGCTATGGCCACATGTCATTTTTTTACATTTCTGTTCACATATACGCTTGTGTGGAGCATTTTAGAAGAAGTTGGTGGGGGTAAAATGCCATGTTGAATAATTGTTTTGATTGGAAATGATTATTTTAATGACAAGAAGTATTCAGGTCTGATAGTTCTGGGTGATTATGTCGAAAAGGGATCAGTTTGAAGTCATAAAACCTCGAAATCTTCCATAAATTGGTGCGGCTGGAATCAACAGAAAGAACCGGAGCAGCCTCAAGTATCCTGATCTTCAATCAGCACGTTGTCCTGTAGCTCATTGTGGTGAAATTCCAGTGCCTATCTTCGGAGAACTTCCTGACATTAGTGACAAAGATCCCTCCAGTGTTGAAGGACATGAAGAAGAAGTGGTTCTTGAAGCTCCACATCCATTTTCCCAAAAGGAGTTGAATGATCTAGTTTGTGACCTCAGCTTGTCAAAGGACTTTGCCGAACTGTTGGCATCCAGATTGAAGGAAAAAAACCTCCTCTCTGACAGTGCTCGCATCAGCTTCTTCCACAACAGGCATCAAGAGTACCTCTTTTTTCTCGGAAGAGAAGGACTTGGTGTACTGTGCAGACATTGCGCAGCTTCTGTTCAAGCTTGGAGTGCCACAGTATGAACCCAAAGATTGGAGACTGTTCATTGACAGCAGCAAGCGATCACTGAAATGTGTTCTGCTACACAACGGCAACCAGTTTGCCTCTATACCCCTGGCTCACTCGAGTACACTGAAGGAGAACTATGAAGCTGTGAAGTATGTGCTGGAGAAAATTGGTTATGATCAGCATAAGTGGTTTATTTGTGTTGACCTGAAGATGGTGAACTTTTTGTTGAGACAACAGTCTGGCTTCACCAAGTACCCATGTTTTCTGTGCATGTGGGATAGTAGGGACCGTGCTCAGCATTACACGAAGAAGGACTGGCCTGTGCGGGAGGAATTGGTGCCTTGCAAAGAAAGGAACGTCATCAACGACCCTCCGGTGGACAGAGACAGAATACTCTTCCCACCACTGCACATCAAGCTCGGCTTAATCAAGCAGTTCAGCAAGGCTCTGGACAAGGATGGTGACTGCTTCACTTACTTGTGCCAGGCTTTTCCAGGATTGACCATGGAGAAGTTGAAAGCTGGCATCTTTGACGGTCCTCAGATCCGTCAGCTCACCAGAGATCCAGAGTTCGGAAACTCAATGAACGAAGTGGAACTGGAAGCATGGAAAGCATTTATTCTGGTGGTGAAGAACTTTCTTGGCAATAATAAGGCCAGAAATTACGCAGAACTTGTCAACAACATGCTGACTGCTTTCAGAAACCTGGGCTGCAACATGAGCGTCAAGATGCACTACCTATTTTCACATATGGACCGGTTTCCTGAGAAGCTGGGTTCAATGAGTGATGAGCAGGGGGGAGAGATTCCATCAGGACATGAAAGAGATGGAGACCAGGTATCAGGGTCGCTGGGACGCAGTTATGATGGCTGACCACTGTTGGACTCTGAAGAGAGACCTCCCTGCCGCTGAGCATTCCAGGAGTTCCAAGAAACGGAAGTTCAAGCCCTGAAGTTTGAAAAATGGTGAAGCAGCATGCAATTTACGTGTACTTACCTTTATTACCCACCATTCAGTTTACAGTAAACCTGACCTGATGGAGAGAAACGGATGCCATTTCCTAATTCAGCAGTGCAAAAATACCCTAAATCAGTTGTAGAAATCTAGACAACATTCAAAAAGTAAAAAATTGTAGCCCAGTGATAGTATCCTACCACTGCAGCAGTTTGGTTCTGTCCTGTCCCTCAACACTTAAGGGTTTTTTAAACCTCCTGCCCCTCAAATATATATTTGGTTACTGCAGGCTGTACGTACCATCATCCTCCACACTCAATTGTTGCAAGAGGAGGAAATATATCGTAAGAATATTGATGAATGTGTTTAATATAGTCATTTCCCATGCTGGGAAATTGTCTATTTTTTTCCTTTGCAAATTGAACAGTTTCTCTTCTGTCAAGAGAACCCTCCAAATTCAGGAACTGTTTGCAAACATTGTTTGTGCCATAATGTAATCCATCCCACCCTGAAAACTTGTTGAAGAGTGAGGTATAAATCCCTTACAATTAAATAAATTAATGGATTAATGAATCCACTCTCAGCAGTTTGGCTGTGGCTTCCAAAACCAGCCTAAACTTTGTTTGCATTTCTTTGTCTGTCTAGAGCAGACAAGGTTTCGTTGGGCCATAAATTCCCAGCATCCCTGATCACTGGCTCTGCATACTGAGAGTCCCAGCAACTTCTGGGGTCGGGGATACAGGTTCCCCATCCATATTCTAGAATTGCACTCCTTAACAGCACACTCCTTTGCATGCACATCTGTTCAAAAATAAGCCTCACTGAACTCAGTGGGTCCTACTCCCAGGTAAGTGTGTACAGGACTGCGGCCTAAGTGGCCAGAGGATGAGGTTCAATAGAGCATGGCGCCCACCCACCCACCAATTTCTGCCACACCATCTCATAGCTGCCGCAGGTCAGAGCAAGTCAGAGAGCTGGAAGATAGAAAGTGATTTCTCACATGTACGACATGACAAGTGCTCTTTGAAGCCTCCTGAAAGGGTAGCAGAGGTTCAAGCTCTGAGGCAGCTCCAGTCCCCTGGCCTCTTGTGTGCCCTCAGACTGGCTTGCGAGGTGGGTGGGTGGGTGGGAGGGAGATAGAAAAACCCAGTTCCAATAGTGCCTCCACCCATTACAGTGGCTATTCTCCCTGCTACTGTCTCAATACATGTGTGGATTGATGCCTGTTTTGTGTGCATGTTGCATGCTCCGCCTGAGCATTGTTGGGATCACAAGTTGACTATTCCCCTCAAGAGAAAAGCACACGGCTGTGTTGGTCTTGACTTGTTTCTCTGGCTTCTTCCTTTTCTGTAATATTGATTGAACCATTACATGTTAGAAGAAGGAGGGCTGCTTCTCTGTAATCTCTCTTCAGCTGGATCTTGAGATGCAAGATAAACGACACAGATCTTAGCATCCCAGCCTAATTCCATTCCATTAATAATTGGGAAAGAGTTGCATATTTTGTGGAGAAGGAGAGCAGCCTGCCATTCTTACTTGTAGGTTTGGCAGGCCCTGAGGATTGGAGTGCCAAAGGAGAGGTGATTCTCTCTCATTGTATGAATCTGCTGTCAGCAAGTCCGGTTGGGCACATACAGGTTCCAAGTGCACAGATGCCACCAAGTCAGGAGAGCTCCTAGTTACAGCACCAATGACCAGAGGCAATATTGCTTGTTGTCTTCCCTGCTGCTATGAGTTCTTAGAATCATTGAACTGTAGAGTTGGAAGGGACCCCAAGGGTCATCTGAGCACAGGGAGTTAGATACCAAAACACCTAGAAGTTGGAGGAAAAGTCCTACCATGGTACAATCCTTTGTGAGATATGAAGTTATTCCACTCACCCCAGTGGTAAGTCAGATGCCTCTATTAGTTACAGCAGCTGATACTTGGATTGTGGGACAAAAGGAATGTGGCATTCTTTTAAGAATGTCACATTCCCTGGGTAGCAATTTATTTATGTATTGAATTATGCCCCACTTTTCTTCTATGATGGAACCCAAGGCACACATAGGGCTTCCACCCAGGCAGTGGCCAGACCTCCATAGCTTCAGCAAAGTTGCTGATGATGAAAAGGTTTGGGGTGGTCCACCTTCTCTCACTATCTACCCCTGCCCATAGGTTAAGCTATAGTGCTCTGGAAAAGCAAATTGAGTAAGCAAGGATGGATGCTTGGGAAGTATAAATGGGCTTTTGCTCTTTCCAGTTAGGGCTGCAGTTATTGGTGTGAGCAGCTAACTTTAGGCTCTCTTAACCTAGTCCTCACCCTCCCCTAAAAATGCAGATTTGCTTTGAGAGGTAGTCGTGATAGATTGTAAGTAGGTGTGCTGCCCACAGCAGTCACCCCTTCCCCAGTCCAAAACCTCTGCATAGTGGCATGCAGTACCACTATTTGTGTGCATGGATCAAGCTGCGAACTATATTAGGCCACCACCACTCCTGCCTATTTAGAAAAATGCGAGAAGCCTGGAACACTCTGAATGACAGGATATGTCCTTTTGCATGACAATGACAGCACTTCAGTGCATGGACTCAGCTAGTCGGTGGCATGTTGCACTGGCTATTAATTGTTCTGCATGTTTGGACAAGTCCATATCTTAGGCTGCTAAACTGCCCTTGTTTCCTTCCATATTAGGTAGCATAGGATATTATATTTTACATTCCCACTCAAGATATGGAAAGAGAATCTGGCCTGTGTCTTCCTTCTGAATCTTTGACAGATCACTTATCCTTTAGGAACCACAGGCCATCCCTGTGTTTTGTATGTTCCTTGGTTCCTCCTTATATGTGTGATTTAAAAGTTCTGCTTCCCCCAAGGGCTCAGATTTTTGGTTACCAACCATGAGAGCTGCTGGGTTTTTTTTCCTGATAGGAATAATAATATGGAATCCTTTTGGCTTCCTTGCCAGCAGTCTTTCATAAGTGACATAAGTGATTTTGCTCCCTGGAGTCTCAGAGCCCAAGCTATGGAAGTGGCATGCTTGGAAACAGCAAGAATTGCTGCCAATTCCTTGTTTCTGAGCACTCTGGAATCTACTACTTGGTTTCTTGGGGAGTATAATTAAGATGCACTTAACACAAATTTCAGTTACAGATAGGTAGCCATGTTGGTCTGCCATAGTCAAAACAAAAAAAATTCCTTCCAGTAGCACCTTAAAGACCAACTAAGTTAGTTCTTGGTATGAGCTTTCGTGTGCATGGTATCTGAAGAAGTGTGCATGCACACGAAAGCTCATACCAAGAACTAACTTAGTTGGTCTTTAAGGTGCTACTGGAAGGATTTTTTTTTGTTTTAACACTAATTTGATACCTTGTGTCACTTCAACTACCTTTATGTGCTTGCATTCAAGTTCTTGAAAGCCTGCTCAATAAAGGTAGATTTTAAAAATATCTTCCATTCTGACAGTGCATGATTATAGAGCGAGTGGGAATTCTAAGTTGCCTTAAAAGTTGTGGGTATGGATCAATGATTAATTAAAACCAGGGGGATGGCTCTGTGTATATACTTTCTTTAAATAGGTTTTGCGCTTGGAGAGTATTAATGTAAAAATTAGTGTCCTCTGGGGTGATGGGGTAGTATTAGAGCTTGAGTAAGAAGCAGACCAAAGGGGAAGCCAAGTTTCTGAGTGTCCTGAAAACTACAAACTGTTCACAGTGTGCAATGAAACAGAGGTTAGATGGCACAGGCTGCCTCTGCCACCTCCTTGCCCCATGGTGCAGCATCCTCTGTTTTCCAGCAGTCAGCCTCAGAGGGCTTTTTCAAGCTTTTCTCGCTTCTCCATTTTCCCCTTCAGTTGAGGAGCTCTTTCAACAAGGCTTTCAGCATCAAGAAGGGCCCAAAATCTGCCTCCTCCTATTCTGACATAGAGGAAATCGCCACCCCAGATTCTTCTGCGCCATCGTCCCCCAAACTACAACATGGATCCACGGAGACAGCCTCGCCCTCCATCAAATCTTCCAACTCCTCTTCTGTGGGCATTGATAACACAGAGTAAGTCCACTCTTCAGGGAACGAAGTTAGGGGTGGCTGCAAGGACAAGTTGCACCTGGAAAAAGTCTGCCTTGTATCTGATCATATTGTACAGTGTGCTGCAGGTGGCCTCAGGTTGCTGAAACTGTGATATGAACAATAAGAACCTTGTGGGGGGGGGGACTAAACAGGTGGCTGAATGACCATTTGCAGAGCACCTTTTCCAGTAATATGTATGCACTGGAAATATCTTGTGCTCTGGCAGGAGAGGACAGCAGTGAGCAAAGATTCAGAAGCAGCACTCCTCAGCTAGCCCAGGCTGGCCCATCCAGTTGCTACCATAGTCCTTGCTGGTGTTTGCAGACCTTTCCTTGCACCATGTCTAAATTTCTGCTCGTCCTTTGCACAGGTTGTTCCAGGCCAATGAAGAAGAGGAGCCTGAGAAAAAGGAGGTCTCAGAGCTGCGTTCAGAGCTGTGGGAGAAGGAAATGAAACTGACCGACATACGTTTGGAGGCCCTAAACTCTGCCCATCAGCTGGACCAACTGCGCGAAACTATGCACAACATGCAGGTGGGCATGATGTGCCCAGAAAAGCTAGCACCTCTCTGAGGCTGCAGATCTTTGCCTATTGCTGGGTCTCCATGCTCTTGACAGCAATTTTCTAAGCATTTTCTGTTGGTCAATTTGTTTCTTTCGCAAAGAGACAAAGCAGGCTGCGTGAATGCCTTTCAATTGGCCCGGTGCCTGCTGGCAAGACACCATCATGAGACAGGTTACAGAAAAGATGGGGAGCCTGTGATGTTCCAGATGTTGGACTCTCCACTCCCATTAGCTCCAGGCAGTGTGGTTGATGGTTGATGGTCAGGGTATGACGGAAGTTACAGACCAGCAGCATATGGTTTTCCCATCACTGGGTTGCATTTGCCTTATCCATTGGAGTGTCCTTATTTCCTGACATTGGTCCAGTAGCAGTGTTTTAAGCAAATTCATTGTTGCAAAGAAACTCCACAGAAGTACATTATCTGAAGCAGAGTTGAGAGAGATGGCAGCAACAGTTTCTGAAGCTGAAACAGCTGCTTTGTTTGGGCAGCATTTTGAGAGACAGGCCACGAGCCATTTAAATCAGGCACCTGCTCTCCTGGTAGGAAAGGGACCCTTGGATGGGAATTTGGCTGTGAAAATCTCTTTTTCCAATGTACAACCCTTGGGGAATGCTCCGTCTGTTAGGATTTTCTGCTGTAGTCTCCTTTTTAGGCTGTAGGAAGCCTTAATGTTATCAGCACTCACATTCCTGCCACTGCTGTCTTTTCATTCCCTGTAGCTGGAAGTGGATCTATTGAAAGCTGAGAACGACCGGCTGAAGGTGGTCCCTGGGCCCTCATCTGTGCCAAGCTCCATCCCAAGTCATGTCTTGAGCTCATCTGCCGTCTCTTCCCCAAGGCGCTCTCTAGGGCTCCAGCTCACCCACCCTTTCAGTCCCAGTTTGACTGATACAGGTATGAAACAAAGACAGAGTCACATAGAGATTCTAGTTCATTTGCTGTTGCAAAATCTCTGCTTCTGTTTTTTCAAGATATTTCCTTTGTGGAACAGGGATGGGAAAGAGAGGTGAGAAGGAAGATTTGAGATCACCTTTGGATGGTTTGTGGGGACGGTGGCCTAGTTGTGCCTTGCATCAGGAATTTGGAGAATGAGAACCCTTTACAACATACTTGCAGAAACAACAACAAAAATGGGACTCGTTGGCAGGATTTAAATAAACATTTACAACTTTATTTAAAGAGAACAAGACATATATTTAGCGATAACAGAACATTATGTAGCAGAATGTAACATTTGATGTAACAACCAGAAATGGAAGTTGGGGGGAGTCAACAGGGAAGGGGAAAAGTAGAAAATGGATGCTAAATGAGACATTGAATAATTGTTATGAGAAAAGAAAATCAATATTTTTTTTTATAAAAAACAAACAATAATGGCACCCACCAAAAAAAAGGAATTTGGTTACAGTGACATTTGGTCACATACTACAAATACTATGTTGATGCCATTGCTTTATTGCTTACTGATTGTATCTTAGTGGGAGAACCTACCTGGAGTTGAGACTAGGTCCAGGGCAAGAGAAGAGGTGCTGCACTGAAGACTAACAGGAGGTAGTTCTTGTGCTGGAGAGAGAGAAAAGTTGTATCAACCAAACTTGGAGGGGGGTGTCCCGGACTGTATAGGAGAACCACTATGGCAGAGTCCAAAAGACACTAAACTGTAGGATTATAGAGGAAGGAAATATTTCACTTTGACACATGGGGATTCCTGGCAATACCATCAATGGTTTCTACTTCTGCACAGTGTATATACTTATTTTCCCCTTCTCCAGAGCTTTCGCCAATGGATGGCATCAGTGCTGGCACCCAGAGGGATGAGGTGACACTACGAATTGTAGTGCGCATGCCACCTCAGCACATCATCAAAGGGGTAAGCATCAGTGGAAAAGTGGGGAGAGGCATTATCCAGCTGCAATTTATGGTCTGAGGACAATGCTGAGTTGATCCGGTTGCCATTGTAAACTGGTAGCGGCAGATTCCAAATCTCAGCCACTTTTATATCTTGCTTTTGGCTTCCAGGACCTGAAGCAGCAGGAATTCTATCTGGGCAGTAGCAAAGTGAGTGGGAAACTGGATTGGAAAATGCTGGATGAAGCCGTCTGTCAGGTCTTCAAGGTGAGATGCTAACAGCAACTTTGTACTTGTGATAACATCTTCAGAAACTTCATTCCACATTTATGGGATGCTGAACCAACTTCTACACCTCTCACCCTGTCCTGCACAGCATACATGGTTCTCTTTCCCCTCATTTTATGCTTGCAGCAACTCTGCAAGGTAGCTAAGGGTAAGGTTATGTAGCTGGCCCAAAGTTATCCAGGGGCAACTCCCTTCTCACAGCCTCTTCTAATGACTTACAGCAACCCGATAAAAAAATCTTTGGTTTGCCCAGACATCTGGAGGTTTGTGAGTGAGCAAGTGCCTGTTTCTGTTTTAATTTACTACTAGTGGTTGTGGTTCTTCTTTTATTTTTTATTTTTGCACTGATTGCTATTTTATTTGGTTAAAAACAACAACACATTGTAAGCTACCCCAAGAACTGTGGTTAGTAGTGGATACTTCAAAACAAAAGGTTCTAACCAGTCTAGCATCAGGCTTACTCCTGACCTGAACCAATCTACTCCTTGTCTTCACTCAGGACTACGTCACCAAGATGGACCCTGCTCTCACACTGGGGCTCAGCATTGAGTCTGTCTATGGTTATAGCATCAGCCACATCAAGCGAGTCTTGGACACAGAGCCACCAGAAATGCCGGCCTGCCGACGGGGTGTGACCAGCATCGCTGTGACATTGAAAGGTACCCCCACAGCTATCTTGACACGCATTTATTACCAGCGATATGCCAGGCCACCTCTGCTTGATCCTTTGCTTCTATCTGGTTCAGTTCCAAGCAGGGTCAAAGGGCGGGGTAGAAAGCAACATGGACCTCTAAATTAGAGAGCCTCTGGAAAGCACTACTGAAGTCAGAAGAGGCAGCACTGGAACCCTGGTCTTCTATAAGTTACTGAACTACAGCTCCCATCATCCCTGGCCAATGGCCATGTTTGCTGGGGCTGATGGGAGTTGTAGTTCAGCAAACATCCAGCGGGCCAAAGGTTCCCCACATCTGCTGTAGGTGAAAACCTATGTTTGGCTTTACTGAAAGGAATATACAGTGGTACCTTGGGTTAAGTACTTAATTTGTTCTGGAAGTCCGTTCTTAACCTGAAACTGTTCTTAACCTGAAGCATCACGATAGCTAATGGGGCCTCCTGCTGCTGCCGTGCCGCTGGAGCACAATTTCTATTCTCATCCTGAAGCAAAGTTCTTAACCCGAGGTACTATTTCTGGGTTAGCGGAGTCTGTAACCTGAAGCGTATGTAAGCTGAAGCGTATGTAACCCGAGGTACCACTGTATACTGCAATGTGGCTGCTAAAAATATTGAATGTGATCTTAGGCTGCATTAATAGTATCCAGATCACAAGACGTAATAGTTCTGCATCTTAAGTACAGTGGTGCCCCACAAGACGAACGCCTCGCAAGACGGAAAACCCGCTAGACGAAAGGGTTTTCCGTTTTGGAGGCGCTTCGCAAAACGAATTTCCCTATGGGCTTCCTTCGCAAGACGAAAGCCCATAAGGAAATCTCCGGGACAGCGGGGAAGCGCAGCGCGTCTTCCCCACTGTCCTCGGACCTCCTCCGAAGGCTGGCAGTGGGGCGGAGAGACCTTCTCCCCCCGCCAGGCTTCGGAAGGCTGCTCCAAAGGCTGGCGGTGGGGCGGAGAGACCTTCTCCCCCCGCCAGGCTTCGGAAGGCTGCTCCAAAGGCTGGCGGTGGGGCGGAGAGCCCTTCTCCGCACCGCCAGACTGGCAAGCGTTCTCCATAGGAACGCATTAATTGATTTTCAATGCATTCCTATGGGAAACCTTGCTTCGCAAGATGAAAAACTCGCAAGAAGAAAAAACTTGCGATATGAATTAATTTCGTCTTGCGAGGCACCACTGTACATACTGTCCAGTTCTGGGCACCACATTGACAAATAGGCGAGCATTTCTGGAAGAGAGCAGACAGCATAGTGAGGGATCTGGAAACTTCAGTCTTTTGAGGAATTGTTGAAAGGGCTAGGTATATGTAGGGTATGTACATGATAAGATATTAAGGGGATAAATGATTGTGGTTTTCAAGTATCTGAGGTGAAGTAAAGGAGGAGATGCAGCAATTCTTTTTCTCCCTTGCTCCATAGAGCAGGCAGCAGATTTCAGCTAAACATTAGGAGAAGCTTCCTAATGGTAATTCCCCCTCTACACACACACTCTGAACAGACTGTCTTGGGAGATAGGTGGGCTCTCCCTTTACTGGAGGCTTTTAAGCTGAAGCTGGGATGCTGTCAGTTAGGTCTGCTGTAGTTGTATCCTGCATACAGCAAGGGGTTGAACCGCATGACCTCCTAGGTCCCTTTTAACTGGGATGGTTATAAATATTATTCCTGTAGTTCTGATACAGAGTTGAAATAGGAGTGCCGTATCCCATTTCATGGGACGCGGGTGGCGCTCTGGGTTAAACCACAGAGCCTAGGTCTTGCCGATCAGAATGTTGGCGGTTCAAATCCCCGAGACAGGGTGAGCTCCCATTGCTCGGTCCCTGCTCCTGCCAACCTAGCAGTTCAAAAGCACGTCAAAGTGCAAGTAGATAAATAGGTACCACTCCAGCGGGAAGGTAAACAGCATTTCCGTGCGCTGCTCTGGTTCGCCAGAAGTGGCTTAGTCATGCTGGCCACATGACCTGGAAGCTGTACGCCGGCTCCCTCGGCCAATAAAGCGAGATGAGCATCGCAACCCCAGAGTTGGTCATGACTGGACCTAGTGGTCAGGGGTCCCTTTACCTTTATCCCATTTCAGACTCTTTATCTAAACCATAATTTATATTATTAGGCTCAAACAGCAGTGAACTTTGCACGTTCTCCATCTTTACATCTCTGTATTGAAAAGGAGGAGGAGATATAATTTTCTCCTTAAAACACACCCCAGTTCCGTCCTGCTACCAACTGTGGTTTGTTCTAACAAAACTTACTTAAAACAAACCTCCTGGCTTTCAAACTTTGGTCGGAACAAATCTCCCAGACCAGAGAGATATATATCAGACTGCTATACATGAAGTAGTGATATATTTACTCAAGAAGAAACAGTGTCCTCAAATCATGAAAAGGTTGGGGAGGATGCTTTTGGAGGAAAGAGCCTACCATGCAAGAAAAGGGAACCACAAATGTTATTAAAGTCCTGAGTGTGAGAGGGGAGGCCTTTCAACAGCTGCATTCTTCTACACAGGTTTGAAAGAGAAGTGTGTGGACAGCTTGGTGTTTGAGACCCTTATCCCCAAGCCCATGATGCAGCACTACATAAGCCTTCTGCTCAAGCACCGCCGCCTTATCCTTTCTGGGCCAAGTGGAACTGGCAAAACCTACCTAACGAATCGTCTGGCTGAGTATTTGGTGGAGCGCTCAGGCCGTGAAGTCACTGATGGCATTGTCAACACTTTCAATATGCACCAGCAGTCATGCAAGGTGTGAAACTCCTTGCCTGGGACTGTCTACTTGGGAATTTCTGTACTTCCGCGCTCTCTGATCCCTAGCACAGCCCTGCTTGATTACCTTCATTCTTAAGTCACAGACTCCTTGTAATTTCAGGTGGAAGAACCTTAGGCATACTAGTTGCAATCCTTGATCCCCCAACACAACTCTGTACATATCTACCCAGAACCCTGTGAGTTCAGTAGAACGTACTCCCTAGTAAGTAGGTATTATGATAGCAGGTATAAGAGGAATTAAACATAGTGCTAAGCACTTCGTCAGCATGAGCATTTCTGCTTGCCTGATGGAATTATCTACCCTCTTCTCCACTCACACACTGTTCCATGGATTCTCACAATCCCCCTCCCCAAAGCCTTTTTTTGGGGTGGGGGGAAGCCCCTTTGTGCTAGCAGAAGTCCTTGCATGGTCTTCCACGGACAAGGCTTATCCCTCCCATATTCTTCATTACCAGCCTTTTGCCAATGTGGCCCTCCAATCCAAACTAGCCCTCCTCAATTCTAAGCCCAGTTCTCAGCCTGGGGGAAATCACTATTCCTTATATCCTTGCATTTCTTCTTATACTAATATGTAGTGTGTGTGTGTGTATTCCACATGCTGATACAGTGACTTCCATTTTGCATCTTTCTTTACCAGGACCTACAGCTTTACCTCTCCAATCTGGCCAATCAGATTGATCGGGAAACAGGGATAGATGTGCCATTGGTCATCCTTCTTGATGACCTCAGTGAGCCTGGCTCTATCAGCGAGCTCGTCAACGGAGCACTCACCTGCAAGTACCACAAATGGTGAGAGACTGATTTACAGTAATGCCGCATTTGACTCCTACCTCTTAATAGCAATCTTACACTTGAGGATTATTCTGAAACAGGGGTGACTAACCTTTTCTGGGTCAAGGGCTGCTTTATCTCATGGTCAGGGGCTGCATGTTGAAGTGGGTATAGCAAAAGTGAGTGAAGTTGCTTTCCAAAGGACAGTCCCGTTAGCTTTTAATACACAATTTTCAATAGTTTATTATAAAATTAAGAAGAAAATTATTTTTATTTTTTATTTTTGGTGTTGTTGTTTTTTTAAAATGATAGTTTGGAGGGTGGGGGGGTCGTGGGATGGCCCCAAAAACTCTTTGGCATCACGGTGGTGGATCTATGGGAGCAATCAGTTAAAATTTTGTTTACATTTTGGAGGGGGGGAGGTGAATCTATGGGAGCAGCCATTTTTTATTTTTTAAAAAAGAAATATAAAATTTTTTTGTTAAAGAGTGGCAAGTGTGGGGAGGCCACTAACATCCTTCTTGGGAGTCCCGGATATTGTGTTCTAACATAAGAGCACTGCTGAATCAGGTCAAAGGCATTTATGCTCTACAGCTCACAAGGTCTGGCAGATGGTGTGGTGCTGTGGTACCCTGCAGTGTATATGGCTCTGCCTATCTTGCCGCTCTCAGTGGGGCAATTGTTGATGATGTTATGGCTTTACTAGTGTCTCAGGCCTGCATCATAACTGTCTCTTGATTTCCCTACCAAGGAAGAGAACTTCTCCGCCCCTTGTTCTATGTCATGGAGTGGCCAAACCATGGCACAATTAATATTAATGTTATTTAATGGGCTTACATACCACTTTTTGTCACAGGTGATCTCAAAGCAATTTACATTAAAAAATAGGTCATATCATAAGTCAAGTCACAGGACACAATTCAGATAACATGTAGAAATGTCAGCAGCATTGATATTAATAATTAAACCACACCAGCACATGACAGCAGGTTGTGCATGAATGATGCAACAACATCGCTTGAACAAATTGTTTGGATCTCCATGGGATTGGACCTACCCACATGTAGTTGAGTCATTTAGATTTTATTTGTTTAGCTTTCAAATACTACATGCCTTCAAGCTCTTGATTTGGTCCTGGAAGGCAGCGAATTCACAGTGAATAAGACAAAATTCATTTGAGTGATAGGGATTTTAGCCGCAGCATCCCTGCAGGTTACTGAGCCTGCCTTTCCAGCATTCTTGTGTTGCCTGCTCTCCAGCTCAGCTAGGAGCAAAACCATTCCAAGACCAAGGTGGCCATGTCCACATTGTACTGTACATGGGTGGAAAGTGGCCTTGCCAGAAAAGGTTGAGCAGTACTCTGCTATGAGCCCATCTTTTCTTTGGCCAGAGAGAGGTGTGTACCCCATTACCAAGAATTTCTGGGCCAGGGAAAAAGCTTCAGATGCTATTAAGGACACAGCCAAGTTTTATTACACATTCAGATTTTTAAATTCCACCTTTGTAGGAAAAGTGCATACTGTAGGAAGCTTGCAGAATTCTAGGTTGGATGAGCTGATTCAGCAGAGCTCTTCTTATGTTCTTAATATCCTAAATATAGGACTGTTGTCATATCAGCTTTTGGCACATGCCTGAATCTCAGCACAGCCCTTGTTCTTATTAGCAAAACTTCCCTCCATTTAACTTTTTTCCTCTTCATAGCTCTGTTCCACTGTCTCTTACAGAGTGGAGGAGGGAATTGATATGAGCAAGAGACATTGCATTAGTCATAGTCAAAACCACTTCTAGATGTGAGGAAGGCACTGTGTTGAGAGCTGGGGAGTGACAGAGTAAACAGTTTCCAGACATTCCCCCTGTTAGCATACATCATCTTTGATAGAGCTGCTGTTCTCTCTCCCACCAGCCCCTATATCATTGGGACAACCAACCAGCCTGTGAAGATGACTCCAAATCATGGCCTTCATCTCAGCTTCAGGTAAGGGCAGAAATAATGATCCCAATGGAGGAGGCAGGATTGTGCTGGGCTTTGAAATAGCACCTCCTCTGTTCCCACCTGACAGTTCCAGAAGCTGTTGTTCTGCTATGGGAAGGACTATATATAATCCCTATCATTACTAACCTGTCATCTTAATGCTACAGGATGCTGACATTCTCTAATAACGTGGAGCCAGCCAATGGCTTCCTGGTGCGCTATCTACGCCGGAAGCTGCTTGAGTCCGACAGCGATGTCAATGCCAACCGGGAGGAGTTGCTGCGTGTGCTGGACTGGGTGCCCAAGCTCTGGTACCATTTGCACACCTTCCTGGAGAAGCACAGCACCTCTGACTTCCTCATTGGTAAGTGGTGGATTGAGCTATGCTGGCTGGAGATACTGTCAGGAACAAGGATTGCCATTCAGGAAACAGGGGAGGGATGTTGAATGTTGTTGTTGTTTCCAGTGGTTAACTAATGGAGGGATTCCAGAGCTCAAGGCTGCATAAAAGCTACAACCTGTCTTTTGGCATGCTTGCCATTTATTCCTAGTAAATTAGGTGTTTGCTTTTTTCCCACCATTGAGTAATCAGTCTGCATATACTCAGAGGCACCCTCAATTGTTAGTCCAAGTTTGCCATTGCAGAATAATTGCTTGATTTCCTTATGTCAGCATAGGACCACTGGCTGGACTGTGGTTCCACCCCTTTGATAAAGGTAGGAGTCAAAATTTAGGAAGTAGGCAGCTTCCTCTTCAGTTTAATGGTTTTAATTTTCTGGCTCCAATTAAGCCCTGCTTTCTGCTACATGTTTAACAGCCAAATACCAGAAGTTCTCTTCAGTATTTCAGATGCAGATCAGATCCAAGGTATGGATTGGTCAATAGTTTAGTCATTCCTTTTGGGGTGTTGGTTCCTCTGTCTGCTTCAGAGCCTTGTTTGATTAACCCCTGGAAAGTGACAGCAATTAGGGAATGTACTGATGTATTGAATTGGTATTCTTCTTTCCCTACAAGTAGTTCAGTGTTGCAGAGATGAGGTTGTCTTCACAAACATCTGATTAAGTTTGCTAGACTAAGATATAGTGACTTGAACTGGACCAGTAAACCTATTGGTGCAAGTATACCCAATACACTTCACTGACTTACTGTATCTGGCATAACAGTAATCCTCTGAGGCAAAGAACATTGCATGGGATTGGTGTTCTTTTGTGGGCTACTAGCTAATGCTCCCCATTTTCCTTTTCCTTACTAGGTCCCTGTTTCTTCCTGTCATGCCCCATTGGTATTGAGGATTTCCGGACCTGGTTCATTGATCTGTGGAACAATTCCATCATCCCCTACCTTCAGGAGGGAGCAAAGGATGGGATCAAGGTACATTTACCCACATCCACATCCTCACTAGTAATGGTGACTGTGCACTGCACCCATTTACATGGGTGGATTACTTAGTTAGAAGCTGCACTGCTTGAAATTGTCCATCATCAAGTATCTTGCAGCAAAGCTGTTTCTTCAAATGTCATCCAGCTCCTGCTTGAATGTACTCTGAGCTTCCACCCACCCAAAAGATGGGGGGGAGTGCATGTATATGTGACTTGTTTCTCAGTATTATTTTATGCCTATCCCCACTGCAGGTGCATGGGCAGAAAGCTGCCTGGGAAGATCCTGTGGAATGGGTGCGAGACACGTTGCCATGGCCATCGGCCCAACAAGACCAGTCAAAGCTCTATCACCTTCCCCCACCCAGTGTGGGGCCCCACAGCACTGTCTCACCCCCAGAGGAGCGGAGTGGCAAGGATACTACACCCAACTCTCTGGAATCAGACCCCTTGGTATGTCTTCTGGCTGCAAAGGGGAACTGCTGCCAAACAAGAGGCTTTTGAAGGCTGGCTCTCTTTGGCACAAGGGAATTAAGTTGGGACCACAATCCATCTGTTGGATGAGTGGCCAAACTCTTTCTGTGACATGGCATACCTTGCCAACCATTGCTTTGTCACAACAGTTGTAGCAGGCACCTTGGTTACTGGAGCACAGTTCCTTGACACCAGAGGTTGCTGGATCCTACAGTAGGCTGCGTTTCCTGAGGGTTAGGGGCTTAGCCAAACAAGTACCATATGACAGCTTTCCAATGACTATAAAACAACACTCCTGTGCCAGTTTGCCTTTAGGGGGAAGTAGAAAAGCAGTGACTCTCCCCTTCTCACTTGGAAATCTCCCCTTCTTAGCTTTTGAACACTGTTCTGTAGAACTGTATGTTCCTACTAATCAGGACCTTGCCCCGCCTTGCAAAAGGATTTCCCCTGCTTTTCATGTTTGTAGGACCCTCTCAAATAATTCAGTGCATTGTGTTTTTTGCAGTACAGTTTTTGAGGCATAAAGAAGCCAGGTTTTCTGCCCAGCTAAGGAATATGCTTGATAAGATCCATCGGGAGCCAGGATAGATTTATCATATGTATGAGTTGCATACATTGAAACTAGTCCTTGGTGTTCTTTCTTCAATCTCAGAAGTCTGGCTGAGCAGTGTTGAGTTAACCCCTCCACTGGCTTATATCATTTCTCATATACACAGAGGGGTGGGTGTATTGGAAGCTTCAAACATACTGGGAACACCAGAGCCCATTCTAGGTTTCGTCAGCTGCAAGTCTTCCCATCTCACTGCGCATCCAGCATGTCCAATGTGTCTCACTGTGTGTCCAGCAAAATCCACTGGGACAATTGTATTGTAACGGAATAAAAACTCTTCTCTGCAGTGCATTGGCAACCTCTGTAGGTTACCAATGCAGCATCGGTGACCTCTTTAGCAAGCATAAACACCCTCCACAAGATAGAAGAGCCTTAAAATGACTGTGCTGGGCAGCACTGCAAGGAAGCGGCCACAGGATGGCATGATAAGTGTAAACCAGAGAAAGAAGCTGCCTCTACATACTGAATGAAATAGCTACATGGGATAGTTTTTAGCTTTGCTGGTGCACGTACACAATGCAGCAATGACAGCCTATATTCCTTTGTAAGCCATGAGGAAAACCGCTGTGTAGTATATGAGTAGTCTTGAAATCTACCACTTGGGAACCACATTCCTAGCAGATTTGTACTGAGGGATATTGGTGCAGTTATGTGTAGGAAATGTAGGATGGGCTATGTTGGGAATCTAAGGTGAGATACCCATGCAGTGAAAGTTGCTGCACACAGAAGCAGCTTAAGATACAAATAATTTACTGTTGCAGAAGATAAGGCTCAGTAAAACAGTTCTGGACATAGATATATACAGGTTGTAGGCTTTTGCAGATACAGATATATACAGATTCATACATGTATAAAGTGTCTCCATTGCTCCAAATAAACTTCAGCAGTTAACAAACACTACTAAGTTGACATGCATTTATCACAGATATAGTTGGGTCATTGAGCTGTTAACATAGCAACTGGCTTGGCTGACCTTATACTTGCGATTAGTTAATCGATGGGTTGACTACCCCCTTCCCATGCCTAGTTACTCCAACAGACTGATAATAGGGGAGAGGCTTAGTTTGGGTTTGGACTGTATTAGCTAGTGTGTGCTCTCGTCTCAGGCTGGTCTGCCTTCTGAAGGCCAAGTTCTGTCTTGGAAGGCATATGCAGTTTTATGGGCTTCTTTCTCCAGGGAAGCTTGCCAGACCCCTATGTTAATGTGTTTTTTGGTGCCAGGCAAATATCCTTTTATGTCCTCAAGCATTTAACCTCTGATGAGCCTCCAGTATCTGCCTTTATTGCTGTTATTTTATGCTATTCTTTTCTTATTGATTTGTTTTAATGGTTTTGTTGTTCTTAGCTTGTTAACTATCCTGGCAATGCTTATTGAAGGACAGCATACAAATTTGCAAAGTAAATAAAATGAGAGAATGCAACTGATTTGTAGAGGTAGCAGCTATGACTCATCCCACCCACCCCTAATTGGCTTTAATTCATTAGATGTGCTCTTTCTTTTAAGCATAGTCCCCACCCTCTGGGGATAACCATCAAAGCCCTCTCACATTATGAAGTTGAATTATTCTCCTCCCTGAACAAGGTTATCTACTCACAATCTACTCAGAAGTAAGGCCCATTAGATTCCATGGGCAGTATCCAACTGATGTGTTCCATCAACGCAATGAAAGATTTGCCTGTGTGCCTCCTAAATGTTTTTTAGGAGTTTCCTCAATCCTCTGGAGCAGATTTGGGGAGCATCCAGGATGGAACGGTGGGTTCCATTTGAAATGATGGAACTCATCAGTTGGATACTGGCCCATCAGACTGACTCCTAGGTTGAGTGAGTATAGGGCAAGAGCGTGAAACTGTAAACAACACTTTTTTCTCTGTAAGCAGTGCAGCTTTAAATAACCATAGCAGGTTGTGTCTGACCTCCTGTATATAGCAGGACACCTGAACCATTGTCTTCTGCCTTGGGCAGAACATCTCATCTTAACTGGAACACAGATGATAAGGCTTTATCTGGGTTTACTACCTTGGAATCCTGATCCCCAATTATCCTTTCCATATTCCTCTGGAGTGCTCAACCAGGGTATGGGGTAGCTTGTTCTCAGGCATTGCAGACTGCACTGCTTTTGCAGAGCTATGTTTATAAAAGGGGGAAAGGTCATTACTCAGCAGTAGAGCAGAAGGTCCCAAGCTCAATCCCTGGTGTCTTCAGGTAGGGCTGGGAAGGACCCCTCTCTGTAGATAGTACTGAGCTAAATGGATCTGAATTCATCATTATTATTATTATCATCATCATCATTATTACCACCACCATATTTTATTATGGTGCCATTATCTGCCATTCATCCTAAGGTCCCAGGGAAAATTACAACATTAAAGCACAATATTAAAAACAGTTTAAAACAACGGGCAATCATAAAAATATAGTGGGACCTAAAAATATACACAACAGCTTTCTATGTTCCTTTTAAAAAGCCTTGGGGATGCTTTAGCTTCTTGCTTTTTTCTCCCATGCAGATGGCGATGTTGCTGAAGCTCCAGGAAGCAGCCAACTATATTGAGTCTCCTGACCGAGAAACCCTGGACCCCAATGTGCAGTCGACACTCTAAAGGTGACTGGATCAGGATGGGACGGAGACTGGAGTGAGCTGGTCTCGGCTGCCTTCGCTCCTCGTTCTTCTTTGTTTTCTTTTGTATCTGGAACCTGTGGTTTGGAACAGAACACCACAGATGGACGATGGAGGAGGCCGCTTGACCCTCCGCTGCAAGATACTGCTCCTCCACCCCCCAATGAGTTTGGTGGTAGGAGAATGATGATTTTTATTCTTAGGCTTTTTGCCTCTATCATAAACTCCTGGGCTTTGCAGTATGGCTGGGTAGGTGGCGGTGGTGGGACATTACTAAATCCCTCGGATCCAGGGTTCCCAGCATCGGAGTTCCTGTATAGGGTAAAGACTCGAGACCTTGTGGAACTGGCCACTGCATTGTTTGCAGGGCAATGCCAGCAGGCAGGGCAACAGACAAGTTTGTGGTTCCCTAACATGAGGATCTTTTTATAAAAAAAAGTAAAGAAAAGCAAAAACCCAGAAAGGAACCTGGAAGTATCTGAGTAGAAGAGTCGCCGCTGCAGCAATCCAGCTGTTGCTGTTGCCGTAACTGTTTCCCCTCCGGATGCTTCCCTACCACAACAAACATAGGCAAAGGCCTAGGACTGTTAACTCTGTCTTTGTACCCTCCTTATTTAATCTGCATGATCGTCCTTTTACATTCAGACTTCCAATAAACTCTGCATTGTTTTCCCCCCTTTTATTTTATTTTGGTTAAGCTGGGCCATTCCGTTTTTTTTTTTTTTTGATTCTAGGAATTCTGTTTTGGTTTTTAATCACCTGGTACTAGTTTCACAGGGAGGAACCATTTGGTTTCTTAGAGGGTTGTTTTGTTTTTGTTTTTGTTCATTTCACCTTTTCTTTGTTCTACCACTCTGTAAATTCCATCACGGTGGTCCCTCCAAACTGAAATTGGTGCTGACTGGATGACCTCCAGTAACCAAACTCGCCTTGTGGGTCCTTGCAGCTTGCATCAGATGCACACAGGGTTGAATCAGCAGCACAACCTTCTCAAAGATGCACAACCTGCTGGATGGCTTCCCTTCCTGTCCCCTTCTTTTATCATTCCATTCCTGAAAGCACAAGAGGCCTAGCAGACTGGGACCAAAGAAAGAACAGTGGGGCAGAGGATGCTCTGCTGTGGTCCTCACTTGCGCAGCAAAACCATCAAATGCCTCCAGAGATAAAGATGTCTCCCAACTTTGCCCAAATACTGACCTGCTTATGACTCCCCTTTCCTCTGCTCACCTTGCAGAAAGAAAGGGGGGGTGAGTAGATAACCTTCAACAGAGTGAAATTGTAGCACTGCTAAATGTTCAGTCTTGGGGTGTCACTTGCTTGATTTCCAAACAAGGAGCCATCCACGAAGTGACCCAAATCAAGCAAAGATCTACTTCCACCCTGGTGCTGTCAGCTGCCTTAACCGGTACAAAGTAGTGCTCTGATTTAGGTTAGATCTACTTTCCTATACAGGTGGAGATAGTTGGATTAGACGTATACAACTGCCACGCCCTTTTGCCTTTTGGTTCTAGAATGTGACTTCCCTTAGGTGAGTTTACGTGGATTTTCTATTGGGGGAGGGGAGTCACAAAGCCGTCTCTGAGAGCAAAGTTCACGACATGTTTCATGAGCTCCTCAACCTCCTTGGCCCTGATCAACAACTAGCTTTCCTGAAGGGCCAGTTTAAAAGCAAAGTTAGCAGTGCAAAGCCAACATAAGCAGCAGTTACCATGTTACCAATTCAGACATCAATCTTAGAAGCCTGTGGCCTGGATAAAATAAGGGGGAAAGTCTGAATCTAGTTTCCATGGCATTTTTTTAAGAGAAGGTTTATATTACATCACTTAGCCAGAAGCCAAATAATTGTTAGTTTCTCCATAACACAGGTCCTGGCTTTTTCAACTCAAGTATTGTAGGAGTTCATTTCATAGCAGCAGAATATATACAGCACAATGCAGGGAGCAGGATTTCAGCTCTCCTGATATAAACTAATAGGCTTTACTCTATGCAGTATTCACTTCCTATCTAGTGTTTAGTTTTACTAATAATGCTGAGCTAACCATCAGCTCCTCACTCTTGTTATGATGCAAAAGCCACTAGGGTTTATTTTATGCTAAATGATTAACAACAGGATTCATGGATAGATACACTGTGCCAAATACCTCAAGGATCGCATCTGAAATCACTCAAGGTCCTACTTAGTCCCATGTGATTCTTAGCATTTATTTAATAGCATTTTTATCCTGCTCCTTAGCTTAAAGGGGGCTTCCAGGGCAACTTACAAAAATCAGTACTTAGACAGTCCCTGCCCCCAGCCTTGCAACTGGAAGAGATGTAACACACAAGGAACAGGGGGTGGGGTGGAAGAGGAAAGTAGGCAAACTCAAGCACCAGTTCTTAAAGTTACAGTTCTTTTATAGCTACCAGCTAGGATGGGAAAGAGTTCCAGCAGCCTGACTGAGTGATGGCTAAAGGATGGCCGGAGGCAGCTGGTCTCCCAGGAGAGGTGATGGGATAGTCTTGTTTTGCTTCTCACCCTCTGCCCTGCAGCCTAATGGAGCTGCTGTCACTTGGAGACGTTTGAGTGAGACTTCCCATATTTTCAGTATTTCCACTGCAATCTTGAGGTCTAGAAATTGTGCTTTCTAAAAGTAAGAATGAACATTCTTAGGACTCTAGATTATGTGCCACGTCCTGCACTTGCTGAGTCATTGTATAGAATGTATATAATTTTAGTCCCCTTGCCCAATTTTTGCCAGAATGAGCCTCCTGAAGTCAAAGCTTATTTGTGTAACTATTATGGAATCCTGCAACAAAATGTTTTTCAATTCTTCTCTCCCACTACAGTCAGCATTTGGTGCCCACTGAGCATCATCATTCCTCAGTGGACATTTTCCCTCTCTTAAAATATTTTTTGTACTTCAAACATTGGGGTTCCCTCCATCGTATGGGTGGATCCCTCCATCTCTTGCTTGAATGGTGCCATTTTGGCTACATAAGAATCCACACTAGGAGAATGGGTTTATCATCTGCATCTAGGATGTCATTAATGTATAGTCAGCCTGCAGTGAAGGTACAAGTGGCACAAACAGCAGGTATGCTCTGAAATGCTTGGCAAACAAGACAAAATGCCTTGGGGCCTAGCTGTGGCTGAATCAGGCTTGCAGGTTGTCCTGCCTCACCAGTACTGCCTGCTCCTTGGCTCAGCAGCTGAGAGCCAAAAGCAAACATAAGGAACTAGTGACTGCAGGAAGACTGGAGAGAGACAGACAGAGACAGAGAATGGACTAGAATGGTGCTTCCTCTCTCAAACTTTGCATTTGAGTTTGTTGCACAATTGCCAAAAAGATTGGCCAGCACCGTAGTAATTAATTACAAGTAGTGAAGAAATTAAGTGCAGAATTCAATAGAAGATTTTGCAGCACTTTTCTTTGAGCCAAAAGAACTAAATGACAAATTGCTTGGCATAAGGTAGGACTGTGTAATATACAAAAGCGACATGCCTGACTTTCTGTTTCTTCATTGCAGACACTGTTCTTCTCACCCAACCCAAGTTTACACACACGCGTGTACACACACACACCTCCTTCTAGCAGCTGCCTCATATTGTGTTGTTTCAGCTGGGTTTTCATGGCGAACAAAACAACAGGGAGTAAGTGGTGGTGTTCTCAAATGTTGTATGACTGCACAACAAATTTAACAGGGGTTTTTCTGGGGTTAGTGTTAATTGTCTCTGCCATTATTGCAAACAGACTTTGATCTAGTCTCCTGACCTTTTTGAGGTCTCTCTGTCTTTTCTTTCAAGCAGAATGTATTTTACTGGTGTGGCCAAGGGAGTCTTCTAGGAGCTTGCCCATTTGCTGCTAAAATCTCTCCCCTCCCCAATCTGAATAGGGGATGGAAAAAGTAGCAAGGAGAAGTGGTTCAGTATAGACAAGCATTTATTCTGCAGTTGTATCTTCCTCAGTGACCTTATGCACAAGCAGGGGAAGGTGGGGGAGCCTTGTGAGCAGTACAGAGCACTGTATGATCTTATCACAAAGATGGGTGGGTTTTCATCCAAGGCAACAGGGTGCTCTGTTGGGAAAAGGCTCTTGTGCTTTTGAACTGAAGTTGTGCTGCTGTCACACTGTGCTGATCTGAGCAAAAATGCAGCTTGAATGATGAGACTGGAGTTGCCCATGGTGCTGAAACTGCCTTAATTGTCACAATTTCAAGGAAGGGGAGCCCCTAGCCATGAACTGGCGGATCTTGCCACAGACCAAGCCTGTTGTGGCCTTCTAAACCCAGACCACATTTAATATCTCCTGCTTTCAGCACAAGAAGCCCAGGGAGAGAAGGTGGAGGTCACACTTAACCACTTCTTTGCTGAGCTTGTTTCTGGTCCCATCAGTCACAGTGCTTGCTGTTTGGAATGCCTTTAGGTGATCAGCTCGGTAAATAGTATGGCAGGCGTCTTTCATCCCAAGACACGTAGATGACATGAAGAAAATCACCCGTCTCTCCCTGCCTACTTACATACCACTACAGATGGTTAGTCCTCAACCAAGGGAGACTTTTGTTTGTTGGGTATAAGACTGGGCTAAGTGTTCCACTCACTTCAGAGTCAAATGGGTCTAGCTAGCCAAATGTCTTCAGAAGATCACATCCATGTTTACATATTAGCAGGGTCCAGGGCCAAGGCAGTCACCTCTGTTAGAATCTAAATTTCTCTTTATGAGATAGGAAAGAAGCCAGGAAAAGGACTATTTCGTTTCCAAATCAGGCCAGAACCGACCAAATTTACATTACCAAACAGAAAGGTTACTGGCTTTGCCATCAAAGGAGGAGTCTCCAGGATCTTGGGTTTTAGACCAGAATTCTCTTCTAACCCCCAAAACCGATTTGGAAGAAAATTGCTTCTTTTCCTCTCCCTCCCTCCCTCCCTCACATGAGGGATGAGAGGCAATGGGAGAGAAGCAGTAAGAGTGATAGCTTGGCTACTCTCAATCCAACAGCTTCTGCCTAACACGAGGAGGTAGCTGAGCAGTAAGTAGCATTCAATCCCAGCTTCCTGCTCCCATTGCCTTTGCTGGGGCAAGCACCCTCCTCCACCCTCTGGCAAGGGATTTGCCCACCCCAGCTCATCTTAAAGGGAATAGCATCTCCCCCTTGCTCACACCTCACAGTGGTGAGCACCCAGTTTACTGCATCTGCAGAGCTGCAGCCTAAGTATTGAAGGAGCCCCACTTCATTTCCTCTCTGCAGTTGGGAAGTGGATATGGAAAGGCTCCACCTGACACTTGGATCTCTATCTTTAGCATCTTGCAGGTCCCTTCCTTACAGGCTTCCTGTTTCACACCTCCCATTTCTCTCTTGATGTGGTTTGGACATTCTCCCGTCCTATTGCACAGGGTTATAAATAGACATTCCACTACAACAGAGGTCATGGATTTAAATCTACCTGGCCATCTTCAGCACTTGGCAAAAAGACATTGGGAATTCCCAATCCAGAAAACTCAAGGATTTCAGATGCATCCAGGTTTGGGTCCTCACCACATTTGTTCTGGGCATTCAGCTGAAAAAAAATTACCATGTGCACAAGGCTCTGGCTCCCATTGTGATCCCTAGCAGGCATTCCAAAAGAACTTTCCTACCCAACCTTTTTGCAGATGGCACCAAGCACAACCCAGCCATTCAGCCTTTATCAATATCAGGAGTGTGCTATCACATTATGTAAAGCTTGAGAAAGATACCATTGTCATCCGCATGGCAGCTGTAAGTTATGGGAATTGTATCCAGGGATCATGGCTTGGTACAACTCCCACCCTCGCCCCCCGCCTTCCTTTTAATGGCCAGCTTGCAGGGCAACTCGACCATTCAAATATGTATGTATAAATTTTCTCAAGGATAGATCCATGTTAACCGTACTGCAAGAGATTCCAGCCAATTGGCCTGTGCAGATCTTAAGGTGCTTGTTTCTCTTTGTATAACTATATACATATGTACATACATATCCTGTTTAATGTAATTGAAACCTTGGAGCTGTCCGTTTGCTCTGGAACCCAGCAGGTGGTGTGATGGGCTTGGACGATGGGAGAAGGTGAATGCTGGCTGGTTTAAGGCAAGCAATTCTACTGAAAATTTCAATTGCATGGGAATAGTCCTGTATAAACAAGCTGTCACCGTCAATTGCATAGGTGCTATGTACGTCCTCAGATTATATAAATTAGTTTTAATTCAGGTTTAAATTTTATGTAGAAAAGGCACAGAGCAGCCTAGAGAAAGAACAATAGCCTCAGCTTGATTAGTTTAGCCATATAGCAGACAATGCAACATTCTTTAGCCTCTTTCTCAAACTTCTTTTCAGTGTTTAAAAAGTCCTTGGTGTGTCCCTTTCCAAGCCGCCTTTATTTGACTCATCCATACCAGGTCTTTGCAAACCTCTCCTTGTTGAAGTTCCCATTACAAATGTCCTTCTTGCCTAGGACTTGTGTTCTGCCAACAATGACAGAGGAGACTTGATCTCAATCTCTCTCTGGAGTCCCTTTAGCAAGTTGCTAATACTGAACTCTGCATTATGTATAATCCCAGTTTTTTCCAGGCACTTTAGTCAGAGCTATTTCCTTTGCATTATTAATGTCTCTAGTCATACTAGAAAACTTAACTTGAAAGACGTTCACCTAATGAACAGAAAAGGGGAGCAGGGAAAGGAGCCCCCAGAAGGATAAATGGGGGATTTCTTGTATTGCAGTACTATTCATATGCAATACTAAATTCACAAAAATTCTGTAAGAGCTACAGCTGAAATAATTCTCAATTCATGAACCTCTTTCATTTTAGTACTTAATTGCAGAGTTTACCTTTCCCCCTAAATAGTGGTAATTTATTGCTTACCAGTTGTGCTAAGGATCAGGACCTTGGCCTGTGGGTGTCTGCCTAGATGCTGCCACTTTCTATAGAAAACATGAAGGACCATCATAACCTGGCATGCATTGCAGTTGTAGCTGTTAACAAGAGTTTCCAAGCAGAACCCAGCTGCACTTGTCAAGGACCACAGTAACTAGCAAAGAGTGGTTTCCAATTCTTCCATGCACTGAAGTGTCTATTCCTTCATGTCCCATCTTTTATACTCCTGCCCTCATTGAGTTTACACATCACTCTGGTCTAACCAAAGTTACAATGAGACCTGCCAATGTAAATTCATAAATCATTTAAGACCGAGCCACTAGCAATCTGCCCCCCAAATCTCAGCAATTCAGAGGTACCTTTGCTGCCTGATCTTGTGCATGCTTACTCAGATGCAAGTCCCACTGAGTTAAGTGTGGCTTACGCTGAAGTAAGTGTGCCATAAAGAGCTAACAGAATTTGCATTAAGCCAGCCAGAGGTAGGATGACGTGCACAGCCTGGTCGGTTTCTCTGCCCTCTGTCCAGTCAGGATCAGCCTTGTCTTCATGTTTTGGTGCTCTCTCCCTCCCTCCTCCCTTCCCACGCTGTTCCTCTTCCTCCTTGCTGGGTTTTCTTGAAACTGCAATTTTCTCGCTGAGCACCCAACCCCTCAAACACCCTGTTGTATTGGGGCTATTTTGCACAGTGATGTACAAGATGCCAGGCCTCGTGTCGGCTTTGGCACAAAAGTTCCTCATTTGCCTTTTTTCTTTGGTTGTTTTGCTCTTGTAGGATAAGAATATACTGTAAATAACCTGTAACTGAATGGCCTGAATGAATCTGGGGGACCAGCCATGGGGGCTGGGCCCTGTGTCTGTGAAGCGTCATGCTGGAGGTTTTTTCTTTTTCTTTTTTGTACTACGTGTGAGTAACTGTGCTGTGCTGACTCATTTCTGATTGTATGATGTACACCTCCCAGCAGTTGCTATGGGCCAGTGGGACAGGGTGGGAACAAAATGCCTTCTAATAATCGGAGTTGGCCTCCCTCATCTCTCTTGCTGCTCGCTCTGCATTTGTTCAATACTTTTCACAAAGTTGCAGAGTCCAATCTAGTAAGGCTGTCACAATAAGATTAGACAGCTCAGTGTTTTCTTCTTAGCCACTCTCTCTCCTTGTACTGGTGCTATCGTAACAGTGTTTGCAGAGCAGAAGAGCACTGCCAATCGGTTATAGTTGAGCAGGGTGAAGTGGCAGGTCTTGATCCCTATAAGCAGGCTAGGATATTGAGTGGGAGGTCCTGCTAGAATCAGGTTAATTCACAATGAATTGGGGATGGACACTAAATAATTATCCCATCCCCATTTAGTTCTTGCTTTCTGCTTTTGTATGTTTTGGCTTATGCTCTGTGAAACCTTCAGAGACTGGGTGGTTTAGTTTATCACATTGAATTCTTAATAACACTAAGTACATTGCAGGATGTTGTTAGGTAGAGGATAGGAACCCCACAACTTTGCACATTTTAAGTATATGACGATTTGAAATAATCCTATTGAGTTTGAACTTTTGTTTAATATGGGGGAAAAAAACTTTGTACATGCTTTAGATGGCTAAAACATGACCAGTCATTGCTCCTAGTAGGGCAAGACAGCTATCTTAAATTCTTATCTGTCTCCTACCCTGCCTATGAGCCACATTATTAATTAAACCTACACTTTTATGTATTGAGTTCAACCCATTATTATATTTTTTCTTCCCAGAGGTCTCTGATGTGTTACAGCGCAACTTGATGCATATTTGCTCAGAAGTAACTGCTGTTGCATTTGGGCATGGGAGGAGAGCTTGATTCCCAGAAAATATGTTTAGGATTCAGGCTAATCTTATGAGCACTTCCACCATGAGGCTGTATCCTGGACAAATCTTCCAAATTAGGCAAATTGTGACCTGGTCACGATTCCTAAGACCAGTTTGTCATTCCAAAATGAAGTCAAAAACATAATTTTTTTTGAACCAGATCATTTCTATCCAAAAAGAGGTTTTAAGCCAGTTGTGTTGGGAGCATTTTTGTAGCCAGAAATTTTTGTTTCTCTTCATGCTGAAATGTCTTTTTGATGGTTCTAGGCAAAATGCACATGACTCTGCAACACATATTCCATTCACACAGCTCACAAAGTATCTCCAAGCTTTGAGCGTCTCATGACTTCCACCATGATGAACGCTGCTCTGTAATGTGGAAGGCAGAAGAATGGGCTTTCACTGGAGTAAATAGGACCTTATTTCCATCATTGCTATTACAAATACAGACAGGCCCATTGGTTGCAAGTCCCAGAGAGCAGAATTTTAAAATTTATTAAAGTGCCTGCTTTTTTGAAAAGAGGCAGTTTTAGAATATTAACAGGCTGCCCAAAGAATATTGTTCATTTTTAAGGCGCCACAAGCCTCCCCCCCCCAAAAAAGACAGACAAGGCTACCCTTCTGGAAATAGTTACAAAAACATTGTAAACAATATTGTCAACCAAAATCCTGCCAGAAAAGGTGTGTCTTGCACTCTGTCAGAAACCTTTTCTTTCAGGAATGAAATTCAAAGAATATGAGCAGGGGAAACTGCTGTGAAGGCCTGGCTTGTGACTCATCGTCCAAATCTCATGCAGAGGTGGCACAGACAGTAATGTTTGCTGCATAGAAATCAGCACCCGCCCGGCTTAAACAGAGCGAGAGACTGCATTCACATTTAACTTTTAAAACCAGCACCTTGAATTGGGTCTGGAAGCAAATTGGCAAGCAGTGCAGCCTCCCAACACCCATTAGGAGATCTGCCGCAGGAATCCGCACCAATTGAAGCTTCTGTGTCATCTTCAAGGGCAACCCAACATAGAGCGGCATTGCTGTAATAAACCAAGTTGCAGAAGCATGGATCAGCGCGGCAAGGTGTGACATGTCCAGAAAATGAAAATGTTTCTTCTGAACCAAAGATGGGGGGGGGGGGAAATAACTCTGACCTGTTCTGGCTTCAGGAATACCCTCCAGGCTTTTACCTGCTCAGATAGGGTTATAGAGATCCTACAGCCATTTTCCCTTCCCTGTCCACCTTGCCTCTGGCTTGTCAGTTGTAACCTGTTATCCACTATTCCCTTTACTGCACCTTCCAAACTCAAAAGTGTTTGAGCAACAACAAGCCCATAAAGGAGGGGGCCTTATAAGACTCCTCTCTGCAAGTTTATTATATGATCTTTGTGATCATTGGCTTATGGCTAAGGCTGCAACTGGTGCACATACATCACTTTCAGTTAGTGGAATTTACTTCTGAGTAAATGTCATTGTAGTGCAAGTATGTTTGTAGTAGAAAACAATATGGCACAAACAGAACTCAAACATTTAAGTGGATATCCAAAATGGAGAGGAGAATGGAACCAGGGAGGAGGTAGTGGCGGTGGTTAAAGGGAGAAAGAATCAGCATCAGCCTATCAACTTATCTCTGGTAAGTGTATTGACATGGTGGCATAGGCCTTAGATTCGTTCCTTAGTTGAGTGAGCTGGCCAACCAACATACAAAAAAAAAGTGCCCTCTAAACACTACTTGCCCCACAAAATGAAAACAAGCTGAGGAATGATTTTATTCTGATTGGCATTGTGACCAAGTCATACATACATTCCAAATGGGTTGCTCACAACAGGTTATTATAACTTACTAGATTTCCACTGGGAAGGGTAAATCTGGATTAAAGGGTGTGTGTGAAATAAGGACACATATAGAGGCTAGTGAGTCATGGATGCTGCAGAAAATACCCATGCATGAGAAGCACCCATCCCACAATAATCACCCATCTGGAAGAACCCTGAAGCTAGCACTGTAAATGACTGAAGGCAAGAACAATTCCTTGGTAAACCTGAAAAGATTAAAAGGAAGCGTGCAGGAGCTGGAGCCCGTGGCTGTTGCCAAAAACCAGGGGTTGTCTCTAATGGATTTCAGCTGGTCATAAACATACGAAGTTGCCTTGGTCCATCTGCTCTAGTGCAGTTTACTCTGACTTGTCAGCAGATTTCCAGGTTTTGCATGGAGATCTTTCTCTGTGCCTAGAATGGAAGCTGACGTCTTGCTACCTGAGCTGTGGCACTTGTTCTCAGCTACAGGACCTTGTGGTTTCAAATGCAGAGAAACCCAGCTTCTCTCATTCCACCCCCACCCCCCATTGCAGTCTAGCATCCAGATAGAAGCAAGTTTTTTACTGGGCAAAAGACTCAGCAGCGCTGAGAGTAAATTTCACAAAGAACAATGGGATGGATACCAAAAACCAAGGGTTGGAGTGGATGTCCTGCATGCTGCTCAGCAGCAAATGAAGAGGGAGAGGGAAGAGGCCAGACTTTAATGCTATTCCAGCTTCAACCTCATATTGCAAAAAACGAAATAAAAATGGGGAAATTGGGAATTTCATCCATCTGATCACGAAACTCCAAAGGGCAAAGCTGGGTGGTCCCTAGTGGCTCCTTCCCAGGGGCGTTGGTGCTAAGTAGCTGGGGGTTTCAGTCCCATGGAAAGCTAGAAGGAGGTTGCTGGAACACTGATAATTGCACTAATTCATCAATCCATCGGCAAACGTAGCATCCCTTCCCCGTCGTCCCTGCCAAAGACGTGTCACCCTTCTGCTTTTGCCAAGTCTCGAAGGTCTTGGCTCGGGGTGAAGCTGGGATAGCACCAAAGTCTAGGGTCTCCTTGGCTCATAAGCTACTGCTGACTGGTGGCCCAAACCTTACAATTTTAGCTTTTTTCTAATTAAAAATGCATTTTTTAAAAAAATTAAAAAGTGAAAGAATTCCTGTTTTAGAAGAGCTGTGTACTTGACGGATTCTGTGTTTCTTAAATGCATGGTGTTCCTTCCAGGGGGTTTTATAGCACTTTTTAAATTTCTCGGAAGATTTTTTGGTCCCAGTTTCTATGCTACCTTCTTTCTCTTTCTCTTTCTCTTTCTCTCGCCTTTTTGTTTTGGTCTCTTTCTTTTGCGGAAACAGTTCTTTGTAAACCTGCAATCTGTTTTATACCTGATGTAGACAAAATTGAAATCAGAAATTCCAGATGTTGTACATAGCTGCGGAAACAATCACAGGGAACAACTGCCATCTGGACTGTTTCCAACATAGACCATTTGTACTTGTGGTTTTAAAAAAAAGAAAAGAAGCCAGGAAAAGGCTTTAAAAGCAAAATAAAAATTAAAAATAAATAAATTAAAAATCACCAACAAAGTAAAGTAACAGCCCTCTTCACCAACTCATCTGTCTCTACTAAGCTGCTCATTCCATGCAGCATGTTCCTTCTGGGTCTGTCAGTCTGTCATAACACCATTTGAAGTTTAAATAAAGTGATCTCCTGTGTTGCCTGAATGTTGATCCTCTCTGTTTGGAAGAATGCTGACAAGAACCAGAGTCCTCTCCCTTTGATCAACACGATGGAATCATGTAGCACAAGGGATCTCGGGGTGCTGCCCACCTGGGCTTGTACCATTTCAAAATGGGGGGTGGGGGGCGGTATATGCATAATGGCTCCCTACCATCAGAAGCTACATGCACTTAGGTAAGTAGCACAGCCAGGAGAAGATAAGACTAGAAACTGAGACACTAGTTTTCCATGGAGATTTATGGAGAGCATCCAGCACCATAGTTTCCCACCTTGTGTTTGGAAGTGGTACAATTCAAGGACAACCTGGTTCTTTTTAACCTGCAGCTAATTTCTGGTTCCCTTGCTAGTTGCGGTTGCCTAGGGGCTGATTGTGTGTGGCTATGTGTCTGTCTTCATCCCATTACCTTCTTCTGTCCTGTAATCCAAATGCTGTCCTGTAATCAGTGCTTTAGCGAAGCAAAAATGGCACTAGGGGAAAATGCAGTTCTCAGACTTGTTTCAGAACAGCCATGGCGACGACATCTGCTGGAGGACTAGCATAATTGGCAGGCCCTCATTGCCTCAGGCAAGTGAATTGAGTGATACTGAGGCTGTCAATTTTTTCTACTATGTTTTAACAGATTAGCATGGAGCTGGGGTGCAGAATCACTAGCCCTTCAGATGTTGCTGGAGTGCAGTTCCCCTTATCTGTGACCATTGACCATGCTAGTTGGGGCTGATGAGAGGTAGAATCCAACAGCAGTTGGATTCAGGGGTGGGTTCCTCCACTCATAGCATAGGGAAAGAATTAGAAAAATTTGAGGAGGCTGGATACGTCTTCGTCTTTTGTTTGATGTAGTTCCTACTTCACACCAACACTTCTTTTGCAAATTTGCATTTCAAATTAAACCTAAAGCTTTCATTTCAGCTGGCTGGAGGTTTTGTTGTTGTTTTGTTAAAGCTCAATAGGTTGGCTTACAAACTGAATCTGTGCTCTCAGAAGCAAGCACCTTCTGAGTTCAGTGGAGCTTACTCCCAGGTAACTATGATTGTAATCACGCAACATGACAAACAAAAACAGATCTTCCCAATCATACTCAAACATGCTAACCACTACACCACACCTTTTTATTATATATAATATAAAGTGGCAAGTGGGGTGCAACAGGGATATGTCTTGGACCCGTTGTTCAACATATTTATAAATGACTTGGATGATGGAATGAAGGGATGCTCAACATATCTGAAGATGACACCAAACATGAAGGGGTAGATAAGGCCACAGAATTGGTATTCAATATGGCCTTAACAGGTTGGAGAGCTGGGCCAAAACTAACAGAGTGAATGTAAGGTTCTACACTTAGGCAGGAAGAACCACTTGCACCAATGGGGGACACTTGGCTTGCCAGTAGTACATGGGAAAAGGATCTAGGGGTCTTAGTGGACCACAAGCTTAACATGAGTCAACAGTGTGATGCAGCAGCAAAAAAAGGTCAATGATCTTCCTGGCTGCATCAACAGAAATATAGTGTCCTGATCAAGGGACGTCATAATTCCACTCTATTCTGCCTTGGTCAGACTACACACAATTCTGGGCACCACAGTTTAAGAAGGATATTGACAAGCTGGAACATGTGCAGAGGAGAGTGACCAAGATGAGCAAGAGTCTGGAAACCGAGCCATATGAAGAATGTTTGAGGGAATTGGGTATGTTAAACCTGGATAAGAGAAGGCTTAGAGGAGATATGACAGCCATCTTCAAAAATCTAAAGGGCTATTACATGGAAGATGGAGTAAACTTGTTTTCTCTTGCTCCAGACTCAAACCAATTGATTGGACTCAAACCAATGGATTCAAGTTCCACACAAAAAAGATACTGACTGACTTTCTGATAGTAAGAGCCATTTGACAAAAGTGGAATGGACTCACTTGGAAGGTGGTGGACCATTTCTAAGCTTACTCTGTTTCCTGTGAAACCAACCACTGCCCAGACCAGCACCAGACTATCAGATGAATGTTGGTTAAAAGACTCATCACTGTAGCCTGCCTCTTCACATTGACTAGGATGTGGGTGATTGATTAGTCTCCATTATCAGACCATTTAGTGCATTTTGGTGTGTATTGTTCTGAGTGATGGGGTCTATTCACTGAAGAAAGTGTGTCAGCTCCGCACCAGCTCTTTATTTCCTGCTCATTGGTCACTTTGCTTGTTAGCACAACCTCATGACACCTGACAGGACTCATCAATGACAGCATTGATTCCAAGGGAAGCCTTTTGCCAATGGGGACAGTCTAACCCAATAGCAGAATTTGGCTGGAGCTCAGGATGTGATGGTTGCTAGAGGAATATTTTATCAAACAATTGCTTGCTGGCTCCCAAAAAAACCAATGGGGAGTAAGGGATTCTCAAGGTCACTACACTTAAACGGATGTCGGTACAGATGCAGAGGTAGAACAAGATTGCAGTTCCACCAATTGTTGACATCATTGATGACTGAGCTGATTTTAAGGTACCACAGACAAAAGTTGAAATGTATCGTCCCCATTATCTTGGGGTGGGGCCCATTTTGATAAGACCACTGCAATCTTATTGGGAAGCTCTGCTGAATACAATGCACTACACAGGTGGACATCTCTGAGGGTGATGGCATCTACCTTGTGGAATGATTTCCCCACAGAAGTAACAATGTTGGATGGCTTCCACTGGAGGTTAAAAATACACTGGTTTACCCAGTTATTTTCCTGATCTCCCCCAGTATTGCCTTCATATTCCCCAGCTGAATCAGTTTTGAAAATTGGATATGATGATGATGATGATGATGAGGTTTTATATGCCAGCCGCTTTGATAATCACCAGAGAAAAGTTAAATGTGGTATATATACATATTGGACAACCTAGAGAAAGTTTTGTGGTTCTTCTTCTGCTATGTACACCTGATATGTCTCACCCACCACACGAATATAATTGTCATAACTCCTATGAAACTGGGTCAGTTGCAATTTAGGGCTATGCATTCATTTCACAACAAATGAGACACCAAACCAGATGGAACCATTTAGTGCAATTTCATTAATTACAGAAGGAGCGGCGGGAATAATCGGTGGGTATGAATAGGGTTCTTGTTACTCCACTGGTTCCTGTTCACCATCCTTTCAATGGTGGGGGGTGGGGGCTGCTTCTTTTGTTTAGGGCCAGTGAAGCCGCTTCCAGCACCTCCTTCAGGCAGCTGCACCAATGACAACAAAATGTAAAAGAAACAAAAAAAGACACAATGCCTGTAAGAAATGAATAACTAAAGTAATGAGATGATTAACAAGAGCAAGAGGGAACTGATCAACATCTCTATCATAAACAAACACATGTTTGTTTGGAAGGTAGTTTCATTGTGTGAAATCACCTTGCTCCCATGAGCTGTGTTAAGGACTGCAGCCTCAGACACAGCAGAATACAGCCATTCTGATTTTATTCCAGCAAGATATATGTGATAAAATCATAGAATCAAAAAGCTGAAAGGGACCACCAGGGCCATCTAGTCTAACCCCCTGAAAATGCAGGAATCTTTCACCCAACCTGGGTCTCGAACCCAAGACCCAACTGAGCTATCTCAGGTGATGTTTGAAGAGAGCCATAGCCATGTTAGGCTTATTAGAGTTCTCCAAAGAAATGGTACTGCTACAAGTCTTTCCACATTCTGAATTCCAGATAAACTACTTGGGAGTATTTTAAGAACTAGTGAGGAGTATCAGGGCCCTTTGGGACTTTTCTTTTGTCTTCTGGCCCCATTAACTGAAAATACATGTTGGCATTCTAAGCACATTGACAATAGGGCAAAAATAATTAGGGCTCTTTGTTCACTTTGGGCAAAGCATGAATCCAAACCAAAGAGGCTCATTTCAGAGATGTTTGGGCCACTTTGGAATCTGTAGCAACTGAGGCCCCAAACCATCTCAACCAAAGTGGGGAAGATGCCAAAGAACTGCTTTGAAGCACTGAAAAGGTATGTACATTCTGAAGCCTATTGGATGCATTTTTGAAACCTTCCCCAACCTCAGAATGCAGTTCTCTAGGCGAATAACCTGTACAAAAATATATTAAGGTTGTGTGCATAAAATTGAAATATTAGTGAAACTAATATTTTAAATGCCTTATATTAGAGGAAACTGCTTTGCAAAAGTATATGCATTAGAAGAAGTTGCATAAAAGTAAGACTTATTGGGAGAAATGCTAACAATACTGAAATACTGCTAACTTTTCATGCGGAGCTTTTCTTTCAAAAAGAATTGCAAACTTATGTGGCCATGTGGAGGCTGGAGTGATGAGAAACTGAAATGGACTGTTTTGCAGATCCTGAGGCTCAGGAGTTCTAAGCACCTTAGAACTGACTCTCCTTTCTTCTTACTCACCTGCATTTCATGCCAGAGCATTTTCATTTCTGCAAATAAATAAATAGAAATTGCAACACACACACACACACACACACAAATATGATTTAGCCTGTCCGTGGTTTTCTTAATGCAGAATCTGGGTTTGTTGACATTGGTTGGAATTCAACTTTGTGCTCCTCCAACCAATGTATCGGTGGAAGCATCCCAGCTTCGCAGATGGAGCAATACCCCCTCCTTCAAACACTGTTCTGGGGTTTTCTTCTGACACCAACACCCCAAGCCAATTTTTGAGGCTGCAGGGCATGCGGAGAATTTCTCATTGCACAAGCAGAATTATTTGTGCTGGGCTTCCACTGACGGAACTGCTCACAGCACACCAATTCACACTTTATGCGGCGGACTCGCCTAACCCATAAATATGTGCCAATGAGCTACAGTCAGCTACACTCCCGGTGGTGTATTCCTGGCACCTAGACACTTTGGCATTCTAGGGGGTTCAGGGCAGCAAGCATAGGTGTTAACGCATGTGCTTTATGAAGTTTGAATCCACCCCTCTAACGTGCCTAGCCATGGCTCTTGGTGGTGCTACTAACAGATTTCATGGCTGTTGGCTGTTGCATTGCTGTGAGCATACGTATTCAATAATTTAAAGTCCAGTTGTATTTCCCAATGAATGGCCTGTAAGCTGAAATAGTGGGCTGCATACAAGTGAATTAGGAATTTACACCTTACAGCCAGCAGATGGCACCATAGCTATTTGGAACTGACCCAGCTTCTTGCACCTTGCTCGGATAAACTCGGTACTGCAAAAACCTCTAATAATAAATCTATCTGGAAGAGAGACAGGGCAGTGTTCAAATTACATGACCTAACCCTGCTAAGTTCTGGATTGTCCTTCTCTCACAGCAGACTGCCCTCCCTTCTTTTAAGCTTTAGAATTGTCCCTGGATCCCTACTGCCTGCAGGAAAGAAGCAATCACTGCCATGAATTAGAGGATCTGAATCATATGCTCCAGCCTCTAACAGCAGTGAGTTAGGGTCTAAATGGCCTAAGGAAAGCCATCAGAGACCCAGCATTGTGCCTTGTCTCAGTTAGCAGCAAGGGGTACAATATAAATGTCCCAGTGTATCAAAACCTGTTCTGCACATTGATAGGTCTTGCCATACCATGGAGTCTTGGGAGACATCCGTATCACAGCTAAGCTGTGTGCAACAGTTCCTTGTTAGCTGCTGCTCCTTTTATTTTTTAAGTCTTGTTAGCTAGCTCGTACAACGTCCTACAGAGGAACCCAGTGTGTGCTCCAAGCTGATCAAAACAAATGACAGCAAAATAGCTGCCTTGGCTAAAGAAAGTCAAAAGGTTTTGACCATGCTGAAACAAATGCCCCTACTGTTGCAGGTGGTTCTGATGTTCTTATATCAAAGGTGATCCCTGCAAAGCTATCAAACACAGGCAAACTGTGACAACACTCTTCTATGACTGTAGTAGCTAGGTTATATTTTCTTCCATAGTTTTATAAAAATAAACCAAGATGACAAGGGCATATGGCACCAATCCAAGTCTATTTCTAGGGTCTCCAATGTGGCATATTTGGGCACCAGGGTGCACTCTGGCATCCTCTTTAGCACCCACCAAGTGCCTTCGCCCCTCTGCATTTTTATATTTTTATTTTAATTGAGAGCTTTTCTTCTGTATGGTAGGGGACTATTGTGATGGTTGCTTTTTAATCCGTGTTTTATTTGTTGGAGAGGATAGGCGTTTTGCCTCCTCGAGAAGGGTTCAGAGCATCATCAGTTTTTCTTCTGTGAAATGGGTAGTCTCTAGTGCCTCCTAAAGTTTTTTAGATCTCCAAATGTGGCCTCTGCAACCAAAAGGATCGCGGACCTCTACTCTAGTTACATGCTATAATTAGTGGCCATGGCCCTGATAAGGAATACTTTTCCATCCATCTCTGCAGCCCATTCAGTGGGGTCTGGGCAAAGTACACAAATCAGGATAACCCTTCATGAAAGCATACATTCCACAATAGATTTGTTAGGTGCCACAAGCCTCTTTGCTATTTTCATTGGTTGTTAGATTACCACGCAGCCTTTTTCTCTGTGGCTTGGGGGTGGGGGTGGTGCATTTGATTGTGATTAGAAGTTGTGACAGCTCCAGGTGACCTTCCTCAGTGGCCTGCCCCATCTGTCAGTGTTTTTGCTGCCCCCGTGACAGAGTCGAGTGCTGCCTCTGCACCTTCCCTTGATTGAAGCCCTGGAGGCTGGATGATGGATGGCCTTCTCTTTCCACATTTCTTCTTCTGGCCTCAGGACTGACACCATGAGATTGAGCAGCAGGCTGGTCCCTCCCTTTGCCTACATTATCCATGACAATCGCTGTGAAATGAAGGCTGAGGTTGATGGCTGCATCTCCCAGGGGGTGGAAACCAATATGGCGCACTGAGCAATGGAGAGGCAGATGCTTTGAGCTACTGGACGGTTAACTATGGAAAGCAGGGTGGTCAGATGCAAAAGGAGATTGCAGCACCTTTAACAGTTGTAATAGAAGGGGGTGGTGCAGGATTTCAGCAAGCATTATTATTATTATTATTATTATTATTAATTCCCCACCCATATGGCTGGGTTGTCCCAGCCACTCTGGGCAGCTTCCAACACATATAAAAACATAATAAAATGTCAAACATTAATAATAACAATCTGATCCAATACAAACAGATTCTGTCTCCTACCACCCTCTTCCACCAGATAGGCTTATGGGACAGATCTCTTATATGGCAGCTGAGACCAAGTAGTTTACCAGATCCAGAATAAATAAATGCTCCCACTGCTCCCTGTTGGGTATCTGAGGTGAGATACCCATTTAGCAGAAGTTGCTCCCAATTCCAGGCACCACACAGAGGCAGCTTAAGGTAGGTGTTTTGCTTTTGGAAAACTTTAGCTTTTTAATCATAAGCATTTTTGTTGTTGCTTCCTCAGCTATTGCCTCCAGCCTTGGCTTCTGTTTCATGTTGGTCTTCTGCTGGAAGCAAAGCACATGTGATAACAGTTAGCCAGAAAAGGTAGTCCAGTTCTGATGCATGGGGTGCAAAACCCACATGATGTCATGCACACCACATTCTTGAGAGGGAGGCAGATACTGTGTTTGCACAGAAATTCAAAGGCACTTCAAAATCTTACAATGGATTAACTTTTGTCTGAGTTCATCTTATGAATTATGACAGTTTCATTTGACCCAGGCTCCCTTGTATCCACTAGAGGGAATAGGGTTACAAAGGGCTTCAGGGAGGGTGGCTGTGAGCTTGAGTTAATTGAAATCAACAGTGAAGTCTCAGACTCATTAATATTAGCAGTGCTGACTCTGTTTGTTAAACCCTGTTGGACTGATCTTTCCCATTAGCTTATAAAAATAAGAAATAGGTTATTGCAAATCTTGGGTTGGCTGCTCCTTTCACTGTCTGGGTGGGGTTGGGAGGAAAGCTAAGAAGCTTGCAGCAGTCCACTACAGAAATCAAGCAAAATAAATTGCATCCAACTCACTAGGCCATTCTTAAAAAGACATATAAATATTCTATCAAATTCTAATGGATAATACAATTTAATGATGTAGGTAGCATTACTTGCTATAACCAGTCTTCCCACCCATATAGTTAACTATCTTACCTACAGGAATAACAAAGGGGTTAAAAACCATAGCTATCAACGTTTCCCTTTTTTAAAGGGAAATTCCCTTATTCCAAATAGGATTCCTCACAAGGAAAGGGAAAAGTTGACAGCTATGTTAAAAACTACTCTTTGCATATCTATTTGGAGACAGAGGTTCTATCTCAGAGGGAAGCACATGTTGGGCATGTGCATAGGGTCCCAGATTCAATGCCTCCTGTCTCCAATTGAAACGTCTTTGGCGGCAGAGCTGGGAAAGTTGTTTGCATGTGACATTGGGAAACTGCCGCAAGCCCCTAGCCTAGATAGACCATTGATTTGGTTTCATTTAAGTGGTGTTGTGTATAGCTCTCAGTTTTGAGCAGATGTTAAGAAATTGGTGGGAGGATAAGCAAAATTTTCCAAGGCTAGGAAGTGCCCTGCAAATGCCTTTGCCCCACCACATAAATAACAGGAGTTGAGAAAATTGTGTTTAATGTGCATAATTTATACAGATTACAAAACTTGGTATTGACTTTGTGCTGGCTGGTGCAAAATGATTTTTTAAAAAACACATCACACAGCTCTGAGTATTGCAGCAACTCCTTCACTAATACAGTATGAGAGATTCAAACAAATTAGGATTTCAGTGTTTAATCAGTAAGTTAATTAGCTGATCAGTTAAAAAAATTACTAGCAGGACATTCTTATATACACTTTCCTGGGAGTAAGTCCCATTGAGCTCAGAGTACACATGTATTGTACTGTAAAATAGTACCCCCAGTTCATCAGGCAGTGCATGTACACGTGTGTGTGCATGCGTGTGTGTGTGTTTGCTGAGAGATATGAGCCATAGATGGCAAGCACAATTTAAGAGAAGCCATCTCCCTTCTCTCACTCACAGGAAGGTTTTCTCATCTAAGATCCTGCCTGCTCTGACAAGTGTGTGTGTCACTTAAAACCAAAGGAAGTATGCTTCATACTCCAGAAAGACTGTTTTACAAAGCATATGTTTACTGAAACTTATATATGATTAATGGATACAAACATATTTATTGGGGTTGCAGCCCTAGTACAAGGCCAGGTGATTCAGAGCCCCCTCTGTGCATGGCAAGGCTTCCTGTCCTCTCCTCTGAAGTGGAATACTTTGCAGGCACGGATTCTGCCTGATGCCTGCAGAAACGCACATCAAGGCAAGCAGGGAAGTCTTTGTGTGAATGGTGCACAGCCTTACATAAGTCTCGAGACTTGGGATAGCTCTCCAGTGAAAAATCAATGAAGTTATATATTGTAGAATCTATTTGGGCCTCTGGAAAGGTTTACTTCTTCCCAGTCTGGACAACGGTCAGGCAGAATGGTAATCAGCTCCGTAATTTGTTGCCTGTCAACCTCTAGAAGACCACCACACTTTAGAAAGGCTCTGAAGACTTGTTTGTTTCAGGCAGAGCTATGCATGGTGTGTATGTGTGCATAGCTTTATTGCTCTCAGAAATGGATGAACTGGAGATTTTATATTCTGGGGTGGGTAGGTGTATCATTACTGCAGGCTCATTTAGCTTGCAGTGCTGCTAGAAGTAACCTTGTCTCTTATATTTTCTATTTCTGTTGTGTTTTGGAAATTTTTATCATGTAAACTACCTTGAGGAAGCTTTGCTTGGAAAGGTGGCCTAGAAATGTTTTTAAAATTGTATTTTCAGTTTTGGTCACTGTCCTCTTCAACTGGAATTAATTATGCACAGCACAAGGATTTTCAATCAATCAATCAAGAGTCTCTGCAGAGGAAATGACCCACTGTCTGAAATCAGTAAGGCCCTGATCCACTGAAAACCTAAACTTGAGCTTGAGTTTCTGTGACTGTAACTGACTGGTGCAATTATTTACAGACAAGTGAATATTTTTTATCTGTTCCCAAGCAGCACAACTCCAGCTTCCTTTTCCTGAAGGAGGTTCACTCCAGGAAACAGTATACCTTTTGCTTTATAACTCAACTTGCACCAAGGCCTCAGGGTAGGTGAAAACAGTTTTATCTGGGAGGCTTAAAGGAGAAGCTTCCCAGTTCTTAGGGGGTTCATTTTTATTAGGTATTATGCCAACAATGCTAAAATGGCTCAATACCAACCATGACTGACCACTTGGCCCCCTCACCTCTCTGAGAACTGCCAGCTATAAAATTTCAATTCCTGCAAATGAAACCATTATTTATATGAATCTACTCCATTATAATTTGGCTCAATCGTTTTTGGCAACTGACTGGGAAGGAGCTATAAGAAGTCTGCAGAGTGGGTTCGCTTTGTGTTTTGTGAATTGCCTGTGGTCACCTAAGTCAAGCAATTCCCATGTGCTAGATTAAGGTATGCTCATAAGTGATGAGAGTCTTTTGTTGCCAGGTGATTGGCAGCGGCTGTTCTGGCAGTCTGGCACAAGTGATTGATGACAGCAACTCCCGTTCTGAGAGCTGATTGGTGGGTCCCAAACTAGGACAAAAAATCATTTGTGGCTCTCTCTCCCCTTGATGAAATACACGGGAAATGCTAGCCTAAATCATTTCCTTTTTCACTATACCACTTTCAAGTACCAAAAGTCTCCTTCATAAGGCTGGCACTATTACCAGTGAGGACCTTCCTTTAAGGCTCCTGGCTCTCATCTCAGTGGAGGAGTGAAGAGAGAAGCCTTCCTTTTCCCTGCTGCTGCCTTTGGAGTGTGAATCAGCCCCCCCCCCCCGCCCATCCCTTTAATTCACCAAGGAAAAGCAAGATATGTAGCTGCTTGCTATGTTTTTAAGTGCACATCTAGTTTGGCTCCAGGGCATTAGATGCAGGGAATACTGCTGTTAATCCAGGCAAAAGTTCCAACCTGACTTAGCGGTGATTATAGTCTTTCCAGGCCAGGCAGATCCAAAAGGGGTGTATGTATGTATGTATGTATGTATGTATGTATGTATTATGGAGTCAAGGAACCTTATGCTGCCTACTCTATCCTACAGCTTCATTACCCCCCCACCCCCCACATCGGGGCAGCAGCAGCAGAGAGGATGAGGGGTTTTGCTTTTAGCCTCAGCAGATTCTGCAGAACCTGTTCTTACCATGATGCTCTTGCCCTAAGCCCTTAGCCCTAATCATAGCTGTCAACTTGGAAATTCCCTTATTCCGAATAGGATTCCTCGCAAGAAAAGGGAAAAGTAGACAGCTATGGCCCTAATTTCAAACCAAAGGGTAATTATTGTTCGTTTTACTTCCTTGGCTCACATTTTGCCCTTGTTACCTTGCTTCTCCCATTCTTCACCTCTCTTGTCATCGCAATTAAATTTTGAGGCTCCAGTCCTATAACCATTTAGCTGAGAATAATCCTGTTTGAATTCAGTATGGCTTATTGCCTCTGACTCTGAATAGGATTGCTCTGCAAGCCTCCTTGTGTAGATGCTACTCTGTATATTGCCTAGAATTCATCATCATGGGAGGAAAGAGTCCGTCTTCAATTGTAGATTTTCTCTCTTGCCACCAAAAGGCTGCTGTGGAATCTTCTTTCCAGTGCAACACTGTAGGAGCTGGAAGTTGGGTTGGTGGAGGAGGGGTGAAGATTGAGGAAACATTGGAAGCATCCTAGCAGAAAGGCATGGTGGTGATAATAATAGGGGAAAGCCAGCCAAGGTAGACATTTGTCCAACAAAGGGATGGAGAATGAGTGTCTTTCCAAATGTTTCGGGACTACAGTTGCCATCATTCTTGATTACTCACCATGTTGACTTGAGCTCATTGGAGTTGGAACCCAGCCACATCTGGAGAGCCACATGTTTTCCCCACACCTGTTTCACCTCCTGCTTTTTGAAGGGGAGTGATACTTTGCAACTTTATCAGATAGGATTATCCAAGCTACATCAGTGGATGCTAGCCCTGATGGCTATGGTCTTCCTCCATCATCAGAAGCAGTATGCTTCTGGAAGCCACAGGAGGGAAGAATGCTCTTGTGGATGCATCCTGCTTGCAGGTTTCCCACAGGCATCTGGGTAGCACTGTGAGAACAGGATGCTAGATGGGCCATTGGCCTGATCCAGTTGACTCTTCCTATGTTGTTATCCACATATGCCTTATCCATTAAATGCAAACAGGCAATATTTGGTGGAATCCTTCAAACTTTGATGACGGAGTTTTTGTTTTCATAGTGGTGAGTTAACAACAAGATCTGAAGTGCACTCTTTGTTATCTTGGCAAAGGTTCCAGTGACTTAAGCCAAAAGTGCAGTTTCTGTATTGGGAATACTAACAGATCATTATTCTTACTCAGCTAATCAGTGACAAGCACTGTTACACTCATTCTGACAGTCAATTGCACTGCATATACTTGCTGGAAAATGTAATATCAGTGAGGTCTCACATCTGATATTCAACACAAATTGCTGTACAGATTTTCACAGTAGCATACATGAAGGCATTTTTTCCCTTATTCTTATTTCTAATAAGCCCTTGGAAATGTAGAAATGAGAAACCTATCTTTGTGGAATGGATTTTTTGGGGAATTATTAAAAAGATCTATGTGCGTTATTAAGGGATATTAATTAGAATTTCAAACTTCAGCTGTATTTTCTCTTACCACTATTATTGTTAGTCCCCATGAGATCTATTTAAGTGTTTGGCAAGCCGCTTGAGATGAATTTATACCCCCCAACTTCACACCTATTCAAACTGAGTGTCCCCGTTCTATTCCCTAGAATGTGTCACCAAACTCAAAGCAAACTTTTATCAAGGCAATTTGTCTTTTGCTTCATTTTCTCAATTCTTTGTATTGTGTGTGTGGTCCCCGACTCAGGGTTAAGGAGTAGTTGACATGCATACGAAGGTGATGGTTAGTTGATGAAGGCTCTGTGTGAAAGGAAGGGAAGGGAAGAACTCCCAGGATGGGAGGCTGAGAGAAGAAAGGAAAGCTCCCAGATGAGAGCTGGGAGGGCTTACCTTTCTCTGTGTGGGCCAAGCTAAAGTTTACCTGTGAAGGAGGACTTATATTCTCCCCCCTTCTCTTTCTCTCTTGGCTCTTCGTTCTTAGATTAGTTCGTTCTTTTATTGTAACCTATTATGAAAAGCCTAAGGAAAATATTTTTTAAAAAGAGAAAAAGGAAGAAAAGAGGAAAGATGAAGAGATAAAGGGGGCAGGGGAAGTGGAAAGGGGAGAAAAAACAACAGGTGACATACTCATGTCCTACTCCTGTTGTTTAGAAAACAATTTGCTCTAGTACCATAGCTCTGCCACTATTTAACTACTAGAATTCTACAGAGGATGAGATAATTCCCAGATGGCAGAAAATTCCCAGGAAACAAAGGACAGTTTTTGAACACTTAGAAACCAGAAATCCATCTCCTCAAAACCCACTAGGGCTTTTGCTGCCCCCGTTCCATCCATTCTGGTGTCTGGTGCTTTGTTTGAAGATCCTGGCAGTTAAAAATAAAAGCATGAAGGACATTCCAGTGAGATGCAGAGGAGGAATAGGTGGCTTCTGATGAGACAATTCAGCCACATGCTGAAGAACAAGGCAAAGGCTAGAGGCTGCAGTTACAGGTAATCAAGGACAATTAAATAGAGAGTGATGGAAACCAGAACAGCAGCAGACCACGTAGTAAATGTGTCACTGCAGAAAAACAACAACTATGAATCAAGGTTGTTGGGTTAGGCCCTAACCCAGCAAGCTGGAATCTCGATCTGTGTGGTTTCCCTTTAGGAGGAGTGCTTTTCAGGCTGAGCAGATCAGGTCATTGAACAGGTCCATATTACTGAGAACGGTAATGTGAAACAAGAGAAATGTGTTCAGGTAAATTCCTCTGGTGGTTTCTCATGGCAGACGTAGGGTAGACTGCCCTTCTTTTCCTTTGCGTTCCTTGATCCCCTTGTTTTGGCATGTCAGTATGAGGGATGGAATGGGAAAGCTTCATTGAAACACAGCAAAATGAGAAAGTGAAGTTTCCATCCCTAGCAGCGAGTAGTAGCTCAAAGGAACAAGTGTTTTGTACAAAGTGGCTGAGGTTTCAGTCACTGCACTTAGGTAAGTGGGGAAAGGGTTGGTTCATGGCTGTTATGGTATAAGGGTGGGCAGCGTTGATTCCTGGCTGCCAGTAGGATGGCACATTCTCTCTCTTTCCCCCCCAGTCCCTTGCATCGACCTATGTGGATGTCTAATCTTTGGAAGGAAAAAAGTTTGGAACCGTTGTCCCTCCTCTTTCTCCACACAATGCAGTGAGGCATCTACAGATGCTGGGGGAGAGGAAAGCTACGGATTCTCACGGTCTGCTCTCAGCTGAAGATTTACCGACGGTTGTACTCTGGGCGCTTGTGCCGAAAGAAGTGCTGCGTGTTCTGCCTAGGTGCAATATGATGGACTATTTCACAGTGAAATATGATGGGCCTATTAATAATTGCTGTCTCCTAGTCTGACCTTGAATGGAGCTCCGGTGAAATCCTTGTTAAGTTTCCTTCCCCTTTATTTACAGCTGGGAGTGCACAGAACGTTTCCTCCTGCTGCCTGTGTAGTATGAAGACCCGTAGCATATCAATGCATGATCACTGAAATCCTATTTGCCCTTTTTGGGGTATTGATGTAACGGCTTCCTGCTAGGAAGCACCTCTCTCTCTCTCTCTCTCTCTCTCTCTCTCTCTCTCTCTCTCTCTCTCTCTCTCTCTCTCTCTCTCTCTCTCTCTCTCACACACACACACACACACACACACCCTTTCCTCTCCACCCATGCCCCCCAACTCGCTGCCACCGCAGCTGACTCAGCAGGCTCCCCCCGCGCCGCCCCCATTGATCAAGCAGGCGTACCGGTCTCCTCCTCGCCTGCTTCAGACTGCAAAGCTCAGCAAGTCTCACTGCGGGCGCTTGGAAAGGAGTTGGGATAGAGGGGAGGGGCTAAAACCACCCTCCGGGGTTGGATAATGAACTGCACCACAGAGGCGGAGGCGGAGGCGAGAGAGAGCCCCTTCACAATTAATGCAGGATCTTTATTCTATTGAGCCGCCTCTCCGCCAATGAGGTTGGAGCTCCGCAGAACACGGCGACGTACGGGAGCCCTGGAGGGGCGGGTGGGAAAAGCAACTGCAGCATTTTGAGGGACTGACCTGCCGGCTCGAAGTCTTCTGCCCGTGTGTGCGTGTGCGGACGCTGGTGTGTATCTGTGTGTCTCCGCACCGGCGAACGAGTAAGTTTCACTTTCCTTCTTGTTCTTTGCTTGCATCTGTGTCCGAGGATGTACTTCGGGGTGCATCAGAAACCAGACCTTCCCCTTTCCTCCCGCCTCTTCTGGTGATTGATCGTTCCGTAAGTAGTAGCGGGGCTCTGGGACAAAAAGGTTTGGCGAGCGCAAGGGTGGGGAGAGAAACAAGATTAACGCCACAAAACGCCTCCCCTCGCTTTTAAGTTTACTGCAGCATGTGGAGTTATTTAGAGAAGCTAGTGGGGATCTCCTCGTCAGCTTTCTGCAGTTGGGCAGAGAATTCGCTGGCCGTGGTGCTGACCGGACGGTCAACCAGATCTTGTTTGGCCAGGAGTGCTGAACGGACAGCTCCCCGTGATTTGGCGGCGGTTTGGCGCAAGGCATCTTCCCTTTCAGGGTACAGTACTATGTAGATCCATGATAAAAGTGGCCGGTGGTTTACTTCTGATTGGAGCAAAAAAGAAAGAAAGGAAGAAAGCGGGCTGTGCCTTAGAATATAAGCATCTAAGCAAAAAGCAACAACAAAAAAGACCCCATCCGTGTTTGCTCCTAATGATCCCAGGGAAGAGTCTCAAGATACCATAACCTCGTGTTCATGCCCCCCCCCTCGCCTTCAAGGTTATAGTCCAGACAGATGCAGAGGAAGAGGGTCACGCAAGCAGAGACACCAAAGTGGAGCAATTAGCATATGCACACACATGTACAGATATACTGTACAACACGTTCTGTTTCAGGACATGCTGCAATCTAAAAATGCTGTGGATTGGATGGTATGTGCACAATAGGTTTATATGCACCTGATCTGCAGCACATCATATGTAGATCCCACTAGTGCACTCAGATACTGGTGCAATGTGCTGAATACAGAGCTGGGTTCCCCGGAGAGAGTGCATCGCTAACTTTCCTGATGCAGGAACGGAAGGGTTTCAGAATTCAAAAACCAGATGTCAGATCTAATGAATACGAGGTTTAAAGCATAACAAGAACTCACCTTTGGAGTGGGTTATATTCATTGCATTGTGATTCATTGCAAGAAGTCAGTCTATTGGGATACGGAGCTTTTGTATTTCAAATCTGTGCCTGTCCGCAATGGTTGAGGCAGGGAATCACTCTCCCTGACATTGCTTAGAAGAGGTGCTGACTCAGCTCTCTCTGCTCCTGCTCAGCAGGGTAAGATGGTTCCCAAAAGGGAAAAACAAACTGGGAACAGAACAATCCACTGCACCAAAAGGCAGATGCATCAATGTCTAAACAGTGACCAATAGGGTCAGGTGTGAGAAAGAGGAATTGAGAGGGAAAGAGAGAACCTGCAAGGAAAAGAAGGAACTGCTGTGTGTGGCATTCTGGGGCATGCAAATTAAAGTGGCCTTTCTACATGGGTGGAACTTGCTGTTAGTAATATGTGATTGTGTGCACAGGTACACAGCCATGTGCAGAGAGGTTAGCATGTAGTGGGTGGAATCTATGGTGAGCCCACACCTAACTCCGTGAGTGCAATTGCCAAGGAGAGGTCATGAGCAATCATGGAGAGAGCTGCCAGCTCACTCCATGCACTGCCCAGTTGACACAAACCTTTCTCCACCCAGCCATTTACCTGTGCATATGATTGCCCAGAGAAACTCAGTAAGTGTGAACTGCCTCTATATTTTAGTGCAATGAGCTCTGTGAATAAGGGATAGGGGGAGCTTGGGGATTTCAGACAGTTTATATATTCGGGGGGTTGGGGTTGGGGGGGAAAGGAAATGTAACTATTGGCTGACTCTCTGAGGGGTACTGCAGGATGAGAGCTCTGGGGATGAGTCTGCTGATTCTTGGCTGGCTGGCACAGGGCAAGTCACTTTCCAAGCTCCCAGTCTATTATAGCTCTGGAGTGCTTACAAGATGAGATGGGAGATAACGATTTTCCAGCTCCTGAGTCATTAGCTCCGTCTGTTCCTGATAAGGCCTTGCTCACCCTTCTTGCTGCAGTCTCCTTTTGGAACACACGCACAGCCTGAACCAGTTGGCTGTCATTTACTCCAGACCTAGATGGCCTTGTTATACGGGTGTCAAGGCTACTTTGCACTCTTAAGAGTGCAGGTCTGAGCAGCATTAGATTCTTGCAGTGCTCCTGGGTTAACTTTTCTGATGCTGCCATTGGGTCAGTATGAGTCTTCTTCCACTGCTATACATCAGTGCTAGCTATAATGGGTCGGCAATAGTTCTGTGTGCCCTTCTTGGATGCTATAATGCTGGGAGGCTCCTTGTAAAATGATCGGGTTTTTCTAGCACCAGATAATCCCACAGCAATTTTACATAAAGCAGGAAAGAAAGGACTTTGTGGAGAGGTACCCAAAAGGCTTTGGTGCAGCTGCTGCATCTATCCATTGCCTCTGTAGATTGCTCCCTCTGGACTGCTTCATCATACATGAGATTTCCCCCTAGATAGAGAGCATCTCTCTGTGTGGGTGGTGATGGAATAAATCTATCACGACTGAAGTGTGCTTTGATTTTGCCGTGAGAACACGGATCAGCAAACTGTCATGTGTGAAGCACTTTTTTAGAGTGTAAGCTCCGCAGCTATTGATATTGCATGGGTGGGGTGGTGACATAGGAATGTGAATGCCCTAATATTCAATGCTGACCTAGAGGCATGAATGTGTACGCTGTATGTAGTTCAGACACAGGATGAGGAGTATGTCTTTCCTTGCGTTAGGGATCTTTTTGTGTGCTTTTCTATATTTTTGTTGATCTCAGTAAATGTACATGGGTGGCTGTAAAAATGAAGCTTCGAATGCAAGCTAGTGTGTGCCAGGATATCCAGGATTTTCCATGTCCTGTTGTGATTACAGGTTTTTAATGGACACGGAAAGGCTGGATGCTAAGGGGTATGTGTTTATGGGTGTGTTATGTGATATTTGGTGTGGATTTGAGAATGGAACTCATTGGAGGATCCCACTGTTGGAGATCACTGAATGCAAAAGCATTTAATGAGAATGTAACTGTCAGGGGAGCATCAATGAATGCTGCAGTTTAACTGCCCCTATAGAAGATCCTATGGCATAAAGTTCAGATGAAAAATCACTAAAATGGACAACTGTTGTGTGAAAGTCTTTTCAAGCCACAATGTTCTCTGAAGCTAGCTGGCATGGCAGAGGTAGCATAGACATCAAGAAGACTGAGTCATCCTGATTTATACACCATCCCTTTCTACTGCAGGTACCCTCGTTCAGTTATAACTTGCTTGTAATGCCGGGGATCCTGGTAAACATCCAGGTTGAAAGTACATTCATGTTATATGTTCCCTATGCATAAAAGCCATTCCGTCCAATGTGGTTTTTGAGGATGCCGTGCTGTTGTAAGTGGTTGCCTGCACTGTGGCATTCTGGAAACTGTTCATTTTTGAACAGGGCAAAGAAATTAACTCTAAAGATGAAATCCAATAACATCTGTCTCTGTGGCTATTCTGAACTACTTTCTTCCAGTGTTTTGTGTTAGTCATTTCCACCCTGGTATTTCTTCCACAGCAGTGTATCAAGCATGGAGGCCAGAAGGTGCTCCAAGCTTCCTTTGCAGCCTGGATCTATTCCCCATCAGTGTTCAGCTGGCTGAGTAAATCAGCGTTTACAATGTCTTTATCACCATCCTGTTGGTAGCAGACATAGATCACCTGGCAGTGTGAGTGACTCACTTTAGAATCCCAGAGCCTTTTGAAATACAGCTACTGCTATATTGCAAGAGCAAATGGGGGAAATGAAGCGTGGGAGTCAATGGTCATTTCCCCAAAGCTGTCTAAAAAGGCATTTCCTTTTGATATCTGCTGACCCCTTCTCCCAACTTGCTCTGGCTTCAGCAGGCTGACTCCAATGGTCAAGAGAAGGGAGTATGGGGAAACCTGGCTGCTTGGCATACATGATAGTGTCATGCCACGGGGTAGGGGGGGTGATGATGAATGTCTGCATGGAATGAGGAAAAGCATTCATTCTCTGCAGACCACAACTGCACGTTCTTGAAATATGTCTGTGTGGCCAGGCAATTAGCAGCAGGAGAAAAGGATCAGCATATGCTAATACTCCAGGCTAAGGCAGACAACACTGAGCAACTTCTATTTAGTGAGCAGGCCCCAGGCAAGAACTGGAATAAGTAGACTGGGGAGGAAGAGATGGTTCTGATGGAGGCCTCTCTTTGTAATACCATGTACCTTGGCCATAACTGAATGGAGTGAACTTTTTGATTGTGGCCATGATGATGATGATGATGATTTATTTATATGCTGGGTTACCCCAGCTACTCCGGGTGGCTTCCAACAAATTAAAACACACAGAGTTTTATACCAAAAGGTCAGGTCTTAGTGCTGCAGGAGAAGCACAGTTTCTTTTCTTTGGCTCACTATCAGGCATCTGTCAACTCAAAGTCATTAACTCACTCATCCCTTTCAGAGAAAATGGGAAGAAGGACTTTGACACATGTGACAACATTCTGGCATGTTGCTGAAGTGTGAATGGGACTCAACGGCTTTTACCAAGCAGCAAGACCCAACTATTTAAGGTCATGTAGTGAACAATATGGAGATGAGCTTTCAAGTATTCAACAACAACAACCATTCATGGTAGTGGAAGAATCTGAACTACAATTTAGCAGCTCATTATAAACTTCTACTAATGATCTGGGCAGTGTATCTCCCAATACCAGAAGCTGTGGTTACACAACCATGGAGGGCTGTTGCCTTTGCACTATCCTTGTGAATTTCCTGGAGATATTTAGCTGGCCCCTTTTGATGTTAAAGATGCTTCACAAATCGATGCCTTTGTCTAAACCAGCAGAGCACTCCTTGCTCTTATCAATACTAGACTTTTAATACTTAATAATTAGAATGGTTTTTGATTCTGTGTATTATATAGTTTCCTTTAACCTGCCTTTTGCTCTGTATGTTGATTGAATAATAAATCCTGGCTGAACCATTGATTGTGATTCTTATGTTCTGGTATACTTGCTGCTACAAACCTTAGCCTGTATGTAGCTGATGGCTTTCTTCTGCTTGGTGTTTTGGCGCAAGGGCATTTTGTCCTAATAGTAAGGTTCAGCACATAGCTTTGTATGATGACTGAGTGCCTCCTCCTTTTGCACAGTTGGTACCTGTATGATCCAGGTACCTGCATTCATCTTGGGAGACCTAGAATTCTGGAGACCTATATCTTTCCTCCTACATTCCACAAATCCTGCCACCACTGCCCAACACTTCCTAACAGCATCACTCATGGCTACATAGCTGTGCCTGCTTGCAAAAACTTCCTAAGAGCCACATTATTTCCCCATGGTGGTCTGAGTATATTCCAAAGGTTAGAGACAGATGGATGCCAACAGCAACAATATGTGTGGGTCTCCTGGAGCCTGTTAAACAGTGTTTTATTAGACATATGCACCTATTTTGTTCCCAAAGCAAATGATCTCTTTGGGTGGATAGACAGGATGTTGTTTCTTCCTTTCTTGCTGCAGATTCCCCTCTCCCTGCCGCACCAGAAATGGTGTGTATGGCAGGGGGTCAGCTGCCATCTGCTGCATCATGTCTCACCAGTTTACATCATTTGCTGAGATCTCTGCAGTCTTCGTACTGCAATAAGAACTAGTAGTGTTTTGCAATGACTGTATGTCATGCATTTTATCTCCACATTCTCAAGCACTTGTTTTTACAGTTGGAAATGACTAAGGTATAGAGTGTCACTTTCCCAAGGTCACACAGTAAAAAAGAAAAACAAACAAACATGGGACAGCTAGAAAGGGAAGCTCCTGTTGCCTTCATCTTCTAACCGATAGTGAATGCAAATGGTCTTCCTCGAAATCCTTTTGTCTAATACTCACTCACGGACGGATCATCTTGAACTATTTAAAAATATTTTTATTCATTTTTAAGTTTAACAATGAACGTCACAAATAAGTCATATTCTTATACATATAAGATTCTCTGAATCCCTGGACTTCCCTCCATCCCTCCACAGTTTCCATAGTTATTCTTTTCCAACTGCATCATATAATGTTCTCCATGTTTTCTTAAAACTCAGTTCTCACCATAGTTCTCGTTACATTGCAAGTGTGTTTTTTTAAATCCTGCTAATGTTTTTAATTGTTTACAGTGTTCTTTGAAGTAACTCCCCCCCCCATTCTTTATTATATTTAATGTCCTCTTAATCTCTGCTCTTCCTGGTCATTTTTTGCCATTTTGGCATAGTCCATCATCTTTATCAGCCATTCTTCTCTTGTAGGTATTTTATCTTCCTTCCATCTTGAACAGTGCTCTAAGCACCTGTGGTGTCGTCCAGGAACAAAGCTTCCAGGTTGCCTGTATCAACATTTAAGTAGGGTGAAGCTAAAGTGGAGAATCTGGAGGTGTCTAGCGGTCTCACAATCCCACAGTTGTTGTGTGTTGTGGCTGTGATGGAAGAGCATCATGCTCCAAAGGAGCTTCACCAGAATCCTCCTATGTCAGCCAAGCAGAGCACGTTCATCCTCTTGCTTTGCATCCTCTCATTACAAGGTTACCACAATATATCATGAACATAATTACTAGTACTAGTGATGGATGAACTCCCATCAGTTTGATTCAGAACTGGCTCAGAAATTATAAGCTTTCTCTTGAGAACTCTTGGGAGAAAGGGAAAAAAATACTTTTCCTGTGAGTTCTTTTTCTTGTGGCTCATAATGTTGGTTCATGTGTGCTGGATGCACCTCATTGTAAAATTCCCTTGTAACTGTAGTTCCCAGTACTAGCCATGGAAGAGGAAACTGGAAATTCAAGCACGTTCCCTCCCCAAACAATCAATGCTGGAAACAAGTGATGGTTTTAGAAACAACAGACAGATGGAGAAAAGTAGCCAAATGTCAGTACGAAATAAACAAAAGGAATTTACCTAAACAGAGAAGGAACTTGAATGGATGGTTTGCTCACATAGTGAATGTTTCATTGGCTTGGGCTGATGGGAGCTGCCTGTAATGCGGAATATCTGGAGGGCGCCAGGTTGCTGAAAGCTATTCTACATACTGTGCTTCTCAAAGTAATCGTATTGCTTAACATTTACTTGGTGCAGTTTTAAATTATTCTTATTTTATCTGATGGTAAGCCTAAAGTCAGGGACTGCCTTACTATTGGGTTTTGTTAAACCATTCTGGAAAACGTTTTTCTCTCCCCCTAAACAGTAGGGTAAAATGGTCATGAGCAATATCCAAACGGTGCATTCTGCCAGTGCAAGGTTTTCCACTTGTGCAACAGAAATTCTTTCCTTTCCTTTTCCTGTGTGTACCTGTGTGCCCTCCCCCAATCTGCTTCCAGAGTGTTGGGGAAAATGCCTATAACAGGTTTAGGAGACTTGTGGAGGGGAAAGAGAGGGGGAATTCCATTGCAAACAGAAACACTGAAGGAACATGTTACTTAGCAGTACATTGGAAACAACCCAATATAAATAAATACATTCTGAGTGCTTAAAGTGTGTGGCATATATTACCTCAGCAATTCTAACAGCAGCGTTTTCAAACAGGCCAGTATGAGAATGCGCTCATTGTCAATGGTGGGGTGGAGGGTCAGAATAAGACTTGTTTTATGATCACTAATAAACCTTTCTACTCATTCTCTTATGGATAGTTTATGCCATACGCCTGTTTTTGGAAACATCCTCCTTGACTGTGCTTTGGCAAAGATCCTTTAGTGAATTCCTAGCTGAGGTGAGCTTGGAACCAGGAACTTGCAGCTCAGACAGCTCACTCTCTCAGCCCTTGCATGAGACTTGCTCTCCAAATGCCATTTGCTTATTAGTCCTCATCACTGAGTTATCACTGTGACTAAGTGCCATGTCTGAGTTGCAGTGGCTAATTTCTCTTCATGGCTTCTTTCATTTATAATGGGATTTTGATAACATCAAACGTCCTCAGCTATCGGATAAACTAAAGCTGGCACAATTACCAATTCATTAATTCAATCTCAGCAGATAATCTAGACTGCCCATAGCAAGGATCACCAGTGTACCTGTATTTCAGCATCCACTTTAGAAGACTTTGTTTCCTGCAACTTCTGGGAGCTGAAGTAGCCTTCCCTTCAGCCTACCAACAAGTGACTTTGCATATTAAGGGCCAGCTGGCCTAAATCCAATGTTTTTGAACTGCCAGACAACTTGGCAAATCCTCTATTCATTCTATCATGACTCAGCATTGCAAACCCAACGCAGCCAGTAAAGATTCCCCATCTTCCAGAGAGCAAAAAATAGACAGGTATAGCTTTATTTTCCATGTACTATATACATGATTGCATATGATTGTTATAGGAGTGCCTTTTTGTAAGTTTCTTGTCCATAGCTTCTATTCCCATAATGCCTTGGAGCTCTAGGGTTCACAAGAAATGAACTCAGCTCATTTTTAGAAATAGGAGGGGGGGGGGCTTGATTAGAGAGGAACTATTGTCTCAGAAATGGGAGAAAACAGTGTTTTCCGCCTTACCCAGGCCAAGAACATAAAAGACTTAGGATTAGCTGCGGGAACCCTCTCTAGCTAATGGAGACATTTTCATTCCCGAGCTTACAAAAAGGTTCCCTTTATTATATTGGACTAGATATGGGGGTCAGTCCCTGCATGATTCCTGTGAATCCCTTCTGAATTTGCAACCCATAGCAGTTAGTGTGAGCAGTTAATGTGTGTAGATGGAGGGGAGAATCAAGGCACAGTATAGCAGCTTTAAAGTAAACTCCATTTCCTGTGAAGGAAATAAGAAATAGCATGGCATATAGACATTTTAAAGATCCCTTCCAGCATAGTCTCCTCCAATAGGGTTGTATCCAACAAAGTCATCCTAGCATATTTCTTCATTGCAGGGGGTTGGACTAGATGATCTACAGGGTCCCTTCCAACTCTATGGTTCTATGATTAGTACAAGGATTTCTGTTTTCGCAGCAGGTCTTCCCCTCCCCCTCCCCCAATCTCTTCTGAGGGTTTCCCCAAACCTCCAGAACAGATAGGTGGTGTATGGGAGCACAGGAGAGAGGCGGGAGAGAGGAAATTCCATTCTATAGGTGAAAGTCCTTGTGCTAACAGGACAGTTTCACCAAAAAAATATCCAGTGTTATTCTCAGCAGGCTCTCCAAAACCTCCATGTTTCCAATAATTTTTGTTTTCAAGTGATTGCAAAGAGTTCTGGAGTTTGTGTTGGTAGGTAGATGATTGACCACCATTGCACTCAGGTACATGTTAGTCGCAAAGGAATGATCCAGGAAGGTTTTTCCATGGTTTCTTAAATTTCCCAGCTCCTGCCCTAGGAGCAGTCTGAGAGAGAGAATAGATGCCCAAACCCAGTCTTGGCTTAGAATGGCCCAAACTTCATTGGATACTGCTAGAGTAACAGAGAAACAGATTTCACTCTGAGAGCTCATCCATTCTTTCAAAGGATGGAAATGCTGAGGTATGTGTTGAGCAATTAATTAGACAGGAAAGATACAGCACCACAGAAGCCACAGGGCAGTCGGATGGAAATTGCAAAATTCATGTAAAGTGCTAACAGGATACTCAAACCTGAGGTCTCTTCCAGACTGTTGCTTTTTTGCAGCAGGGTTTCATTGCATACAGCAAGTTCAGGTTGCCAAATTAAAGTGGATTTGGACAACAAATATGCTCCCCCCCCCCAAAAAAAAGACTTAAGGAGGATGATGGCAAAATGCATGGGGAAGTGTGCTTGATAGAATATAACACAACCTCCGTGCAAATAAATCAGGATGAGTTCTCAGCAACTGATGTTGGATAACCTTCCCACAAACAAATCAAGAAGGAACAGGTTGAGTAGTAATCAACAAAGTCTTACACAGAGTAGACCTACTGAAATTAATGACCATGACTAAGACCCTGCCTACACCATACCTTTAAACAGTCATAACTTCCCCCAAATAATTCTGGGAACTGTAGTTTGCTAAGGGTGCTGAGAGTTGTACGATACCCCTATTCCCCTCTCAGAGCTATAATTCCCAGAGTTCCCTGGGAAGAGGGATATGTGATGTTCTGTTGTTGTGTTTTTGTAAACCCTGTTGGAAGCTGCCCAGAGTGGCTGGGGCAACCCAGTGAGATGGGCAAGGTACAAAAATAAATCCTTGTTGTTATTATTATTGCTGTTGCTGCTGTTTTTAATTGTTCAGCCACTCTGGTAACCGTTGCTCTGCAGGGGCAATAGGAGTCACCTAAAAATTCTCAGCACTCTTAACAAATGACAGCTCTCAGACTTATTTGAGGGGAACCAATTTAAAGTGGTTATAACAGTGCTTTAAATGTCTAGTATAGATGGAGCCTAAACACTCAATAGGAGAGTGAGACTTAGCTGACTACCACCCATTGCCTGGGTGGGTGGAGCCAAAGATACAGGTCACTGTTTAGGTTGACCATCTCTCAGACATCTTACTATGGGAGTTGTAGTCCTAACAACCTCTGGACGATTCCAGGCTGATCAACTCCTGCTTGCATGATGGGGAATAGAGAAGAGTCCCACCTCCAACATCACCTGATGCTTCGGAATACCAGTTGCTGGAAGCCACAAATAGGGAGAGTACCGCTGAGCTCTGGTTTGGCTTGTGGGCTTCCCATAGGCATCCAATCAGCCCCTGTGAGAACAGGATGCTGGACTAGATTTGCTGCTGGCCTGATTCAGCAGGACTCTCTTATGTTCTAAGCCAATTTTCACCGCAACACGTTAAGGCTGCAGTGTGCAAAAGACTTAGTCTGGGCTTGTTCCCAAAGCAATTTCCCTGGTCTTGCCTGAGTGGCTTGAAGACTTGCCCTTAATTCTCCCCACTCCAAGAGGGAAATGTACCATGATGTGCTTCAGTCAGCTTACTGCAATGCTTATGTGAACAACTTTCAAACTAAGAGCCGAAAGGAAGATCAAATGAAGGGAATGTGTCAAGAGCCACCGACAATTTTACACTTGCAATTTTACACTTGCAGTTCTCTGCTCTCCTCCCTACAGTTCCTCATCTGCTCTTGTGTGGCCTAATTATGTAGGCATATCTTTCCCCTCTCTGATCCAGCCCTGCAGCCTGGCCCTGCCTACACCAAAAAATTTAGGGTTCGATCCTGCCCTTCTTTTTTATGTGAATCGTTGAAAATCCACCTGCATGAGCAAATCAAAGAAGGATGTGGCCCTTTCTATGAGTGGTGGCCTGGAGAGAGTAAACGACATGTTCTTTGTATTTAAATCACTCTTGGAACGTACTGCCTGACATTACTCAGCCATAATAAGCCTTTTGCTGCAATGGATGCTGCAGTACACGCCATGCCAGACTGAATCCTCCCTGTTCGTTTGTGCTGTTTAGTGCTACGCTGGCACAAATTTGAATCTGCCTGCTCCCATTGTCTTAGTTGGGAGGTACAGGGGAGCAGTTCAAAGATGATGACTCCTTGCAACAATAGTTTGGGGATGTTTAGAAAGTGACAGGACGATGCAGTCAAGGAATGAGACCCTGTGGAATTGACAGAGCGGTGAGCTAAGCTACAAGGATTAGAGGGAGCTCAACTCGTATGTCTCTATGGAAGAAATGTTCAGTATGAACCTCCCCAGCAGATAGAGAAGGTTTCTCCCCCTCTCCCCTCCATATTCTATTTTGAAACTGGTTGTATTACTAGCATGCTTTGTTGGGGTAAATTTAGCCATCAAAATAAATACAAAATTGGCAAAAGATCTGCTTGATTTTTAACTACCCACTAAGAGATGGCAGCCCGATATTCAGTTAAAACATTCAGTCCTCTATATTCATGAAGCTACAAGAGTGACCCTATCCAAATTACTGGCCAAAATCCAGTGCAGAATTAAACACACCTGAGGCCACTGGATCTGTGTTGGCTTGTGGCCAGTTCTGGTGCAGTGTAGCAGTTAGTGCAGGGTGGGAAAGCTTTTTCAGCCTGAGGTCCAAATTCCCTTCTGGACAGCTTTCCGAATGCCAGAAGTTTGTCAGAGGGAAAAGTGAGTGGAGCAATGGGTGGACTGTCAACCTTTGTACAGTAGGCTAGTTTCTGCAGATGTACCACTCTATCCCTCATCCTGGGGAGAGTGGGGGTGGCTAGGAAGGAGGTGAGGAATAGAGAGAACCACAAGGGCCTGATCAAGAGCATGAAGGGCCACACCCAGCCCTTGGATCTCAGGTTCCCCACCCCTAGGCTAGAGTATTTGAACTTGAGTTCCAAATTTCTTTTAAGATATGAATCTCATTTGGTAATTTGGACTAATCATTATCTCTCAGCCTAACCCCTGAAGGACCAGGTGTGCAGCCTGGGAGTCATTTTGGACTCACAGCTGTCCATGGAGGCACAGGTCAAATCTGTGTCCAGGGCAGCTGTGTACCAGCTCCATCTGGTACGTAGGCTGAGACACTATCTGCCTGCGGACTGTCTCGCCAGAGTGGTGCATGCTCTGGTTATCTCCCGCTTGGACTACTGCAATGCACTCTACGTGGGGCTACCTTTGAAGGTGACTCGGAAACTACAACTAATCCAGAATGCGGCAGCTAGACTGGTGACTGGGAGCGGCCGCCGAGACCATATAACACCGGTCTTGAAAGACCTACATTGGCTCCCAGTATGTTTCCGAGCACAATTCAAAGTGTTGGTGCTGACCTTTAAAGCCCTAAACGGCCTCGGTCCAGTATACCTGAAGGAGCGTCTCCACCCCCATCATTCTGCCCGGACGCTGAGGTCCAGCGCCGAGGGCCTTCTGGCGGTTCCCTCATTGTGAGAAGCAAAGCTACAGGGAACCAGGCAGAGGGCCTTCTCGGTAGTGGCGCCTGGCCTGTGGAATGCCCTTCCAGCAGATGTCAAAGCGATAAACAACTACCTGACATTCAGAAGACATCTTAAGGCAGCCCTGTTCAGGGAAGTTTTTAACGTGTGATATTTTACTGTATTTTTGGTTTTTATGGAAGCCGCCCAGAGTGGCTGGGGAGGCCCAGCCAGATGGGCGGGGTATAAATAATAAATAATAAATTATAAATTATTATTATTATTATTATTATTATTATTATTATTATTATTATTATTATAAAAAAATAAGGGGGAACCATGTATATTACCTTCTGTTCAGGGAAAGTGGATTATAAATGTATGTGGCTCTGAGGGTGCTCTTCTGCTGGGTTCTAAAACCAACAATGCAAGTGTGATGGTGAGCAAAAACACGTAAGTGTTTAAACAAGCATTTTCTTGCAGTTTTGCCTTTTTTTGTTTGTCTGAGATGCAGTTTTGTGACAGCACCATGATGCTGGAGCAGGGAGGGGGAGAATAGGACTTGATTCATGGTGTACTTCTCAGTGTCACAACATCCAAGGGTCTCACAGGCATCAGTGAATTGATCTTCACACGTCTTAATTTGAAGACAAGATAGCAAAGACACAGAACAGTTTAGAAAGCGATGTAAAAGAGAGAGGAAGAAACAACTGCCACTTCTGAGTCCCATTTTACGGAATGTGTTTCTACCACAAATTGATTGCAAGAGCAAAATCTTGGGTTGTGCAGAAGGCAGGAGTAAAAGCATTTCAGAGGCACTGAGATAGCATTGAAAACTTTCCCTGAATGTCACCTGGTGTAGTGCATACAGTGGATAATCATAGAAAAGCAAATAAATGCTTTTCTAAGTTCCAAGATTGCATCTGTTCTGAAATGAGAGTTTCCCATTGTCCAGGAACCTTTGAAAAGAAGCAGAAGGAGCTCATGTTCAGTACGGAATAAAACATCAGTCATCCATGATTTGATCATGGATGAAGGGACTAACCAGGCATATATAACCAAAACAGGGTGCATGGCCTGGGTGGCGCTATGCTAACCCAGCTGTGCCCACCCAGGTACTTGATGTAGCGCCACTGCAAGTCAGGGGGAAAGGGCATTGTATCACTATCATTCACAAAAATTCCATCTCCCTTGCCAGGAGAATGACCCACACTGTATGGGTTCAAGGGAATGCTTGTCATGTTGGGCCACAGAGAGAGAATGGAGATATTGTTAGCATATTTTTCATCCTGCTGCACTACAACCTATCCAGCTGTGCTGGTGAAGGTAACTTGGACATGTCATGGGCCAGGAGTCAGCTTCACCTGCTGAACAGCAGCCTGAAGGGGGAGAAGGCAGAATAACTCCACCTGCAGCTGATCAGCCTTCAAGGTAAGGAGGAGATGTGAACCAGCTAGCTTCAGCCTTCTTAAACTGAGCTCTCAGTAGCAGATAGATACTGGAAACAATGCCTGTGGTTCCTGGCCCCTTGGCTCTGCAATTATCTGAATTCCCTGACCTCTGGACTGTCTCATGCTGTATGTGGATTCTCAGGCAAGTGTTCCTCAGAGACTCGTAGCCCCTGCTTGCTTGGCAATGGGATGGGACCATGACAGGATGTGGTGTTGGAGACCCCCTTCATTGTGTGATAGATTTCGATATTGGTATCTGAAGAAGTGTGCATGCACACGAAAGCTCATACCAATAACTGACTTAGTTGGTCTTTAAGGTGCTACTGGAAGGAATTTTTTTTGTTTTGACTATGGCAGACCAACACGGCTACCTATCTGTAATTCGATATTTCTGTGGGTGTGCTCTGGGTACAGCTAATGTTAGCCACTGCCCTATATCAGGAGTAGGCAACAGGTGTTGCGGACTGCAAGCTCTGATCAGTCCTAGTCACCATGGCCTAGGATGACTGGAATTGCAGCCCAAAACATAGAGTACTGTGGTGGCTACTCCTGTCTCATATATTCTGAAAGTCTGGGTTAAGACTGTTTATATTAATGCTTTAGTGTTTCTACAAATACAAAATCATTATCATAATTTCAATTTGTTTGATGCCTGGTGCTAAAAAATTGCAGCACAAAAATCCACCCAATACAAGGCATGCAAAAGATTGAAACAGCAGCATTCGTTGAAGATGATCACACGCTCAGTCTAAAAATGACAAACTCCCAACTACCCCCAACAGATATATATGATCATGATCATAAAAAAACAACAACCAACTGTGATGTCCCCAGAACAGCCAAGAGGATAACAGGCAAATCTCTGGAAGAAGAGGAAAGTCTTCACCTAGCATAGGGAATATATTTTTAAGTTGAAAAAAGCAGCAGAGCTGGAAGACTAGTTTCTTTTTGGGCCAGATGCCAATTGGCTACCAGTATTGCCCATCTTTAAGACCAGCATCTGTTCGTAGAATCAAATTAATGTGCATCCATCAGATAATTGACATTAAACAGCCCCACATTTCTAGGGAGTGTCATCTGAACTAAAAATGATTGAATTACCTTCTACATTAGCTATGTGGGGGTTTGGGGGTGGGTTTGAAGGATAAGACAAAAAAGGTGAACTTAGGTTCAATTCATACTGTAATTGGTGCAAGTGTGGATGCTACTTTCTCCTAGTCCAGATCCATCTTGCCCCAGTGAAATCCTAAAGGAATCTTGTGGGAGGCTAAAGCTACTTCCGGATAAAATATGTGTCTCTCTATGTATGTTGGAGGGAGAGAACTACACTTGCCACCCTAAGCTCCTTGAATCAAGGTCATGATATAGATATAATAAATGAGAGATAATTGGAAATTGCAGAGTATGGAGAAAATGAAGGATAAAGTGCGAGACTGGTTACACTACGCTCAGATTAAAGAAATTTTTAAAAGTGACAAAAAGTTAGGATTCCAGGCGGAGAAATCGAAGTTGGAAACAGAATTGTTAAAACCTAAGACTAAGGTACTTTCAAGAATGTATAACTTGCTGTTGAAATGGAACACACAAGACGAAATGGTTAAGTCGGCTATGATAAAATGGGCTCAGGATATTGGGCATAACATTATGTTTGAGGACTGGGAAAGGTTGTGGACCACTGGGCTGAACTTTACTGCATGTAATGCTTTGAAAGAAAATGTAATGAAAATGATATACAGATGGTACATGACCCCGGTTAAACTTGCCAAAATATACCATTCGTCTGATAACAAATGTTGGAAATGTAAAGAAAATGAAGGAACATTCTTTCACTTCTGGTGGACTTGCCCTAAAGTGAAGGCCTTCTGGGAAATGATATACAATGAGTTGAAAAAAGTATTTAAGTATACCTTTACCAAGAAACCAGAGGCCTTTCTTCTGGGCATTGTCGACCAGAAGGTGTTAAAGAAAGATAGAACATTTTTCATGTATGCAACAACAGCAGCAAGGATACTACTCGCCAAGAACTGGAAAACCCAAGATCTACCCACACTGGAAGAATGGCAGATGCAACTGATGGACTATATGCAACTGGCGGAGATGACTGGCAGAATCCGAGACCTGGGAGAAGAAAGGATTGAAGAAGACTGGAAGAAGTTCAAGACTTATTTACAGAAATATTGTGATTTAATGGAATGTTAAGAAGGATGCTTGGTTATAAATAATTGGCCATCATTAAAATAGTTTAGAATTTGATGATAAGAGAGATTAAGAGAAACAAATTTGTAGGGGAATTATTTTATTGTATTTAAATAAGCGATTACAAACTTGGAAATAAGATGATAAATTGCTGGACGAAAATTTATTAATGATGCAAATGGGAGCGGGAGACGTGAGGAAGTTCAAGGATGTTATGAAATTTTGTTAAAACAAAACAACATTGTTTATTATTATTGTATTTTTTTTTCTTTCTAAAAACTTCAATAAATATCTTTTAAAAAAAAATAGATATAATAAATGAACAAGCATTTCCAATGTAAATGCTGCAGGTAACCTGGCTAGTGTATTCTTCTAGCATTTTGTGCTATTGCAGATTTCTTACACAGCATACAATGGAGACAGGCTGCTGAGTTAGATGGCGCATGTGACTGTTCCTATGTGATAGGAGCAGCGATATTTCTTAGGTGTGCAGTCAGCAACCTTCCATTGCTGGCAATGGTAAGGGGAAGCACCTTGTGTGCTTAGGAAGTGCTGTCTGCCACAGCCTGCAAGCAAAGGATTTTTGGTGTGGGTGGAGGTTGCCTCTGGATTCAAACCTAAAAATATATATTTGTACTTAGTGCCCATGCCTTCTATATGATATGAATGAGCCTTTGTGGAAGTTGAGCAAGCATTTATGGGCCTCTCCAGCTTTGTTGTTGTTGTTTAGTCGTTTAGTCGTGTCCTACTCTTTGTGACCCCATGGAGCAGAGCACGCCAGGCACTCCTGTCTTCCACTGCCTCCCGCAGTTTGGTCAAACTCAAGCTGGGAGCTTTGAGAACACTGTCCAACCATCTCGTCCTCTGTCGTCCCCTTCTCCTTGTGCCCTCCATCTTTCCCAACATCACGGTCTTTTCCAGGGAGTCTTCTCTTCTCATGAGGTAGCCAAAGTATTGGTGCCTCAGCTTCACAATCTGTCCTTCCAGTGAGCACTCAGGGCTGATTTCCTTAAGAATGGATACATTTGATCTTCTTGCAGTCCATGGGACTCTCAAAAGTCTCCTCCAGCACCATAATTCAAAAGCATCAATTCTTTGGCAATCAGTCTTCTTTATGGTCCAGCTCTCACTTCCATACATCTCCAGCTTACACATGGGCAAATCACCAGGAGAAAGCTAGCAAGTGGGCAAGAAACTCAAAGATGTCTAAAGCAGGCACGTCCAACTCCCAAGAGACTGTGATCTACTCCCAGTATAAAAAAACTGGCAGTGATCTACCCATTGTCATTGGAGGGAGGAGGAAGGTGGGTGGGGTGGGTTGTTGAGCTTTTTAGGGGGAGGATTCCACAGAGTTTTTGAGCTTTTTTTTAAGTTAACTTTTTGTACACTTTAACCTACTGGCTGGACATGCCTGGTCTAAAGCAATCCCTTTTAGACATATCTAGAAGGATCCCTCCTAGCCAGGTAGCATAATCCATCTGCAGTCCATCCCTTCTTTAGATGGGTGCAGCTTACTTCACAGTATGGTACTGCATTTTTTGGGGGGGGGCGGGCTCCTTCTATACCTTCTGTAGAGTGGGTCCCTGGACTTTTGCCCCAAAGTCTTGCCCTGAGGGCACCACTGTCACTATTATTATTACTAGACTGGTAGCAAAATAAAAATAGACCTCAGCTAGATGGTGGTCTGGTTTTGGATCTGAGCTTTCTGGTTCTCAGACAGCAAGAGGCGATGCCCAGCTGCGTTCAGCCCCTGTTGCAGGAACCAAACTGATTGCCAAGTCAGAGCGATGACCTTTCACAGCAGCCGGCTCCCCACAGGGCTGGGAGGATGGAGCGGAGGCCAGTGGCTGCAGCTGCCAACTCTGCAGCTCCTCACTTTCTTCACTCCCTTCTGCGGTGCAGTTTGTCATTCAGTCAACGGAAAGCTCCCCTTTGCATTGGTGGAGAGAGGGAAAGGAAGGTGTGTGTGTGTGTGTGTGCATGTGAGGGAGCAGGGAGCTATGACTCAGCGATGCGTAGTCCCAAGGAAATTAGCAGCTGAACTGCCTCTAATTAAAACTGTGCCCGGTAAATTCACTGGACTGGATCAGACATGCTGCTCTATGTCTTCCCTCGCTCTGAAAATAAAAGTGCTGAGGAATGCCTCATACACAATGCCACATAAATGTTAATAGGAAAACCCGTTGCTTGGGTAATGTGCACATTACACACATCGTTCGGGAATTGCGCTTGGTGGAACGGCAAGCGGGGGACTGATGAAAGTCTTCTTTCATTAGCCTGGCTCGGATAACATTTGGTCCAAACCTTAAGCCCACATAGGTTAGCTAATGTGGGTGTTAGCTGGTTAAATATAAGTAATGAATTTTAAGAAACAGTCATTCACACGGCAACCAAGCACATTGCCTCTTTCCCCTCCCTCTTCCCAGGTAGTTTTGATTTGGGCTCCCCAGGTGTGCGTCAAAACTTAGCTGTGATAGTTGAGTATGTGTAGCCTGGATAGAAGGAGGCTTAGAAGAGATATGATTGCCTTTTTCTAATATCTAAAGGGGTGCTGCATGGAAGATGGAACATAAACAGGATTGCCATATGTCCTCTTTTTCCAGGACATGCCCTCTATTTCATGGGTAGAGTCGTTGTGGTGATCCATAGTTAAAAGTAGAAATCGTGTCCTCTTTTTTGCTCTTCAAAATATGGCAATGCTAGCAAGCTTGTTTTTTCCTGCTCCAGAGGGTAAGACCCAAACCAATGGATTCAAGTCACAAGAAAGGAGATTCCAACTAAACATCAGGAATAATTTTCTGACAGTAAGAGACGTTAAACACTGGAACTGACTCCCTTCGAAGGTGGTGGATTTTACTTCCTTGGAGGTTTTTAAGGAGAGTTTGGATGGCCATTTTCCATGGATGCCTTAGAGGAGATTCCTGCATTGCAGGGGGTTGGACTAGTTGAATCTCGGGCACCGTTCCATGTTTTTATGACTGTTGCAACATGGAAGACAGGGCTATTTCTTAATCGTATTGTTGCAAAGTGAAAGACATTCATTTATTCAAATACATTTATAAGCAGCCTTTATGAGTCAAAATAAAACATAAGTGCAACATAAAACAATAAAACCATAAAATACCATAAATATAATAAAAACAAGCAGTATAGTACTCCATTAATAAAATCAGCAATATAATACATAAACCTCCCACGCACAGTGCAGTCCATCAACCCTAAAGTTGGCAGAGTGGCATTTAGTAGGACATCTGATGGATAGAGCCACCAGGAATAGGTGAGCTTTCAAGGTTTTACTGAAATTCATGAACTGTTGTCATTTTTAGGAGCTCAGCTGCTGCTGCTGCTAAGGAAATGCAACATCATGGGGTTACTCTTTCTCTTGTGCCCACTAACTCTGCAGCACTGGCAAATGCAAGAAGAGCCCAACTCAACAATCCCATAATTCTATTACTAATTTGTTGCCTAAAACATAGGAAGGTGGGAGCAGGCCAGTTTCTCAATGTTGTACCTGAACTTTTTGCAAGGTTCTACAAGGGCTCCAGGCTTGCTTTTTAAATAGTAACAATGAAATCTGGGCTACATGACTCATCTGTGAAGTTTGGGGTGGGATTTCCCCTGCTTGCGCCATCCCTACAAACACCCATGACTGCATGGAGAGAAGCCAGTCCATGGAATCAGCTTCCACGTGGCTTCCATGCCTTGAGAGAACCTCCCATTTCTTTCATCTTTCTGTGAGTTATTAGGGGTCTTGAACTTGAGATTATTGTGATCTCAATGTCTGGGCCAACATGGTAGCTTGTGTGAAGCAGGGAACCTGCCCTTTTCTGTGAAAGTTCTTGCTCAAATTTAGAAGGAGTTGTGGTCAGCAAGGTGGGCAGGATGAAATTGCTTACCTGGCTTCCAAACACTGAGCACTGCTGTTGGTTGCCAAGATATAGATGGGGAAGGGCGAAGCGGCAGGGAGCTTGGCTTGGTGCAGACCTGGCAACAAGCATGTCTGTTGGCTGCGCCACCATGGCTGCACCTCACCAAACTCCCAGCACCTCTTCTTTCCCCCTCCTGGTAACCAACACCACATGACCCGGAAGCTGTAGGCCGGCTCCCTCGGCCAATAAAGCAAGATGAATGCCGCAACCCCAGAGTCGGTCACGACTGGATCTAATGGTCAGGAGTCCTTTTACCTTTAGCTAGTCATCGCCAAAGTGACAGAGAAGGATCTCAGGAATGTTGTTTTCTGTCCTTCAACTCTGAACACAGGTAGCAAGTATCTCGGCCCAGACCCTGCGCTCTTACTATCTTTCTCATCTCTTTTCAAGTGCTCTTAGAGCTCATTAGAGGACAAAATGATGAGCGAAGGGAGGGAAGACACTTGCCACATGGGAACCTAGTGTTCTGTAACCAGATGAACTGATAACAAGAAACAATCTTTTCTTGCTTTATTGTTAAATTAGAAATGACTCTCCTTGAAGGGTCTATGAAATTTTTTGGAACATTGCAATAAGGCTTAATAAAAAATTTAAAGCAAAGAGATTTAGAAAAAGGGGAAGAAGAGAGATTGGTGGAACATCCATTTGCTGATTGCTTTGAAAATGCCTTAAAATGCTGTTTTCATTACAATGGAATGGAACTCTCTGCATGACAGTATGTTTCAGCTGCCAGTGAGAATAATTTCACCAGCGTAAGCATAGATGTTTAGGGTATCTTTCAAGCTTGTTGGTAGTTTTGTTGCTCCCTGTAAAAAGTCATTGCAGTGAGCTGAACAATGCTTTTGAATAGTATAAATCTTTGCATTCAATTTTACCCAGAGAAGCAGCTATTTGCAGAAGCTGAAAATCTAATTAAGTTCTGTGACAACTGAGCATCATCCTGTTGTCTAGAATCAATGAAGGTAACTCTGCAAAAGCCATAATATCCAGCCATACAAGGTCTGAACTGGTTAAGCTTTGCTTTTAGGGTCCAGAACACATTGGTGGTGACATTTTTTGTACAGAGTATTCATCTGAATTTGCCCCTGTGGATTGTGTGGTTGCCTTGTATATTAATTTATCACTCAAACATTTAGACTGCTTTTCATTACATAGTAATCACAGAGCAGTTTTCATCAAAGTATAAAACGATGTATTATACCAGATAAAGCAAGACAATAAAATGCAAAATCGATTGTAAAACTATCACAAACAAACACTAGAATGTTAGGCAACCAATTAAATTTATCTAAAAGCCAGAGAGTCCAAGAATGTTTAAATCAGCAATCCTGTTAGTTGTGGCTATCCACATTGCAGTGGTAGGATCTTCCCTGGTCAGGGTGCCGCCACACAGAAGGCCCTACGCCTTTCCAACACACAACAGGCCACACAATAAGTCCCTCCCCTGCCAACCACACATGAATCATATGTTGCTTGTGGTCACTGTATGTACAAGAGTGGTGAATTTCCACTTTAAAGAGAAGATTGCAATTGTTTGAAAAGCCTGAGTTTAATTACATTGTGACTGAATTCAAGGTTGGTTAACACAGGATGAACTGTCCACAATATCTGAAGCTGCCCAGGGATCACAAAGACATACCTAGGGTTAGAGAAAGAAGAGTCTTGCTGCTCTCTAGTTTGGTGGCTATGGCCTTTGGATAAGTTTATGAAGGATCTGGACCCAATGAACAGGCTGGGCATCTAAACACCTGCTTTCTTTGGCTTACCCAGTGACCTCTAGGGATCAGGACTGGACACCAGGGATATCACAAGGACTTATTAAAATTATATTTACTGGAGCATGTTGAAACTCATTGAGATAAGATAGAAAATAAACTACAAATGCTATATTTCTTTTTAAAAAATCATTTAGGAGGAAGAATCTCTTGTCTTTTCCCATTTTGTGGAACAGTAATTGAGTGTTATTTTGTTGTTATTAAACCGCACAACATGATTTTTTAAAAAATGCAAGTGGTTTTATTATAACTACTGCAGGAGACCAATTCTACTGCAAGGACAACCAGCTTATTATTGAAGTGACACTCCTCTCATAATGTCTGAGCTGGCTGAAAGATTATAGCCTGTAATTGTAATTGCCCTTTCAGTCAGGGCCACGAAGAAACGTAAATTTATTTGCTTGTGTGCTGAGGTGTCCTTGAACGAAATGCCTCCCTGTTACTGTGGGGAGCCCCTGCATCTCTGAAGCATAGAGGAAGCTGGAGAAGTTCCTGGGGGAAGAGTGAGCAGCTGGCAGTAGTTAAGGTGATGGATAGCCATTCAGCCAATGTTCAGTGCTTTTGTGCTCTATCAATCAGAGCCTGTTGTTGGGTACAATTAAGATGATGGTGATGCCTTCTCAGTGCTACTGAAGTCCGAGATGCTCCCCATGCCACACTATTTCTGGGATTCCTTCCAGATTGTTTGGATCCACTGAAGAAAGCAACAGGAGGTGGCATAGTGCGGCAGTGATGCTCACCTGACGTCCTGACAGCTGAGTCACTGCTGCTTATCGGATGCAGAGGGAGGGGGCGAGGCAGTGTGGAGGTCAGCGCAGTGGACATGCACTGGCAGAACCAATCCCGTACTACTTCATGTGTGTTTGCACTGCACTTGCCTCCCTGACATATTGCCCCTCCCTCTCTCCTTCTCGCTAAGCAGCAGCAACACAGCTGCTGGGAGATCAGGTGAAGCCACCACCACACCATGCTTTCCACCATTGTAAGGAAGGAACTATTTAGTCATCAGCAAGGTTCGAATTAACAAGGGGCAGTCTAGAACCAGGGAGGTTCATCTGGCACCTTCATTATACATCTTTAGGCGTCAGGCCAGTGAGAGCCAGTGTGGTGTAGTGGTTAAGAACGATAGACTCGTAATCTGGGGAACCTGGTTCCTGTCCCCGCTCCTCCACCTCTAGCTGCTGGGTGATCTTGGGCTACTCACACTTCTCTGAAGTCTCTCAGCCCCACTCACCTCACAGAGTGTTTGTTGTGAGGAGGGAAGGGAAAGGAGAATGTTAGCCGCTTTGAGACTCCTTCAGGTAGTGATAAAGCAGGATATCAAATCCAAACTCCTCTTCTTCTTCAGGCAAAAGCGTTCCTCCTCAACCAGGCCTTTGGCTGATTAGTATTCTACAGCCTTTTAAATGTGTGGGAAGGGTTTTTATTGTTTTATTTATTTGTGCTTTTATATTGTATTTTTATATTGTGAACCACCCTAAGATCTTTGGATGAACGGTGGTATACAAATTTAACAAAAACAGCAACAATAAAGACATGTGGCTCAGGGTTCACATGTTTAGAGGCCTCAACATCTCCAAAGGGGAAAAGTCCTGTGGAAACTAGCTCCTTGGCCTAGCTCCAAGACAGGGTCTGGTTAGGGGCCTAATTTGTATCGCCTTTGCTAGTTCTGTGTGGCATTACTGGGAACAACTGAAAATGAACGTTGCTTAGCGAAAGTAGTCAAGCAGAGCCTTGCGAAATCAGACCAAAGGTCCATCTTGCTGGGCATCCTATTTCCAACAGGTCAGCAAGCAGCAATGGTCTTCTTGGGTTGGGTCCCAATGGATGCCAGTGAGCAAGCAGCACTCTGTAAATGATAGCCTTAGCAAGGTGTGGTGGTCTGCTGCAAGACTAACTGCTGCAGTTGGTGAAGTTACAGCTGCCCGACCCCTACATTTCCCCAAAATGCCTTGATTGGGTATCAAAGTGACAATGGCAGTGAACTCAACCAATCAGACACCTATCTTTTAGAGCATGGAACGCAGACAGTTTCCAGTACAAAATGACTGAGCCAGTGTAGTGTAGTGGTTAAGAGCGGTGGACTCGTAATCTGGGGAACCGGGTTCATGTCTCCGCTCCTCCACATGCAGCTGCTGGGTGACGTTGGGCTAGTCACACTTCTCTGAAGTCTCTCAGCCCCACTCATCTCACCGAGTGTTTGTTGTGGGGGAGGAAGGGAAAGGAGAATGTTAGCCGCTTTGAGACTCCTTCGGGTAGTGATAAAGCGGAATATCAAATCCAAACTACTACTACTACTACTACTACTACTACTATTCTTCTCCTCCTCCTCCTCCTCCTCCTCCTCCTCCTCCTCCTCCTCCTCCTTCTTCTTCTTCTTCTTCTTCTTCTTCTTCTTCATAGAATCATAGAGTTGGAAGAGACCACAAGGGCCATCGAGTCCAACCCCCCTTCTTCTTCTTCTTCTTCTTCTTCTTCTTCTTCTTCTTCTTCTTCTTCTTCTTCTTCTTCTTCTTCTCTGGTTCTCAGTACTAAGCAACTTGGAATACGAAAATGCTCCTGCTCTGGAATCTATAGCTTGTAACATGCACTTATTTATTTATTGCAATTATATGTGGAATATCTCTTGCATCCATAGCCAAGTCCCATCTCCTTCAACCTTGTGTGAGCTAATGAAATGTTGCATGCAGATAATCAAGTATACCGTAGTCATTATTTTAAACAGCCTTCTGGCCTCCGCATCCTGGGGACTTTTTGACTGAGAAACATGGTCGCATCTCAGCCCGCTAATGTCTCCCATTGTCCCTCATGTGATGCTTACATGAAGTTAATCCATCCATTGCAAAGGAATTATTAGCTGAGCTTGACCTCTGGTCTCAGTGGTCTGCCAGGAAATAAATGGTGCTTCTCTTCAATGTGCTTCAGCATTCCTCACTATCCAACCATTCATGTTAAGCTTTCCTCCTGACTTCGCTATATTACTGCAGAACATTGGATGGATGCCGTCTGATGTACAATGACAAAAATCCCAAACTGACTTTGAGATCTTGTATCTCAAAATTGAATAATGAATTATTATTATTTATTGCTGCTGCTACTACTATTATTACCAGTGCTTTTTCCTGGGAGGATGCAGGGATACGCATACCCCTAAACATTTTGTGACTCTTTGCACTTTTGTCCATTTACTGTATTTATTTTCCCCAATTTGAACTATAAAATGCTGATTTTCTTGTGACAAAATGAGAGTATCCCTAAACATTTTTTAGAAAAAAAGCACTGATTATTATTATTACCATGTTATGACATTGTAGTGCTAAGTAATTGTCCCACACACTCTCCAAAACTACTCTGGAAGATTGGGGAACCCTCAGAAAAGATTTAGGGGGTGCAGAGCACTCCATTGCGCAAGTGGAAATCCTTGCTCTGGTGGGATGGTACTTAGTTCTGCTTTGGATACAAGCCCTTGTTATGGTTATCATCTTACTTCTTCCTACAAATTGTTTTCAGCAATCACTTCACCACTTGTTCAGAGATTATTTGATCCATCTGAGCAATCAAAACATTGACACTATAGCGTTCTTCACAGGTTACCATTTTTAGGTGCATGATTTTAGATGGCTTTTAAAAAAGATTACAGTTGTACCTTGGGTTACAGACGCTTCAGGTTACAGACTCCGCTAACCCAGAAATAGTACTACGGGTTAAGAACTTTGCTTCAGGATGAGAACAGAAATCGCGGCAGCAGTGGGAGCCCCCATTAGCTAAAGTGGTGCTTCAGGTTAAGAACAGTTTCAGGTTAAGAACGGACCTCCAGAACGAATTAAGTTCTTAACCCCAGGTACCACTGTATAGACAAATTCATGGAACAGAAGACCATCGGTGGCTAACTGTCCATGATGGCTATGTTCTGCCTCCACAATTGGAGGTAATAAAGTTTCTGAATTCCAGTTGCTGGACACCACAGGCAGGGAGAGTGCTCTCATGCTTGGATCCTGTTTGCGGGTTTCCCACGGGCATCTGGCTAGCCACTGTGAGAATATGATGCTGGACTAGATGAGCCATTGATCTGTTCCAGCGGGCTCTCCTGTTCCTCACTTCTCTGTTTATGCTTGGTTGTAGCAACTGTTGTATTTGGCCTTCAGATCTGGAAATCTGTAACGGTCAGAAGAAGTTAACTTTATCCCAATCAGCCTGAAAGTTGGAGTCAGTGTTTGCCAGATTCAATAGAAGACAAGTTCTGCCAAACTTTATCATAAAAGGCCGAATGTATACAAAAGCAGCTTCTCTTATTACAGTACTAGGAAGGTATATTGACCAGATTTCTCCCTGGTGTTTTGAAAAGCTTCTGAGTTGCAGGGGCTTGGATCTGCCTATGGCCGAAGCCCTTGCTCCTGTTTTTTTGTGTCCCAAAGTAACCATCTGCTTGTCTCAAAGGCCCCACTTTTGCATAATTCGATTCTAATAAGCCTGCTTTGCTGGGCCTGGATTCTGGGGCCTGGCATTGTGGGTGGAACTGTCGGAACAGATGCAGGCAATGTGATAGGGCCACAGCCCAGGCCAAGCTGTTCCCCTTACCCATTCAGAAACGCCTGCTTATAAGCTTGCATGTCAATACGTACCCCAAAGGAATAAGCTTTTGAATGGGACAGCACCTATAGCTGTATCCAAAAGAAACAACAGAAGCTTATGATGCTGCTACAGTTCAGTCCTGCTCCACTTTCAGCAGATGATCTCACATGCACCTACAAACCCATTGGATTCTGTTTGTTAATGTTTACTCTGCAAATTGCCTGTATTCTAAAACGTGGGGTGGGTGGTGCATCTGTAGTGCTGCTGTCGGTCTCCTCTCTTTGCAGAGACTGTGCCTGATTGCAGATTTGCAGACATCTGCTTCACTGAGCAACTGCCACAGAAACATTAATAACTCTAGGAGTACTGCTTCCTCTCTCAAGTCTGCACATTGTGCCTAGTCAAGCAGGGGGTAGATGGTTTTGGTGTGTGTGTTTTTCTAAAGTTACTTACAATGCATTGGTTTTGCTCCAGTTTATAGAGACCCCAGTTTAAAAGCACCAATGGAATGAAAATTGGTGGCAGGATGGGGTGGGGGATGTAAGGTGCAGCTTTGGCTAGGTGGGAAAGAGTATTCTTCTTTCACGTTAGGGAAACCAAAAGAGAGCTGGTGTGGTGTGATGATTGGAGAAGGTGGGGAGTCTTCTTCATCTGAGGTCCTCATTACCAGGGCAATCTTGGGGGGGGGGGTCACATGCCAGTGGTGGGCAGGGCATATGCAAAAGTGTGTGGAGTAATGAATTTGAATTTTACCTTTGTACGACACCGGCTACACACATGTGCATGCCTCCATCCAGGGAAGCAAGAGAACATTATCCAAATTCAAGGATGCAGGCCAAAAAGCTCTGAAGGAGCCTGTAAAGCAGGACCAGTAGGAGTTGTGGATGAGTAGGAGATGTGGCCCAGGAAGGACCAGGTAGAGAGGCCCGGAGGACTGCATTGGGTGCCCGGGCCTGGGGTCCCCCGTTACGATATTCCGTTCCACCTTAACAGATGTGTGGAATTGTTGTATGTCACATGTCTGTTTACATTCCAGCACAGCTTGCTGGGAACTTCCGTTATGTGTATAGCTTTTGCTTACACTGCTTGCTTGGACCCGAAGGGGAGAAGACATGTTTTTGGCAGCTGGGGGGGGGCTGCCAATTGCCCCCGTTTCCTTGGACACATTCCAACACCCCCAACCCTGTGTCAGAGTGTTGACTGACTTGGCTTCAAATCTTCCATGAAGCTCAGTGGATGACTTTGGGGCTGTCAGTTTCTCTTTTTCTGAGCCTAAGCTACTTAACAGGGTTGTTGTAAGACTCAGGTGACAGGGGAGGGCTCATATATGCTGCCTTGAGCTCCTCAGAGGAAAGGAGGTATACAAATGTAGTAATATAGGTGGCATGGTAGTTAGCCTCATAGCATCACCTACTGAAAAGGTTTTAAAAGAATGTTTTCAGAATTTGCATTTCTCAAGAACCACATTTCCATATATAGATGCCACTAACATGTGTACTTTGTTTATGGCTGTGCAACATCTTATTTCCTACATATTCATGGTTTTCAGACTCCAGCATGCACTAGAAAAATTAGAAGGTCCCACAGTCAAGTAATACTCTTTCAGTAGTGGAGAGGCAAGAAAGAGGTAGTTGCTAACATTCCAGTATTTCACAGAAACGCATTGTGAACTGAGCAGTTTGTACAGACAGTAAGGAAAGAGATACTGTACCTTTAAAACGAGCATAGTGCAATGTGCTTGGGCAACATAGCATTAAGATGTCAATGCTTTTAGGTTGCACATGGAATTCCAACCACCAGATGGAAGCAATGTGCATACAGCAGAGTAGGTTTAGCTGTTCATGGCAATGTGTTTCTAGCCACATTAGTCCCCCAGAATGGTACATGTGAATACAAGCTGGCTACAGAAGTGAAATCTGGCTTCCCTTCTCCCTAGAAAACCCCCTGCCGTTCATATACATTGTACATTGGGATGTAGAACCTCCAGGCCAGGGGGTCCACCCTCTGCTGCACCCTCCTTGCTTTTGCTTAGCTAAAATGGGTCCATGAGCTCTGATGGTTCCTCTAGCTTTTGGGGATGGAGGTCAGAAAGAGGCGTGTGAGTAGAAGCAGGTTTGGGTAGCTGGCTTTCCAATTCTGTCTGACTGGTTGATAAAATTATGCTGACGTTTTTATTTTCTCTCTTTCTTTAGAAAAGGTATAAAGCCTTTTATTTGAAAATCCCAGAACTAACAGTCTGGCTTGTTTTCTCAGTCCCATATTGCCTTGTGTTTTGATTCAGTTTGATGTAGAAATCCCTGTATGTTTTAAGGAAGTTGTCACGGTTTGCAGCTTTGAGTGATATTAATGATTGCTGGGTGCAGGTCTTGTCAATGCTTAAAGCTCATGTAGGACACCCCCCCCCCCGGCAATATCTAGAGCAGATGACACAATAAAGTACAAGCTCTTGATGTGCCATCTTTCAAACACAGCACTGAAGGTGGTTCAGCTTGCTACTCTTTATGATCATTTTGTTCTACAAGAATTCAGCACACTAGCTGCAGACAGAGCCTAAGTTAAGCAATGTTGAGCAATGTAAGTGTTGCTGTAGTGCAAAACTTTTTTCAGCCCGAGGGCCACATTGCCTCCTGAGCAACCTTCTGAAGGCCATTGGTGGGTAGGGCCAAAGACAAAAGTAAATTTTACCAATGTAAATCTTGCCTTTGTACAGTACAGTGGTACCTCAGGTTACAGACTCTGCTAACCCAGAAATAGTACCTTGGGTTAAGAAGTTTACTTCAGGATAAGAACAGAAATTGTGCGGCGACACAGGAGCAGTGGGAGGCCCCATTAGCTAAAGTGGTGTCTCAGGTTAAGAACAGTTTCAGGTTAAGAATGGACCTCCAGAACGAATTAAGTTCTTAATCCGAGGTACCACTGTAGAATAGTTTCTGTACACTAGGGCTGGGCAATATCTAGTTTTCAACATTGTGATATATCACCGGCTAAACATTGTGATATACCAATATATCATGATGTCTGAAATAAGGATGGGGCTATGTAGAAGCTGGCTTCACTGTTTTTCCCGCATTGTGATTTTTGCAGGAGGCAGGGGAGAGCTGAGCCAGCAGACTTAATGGCCTGCAGGAATTGAGAGAAGCATTGGCTGACTTCACGTTTTCCCCCACATTGTGACTTCTGCACAACACAGCAAAAACACACATTATGATTCACCATATATTGCTAGGTCAAAAGTTATGAAACTGATATCACAATATGGACTTTAAGCACACACATCCTTCTCTGTTCTCCAGGGAGTTCAAGCAAGAGTTCAAGGGCACATTCCAGACAGGCAAAAATATTTGGGGTATAGCCTGGGGGGAATTCTGAGGGTCAAATAGTGAAGCCTGGGGGTTGTATTTGGCCTTCAGGCCCTCAGTTGCCTACCCCTGCTATACTGTGGCTCTTTATTATCAGCACAGATGTGTGCCTATGTATTTGCTCTGACTTCTTTGGGGAAAACCTTCAGACAACCTATTGGAATTCCGCCTCTGCGTTGTGCCTTGTTGTTAATGGCAGTCATCTCATCGAATGGGCAACTCCGCATACTGTGTTTGGAAATTGCTTAATAATTTTGCAGCGTCCCACTAGACGCCATATGCCTTCCAAGCGCAGCAAGAAATCTTTTCCTAATGTCCTTTGCTGTGTGATACCCCATCAGGGCTTCCATGGCCATTAGGATTGCCATCAATTCTGGCAATATTAAGGCCTTCCGTTCATGAGCTGTCATTGCTATTAGATCTATTATACAAGAAGACAAATGTAATATTTCTCCTTGTCCATACATTTAATATTCTAATTTTCACAGAGTACCTGGCAGGTGCTCTTCTATATTCCAGAGATACGAGCAATGTCAGAATTGCTGTAAAGCTCTTTCCACATACTGCTTCAGGCATCTAGGCCACATTATCTTGCGTTAATCTTGAATTGTATGGATTTTTGTTTCGTTTGTTAGGGTTTAGTCGAGGCTGAATTACATGCTTCACACTATGCATAGCAATCAATGTGGGCTAAATATTTTGCAGATGAGAAAAGAAAGCACTTGATGAATATGATGTTTGGGTCATTATTATACAATATCTTGGGATGCAATGTCATGGGCCTTGGGAGAGCTTTAGAGGTCATTGAATGCATCAGAGCTCCCTCTTCACCATAGGTAAGGGAGATGCAACACTGGATCTCCCATCCACACCACCCTAATGATGCCCTGATGATGACAATGCAGGTGGGCCAACATTAGCTGAACCGAAATGGGGCAACCATTGTAGAGTTACAGCCCCTGCTGTGGATGTGGAAACCAATATGGGGGAGACATGTTTTATTGTAGGCGAGGCAGATGAAGCTATCCAGTTTTGCTGCTGCAGATGCACCCAGGAGTTCTCCATAACTGAGGCACCACAACAGAGAAAGTCCTCTCTCTTTTAGTAAACCTGTAAACTTCAGGATGAGGGGATACAGGGAGAAGGGTTCTGTTTATGATCTTAAGGTCCAGGCAGGAACATATGGGAAGAAGCAATGCCTTAGGTACCAGTATCCTTCCAGTCATCTGGATGATAGCTCCCCAAAAGATGCCACCATCAAATCCAGGGTTGTTCTACATAACAAGTCTTTTAAGTGAATATCTTTTCCCCAGTTTGTATCTGTATTAGATTTGACATTTTTTTATAGGTAGAATTATTTTATATCATTTTAATTGTTGGTGTTTTTTTTTACTGTGAAGTTGCTTTGAGATGTTTTATGGGAAGCAATTAATAAGTGGACGCAAATAATAAAAACTGCCAGTTATTTGGGAAATGCCCACGTAACTGCCCCCCTGGGTGCAATCGGTGCAGTGCCTCTAGATTTTTCATACCATTGTTGACTTATATGTTAATGCTCGTGGCAGTGCCCTGTTTGAAGATTAGGGGGATAACAAATGTCCTTTTTGAGTTCCCACCATTATAAACCTCCAGCTGGATGCCTTGATGCAATTATTTCCTTGTAAACCTATTGCAGCCCATCTGTTGCTGCAGATGCCGTTTAGCCTGGGAGGTCTAGAAAAGGCCCTGAATTAGCAGAGAGGAACCATCAGCGACCAAGAACACGAGCCACCGGCCATGGCATATCAAAACGGTGTCTCTTCTTTTCCAAACCTGCATCGCTTCCAGAGGAGGCAAAGCACATATTCCATAGAAAAGAACGGACCCATGCCTTTTCAACTATGTTCTGTAAGAGAGAAGCTCCCATAAAAATAGCATTAGCAGAAGAACTGCCCTGAACACTACATTTATATCCCATCCTTTCTCTGAATAGATGACCCTGGAAAAAGATGGTCACTTCCCCAAGGTCATTCACAGAGCTTCACAACTGAGGACAGATGGAACCTGAATGACCCATGTCTAAGGCAAACATCTCACTCACTGAACCGCACAGAACAGAACCATTGTCATGGCTTAGAGCTGAGCACCTCTTTGTTGCCTTAGATTTGATACTAATATCATGCCACTAAGGGGTGGGTTGGGAGAAACCCACTTACTCCTGCAGCATTGCACAAAGACAGAATTTCATTTATTAAGTGTGAGGTGACCGTTTTTAGATGTTCTTATGTATTTTAAATATGCATTTCTTTTTTAATTGGTTTGGTTTTGCTGCTTTGTTGCTTGTCACTTTGGGCAGCTTTTGGAGGAAGGGTAAAACAGAAGGATCCCTTCTTCAGAATTAGAGGGAGATGAAGTGTTGGTGCTGCCACCATATTTGCAGCAGCAACAACACAGTTTTAAAACTGTGTGTGTGTGTGGTGTGAGAGCCCATCTTGAGTGACACATGCAGGGTCTCCCAAACTGTGGAGTCCAGGGCAATCGTCCTGATTCACCATTCCCTAGGGATGGCACTGCTTGGAGGCATGCCATCATACATTACTCTTGGAAGGGGCTTGGACTACATGACCGTTGGGTCTACAATTCTATGAAGCTATGATTCTATGAGCGGAGCCATGATACTCAGAGTAACTGTCAGCAGCTTCAGGATCTGTATGCAGCTCACCCAAGCAGTGAACTGTTGAACTGCAGGTATCAGCTTCTCAACGAAGTCCCTTGATTAACTTCAACTGCCCAGGCTGGACCCTGGATCTCTTTTGGGGGACATGAAGGAGTAAAAATGGCTCCCTGCTCCAGTTTAACTACATGGGTCTTCCAGAGTTCTGGTGTATTCCTAGTAATTATTTGATCCTAGGTTCTGGGTTGTTGCTTGACCTTGTATTCTGGTTTGTCTCCTGGCTATTTCTGTTCTTAGGACCTGGTTGCTGGTCCCTGGTTCCCAAGTGGTTCTGACTTATTACTTAACCCTGATTACACACCAGAACCATGGCTTCTGTCCCTCCCTCCAGACCTGTCCATGGCCCAGTCATGACATTAACCTTGGTCCAGTCTATCTCTCTGCCTCAGAGGGCTGTTGTGATTACAAAATGGAATAACGCCATAGAATCATAGAATTGTAGAGTTGGAAGGGAGCCCTATGGTCATCTAGTCCTACTCCCTGCAATGCAGAAATCTCAACTAAAGCATCCCTGACAGATGGCCATCCAACGTCTGCTTGAAACCTCCAAGGAAGGAGCATCTCCAACCCCCCAAGGGAGACCCATCCACTGTTGGAACAGCTCTTACTGTCCATGTATGCTGCCTTTGAGTGGGAAACTAATGTAATAAATATAAACAATTATTAACGCAGTAAGAATTCACCACTTTTGAACAAGAGCCATGGATCTGTCTGTTTCTCCCATCACCACACATACGCAGCATCTCCTCAGGGACATATTACTGTGCTAGCTCTGGCTGCCACTCAGATATATGTGTGCAGAATTCATCAGATTCAATCTGATATGAATCTGAATGTCTCCTCAGTGATGCTTTTGGCGCTTGTACTTTGCTTCCCCCAAAAGTCTACCTTCAAGTTTATGGGTGTTCATGTTATTTATATATCTGCACTAAATTTTTAATAGCAGATGAGAACTCGTCCATTAGTCATTATTAAATATTCAGTTTAGGCACGGTGGAGATTAATGGTAAAATATAAAATGAAATACTGTATCGGAAGCCTATAAAGTGCAAATGGATAATTAGAGGTCGCAACATTTTGTTGTTTATTAGGCAAGTGTCACTGTAGGTGGATTCAATCTTGCATGTATGTTTTAGGAGTCAACCTGCTGCAATTAAGGAGGATTCTTGAAACCTTGCAGACTTACACACCTATGGGAGTTTGTCTCCACACACAGCTGCTGTTTGGGGGGGGATTGCTGGCTCCTGTTCTCCACCCACAATTGTGGGTACATAGAACACAGATTCTCTCCCTCAAGCCCTACCCCCCCCAAACACATATTCTGGGCTGGAGCTCAAGATGTTTTGCATACCATTCTGGATCAAGGAGCTGTCAGGAAAGCAGCAGCATTTCAAGGAGGGGGAGAGGGGGGAAACCAAAAAAAACCCCTCACGAGCCAAAGACACCTTCACCTTGAGAATGTCGCAAGGAAGCAGCAGAGAGAGAATAACTTTGGTTGGCCAAAGGCAAAATTATTGTGGAACACTGCTGAGACATACAGCATTTTATGTGCACCTGTAGATCCTCTTTAAAGATGTCTCCAGGCAAATGCATCTGCACGAGCAACTTTTTATTTGCACTGGTGGGTGGGTGGGTGGATTGATTTTTAAATACCGGCAGCCTTTTCATTTTTTTGCACATATCCTGCGGAACTCAAGATTGAGGAGAACGAACTTTGAATTTGAATTAAGTTTCTTCAGTTCAGCTTTCGTGTTATTTAAATTCAGCTCTATGTAAAGGTAAAGGGACCCCTGGCTGACTCTGGGGTTGTGGCGCTTATCTCACTTTATTGGCCAAGGGAGCTGGCGTACAGCTTCCAGGTCATGTGGCCAGCATGACTAAGCCGCTTCTGGTGAACCAGAGCAGTGCATGGAAATGCCGTTTACCTTCCCACCGGAGCGGTACCTATTTATCTACTTGCACTTTGATGTGCTTTCGAACTGCTATGTTGGCAGGAGCAGGGACCGAGGAACGGGAGCTCACCCTGTCATGGGGATTCGAACCGCCAACCTTCTGATCAAGTCCTAGGCTCTGTAGTTTAACCCACGGCACCACCCGCATCCCCAAATTCAGTTCTACTCAGAGACAAATAGGGCTGGTGTCTGCCAGTCAACAGCTCTAAGGAAAGTCCCAAGGACAAACAGTGACCAAGGCAGGGCTGTGGAAGGGACTTGGTGACAGGCTGCTCTTATTCTTACTGATTATTGGATTTATAATATACCTTTTCTCTAAGGAGCTCAAGGTGACCTCCATGGTTCTCCCCCTCCTCATTTAATCCCCACAACAACCCTGTGAGGCAGGCTAGGGTTCGAGGCAGTGACTGGCCCAAGGTCACCGACTGAGCTTTATGACTGAGTGTGGATTTGAACTCTGGTCTCCCAGGTCCTAATACGACATTCTAAAAACTACACCACACAGGGTCTCTAATCTAGCCATTTGATCAGGGTGAGTTTTTGCATATCTTTTTAGTGCTGTAGTTCTGAACATTTGCAGCGACCAGTTCAGTTCCCTACAATCCACTTACATCCCATGTGCTGAAGCTAAGCTGGTCTGTGTCTGGTTAGTGCAAGAGTGGGACACACAATCTTCCAGGCATGCCACCTTCAATTCCATCCTAGAAGAAAGATGGGATATAAATAAATAAAATGCTCTTAAGATCTGCCGCTTGCTGCAACGCCATCTTGCATCTTGACCTCCACCAAAATCTTTCCCCTCATCTATGAAAAAATGAATTGGCATCCCTGTGTGATTAGCTGCAATGGTTTCTTTACATGGAAGCACTTTATGGGCTATTCATTACTGATAGATCTTTCATCGGTCATTAAGAATGAGCGTATGCAAACTCTCCGGGATTAGAAGGATTTCTGCTATAGCATTGAAAGCCTAAGCTGCTTTATAATGAGTCCTGTCGTTTTGGACATGTCACGATTTACAGTTCTGCTGGGATAGCTCAGTCTGGAGAGCGAGAGACTCTTTATTTCAGGGTCGTGGGTTCAAGCCCCACGCTGGACAAAAGATTCTTGCATTGCAGGTGGTTGGACTAGAAGACTGTATACTGAATCAGACCATTGGGCCATCTGTACTGTGCAGGGGTAGGAAGCCCTTTTCAGCTGAGGTTCCTTCTGGGCAACATTCTGGAGACCACATGCCAGCAGGGCTGGAGGCAAAACTGGATGGAATGGTATCCAATTGGCAATGAAGGTAAAATGTAAATGGTTAACCTCCGTACAGTGGGCTGGTTTCTGCATGTACTTATGCACACCTCTTCATTCTCCATTTGGGCAAGCAAGAGGCAGTATCAGAGTTCAAGGACACATTCCAGCGAGGCAAAAACCATCCGTAAGGATGCAAACCAGTCAATGAGGGGGTGTCGCCTGGGAAGAGGGAGTGTGGCTTGGGAGGAAATGTGGCCCAGGGAGTCCTGAGGGCCAGACACAGAGGGCTACATTTGGTCTACAAATCTGAGGTTCTGCCCTCCTGCATTATGGTCTATTCCAACTGGCAGCTGCTGTCCATGTCCTTCAGCAGTTTTTTCTCTCTCATCCCTATTGCTTGAGACTCTTTAAGCAGAGATTCCTGGGGGTTGATGCTTAGACCTCCTGCCCATGTTTTCCCACTCGGCTATTGCCAATCTGAAACAGACCATGCCATTATAATGACTGCCACCAGCAGCAGCAAGGGTATGGACGAGAGCCATAGAAAGAACTGGGTTTATATGTTATGTGAGTCTGAGCAAAATAGGGGCCCAATTCCGTTGCCAGCATTGCAGGACAGTAGAAGCTGAAACATTGATGCAGGCCGAAGCACCTGCACTAATTAGGCTGCTACTTAATTAGATTTGCTTCTTGATCAGTAGCAAAGCTACGTACGCACATGTCTGGGAAGTACACAGCGTATTAGTGCAGAGACCTGGAAAATACCAAGAGCTGAATAATTTAATTTAATTGATCTTGGATATGGCTAATGGAATCCATCCTGAGGTAAAGAAATTGCGTTGAATGTAGCTGTGGATGAAAGGGGGACAGTGGCTGCTGCAATTTTGTATGTGGCTACCAACTTTCATGTGGCTAGAGAGAGGTCACAGGATGATGCGTAGAAGGGCCTGCTCATGCCTTGCCCCCACAGCCTCTGCCAGTACAGAAGAAGTGTTGGTTCCCCTGTGCTAAAGTTCCTTTCCTATCCTGCCCTCATCACAGCATGGTGGTGACATGACTCTAGGGGGAAGGGACACAATTGCAGCTGACCCCTTTTGGTGGCATAAGGTGCCTTCTATCCCAACAGGGTCTTTCTCAGAGTCCATCTACTTTACTTGCTAGCAATTGGAGTAGCCTTTAAATGCTGTGGCACCAGTGAATAAAATCAAATGATAGCCAAATGATTGTGTTTGGGGATCCACTGGTAGCAGTCACTCAGGGGAGGGCAAATGATGGTTAATACTTAGGCATAACCTTTTCCTCTCTTGTGCAGGGGGCATTATTCAGTAAGGGTCAGGATCTGGGTCATTTGCAGTAGATCACCCTACTGGCTTTCCGTGACAACAAAAAGCCCTTTCTCTTTCTTAAATTGTTGTTGTTATTGGCATCTGTCTGTCTCCCTGGGACACAAGCTTGGTCAGTGTGTACGGAGGTCCTGGGCTGCCCAGATGACAAGATCTCCTTCTTGGCCTCACTGATGTGGTCCAAAGGAAGGAGGCATACAAGACGCCGTCCCACCATCTTAAGGACTCCACTCTGGATTTGTGTAGGGTTTACCTCTTAGCCTTTCCTTTTCCCAAAGAAAAGGGAAAAGGCAGCAGAGGTTTAGGATTTGAGTTTTCCTTCTCCTAGATGGGCTACCTTCCCAGGTGGACAAACCTCCATCTGTCCCCTCCACAGCACATGCAGACATCGTTGGACCCACTATTGGTTTTGTCCACTCCATCTGCCAGACCCTGTCTTTGCATGCAGGGGAAGTCCCTGACTCACCAAGGGATTGAGACTCATCAGCTGCCCTCACCTGGCTTAGCCAGCCAGTCGAAGCTGTTCTTGGGGTGTGGTTGCTGTTGCATGGTAACAGATTCTAGAAGCCACAGGTGAGAGCTGCGTGCAGAGTGGGGACTAACTAAATTAGTCTGCTAAAATAAGAAACTTGGGGAAAACACAACTAGATTCCTATATGAAAGTGTCTGTGTGCAAGTTCCAGTTTGGGGCCTGAAAGCAACTGTATTTTTCTGTGTATAAGACGCCCCCATGTATAAGACAACCCCTATTTTTTTTAACCCCAAATTAATAAGGTTGTTTAGCTTTTGGGGGAGGTGGGGGTGGGGAGGTCACTTCCGCCAATTGCTCACCCCCCTGTCTGCCACTGCTGATCGCTTGCCATAGCCACTGCCAATTGCACACCTCGCCGCAGCTGCCAATTCTCTGCCTGCTTGCTGCCACCAACAGCCCATCCGTCCACTTGCCACAGCCACCAATCGCCTGCCCAATTGCTGCAGCCACAGCCAATCACCAGCAGGCCTTGCCACAGCCACCAATCACCTGCCCAATCACTGCTGCCAATCTCCTGCTTGTTGCTGCCATTAATCACATGTCCCCCCTCTGCATTCACTATCCGTGTGTAAGACGGCACCCAATTTTTGCCTTTTTTTAAAGCAAAAAGCACCGTCTTATACATGGAAAAATCCTGTAATTCTCAGACTGAGCATGTAGTCAGAGCTCATTCTACAATTCTGTGTCTCCCCTTCCTGAGCCCCACCTTTGCGCGTGGTTCAAGATGGTGCACTTCAGGGTTTTACAGACAAAGCAAAGTACTGTATATGCTACAAACTGAGAAAGTCTGCCCAACCCCATGACATGCAGGCTTTCAGCATTTCATAATATTATTGAAATCATTATCTCTTGTTTAGCGATCACCCTAATTATATCTTATTAGTATTCCCATCTGATTTTGCTGGTATAATGCTCAATTGATGCAGGACTTATCTGTTGAAGATGAATGTGTTCTCTGTAGTGGATCCTACATCGTCATTTGCTTTTCTGGTACACTAAAGTGATTTTATTTTATTTATTTTTTTGCAGGGATTTGTTAATTTGTTTTTACCCTGGCAGTCAAAGGGCTGTCTTTCTCAACAGGGAATGCTGCCTCTAATAAGCTTTGAAACAGTGGCCTGAGAGTGCACCTTGTGCATCACCCCACAGCTAATGAGCAAGGCTGAATCGCAGGATTTCCTGAGCTTCTCACTGCTGCCCTTTGGGCCAGCTGAACTTTCTGATCAGTTTTTGAAAGCAGCTTGGGAAGAGCGGGGGGAAATGATTCTGAACAGTAGGGCTCCAACTGTGGGGAGAGTCTCCCTTAAGACATTTGGGGGTCCTGGGTTGGGGGCCCCCAATGCTACAGACAGGGAGAAGATCCTGAGACTGGTTGAGATTTTAACCCGCTCATCAGCTGAGACCTCGGGAAGGAATTGCAGGGAACTACCGGTAGCTTTTGATTAAAGAATGGAAGAAACTTCCTTATAGTAAGTGCTGTTGAAGTATACCTCACTTGAGAGTAGAGAGCCATCTGTCAGGGGTGGTGTAGTCCTGCATTGCAGATCCTGCTCTGTGCAGGATGTTGAGCTGCATCACCACCAAGGGACGTTCCAACATCAATAAGAGAACTGCCAGGCAAACTTGACTGGATTTGTCATAAATTTTCAGCTGGCGCCTGGAAGTGCAAGGGAGTTACGCAAAAAGATGAATGAGCAGCTGTAAAATACCGCTGAATAATGAGTGTGTTGTTCAGGTCAACAATGCTGCTTTGCTGGACAATGATAATGCCTGCTAGCAGAGTAGATAAAAGGCAATGGCAGTGAATTTGCCTTAGAGACCAATTTGCACTTAAGTCTCATTCCACTAGCAAAGGCATTGAAATTGCAGCATCTTAATCACAATTTGCCAAGAAGCCTTTACTGTAATATAGCCTCTTTCCAGCCCAACCTTTCACACCCCCAGCAGTAGGCAAGAACAGTACCAATAAAGAAGTGTTCATAATATTGTGAATCCTTTTCCTTGGATCGAATTTTCAAATTGCTCCCCGCCCCACAAACAATGCCCATCACTTGGTAAGATTTCAGAAAGGATCAGCTCAAACGTTCACAGTATGAGGTTGTACAGTGGTACCTCGGGTTACATACGCTTCAGATTACAGACGCTTCAGTTTACAAACTCAGCTAACCCAGAAAATTACTTAGGGTTAAGAACTTTGCTTCAGGATGAGAACAGAAATTGCGTGGCAGCAGCGGGAGGCCCCATTAGCTAAAGTGGTGCTTCAGGTTAAGAACGGATCTCCGGAACTAATTAAGTTCTTAACCCGAGGTACCACTGTATAGTCATGTCATACGGGTGTAACACCTCAGCATTCATGTGAGGGGCCAGTGTCATGCAGCGGTTAGAGTGTCTAATGAGGATCTTGGAGACTAGGGTTCAAATTTCCACTCCACCATGAAGTTTAGTGGGTGACCTTGGACCAGTCACTGACCACAGTTGAGGAACCCCTGGTTTACAGGATCTGGATAGGTGAGTAAAAATGAAGAGATGCTCCAGCCTGACAAGTTTAGGCACTCCCTTAGTAACTTAAAGCAAAGTCCATCCAATAGGCCCGGTAATTAAGGCCTTTCATGTGGTCTATTGACATGCCACAACAGTAACATCTACAAAGCAGCAACCATGTGACTCTGGTGACTGAGTTGTTTCTTTCCAACAACAACATCACACATCTTTGTTAGATCAAGGCATATGTAGTACATTTCACATCTCATCACAATGGGGTGTATTTAGAGATGGAAAGTGCTCAAAACACAAGATTGCTCAATTAAAGTCACATGGCAGGTCAAAAGCAAAACGGAGATGGAGCAACAGCCATTGAACATCTCACCAGGTATCAGTCAAACCCTCACAAATGGTTCCACTAAATATAATGGATCTCTTTCCATCTGCACCAGCTGTTTGGTTACCAGTAGATTGCCATCTTCGTATCCTTCCAAATGACTTTAGGAAAAGGGCAGTGTAACCCGATTTCACAAACTGTCCAAACATGGTGTATGTGAAAATTATTAATGACCATGTGCAGACTACTGTAACTGCTTATCAAAGAGTGTTGTAATTAATTGCTGTTGGAACTTCATTAATCTTGATCTAATGCAGACAGTCTGTTTCCTACTCTTTCTTATTCAACAACTGTAGGGAAGGCAGGAGGCAATCAAGTTCATTGCACTTGAGGATAAGCCCTGTAACCTCCTGCAGAGTTTCATTTGCCAAAGGAATTACGTATCTTCCATCAGCCCAGTAGAAAGGACCACAGCACAGAATCTTATAGATGTGCACCCATCTATGTCTTGTAGATATGGATGCCAAGTGCCTTGTGTTGATATAGTTCAAGGGTGGTGTGTCCCATTTAACGGCTTGAAGTGCCGCACTGCCCCGCCACTGCCACCACAACACCAGCTGCTGCCTCCTGCACCACCCACTCTGCCACTGCTGCATGCCCTGTCACATCCACAGCAGGGATATGAAGGCAGCAGGGCAGGCAGAGTGCCCATAGGAGTGCTGCCTTGGGGGCTTCTGCCCCCTGAGGCAGCAGCCTTACCCTGCCTAATGGCTGAGCCAGCTCTGATGTAGCTAGAACAGAAGAATGTGCTGTGCTGGTTTAGAGTATCACAGCCTTCATCAACCGATGTTGGCTGGGGATTATGGGAGCTGTAGTCCAAAAGACTGGCATATCAGATTAAGACATGTGTGAAGCAATACAGGGCCTCTAGCCTAGGCAGGGTCCCCTTCCTTACCTACCTACCTGCAGTGTTGTGGTTCACACCAGGCAGCTTCCATGAATGAGCTATTCCATTTAGAGGTACCATTGTAGTTTTCCCACAATGCCCCTGAGCAATGCTATGCTGGAAATATTGTGATAAATGGGAGGTGGCTCTCAGATCCAGCTGTCTTGCTAGATAGGGTCAGGATGCAGCAATGACCCTAGTAGCTATACCTGGGATGTCTCTTGCTGAAGCTGGTCCTAGTTCTTAGATAAGTGAATTATGCTGGGCACATGGATGGTAATGTACAGACCAGCTTGATAATACAATTTATTTCTGAACATTGCCACTGCATGACACTCTGGGTAGAGATTCTGTTCTGTCCCTGTGAAACTATTGCCACAAAAAAGCCTTGCTCACAGAAGGAAAGCTTGACTTTGACTAAACAGGCCATTCAGGAGCCAGATCTCACCTGCCACTCACCCTAGGCTTAGTTAATTTGGATCCTTTGCATCTCCAAGTAGGTGCTTCCCTGAGTGAGTGGCATGTTTTTATAAATTAAATTATTTTCTTAAAAGCAAAATTTCTATCTCCTAACCACAGCAGGCATCTATCAGATTCTCAGGTGATTAGAGCAAACTGAACACATCACAGCCTGTTGGGGAACCATTGGCTTGGTCTTTTAATTATCCAAACTGCAGGAACTAGAGCAGAATCAATTCCAAGCAATGTAAAGAGGATAATACTTATCAATTTGGAATGTAGTAATCAAATTAAACACAGAGGACCAGACCCTTTGGCTCCTGCCAGTCCAAATAGCTACTTTGATATCAAGTGCACTGATTTATGGGACTGGGAGGAATGGGAACTATGCTAATGAGAAAATCTTGGGGCAGACCTTCACTGCATTTCACTAGAAATTACAGAGGCATTTTTCATGCGCTAACGTACCTATGAGTAGCTCTGTAGGAATGGTTAGTTTAATATTACCTAAAGAATGTGTTTGATGACGCCGTATCTTACCTGCAAAAAAACCAATAGTTTTCAAGCTGTGCTCCTAGGAACACACGGGTTTCTTTAGGGCAGGGGTGTGGGGAAGCTTTGGCCTGAAGATAACTTGACCATAACCCCCCCACACACACACCAAATTGTTTGATCTTTAGGTTACACTCTTAGTCAGTGCTTTTTTTCATGGGGTACTGAAGGGTATGCAGTACCTGCACCTCTTTTTGGCTGTTGTTAAAAAGTATGATGTTTACTTTAACTGCGTGGTGAACTACTGGCACCTATTTTTGTAGGGAAAAAGCATTGCTTTTAGTGGGCATGGTCAGTAGTTAAAACTGCATAATATATAGGCATGCAGATCATTCTCAGCAAATTGATGCAAAAATATTAGTGTGCTATACATGATTCCCATCTACAGCAAACTAATATTAAGGCTGGTCACTAAAAAAGACTACATCACCAAAAAAATAATAATCATAGAATTGCAGAGTTGGAAGGGACCCTGAGGGTCATCTAGTCCTACCCCCTGCAATGCAGGAATCTCAGTTAGATCATCCATGACAGATAGCCATCCAACTTCTGCTAAAAAAACACACACCCAAGGAAGAAGAGTCCATCACTTCTAATGGGAGTCCGTTCCACTGTCAAACAGCTCTTACTGTCAGAAAGTTCTTCTCGATGTTTAGTCAGAGTCTCCTTTCTTGTAATGCGAATCCACTAGAAAGACTCACATAAAGGAGATGACACAGTTTTGCAAAAAGTTAGCATAGGCTGATTTATATGTATAAGATGCAAATGTAAATGCAATAACTATCATTTAAACAAAAAAGCAACACATCTCACCGTAATGCAGAAGATGGTAACTAGCTGACTTGTGTTTCTGCTCAGTTTGCTATTCAGCTGCTAATGGTTGGTGGGCACCTTTGAAAACCATCTTCTCCCTTTATTTTGAAACTGGACTTGGATCAGAGAATAGGTGACTATCTTTTGTAAAACAGTATGCTGGTCACTAGTGGGAGATGGAGGCATAAAGTTACATTTCTGCCTGCAGCACCTTAAAGACCAACTAAGTTCTTGGTATGAGCTTTCGTGTGCATGCACACTTCTTCAGATACACAGTGTATCTGAGCACACGAAAGCTCATACCAAGAACTAACTTAGTTGGTCTTTAAGGTGCTACTGGAAGGAATTTTTTTTGTTTTGACTATGGCAGACCAACACGGATACCTATCTATTTCTGCCTGTGTTTACTTGCTGCTGCATGGAATAACACATGAACCTGACCTTTGGAGTTTTGTAAGTAAAGCATTTAAACTTACTAATGGTGTGGTCTGTTCATTGTAAGAGAGGCAGAAAGGGGTGGAACACAGTAAGCAACTCAGAACAGAATAGTTAAACTGCCTAACAGCCTATATTCCTATGCCGTACAGCTGCTTGCTAGGGGCTCTCTCTTGCTGGAGAGTGTGTTTAGCCCTGTGTTTTGGATCTAGGAATCCAGCCAAGTCTTTTATTAATTACCTCACTTGAGGTAATCTATTCCCTCCCCCCACAGTTCATTCTATAGGTTCTAGAAAAAAGTCACTATATCTGGGCCAAGATAAGAGCTTTGGGTGTGTGTGTGTTTGAAATACTTGCATCAAAGAATTGAAAAATATTAGGAGGCTAAACATTCTTCTCCAAATCATATTAATGCAATGTAATTATAATACAATGTAGCAATAGCTCTTGGGAAAATATTTCCTAAAGGCTGGATCCATCCCTGTATGCTTCTAGTGTGTCAGATAGGAGAGGAAGAGCTCCCTCCTTTCCCCATGCCTGGGTGCTGCTGTCCTAAAAAGTTAATTGTTTAAAGGGAAGAAAGAAGGTGTTGAGGTAGGTATAATAAAATAATAAAAACATATTTTTATACCCCGCCCACATGCCTGGTTTTCCTGAACCACTCTGGGCAGCTCCCAACAGAAAATTAAAAACACGATAAAACATCAAACATTAAAAACTTCCCTAAACAGAGCTGCCTTAAGATATCTTCTAAAAATCTGGTAGTTGTTTATTTCCTTGACATTTGATGGGAGTGCGAGCGCCACCACTGAGAAAGTCCTCTGCCTGGTTCCTTGTAACCTCACTTCTTGCAGTAAGGGAACTGCCAGAAGGCCCTCAGTGCTGGACCTCAGTGTCCGGGCAGAACGATGGGCGTGGAGATGCTCCTTCAGGTATACTGGGCCGAAGCCGTGTAGGGCTTTAAAGGTCAGCACCAACACTTTGAATGGTGCTTGGATACAAACCGGGAGCCAATGTAGGTCTTTCTGGTAGGTGGGAGTTGAAATTGGCAGGGGTCTCGGGGGATGAAATGGGCTTGGCTTGGTAATAAGTCTTTTTGGAAAGCAGCTTGGTTTATTTTTGAGCCATTCATTCTCATCTGGAAATATCTCTTTTATTTGCACATTCAGATAGATATCTTCAGATGTGGGGCTTCAATCGTGTGTAGAGCTTCCTATAGGAGGTGGAAGAAATTAGGAAAGTTGAAGCTTTGGGCTCTGTGACAGCATAATAAATTGAGCAAGTATAATCCCATTCTGGCTTCCTCTACCACCTGCCTTCTTTGAGGTTTTATTTCTAATTGGGCCCAGCTTGGAATTCTAGCACAGTCTCAAAGTGGAGTTGATGAGAAACCAAATGCTCTCTATCATAACAACAACAACAACAACAACAACAACAAAACACTTATAAACTGATCATTAACTGGAGGTAACAGTCTTGTCTGGGGGTGGGGGGTGCTCTTGGCTGGAAGAAGGGGAACAAAGAAGAAGGGGGAAATGCCAGTGCCTAGTCTATCAATCTCTCCCAAGGCATTTGGATATTAATGAAAGCTATTATTTTAAATGTAATTTTACCCTAAACATAGTTTTATCATAAGAAGCCCCCTATTGTTCTACTAAAAGGCACAGAACCCCACTGGGTTGAAATATAGCACGGCATATTTTTAAGAGAATAGTGCAAATATAAGCCTCAAAAGGAACATTTTCATTTTATTGAATGCTCCTAGATAGATGGATTAGATTAGATTTTTTATATATATAAAAACAAAAACAAAACACCTGTAAGCAGAAAAACGTAATAGTAGCATCAAAGGTTCTAGCTTGGCCTGACATGCTACATTTCTGTGTGCAAACAGGCTTTTTGAGGGTGAAGTATAAAACGCTCTTCTCCCTCCTGCAGCGTGAAGTTGTATGGTCCTAGGAAGGCTGCACCAGCTCCAGAACCACTGGATCATACATTGAAGATAGTACAGTCTGCCCTACTTTACAGCATCATCAGCTTTCCCAGTTAGTGACTTGTGACACTGATGTGGCAGCCCCTATAATCCTAGTACCCAGGATAATGCTCTTCCTAGCCTAGCCTAGTGCCAATTTTTGCATCAGCCCAGCTAACCTGCCAAAAAAGGAAAGGAGAAACGCACCTGAATTTGTTTATATTGGCTGGCACCACTTGTGCAATGCTGTAACATTCTACAAAACTGCCACTCTGCTGAATCCCAACTCCCACCAGTTCCAGCCAGCAAGGGTTATGGGGACTGCAGTCCAGCAATCTCTGGAGTGGCCGTACATACCCCATCCCTGTGACAGAGAATGAGAGGTTGGGAATTTCCAATTCTCTGGGGTGAAAGCAGAGCATGCTATAAGATTACATGAACAACAGGTCATTTATTTGTAACAGCCCCCAGTAGCAGAGCTGCCATTATAACACCACAGATTTCTGACTTTCCCCTCAGATTTATTTCATTTACCTCTTGTTATGTTGCCATGTCTTTATATTAGATTCAGGACAATAAAGGCTCTAAGTGTGGTGGTAATTCAAGCAGCCTCTGTGAGCTTCATAAAGCACATGGAGGTGAAGAGCACAGCTAATTCATAGCTGCTCTGGGAATCATTTATTTTCTCAGTGGCAGCTGGAAAGCCACAGATAAGTTTAACAAAAGTACATGGGCTTTGGCGTAGATGTTTTCAGATATTCAGGGACAGTAGCTGCCCTTAGATTGTTAGCTGCATCCTATCTAAACAAGACGGATCTGTGAACTGGTGTGTGTGTATCATTAGGGACCGGCCACTATTTTGCAGGTTGAATTTGATTTTGCAAACTATAAATACTGAAATGATCTCTCTAAGCTTGTTTCTGAAAGGGAGTGCATAATGAGTACGAAAATATTCATATTCTAGTTTTTGTTCTTGCTGCCATCTCTGTGGCATGGATAAAGTTGGAATCATTTTAAGAGACAACCATTGTTTCTGATGAAGACTATGCTGTGCCTCCCATAGCCAGATGGAGTATTTGTAGACCGGCCACATCTCCAAGCCATACAAGCGGACCAAGGGCCTACCAACCTCATAGATCAGGAGCAAGGAAAGAAGTTCAAACATCCCCAGTCATATACCTCTGGGCCATAGATCTTCATCTCTCTTTGTAATAGTCCCCCTCTTTCTATGTTACATTGTCCTCCAAGGAGTGCAGAAGAGTATTTTAAGATGCCATTCGGTACTGAAACTATGTCAGTTGAGGGGTTATACTGGATGTGACAGAAGGCCCACTATGCCAACAGAATGCAAAATGCACTACTGCTGGGGGAAAGCACACAAGAAACACGGCCCTTTTACAGCAGCTGAACACTGCGCTAGCAGAGCTATTCTGCTGACAATGATGCATGGGCAGAACAGCTGAAATGGGAGCAGAGTAGCAGGCAGGATGTGGGTGGCATGCGGGGAAGCACACGTATGCCATGTCCTATACCCCTTCAATCCACAGCCACAAGTCCATTGACAGGGCAACTTTGCACCGGTCTCAGGCCCCTGGCAACCAAATCTCAGAGTACCGCTCTCCCATCAAACTATCTGTTACTCATTTCCAGTTTCAGTCTACCACCACCAGTTTCAGGCTGTAACAAAAGGGGGGAGAGAGAAACCAATAAACTCTTTAAAAATTGGCAACAGTGCCACGAGCGGATCTGATCTCAACAGCTGCCCCATAATGAATTGGAACTCACGTTCTATTGAAATTTTTATTGCATGTTTTTGTGGTTGTGATTTTACTATTTTAATGGTTGTGTTTTGTTTTAATTGTGAAATTCTTGTAATCCATTCTAGGATCATTGAGTGAAGGGAAGGCTATTACTACTATTACTAGTACTACTACTACTATGGCTAATATTATTACTCATTTTGTAGGCACTTCTGAATTCCGTTTTTCAGCTGTTGCTACAGCACACTCCTCCGCTCAGCTGTGTGATCTCGGACTGCATGTGAGGAATTGCTTGTTTGAAAATCCCCTCCTGTGTCAAAATTTCTCTGTATGTGGAAAATGTACCCATCAGGGAGAATGAGCCTTTCTCGTACTATAACAGCAGTCACATTAATAATATGGCTAGTGATTAATGCCCAGTCCTGTATTCCAGATAGCCCTATGAAGGATCTTAATAATGCATATGGCTTAAAATTAAAGTGCCGAAACATATTCTCTTTGATTTAGTGTTGCAATTATAGAATGTTAGAAGTTATCCATAGTATAGTCTGATCTATATATTTGTTTAAGAAGTTATGTTACTGACAAAGGAAGTGAGGGGAACATTATATCAAATGTGTAACATATGCACGCACGCATGCACGCGCGCGCACACACAAACAAAAAATGATTTTAGGAGGACTTTAAACCAGGACTACTGAGCGGTAGGAACTTTTGACTAATGGAGATATAGAAATGCAACTGCAATGCATAGCAATGGTGAAGCCATTTTGAATCTAAGGCATCCATCTTGGATTCAAACCGACATCAGGTCAAAAAGGATATATATCCCAAGGTAAACAAGTCAAAGGGCCAATAGATGTGAACTAATCCCACATCATATCTACTTCACAATATACCAGGGCACCCTATGGACACTAATGAATGTGTGTGTGTGTGTGTGTGTGTGTGTGTGTGAGAGAGAGAGAGAGAGAGAGAGAGAGAGAAGTCTATCCCTACATAGGTGCTCATTAGACCACCTGAAAGGGCTTTTTCTCTCGACCTGTTCAAAACTTGCAGCTATTTCTCCATGCAACTTTCAAATCCTGAAGCTAGAATTTCAAGGCTGTTGGGGAAAATATCTCCAGTCATCAAGAACAATTAACAGTCTTTTGTCAAGTCACTTACTGCCCACCAAGGAAATATCAACTTTTTTACCTGACTATTAGAAAGCAATCAGCTTAACGAAGGATGGTTTCCTGGCAGCTGAAACAGTATGTTGCAACCTGCAAAGCGGAAAGCACATACCATATTTTTCGCTCCATAGGACACACTTTTTCCCTCTTAGAAACTAAGGGGGAAAGTCTGGGTGTCCTGTGGAGCGAATGCAGGGGGGAGGCAGGCAGGAAAAGCCCCCACGAGCTGCACACAAGCTTCGCGCGGCTCTTACGGGCTTTTCCCCAGGAGGGAGAAGGGACTGACGCGGCCAGTCAGTCCCTTCTCCCTCCTCATAGAAAAGCCTGCAGGAGCCGCGTGCTCCTTAAAGGGTGCGTGGCTCCTATGGGCTTTTGCGGGAGGTGGAGGAATTGCCATACCCTCCAACCGGGAGAGGCTGCGCATGGCTAAAGAGGAAGCCAAGGCAGCGAGCGAGATGGATCACGCTCGCTGCCTTGGCTTCTTTAGCCACGCTTCTTTAGCCAGGCTGGAGAGGTTTAGCTCCCTACTGGAGAGGTTGCGCAGCTATGGCAGAAGCCAAGACAGCCAGTGGGATGGATCCCGCTCGCTGTCTTGGCTTCTTTGGGGCTGGGGGGGGGGGAACCCGGGCTTCCCCCGCAGCCCCACGAAGCTCTGGGAGAAGCGGACAGGCTGAATTTCCCCCCCCTTGATTTCCCCCTCTAAAAACTAGGTGCATCTTGTGTGAGTGTTCAGAACTTAAATGGTTAAGGGTTCTGAGTGTGCGTCACATTCCGACGTCAGCTGTTAGAAGCTGGGAGGAGACAGAAGCTTTTAGAAGCTAAGGAGGAGGAGTTTTTTCCTGTACTTTCACTTCTCTCTGTGTATCTGTGAGAGAGAGACATGGCTGCTAGCAGCCCAGGAGAATCTGAGAAATGCTGAGCTGTAAATATTCTGCTGCAATAAAGGACTGATAGATAAATAAGCACACTAACGCTTCGTGTGTTTGGATGGCTTTGAAGCAACAGTTGTTCCGCTGTGTTTTTACTCTGCAAACTTGCGACTGCCGGAGGAGGACCTGAGCAGAGGTCACGACGGAAGAGTGCCGGACAGCCATAGAAGGAGTTGCGCTTAATTGGGGCCGTAAATCAATTAAGCCTAACTATTCTCAGAGGTTATGGACCTAATTACCGCTTGTAAAACTGTTGCTGGAATGCTTTGAAGTCAGCTGGGTCAGCTGGAGAACGCTACCGAAAGCGGAGGTCTGCGTTCTGAGTTTTGCCTGATGCTGCATTCTGAGGCAGAGGAGCTGACGCTGAGAAGCAGCTGAGAGCTAAAAGCAGCTGGAATCGTTACTCCAAGCAAGGGAGAGCCGGATGAGCTGGTACTGAGCACTGAGTACGAAGTAAGTACAGCTTGGGGCACCTTGGGAGAACGGGAGAAGATGGCCAAAAGCCAGAATATACCTTTGGAAAAGCTCACTCTAAAGAGTTGGGCAATATGCAGCAGAAAAATAAGGGGATGGTTCCTAGTCGAGGGGCTTTGGGAAGCAAGCCAATGGGAGCCAAAATCACCCCTTAGCTGGCCAGCAGCTGGTACAGGCGTTGCAAGCTGTGGGGCTGCGTGGGCTGAAGATAGCCAGCAGAGAATGCAACTTGAGCTGGATATGCTCAGAGCATGCGTGGATGAATCGCTGAAGCCTCATCTGGAGGGCGTTGGATCGGCCCATGCCGCCTGGCAGGCGCTGAGGAGTGTGTGTGAAAGCTCAGCGGGAGCCAGGCCAGGGGGGGCTGAAGGATGCCCAGAAAGCCCAATGGGGGCTGGGACAGTGTTGGGGAGCTGTTGTAATGCTTCTACACGTCTGTGTGATGGACTGGGTCCTGGAGAGGCTGGACTGGCAGGCCCTGTTCCCGATGGATTGGCCTCTAGGAGCGCTAGTGAGCAGATCGGGGGGGCGAAGAGTTCCAAAGGCAAGTTTAAAAAACTTTTCACTTGTGCTGAAGCAGAGAGGAGCTTCAGGGGGGGCCAGGCTGGTGGGAGGCGCCGTTCCAGAAGGAGGAAGGCCAGGCCAGCTGGCAGGAGCCCCGGGCAGTGTTCAACGTCTGCGTGGCAGTAGCCCCCACCGGAGCAGAGAGCCGAGGCAGGATGTTTGCAAGGACACTTCTCATGGGAACCAGGCGGGTTTCCATGGCAACAGGCCTGGCCAGCCAAGCAAGCGTGCAGGTGGCCGTGGGAAGCAGCAGGAAGAGTCTTATCAAGTCTCTGCTAGCATGGCATTGTTCGAAGACGGCCGAGTGGAAAATTTCGAGCTCAGCCTTGTTATTGACTCTGCAGCTAACCGCAACATGGTTCCAGAGACCCCTGCAGTCGAGATGTGGAATTGCACGGCAGTTTCAAAGGGACAGACTGTAAAGTTCGCAAATGGACAGAGATCTAAAATCGATAAGCGTACTAATGTATATCTTTCTGTTTTGCAGGAAACGGTGGATTTTTGTGTTGTTCCAGGGGTTCATCACTGTTTGTTATCTGTGCCTTATTTGTTAAAAAAGGGTTTTCAGGTTTGTTTCCAGGGGGATTCCTGCACAATCTCCAGAGAAGGAAGACGACTTGTTGAAGTGAAACGGGGACAGAATGATCTTTTCGTTCTTAAAACGTCTCTTGGGGGTGAGGGGAAGGTTGAGAAAGCACAAGCATCGCGTGCTACAGTTCCCAACCAGCGTACTACAGTTCCCGCTCATGATGCCTCATGTGCATGCGTATGGCATCAGAGAACAATTCATGGGTCGGTAGAGGACTTGCAGACTCTGCCCGAGGTTGCCAAGGGGTGTAGGATTCAAAATTGTGGAAGTGCCATTAATTGTGACACTTGCAAGCAAGCAAAGGTGAGAGGGTGCAGTTACCCAAAGGTGGAACGGGTTACCACCAAACCTTTTGAGCTGGTTCACATAGATCTGTCCAATTCTGTCAGGGAACAGAGTCTAGGGGGGGCCAGGTATCTGCTGACTTTTCTGGATGATTTTTCGCAGAATTCCTGGACTCATGGTCTCAGATCCAAGGAGGATGCAGCACAGCTGATCAAGAGCTGGATTGAGGGAGTAGAACTAAGGTTCTCCACCAGAGTGCAAGCGATCATCAGTGACAGAAATGCTAAGTACACTGGTTCTGCTTTGCAGAAGTTCTTTCACGAGAAAGGGATACGTCACACAGTTACTTCACCCAATCAGAGGGGGGTGGCAGAGCTGAGGAGTGGAGCTCTGGTTCAGGCAGCACAGGTGATGCTTACAGAGTCTGAGTTACCTCCACAGTTTTGGCTGGAGGCGGCTAGAGCTGCATGCTTCACCTGGAATAGGACCTACAATTCGCTGGTAGGTGACACTCCGTTTTCTCTGTTGAATGGCCGCAAACCCCAGGTTCACTTTCTGCGCAGGTTTGGGTCTCCTGCGGTTATCCCTGTGCCTGAGGCTTTGCGAGGGCCAGATGGAGCCAAGTTCCAGAAAATGATCTTCTGTGGGTATCAGCCAGAAGCCCGTGCATGGCGGTTTGCTTACCCTTCAGGTGATCAGAGTAAGGTGCTGATCAGTAAACACGCTGAGTTCTGTGAGGAGGATATAAAGTCAAAGACTCCTGTCAGGCGTGATGTTCTTTCAGAATGTCTCTCTGATCCAGAAGATAGTTCTGATGAGGCGGAAGAAGGGGCTGAGGCTGCTGATGACGACCAGGTCACTGACCAGGGTCAAGAGCAGGATGTGGCATCTCCACAAGTTGTTAAGAGAGTGCCCAAAAGTGAGCCTAGTTCTCCTGTGAGCGTAATGGAGAGGATTCGAAGACGCGTTAGGTCAGAAGGAGAATCCCATGATGCAGAGGACACACCTGCTGATCAAAGTGAGTCAGAGGGAACACCTGAGTTTGTGCCTAGAAGGTCCAGTCGCACAACTAAAGGTATCCCACCAGAGAGGTACCAGGCCACAGGTGCGTGGGTAAGTTTCGCACAGTGCGATTCTGAGAGTTGTGAGGTGATTCCACAAATGCCAAACAGGTTTGCCAAGGGAGGGCACAAAGCATTGGGGAAGGAATTGATCTCACAGAGTTTTGCTGAGGATGTTCCACAGGTGCAGTCGGAATCCAACGCAAGGGGGGGTGTGAGTGTTCAGAACTTAAATGGTTAAGGGTTCTGAGTGTGCGTCACATTCCGACGTCAGCTGTTAGAAGCTGGGAGGAGACAGAAGCTTTTAGAAGCTAAGGAGGAGGAGTTTTTTCCTGTACTTTCACTTCTCTCTGTGTATCTGTGAGAGAGAGACATGGCTGCTAGCAGCCCAGGAGAATCTGAGAAATGCTGAGCTGTAAATATTCTGCTGCAATAAAGGACTGATAGATAAATAAGCACACTAACGCTTCGTGTGTTTGGATGGCTTTGAAGCAACAGTTGTTCCGCTGTGTTTTTACTCTGCAAACTTGCGGCTGCCGGAGGAGGACCTGAGCAGAGGTCGCGACGGAAGAGTGCCGGACAGCCATAGAAGGAGTTGCGCTTAATTGGGGCCGTAAATCAATTAAGCCTAACTATTCTCAGATCTTGTGGTCTGGTGCGTTCTATAGGGCGAAAAATACGGTACCTGTCTTTCTCTTACTGACCACTGAAAGTTGGTGGTGTGTGGTGCAGGGCAACTTCAGGTTGGGAGGCAGAGTCTTAAACATCTGGAAGCTATCAGGTTAGTGAAGTGATGGGGTGAGGTCCCTATCCCTGGGGTCAAAGCAACTGACCCAAGAACAAGGCTGGATGTCCTTTCACTGGAGCTTGTTTGCTTATCTGCAGTTAAGATTGCTTTCTCAGATAGGTGCTCTAATTCAAGAAGAACGGCTTGCACTGAAATTCTCTGGCACAAGGGGTGGTATTCAGCTAAGATTTACTCTATTGATGTTAGCCTCACTTAGTCATTAATTTCAGTGGGTTTTCTGTGAGTAAAACACAGTTGACTGCCACCCTTTGTGAAGTTTTGTTCCCCGTGTATTTCCTTCTATATTCTCTTCTCTTCTCTTCTCTTCTATTCTAAATATTTATTGCATTCACATCCCATTTTTTTTCAACAAGGTGGTGTGCATTGCTCCCTTTCCTAACTGAATCCCCATCACAATTCGGTGAAGCAGGTTAGGCTAAGAGGCAGTGATTGGCCCAAGGTCGCCCAGTTGGCTTCATCCTAGTCCTACACTCAAGCCACTACACTACACTTGCTCTGCTCTATTTGACTTATTAGATTCCTTTAATATTCAGAGGTTAATCATTCAACACTCCTGATTTCAGTTCTGTCTTTGCTTCTTTTAGTTTCTCATCCAGCTAGCACTGCCCTTTCTGGGCCTCTGGGCACATTGACAAACTGGAGAAATTGAACAGGGGTACCACACACACAACACAACCAAGCATACACTGCCACTGATTCCATCAGCTACACTAAGATGCTCCTTTGAAGTAATATTTCAGCAAGCAGAAGGTGCCAGGGGACCAGTGGGCACCATGTTGGCGACTACTCTTTTTCTTGCTTGGTCCAATCTTCTTACATATCCTGTCTACTAGAGATTTTGGACGTGAACGTGTTGGTTTTGGGTTCTTTGGTGCAGCATCTAGAATATTTTAAGCACTTTAAAAATAAATAATAGGTTGCACAATAAGCAGAATGAGGAGTGCTAATGCCCTGAAGCTGAATCAGACCTTGTCACTGGGAAAGACATCTGTGGCTCCTCATTTACCACTGTAATGCTGCACAGCCACCTTCTGTGGGGACATTCCCAGAAAAGTCTTTAAGTAGCCAACAGAAGTAGGAAGAAAATGTGCCAGTTCAGTAATAGCAGCAATCCCAGTGGACCAGTTTGTTCACTTAGTGTCAGGACTATCTGCCTTCAGTGACCAGCACCCAGGGAAGAGATGGCGAAGAATAAGTGGCAGAGAACAAGGGAAAGAAAGAGGGGGGAAAACAGAGTGGAAGAAGAATGATGGGATTCTTCTCTTCTCTTTTTATTTTCACAGTTTGCTCTTTTCATTCCAACATTTGCTCCTGATAATTCCAGTTTAAGGAGAATGGTCAAGAGCGACAAATCTTGAGTGGCTAATGTAACAAAATAAATACTTTTTCTGACATGATACGAAAATTCTCAGCGGATGGGTAAACATCCAAAGACAAGTTACAAGCTCACAATTTGGGCACACAAAGTAAGTCATTAATGACTGACTGTATCATCAAACAAACACACAGCAGCTATGCAAGCATCAGAGGCACTGGATGCTTCAAGCAGCCTGCGTTGCATCTTAAACCACAGCATTTCATTTACGCTTGAGCAAATAGCCCCATTCCTCTTTGGCCCCAACTTAGCTCGGCGTTGGATGCTTTGGCATTAAGCTTCTTGGCAAGCATGGTTTACCCCTCACAGAGCTATAAATCCCAGCATCCTTAAAAACGACAGTTCCCAGGATTCTTTAGGGGAAGCCAATGTATGGTGTGGATTTCACCTTGGTTTCAGGTCCTAAAAGTCAATCTGTCTACATTTTAAAGGTTCGAGCAATGAAACATAATGCATTACAGTGTTTCTGTGCCTCTGTTCCTGCCTAGAATATCAAATCCAAATACAGTGGTACCTCAGATTAAGTACTTAATTCGTTCTGGAGGTCCGTTCTTAACCTGAAACTGTTCTTAACCTGAAGCACCACTTTAGCTAATGGGGCCTCCTGCTGCTGCCGCGCTGCCAGAGCATGATTTCTGTTCTCATCCTGAAGCAAAGTTCTTAACCTGAAGCACTATTTCTGGGTTAGCGGCGTCTGTAACCGGAAGCATATGTAACCCGAGGTACCACTGTACCAAATAACAAATCCCTTATCCATGTTGTCTGTCATGCTTTTAAACATCTACATTAAATGGCTGAAGTCATCTAGGATTTTGGGGAAAGGGTGTCATCGACATGCTGACGACACACAGTCCTAGCTCTCTTTTACATCTGTTTCAAGGAGATGGTGGAAGTGCTAGATCAGTGCTTGGGATAAAAAATGGACTGGATAAAGGGCCAATAAACTGAGGCTTGGGCCTGACAAGATGGAAGTACTATTGGTGGGTGATTTGTGTTCAGTCTCCCTGTTAAGTTGTGGGTGAACATATCAGACAATACAGCGATTCTTCAAACAGCTTTTGCTTATTCACAGGCCAGAACAGAACTGAACTGAAGGGTTCAGCCAGCCTGCTTATATAGAGCTCCACTAGAAAGCAACAGTAACCATTTTCTATAACTATCCAATCACTGAATGTCACTTTCGATTCCTTATTTGCATATGTGGACCTGAACTATCTACAGTATCCCCCTGCTGGCCCAGGGTGAGAACTTCAGTACATAACACTCCCCTAACAGCATTGCACTCACCCTAAGGGATCCTAATGGACTGAGGCTGGTGCACCAACTGAGATTCCTCCTGGACAGAGATAAGTTGGTCAATAGTTATCCATGCACTGGAAACCTCAAATACTGCAATGCGCTGTATGAGAATACTGTGTGGTTGTATGAGAGGCAGCCTTTGAAGGCTGCAGTGACTATACTAAAACAGCTGCTAGGGTAATAACTGGAGATGCTTTGGGGGGACATGTTTCACCAGACCATTCGGAGTCCCGTTCAAAATGCTGGTGATGATCTTTACCATACATGGCTTGGGTCCTGGGGACCTGAAGAAGGTATGCATTTCTGCTTTCAATTCCCACTGGCTGTCTTTGGGCTAGCTGCCAGTTTTCAGTCTGGCAGCATGGGCTCCCTCCTCCTGCATGAATTTGGCTACCCAACCACACACATCATCTCTTCATTCTACCATCTTTGGAGGATGCTTAGTGGGACACAAGTGATAAGACCGGCTCTGTTATTAGGCAGAGTGAGGCAACCACCTCAGGAGGAAGGCTTGGGTGGGGAAGTGATGGTAACCCCCAGGTGTTCCTTCTGAACCCCCAGGCATTCTTCTCTGTTGGAGGGCAGGGCTGTGACTGCAACATGGCCTGCTCTGTATCCTTAAACCTAGCCTGCTGCCCCCAAATGGGGTGCTGGGGTATCCACATGTGTAAGTAAATAAATGGTGAGATGAAAATGGTCACTTGAATGGCTTCCTAGTCTGTACATCACTTTCAAGTCATTCTCTTTTATTGATGTGCCAAAAAACAACAACACCCCAGTAAAAAAATCATTTTGCCATTATTTCAGGACATCCTTTTTGCACCAGAGAAAGGCAGCTATGGGTCTGACTGTGCTGGCAGTGTGCTTATTATGTGTGTGAGAAAAAACCTTTTGTTACCATTGTCAAAAGACTTTTCAAAGTCTGTACGCTTTCTGTTTACCTGTCTCGGTATTTTTGGCTGACTTTTGAAGCTGCTGTATACTAAGTGAGGTGTATGATTCTAGCCCTCTGCTGTCTTACTGTGACTGATCAGTTGTTCTCCCCGGTCTTGGGTGGAAGCCTTTTACAACCTGGCTGCTGTCCTTTAACTCAGAGATAAGGAACCCGTGGCTCCCCAATTCAAATATTGCTGAAGTAAAACTCCCATTATCACTGATTATTAGCCATGCTGGCTGGGGCTGATGGCAGTCAGAGTCAGACAATGTCTGGAGGGCCATAGGTTCCACATCCATGCTTTTATGGGAGATACCAGGATACGTTTGTCAAGAAAACAGAAGTACTGTGCATCTGTGTGTCAGGCAGGCTGGAGAGGGCATAAGGCAGCACAGTGCGGACCATAGCCAATAGGAGGCACTGCTGGTCCACTGTGGTGCAGTAGTTAGAGTATTATACGTGGATGTGGGAGACCAAGTTTCAAATCCCCGCTGAGCCATGAAGCTTAGTGGGTGATGTTGGACCAGTTACTTCTTCTCAGCCTAATCTACCTCACAGGGTTGTTGTGGGGTTTAAATTAGGAGGGTGGGAACCATGTACACAGCACTGAGCTTCTTGGAAAAAGGTGGGACATAAATATAATACAGTAGATAGATAGATGATGATAGATAGATAGATAGATAGATAGATAGATGATAGATAGAGATAGATAGATAGATATAGATAGAGAGATAGAGAGAGAGATAGATATAGATAGAGAGATAGAGAGAGAGATAGATGATAGATAGATAGATAGATAGATAGATAGATAGATAGATAGATGATAGATAGATGATAGATAGATACCATAATTCACCACATAATGTTTGCAGATTTTATGCCATTTTCACAAAAGGAGGGTGTGTGCATTATGCAGTGAATTACAGGGGTGGAGGCAGAGGAAAGGGTCTTGGACCAGCAGCGGAGGTGGTCGCTTGCCCACTGCTTCCCCTTCTTGGCTGGGATGTCCTGGGGCGCAAGTCCAAGGCCACGGCAGCAGCAACAGCAGCAAGGTGGCTACCTTGCCTCCTCCAGCCTCCTCCAGCTACGATGCCTCCGCTCAGGGCTGGCAAGCCAATGAAGGCCCAGACTCCAGCTCTCACTGCTTCAGGAGCCACCAGGAGCCCCCCCCCATGCCAAGTCCCAGCTCACCTGACTCTAAGAGAGGCAGCTGCACTGGATCCCCATGCAGCACCAGGAAGCACCCAAGGCAGCCTGGGAGCTCATGGCTGAGACAGAGAGGTGCAAGGAGTCTTGGATGTTTATCTTTTTAAAAAGGTGGCTGGGGGAGGAAAGGAAGGGGCCCAAGGCCTGGCGGAGTCTCAAAAGTTGCCACACGACGATTATGCAATGGAAGCTAATCATCCAATTTTTTGAGTGATAAAAGAGAGTCCAACTATTAAGCAATGGCGACCATTATGCAGTGAATTGTGGTAGATGGAAACATGCATGCACTGGAGAGCAAATGTTTGCAGAACATAGCCTGCTGTAGTCATATATGTGTGACTCTTTGCATTGTGGGACCAGTTCCCTAGAATTCTCTCCCTTTAAAGCTGAAGCAAGCCCAAACACTGTAGGGTTTGTGATGTACATTTGAAAATCTTTTTCTTATGGAAATACCCTATTTTATTTCCACAGTTTTTAATTATTGGTTTTTATTTTTTTTAAGCTGTTTTGTGATCTGTATTCTGTATTACATCCTGCATCTGTTATTCACTTTTATGCTGGTTTATTCTTTAGCTGGACCACATTCCATGCTTTTATATCTTATTGCCAGATGGAGTTGTTGTTTTTTTTAAATTAGGGATTGCAAGCTGCTTTGTGGAGGAAGTTCCTCAAAAAGAAGAGCATACTTTTTTTTCAGTAAAAATATAACATCAATGTAGGCTCCCCTGTATGATTTTCGACCCTGATGGTGCATTGCAGCAGGTTCCCTGCTGGAGACATTTTTTCTCCAGCATGTGGGAAATGGTATAGTAAGCAACTGGGATCCACTTGAGAAGGTGGGGCTAACAAGTGCATCTCCACTCTCCCTCTCATTGGCCCTTCCTCATGGGCCCTGGCAGTAACTACACTAGCTATTTCTCCAATTGCCATCTGAGATAGTTATTTTAGTTGGCTTCACTTCTCCCTTCCTTTGCTTGATATCCAAAAGTGCTGAATGACTGGTTTATACAAATAAAAATAAGATTCTGACAAAAGCCATGTGACTCCACTCGACAGACAAAAAGGCAGAGAAGCTGAGAGTTCTTCTCTCTGAGCTGGAGGTAACTTCAGCTCACATAAAACCCCTGCCAGCAAGAGGTTCCATAGCCGGATGTGACTTAATGATACCTCAATTGCATTTTCATCCCTGGATCCCAGGGAGCTTTAGCTCTGATTCTGCCAAGCCCATTAACCATCAGCCTAACTGCAAGGTGTGGGCTGCCGGCGATGCCGATCTGGGCTTATGGTGGAACTGGGAGGCCATTCAATGAAGATGAAGAGGCAGAGGCACAAACTCCTTACCTCAATTGCTTCCCTAAACCTCCAGCAGCCGCCATGGTGATCCATCTTCTCCCTGTGATTAGCACATAAATTACCTCCAGTGGTCTGAAACACTTCAATTATTCAGAGTAGTTTTAGCATCCTCTGTAAAGAGTGAGCGAAGAAGAAATAAAGAGAGGCAAGTCAAAAAGACCAAGAGAACCCAGGAGGAACCCACTTATCAAAGGACATGATGACCTCTCGGGCTGCACAGCCTCTGATTCTTCTCATGCTGAGCCCTCTTTGAATTTGTCTTCTGAGGTCATTTCTGCATAGGGAATTGTCTGGATCTAAGACATGTACCTTCCCTGTGCACCATTTGTGGCAAGTTGTGCGGCAGGTATGCACACAATCTGCAAGATTCCCAAACCTGACAAACAAGGAGAATCTCATGTTGGTTTGCCCAAGGTACATGGCTGCAGGAACACTGTACGTGTGGGAAAGCCCACGCCACATCATAATTCTGCCACTTCCTGGTAAGCAGTTCCTGTGTTCTTCCTTGCATATGGGGATGGCCGGTGTGCACAGAGCAGCACATGAATGTGAAAGAGAGATAACGAAGAAGTCTTTGCTCAGTCTTGCAAAGAAGTTGAAGGTTGGAGCCCTGAGGTAACTAGGCACAACCTTCTGGGAAGCTGCACCTCCTTCAATAGTCCTCAAGAGCAAAAGTCCTGTCAATCTAAAGAATCATGGGACAAATTATGGTGTGCACCACCCCAGATGCTGTTGGACAACAACTTCCATCACCCCTGACCATTGGCCATCCTGGCTGGGTTTGATGGTAGTTGCATCCTAACAGCAGATGGGCGGTCACTGGTTATCTCCCCCTGCTTTGCAGCCTGGCTCTCCACACATTTTCTCAAAAGAACCAGTGTGGTGCAATGGTTATGGGAAACCAGACCAGGATTCAAATCCCTGCTCAGTCATGAAGCTCACTTGAGTCTCTTGGCCTAACCTACCTCAAAGGGTTGTTGTGGGGATTCAGCGAAGAGGGGTGGGATCATGTATGCCACCTTGAGATGCTTGTTGAAAAGGATAGAATAGAAATGCAATAAAGAAATAGAGAAGTCCCACTGACTTCAGTCTGGTCTATCACCACATAAATGTGCATAGCATTTAATTTAATTGCGCTCATTAAGCAGTTAAAAGTTTGCTGCCCCGTTTAGTAAAGGCTCAGCAATGTATAGCATGTTTGTTCCTGCCGGACGGAGGATAAGCTGGGGCAGTTTCTGTGTTTTAGCAATGCTTTTTTATATCTCCAGAGGACTGCCTGAGCAGCTGCTGTCATGCTTGTGCTACTTCTTAAGATATTCAGGTGATGGATTGGAAGGAACTGAGGTGGATGGGGGGTTTATGCATTGAAATTAATAATAAATAAAGTAGCGCACTGACTAGCAGACCAAGGAAATTGTCAGAGCGCGCACACACACCACGGATATGCTGAGCGTGCTGTTCTTTGGCGGACTGGGTACATTGGAGGCTGCCATGCTGATCAAGCATATTTCTGAAACCAAGGCAGCTGTTGACCAGCCCGAGGTCCCATTGCAGCTCATGGTGGGAAGTGCTGGCAGCACTGGACACAAAAACTGGGGCATGGGTGGGCATTGACAGGGCAAGCACATTTTGAAGGGATGGGGAAATCAGCTTTGTCCCACCTGAACATTCCCATTGGTTTAGATTTAGCTGACTTTCATTCAAGGCAATGTGCTTAAGATTGCAGCCATTTTTTAAAGCTCCAGTTTAAAGCTCTAGGGCACCCAGGTTTGAATTCCTGCTAAGGAACTAAGCTTACTGGGTGACCATGGGAAAGGCAGTATTTTTCAGACTAAACTAGTGAGGATACAATAAGAGAACTGTGTATAAGCCACCACGAGCTCCTTGGAGAAAAGTCAGGGAACAAATATGTAGAAAAATGGTCTCCACATTATTCAATTTTTGTGTCACTTCCAATTCAGTTAGCTCATTAACAAAGATATTCTCTGGATGCTTCCAGGGTTCCTGTATTAACTTGGGTCCAGCTATTCAAAAGCTCCTGAGCAGCACATCTCTCCCCCCCTTCCTTACTGCATTACCTCATTTCTTTCTATATCTGACCCAGATTGCTTCCTGCAGTTGAAGAATCAGGTTGCCTTTGATTGACCTGGAAACAATCATGAGTTAGCAGCTTTGCTTCTTCCTTCAGCCCCCCTAAAAACACCCTGAATCTTAATCTGTTGTGCATTTTCATCCAAATCTTTTCAGCCTTCCTTTCACACACACTACAATAGCTCTGCGCAGTTCTGCTAAATTCAGTGTGCCAATTTGCACACCCTGGAGATTTGACCTCATACTTTCCAGCCAAGGCAGAGCCCATTGGGACTTATATTGATGGAGTGTGCAGCAGGTGTAGTTATTTTGTGTAGCTGTCACAGATATCTAGCTGGACATCAAACTAGTGGAGTCCAATTACTGAAGCTTTGCGGCGGGTCTGTTAGAGTCTCCATGCCAAAGCAGTGTTCTAAACACACATACTTGATGGCATCAATATATGTGGGGCTTATTTAAAAGTCCAAATGTTAAGATTTGTATATGTGCTGTAAGCCATCCAGAGTGGCTGGGAAAACTCAGCCAGATGAGTGGGATAATTAATAATAATTTTATTATTTATATAAGGTTTGACACATATAAGCAGATTCATCAGAGAACTAGTTTCCCTCTAAATTAATTGCCTTGTTGTATATTGGCATCTTAGTACAGTATTTTCTAGTTACCAGAGGGTTTGTCATCTAGATGGTATTTAAAATATGGGTCTTATGGCCTAGGGAACATCAGCATGTTTGGGATTGTTTGAAGTATCTGCATCCAAAGCAAGAACAGGGAACCTCCAGATGTGGCCCTACGGTTGTTGTTGGACTCTATCTCCCATCAGCCCCAGCTGGTGAGGGACCAATGGTCAGGGGTGATGGGAGTTATAATCCAACATCTGCAGGGCCACAAGTTCCCCATCCCTGATCTAAAATAACAACAAGAACAACAACTTATGTGTCAGCTGAAAGACTAAGAGATTGGTTTTAGCTTAAGCTTTCATGAACTGCAATCCAGTTCCTCAGATGCATTAATGCACCTGATTTGGTTTGCTTGCAAACCAAAGAATTCATCCTGATCCCATACATGGCAGGAAACTGGTGCCAGTGCCAAAACCATATTGACCAACACTACAATATACCGTAGGTACTGTTCTCCACACACACTGGCACCTTCATAGTCGCCTTTGACTGGACTTAACCGTCCAGGGGTCCTTTACCTTTACCTTTTCCCACATACCTCTGCTTTGGCATTAAAGGAAGAGGTATGACCATGAGGTTGGACCACCCAATCTCATCTTGGTATGCCTGCTATGCCATTGTGATACTAACTGCAATACTAACAGTCATTTCCCTTAAATTCCACACAATAAAAAAGCTGCAGAAATTGTGGTTGTTTCATCAAGTTGGGAGCAAAACCATCAGCGTGTAGCTCAGATGAAGCCATGGGGCAGCAATCAGAAAAGCTCTGAACAACCAAGTACAAATCAGCCACTGATGGGTGTGGGCATGAAGTTAAAGCAGAAGAATGCAAGGATTATTCTTGAGGGGGGAGGAGAGAGGTTGAATTAAGAAAGAGTATCTTGGTGCAACAGGTGATCACCTCAACCCTCATATAGTGTGTATGTGTATGTGTATGTGCGCACACACACACACACAAAGGGGCCTGCCCCCCCATTTGCTCTGCTCCACTGGCCCAACACCAGGCACATTCTTCATCATTGCTCTGCAGGAAGCCTGCAGAGAAAGGATCGATTTCTGTTGTTGTTGTTTAGTCGTTTAGTCGTGTCCGACTCTTCATGACCCCATGGACCAGAGCACGCTAGGCACTCCTGTCTTCCACTGCCTCCCGCAGTTTGGTCAAGCTCATGCTGGTAGCTTCGAGAACACTATCCAACCATCTCATCCTCTGTCATCCCCTTCTCCTTGTGCCCTCCATCTTTCCCAACATCAGGATCTTTTCCAGGGAGTCTTCTCTTCTCATGAGGTGGCCAAAGTATTGGGGCCTCAGCTTCACGACATGTCCTTCCAGTGAGCACTCAGGGCTGATTTTCTTAAGAATGGAGAGGTTTGATCTTCTTGCAGTCCACAGGACTCAAGAGTCTCCTCCAGCACCATAATTCAAAAGCATTTCTGTAGATTATAGCAACTCAGCTTCCTCAAACTGCAAGTTTCTCTGCTGCAGTAGGCATAACTGGAAGAGGCCAACAACATCCTGCTCTCCGACCCACATATTAATTAGGCAAGCCAGGTCAGCCTCCTCATCCAACCAAACACTAAGAAACTGACCTGGCATGCAGCAGCTGAGGGCTAGCAGGCAGGGGAACTCCCTTGTTTTGAGGAAGGGCCAATACAGTGCACAGTAGAGTCCCCCACATCTGGCTTACGCCTCTCTTGCATTCCTTCACCTAACCAGAATCACAGAAATAGGCATTCCCCACACACCTTCCAACTAAGACCTTTTCTGAATGCAACAGCGACACCATTTTAGAACATACACGACCCTGTAAAACCAAGGTTATTACTTCTATGGAAAGCATGCCTTCAAATGAGTGATTAGGTTGGTTTTGTTTCCACAAATAACTTTTTTTGTCATTGCACATATCTGCTTTTGTCTGCTTGCTTGGGAGCTGAAGCTGACTTTATTTTTATTTATATATTATGCTTACTTACAGGCCATTCAAACTGTGCTCCAGGCACTGAGACCAGCCTGCTGGTGAGTACCCACTCTTCTTACTCTAGAATCTCATTCTGAGTGTCCGTGGTTCCATGGCTGCACTATCACAATAAATAGGAGGATGTGTCTGTGAGGAGGGCACACTGACATGTCTGTGCTGTTTTATTGAACCTGTGGAGGAACCATATGAAAGAGGCATTTTCCTCTGCCCCCAGCAGAAGTATCTCATTATGAAAGTGCATACTCATTAAAATATCATCCATAATTGAAAGCATATTTTTCCTTAAACCTGCAGGCAGCACCCTTACCATATTCCCAAACTTCTTGGATTTAATTAAAAAGAAATCTTACCTCCTTTAAAACTTGTTTGAGCTAGGTTATGTTGAGATCAGTTTCTCATCTCATCAGTTTCTCATGGAGTTTTTAGGTACCATACATAAAAGTTTTATCAGGCTGGCTCTTCAGGAGAGTTTGTTGGAGAGCAGCAGGAAATGAGTGGACCTCAGGACTAGGAGTGGGGAAGAATGAGGGAAACTGTAGAAGAACATCAGTATATCCCACTTGGTGAAAAAGTGATGTTTGTATTTTGAAGGCCTATTTAAACAATGCAGTTTTCAGAAGACCCCTAAAAGGAGGCAAGGGTGGTTAAAGCACATTTAACACACAATTCAGTGCACTCGGCTTCCCCCCAAGAATCATGGGAATTGTAATTCATGATCACAGAGCTACAAACCCCACTAGCTTGTTCTGAGAGACCACCAACACTGTAGCTTACAAATGCCCAGGCATGAACAGATTATATTAATATACTAATATATTTCTTTGCCAGGTTGTTACGTAGACTGGTATAATATGTGATTTAGCTTCCACCATTTCCCTATGCAAGCAATTACACTGGATCAAGAATAGGGAAACTGTGACCCTCCAGATGTTAAAACAAAAAAAAAAAAATTTCCTTCCAGTAGCATAGCACCTTAAAGACCAACTAAGTTAGTTCTTGGTATGAGCTTTCGTGTGCATGCACACTTCTTCAGATACACTCATGTGTATCTGAAGAAGTGTGCATGCACACGAAAGCTCATACCAATAACTAACTTAGTTGGTCTTTAAGGTGCTACTGGAAGGAAATTTTTTTTTTTTGTTTTGACTATGGCAGACCAACACGGCTACCTATCTGTAACTGGAACCTCCAGATGTTGTTGAGCTGCAAATCCCAACACCCTGTCCATTGCCCAACCACATCTGGAGGGCCAAAAGTTCACCATTTCTGCCCTAAACAATGCTTTTTTTACTACACACACACACACACACACACACACACACACACACACACAAATCTAGTCATCTGCCTTTCCTCTTCATTTGTATTGTTATCCTGTTGAATATTTGCAGACGGCTGTTTGTTATTCAAGGGACGCGGGTGGCGCTGTGGTCTAAACCACAGAGTCTAGGGCTTGCTGATCAGAAGGTCGGTGGTTCGAATCCCCACAACAGGGTGAGCTCCCATTGCTTGGTCCCTGCTCCTGCCAACCTAGCAGTTCGAAAGCATGTCAAGTGCAAGTAGATAAACAGGTACCATTTACTAACATTGTACCAGATAACATATCACGGCTTTCCTTGTAACTTAATTATCTGAAGCAAAGGTAGATCTAGACCCCAAAACTCCTCTCTGAAGCGTTTCCTTCATCCTAGACAACAGCTCAGCTCAGCTCTTTAACTCTTGCTTTGTTATGGTAATGTTGCAAAACTGGGATATGAAGCCAGGCTGCCTATCATTGTTGGAGCAGGAAGAGCAGCCTTGGCCAATGCTTTTGGAGAAATAAGGGAGGCTCAAGCTCCAATCACACTTATATGGGAGCAAGCCCATTTGAGTGCACTGGGGTTTGCTTCTATGTAATGATTTATAGGCTCCAACAGCACATGAAAGCTTTTTTTGCTGGGAGGAGCAGCTGCTGGATTCTATAAAAGAGGCAATAGCTGTGAAACCTACTGATTTATAGACATGAAGAAGAAAGGAAAGCAAACCCTTTCTGAGAGTGGGGTTGGAAAATATTTTTATGCCATATGTGGCTGCAGATGGGGGACTAATAATAATAATAATAATAATAATAATAATAATAATAATTTATTTCTACCCCGCCCATCTGGCTGGGTTTTCCCAGCCACTCTGGGCAGCTTCCAACAAAAGATCAAAAACACATTAAAACATCAGTCATTAAAAACTCCCCTAAACAGGGCTTGTTTTGTTTAGGCTTTAGCCAGTTTTGTTTAGGCTTTAAAGGTGATCCCAAGTACTTCCTTGAACAAGGTTCAGAGACAAATAAGAAGCCAAGGCAGTATTCCCAAGTATTCCGTTTGGTGGTCTGGGGAGATCCTATGCATCAGTTGTAGCTTCCAAGATTGTCCTTGGGGGTACATAAACTAATTCAAATGTCAGATTAAAGTTACGTGTCACTGGGAATATCTGAATCAGGGTAGCATGTGATTTAGAAGTTGAAGCTGTGGTTGGAATCAAAAGGAACACATATGGTAAGGGATGTGAATGGGTTAGGGATGCAGTGCATTATATTTGCCATTGACACAACTGCTCAGTCACAGAAGGGGAAGCTGAGTCCCTCCATTTCCTGATTGCCTGTCCTCTTTCCTTTGATCTTGAGGCTGTCTATGTACAACAGAAACTCTTTCTGCAACAACCCATATAACTTCAAATCACCAGATTGGGATCCAGGAGCTAGGTTTGGGCTATAGGCCATAATCACCCCAAGGAGACAGGGCACTAAGAGTAAAGTGGGGGAGGGAATGCGGTTATCATACACCACCCGGCAGAGCCACAGGCAAGACAACTGATGGAAGTACCAAGAATTACATAGGAATATAAGATGATCCTGCCGGATCAGACCAGTGGTGTATCTGGTCCAGAATCCTGTTCTCACAGTGACTAACCAGATGACTGTGGGAAGCCTGGAATCTGGTGCCACTATGCAGGGTGACGGAGTGGAATATGATTCCGCCTAGAGTTAGCAAACGCTTTGCTTTTAGCTCCGAAGACTTCCACATCACCAGCATCTTAGGATCTAACTCCAGTATACTAATAGTCTGGATAGCTCAGCTGGTTAGAGCATGGTGCTGTTAATAATAGCAGCATACTCTGTCAGACATGCAAAGCAGCCTCTAGGGTTTGTAGAGCTGACTATACCAGTTGGTGCTAGATCTTGCCATACTAAAACAATCACCACCATTAACCTCCCCACCCACCTGGCCAATAAGCAGCTTTGTTTGTTTTCTCTTTGTTTTCATTTGCATCTTACCATCATACAGTCTGGTGTGCCATTTGGCTTCCTGAAAATCCCAGCTTTTGGGTAGGCAGTGATGTGATAAAATATGGTAGGCAGATGATCTTTTCCTACAGAGACGAACCATAAATGATGACAAAGAAGACAGAACACATTCCCAGAGTGAGCATTTAGTTATATTTATTGGCTCATCCATTTAAGACCAAGCAAAAGCAGGGAGGCTTGAATTCTGTCTCAGAAAAAGGCACTCAGTCATCTGCAACAGTCTTACTCTAATTTCCCATGTAAATGCCATCACAGTAGCACACGGAGCAGGGCAAGGCATCATTAATTTCAGCAACTCTCTTGCTTGAAGAGTCAAGGCAATACTGAACATGAGAAAACAAAGCTCTGAATTAAGGTCTTCCATATTAACAGGCTCCCAAACACCAAGATTGAAAACCCCAATAAAAGACATTTTATTTATAAATATTATTATTTATTTAAAGCAATTTTTTTACCCTGCTCTTCATGTAAAAAAGGCTATTGGAGCAGCTAACAAAAATCTAATCTAAAGAAACACAACACTCAAGGAAAGGGAATTGGGAGAGAGGAGGAAAAATATTGCTATGGATTTGGTGGGTACCCTGACTCCCCCATGTTGCGGGTGCCCTGACCCTCCTCTAGATTCCTGGGTGCTAGCGTTTGATCAGTGCTTTGAGAATGTAGATGAGCTGACAGCTGTTTGATAGTGTAAAAATGCAGGCTAAGCTTTTTCTGCATCAGGGTATCACCAGGAAATATGCCATCAAGGGGAACAAAGGCTGATGATGGCCAGTCATCCACTCATTGGGGAACTCATGACGATGACAGGGCTAAGCCTGTGTGAGACAGGGAGGGGTGGGGCTCCTCCTCCAGCTGTGTGTGTTAGTAGGCAGGGAAAGAAAAGGTTGAGGGTTTCAGCTTAGCTGACATAGACTGAAGGGAAATTGTGGCATTTTGCAAAAAGTTTGAAAAGTGGGGGAGAATTGGGGGCAACAGAACTCTTGGCCGCCTGGCTAGAGCAGGGTATAACAAAGGGACAGGCAACATGACTGGTTCCTCTGTTTGTAGACCTAAGCCTGCTGCTCATAAGAAAGGAACAAAGATAATAATGAGTTGTGAATGCTCTGAAATGTCTCACTCTCACCATATAGACACATGTGTAAATAAACCACATAGCATAAAGACACTACAGTCTCCGCTGTGCCTAATTTCCAAAGGAAACCCCAGTTAAGTGCCAAGACCCCTGGAATCTCGCACCAATCCTGGAGATTGGGGTGACCCCTAACAGTATTATAATGGTTGGCTTTGTTACCCAGATGGCTAGAATTATACATACTATGTACTGCAACTGTTCTTATTTGCTGGCTTGCTCTTCTTTTCTTTCTTCCATTTTGCTGTGCCTCTTCTCCTGCTGCTTTGTTTTCACAAGTTCAAGTTTAATCTGATTCTTTTCACTTCCCTCAGGGCAAGATGGTTCCTCAGAAGCCCCTTGGGTGGTGGTCAGGGGAAGGAGGTGCTGCCACTGGGAGCTGGTGATCATACAATTCAACTAGTGCTTCAGTTTGCATGTGGGCAAAACCAGTAGTTCTGGATAGGGTTATGAGGAACAAATTTCAATTCGGTTCACCTACCACATTTGCACTTCCCAAAACAAAATGAAATGCAGCCATCAATCAAAAGTCACACTACTGAGAATTTTCACAAAATGAAATGCAGCCATCAATCAGAATTCATGCTACTCCAAATTTTGCAATGCAGCTCTCTTACCAAAGAGAATATTCATAAGTGTGGGGTGAGTATTGTGTGGCAGCTGTAATGGTGCTAGTTCTGCTGGTTGAAGTGGTCTGGTGGGCCAATAAACTGCTACCAAACCGTTAAGGGCTTCATACACCAATAGTAACACCTTGAACTTGATCCTGGCATGGGATCCATGGTGCCAAGCAGGAATGGCAGGATCTGTCAGAGGAGGAGCCCGAGGAAAGGGGTGGAGTTAGCTCAGTCAGGGACATGCATGAGGACCCCACCCATGGATATCAGATGTCTCAGAAATGGAGGGGGAGGTAATTGAGTCAGTCCCCACCTTGCCTCCTGAGAGTGAAGTTCCCATGGTAGCCAAGGAACTGGTTGATCAATTGGAGGAGCCAAACAGGTCAGAGGGAGAGTTGGATGCCCTAAAGACGCATCACTATCAGTGCAGGTGTGAACAGGCTCAGCACCCCTCCCCCCTAAGAGCGCATGATTGTAAGTTCAGTCTTGCTTGCTTGTAAATGATGGGCCCCACCTTGCTTCTTTAAAAGTAGTGCAGTGTGTGTGTGTGTGTGTGTGTGTGTGTGTGTGTGAGGACATTTTTACCTAAATCATAATAATAATAATAATAATAATAATAATAATAATAATAATAATAATAATTTTATACCCCACTCATTTGGCTGGGTTTCCCTAGCCACTCTGGGTGGCTTCCAACAAAATATTAAAAGACAATAGTTCATCAAACATTAAAAGCTTCCCTGAACAGGGCTGCCTTCAGATGTCTTCTAAAAGTCTGGTAGTTGTTTTTCTCTTTGAAATCTGGTGGGAGGGCGTTCCACAGGGTGGGTGCCACTACCGAGAAGGCCCTCTGCCTGGTTCCCTGTAACTTGGCTTCTCGCATCAAGGGAACCGCCAGAGGTCCCTTGGCGCTGGACCTCAGTGTCCGGGCAGAACAATGGGGGTGGAGACGCTCCTTCAGGTATACTGGACCGAGGCCATTTAGGGCTTTAAAGGTCAGCACTAACACTTTGAATTGTGCCTGGAAACATACTGGGAGCCAATGTAGGTCTTTCAAGACTGGTATTCTAGATCTCATTGATGTGTCCAATGAACCTTGTAACCTGTATCCTGAGCTGAGGCAGAGATCATTTGCTGATTTCTTTAATAAAATTAAAATTCTGTACTAACTGCAGTTTCCAGGTCAAGTGCAAGGGAAACCCCACTTAAGGTATGTTGCAGTAATCCAGTTTTGAAGTCAGCAATGCCTGAACTACCAAGCTCCCTTATTCCAGGAACATTCAAAGCTGTTGTAACAGGCACAGCTCCTAGCCACTGAAGCTACCTGGTCTTCTAGTACCAAAGCTGGACATAGAAGCACTCCCAGACTGTGTACCTGCTCCTGAGTGCTGTCCCCATCTAGGACCCATTGCATTTCAGCATGGGATGAGCATGGTTCCTCTGTATATTTTTAACTCCTCAACTAAAATATTGAGACCCCGTGGGCTGGTGGGGAAAGCTGCTTGAAAAATAGGATCAAGTCTATCCTTTGGCTCTTTTGATCATATAAAGGAAAGTATGAAATAGATTTTTAAATGGATTCATGCCTCCAGCATTATACATAAGGACTAACAGGATTTGTTATGCGGAATGCAACACAAAGGACTGAGTCTTTCCTTTTCACCTTTGATTCCCATGCTTTGTGTATAACATTCATTGTTGCAGCCAGACGGCATGAGCTACCTATGGGGACCATGTGGCGAGGCTCCTGCGATATTGGCCTTCTCTAGATAGCTGTCACCGAGGGCATAGTACTGGGGACGTAGTTCCTAAGATGTAAAGGTAGAAATAGGGACAAAGGGGAGAAAGGAATCAGAGAAAAGAAGTGAAAAGGAGCCAATCATCAGGGCTGCAGTAACACCATTGATGGGAAAGCTACCCTCAACCTCTCCTTGCATCCTGGGAACCCAAGGGTCTGGCTTTAGGTGGTGCAAGCATGGTCTCTTTCCTACTATATTTATATAAAAGTATATTTATATACCACGGATTGCACAAATGGAAGAAAATGCCACCAAATAACAGATACGAAAACTGTAAACATGAACACAAAGGAGCAGTCAAACCTTTAAAGCCACGCAGAGGAGGATGTTTGCACTGCCTGCCTAAACACCACCAGGGATGAGGCTTTAATGATTCTTTGCCTTCATTGATCCAATTGCAGAGACATTGCCTTGCTTCATTCGTGGACTTATTATGGATGAAGAGGAACAGACTCCAATCACTCAGGAGAGGCATTGTGCCCCTGCAGATGGATCACCTGTTTATTTAGCATTCTTCCTGATTTGCTTGTCCAAAGCTTACGTGGTGGTCCGACTGTCTCCAGTCTTCATTCAACATTCCTTCTGATCTGTTTACGAGGCAGTTGCAGGAGCATTCATCCTGCACCCGTCCTTTGCATGTATTCCAGCTAGTCGTTCTTTTCCATTCATTTCCCCATCACTTTTCAAACCACAAAAAGTCTCTCTCTGTGATTTTTAAAGTGGATTTGTTGTGCTAGAGCAACAGAGACCTTTAATCGGCTTTAAATGCACCAGCCTAGATTCCTGGTATACGAAAGGCAGGCTAGAGGCACCTGTTAGGTGGGGGAAAGGCATCTGTGGCCATCGGGCACACTATGTGGTCCCTGCTTGAGAATCAGTGGCCTGGGGAAAGAATGAGGAGCCTCGTGGCATTTGATCTCATTTCCCATCATGTACAACTCAGATAATGGGTGCTTAGTTGGGTGTGTGTTTGGATTGGAGGAGGGGAAACATTCCGGGGGAAGCTTTTCTTTGCACAAGATAAAATAAATCCCAGATAACTTTGGGGGTGAGCATGGTTTTTATCACACAAAACCAGGCAGCAGCGGACCGTCCCAGGGTAGCCTTGTGATTTCCATGAACGTGGCTTGTATGAAAATTGAGTCGACGAGCAGCATAGCTCGGAAAACCCCAGTGCCTGTGACAGATGGCAGCAATTCCGAGGATTCATAAATGGCGATAATTAGGGCTATTAATACTGCTCTATCTCGGGGGGTGGGCAGCAAAGCATTCCCCACAAATGTCTGCAAAGCAATATGACCTTTGAGGACAAAGTATGTCAGGAAGGGCACATGCTTATTCATGCTGGTGCAAATCTTGTCATAAATTCATCTCAAATGGCTGGCCTTGAAGCAGTACCAACAAAATATCTTTTACATTACATTCCAGTGGATTGTACCGAACCCCAAAGCCCTAAAGTTACTTATTTATAAGGTTTGTATTTCCACATGCAATCTACCTAAAACACAGTAAAACAAAATACACTTTATAATGCAACCCATCTTCCTTCCACTTAGGTTCCCCTTCAGCCACTGAGCAGCCTTGAATCATCTTGGCTTTCTTAGCTTAGTTTGTCTCAGGGCTCACCCTAGCATGGCCAAGTGAAAAAAAAAAGAACAGGGCTCCTGTACCTTTAAATCATGGTTGTGTGCTTGTTTTCAGCCAGAGGGCCACATTCCCTTTTGGATAACATTCTGGGGGCCACCTGCCACTGGTGGATGGGGCCTGGGCAAAGCAACAAATGTGAATTTTTCCTGTAGGCTGATTTCTACACACTCACAGACCCCTCCCTTTTATCATCCACTCTCAGACCCTCCAAGTGTCCCTATTTCCCAGGGATGTCCTGGAATGTCCCGCTTTTCCTTAGGACATCCCTATTTTCATTGGGAAAATTATGGCGGGTATGGAGTTATTCAACTCCTGAGCTGTCTAAAGGCAATCCCGTATAGGGAAGGTTTTTTTTTTTTAATGTTTAATGTTTTTATACATGTTGGAAGTTGCCCAGAGTGGCTGGGACAACCCAGTAAGATGTGTGGGGTATAAATAATATAATTATTATGGAATAGGACATCCCTATTTTCATCGGAGAAAGATTGGAGGGTACGCAAAAAGAACTCAAGGAGGGTTGGTGATGGATGCTTGGTGATGGATGTGACCTGCCTGCTGGACCCGAGGCTCCTCATCCCTAAGCTACACCTTCCAAAATTCACTCTTCTACACAGCTTTTAAAAGTGCAGAGGGCCAGCCGTCTTCTCCACCCAGCCACCCTAGCTCACCATGCTCAGGAGGGATGTCATTGCCTTGTGTGGTGTAGTGGTTAAGAGTGGTAGTCTCGTAATCTGAGGAACCGGGTTCGCGTCTCCGCTCCTCCACATGCAGCTGCTGGGTGACCTTGGGCTAGTCACACTTCTCTGAATTCTCTCAGCCTCACTCACCTCACCGAGTGTTTGTTGTGGGGGAGGAAGGGAAAGGAGAATTTTAGCCGCTTTGAGACTCCTTCGGGTAGTGATAAAGCGGGATATCAAATCCAAACTCTTCTTCTTCTTCTTCTTGTGGAGATTCTTGGTTGACAACAGGATATTGGGCCACATTTACAGTATTTATTTAGCATGTTTAGCAGCAAATGGTCCCAGGGCACAAATGAATATAACATGAAAAGCATACTTAAGAATATTTTGAAGACTAAACTACATAGAACATTGTGTCATACATAAAACATCAGTTTTTTAAAACTACACGGCTGCAGGGAACCAATAAAGCAAATTCTGTCAATCAGCATTAAACTTCACCCCTCCTGGAAGCCTGGGAACATGACTAATGCCATAAACAAGGAGCCACCACAGAGAAGGCCCTGCAACACACTCGTGTCCTGTGGATCGTGGATCCCATTTGGCGAAGGGACCACAAGTAGGGCCTCCTCTGCTGATCTTAATGCATGGGCCGATGTCCCCTTGTGCTAATAACAGGGCTCTGCTAAATTAATGAACATTCCTCTCTTTATTTTACTGCAAAACCAAAGTCCTTTTAGACTGGAAGAAAATTAATTTAAACAGGAATAGGGAAAGTATGCATGTACAATTGAAGCCAATGCCAGTCATGCTCAGAGGAGACCCATTGAAATCAACATTGTTCAGTAACAAATGTATTTCAATGGATCTGCTTTGAATATTACTTAGCTGGGTATCACCCAATGAGTTTATTCTTAGAGCAGAATCATAGAATCTTAGAGCTGGAAGGGACCTAGTCCAATCCTCTGCAATGCAGGAATCTCAGCTAAGGCATCCATGACAGATGGCCATCCATCCTCTGCTTAAAAACCTCCAAGGAAGGAGAGTCCACCACCTCTCGTGGGAGTCTGTTCTAGAATGCCAGGGCCAGCATCAGAACATAGCATCCTTAGGCACCTGCAGATGTTCCAGCACCCCAGCAGGCCCCACCCATGAAGTCTGTCCAATATATCTCTAGGCCAGCGCTAGCCACCATTTTAATTTCCTACTAAATCCCTGCCTCTGGTAGTAGGTGAGCCCACCGGAGGCCCTCAAAGACTGCTCAAACAGGAGTTGACACTGGTTTAATAAAAACACTTTAAATTCATCCTTCTAGTTAACACGACACAACATTGCCTTGTAGACAAGCTTTAAAAGAAAGCCCAAAAGTCATTTAGTAATCAGTGATGGGGGGAAATGGATGGGAATTGTTTTGCTTTAACAGAAAGAGACTTAAAAATGGGGGAAAGCACCACCCCTAACTGCTGCTTCTCAAGTGCTGTCCCTGAGAGGCTGTTAGGGCAGCAGCGCAGCCCCTCCATAATCAGAGCAAGAAATGAAGTGTCTTCACAAGCAATTTAATCCATCTGCTCAGTGGGGAAAATAAAAGGCGGTTCCAGTGTTTTCTAATTAAGAAGTTAACCACCTCCACAGCTGAATAGGCCCAGGCTGGCGCTACCCTGCAGGTCCTCATCCTGCAAGCAATCAGCTGTGTGATGAGTCTGGAAAATCCTGTCACATAGCTTGCTGGATGCCTTGCACTCCCCTTGATGTTTCGCTACCCTTCCTCTTTGTACTGTGTTGACATTCATCATTCGCCTTCCTTGGAAAAATCAATTACCATGCAGGAGCAGGTGGCTTCCAATGTATGCTGTGATGTGTATCACATAGCAGAGCTCAGATGGGGTTAGGAGTTGGGAATTAGTGTGCTGTTGTGGCTGAGGGTGTGATCTGTACTCCAGGAAGACCTTGGTCCAAATTGCATCTTGGCCATTCAACCCATTTTCAGCAACTTGCTCATGAAATATGGGGATGATGTTAGCCTACCCTATAGGACTGTTGTAACGGATATTGAAATACTGTAGTGTAAAGGATGCTAAACCACCATCACTTATCAGGGATCCTGTAATTGCACCCTGCACTGTAGATTCTGCACAGTGCAGGCGTTTGGACTTATTGATCTCCAAGGTCCCTTCCTATTCTCTTATTCTACAGGTAAGCCCCCATGTTTGAATCAGTGAGAGTTTATGTCTCCCACAGCACCAAGAAAGTATGGGAATATAAAAAGGAAAGGAGAAATGTCATGCCATGTGTGCAGTAAATCTGTATGTTTTTAAAGGTGCCATGGGATACCCCTTGTTTTATGTCTTAGCCACTCTCGGTGCAGCCCAGACGTAGACCACCCCCTGTCAATGTTCAATACAGTGGGGTGCATCTTAGACAGACAATCCCAAAGGGCAGAGCCAATTGTAAGTGCTCAAAGAATGGGACACAAAGTTGCTGCTGTGTTTGTACCTGCAATACTGCACTGCCTAATTCGTAGCAGTTATTCCTAGTGTGCTGGGAAAGCAAATATGGTGAGTTGTATTTAAATTCTAGTAATTATGTATATATCTGCATATATACATATAAATCAGCACATGCAAATTGCATGCTGTCTTTTGTCCTCTTTTTCTGGTGATGCAAATCCTCCTTTTTGGCAGCGCATGGGCTTCTTACTTGTGATCAGTATAGACCTCTATCAGACTCAATGAACATATGAAGCTGTCTGAGTCCAGGCATTGGTCCATCTAGGAAAGTGGTGTTTACTCAAAATGCATTTGCTTTCCAGGACCTTAGGCGTAGGTTTTTCTCAGATCTGGAGATGCCTGAAACTGCCTTTATGATCTTCTGTATGCAAACCATATTTTCCTGAGCAATCTATCGCCCCTCCCCAGGAAGACATTAATCTTGCTTAGCCTATAGGTCCTAACATCTGCACAATTGCACAGGATGAGCAAAATACACCATGTTTGGAAGTTCCAGAAAGACTGCAGCTAAGAATTCTAGGCACTGAAAATCTCCCACATTAACCCAGATCTCTGCAATTGCAGTGAAACAGCTGAAGCAAATTATATTTGCATTGGTCTCTGCTAGCAATCCAGTATGCTTCTGTATGGAAAACCCTTCACTTGTCTTTAGACCATGTTGTTATCAGTTTTTATCTTTGCCAACACTCCATCCTAGTACAAATCTTTGCGCATTTCTGCATGCAAAAATGGTTATTTATTCTAGAAATAAATGGAGATTTTTTAAAAAAAATGATGGATTTGCACATTGCTATCCATGTGTATAACTCAATCAACTTGGTGTAGTATGTGGAAAAATACAGATCTGAAAATTCTGTTTGTATGTACATTATGATGTTGTATTGGAGGTCTATGAGTTATTTTTCTATGTCTCTTTTAGTGCACAGGGTTACTAAAGGTAGGCGTAGAATTAAAGTTATAGACACTGTGGGAAATTGCAAACATTACTATGCCTGAGAGCTAGTTAGTGTATGAAGGGGTTGGGACCACAGAGTTCTGTTCCTAGACTTAACTAGGTCACACTCCCTTTCCTCCATGAGCATCTTTCTTTTCCTTTCTCTCTGCACCACTTTCTCTCTGGTTAAGTTTGCTCTCAAACTTAGAACACATGTTTGGAACTATATTCTGTATTTTCTTCCTAATAAGAGTTTGCCTGTGTTCTCCTTGCAGATGCATGGAACAACACATGTATCAGTCTTTTGAATCTGTAAGTAAACTTAGAAGTGTGTGGTCTGTTCCTTGCAAAAGGAGTAGAAAGAGGGGAGCCGTGTAAATGGGATAAGATAAGTCTAGTAACATATATTCCTAACACTATGCTGCTGCTTAACTTTTGTGAGTTTAAACTCTGCTACTGGAGCTCTTTCCTATTGGAAAGTCTGTTCATGTTTTGAATCCAGAAAGCTGATTCTTTGTTATCCATCCCATACACGCAGGCCACTGGGATTCATATATTTGCCTTCCCTGCACACAACTGCACATGTAATCTCATATTTGGTTTTCATGCTTTGCAACTGAAATACCATTCTTTTCTTTGACGTTTTTGACTGTGCACTAAGGCAAGTGAGAACTTTCCCCCATTTTGCAAGAAGTACAAAGAAATTAACCTCAGAAGACTTATGAACTACAGGACTCCACTCCTGTAATTTGTTTCTTGTTAAATTTGTGGTGTAGGCTGAGGCAGAAACTAATGCCAGGCTTAATAAGGGAATCTTGTGTCTCTGAGATGAGAAAGACCTTGGCTAGAATCAATTAGCTGGTTATGATCAAATCAATGGCAGTTTGCAATGGCTTCTCCTGCTGCTGCTGTACATCTCGAGCCAGGCAGCTTTATAGCCTGACCAACTTCCTTATAGCATTAGCTACATTTCTTCCCCTTATTGCATTATCAATTATTTTCAGAAATCAATTGAAATCAATTTTTCTGGATGTGGAGGAGGATTGGAACAGACTGTCCCATTTTCAGAAGGCACTTGTGTGACACCCAGACATAGAACCTCTAAATATTCCTGCCTAATTGCTTGCAATTTCAAGCACCTTATCCTAAATGGGAATTATTGTTCAGAGCAGAAATGTTGACCTTCTCGGTTCAGTGGCAGAGTACTTGCTTTGCATGCAGAACGGCCCAGGTCCAATCCCCTACATCTCCAGGTAGGGCTGTGAATGTCCACCTGAAATCCTGAATAACTGCTGCCAGACTATACTATACTAAACTAAACTAGACAGAGCAGTGGTCTGACTCAGAATAAATCAGTTTCCAATGTTCTAACTGCAGTGAACAAGAGAACCTAGAGGACAATCCTTTGCATGTACTAGGAAGTGTTTGTTATATTTGATGGAGCATACGATCACAGCCATGTAGACCAAGCCTAGGAAAGTTTTTATGGAAACATGGACACCTGAATTCAATAGGACCTGCTCTCAAATGTGAACAGGACTGCACCCCTAATGTATCCACGGATGGAAGGCATTTCTCTTGCTTCACAGCATGTTTCACCACCTTGGGCGGTGGGGGGGGGGGCACAGCAGCCATCCAGTTGAAACCAGTGTTGGAAATCGGACCCAAGCTCCTTTCCTGCCTTCACTTAGCAACATACAACCTCCAGCAGGGGTGATAATGTGGATGCATTGTGTAGTCCACCTGCTGCCCTCCAGATTTCTTGGCCTCCAACTTCCATCAACCCCAGCTAATGGCTAATGGTCAGGGATGGTGGGAGTTGTAATTTATGACACCTGAAAGCCACCACATTGGCTACCCAAGTTATAGTAATGAGGAAGCTTAGGTTCAAACAGAAGAGAAAGGTTCAAATTAAAGCTCAGTCAACTGACCTAAGAGGATCTGGAGTTTTCATTATTTGTGTGTCTCACTCTGCTATCATTTGATATTGGGCAGACTGTAAATATTTTAATAAATTGTAAAATAGTAAAGTCGCTAAAAATTGTCAGTAACAGGCAAACCCACTACTAAAGAAAGGCTGTTATTCCCAGGCAAGTAAATTTGTTTCTATTTTAGGGTATCTTTTTCTTCCTGATAGTCAACTATCCCAACATAGATGTGCATGCTTGTTGATTTTATACACACATCATGACACACTAGTACCCCAACCTATGGTATTATTACTCCACTTACATAGCCTGCATGGTGTACTTTATACAGAAAAGTGGGATGTAAAAACATTGTTTTGTTTTTTAAAAAAGTCTGTTGGCAGTTTTTAAAGTTATATGAGGCATGTGTCATGGACCCAGTTCTTGTGATGTAACATGTGGATAATGTGCTAAGAAGCAAGTTGACACACAAACATTTCATCACTCCCCTCTATGCTAAATTAAATCAGTGCTTGACAACATATAGCAGCGTGATTTTGCAAACCAGTTTATACTGAAGCATTTGACATTTTTATTTGTTTAAACTTTTGAAACAAAGTTATAAACTGTTTAAAGTGTAGTTTATAAATTCTTGAATAAAATAGTGTTTATGGCTCAAATCCTATGCACACTTACCTGGAAGTATGCCAGCTAGAAGTAAGGTTACTTCTGAGTGCACATTGTGCTGTAAATCTCATTGTCCGATCTCTCAGCTGTGCTCCTAGTCCCAAATGTGTAGGGATAGCCCTAATTTAAGTTAACTATATAGAATTGTCTTTTCCACATGCTCATAACGCTGTTGGTGAAATATGCACCAGAATATAAACCAGTTCCTTATAGCAGATCACACATTGCACTGGAGCAGAACTGTGATTGCATCAATATTTTATATCTCACAATAAAAGAAATTGAATTCTCTGGACCATAACCTTTGTCAAGCTAGAGGGAGGAAAGGGGAAATGACTGCTGTTGTGCCCTTGTCTCTCTAACCCTGGGGGTAGGGAACCTCAGGTCTAGGGGGTAAAATGCAGCTCTCAATACTGTCTGTGGGCGCCAGCCCCCTCTGAGTGCTTTTATTAGCTGGTGTAGTGGTTACAGTGTTGGACTAGGACCTGGGAGAGCAGGGTTCAAATCCCGACTTGGCCACTAAGCTCCCTGAGTGACCTTGGGCCAGTCACAGCCTCCCAGCCTGACCTACCTCACTGGGTTAGTGTGGGCAATAAATGAGGTGGGGGAGAACCATGTCCACGACCTTGAGCTCCTTGGAGGAAAAAAGGAGGGATATAAATGCAATAAATAAACAAAACAATAGCGTCCTTGAACGCTGTCCAGCGGATAGAGGACAGGGAGGAGTGTAAACTAGCCCTACAGTACCAAAGTCATGTAGGGACGCGGGTGGCGCTGTGGGTTAAACCACAGAGCCTAGGACTTGCTGATCAGAAGGTTGGTGGTTCAAATCCCCGTGACGGGGTGAGCTCCCGTTCCTCGGTCCCAGCTCCTGCCAACCTAGCAGCTCAAAAGCACCTCAAGTGCAAGTAGATAAATAGGTACCACTCTGGCGGGAAGGTAAACGGTGTTTCCGTGTGCTGCTCTGGTTCGCCAAAAGGGGCTTAGTCAAGCTGGCCACAGCTGTACGCCAGCTTCCTCGGCCAATAAAGCGAGATGAGCGCCGCAACCTCAGTCGGCCACGACTGGACCTAATGGTCAGGTGTCCCTTTACCTTAAATAAAGAAAACAATAGCGTCCTTGAACTCTGTCCAGCGGATAGAGGACAGGGAGGAGTGTAAACTAGCCCTACAGTACCAAAGTCACGGTCATATTCGCTGCTGTGCCCACTGCTGCCTCGAGCTTCACCCACCGAAGGGAAAGGCGTGTGGCCCTCAGTAGCCCTCAGTGAGGCTCCAGGCGCCTGCTCTGCCTGTCCCGACTTGGTCCTCGCCCGGGGAGGGGCTGAGGCGAGGCTGCCCCCGACCCCCTGGCTCGGGCCAGGAGTCCGCCTTCCGGATTTCCCTCCGGGATCACCCAGCGAGGAGGGAAGGAGGGAGGGCCGGGCCCATCCGCGCTGTATGCAGCCGGATGTGAGAAGCATGACAATTGAGGCGGAGGGAGCGGGGCGCGCGGTGTGTGTTTGTACTACTGCAGAGCGAAGGAGGGAGGGAGGGAGCGAGGGAGGCCCCGCCGCCGCATCCGCCGCCTGGATGGGAGCTTCGCGAGGAGCCCAAGTTCTGCGGCGTCCAGGCTGGCGCTGAGAGGAGTCCCGCCCGGCCGCCCACCGACCCACCCGGTAAGGCTGCGGCTCCTCGTGGCTTGTGGAGACCCCGCGCGAGGGAGGGAAGGAAGGAAGGAAGGAGGGAATCCCCCAACAGTGCGGCTCCTCCTCGCCAGCAAAAGTGCAGCAGACCTCGAGCGCGCCACACACACACACACACTCGCTCTCTCCGCCCGCCTTCTGCTAAGTGCCTTGGCAAACTCGGAGGCGAGGCGGTGGACTAGGCGGCGTGGCCGGGGAATCCGGCTGGCGGGAAGGAGGGGGCCGGCCTTGGCGTGGCGTCCCCGGGAGTGCGGCAGGCTCTGCGGCGAAAGTTTGCAGGAGGCGGCAGAGGGCGGGCGGCCCGCGCTGCAGAAGGCGGCGGCGGCGCCTTCGCTCGCCTTTTGGCGCCTCCCTGCCAGGCTTCAGACAGGGGCTCTTGCCGGAGAGGGTTTGGGGCTCAACCCCAAATAGTGCCGCTGAGTATATGCAGAGTGTTTTCCGGCCCCCGCGCCTCAGCCCTCCTATTTAGAAACGAAGCCGAGGCTGTAAACCCTGCAGCAGAAAAAAAAATCAATGTGGGGCGGTCTTCAGTGGGTCATTTGCAAAAGAAGAGAGGTGTGCCTCGTCTCGAGCTGTCCGTTAGAAGCCATTGACATTGGGGGTGGGGGGAGTTGGCACTCTGCACAGGCTCAGATGCATTTCACAGGTTGCCCGATGTAGTCCTGGCTCAGACACCTGGGGCTGCAAAGCCTGACTAGCCCGCTGCGGATTTATAAACGGGGGGGGGGGGGCATAAGAGGAAGCTTCGCTGCTTGTGAAGTGCTAAACTAAAGCTTGATGGTGCCCTTCAGATTCGCAGTACAATCCTATGTATGCTTACTTAGAAGCAAAATCCATTCAGTTCAATAGAACTTGCTTTCAGGTAAGGGTGTGTATGCAGAATTTGTGTGATGGGATATCCATTAAAAAAAAAAGGAATCTCAAGATCTTGAACTTCCTTTCAATAAGGAGACTTTTGCTGTATTGGACCATATGGAGTTATGTTTATCTTGTGGGGAACAGATAGCAAGAGGAAAAGCCCTCACGTTTTTAATTGCTGTGCTAGTCTTAGCCTTCATTAAGTAAGAGTAGCACAGTAGGGGATGGGGGAATGGCCTTGCTGCAAAGGGGAGGTGGTAGTAGCTATGCTGAAACAGATCAAGTGTGTGTGTGTGTGTATGCATTTAAACACAATTGAGCACTCCAATATTGGGGAGGGAGACTGTACAACCTAGAACTAATTTCAAATGATGGGAGTGGGGAGAAGGCTTGCAAAAAAAGAGAAAGATATACAGTATGCAATACATGGATAGCTCAGTTGGTTAGAGCATGGTGCTGATAATGCCAAGGTTGCAGGTTCGATCCCTGTATGGACCAGCTGCATATTCCTGCATTGAAGGGGGTTGGACTAGATGATCCTCAGGGTCCCTTCCAACTCTATGATTCTATGTTATCTTGATTGATTTTATCGTCTCCCTTTTAAAAGGCTCCACAAACAGTGTTTAAGGAATGGCACACTAAGAAGTATTCAGTCTGGTGAGGACCAAAAGGTTGTTTAAAAAGTAACCATTTTTTGGGAAAAGTTCACAAAACATCATTTGTATTGGGTAGGGAAGGCATTACATGCCACCAGTGATGTCACAGGTAATAGCCAATAAGTGCTGATAAATAGTTATGTGAGCATGCTCCACGCAACAATAGATGTGTGGTGTTAGGTGGGGGTTTCATTGTCAGACCTATAAAATAACTCTTGAGTGCCGGGAGGATGAAATTTCCTCAAAACAGGTAAAGTAGCTGGGAAAGATAACATTTGGATAACATATGTATTTGTATGCGTGGTGAGATGATGGACTCAGGTGTATTAAGACAGCTGCCCAAAGATGCTTCTCTATGGGACCATAGGCTTTCTCCTGCTGCCCTTCCTTACCAGACACTCTTTGCACAGTGTGATGGTTTGTTCTACACCTACATTGACCTGAACATTTCACAGCAGAGGTCACTGTGACAGCAGGGTCCCAACTAGCTGATTCTACACCATCCTTTTTTACTTCTAGATCACTGGTCCTCAGCCGGTGGATCCTAACTCACAACTGGGTTGCAGTATTTTAAAAGCTGGGTAATGCCAGCTCTCATAAATCCTGAGTGTTGATCATGCTTGCTGGGGCTGATGGGAACTGTAGTTCACAATATCTGGAGGGCATCACATTGATTCTCTCCCATTTACATTCTGCTCAAGCATCCTTTATTGCGTTTGGTGATTACCGAAGGGATATATATTCTCCCCAAGTGCTCCATCTGGGACAGTGGTGAGTTAGAACTGAAACTGCTAACTCTCAAACTTTGTGTGTTCTCTTCTGTTACTAAAAAGCCCTTGGGGATAAAGTGCCCTAAAGGAATATGTGCTAGTGAGAACATGCCCCAAGTTAGAATTAGTTTATGCCTCCCTGGTGAGCATACCTTGATTAGAAATACAATATATTCCACCATTGTGCTCTGCATCGCTAGAATCTCTGCCAATAGCTTCTTCGCTCCAAGGGTCTCAAGATGCTGTGTAAATGTTAACCAGTTGAGCCTTGCAAGCAATTAATTCCCCATGGTCAAGAGAAAATACTGATAAATAGTACAAAGTTCAGTAGTGTTTTGGAATCTATGGGTTTTATAGCACACCTGCAATTTTGCATTGGATGTAGCAATCATTTCTGGTTTAAATCTCGTTGAAATGAATGTGTTTGAAATGAAGTCTGCAAATGTTAGTCTGCAAGCTTTTGCTCAGCTTTGCTAAGTGACTGGTGTGAAGATTACATATTGCCTGATAGATTTACTCTGCAAATAAAAAGAAAAGTAATCCAATCCATGTGGCATATAAATTCTTAATAACAATAGTAATAATATTTAGGATTAGGTTAACACCCCTCTCTCCAGGCAGGGCTTTGTGGACCAGCAGAACCACCATGCATGCAGAGCCTGGGCTCATATGGATAGAGAGGCTACAATCCTATGAACAGTACCTTGGGCATAAGCCTCATTGAATATCAGTGGTACTTATGTTTGGGTAAACATGCATTAGATGGTGTTGCAGGAAATAAATATATTTCAGTACTCTTGTTGCCTGGTTTGGCTAACTTCACAAATGTCTTTCTGACTTCCTAAAGTGCCATTTACCATCTAACAGCAGAAAAACCTGGAATGCCTTTTCAGATTAGAAGTCTTAGCAAGTGGGGCTGGAGACCTATGGTTGAGATTTGCTGCAAAATCGCATGCTTGTTTTTGGAGCCTCTAAAGTTCATAAGAACATATGGACTGGCGTTGAGAGGCATACTTCAACAGTGTAGGTAGCGCACAGTCATCATGGCTAGTAGCTTCTGATAGCCTTAACCTTCCATGATTTTTTCTGGTTCCTTTTAAAAAACCATCGGGGTTTTAAAGCCATCCATGTTCTAGTCCATTCTCTTGATTCATGTACCCATTTGTAACCCTCCTGTGATTTCTCTGGGTCTCTGCAGGTTCATCCTAGTGCAATTCCTTACCTAACATGTAGAGTTAAGGCACTGTGAGCCCCGACAGCTTTGGAGAATTCCTTGCCCCAAAAGGCATGGTGTAAATTTGCTAAATTAAAATAAAAAATTTCCTTGGCTTTGCATATTATTTTCTCAGTGGCATTATGCAAGTCACATCCAAAATGAATATGATATTTTAGTTCCAGGAGGCTGAGAGCTGCCTTCATTGGGAGATGCTCTGATATTCTGGGGTTAGCAATCACTAGCAATTAAACCTTGCTGAAGGTCAGGAAAACTGGACACAGCTTCCCTTTATATTAAATATGTAAATGCTGTGTAGGGTCTTAGGAAACCTGTGTCAGTGCCAGCTGTGCAGCTAGCCAAAGCATCCTTGGCCTGTGCACTCATTCATGAAGGTGAGATAAATCTGAACTAAGTTTTATTCTGTAACAGGAACAGGAGGAGGGCCATAGCTCAGTGGTAGAGCATTATTATTTTTTGCAAGCAAAAGCTTCCAAGTTCAATCCCCACCATTTCCCATTAAGAGATGGGAATGTCCTCTGCCTGAAACCCTGGAGAACTGCTGCCAGTCAGTGTAGACAGTACTGAGCTTGATGGAGCAACTGCCTGACTCAGTATAAGGCAGCTTCCTATGTTCCTAGGATCTCAGAACCCTTGTTTGTTCAGAGTTCTGTCTAGTCTACTCTTCAGCCTTTTCGAAACCAGAAGAGTAAAGTTGTCCATCTGGGAAAACTTTCAGTTTCCTTAGGAAGACAAGGAGCAAATGAGACTCTGAAGCTACTAGAAAATCAGCATTTCTTACTCATGCTGGGGGACAGGCTTCAAACTTCCTCATGCATTGAAAAAGTTCATGAGGAGTTGTGCTGTAAAGCCTCACCCACTGCTACCAATGTGCACATGGGCAACATCACCTGTGTGTTTGGTGGCTGTGTGGAGGGACCCTCCACATAGATTTTTATGGGTAGAGCTCATGAATGCAAGCAAGACCCTGAACCATTCCGGAAATGCCTTATTGTGAAGGAAATTAATGCATGGACATCTGCACAACCTCTGAATGTGCACCTAGCAGGAGGGAGGAGGGACTTTGCAGTACACTCCCTTGGACTCTCATATGTTATTACAGTGCATGAGAGGGTGTGAGTAAACTTAAGTGGAAATGTTATTACAAGCAGATCACATCTTATGTGGAAGTTACATCCCTGGCTATTGCGTGTATAAGCAAAAGCACATAAATCCAGAACACCACCCAGAAAACCATTTTAAAACCCTTAGCAAATTCCTCCAACCTTCTCTATAGCTCTTCAAGGCCTTCTTCAAATCTCTCCAGTAGCCTCTAATCTCTTTGCAACCTCCTTCACCCTCCACATTCCACTGAGACTCCAGCCACACCCAAATGCTCTCCCAATGGCTGATGCGAATGCCAGCAGTTTTTACAGCTTTCCCATTCTCTTCCCCCCTGCATGCATTGATTGATTGATTGATTGATTGGCAATCCATGTAAAGCTGCAAACGCCTGAAATCAGTGTAAGGTCTCCCAGTATTGTGCTAGGATGCATTTGCTAGCATCAGACACTAGGGGCTTCAGTAGCACCAGCTGAATGGACAGCTCCTCTGTATACAGATCCTGCACAAAGGGACCTTGGAAGTGCACTTGAAAGACAGTGGACATCAAAGTGCTTCAGGTCAGAAGCCTCCACTTCAAGGACAGCTATTAGCACAGAATAGATTTGGTAGCTGTATAAAAACAGTTCTAAGGGCGCTTGTATTCAACATTCTAAAACAGTGTAAAACTCATCATTATCATCCTAGCATACAAAATGCATCAGGGTTTGAGTTTTCGAAATAGTTGAGACATGAGAAAAGCATGGTGTGAGGCTAAATCTTATTAAGTAACATCAACACTATTATGGAATCAGATTTAAAGCAAGGCTTATAAAATTTATATTCAGATACGCATTACAGTTTTAAAACCAGGTGCTCATTTTTAAACAGAGTGCTACCTACTAAAACCTCATCCCTTGTATGGCCTTGGCATACGTATTATAATGAGAAACTACAGTAGTGAATGCATTAAAGCCATTTATGTACTAGGGATGCAATCCTAATCTCCCCTGTGCTGATGACTGGCTAGGAGGAAGTGTGGGCCTCATTTCACCAGTCTCCACTGGCAGAGAGGAGCACCACTGATGGGATGAGCTCACTGTAGCATAGAATCATAGAGTTGGAAAAGACCACAAGGGCCATCGAGTCCAACCCCCTGCCAAGCAGGAAACACCATCAGAGCACTCCTGACATATGGTTGTCAAGCCTCTGCTTAAAGACCTCCAAAGAAGGAGACTCCACCACACTCCTTGGCAGCAAATTCCACTGTCGAACAGCTCTTACTGTCAGGAAGTTCTTCCTAATGTTTAGGTGGAATCTTCTTTCTTGTAGTTTGGATCCATTGCTCCGTGTCCGCTTCTCTGGAGCAGAGGCCTGACCTTTAAGGTTGTGAGGATAGGACAAGGAGGAGGAGAACTATGTATGTCACCTTGCACTCCTTGGAGGAAAGGTGGGATATAAATACAATAACAAACAAACAAACAACAGAGACTTTCCCTTGTGTGCATGGAGCATAGCTCACTTGATGAATGCCTGCTTTGTGGAATCTAAATCATCAACTTCAAATTGCTTGTTTGTTTTCCAGATTTCCTATCTGCCCTTTACCGCAAGGTCCCAGGTTGCATTACAACCACATAATATGCAATTATAAGGACAGCTAAAACCATTGCAATTCTAAAATGAGTAAAAGCATTCCAAATGGATCCATTCCCAGCGTAGCTCTGTGGTAGAGCACATCCAGAAGAATTCATGTTCAACCCCTGGCACATCTGCATAAAAGAGTTTCGGGTGGCACAGGACCACTGGAGAGCAGCTGCCAGTTGAAATGGACAGCACAGGACCAAATGGTATGACTTGGTCTGAGGCAGCCTTCTCTAACCTGGTGCCCTCCAGATGTTTTGGCCACCAGCAGCTGTGGTAGCTGAAGCAAATGGAGGAAGCTCTAGTCTAAAACATCTAGAGGGCACCAAGTTGCGGGAGGCTGGCTTAAGGCAACTGTACGTGCTTATCTCTAATTGAAGGATCTTATGATGAAAAGCTGACCTTTACCTTATTCCCTGGAGAGCTGCTGCTCCAAGCGCCAATAATCCCAACTGCTGCTGACGACAACAGTTGGTTAACAGCATCAGGCAAAATGTGCCTGTGGTCTGACTAGTCCAGTTATCTGATGATTAAAAATTAGGAAGAACTGCAGATGTTACAGAAGACTGGATTAAAACTGAATGTCCTTTGGGAGTTGGCCCCATTGAATTAAATGGGACTTACTTCACAGTCAGCATGTATACACTTGCTCTGTGAATCGCTGCATTGTAAGGAAAGGTGCACACGCATTTGCCACTTCCAGTGCAATAAGCAGGAGTCATTTGTGCACCTGCTTTTTGCTCCCATGTTTTTTTGAACATGGAAGACAGGTTTTGCGGTTCTTACACAGGGCATGACAAAGACGATTGCTAGCCACCATATTTTGTCTTTGTTTGTGTCTCCTTTCAGACTAGATCACTTCTTTAAAGTAATCTAAACTGAATGACTTTCCCCCAGATAAATGATTTGCTGACTTGGGAGGAAAGGACCTTGTCTGGAGAGCTTCAAGGACTAACCATAGATTTATGATTTGGGAACTCTATCGTAGATGTACAGTAATGCTATCAATATGGCAGAGTCAATGCTTGCTTTGTTTACAATTATTTCAGTATAAAATCAGATCATTCCTTTTGAAAATTCAAGGACAAATTTAATTTCCCTCCCGCATGGGCAGGGTAATACAACTGCCACCAACCCCAGCAAGCATGGTGAAAGATCGGGACTGATGGGAGTTGTAGTCCAACAACATCTAGAGGTTAATGCATTGGCTACTCCTGCTCTGATAAAGGATTTAAGCTGAATTAGAATGGAAAGCTGACTGTATTTTTCTCAAGGTAAGTACCATTGAAGTCTGTGCAGCTTGCTTCTAAGTACATGTACCTGGGGATGCTACTGCTGTTGATGGATCCAGCATGACAGGTAAGGAAGAATATAGTGTACTTTCTTATGCCAGTTAGAAATGAAGTGTGCCCTTTAAACCCCACCACAATACTATATAGTGGAGCTCACAATGTTGAATATTGTTTATGTTGTGGGTAGTTATTGAGCAGGGGTTGGCAAATTAAGGCTGGGCTTGATAGCCAAGCATTACTTTCTGCTAGTCTTCTATGAAATCCAGTTCTACCATGATAGCAAGACAACATGAGAGCCAGTGTGGTGTAGTGGTTAAGAACGGTAGTCTCGTAATCTGGGGAACCGGGTTCGTGTCTTCGCTCCTCCATATGTAGCTGCTGGGTGACCTTGGGCGAGTCACACTTCTCTGAAGTCTCTCAGCCCCACTCACCTCACAGAGTGTTTGTTGTGGGGGAGGAAGGGAAAGGAGATTGTTAGCTGCTTTGAGACTCCTTTGGGTACTGATAAAACGGGATATCAAATCCAAACTCCTCTTCTTCTTCTTCAACAGTAGATGGCTGTACCTCTGTGCAGATGTCTAAAGTCTCACTTAATTAGGCTGAGGTGAGGAGAGAGAGGGGGTGTCCCCATTGATCCCACTGCTTTGCCTCTCCCCCACTTGGCTCTGCTACCCTCAATGCATTTGGGGTGGGAGAAGTGTGATGTGTGAGTGCTGTCGATTCTTTTAGAATATATTTCTCCCTGGAAATGGTCCAAGTCTAAGCATATTCCTGTAGTCCTGTAGACTCTTGTGTGAGTTAGGCGAAGCTGAGTCAGGAGGGTACACAGAGCTGGACTATTAATTTGAGGGGATTTGGCGAGGCTTTATATTCCTGCTTATACTACATGCAATTGATTTTATTCTTTTGGCACTTTCAAACATTGTGGCTTATCTTAGACATTTTGGACAGGTGATGAGGCTAACATTCAGATAAATGTGAAAATAGCTAGGATGAATAAACTGTGGATAAGGGGCAGCTCTTCTGCTATTTCAGTGCAAATTACTAGGCAAATTTCTAACAACCCAGTATGAAGAAGGGTTTTTAATATGAAAGCATAGTGGAGTCACCACCATTCTTTCATCCTTTCTTGTAAGGGTGCAACCAGCATACTTGTGTAGACCATAGCACCAGATGAAGCATATTGTGGGAGTGGCTTCTTTGTCTCAGGAAAAAACGTACTGCAAATGCCCATAGAAACCAAAAACACATCTTAAAATCTAAAGATACATCATTGAGTTGTGTTCTTAATGCCATGCTTTTCAAGATGATCCATTAATTGATTGATTTTTTTATTTGAGAATGCTAAGTCTCTGCATTCCCCACCACCCAAAGTGGTAGCCATGTTAGTTTGTTGCATCAAGAACAACAGAATATTGTCATACGCACAATAAGATGGTCTAAGGCAAGCAGGTTTAAATTATGCTGGCATAAAGTTACACCAGATCTAAACCCCTTTCAGCAACAAGGCTGCTGCTGCTGCTCTGCCTAAGCCTGGCAGAGGGGAAAACAAGCCTTTAAAATACAGTTCTGCACTGTGTTGCCAGATCATGTGACCAGGCTGAATGGGCTTAGAATCCAGCCTAAGTCCTCCTTTTCTGGTCCTGCCCCTGGAATGCCATCTTTTGGGGCTTATGCCAGCCTCAGTTCAGGCAGCTTTGGCCCAGCCAGCTGAGCCAGGATGAGCAAGTTACGCACGCTGAGCTGCAGTTGGGTACTTAACACAGGCTGAGCTGGGAATCAGATGGGGAACTGCTGTATCCTAAGCTGCAGATATTTCCATAGGATTGCTCTTAACTATAAATATATTTATTATGGCATTAGTGGCAGTCCACAAAAGCTTATGCCATATTAAATATACCTAGTCTTCAAAGTGCCTCAAGACACTTTGTGGTTCTGTGTAGCTTATAATAGCAAACAAAAATCACCCAATCAGGTGCTTAGAAAGTACATAACACCAGGCTGTATCCCTAGCATGTATTGACTGGGGAGTTAGAGCCTGCGTGGAGCAACTGCTTCTGTTTTTTGCAAGTAAGCTGAAGAGATTGACTTGCTGGAGAGACTGAAAGGTATAAGCAGCTGTGGTTGTTGGTCCTCCCCAAGAGTTCCTTGCTATCTAAATTAAAATGGTTTAATTGTCACTTATTACTGTTACAGAGCAAAAATGTAACTTATCCACATCCATGAATAACAGCAAGTCCAAGTTGAAGGCAAATGTATGGGAGCCTCTGCAGGATTTTCCTCTGGGATGGGAGGCTGATCAGGATCTGATTTGAGCTGGGCTGTGGGTCCAGGCAGAAAGATTGTCAGGACAAGTCTAGAAAATAAGTTTTGAACCAAAAACAGAAGCTTGTTGGGAGCACTCACACCACTGTCACCACCAATACCACTGCGAGTGTGGTCTTGAAGTTAGTGGTGTTAGTGGGGAGCGCTGGGCTGCTGAAATGGGCTCCCTCTGTACTGCACCCTGCCCCCCTGGCACATGCACACACCCTGGCCCCAGGCAGCAGTAGCATACGCTATGCCACTGCTGAAGGGTGAATTCTGACACTGCCCAGAAATGACATGAAGGAAGCCTAGTCTGTATAGAAAGGTACAAACCTGATTTGTCAGGTATGCTGTAGTGTTAGCTAACAGCTATGTGTTGTTCTTCTCAATTCAGACAGCAGTTTGCTGTGGGAAGCATGAAGGCAGGTCACGAAATCTTCCTCCTTTGATCAAGAGAAAGTGTTTATCCAGTGGAAATGGTTCTTCCTGGCTAGGATTGCTCAGTCTGCCCAAATAAACAGCCAGTCAAGTTCACAGCCCTTGACACAGCGCAGTGTAAATTCCTGTCTGCTCCTCGGTTAATTTTTCCTAACTTGGGGGAATGTCTGTGGGAAATTAGTTTTCTGCCTTAATGGCTTTGAAACTGAAAATCTTAATTCACTCCAGGGACCTTGAGAAAGAGAATTGGGGATTGGTAAGAAATTATGTCACCTATCCTTCTTTTAAGCTTCTGTTTCATATGGACCAAAACCAATATTTTTCATTTGTAAGAAATTTGTCTTTGGCTTATCTTTGAACTAGAAGGTCACTCACTGACTGTGCATGCTGGGTGCTTGGAGTTAGAATCAGTGTTAGAAACTCAGGTATATAAACTAGACACCAAATGGCTCCTTAAACCAGGGTTACAGTCACCAAAATGGAATGCCTTGTTGCCATTTTGGGGCCAGATGGCTTGAGAATAATATTTTTCAATACGACTTTTTGGTTCCTGAAATTCACTCTAGTTGTGCAGATAAAATATAACAGATAGAATGTGAAAACAGTCAAGATCCAGGTTGTGGACCACTGGGCTGAACTTTACCGCATGTAATGCTTTGAAGGAAAATGTAATGAAAATGATATACAGATGGTACATGACCCCAGTTAAACTTGCCAAAATATACCATTTGTCTGATAATAAATGCTGGAAATGTAAAGAAAATGAAGGAACATTCTTTCACCTCTGGTGGACCTGCCCTAAAGTGAAGGCCTTCTGGGAAATGATATATAATGAGTTGAAAAAGGTATTTAAGTATACCTTCACTAAGAAACCAGAGGCCTTCCTTCTGGGTATTGTCGGCCAGAAGGTGGTAAAGAAGGATAGAATATTCTTTATGTATGCAACAACAGCAGCAAGGATACTTGTCGCTAAGAACTGGAAAACTCAAGATCTACCCACACTGGAAGAATGGCAGATGCAACTGATGGACTATATGCAATTGGCGGAGATGACTGGCAGAATTCGAGACCTGGGAGAAGAAAGGATCGAAGAAGATTGGAAGAAATTTAAGATTTATCTACAGAAATATTGTGATTTGGTGGAATGTTAAGAAGGATGCTTGGTTACAAATAATTGGCCATCACTAAACTGGATCGGAATTTGATGATAAGTGAGATTAAGAGAAACAAAATTTGTTGGAGAACTGTTATATTATATTTAAATGAGTGGTTACAAAATTGCAAATAAGATGATAATTTGCTTGGAAAAATTTATTAACGATGTAAGTGGGAGCGGGAGACGTGAGGAAGTCTAAAGAAGTTATGAAATTTTGTTAAAACAAAGCAATGCTGTTTATTATTTTTGTATATCTTTTATTAAAACCCCCAATAAATATTTTTTAAAAAAACAACAGTCAAGATCCAAGGATCCCCAGGCATGCACCTCCAGATGGTGGAGACTTCAGATGCCACCCTGGCAGCTGGACATCTTCACTTGGTCTCAAGTAGTCAATAGCCAGGTGCTAAATGCGCCTGGTGAATTTTGAACACTGGAAGCACAGAACCTGACTTAACTATGGAGCTGTAGCTCTTTTCAAACAGCATGTCTTAATATGGCCTTGGCATCTGCTGCGCTTGTTAGTTTTTAAACTAGCATGCATTTATTCCTGTTCTAATGTATCTCTGTGTGTAGCAAAGTTGTACCTACTGAAAAACAGGGGGGTTGTGATGGATAAATTCTCATTGATTGATATTCAGTTCATTTATTTCTGTTGTCCTCTAATAAGGGTCTCAGCCTGGGGAAAAGAATTTTGCCCTAGATCAGTCCTAGACACATAAGCACGTTATTTCCAGGAGTTTCCTGTGTTGCCAGTCCAGTGCCTTAGCACATGAGAAGTAGGAAATAAAAGTACTGACAAAAATATGAATTGTGGAGTTGGGGATTTATATGTTTTTATCACTCCTTCCATTATGTCGGATACATATGGTACCATCAGAACATCTCAGACAAGAAAGGAAAGATGAGTCTGATCTTTGAGAATATTCCAGGTTTTCACATCAAATAATGTAACTAAAAATTGAACATGTGCTGGTCACACTTCAAAGGGTTGGTTGCCTAATTATGCAAAGTGCTCATCGATTTCACTGGATGTCTGTTTACCATTTCTAAGAATGAAACGGGTGTTTGCTTTAATGTGGAGTTACGGTCCTGTCATTCAGTTCATTTGGCACCAAAATGGAACATTCCATCCTGGAGTTTTCTATCAGGCCACATGTCCCTTTGGCATAAGGACTTTTCGATCCATTTACCAGCGGAAGATTAAAAATGGAAGTTCTTCCGGACTGTACCAGCAAGTGGCACTGCCCACAGTGATGACTAAAAATAAACAAACACATAAAAATTAGATGTAAAATCCCGCTCTTGGAAGAATGAGCCTTTCTATAAAAGATTTGTAACCCTCTGAATTTAATGACCCAAATGACTTAGAAGAGGCATCTAGTATGATTTATGCTCTAGACAATATATTGCCTATTCCCGAATGTGCATTCGGTATTGTTGGCAGCTGACATGTATTCTGGCTCCATGAATTGTTTCAGTTGCTCAATCATAGGATAAAGAGTTGTCACAGCACATCATCATATATGGGTGTAATACTTTACTAATAATGAGATCTTAGAGAAATTATAACTCTGGTGCTATGGGTTTCACGTGCTGAGTAATGAGAAGTTCTATTAGACATAGGCACAAGGAAGCCTCCCTTCTGTCTCGTGTTACTTTACCAGTATGCCCTCCAATCTGTTGGTTCATATCAAAATCGCTCTCATCTTTGATTTGGATGTGAGTTAGGACTAGCTTGCATAACTGAGATTGGTTAGGGTGGGGTTGGGGAGTTGGTCCCTCTCTGGGTTCTCTGTTCAGCAGCAGCATAAAGTTGAGGGTTGGGGGGGGCAGTTTCCAATCTACAGGAATTCTATTTCCCCAGACTTCTGTCCATTTTTTGAGTGCCAGTTTGGAGTATTTGTACCTTTTATTGTACATCAGAATCCCTGCCTAAGCTGGTATAGGTGGTTTTTGATTTGGTGTTGAGGACTCTCAAGGTCATTGCTCAGTTTGTGTCTCTCTGTGTGGGAATCTTAACATTCATGTTGAGCTCACCATAACCAGGGTGGCTTAGGGCTCCTAAACCACCAAAGCAACCATGGCGTTGTCCCAACATATCGTTTGCTTGACTCCATGGCATGACTGAGGTCATCCAGGGATTTAAGAGTGTTAGGTCACCACTATGTGACCTAATGTATGGAAGTGAGAGGTGGACCATAAAGAAGGCTGATCGCTGAAGAATTGATGCTTTTGAATTAGGGTGCTGGAGGAGACTCTTGAGAGTCCCGTGGACTGCAAGAAGATCAAACCTATCCATTCTTAAGGAAATCAGCCCTGAGTGCTCACTGAAAGGACAGATCGTGAAGCTGAGGCTCCAATACTTTGGCCACCTCATGAGAAGAGAAGACTCCCTGGAAAAGACCCTGATGTTGGGAAAGATGGAGGGCACAAGGAGAAGGGGACGACAGAGGACTAGATGGTTGGACAGTGTTCTCGAAGTTTGACCAACGTGAGTTTGACCAAGCTGTGGGAGGCAGTGGAAGGCAGGAGTGCCTGGCATGCTCTGGTCCATGGGGTCATGAAGAGTCGGACACGACTAAACAACTAAACAACAACAACATGTGAATGACACCAAGCTCTGTTTCTCTTTTTCACTGAACACAAGTGAAGCTGCTAGAGCAGAGTCTGGCTACATAAACTGAGGTTTAATCCAGAGAAGATGGAAGTACTGTTGGTGGGTGGTTCCTTTAATCAAGTATGTGGTGTTGAACCTGTTCTGGAGGAGATCACATTCCCTCTTAAGGATCATTCAGGATCATAAGGATCATGGTCTGGGGGTGCTTGTTGATCCATCTTTGTCGTTAGAAACCCATAGCATCAGGGGCCCACAGGACCTTGTACCTGTTTAGCTAGGAATCTACCTGAATAGCGAGAACTTTGCTTCAGTGAGCCATGCACTATTTTGGATTGCTGTAATGTGTTGTATATGGAGCTGCGTTTGAAAACAGTCCAGTTGGTGCAGAATAATGCTGGGAGAGTATAAACAGGACCAGGTTTTATGAACATGTTATGCTAGTACTTCATTATCGTCGCAGGATACCGACTATTTCCAGGCCCAATTTAAACTACAGGATTTAACCTTTAAAGCACAACCTTGAGACTTTAGTGTCTGAAGGATCACCTCTTTTCACATAAACCTCCCCATGCCTTGAAATAATTGGTTGAGGCCCTTCTTTTGAGTACTCAAAAAATAAAGTATTGCGGAAGAATTACAGGCAACAGGGCCTTTTCCACAGTGGCCCCTTGGTTGCAGCAGGTTATCCAAGAGAGGACAGTCTTACACCTGCTTTGATCTCTTTTTGGCACTGGGCAATTTTTTTTGTTATTTTCATGGGCTGCTGAAACCGTTGTTGTGCTGCCCAGAGAACCCTTCTTATAGAGTGACAAATAATGGGATAAATAAATAATGTTAGGAATCACTGTGAAGTTGTCATACTGTGCGGGCTGATAATGGCTTTGTGTTTAGATACTGCTTATGAATAATAAAAGTTTTTCATTTATATTACTTCGGCAATTTTCACAACATCTTTATAGGTTCGTTCAGTTTTATTACCCCTATACTGTGGATACCCCCCATATTAAGGGTAAAAGATCTTACTATATGTAAGATTCATTTCCACCATGAATTTGCTCAGGATTACAGAGGATAGGCAGAAGGAGACACTATCTCCCTCTCCAAATTGGGATAATGATGCTAACCTACCTTAGAGGCTTGTTTTAAGGATTTCTGAGGGATGCAGCATTCTGTAAGGCTTACATTACTATCCAATTCTATCCATTTCACAGGTTCAAGCACAGTTTGTCTAGTCACTGTAATAGTTTACAAAGGATTTATTTCCCTTCAATTTACACAAGCTGAAGCGTAAGAACCCATTGGAAAACTCAACAGATGCTGGTTTTTTTGTTCTGCTTTGGTGACTGAGCTCTTCTTAATGGCAAAAAGATCATTGCTGGCTTCTGTGTTTGCATGCTGCTGAGCCCAATAGGTCTCCTGTTCAAGATTTGGGCTCCTGACTCTTACCCCAACGTAAATTGATGTTGTACTTAATAATCAGTTACAATAATGGGAGATTCTTTTGCTTCTCCAGGCTGTCATTTTGGGGGAAGGAAGGGCAAAGGGAGACATCCAAGAAGTTCTGTGCCAACTCTTGTTTGAAATCTAGTGGCAACTGGGTCTGTTTCAGACCATTGCAAAAAAAATATTTTATGCAGCATTTTCTAGTTTCCTTTTTCTATCAAATGGAGCCCCCTAGAGGCTGTCATAGTAATTGTCCTTGTAAGAGGTACTGGATAGTTCTCCTCTAGCTTAATGAAGTTAACTCTGCATTAGAGCTGAACATGGATGGGATTGGAAAGCTGCCCCTTTGGCAACTGAAAGCTGTTTGGAAGAGGAAAATACCTTAACAGGTGCACAGATGCCTAGGCCTGGAGAGCTGTTGCAGCAAATTGCACTGCAAGGGAGCTCTTCAAACAGATTGCCCTTGTGCAGGAGAGTGCCTAGGATTATCAGAGCTTGGTTGTCCTCTGCAGGCATACTTCATTTCTTCCTTTTATTTACTGGGGGTTGAACCATTGCAGAGGGAAGGCAGGGATAACAAACCATTGCAGTATGAAAGGTACAGCTGTATGGTAACTTGGTTGAGATGCAACACCAAGCTGGGGCTAAGGGAATGAATTTGGGATGAAGCTTGGGCTCATTGATTCCTCTTGCAAGGTAGGTTAGGCTAAGGCCCAAGGTCACACAGATAGCTTCATGGCTAAGTGAGGTTTTGAACCTAAGTCCTCTGACCACTACACCATACTGCCTACTACTGAGTGCTGCATTTATATTCTGCTTCTGCATAGAGCAATTGTGTTTGCATTTGTAATGTTCTTAGTCTTGGTCTATAGGCAGTAATAATAAATTAAAATCTAGAATTATTTGTTGATTTGTTTTAGAAAACAGCTTTTGTTTCTTGTTAAGACATACAAATGTTTTTTAAATGTTTGTTTAGGAATGCTTAGAAGTTTGGACTTCGTAAAGTATTTTTCTTTATAAAGTTGGGACTTTGGTTTGGCTTAGTGTGTGGTTGCAACTTGGGCTCGTGGTTTGTGTTGGGTTTACAGTTTATGGTTTGTCTGGAGGAGACAAACTATGAATCTGATTTCAGACAACATACGACATCAAACCATTGCTATGCTCAGCTGCAGTGCAGCAGAAAAAGGACTGGCAAAGGAGCACAGCAATGTGAATCTCTCTAGGACCCTCATGTTTGCACATATGCACTAAGCCATAGTTTGACTTAGCATTTGTTATGTGCAAACCAGTTCACTCTCTCAGTAAACACTTTGTCTCCACACTGTGCATCTAAGGTGGGACCAGAAGATCTGTGTAGAAGTTGCAGGGTAAAAGCAGAAGCAGACAGGCCTGCTCAATAGCTAGCGTGCTGTTTGGAGCTGCTTAATGAAAAGCAGATAAGGAAAAAAACATTTCCACAGTGAATCATAGGAACTAAGGTTCAGAAACCAGTAACCTTGAACCTATTGGACTTAAAATAGCCGTTTAAACGTTACAAAACTGACAACCTGGACTATTTATAGGCATGCAAAACAAGCCTAATGAGCTTGAATCCCAGCTGCAAATGCCAGAACACAAAATGTTTCAGTTTAAGGATTAATGCCCTCCCAAAAGTCTGATAGGTCACCTACCTGGAAGCCTGCTTGGTGTACTGGCAAAACTGTTAACATTTATGCAGTGCCAGCCATGTGCTAAGTGCTGGTTTAACATGACCACTGGCCTCAGTTCTAATACTGGTTTCTGTTTTTCTGCACTGCAGCACAGAGCAGGGTTTTGCTTAAACAAGTTTGTAATCCAAAAGAAAAAGCCCTTGTGTTCCTGTGTGTGGAACTCAATGTAGTGCTGAATGGGGCATGCGAGAGGAGAACGAGGTCCGTTCACACAATGGGACTTCCCCCTTTTCCATCTCCTGCTCCCATGTGGCCCCTAAGCCAGTTTTTGGGTTCCCCCCAACAATTCCCAGGAATGGTAACTCTGTGAGGGGAATGGGGTCTCCTAACAACTCTCCACACCCTTAGCAAATTACTGCTCTCAGGATTCTTTGGGGGAAGTCATGGCTGTTTAAAATGGCATGATACTGCTTTATATGTATAGTGCAGATAGGGCCTTTCTTTCTAAAAGTTTAGCTCAGCCCTTGGGCTCAGCGCTCCTCTCCTCTAAGAAATGAAGACACAGACAAGGCTGTTAAGAATTAGAATCATGTGCAGTGAAAACGAAAAGCACCAAAGAAGCTTCTGTTTATAAAGCAGAGAAGCTTTGAATGAAAGGACCTTTGTGTCCACTGGTGACCTCTTTCTGACTTTCTGTCATCCACTTCCGTTTGTGACACAGTGATGGCTTCCATCAGGTTACAGGGTCAGGCAGTGCTTCCCCTACTTGCTTGCAAATATCTGAGGAAAATATTGCCTTTGTATTCTTCCTATGCAGAAAATCATTTCTCTGCTGCTGCTTTTCCTTTGTCAGACTGGCCACACAATTGGGCATTTCTGGGTTTGGGCTGTACCTGTAGGGGACATTCATTGGAAAGCATGTTCTCATTCCTGAACCACCTCCACAGGAAAAGTGAGAAGGCAGTGGTGCACACTGAATAACTTACGCTGATCCTACAAGTGTCCCCCCCATCAATCAGTGGGGACGAACTGTGTAGGTGACGATCAGATGCACTGCATTCAGTTTCATGATCAGGTAAGAAGAGCCTGCTGAAACAAGCCAGTGGTTCATCTAGTCACAGTGACCAGTGTGAAACCAACAGGCAGAACATGAACCCAAGAGCAGTATGCAGTATGTCAAGGCATTCAGTCCTAAAGTTCCTAATTGGTGGCCACCTGTTGGGCAGAAGGTAGAATGCAGTCTTATAATGATGACAACCTAAAGATTTCACTGAATTATTACCACTTGTTGCAGAACTTTAAGAGGGCATCAAGGGCCCACTTGTTTAAAACTACCTTTGCACAAGTTTTAATTGGGCTGCTGCTTGGTTGAGTTGTGTTTTAGCTATTAGTCATTTGTCTTTGTGCTGTTATGCTGGTTTTAATGTTTTCTTGTTAGTGCTGGTTTGTGGGTAATTTTTATGGCAGTTTGCATATTGGAAGCTACCCCCAGAGGTTTGACCTAGAAAGGTTGCCTATACATGTTTTAAATAAATCTTTATTTTTTTAAACCAGAACATATTCTAGAAAATATCATTGGCTTGTTTAATTATATATCTTAATAACCACCTTCGGCATGTAGTATTTGTAGGCGTTGCTTCAAAAACTTATTTGTACTGCAGAAGAAAATGAGTATGTACTGTATGAGTGACATTGGCCTGGTTTTCACCTAATGCTAAACTATCATTTGCTTAACAAGCTATGAGTTAACCATGAGTTTTGCCACAGATAATCAAACAAACCATGCTTTGTTTCTCAAAGCTTTGGGTGTTTTTTCCAGGTATTCTTGCCTTGTGTGTGCCTTTTGTGGTTTGGTGACCACTTGGCATGCAGTGGTAAAAATACAACATAAGTAAGAAAGGGATCTAGATTCCCATGTAATGCAAAGCTATAGTTAAAACAAATCAAAGTTCGTCAGCCAACAACAAAACATGGTTTCACATTGTGGTTTGTTAGAAGTAAGCAAACAAAACATATTTAAGCTACTGGGCAGGATTCACACATAACACTAAGCCATAATTTAACAAGCCACAGTTTTATTTACCATGGTTTAGTGTTTTGTGAGAACCAGGCTAATGTATATTTTACATTACATTCTATTTCCTCTCTCTTGCCTTGAATATTATGTAGCAATTTACATGCAGTGGAAGTATCTTTAATGACCAGTTGTCCCATTCCATTGTATTACTTTTCATCTCTGCAAAAGACAACTGTAAACATGCTTCTTTTTGCACACTTCAATATAGCGTGACTTGGTACACTAATAATTTTGTGCTGGTCTCTGAAGCGAGCTACTTTTATTGCTACTTTTATCTTTCACTGCTGAATGTTCCACTGTCCAGAGGAGGCCAAAGCTATTGAACCAAGCCAAGTAGCAATGATATTTTTGAGTGGATTATATTTTCTTCCAGAATTAGGTTTTTCAGTGTGCTGAGGTGGAGTGTTTTGTTGCCTTCTCTGAGTTAGTGGATAGTCTCTCCTGAATGATGATTAGTGAAGGGCATTGAAATTGGGTCCCTGAGCAGGTGAAGTATTAATGAGTCTGCATGTAGCAGTCCATGTTTAAAATTGTTAGCTGCCTTTAATCACAAATAGTAGCTCAGTCTTTAGAACTGGATCCTTGATTTCCTTGGCTGTATACACCAACTGAACCTGGATCAAACCGCTGCAGAACTACCCTGTAATTATTTGGTGTCCAACCAGACACAGGATTGTATTGTTAGACCTTGTTCATATGTAACAGTAAACCATGTTTTAGCATTATGAGGACTGGTGGCAGGTGTGAGCCTTAGGCTTGTGTTCTCTGCCTTCCCCTTTCCTCCACATATGAGGGGATAAAGTTTAAATTTAATCCTTCTACAGCTTATTCTGGCATCTGAGTATAGTAAACTAGTTTGTTCAAAGCACAGTTTGTTCAGAAACAGGATATTACACCATGATTCAGTCAAACTGCAGTTAGACCAGAGAAGACTTACATGTATAGCATTGCATTGTAAGGTTGAAACTCTCTGCACTCCTACTTGAAAGGAAGCTACACAGAACTCAGTAGGGTTTACTTTTGAGTATGGATGGGAGAGAAATTTAGCTCATGCTTGCAAATAAACCTACCTACCATATTTTTCGTCCCATAGGACGCTCCGTCCCATAGGACGCACCTAGTTTTTTGGGGGGGAAATAAAGGGGGGGAAATTCCTTTGTTTCCCCCCCAAAAGCAGGTCGGGGAAACCTAACCAGGTCGAGGAACAGCGGGATAGCGGTGCTGCGCCTCCCTGCTGTCCCCCGAGCTTGTGGGGCTGGCTGATGTCTGCCTGGCGCGAGGGGCGCTCTGCTTCAGGGCGCCTCACCCGCCGGGCGGCAGGCTGCTATCCGCAGCGTGGGGAGCCCTGCAGGGAACTCCCGCAGGGTTGCCTAGGCTGCGGATGTGTTCCCAAAGCGCCGGGCGCTTTGCTTTCAGGGTGCCCGACGCTCCGGGAAGCAGGCTGCTATCCGCAGCCTAGACATCCCTGCGGGATCTCCCGCAGGGATGTCTAGGCTGTGGATGTCTTCCTGAAGCCTGGAGAGTGAGAGGGGTCGGTGCGCACTGACCCCTCTCGCTCTCCACGCTTCAGCGAAAGCCTGCATTCGCCCCATAGGACGCACACACATTTCCCATTCATTTTTGGAGGGGAAAAAGTGCGTCCTATAGGACGAAAAATACGGTAATTTGCACTCCCTGAAACAATATGCAAACAGACACACAGCATTCACACTTTCCTGAATGGCATGTCCTTTGGTATTCACACTTTCCTGAATGTTGCAGTGCAGTTCGTCAACCAAAAAATGGGCACAGTGATGGATATATATTATGGGCAAGTATATATGTTAGTTAAAATAACACACAAAAATGTGTTAGGGGAAATTACTTGCAACAAGGTTTATATCAGGAAAAGTGCTCACTAAATGAATTTTCACGAGGAATGTTGTTTTTTGTTTTGTTTTTTAAATGCAAGTTGATGGGGAAATGTCAACTGAACTTAGGACCAGAAAAATGAGAAACTGAAACTGACATTTTTGCCACACCTGTTTCTGAGCAATTTATGTAGGATCAAGTTGAATGCAATTGAAAATTTAAAAATATTCTCTCTCTGGTTCATGATGCCATTTTTCCTCCCACAAATGCCACATCCTTCCTGGAGTGGAAGTGTGTCACCGTGAGGTGGATAAATACATGAATACAATATGGATTAAAAGTCTACAAATAAGTGAAAATGTGTTGCTGCTGAATTACCTTTGCATGCCAGAATTGCTTCCAGCCTGTATTTAAAATTACATATGCATTGTTTTAGACCTTAACTAAATTTCCTTGCCCTTTATTTAATTTGTCCACCTACTGATTCAGTAAGAAATCCAGTTTATTCATGGCTCCTCCAAAGGGTTGCTGCCTATTTTACAGTAGTAAAACAACTCATCTAAGTAAAACTGAACATTTCTATGAAACCAGGGCTACATTTTGAAGGAAACTGATGCCTCCACCTTACTGAAGCTAAGCAGCTCTGGGGCTGGTTGCAAGTTCACTTGGCAACCTCATGTATACCAACTTGAGTCCTGTTGTAGGATAGAGATGTGTTGCACCCCACAGTGGCTTTGCCCCATTGAAAGCACTTCTACTTGGGGAAGATAGATCACTTGATTTTTGCCAATCTCTCCTATGCACTTCAGCCCAGTGCCCTCAAAAACCTCCACTGAGGTTTAGAGGACCCTCTGGAATGGTTTGGGATGTGGCATAGTAGAGATTGATGAACACAGGGTACCTTGCTTTGCTCTTGCAGAAATGCTCCTATAGCACATTGGCTATACCCTGTTATATTTATATACATTTTCTTACTCAGTGATACGGGTTGTGGAATGCAGATTTAAATGACCCAGCTGGATGGGAATTCTAGGAGGCTGCAAAGAGAAATGATAAGTAATACTGACCATTGATGTTTCATTCTATGCAGGTCACTCATCTTTCTTAACCGTCACAAGATTTCCAAGGTGCCTAGCAGCTAGCCAGTACAAGTGATTGTGGTGAGTCCTGCACAATGTTGTTCTGTTCTTTTGATACTCAAAATCCCCACCCCACTTTTATAACTCTAATATCTTGGATCCTGGTCTTGAGGTAAGAAGTTAAAAGACTGAAAAATGGCTCAAAGAGGCACGTTATCTCCACAATCTCTTTCATATGCACCAGGCATTACAGACCCATTCAAAGAATTAATACAGAAAGATCTAACTGAAGGCTTCCAGTGTCTCAGCATAAATCTGATGGATAATAAAACATGAAATCGCTGAGAAGTGCAAGGTGCCCATGCATTATGGTCACTTAAAAGACACCTGGGTTATAACACTGAAATTTGTTAGCTAAATCATACCTCGAGGCCAGCAGTGGGCCAAATTATTACAACTTGTAGTAAAGAAACACATTGATTTATATGGAGGTCAGTTGCCTCTTTGGGTGCTGTGACAATCTTTTAGCCAGAATGTCTTGATTTATACCTACCCAAGGAAGCTTCCTTGTCGCCTTTGAGGAATACACAGAATAACAATGTATTTCATTTTGCAAATAAAGAGGCAGAAAAGATCTACGAGGCCTGCATCTGAGGGCAGCAATTTGCATGATAGATATGTTATCTGGTGAGTGTAACTACTTTTCTTGACCTCACAGTATCTCTTCGGGTGAATTGGCAAAGCCTAATTTTTTTACGCTTCTTATCCCATCCATGCACATACGCCATTTTTCAAGCGTTTTGTGCTTCGACATATGGAGTGTGATCCTGAAGACCTTTGGGAAAGGCTGCCCATGTCCCAAACTTGATCAGATGTCAAGAGAACCACAATCAGAGCACCTGTTACTTAAAAAAACAACATTAAATGCAGCTCCTGGAACAGCGGGCAAATAGTGGGCAAATCAGATCAGAGCTATGTGTAGTTGTTTTTTTAGAAGCACTTTTTCTTTACACCCTCAAACTTTTATATGTGGGTGAATATATTGACTGATTCTCGCATCAATCATTCATTTAGTGCACATGCCATTCAGTTCTATCCCTTTTATCCTCCTATTAATGCCGGCACGGAAGGAATACCCTTCCTGTTTTCTGCATGAGAAAGTAGTGTAGTAGAGTGAGTCCCTTATATGCTGACTATTGTGATTAGGGAGATGGTTGTTCCTTCCTCCAAGGGCTGCAGAATGGACTTTGTTCAATTTGCTGGTAAGCAGCTTCTCTGTCTACTGAGTGACACTCAAAACATAGGGGATGTTTCGGAGCACTGTACATTGGTAGGATCTGGGAAGTCTTGCCACATGAAGCAGCTCGGAGGATCTGTGATCTGCCCTGAGAATGCCTGAAGAGGCCTTTTCTCTCTCACACCACCAGATCTCGCTTTGTTGATGCCTCTGCTCAATATTTCTTTCCCTGGTGTAGGCTATCAGGGTCTCCCAGGATGCAGTAAAAATCAGATAGGAAATAATGTACTGCAGAATTAGTTACTCAAATCTGCTTGCAGCTTCCTAAAAGGACCAAAATCTTGCCTGGATCCCATAATGTGAAACTAATGTCATCATTGTCTTCTTTTTAACCGCCTGCTACATGGTATGTACTGAGCCTTAGGACTTGCTGAGCCTCAGGACATTACAAGGCTTGCATATAATAATGAGCACTTGCTTATTAAAGATACAGGAAGAGAACAGATACTTCAATAATTTGAGTGTGAGGAAGGATAGGTGAGTTGCTTGTAGGATGAAAAATCACTAGACAACGTTGCAGGTGACCTTGGATTTCCTTTGTTAGGGGCATGTGAGTTGCATATGAGGTGCACCAGGAACACAAATAGTTTGAAGTGGATGGTGTAGCTGCTGGAGATAGATGGGAACCCTGCTGGCTCATCCCCTTCAATTCTGGTTTCTCCTACATTGTGCTGGGTTTAAGTGCCAAGAAGAGGGACTCATTTGTCTTCCTGTTTCCTAACATCTGGATTGAGCCTTACACAGCCTGCCGCATTCCAGTGCAATGGCATGCTTACTGTGGGACCAAAAGTATTATGAATGCACATTGCTGCATTTTAATTCCTCCCATTGCTGCAAATTTCAGTGGGCCAACCCAGCACAATGAATCATCCTTTGTATGGATGGCAAGCAAGTTAGATCCTTTTGGTGTCATTAAAATCTCCATCAAGCAAACAGAATTCCATTTGTCACAGTGCAAACAAAGAGTACAAGAGATCCAACTTCCTTGGCACTAATAAATTGTACTTGGGTCATGCTAGGGTAATGGTTAGGGGTGGAGATAATTGTTGTGTGTTCACAGGAATGAGGATTTGTGAATCCTACAAAAGAAAGAAGGATGAACCTGTGTTTACCGGGTGGGGTAAACTTTCAGGAATCACCTTACAGTGACTGATTGATTCCCACTTACGACTTTGATGAAGTAATTTAGACTCATTTGCCTTAGTTCAGCTTGCTGCCTATCAGTCAGGGGTGGCATGGCGTGGATAACTCTCCTTTCGCTGACTTAATTGCCATTTTTCAGAACAGGAGCTGACTTTAGCACATTATACCCCACAGCAGGTTTGCCTTTGACTAGGCAGCCCAGTGGGCCCAGTCTATTAAAGCTGGTTGGGGTTGTCTTTTGATATGAATTAAGAGATGATTAGCAAATGAGCCAGATCCTTGCCCTCAGGTCCTCCACAGGAATACTTACCAGCGCATGAGTCCATATATTAAAGTCATGGTGGGACCCTCCCCCTCTGCACCGCCCCTAAAAACAGAAGAAAGGAAAGAACCTCCATTATTGAGAGGGGTTCCAACCTCCCCTCTCCACATGCTGCAGTCCTGGTGGAAAGAAATTGACTCCCACCCCCCAAAAGCCAACAAGTAACATAGCATAACCTTCCCCAACTCCAGGTGCTTCAACCCCCAGCATTTCTGACCGAGGCTGGTAAGAGTTGTAGCCCAACAACTCCTTGGAAGACGCCTGGTTGGGGAAGCCTGACCAAACATGTCATAGAGTAGTCAATGTGGTACCCTCCAGACTGTGGTACCCTGAAATTGCGTTTCAGTTCTTTTATTCACTGAATTTTAATGTTTGGCTTTGTGAGCCACGCAGAGAATTCTTATTATGGGATGGCTGTACAAAATGCAGGGTTTGTTTTTTTTAAAAAAAAAACAACAACAACCCAACAACAACCAGGCCATTCACCAAAGGAGGGAGAGATGCATCAGGGAGTGGGTAGGACTGGACAGCGGCTGGTGCTGAATTTTCTCTTTAACTACTGTCTGTGAAAATGAGAAGGCTGTTCTCTACTTTCCCTTCCTTGCCAACCAATAAAGGTAATTTCAAAGGTATCCTTCTGTTCGGGCTCAGCCCCTACACTTCTGCTGATTACTTTCATGCGTTGGGCAGCAGAAAGCATGCCAGCCTTGAGCTGACCCCTTGTGGGACCATTTAGCCAAGGTTGATCCAGTAAAACAGTCTGCTTGCTTAAAAGAAGTGTGTATGTGTACAAAGCCCCCCCCTTCCCCTGCTAAATTCTTTTCATTTTCTGTCCTTTCTGGGTATCAGTTTCCTGACTAACAAGTGGGGATAAAAATAGCTTTGTCCTCCTTTGTAGCAGTGTGTGTGTGTGTGTGTGTGTGTGTGGGAAAGGGAAAAATTGCCTGTGTGGCAAGTTCCTTTTGCTCTTTTAAATCACATGGGTGTGGGTATTATTACTGATGTAATTATCTATTGTGTGGCAATCTAAGAATTTAAACAGATTTTAAAGTTCCTCGCCAGGCTCTCTAAAAATATAGCCAAAGGCAGCTTATTACAAGACCTAACAGAAAATAATCAAGATGTTGTGATGGATGTGGTCAAATTTAGGCAGCAGAAAAGAGCCGCATGGCTTTAAATCCACCGTTGTATTATTTGTGTCATCTGTGAATGCTGCTAATGTAGGATAGAGAGCTTGTGAAACTTAGAGGTGTGCATTTCAATACTTACCCAGAAGTAAGTTCAGTTGAGTTCAGTGGAGTTTGCTGCCAAAAAGAGACTGAAGTGCAGTGGTGGCCAAACTTGGCCCTCCAGCTGTTTTGGGACTACAATTCCCATCATCCCTGGTCACTGGTCCTGTTAGCTAGGGATGATGGGAGTTGTAGTCTAAAAACAGCTGGAGGGCCAAATTTGGCCACCAATGTTGAAGTGTAAGGGGACAAAACCAAACCTCACCCCTGGCATGATCTCACTAGTTAGCTGTTCACAAGTCACTCTCTTCTGCTTCAGCCTCCATTTGCAATATGGAGAGGATAAGACTGACCTACCTTTAAGAGTTGTATAGATTGCAACACGATAATAGATGTGATGTAGTTGGTTTTGTTGAAATATGGCGTCCTTTTTATAAAATGTTTTATTGATAACCCTGAAGAATGGCATCTACCAAAATCACAGATTCAACGTTGGCAAACTTAAATAAATTTATCCATCCGGAGTGGGGGGGGGGGAGTTGGGATTTTGTGTTTACATTTGCCCCCCGCTTTTTTGTAACTGTTCTATATTGGAGACTATAAGACTATATTTTTTAAAAAAAGATAATGGGTGTGCAGCACACTCGAACATTCAAAATTTCTATATAGACGCTTATTGTTGTTGCTGCTGCTGTATTATTAATCATGCTATATAATGCAAACGTGCCAAATACACATTGCAGGCAATGTTGATTTACAAACTCTCACATGTGAAAACATGGTTTGCTGATCTATGAAAGTGCACAGAAAGTGTCCTCCTGCCCTTGCACATGGGTGGTGCAAGGAGTTATTTCGGAGGTGTTATTCACAAAAACAAGTTTGAAATGTGTGCTTAAAACAACAGTTTTAATGGAGTGAGAGACTGGTGTAGAACTCTCCATGGGCTGCAGAATACGAGGGCTCTGAAGCGAGCTTGCAGCTTCACAGAGGCAGCCTCGGTCTGTCTGAGGCTGCAGCTGGTCTGCAAGCATGGGGAAAGCATGAAGTGGGAGTTGCTGCACCACAGCCTCTGCAGTCAGGTGGCTGCAATAACTGCAGGGAGGAGATAAATGTACAGCTACGTCTCCCTCCCTGCCCTGCTCTGAGTAGCGGTGGTGTCCTGGGAGAGTCACAGCAGCTCCAATGACCTAAGTCAAAGAGGATTGGCTCAGCTGCTCCTGCTCTGGGACTGCTGTAGGCATCTGGCAGGATGAAAGTGCTGCAGTGGAAGGTGGCTTAGTGACTCAGCACTTTTCACTCTCTTGCGCTCTCTCTGTTTTCTCTCTGCTGCAGTATTAACTCTCTCTTTGCATGGTGCGGGATACCTGCCTGCTCATTTCTCCAGTGACAGCTGGTGGACTGGCATGAAGTCTTAAGAGGACAGGACTGCATAGTGTTGGAAGCTCATGTTGCATTGAACAAGAGGCAATCGGGACATCCTTCCTTTGCACTCGTGGGTCTCTGTTGCCTTTCACAGGGCTGTGGCACAGAGAATAGCCAGGCACCTCTTAAGTCGTCATGCAAAGGGTGCCCAAACACCTTTCTTCCAGGGGAACTGCACTGCAAGCAAAATGTCCAGAATCTTGTTTTGTTTTTGTTGTTTTTGCAGCAGGAGAGATGCTTGCACCCATCGCTTTTAGACGAGTTGCCCTTAACTGTTAATCTACCATTCATCAACTATGCAGCGTTATTGCTGAATGACCCTATGCCACAAGTAAAAATTTGTGACATTAAAAAAAAAAGATAAGTAAGACTAGGATTGGGAGAGGAAAGGAGAAATGTAGTTGTGGTTATTGTGCTCAGGCTGGAAGGCTGGAAAGGGTTCTGGAAGTGGCACGGAGGAGAGTGGGGTGGGGAAGGAAGGCAAACAGTGGACCAAATTATTACAACTTGTAGTAAAGATGCACATTGATGTATATGGAGGTCAGTTGCCCCTATGGGTGCTGTGACAATCTCTTAGCCAGTATGTCTTGATGAAATACGAGGTGGTTGTTCTGGAAGCTCATAAGGACAAGGGGAAAGCAGGATTGCATTTTGGGGTTGTTTTTTTTAGTTTAGGGGAAAGGTGATTAAGAAATGATACGAGACAAGTTTATAAAATTTTGACATGGAGATAGTGGATAGAGAAAAGTGTTTTTTCCCCTCCCTCTCTTAAAACTAGAACTTGTGGGCATCCAATGAAGGTGACTGTTGAGAGATGAATGCTAAAAGAAAGTACTCGTTCATGCAGTGCATAGTTAAACTGTGGAACTCACTGCCACAGGAAGCAGAGATGGCCACCAAATTGAATGGCTTTAAAAAGGGGGTTGGAGAAATTCATGGAGGATATGGCAATCAGTGGCTGGAGGCAGTAATGCTTCTGAATAGGAGTTGGTGGGAGCTGCCGGAGGGCAGAGTGATCTTGTACTGCGTTCTGCTTTGGGTTTGCCACAGGCACCTGGTTTGCCACTATGAGAACAGGACTGGACTTAGGCCATTGGCCTGATCCAGCAGGCACTTCTCATGTTCTTATGATGGAACTGGAATAGGTGGTTTGGTATCCAAGTAGGTGCAAGGCATTTTTTATACATGCAGGCAGAATATTGCACTGTTGCATTTTGAAGTAGGATTTCTGGAATTTTCAAGAAAGCTGAAGAGAGGTATGAGCCAATAGAATATCAGTCCCATGACTGAAACTGGGACATAAGTGTATCTGGTCTCAAGAAAGGTGTGTTGAGAATACGGGAAGGTGCACCACTCCTGCCTTTCTTTACATAAAAATCCTTTTTTTGTGCTACAATTTTAATTACCAGAATGACCTGGGAGAAACACTTGCTTGAGTCAGAAACCCAAAGTATAAAGTGTGAGGCAACTAAGAGCTAAAAGCTTGCTCTGCTACAGGGATCATAGCAGGTCAAAAGCTAAACAAGGTGGAATGTGCTATGCTTCACTGAGGTTTTCGTTTGGTGAAATTCTAAGTTTATGTTCTGGCAAGTGCAACTTACAGCTTCTGTTCTTGTCAAGCGCTTTTGGCCTGAGAGCATTTTAAGGCCAACTGAAAATTTTAACAGATTTTTCTATCTCTGAGTGTCTTAACTTTCTTATCTCAGTGGTGGGGAACCTCCTCTACATGGGTCTTATTAGGTCAACCAGACCTCCCTGTTTGGCCTGTGAGTGAGGAGCAGGTAAAGATGCGGTTGGGCCTAATAGGGTGTTGTATCTGCAAAGTTTCATGCACTGCTCTTTGCAAACCTCACAATCATTGAGGCTTCAAAGCATCCTGAAGAAGTCTATACAAGTCTTGATGATCAGCCGATTGCCAAGAATTCAAAGCATCAAACATGTCATACTGGTGCCTATGTGTTTTAATTTCAAACTGCATGGCTGAGTGAAAGCAGGTCACCTGATGTGGTGTCACCCTCCTGCTAAACCTGTCCTGCAGGGGCAGGAGACATAAGGATCTGGCCTGACTGGATCCAGTTCCCAGCCCTGATCTATCTGCTTTGGAAAGTTCAGTGTAGCTTCACTTTTATAGGATCCCCAACAGCCCTGCTACTTGTGTTCCAACTTGTGCTGCAGATTCTGTTGGAAGAGGGTGATTTAGTTATCAGAGAAGAGTAATTCTTTAGCTTTTCAACTGAGGCCACCAGCAAGATGCCGCCTACTGCCCAATGTGATAATTCTAGGAACGTGTCTGAAACATTTCATTACAACATTGCACATTCTCAATCATAACTCTCTTCTAAATGTGGCTGAATTCCCGTGTTGACTTGATATCAGTGGAACAGGGCTCCTGATTTAGATGCGGGTGACTCCATTACTTGGGAATATAGGCAGGGTAAATGTATGCAAAGCCAGTGGAGTTTGTGTGGATAAAGAGACCAGCATACAGATGGGATATTGGTTCAGGTGCAAAAGTGTCTTGTTTTTAAGGTTAGGACTGCAGGTTAGGGCTTAAAGTGGTCCTTAAAGACCCATTAGTTTAGAAGTAACTCTTCTTAGGAGATTATCATGTTGCTTGTTTGTTTTGGTGCTGAAATAGTTCTTAGCTATTTTTATTTATTTGAAAGTTGATCTCTGGACTCTCTGGTACTTGCATCAATGCTGCTGTTTACATTAGTATTCTTAGTGCCCCTTATGGTGTGTTAGGATTAGATTCAAACAATGTTGGAAGGCTCTTTGTGAGGATTTGGCCTTAAAGGCAGCCTAAAAAATATCATAAATAAGTGAACACTATTCCCCATTTCTGTAGCAAGTATGTGTATTGAAAAACAGAACTGAGCTGGAGCAAGCAACAGCCAAGCATTCAAACATTTCTTGCAAAGGGCATTTAAAACCTCCTATCATTTGGCTAAGAGACCTTTAGGGCTTACCAAGCCAAATGCAATCCACCAGTCATGTTTTGTGGCCTGCAAGCACCAGGCATGCAGTAAAGCCACAGGGCTGTGCTGCAGTGGCCTGGTGGATTAAAGGTGGGCAGTCTTGCCTTTCTGGTGGTCATTTTATGGCTGGATGGAGGCCTGCAGGCAGCCCTTGGCCTCTGCAAGTGATCAGTTTAGATCTCCGGTGAGAACAATCTGTGGTCTGGTCTCAGGGCAGGGGGGAGATAGAGAGGTGGGGCAGGGCTGAAAGACAGTACAAGTTTGATACGTGCATGCAGGAACCGAGTTGGGAGAAGTAGACAACGCTGCTACTTTAGTAGGCACCTTATGGTGTGTTTAGAGACAGCAACTCTGGGAACATGAACATGAAGATTGTGGGTTGGATTTGCAGTAGATGCACCTTTACTTCCTTTCCAAGCAAACATGCTACGTGCCTCAAAAATCACTCCCCCACCCTCTGCTTTGAACTTCAACACAATCTAGACAGAGATGACTTTGCCCAGTTTACCTTATTGCGATGCTCCATGGGCCTTTATTCTTAATTTGGTCCCCATTCCCCCCCAGGTTCTCCATTAAACAAATGGCTATGCCACCATGATTCTGTTTTATGGTCCTAGAACCTGAACATGTCTTAGACTGTGTAAATTCCAACACTAAGCGTGTGCTGTGATGGTTCTTTTTTCCTTTCCCATAAGGGAAACTGAACTTGTAGGTGCCAAGAGCTGGGGCATTCTTGGCTTGCTTAGGAGCCCTGTTGACTTGCATTCCCTGTATTAGAGTTTACTAGGCACAGTGGTCTGTAGAGATCATGCTACCTTTGCATGCATACTGGGCCCTAATCTATTTATTCACTTATTTAGATATTCATATCGGGGTGGTGTAATAAATTAGGAATAAATTAGGAAAACACTAAAAGCAGTTGATACAAATGGACCTTTTGGGTTTCCTTTTCCTTATTTGTTTACATAACACAGAAGTGATGGACCAAAATGACACAGGTGCTGTTTAAAAATAGTTTCCTGGGAGTGATGTAGGAACTACTGCAGAAGTGGTGGCTACCATGTGGCTCCACAGCATCTGTAGAGGGTATCTTGGTGTAGATTCTGAAGGCAGCATCTAGAAAGTGGGAGGCAGTAATTCTTAGTTCAAGGGCAAGCAGTAGTCAGTGTGCCTTTTTGGTGGAGGAGAGATGTGGGGAGATACGATTTGCAGTTGGAGTAGGATATGATGACCCAGTGGTTTGACTTAACATGCTTACTATTAATATTATTATTAATTACCCACCCTTCACCCTAAGTCCAGGGTGGAACACAACAATTTAAAATACAATATTAAAAATAGTTTAAAATAAATTAGTCACAAGTATAGGGTGGGTCCTATACACACACACACACACACACACACACACACACACACACACACACATATCTCCCCAGGGTAAACAGATTTAGAAGGCACCAGATAAACCTATGGGGGAGGGAGAATTCCACAATGACACACACACACACACACACACACACACACACACACACACTTATTTGACCTTGTTTGGCCATAATATTACTGGTCCAACAAACTGTGGTCTGTTGGTGCATAAATGAGCACCAAATTTCAGGGTTCCCCATTTCCCTCCTTTGTTTCTGCTCCACACACACACACATACACACACACACAAAAAAAAACCACATTTGTTAAATCAGAGTTTCCCCCTTGACATCTGTACCAGCTGACTTAAGTGCACTCCACAAACCAGCACCAGCTGACTTAAGTGCACTTTACAAGCCACATTTGTAAACCACAATCTGAAACTGTACAGTCCCATGGGATTCAGGGAGAGTGTGAGGAAACCTTTTAATGGGGTCTGCCCTAATACCACGAAGCAGCAAGAATCAGGAAAACTTCTGTGACTGTATTTATTTGTGAACAACAGATCAACAACTCAGCATGGCAGCTGGGACAAGCCTATGGTTCCCACTGAGATGTGGAGGAAGCCAGAGAGGGGAGTTTCTTAAAGAGACAGGCCACACACACTACAGAAACTTGCTTGAACTTGTTGCTTGTTCCTGCTCTAACAATCCATAGTTTGTTGCACCAGGGACATAAAGCAAACCAAATAATCCCAGATATCTTAAAAATGAACAGACTTATTTTGGCATAAGCCTTCATGTACCAGCACCTGCTTGATTTAGATACATGAAGTGTTGTCTGCATGAACGTGTGTGTGTGTTTATGCATTTGACAAAATGAGCCCTAGATCATGAAACTTTATTCTGCAATGAATTTGTTAACAAGATCATATTGTAAGTGAACTCTTGGTAAAGGAGGATAAAAGAGACCAACCAAATAATATATAAGTGTTGGTAATTGCCCTAGTTATTTCCCTACATTGCTGTCATTTCTTAGCAGTTTGTAAGATTGTGGGCCTGGAGTGCCATTACAAACATGTTTAATGGAACAGAAGTTCCTGGTAAGAACACTGCATTTTACTTGTCTGTAAGGCCATTTTGGAACACTCAGAATGGGTATAAATTTATACTTGGAAGGTTTCCTATGCAAGCCCCATTAAAATTAATGTATTTGCATTTTTCATGGGTCCTCTCTCCTTCTTTGGGGCTCTCTCAGAATTCATTTATAGTGAATGGCACCCAGTGCTGCGTATGACATGATCACTTTCCTTCAACCTTATCTAGGGCTTATAAAGAGTGCCTTGATAAAAACAACTTAAAAGAAGAAGGGAAAAGGAGAGCCGTGCATGGAGAATGAGACTGAACTAATTCTTGTTTGAAGACAATGCTATTCATAAAAATGAGAGACAGTTGAGCTTTCATAATCAAAAAAGAGAGTTGTCTTCTAATTTTATTTTCATATACTGAATTAGCACTATGCCCAACTGACAGTGTTTGTAGTGTGCCTGCCAATTAAGTTTCTAGCTTTGTCCAGCTATACAGATTTCCATATCTACATGAATTGTATTTCCAAATGTGATCTCGTGAGACATCGTAAACAGATACTCTGCAGGAAGTCCACAAAAGAATATCTTCCCTGATGCTCATTCTGCAATTTGGTAACAAAGGGAAGGAGTATGTCAAACATAATTTGCTTGTTTGCTTGCCAAGGGCTGTGCACTCCTTGCATGTGCGTCTTGGATTTTTACCTAGCAATTTGTTTCCACTCACTCTCTGACATGTATTCTGGCAGTGAAGTTACTGGAGTCGACTCAGGTTGGTAACTGAGATGACTGTTCTGCTCCACTCATTCAAACACATGCAACATGTATTCTATAGATAGATAGATGATAGATAGATAACTGAAAAAAGAAAGTTAAAAATTTTGCATTTCAAGAAATAAATTATTACTCAAATACATAATATATATTTAATAAATGTATTGCTCTTATTCACACCCTGCTTCCATTTAGACATTTCCAGTTTAATAATCTTTATATCTTATGACATCCTTATATCTTAAGACATTCTCACAGAAGCATGAAGTCAAATCTCTTGAAGTCAAATTGTCTTTCAGTATTATTCACTACAGAACTCCAACCGACATACACAAGACAGCACATTTTTGAAAAGATCTTTGCAAGGAACCCCAACATTTTAATATGCATGATCTGCACGTCAAACCAGTTTGTGCTCTGCCCCACCATACTCACGTCTGTATTTCTGATTCCACAAGTCAGCCTGATAAATCAAAAAGGAGGAGGGAGACTGGGCCTCACTGTCAATTACCCGTTAGTAGCAAGTGTTATGAGCACATGCCATTTATTATACATTGAAACAGTCATGTGGATTATGGGGGAAACCAAGGCTTGAAGGGGTGGCTTGCATAAATTTCCAATTCTGTTGCTTACCCTGGTGACAAATTTCCTGCTATTTCTTTATTTTCTTGATAAAGGGGCAACCAGGCTTAAAAAGGAGTCTTATGTTGCCTGAGCCTTGGTGCTTGTGCAGAGTGCATGGGATGGGATGGGGTGTAACCTGTTGTAGGCATTTGGCTAGCACTGCTGTCAAGCTTCATTTGTTAAAGAAGTAAGCTAATAATTAACACATGACAGTGGATCCTTCACAGCTTTATGAAACATCAAGACAAGTGGCAAACCAGTTGGAGCTGGAAAGAGGCACTTTAAGCCATCCAAGTCACCTGAGCCTCCAACTGACAGTGTCAAATCCAGTAGCACCCCAGGCTGTGGACCAACTCCTTCCAGGGGAGTGCAGTTCTCTCCAGGACAGACCATCTTCCCACCTCCCAGACTTGAGAGTTTGGGATGTATGGCACCTCTGTCTTTTCAGGATTCGGCTTCAGTTTATTGGCCCACACCCAGCCCATCACTGCTTATTTATAACATTTGTGTGGGAATCACTTCTTCCTTCCTTCTGTACCAGCCATATTTCAACATCTTTCAAAGAGCTTATTTGAACCACCAAGGGCTGCAGCATGTCCGTGGGTCCCCCCCCCCAAATTGTTTTTAGATCTTCTGCTTTTAAATCTGCTGCCAAGAGTGGAAGGAATTCCTCTTCTAAGGTAGAGGGGAAAGGGGGGGACACACCTTGCTGTTTATAAGGCCCTGGTGTGGATGAAGACTTAGGCCTTTTAGGATCTGCAGAGTCACGGCTCATTAGCAGCACCAGTGAGGTTGTAAATGCCTTCACTAGGGTTCAGGAGGATTTAGAAGGTCTCTCCATTAGGCACTGTGACACACTGCTTGAAGCGTAGCTAAGGTAGGGAGTTCATCACGGCTTGTCTGGTCCAGTAGTCATCTTGTTAGGAAGTCTTGCTGGCCATCTCTTTTTCTTAAGCAGATTACTAGTTATTACTAGCTCAGAATGGTTACTGTATTATAGGTACCACTCTGGTGGGAAGGTAAACGGCGTTTCCGTGCGCTGCTCTGGTTCTCCAGAAGCAGCTTAGTCATGCTGGCCATATGACCCGGAAGCTGTATTCTTAATGCGAGCCCAAATTAGTGGGAGGCTGTGGTTTTGAAAGAGAGACAGAGAGTGACAGCCAGAGAAGTTTGAGTAGAAGACTGAAAGGATATTGGGGTGGTCTCATGTAGGGGACGTGGGTGGCGCCGTGGTCTAAACCACAGAGCCTAGGGCTTGCCGATCAGAAGATCGGCAGTTCGAATCCCTGTGATGGGGTGAGCTCCCGTTGTTCAGTCCCAGATCCTGCCCACCTAGCAGTTCAAAAGCATGTCAAGTGGAAGTAGATAAATAGGTACCACTCCGGTGGGAAGGTAAACGGCGTTTCCGTGCGCTGCTCTGGTTCTCCAGAAGCAGCTTAGTCATGCTGGCCATATGACCCAGAAGCTGTCTGCGGACAAACGCCGGCTCCCTCGGCCTATAGAGCAAGATAAGAGCCGCAACCCCAGAGTCGCCCACAACTGGACCTAATGGTCAGGGGTACCTTTTCCTTTTACATGTAGGGTAGCAGAACTGCTGCATGCTAGGAACGCTCGTGCTGTTTTCCTCCACCTGTGCTCTACTTGTATGTCTGCAAATGAACCAAATCATACAAAAACACCATAGCTCTCTCTTCTCCAAAGGAAGTCAGACCCTAATGAATGCTGCCCTTGGAATTCTCACTCCTCAAGAAGTGGGAAGCCTGCACACTGCAGATATCCATAGATTGGATCATCTCAAAGCTATAATACTTGTGAAGGATTGTTTGTTCTATTTGTTTGTTTAGCATTTTTAATCTTCTGTTTCAGACCTATGTTTAATTCTGTGGGATGTGGAGAAGAACTTGACATTTGCTTTCTAAATGAAACCAACAGCAGTGCCAATAAGGTTAATTTTTCTCCAATTTCTCTAATTTTCTCCCCCTGACACAAACCAAGGATATAAACATCCTAGACTGTGGTGCCACTGATCCCATCTTCCAAACTTACTTATTTCTTCATTGAGGGAGATTTGGGGAAGTTCAGTATCTTGGCAATTTTTAAATGGCCCATTTTATTTCTCCCCCAAGTTATTAATGGTTTTGCTGTCCTTTTCTTCTGAGGCAAATACATAAAAGCCCTTCTCATTTCTCCTTAATGCAACGACAGGCACTGTTAATTCATTCACCATGCTTGCTGCACTTATCTATTCCTTACAACCCTCTGACACTGCACTTTCCTCCTGAGTGCCCTACATTTTTTTGCAATTTTGAATTTAGCTATTTGGAGAACACTTGCAGGAATTTGGACTTGCTGCTGTTTCTAGGCAGAGTTCAGTGGCTGCAGAGGTATGTAGAAAGCCCCATGCAGCCAATGCAACCATTTAATGGTTGAAAAAGGTCAGACATCTGTGGTGATCCTTGGGGAGGTGGAGACAGGATCCAGAATCCTGTCACAGCAATACCTTGATTAGAACCAACCAAAAACTGACAAAAGAGCAAATTCTCCATCAGGGTGGATGTTAAGCAAACCACGGAGTAGGGAACAAACCGTAGAAGATTTTACAATCTCCAGTCGTAAATCATGAGGGTGGTCCAGCACGTTTTCTTATGTGTGTGCTAGTTAGCAGAGTAGCAATCGCACAGCATCATGTCTAAGGATCAAGTTGTGCATAGACGATGGCAATAAATCACTCATGGAAGCAATGAAACTCAGTCAAGCATTGTTTACTTGAAAGGCAATAAACAGTCATGTTGGTAGAAGACTATTTACAACTTTGCTACCACACAGATAGCAAGGCACACTTCAACCCTACATGTTGCCTGTATAAAGCTCAGGCCTGACTGCAGAGACGGAGCTTGCAGTCTCTCCCCTGTAAGAATTGCGCATGTCCATAGTTAAAAGCTCCACAGCTATTTGTTTAGTCTACAACCACAAACCCCTGTGTTGCAAAATGTGACTATCTACAAAAATGCAAACGTAACATGCTGGCTAATAACTGTTCGTAAATATATAATCGGTATGATGTCATTCAAAATATACTAATAAGTCACTTCAGCGTTCCTCGCTATTCATTGGTTGTTTGAGTCTTTGCTTGACTTTGTTGTTATACATATAACAACTTGCAGTTACTTGTATATTTTGTGAGATGTGGTATATGATATATATTATTTTGAAGTGGCTTTGTTTAGTCTACAGCAGCCTATAATCTTGCACTGTGATGCTTTGAGAATCTTCAAGAATCTTCTCTCAGTTTCTGGAAATGAATGACTCTCACACACTTATTCTGACGCAAACTGGCATGCTGTTAAGGCTACAGGGAATGCGGATGGTGCTGTGGTCTAAACCACTGAGCTTCTTGGGTTTGCTGATCAAAAGGTCAATGATTAGAATCTGTGCAAAGGAGTGAGCTCCCATTGCTCTGTCCCAGCTCCTGTCAACCTGGCAGTTCGAAAGCATACCAGCACAAGTAGATAAATAGGTACCGTTGTGGCGGGAAGGTAATCTGCATTTCCATGTGCTGTGGCATTCTTCACAGTGCTCCGTGAGCCACAAGCAGTTTGGTCATGCTGGCCACATGACCCAGAAAAGCTGTCTGCAGAAAAAAGCCGGCACCCTAGGCTTGAAAGTGGAGATGAGTGCTGCACTCCATAGTCAAATTTGATTGGACTTAACCATCCAGGGGTCCTTTACCTTTTTACCTTTTCCTAAACCTTTCCTCAGCCCTGGCATAGAGCTTCAACAAGCCTGAATGTGGGAAGAAGGGCTCTGAGCATTTGAAACACTCCAAAGCACTGTGTAGGACAAAGGAATTTAGAGGTAACCTTTTAAAATTTGCAACAGGAGTGGTGATTCTAAAGGCTTTGAAAAGCAAGACATATTATTTTTTTGTTGGCCAGTTCTTTTAAAATGGCCTCTTTCTGCTCTTTTAACAATAAGTTGCTAAATCAGCTCTGATTCTGAACCAAGATGGGAGACCTTAGATCCAGTTTTGTGGATCTGAAAATAAGTGCTGAACTAGATGAGATAGAGGAGTTCTATGATCACTAAAAAAAGTAAAAAAGAAGCTCTGTTAAGGTACAAATCAGTGAAGGGCTAATAGCTCCACCCTGTAGCAGCTTTAGGGGTTAGACAAGATTAAGAGTGGGGGCCATGTGGGAACGTGAAACCCTCTCCAATCCCAGCCTTGTGACTATAGCCAACTTTGACCTGCTGTCCAGTACTGAAGAAAACCATGAGGGGCGGGGAGCAGTCTGACCACAGGTCTTCCATTGTCTTGTATAATTTGATTCCAAGATGGCAACTGTATGGGTATTTTTTCCTGGACATTAAAAAGAACAGGGGACTGATTATGCAACAGCAAGCACAGGAAGTGGAGTTGGAGCACTCATGGAAGGGAATTGCCACTACAGTCCTGTCTCCTAAAGAGAATATCAACCTATTCTGTTAATTATCAATTTACTCTGGATTGGTGTTTGCATGTTTCAGTGTATAAAGTAGAACTGAGGTGGGTGGGGCTAGTTTGGGTCAATTGCCTCCAATTCATTAACCACTTTAGTAGCAAAGGTAAAAAATATGTATGGGTCTGATCCTTCCCTGCCCCAACCACGTCCAAAGAAGGACATTAGATGACTTTTATTTTAATAACACATCTTCATGTGTGTGTGTGTGTGTGTGTGTGTATGTATGTATGTATGTGTGTGTGTATATATATATATATATATATATTTGCTTTCGTAGATTTTCACGGGTACAGGAATGCAGGTTTTGGTGTCCTCGGGTGTCTTCCCGTGTAAAAGTTGGGGTGTCTAGGCGACGTTTCGACGAGGTCTCACTCGTCATCTTCAGGCTGGTGCTTTCGGCTTCTTGTTACTGGAACAGAGCAGGATCTCAGTGTTTGAGTTCCTATAAATACTGTTGAGGGGGTGTGGTGTATAGCCTCCAATGTTCTGGGCAGAGAGGAAGTTCCCAGGCTAGTGTGCCTTTTCTTCTTTTGTTCCTTAATTACTTGAGGGATATCTTGAGTGATTTCTTGAGTGATATCCTGAGTACCACTTAGGTGGGTCATTAGGTGTGGATTAGTTGCTAAAGTCTTTGTGTCTTGACCTCTTGAACTTTGTGAAGAGTTTTTCTGAGAAGATGGCTGTACTGCACTTAGTTGTGCTCTGGCTTGGCTTCGTGTATAGGGGCGAGCTGTGGTTTTGTGGCCTGTGTCAGCCAGATCTGTGTAGGGATTGCAGGGGGGTGCAGCATCCGGAGGTGCCACCATGGTTTGGCTACTGGATGGTGTCTGTAATTTATCTGTGGAGAGGGTCTGGGTTTGGGTCTGGTGTGGTTGATTGGTGATGGCGTTCTGTGTGCCTCTGGATCTGGTGTCAGTTTTTGTGAGGAGGGCTAATTTCCAGAGTAATTAAGGTAATTAATAGTAATTAAGGAACAAAAGAAGAAAAGGCACACTAGCCTGGGAACTTCCTCTCTGCCCAGAACATTGGAGGCTATACACCACACCCCCTCAACAGTATTTATAGGAACTCAAACACTGAGATCCTGCTCTGTTCCAGTAACAAGAAGCCGAAAGCACCAGCCTGAAGATGACGAGTGAGACCTCGTCGAAACGTCGCCTAGACACCCCAACTTTTACACGGGAAGACACCCGAGGACACCAAAACCTGCATATATATATATATATATATATATATATATATATATATATATATATATATATTGCTGTTTGCACAATTTAAATCAGCTGCGCAGGCTTTATATGAGTTTTGCTTTGCATTTTCCTGTTTGGCTCCACTGATCAAGGCCTTTGCTACTCTCAGCCACCTCCACAATCTGTACTTTGTTGTTGACATTTGTGTAATTTAAGAAATTTAAAAGGGCAGCTTTCCTCCTGGCATTGCTTTCCCGAATTGTGTCCAATAGCTGCTGAAGAGCATCTGTTAGCTTGTGTTGTTGTTTTTCTCCATCAGCAGATTGGGCCTGATGGATAGGTGCTCACCTCCCTCCTTTCCCTCCTCCCCTTCCATTTCTTTTATAGCCTTAAGAAGCTGTCATTTACGTTGAAGCACGATTGTTAAATAGCCCCCACCCCGTTCCTGATTGATGGAGGCTTGAAATATACCATGTTAACAATGGAGAAGAAGCAGAAAAAGGAGAGATTGACTCACTCATTGCCATGAAAAGTGGCAGATTGGCTTTTTCAGAGATGACTCTCTAACTTCACCTCCACCCCCCCTCCCTCCATCTCCTCATTCTTCGTCTTCTGTCTCCCCAACTCCCTCTGCTCTCAAATGTTAAATTATTACATGGGGGGAATAATCTATTACACTTGGTCTACAGAGGCTCTCACGTACCAGTGGCTGGCTATCGTACCGGCATTAATCAGTTAAGAGACGCCAAAGAGCAAAAATGAGATGCTTGCCCACAGGCGCTCTCATTGTTTACCAGTCAGCCATAAATATTGACTCATAAATATGCAGGCCTCGTCTTACGTGAAAAAGTGAAATGACAGGTTCAGGAGACGAGGGGATTTGTGAGCGGGACAGTCGAGATTGTGCAGCCTTTTAGGCACCAGCTAGATGTGAGGGTGGAAGGATGTGATTTGAAGTTAATTATGGCCAGGCAGGGGAAGGAAGCTGACATCCCTCTCCCCACTGTGCAAGAAATTAAAAATAGTATCAGGGATGCAGGGAAGCCTGGGCAAAGGGAGGGTATAGCGTCTTCTTCCCTCTGACTCATATTACATATTAAATTGCCACTTTATCCTGCGCAAGGAATGAATTGCATGGAAACTTGTTTCTTCTTTCTCCTCTTTTTTTTTTTAACAAAAAGAAAAATGACCGGAAAATCTGGTTTTAGTTGGGAGGACACCTTTCCGATGCCAAACATGGTGGTCGGTTATGCTCCAAACATGAGAGTAAAAAACAATTTGCAGTGGGTTTTAAAGAAACTTATTTAGCAGTCGAGAAAAAAAAATCCTTCCAGTAGCACCTTAGAGACCAATTCAGTTTGTTATTGGTATGAACTATGCATGCACACAAAAGTTCATACCAATAACAAACTTAGTTGGTCTCTAAGGTGCTACTAGAAGGAATTTTTTTAATTTTGTTTCGGCTACGGCAGACCAACACCTGTTATTTAGCAGGGTGCACCCTGCATTATCAATTTGTTCTTTGTTTCTCAGCAATAGCCTACCCCTTCTGGCATCTTGTATCTAACTGTGGCCAGGGGAAAGAGAACTCAGATTATCAAGAGGAAGAATCTGCTTTGACCTCTAATATGCATTATATTAACATTCACCACGGAATGCCCTTCAGAATGTATCCACTTCATTTTAAAGACTGTTGAGACTCTTTGAGAAACTGGCAAGATGACCACATAGCCCTGGGCTCCTTTGGAAGGAAGGGTAGAATAATTAATAATAATAATAATAATAATAATAATAATAATAATAATAATAATGTCATTTTCCTTACAAAAGTGACCCCAAACAACTTACATTAAAACAAAATAATAATAATGTAAAAAGAAAAACTCAGGTCTTGTGAGGTGAGTAAGCATGTCACATTATTTATCTAACAACATTTATATACCACTAAGTGGGGTTGTTGTTGTTGTTGCTGCTGCTGCCAGTTTTGACCTGGTCTTGCTGTTCTTAGTGTTGTTATGTATCTGACTTCACAAAGGACCATCACCTGAAGAACTGTCTGGTCCAAGTTCAGATTAAAAGTTGGGGGCAGGATCCAACTAAAGTGTCCTGACAAGAGAAGCCCAGTGCAAGAACTTCCACATGTGCTTTGGGGCTTTCCCCGTTCTCCTCTGCCCATACACCTCCTGAAATTGGCTCTGCAGGGAGATCAGGTGAACGCCCAGAATGGCATGCAAGGAGAGGGAAGGGGATTATTCCTTCTGGCAGGCTGAAATGCTTCCCCTGACAGAATGATCTCTGCAGTATCCTTCAAGTTGCCCACCGGCAGTTAGCATCTAGACAGCAGACTGAAAAGGTGCCTGATCACTCTTCCCCACAATTGTGAGGTGTACTGTAGTAATTATTTCTAAATTTGCATCTATGACTATCAATTTGCATGTATAAATCCCATGCAAATCTTTGACCTCTTTTTGGGCATTGCCCAGGTAGTCACCCTAGTTCTTGCTGTGTGTAGATACATTCACCTTTAAATTTAAAATGAATGAATACATACAGTTGGGAAATGGCCACTTTTTAAGGTTGCAAGGCTATTCTGGATAGCAGGCCCTATTGAACTTAATGGGACTTTCTTCTGAGTAAACATGCCTACAGTTGCACTGTTTAAATTCCACTCTGGCAGCAGACTTAGAGGTGAGCCCGCCAGAATCAAGTGCTGAAACTCTGATGGTCAAGTGATCAGTTCTGATGCAGTGCCAACATTGCCATGAAAGAGAATGGCACATGAAAGCAGAGAAAGTGAGGAAGATAAATTGGAACAGAAGAACATGGTCCAGGATGAAAAATACATCTGGCATTTCTGTTCATTGAGGATACACAACATTTTTGCAATGCCATTGCTAGGGTTCTGTGTTACCTGAGTTCTAATAGGCAGGAATTCCTTGCATGAGATCGCCAGTCCTTCAGCTACTGTAGCAGAGCCTGGCGTGCTTCTTTCAGGTTTGTAGTGGAGCAATAAATAGATATAAATTCCCTCCGGGAGGTTGAGGTGGGGTGAGAGAAAATATGTTCCTCCTACTGCAGTGCAGTGGATTCTTTTAATCTTTAGGGCTTCCTTTGGGGACACCTTCGGCATGCACACATGAGTCCAGTATAGGATTGTTGTATCCCAATTCTTCTCCCTCTCCCTGCTGTCCTGCCCAGAATCGGAGTGGCCTAATTTGCATGTGCAAATGGACTGCTAACTCTTCAGATCAGAAACATTAACGGGGTATTTTCTGTGACCTGCTTTTTATTTTTTTTCTTGGCATTTGGCCCAGACCTTTGGGGAAGGATAGATGGACCTGATCTCATGTCAGGAAAAAAGTGTGTTCTTGGGTTTTGCATGCTCTTTGGAATTATTATGATGCTTTCTGATGACAAAACTAGAATAAGAAATTGAGAGGTGAGTACTATTTTGACTCTGCGAAAGCCCTGTTGATCATGTACCAATCTTCGCATGCATTCCTTAAGGTTTCCATTTGTAGTCATGTTCATGCAGGATTTAAGGCACTTAGATGTGAATTGTTCTCAGTCTATTAATGATCCTTTTTGACTTCAAAACCTAAGTGCAAGTGGTAGAATTAGGACTATGCCACTAGATGCATGTTCCTCTGAGGTACTAACCACAACTAATTGTGTTCATTTTATCTAATTATAAATATGTGGCTAGTGAAGAAGATTCAGAGTTGGAACATGTTTGGCTGCTTCATTATTAAGGAGCACTTGTTTTGACATGCTTCATTAGGCATTGGGCCTTCATAAGGTTATAAGAGTGCAGTTTTAATAATCTATTTTTTAAAAAATGAGCTGAAATAAGCAAATGCTTCCATGCCTACTTCATCATATGTAAGAAGCTATTTCTCAGTGTCGTTCTTAGTACTCTGTCAAATAGTGTAGAGCAACTATCATTGTGCCTATATTTTTTCAGTGACCCTCAAGAGTAGCCAAGATGACTTGGAACCTCTTCAAGAAGAAGCCCCAACCGGAGCCCATCATAGCTGTTACCCCGGGCACTGCGGCACCCCATATCCCTACCACAACGGTGGCACCAGCAGTGTCAATGGACAACTCGACACAGCCTTCGGGCCCAGTAGAGAGCCAGGAGGATGTCTTTGCCAAGATTAAAGAAAAGTTCATGAACGAGATAAACAAGATTCCCTGTAAGTAGCTTGCATATGCTGCCCCTTTTTTGGAGACTGCAGAAATGTTCTGCTTGCTCCATCACTGCAGTTTCTAAACCTGTTTGTAGAATGCAAAGGGCTGGGCTGGGCTGGGCTGGACTGGGCTGGCACCAAGCCTGAATTCCCTCTTGACAGAAGACTACTTGTGGGCAATTAACTACTTGTGTGATAAATGACAATGATGTATACTCAGGACATCATTGTGGTACAGACCAAAGTTTTTAAGGCTTTTCAATGTTGTAGGTGCTTTGTGGGCTGAACACAAGGGTTAAAATGGGCACCTGATGTCATTGCAACATCAGGTGTTGGAGAAGTCAAGTTTGGCCCACTGGGGGTTGAGGAGATGGTGTTCTGGCCCTCAGACCAGATCCAGTTCCCCATGCTTGCTCTAGGTATTGTTGGACTGCAATTCCTATCATTCATGACCACTGACCATGTTGGCTGCAGATGACGGGAACTGGAGTCTTAACAGCATCTGGGGAACCACAAGTCAACCTTATTCAGGAACATTACTGAATGGTTTTCTGATTTAAAAAAGAGCTTTATTGAAAAATATGTGTGGTTTGCAGAAGGAAAGAGACTAAGAAAATAATTGTGTTTTTAGAAAAGAAAAAAAAGAGAGAAAATACACTCTTATATTTAATGGAAAGCATATTGATTTTTAGCCTTTAAGAAGCCACCTGGAAGGATGAGACTTATAACAAAACTGTTGACAGGAAATGTTGTATACATAGCATTTTCATAGGATAGGAATGGTCATTGCTGCATAGGGCTGCCCCTGTATTCAGGTCAGCATCTGAAAACCCATGGGCAGAAGTGCAGCAGGTAGGGATGCTGTCTTTTAAGTTATGGCATCTAAATAATGGAATGCCTGTCAGCATGCAGCAAAAGGTCGTGCATTTCAGCAAGCATTGCAAATTATTACTTTTAGTTTTATGGTTTTTTAAAAAAGAAAATTAAAAATGGAGGTGACTTTAGAAGTGGTGCTGGTGGGAACCCTTGGTGGGTTAATTACCCTTGGAATAACTAAATACATTTCCTGGGTTGTGAGTAGTGTGACCTATGCTTGCATTTCAGGCACTCAGCCATCCCAGTAAATTCCGCTATAACTGTGCAATGAGAGTGTTTTGTATTTTCAGTGCCGCCTTGGGCCCTGATTGCCATTGCTGTAGTTGCTGGGCTGCTGATCCTCACCTGTTGCTTTTGCATCTGCAAGAAATGCTGCTGCAAGAAGAAGAAGAACAAGAAGGACAAAAAGGGGATGAAAAACGCAATGAACATGAAAGACATGAAAGGCCAGGTAAAATGACACCTCCTGGGAGAGGATCGGTTATGATGCTGCAGTTAGCATGATGCAGTGAGGACTTGCTTGTGCTTTTGGCGGGATGAAAATCAGATGTACAAGCAAAGAGCTCAGTTCTTTATTATGCAGGGAGTGCATGAGAGCCCCAACCAGGTAGGGCCAGCAGTGAGATTTGAAATTGGCCCTTCATTGCTTGTAGCAGCAGCCGCCTTAAGATAAAAGATTGACCATCAAAATGCAAGCCTTGATATTAGTCAGGGTAGTTTGCAACCCAACACTAAAACCTGTCTGTGTAGAAGTAAAGCTCACAGAGTTCCTCTTTGGTAAGTAAATGCTACGAGAACTTACCTGCATCAAACAGAAGACCAGTAGCTGTTAGAGAACACTCAGGATCAAGATATCCAGCCTTTCTGGTCCATAAAAAATATACATATGCTGGCTGGTAAAAAAAAAAAAAGGAAAAAGCATTATGCTTCTCATGTGAGTATGTTTTTAATGGGCAGATCCTTAGTTATAATGTATATTCCAGCTTTTCTAGGAAGTTCCGTTGGGCAAACCCTACTGGACATGAATGGAAGCTATGCAAGACTTAGAGTAGTGGATAATATTCTGTTTAAAAGGGGGAAGTTAAGTAGATTATGGTTCTATCGGCATTATAGTATTTTGTAGTAGATTTTCCTGTGAGCCTTATCTACAGCCTGCAAAGCACTAGAAGTCAAGGGAAGGTAGGAATTACATACCTTTTCTCCCACCAGCAATGGTGACTTCTCTTGCTTAGTACCTGCAGATGAAAAATATTAAAGGCCACAAATGCACTAGAGGATCTGAAAGGGTGTTGCTCCCAGGAAGTAATGTGTACAAAACAGTCAATAAATCCCAGCTCATAAAAGTGTCTGGTGCAGCGTCCCACCTGATGCCACCATCACACCAATTCCCCCCCCCCCTTCTTACTGCTCAGGGTTATAATGTTTGCTTTGCTGGCAGCAATCAAACTAACTCAGCAGCAAATCCCATTAGCAGTTAAAGATAGACAAACCTGTGAAACTTTGGAAGGTTTTATGGGCACTAAATTCTTCTCCCATATTGGAGACTTTTGATTTGGTAACTTGGGTAGGAGGCTCAGAAATGGGACTTTTATAGCCCATATTGCTGGAACTCTTTCTCTCTCTGTTAATGAGGCCATTTGCATGAGGTGCTTTAATGAAGCACAGCCCAGAGGTGTCTAGTCATCCAGATCCCTCTGCTGTGTGCTGAGATTCTGCATGTAATGAAGGGAGGGTGGAGAAGAGATGTCACAAAGCTTTCCTCATGATTCTCTGCCTTGAGTCACTGCTCTTGCCAAATCCAACAATGGAAGATTTGGATGTCATTAACTGGTTGTGTTTCCAGAGACACTGGAAAATGAGGGAAGCTGGGCCAAGGCTAAACAGTTAAATTCCTTGAGGCATTTCAGCATTGTTGGTAGCAGGACCCAGAAAATGTATGCAAAACCAAGATAACAAATTACTAAGACAACACCCACTTCCTTGCAACTAGGCAGTCTGGAATAATGGAAAGGACATAGCTCAGTAAAAGAGTGTGCATGCTTTGCATGTAGAACATCCCAGGTTTGATCCCCAGCATGTTCACTTAAAAAAAAGGATTGGGTAGCAGACAACGAGAAAGATATCTGTCTGAGACACTGGAGAGCTGCTGTCAGGCAGGGGACTAGGATAGATAGGGAAATAATCTGACCAGGTATAAATTGCCTTCCTAATAGAAGTGATCTGGTGGTTTTGTGCATCATTTAGAGTCCCAAGTGAAAGGTTGACATTCATCATTTTAGCCTGGTACCTAGCCCACTTCAGACATTTGAAAGGAATGATGGGAAGCTGAACTCTTGCTTTTGGACATCATACGCAGAAGGAGGATGTGCATCCTGAACATGGGACAGAGCAGTCACTTCCCTCCCTCTCACTTCCCACATGACCTGGACATGTTTTCTAGGTTAAGAACACCAGAAGAGCCTATTGGATCTAAGCCAAGAGTCCATCAGATCCAACAGCCTGTTCTCACAGTGGCCACCCAGAGGCAAGAGCATGGTCTCTTCTGAGGTTTCCAGCAACTGGTATTCCTGAGCATTACTGCCTCTGACCGTGGAAGGCTAGCGGTCAGTCTCAGCTCTAAGGCTCCTTACTCATGGCAAGGCAACTATGCCTTCCCTGCTAGCTTCATTATTGTGTAACTTCCCAGTGTAACCACTAATGGGCATGCCATTAGTGTAACCACATTGCCTAATGCAAAGCCAAGTGTATTCCAGGGTGGGGTGGGGCGATGGACTTGCGTGGTTCTTTCCACCTTATTAATACATGCATGCTCCATCCTGGGATTGTACTCGGTAGTTAGGGAAACTATTGCAACAGAGCCTGTTGGATCACGCCAGTGGCCCGTCTCGTCCAGCATCATGTTCTTACATTGGCCAACCAGATGCCTGTGGGAAACCCACAAGCAGCACCTGAGCACAACCACCACCACTGGAATTCAACTATTCTGTAATCCTCTGATTTTATTAAATTGGGGTTTCCCATTGCTGATTAACTTGAGCAAATGTTTGAGCAAATATTAATTGCAGTATTCAGGATTTTCAGACAGGAAGGATAGTTTAGATGTTAATGTGGAATGCCTAGATGCATCAGTTAATTGAGACATAAAAACCTCTGGAAAAATGCTTCCCTAGCAAGTAGGATAACTTGTGTAAGGATAACGTAAAAAGGCACAGTTCTGTGGAATGCGTTCGATGCAGAAATCTGCCCCGAGTCTCTGGTCATAGTAAGAGCCATTTACTAAATGGGTACAACATAAGATTTTCCTACATATCTTCTAGCTGAGCTACACCAGTCGCAAATGTGTAGCTGTCATTGTGCTGGGGGAACTGAACTCTGTTGTGCAGAACTCAGTGGCCTAGTTTGCACATCACACTAAGGCAAATCATGGGTTAGTGTGATTGCATGGTCTTCTGGAGAGGAGAGTGCAAGTGCTTCACTCCTCCCTGGGTTATTTTGCTGCTCCCCAAATGAACCATGAGGCATAAGCCATAGGACAAGCCTTGGTTGCCACTCATGATTAGTCTGGAGATAGTTAAAGCATGAGTCCTGGTGCACCAGCAAAATGCCCGGGGAAGAGCAAAGTGTCAATGATCTCTACAATAGTTCCCACATTTGGGCTAAGCCATAGTTGATGCAAACCAGGCCAGTGACTGTATATCTTCTGCTTCAAACAGAGGATGAATGCCAATAGCAACAGACAGTATTGGAGCTTTTTCTGTCTATAAGCCTCTGGAAGCACTAGACCGCACCCTCTTAGCAGGATCATTACAACAGCTATGTGTCTTTTCTTTGCATTTTATTTTTTGTTCTTTGTTGTTATTCTAGAAGCAGAGGCAAATATGTAGTCCCTAAGTTACTAATGTGCATAGAAAGTCATGTTTTCTCTTTCTCTCTGTCTTTCTCTTTCCCCCTTTGTACTTCTGTGCTTTTCAGGTTCCAGAGAAATCCAGGTCCAGTAGTTACCTTCATTCAGTTTTGTGAGACAATTTACAATAAAGTGGGGAGAAGAAATTGGCTGATTCAAAACACACAGTGGCAAATTACCTTGTTTGCACCCTTCTAAGCAAAATGATCATGAGTACAGATACAGCGGTGTCACAAGGGGCAAAATGCACAGCAGGTTTTTTTAAAAAGAAGCAACTCCAGAATGGCAACTTCTGTTTTGAAGGAAAAGCTCCCAGTCCAGTTTGAGGGCCCATGCAATTTTCAGCAAACAAGACCTGCCGTGGGAAATTACAACCAGGGGTGTGACTTCCAGTGGGAAATTGGTGCATGTTCCCAATTTGGATCAGGAACATGATCTGAGTCAGCTTCCCACACAGATGCTTTTCTTTCAAACTGAAGCAACTAGCTTAATGTAATGCGTAGTTAGTCCTTCACCCCACCCCCAAAATGGTTTCTTGAAATTGTAATTACCCAATCCCCCATATAGCATACATTTTGAAGGTGTGGAGTCTGTGGTTTCTCAGGAGCACTAGGTGTTGTTGATGATGTGTGCAGTTTTTGTCTCTATAATGCCCTTCTCTTCCTTCTCTGTGCTCTCGTTGCTCTCCTTCTGTGTTGTTCTGTCTCCATCTTATCTGACTAACCTGGATGTCAACTCATGGTAGGTCCTGATGCAAACGTCGCTTCCCTTTTAGGCTTAAAGGGACAAGGGAAGAGGGTTTAACTAACACACAATTCAAAGTTCTACACAGGCTTTGTTAAGATGGTGGAGTTAATTTGATATGGGACTTATACTGGGGAAGGTAAACAATTTTTTCTTACAAATTTTGGTTAAGGGGACATTAAATTCCTGCAAATCTACCCAGTTGTAAATGAGGTTGAGTGCAAAGTCTGTTTTGTGTTAATTGTTGGATAATGTGCATCATCAAATGAGTTTCTTAGCAGATCAGTTTCTCTGTCAAGGCAACAGACTTGTCCATACTTCCGTTTGTCCTGTGCCTGAGCTGAGCGGTTTTCCGCTTGCTCCTTTCCCAGGGAAACACTGCTCTTTAGCTTTAAATCGGAGCAAACAGCAATATGTGGAAAACCTGATTGCAGTTTGCTCTGATTAAGCAGTAAAGGTCGGGGGGGGGGGAGCAGTGGGACAAGAAAGTGTGTGGATAAACTCCACAAGGTGAAATGAAATTCTGAATGAATTTGCATGTATCGGTGACCTGATTGTGTTTGCAAGAATTTTGTGGGGAAGGAACTAGTTTGAAAATATGCAGTACATTTGACCAAGTTAGATCAATGTATTTCGTTTTAAATACGTGAATTGCTTGAACGAATAACATGTACATTGAGGGTATGTATGCATGCATACAAATGTGCGAGTGTTCCAGTCCCATTTGTTTTATGCAAGGTACAAAAAGAGAACATTGGATTTTTCATTTCCTAGGCACCAACCCCATAGTGAGCACCAGCCACCCTCTCATTAAAGCTACTGAACAGCCAGGCTCCTTCCCTTGCTGCATTATGGCAACCCCACTTCCCATAATCCTCTTGTCATAGATTGGTCCCCTTTGTACACAAACCAGATAACAACAGTTCCATTGCTTACACTGTTCTCCTTGAAATCTCTCAAGAGTTCACAGTTGCCAGAAAGCTAATCTTTATATTCTGAAAGTCAGAGCATTCAGCATTTATGCAGAAAATTACTGAGGTGATAAATTTATGTAGCAGCTTATCAATATATATACTGGGTAGTTTACAAGCAAATCAATATTAAATACAGCATGTAATAATAAAAATAAACACTAAGAAATTTCAGGCATCCAAAAAATAGACTTTTATTTGCAACAGAAACAACAGAAACCGTTTACAAACCAGAGTAAACTTCACTGGCCACAATAGCCCAGGGTTAGTTTAAAGTGCAATTAACAATAGTCTTAACTGAGCCGTGGGTTCTGTCTCTTCCTTTCACTAAATCTGCTATCCAGTAGACCAGGGATAGGAGACCTGTGGCTCTCCAGATAAAGCGGGACTCTCATCTCTCATCCCTGACCATTGTCTGGGATTGATGTGAGTTCATCAACATTTGGATGGCCTCAGGCCTATAATCTCTGTAGTAGATTATGATGATTAATTCATTAATCCCTCTAAGGCAATAGACAGTTAAATAAAAATATGCAATAAAAACACCACATAAAACAGAACAAGACCATTACTAACAAAGTGGAATATTAAATGCATCAAAATACAGGTGCTACTGGATAGGCACTACTGTAGGTGCCACATAATGCCAAACCTCAGCAGGGAGCAGGAAGGACCAGGGAGGAGGAAAGTGGTTGTGACTTCGACATGTTCACACCTTCACATTAAGCCATGGTTTGCCTTATTGTGACATGTGAACCAGGCCACCATCTGCCTTCGTTTCTTTTGTTCCTTTTTGTTCTCTTCCTTTGGCGAAGGCTTCCATCATTTTCTGAAGGAAGCCTTTTTGGATAGCTTCCTTGACTCTGCTGGCCTCCTCTTTGCTCCGGGGGCATCTTTCCTGATCTGTATGCAGTCTAGCTGAGCTTCTAGTTTTGAACAATCCCTACCCCCAAGAATTTTAGATACTTTTGTCGCCTCTTGACTTTCCCTTTCAACTTCCCTTTTTACCAATCCCCTCATTTTGGGGGAATTTCCTCCTTCAAAGTTGGACTTTGCCCACTGACATATATGTTGACTTTTTCACCACTACAGTTACTGTTACTATCTGGTCCAACAACCCTTATATCTTCTACCAGGTCCTGGGCACCACTTAAGATTACGTCCAGCACCGCCACCCCTCAACCCAACTTTTCAATGATTCCGTCATTTAGGGTATCTAGAAATTTTTAACTCTCTGTCGTGACTGGAATACACATGTACTCTGTCTGTGTGGGGATGATTGAAGTCAGAGAGACACAAAATTATGAGCAAAATACTGTTAAGGAACCTTAGGCTCCCCTTTCGCCAACTCTCCTTTTCCTACACCTGAAGTAACGCTTTATAGATTATGTACATGCATTTCAGTGCTTAGGGAAGGTATGGGAGAAAGGATACGCATGTGTGAAGGGGAACTAGGTTCTCAGTGCATGGTGTTCCTGTGCAAAACATGGTATTGCTTCTCTTCCAGGACAAACAGGATGATGACGATGATGATGAAGAAGAAGGGGAAGGAGAGGGGGAGCAGGAAGAGGAGAAGGAACCAGAGAACCTGGGCAAGCTGCAGTTCTCCCTAGACTATGACTTCCAGGCTAACCAGGTAAGGCACCCAAATGAATAGGTGGGGCGAGAGAGAAGGGGAAAGGCTATGCACCCAAAGCTGTTGGAGAGATGTCACCCAGAGGGAGAGCAATGATAGCAGAAGCAGTTAACACAGTTGGTAGCTGTGTGTTATTTAGCAACACATGTCAGAGAGCCTCAGTGCCATTTTGATTTTGAGGGAAAGCAGCTTCAGCGAGATGGCAGTATCGTTGAGAAGCAGTATATGTGAAAGAGAAGCTTTGCTCTTTCCCTGCCCACAGCTTTTCCACTACAGACCCCCCTAAAGCTGATTTTTACCCTCACAAATGTACCAGGTGAAGGAGGTTGTGTGTGTGAAGGAAGAGTTATTTGGAGCAGGGAAGTTGAGGTTAGGAAAAGATTAAACATGCCCTTCTCCCATTCCAAATTCTCTCTCCACACACCGCTTTTCCTTTAAAAATAGAGGCATGCAATTTTATGCTCTTTTTCTTTTACAAACCAGGTGATGGAATAATGGTACTTTCCCAGTATACTTTTATTTGTAAGAAGTAATGTGAATGGCTATCTCTTGATGGTCAATGAGATAATCAGCTTCATGGGCATGACATAGTGGCCAATGGATTTATAGGCCCAGTTTGTGCATGGTGCTAAGCCAAACATTATGGCTTAGCATGACAAAATGTGTAAGCTCCAGAAAAATGATTGAAGTTGCTTGGCTCCTCTGGTTGTTTTGCTGGTGCACTGGTCAAAGCTGTGGTTTGGCTTAGCATCTTATCCAAGCCTGGCTTGCAGTTTTTGTTTCTCAACAAATAATGAGCTTTAACCGAAGTTTGCCCTGTGGTTTGCAGCTCATGGTTTATCAGGCAAGGCTGAACTACAAACACAAGTGAAATCATGGCTTGGCTCCGTTTGGTAGAGCAGCAAAGCAGCCAGAAGGACTGGCTGAGATCTCTCCCAGAGACTGCTTGTTTGGGCTGAATCATGGTTTGTTTTAATGTTACAGAAGGGTAGTGTCCGTATTTATTGCAAGCATAAGGAAAAAGCAACACATGGTTAGTTGCTGCTTTTCATTCTTCGTCATTATTTCATTTATTAAATTTCTATACTGCCCTTCTTCCTAGGGCGGTTTACACTGTACAGTTATGTATGTTATATATCATAGCAATAAACTAAACTAAATAATATGGTATTGCTAGGCTAACTGAAGAATAACACCCGTGAGTGTAACACAAAAGAGTAGGACAACGCAGGGCATCTAGCAAGAGCAGAAGGAAGGTGGTAGTTCATATTAGTTCTGAGGCCGATTTCCTTCGCTATGCATTGTGCTGTTTGGCATGTGGCCTTGCAAAGCCATTTCATTTCCTAAGACCTATTTTTCCCTGACAGCTCACAGTAGGGATCCTCCAAGCAGCTGAGCTCCCAGCACTGGACATGGGGGGCACATCTGACCCTTACGTCAAAGTCTTCCTGCTTCCTGACAAGAAGAAGAAGTTTGAGACCAAAGTGCAAAAGAAGACCCTTAATCCAACCTACAATGAGACCTTTGTCTTCAAGGTAAGACTTCTGTTGGCCTAGGCGTCCTCTGCAGAGGATATATTGCACACAGCTATAACACTGACATATTTGTGGTAGCCCCCAGAAAGAAAGAAAGAAGTACTGCAGGGAGCAATACCCAGTGTCACTCGGAGAAAAATGGGGAAAACATAATTCCTGGCAATCGAAACAAAATGTATTATTGGGCAAGATTATTCCAACAGCCTCTTAAGAGAGTTTGTTCCGGGTGCCGAAGCAGTTATTGAACCACAGTTTTCTGTTCTGTGTAACAGATTCCATATCAGGAACTGGGTGGCAAGACGCTGGTGATGGCTATCTATGACTTTGACCGTTTCTCCAAACATGACATCATTGGAGAAGTCAAGGTGCCCATGAACACGGTGGACCTGGGGCAGCCCATTGAAGAATGGAGGGATCTGGAGAGTGCAGAAAAAGAGGAGGTAAGGAGCTGGTGAAAGTGGAAGCATCTTTTTTTCTTTCATTGCCTTTTGCTGCTGTTTTTTTTTCAATTACCTTACTGCTTTTTTTTACCTCAGCTGTGCAAATGTGGGTACTGATACTTAGCACTGTATGAAGGAGCCCCACACAGAAGGTGAATTTTGCTAAGTTTCCTGAGGTCTTTGGTAGGAAGTTGGCATTGGAGAAATGCAGATTTAGAAGGCTTAGGTTCTTGCTGGGCTGAGCTGCCTTCTTTAAGGAAACCCTCAGTCTCTCAGCAGAGCATCTCTGCACCTCAGCCTTCTTGGCTATTTATTACTTTTCAGGAAATAAATCTTAACATCATTATGGGGTTTCTCACCTCAATGATTTCCGAGGGGTGGAGGAACTTGTTATTCCTCCTGCCTTAGACTGGAGCTGTGCATCCAGCCCGTGTGGTATAGAGGTTAGTGCGTTGGACTAGGACCTGTAAGACCAGGGGAGGCTCACTCAGTCAGGAACCCTCTGGGTGATTTTGAGCCAGTCGCTATCTCTCAGCCTAACCTACCTCACAGGGTTGCTATGAAGATAACATAGAGAAGGTAATAAATTTATACGTCACCTTGGCCCCTTGAAGGAACGGGGAGCTATAAATGTAATAATAACTAAAAATGCATAAAGACAGCTCATTGTACTTTGAATGTATTGTCCGCTGTTCCTCTGGCTTTAGTATTAATGCCTGTGTATAAGCGTACCAAAATATGGAATAATCTCGCTGTTATTTATTCAATTTATCACCCACCCTTCACCATAAAGTCCCAGGGTGGGTTACAGCAATTTATAAATGCAATATTTAAATAAGTTAAAAACAAATTACGGTCAAGAGAATAGGATGGTCCTTAAAGTATATACCGTATTTTTCGTCCCATAGGACGCTCCGTCCCATAGGACCCACCTAGTTTTTTGGGGGGGAATAAAGGATTCCCCCCCTTTATTCCCCCCCAAACCAGGTCGGGGAAACCAAACCAGGTCGGGGAACAGCGGTATGGCGGCGCTCCGCCTCCCCGCTGTCCCCCGAGCTTGTGGGGCGGGTCGATGTCTGCCCGAAGCGCAGGGAGCTCTGCTTCAGCGCGCCCCGCGCTCTATGCAGCAGGTTGCTATCTGCAGCCTAGGGAGCCCTGCGGGAACTCCCGCGGGCTCCCCAGGCTAGCTGATAGCTTCCTGAAGCCTGGAGAGCGAGAGGGGTCGGTGCACACCGACCCTTCTCTCTCTCCAAGCTTCAGCGAAAGCCGGTATTCGCCCCATAAGACGCACACAGATTTCCCCTTCATTTTTGGAGGGGGAAAAGTGTGTCCTATAGGGTGAAAAATACGGCATCTCAAATGTCAAAGGCCAGGATAAAGAGGTGCATCTTCAGCATGTGACAGACAACATAAGGAAGGTGTCAGATGCTTCTCCTGTTCCTGACACCAGGTCCTTTGCTTTCCTGGCTGGAGGAGGCGATGGTGGCCATAGTTGCAGTGACAGGGCAACATTCAAATTATTTGTCTGCTAGACGGTGAGAAGGGGCAGCACCTTCACAGCACAGTGTGAACAGGGCAGTTGCGTTATGCCATGACTTCTGCCTTAGGACTTTTATTGGCGCTGAGTAGAAGTCCAGATTTCATTGCTCTCCCTGTTTCCCTTGACAGCCAGAGAAACTGGGAGACATCTGTATCTCGTTACGATATGTTCCCACTGCCGGGAAACTCACTGTCTGCATCCTGGAGGCCAAGAACTTGAAAAAGATGGATGTCGGAGGACTTTCAGGTGAGTGCAGAACAACTTCATGCCCACCAGATGGCACCTCAGAGCCAGGACCAAAGGATTTTCTGGGCATTTTTGCACAATGAGGCATAAAGTAGTTCTTACTTTCATTGCTTTGTAATATGAATGTATAACCCACACCTGCCAAAATGCTGCTTCTTCCTCTTTCTCTATATTATTCCTCTTAATTACTTTATTTTGATTTGGGTTTTTTTTAACCTGCCCTTCACCCTAAGGTCTCAGAGTTCCTTTTTTTGGGGGGGGTCCCTTGGCCTCACATTGCTTAAGTCTGAGTGACACCAACTTCCCATATGGCTGTGACCATTTATAGCTATGGCTTCTTGACCCACCCACCCCAAAAGGGAGAGTTGTACTGGTGTAGTTGAAATACCTGCAACTGTATGGGAAGTTGCTTTCTTCAGCTTCCTGCATAGGACTGTGGCCATTTCAATCTTGAGATGTCAGCCATTCCACTAGAGAAGCGTGAACCAGCCTTATGCTGCCCCAGGGCGTGAGGAAAACCTGCTGGGTCAGGCCAAAGGCTCCTCTAGCCCAGCATCCTGTTCTCCCAGTGGCAAACCAGATGCCTGTGAGAAGCCCACAAGCATCCCCTGAGCTGAGGAAAGCACTTTCCCCACTTGCGATTCCACACGGTGGAAGTAGAGCGCAGCCATCATTGCTAGTGGCCTTGTGCTCCATGCATTTGTCTAAGCCTCTTATCCCAAGTTGGTGGGTATCTTGAGCTTTTACAAAAGAGATAAGAACTCTCTGGGAAGAGGAGGAGGAGCCACAGGAAATGCATCCTACATAAGTGGCTCAAAACAACCAACGATTCCAGATTATGGAGCAAAAAGTTAATGGCATCTCTGTCTGTCCTGTTCCTCTGTGCACCATGGCTAATTCCTAGCTGTTTCCCCTTGAGGTTTCCTTTCAGTGTGTGTTAGCTGCCTGCAAAGTCTGAACTGCTTAGCCTTGCTTTTCAGATCCCTATGTGAAGATCCACCTGCTGCAGAATGGCAAGAGGCTCAAGAAGAAGAAGACCACCGTCAAGAAGAAGACTCTGAACCCCTATTTCAACGAGTCGTTCAGCTTTGAAATCCCCTTTGAGCAGATACAGGTTCACCTGCTTCTCACTTGAGGGAGTTTGGGGGAGGGCCATGCAAAGGGCTCCCAGGTCACTGAGCTCATCCGTGGGCTGATAAAGTTCTCTGCCATCTTACCTGTATCATGGGATCTTATGTTGGCCTCTCAAAGTGCATGGGCCAAATCTCTGAATAGTCTAGCCTCCTTTCCTCCCTGTTGGCAATGGAAGGGGAATGTTCTCAAGGGATAAGCTTTAAAAAGCTTGGTGAGTTTTGTACAGGGTGAATCCTGTAAAAGATTTGATTTAAGTTAGGCATTTTTTTTAACAAGTCCAGGCCTGATTGGTCCAACCATTCTCTGATGAGGGACATGTTTTGTACTGCACTTATTTTATTTCTTTACTACATTTATATCTTCCCTTTTCCTCTGAAGAGATAAAGGCATCATAGATGATTCCCCCTTCCCCTTTTATCCCCACAGCAACACTTTGTGATAAGTGAGGCTGAGATATAGCAACCCACCCAAGGACACAGTGTGAGCTTCATAGATGAATGAGGATTTGAACCCAAGTCTCCCTCATCCTCATCCAACCCTAGTAATTGCTGCACCAGCACTCAGTTCATTGTTTCCCATCATAGGACACCAATGTTGTAAAGAGCAACCTGAAGCCTGCCAGAGTGCAGTTTCAGTGTCTCCAACCAGAGCTCGGTTGTGCACATTTTGCTCATTCGGTCCAAACACTATATGGAATAAAGGAGAAGGAAGCATGAGCTACAGCTGCCCTCTTGGTTGTGTCAAAATTAAGTCCTCCATAGACCTCAGGGTGGTTAACGACATAAAAGAAGAACAAAACATATAATAATAAGAACAAAAGCAAACCAATAATCCCACAACATATTCAAAAGGGTATTGGATGTCAGTTAGCCCAAGTCCTGGTTAAAAAAGGAACGTTTTTGCCTGTTGTCTAATGGTGTGTAATGAAGGCACCAGGCGAATCTCTCTGAGAAGAGCATTCCACAGATGGGGAGCCACTGCAGAAAAGGCCTGCTCTTGTGTTGCCACCCTCTGGACCTCTCGTGGAGGAGGCACACAAAGAAGGGCCTCAGATGGTGATTGCAGGGTCTGAGTGGGTTTATATGGAGACAGGCGGTCCTTGTAGTCCTGCGCCACATCCCTACCTGATTCTGATTCTTCTATCATCAGTTTAGGTGATGATTGTTTAGCTGGTGCCATCTGAACCATACTGAACCCACAAGCTGTTTTTGTGTCTTCCTGCAAGCCACATTTCAGCCAAGATTTGATTTTAAAGGTGTTTTGACACTGAGAGATTTTGGATTTAATATCTTTTGCTGTGTTGCCCGTACACCACTGCTTTGGTGGATTTATTGTGGATTTGTGGTTGGTGCCCAACCATCTGTGAAGGGATTGTAGTGTGTGTTGGGGGGACGACTCTGCAGTGGCTGAACCAGTGATAGGGGAATAGGATAGCTCTTGTGAATACAGAAGTCGGCCATTCCTGATCCATAGGGCCCCCTTTCAGATCTAATGATAGTAAAGCATTAAGACACACAGCAGAATTAGATTACATAGCCGTTCTATGATAGCATTGCCCACCTGAACTGTTTAAAATAGCATGCTTTGATGTTAATGCCTAGTAATGAGTTTAGGGATTTTACAAAAGGGGGGGGGGGAATGAACCATCTCAAGCCATCCGAGCCTTGTCCAAATCCCATAATTTCTGTGTACTTATCCATAAAATGATGTAGAGTCCTATTAACATATAATCACTTGTGTAAATGATGCATAGTAACTAGCTCGCTCTAGCTGCATCCAGGGAGCGTTCTGCAGAATCCATTGTTAAAGCTTTTAACGTGGTCTGAGTCGCTTCAAGCTGCAGGTGTAGCTCACAAAGCAATGCTATGTGTGCCTACTTGGATGTAAGCCTCATGGAGTTGGTCCCACATGAGTGTATATAGGATTGCAGCCTCAGCTGATGCATTGTACATGCTTCCATCAAATTTATCAGTTAAAATTTGACAGAATAAGTGTACTTTCTTGTTTTGTTTTTACATAATGCAGGCGTAGCAGATACTTTTTAAGAGGTTTTTCCTCATATAAGAGAGTTTTTTAAATCAATATTTCCTGTTACAAACAATTCTTTTGAGTGGATTAAGGCTTCGGTCCTATAAGCACTTGCCTGGGAACAAGTTTCATTGAACTCAATGGGGCTTCTTTCTGAGAAGGCAAGCATAAGATTTCACTGTAAAAATTCAATCTGAGCAATCCAGTGATTTAAACATTGCAGCCCTAGTCACATACAAATCACATGCATCAAATTTTGCGTGCATCATCTCATCTTTGCAGCAAGCTCTTGTTCAACCAAAAATACATGCTATTTCTGATCAGGATTTCCCCCCCCCCCCCAATGAGATTGTCACCCTGTTATGATCCTCTGCTCCTTGCCCATTAATCCCAGAACAATCCCATTGCTCCTAAAGCCTGACATGTGGGAACAAACCAGCAGCGATCATTTCCAGCCTTTAAAAAAATAAGATCAACTGAGCACCTACTGAACTTCAAATGGAAGTAGTATACCATAATACTAATTTCTCTTTTTTGCCTCCCATCCAGAAAGTGCAAGTTGTGATTACTGTGCTGGATTATGACAAGCTGGGGAAGAACGAAGCCATTGGCAAAGTATTTGTCGGCAACAAATCCACTGGCACGGAGCTAAGGCACTGGTCTGACATGCTGGCCAACCCACGCCGTCCCATTGCCCAGTGGCATTCCCTGAAGCCTGAAGAGGAGGTGGATGCAGCTCTTGGGAAAAACAAATAGGCAGCTCCATACCCCAGCATCACCTTCTGAACATTCAAAGTGATCCAGAGCTATCAATACCTCAGTTAGGCAACTTTTGGTTTCTGTTCCGTTCTGTTTTCTAAGCTGCAATACCCTTTCTTTGATGGCTGTAGAGGGATTCTGGATGAACTCGAGAGCATCCAGAGGGGGGAAGGTTTAAAGACACAGCTGTTCCTTTCGCATTCTTCAAAGTAGTTTTGTCTGCTGCATGTTCCATCGTCTCTCTGTGTCGTTCTCTTCAAGCGCAAAGCAAGCTTCGTTCTTGGGTTTCTCCCCAAGACCACCATGAATAGCAGCACAAAGCAAGCTTTGCTTTTACTCGCTTTGGGATCTTCTTCCTTAAATTGGACCTTTGAAAACCATGCTTGGATGATACCAGAGCCTGACAATGTGAGTTGACCAGATACACTGTGCTTGCTTTGGAAGACAGCAAGGTGCACGAAGTGGTGCTCTTGGGAACCATACGAGCATCCTCACACTTCGAGATTGGTGGCCTTCAGCCATTGGCCACCTAGCAGAGAGGACAAGGAGCAACTCTGGCACTGGAACATTCCTGATTATGTGGATAGCTGGTGGCTTAAGTCTCTTTGGTGAGGGGAGTGTGGTTTTGAGCATACAAATTACCTAATGCTAATTGCCCTGTATTATCTAGGTAATGCAGTCGGTCTTCTGCTCCCTTATAGTTTTCAGTTCTTGAGTAGAACAGTGGAGTGGTACTAGGAGATTATTGGAGTGCAATAACTGCACTTGCGAGTTGCCACTCTTCTGTCTTAAGTGCAGGGCAGAGCATAAAACACACTTTGTTTTTGAAGGACAGCACCACGGGATATTTATGCTAGTAGCCTTACCATGTGGAAATTAGAAGGCCCAGCCCTGCAGGTAAGTCAACTTCTAGATAGCGGTGTTAAACTGGGTGCATAGTGGAAAACGGTAGCAAGAACGTCAATGCAGCTTTGAGACCTGAAGAAAACGGCAGCCCTGGGTTGGTTTGCATACAGTTCTCATCCTGCCTTGCACTGCCATCTCTCTTTTGTGGACACAGCAACCTAAATCTGATGAGATGTAGAGATATTTAGCTGGAAGGTTAATTTGCGTCCATATGTCAGTGGTAAGGCACGTGCATTGTATGCAAAAAGATCCCAGGTTCCACCCATTGTGCCCTCAAGTATCACTGGGAATGTCCTCTGTCTGGAGAGCCGCTGCCCATCTGAGTAGACAGCACTGGGATAGGTGGCCTGACTCAGTATAAGACAGTTTCCTACATTCCTAACATCTTAAGGATTTTTTTCAGCCAAAGGCGTATGGGAAGTACCTGTGTTTTTTTCTAATGCTCTGATGATCTGATAGAGGGGAAGAGCAGGTAGGACAAGCAGATTTGCAAAAAGGCCTACAGAATGCTGTATTGATCTTAGATTAATTTATCTAATTTCTCAATTAGGAGAGTTGAAGCAGTTTTCGGCTGGGAGCCTTCTCCCCCACCCCCCACCCCCGCATCGTCGCTCTTGGCTAGTAGAGGGAGCATTGTGCATGTTCGAGTTTAGAGGGAAAGCGAATCCATTCCAACCTAAGGACCAAAGATGCACCAAAGGCAGCAGCATCTCCTGTTCTATATAATATTGTCCAGCTGCCAAAAACATTTATGGTTTCTTTGCTGATCCCAGAGGGATAAGCCATATTATCTTTGCTACCTAGTGTTTGCATTGATCCCTGAAGGGCCTGCCTGTTTCATTTGTTGCACCAGATACCAATGTCTTGGACCTATTGACTCCCTGTTCAGGTTGTTGGAGCAGGAAGGATGTAGACACTGGCACCACTCCCAGCAGTGAATGTGGGCCTGATGCTTTTATGTTTGCCTTGGTTGTGTTCCATTTAGTCACCATGGTGGTCCTCGGACCTTTTGGTGCTGATTGGGGGGAAAACAGATTCTAGCTACGAAGATGGTTGAGCAAGGCTCAGGCTTTATACAAGTTGCAGATTCAGGGAGCAAAAGGCCTCAAAAAACTGTCCTGTGAGGGCAAAATATTTAGCCAAGGAAGATCTCTTGTGCAAGCTTCTTCATTGGCTTAGCTTGGACCAAATCAGTCCTGCTTACCATGATCATTTTAATATTTTGGCTGCACAGCCAAATAGCAACTTATACTTTTGTGTTTGTAGGAATAGACAGAGAGAGAGAGAGCGAGCACTGGTGGAGTTCTGAGCATGCAGAATAAGGCAGTCCTTGTGCTTCAGCAGCCTCTGTGGCAATAATGTCTCCCTTCCTATTCTGGCCACCAAGGCAAGACTTAAGTACCAATATTGGCTTTAAGGTTCTCAGCTGCCTGTCAGCCACCTGTAAGGAATTCTGAGCTTGAAAGAACAGCTTGGCTAATGCAGACAAAGCATAGGGTTCTTGGGTGTTGTATGCTGACCTCCCATGGGTTGTAGGGTTCTTTGAATTCTTCGTTTCTCAGCTAGCTAGGATTAGGCCTCAGGTCTAGCTGGGCGGCAATAGCCATCTCTCTGTTTTGTGCCATTCCAGCCCACAGATGAGAACTGAATGTTCCTCCATATACAAAAACGAAACAAGAATCCTGCCGTGTAGAAAACTAGCATGACAGAAGGCATCTCCTTTGTTGGTTTGTTTGTACGGAGGAGCATTCCATTGTGTGATCTTCCCCTTTCAATCTCAAATGGTACAGCCCAGAAACTAGCCCTTAGAAATAGGTTGTTCTTGCTCAAATGGGCCATTGCAAGCAGTCATTCATGTACAGACAGAATTAAACCACTTTGGTTGTAGGGGTGAGTAAATACCTTGATGTTAATGCACTTTGGGCCTTGGCTCTGCTTCTTTTTCCTTCCTCACCAACTTTACTACAGAGATGGAAAAGGAGAGCCATCACCAGCTGCTTAAAAATGCTCTAGAAATATGAAGAAAAGAAATGGGAGGGACTCTTTAAAGGTCTTCAGCATGCTTCCCTGCAAGCTTCCTTCTTGGATTAATCAAACCTAAAAAGCTACAATTGCAGCCCTGTCCACTCTGCACATTGCTACCATGGTATCACCACCTGTGGGTTGTGCTCCTAAGCCCCATGAAGTGAGACCTGGGTTTATTTATTAATCAGACCTGCAGGACCATATGCAATAGTGCCTATGCTTAATCAGAAAAAAGATCACTGCAGCATCTCTTAAAAGATAGCTTTGGTACTGGTTTGTTCTTTTTTAAAAAAAACAAAAACAAATATATCCATCCCCACTAAAGGGTACATTAAATTTGTTCCCGATTAAGGGTAGATAAAATTTGTGCCTCTCTTAGCTTTTAATGCTGCCACTGGCAAAGATAGGGTTTTAAGGCATCCTTGCAGAAGGATGTCCTTGTGGAGTTCTGAATCTGTCCATGAGATTCTTCTTCTTAACCTAGACATGGCACCATCCCTAATCAGATGCCATCACAACAGCACCACAGTAGTGCCAGGAAGTCCCAATAGCAGAGGGAAGGATCACATGTTTCTGTCCACAAAGATCAAAAGGTGCCTTTGCAGGTTGTAAGCATGATGGAATAATGAGCTCTTCATCCCGCAGAGATTCTCATGAGGTTCTGCAATGTCCTGCTTTCTTAAATAGTGGGTGAGCACTGGAATCTATGGGTGCGCGCGCATTTGTGCCAGTGTGCCAGTCTTTGTGTAGAGTTCCTCGTCACTGCAGGCATCTATACATTTGGATAAAGGCTGCCAAACCAATTTGTATTATTTTGTTACAGTGAATTACAGTGCTAATTATCTTCCCAGGTTATGCTTCTTTTGCCTCCTCTTACCTACAGCTGTAGAACCTGACGCCAGTTCTCTCCCAGATCCACCATCGTTTGGTGGGATTACTTTGCTTTGATCTGCAAAATACTAACATTTATAACTGTTTCTAGTGCAGAAGCCCTGTTAAGTCTGTTGCAAGGAGAGCAGCAAAGAGTCTTGTTTCACCTTTAAAGCCCAATACATTTATTATGGTGCAAACAAATATATACCATAATATAAATTTTGTTGATTTGCAACTGTGTGATGTATTATGTAAAGCTTACAAATGTCACTTCCTTCCCTGGATTGGCAATTCATGCTTCTAAGCAGTGTCACTTGAGGCTTACCGCTTCTTAATTCACACTAAAGAAAGGGGTGCGTGTGGGTGTGGGTGGCAGAATCTATGTGGCACTCCAAATTGCCTCATTGACAATCATGCAATGGCTGCAAAATTCATAAAGCTGCCTTTTTGTGAATGGAAAGTACTGGAATCCAGCAGAGGCTCTTGCTGAAAGGAATTGGGGCAACTTTCACCATTCCCCATCTTCCATGTCATCTGGAAGAGCTTTTCAGGATGAAGTCATCCTGGCCTCCTGCAGTCTTGAATGGAATTCTGCTTGTGGGAAGTCTGGATCCAGCTCATAGCTTAAATTTACCTTGAGTTAGCATTTATATTGCCAATTCACATGTGGCTATAAAGGTGATGTCTACGTAAACAGATGGAAGTAAGATACAAAGTAATCTATAGCCTCATAATAAGATACTGTGAATGTGGATGCATATATCTATTGATATTTCAAGAGGCATGTAGACAGTTTGTGAGGGCTCAGGTGAGCATTGCATTGAAGATGCCTCCATATCAATAGTGGTTATGGGCATAGATTAATGTTACTGAATTAGAACAAATATGTTTGAAGAATTTGATTTTTTGCAAGCAAAAAGGATCAGACTGCACTGCAAAATGGCAAGATCGCCACACAAACCCAGTTTTGTTAATCATCTCCTGCTGATAAACGATCCAGGGTGTCCTCTTTGAAACCAATGATGTGGAAATATTAGCACTAAGAACCAGGTCAGAACACACAGCCATTAATGAATGGTGTCTCCAACTTATACAGTTTAAAATGGGGGAGCAGTAACTTTAATACACAATATAAATGTATTTTGGTTTTAATTTCTTTTTCTATAAAGGGGGAGAAAAGTGAACCAACTCAAGCCATCTGAGCCTCATCCTAATCCCATCATTTGTGTGTACTTATATATAAAATGATATAGAGATCTATTAACATAAACGAAACCCTCTTGTAAGCAATGCATGATGCCTAGCCAGTATGTAAGTAGCAGCAGCATGCAACGAGCAGAATCCATAGACCATGTGTGTCATTGCCCATTTTCTAGAATACAGTCAGGCTACAGAGTTATTTTTAAAATGTGGTGTGAATGAATTTATTTTACCTAATAAGATGGGGGGGAGGGGACTGTAAAAAAATAAATAAGAGAGAGTGGTTGTAACAATGTAAGTTTATTTTCAATAAAAAGTAATAATTTTTTTAATAAAAAAAGCAACAAAGCATGCCTGATCCATTTAAAAAAATATTCATAGAAGCGTTGTATGGGGTGGGGTGGGGGATACAACACCAACAATATGGCAGTGGATTTCATCAGTGTGTTGTAATCTATATTTACAAAACTGTAACTTGTTGCATTTTTACCATGTCCTAGTAGCAGCAACATTGCCGCTTCAATGTTCTGTGTCGTGCTGAAGCATTTCACTGTTGAAGCAAATTTAGAAGCCATATTAGATCACAGGCTGCCAGGATCCTGAAACTGGGATTGGCTGACAGGTGATCCCCAGTCTCTCCTCTCCCTTGCTAATGTTTCCCCGCCTCTGTCTTTGTCTATCGTGCTGTCCATGTCTTATGTTATTCCTGGGGACGTTTGTGCATGACAGAGACCCAACTTGGAGGCTGTGGCTTCACTTTGGGTTGGAGCTCTGAAGGAAAGCCGTCAAGTATAGGCCTTTCGACACTGGCTGCGAATAACATCGTTCTGACGTTCTTTCTTGCTCAACAGTCAGGATTAGCTTCAGCATTTGAGGCAGCCATTCAAGGATCATAACACCCTGGCAGATCACATCAGTGCTGGTGTCTCTATTAACCCTCTTGTCCACCCATCTTCCCCAGTTGAAGGCTTATCCGGTGGCAGTGGATGGATCTGGGAAGACCACTGTTAATACTTTCCCATGATGCCCTGGAACACCCAACATAGCATTATGGGAAATTTCAATGGTTCTTAGCCACCTCAACTGCTACCAGATAAGCCAATAATTTTTCTTAAACACCACAATTGGAGTTTTTAAAACCACAATTGGAGCAGTGGGCAGGCATGGGGAAAGTCTATAGTTCCTGTATCAGCATGATGTGTTCATCTAGAGCAGGAGCACCCTCTGGGTGTTTTCAGACTCCCAACTCCATCAGTCTCAGCCACCTTGAGCTGTAGTCCAGTAATGGCTGGATGACACCGTGCCCAGAGGAAGTTTTGGGTAGTGGATGGGAAGGATTCAAAGGGAGTAGTGCTCACCTTGGGGAGGAGAATAGGAAGTGGGATAGTTTATTTCAAGCTAGGCCAGACAGCGACCCTGTTTAGGCAAAACTCTCACATCTTCTTTGAATGCATGTTTAGCAGAACAGGAAGGGGCACACCTGCATTGGCTGTGAACCCCCAACATGCAGTTAAAAGTCTGAACATGGCCCATCGATACATGGCAGGGCTTCACAGGAATCTTATCTGGTCAAGCATTTCCCATTGTGTGTTCACTGCCAGTGAGCTTTTGTCTGAACAAGGGGCTGTCTGTGGGAAAAAAGGAAAATGGTGGCATCCTCAAGCAATGAGATTGCTGGGGCCCTTTAGGCTACTTCTGTAACACCCAGTTCTGAAAGGAATTATAGGACTATTTTTTGAAAAAGCCGCTGTTCCAAGCGATTGTTGATCCAAGTTTTCTGGCCACAGCACCACTCCATGAGGCATGTGTTGTCAATGAGCTTGGCAAAAAAACAACAACATAGTGTGAACTGGGCTTTATCTCAGCTTATCACCAGCACTATAAAACTGCAGGATGACATCAAAAAAGCGGCAGGTAGCAGGAACGTTATGGATGGAGTACAGATTTGGACATGATGACCCAGGTCACAGCAGGCTGCTAAAATCTGCTCCTATCCTTCATGCAGGTGTATAGCGCAATGTGGCAAAGTGGGATTGTTAAAGGCAGCACTTCAAGGAACAGTTTGAAAAGTTGTCAAGTCCATTTGAGGGGTGGCAGATATACAGAACATAAACTCAAGAGGTGGCCTAGGTGATACACACCCACACATCCAAAAAAGGCCAGAGAAAGGCTTCAGACCTTTGATATTCTGAGGCAAGGCGTTTGCTTCCTTTGCCTCCTCTTCCAGCCAGGCCCTCTGTCACATACAAACGTCCTGAACCAACTCATTTCTTGGCCCCACTTCATTCCCACCATTTCTGGTGCAGCCTGAGCTCTGCAGCACTGACCTCCAACCCCCAACCCTCTCTGCAGGAAGCTGCTTTTAATGCTCCCTTTCCTGTCCTCATGTGGACCGTTTCTGTCTCTATTGTTAAATTGTTATTTTGTAATGATATGCGTCTCCTTATTAAAGAAACTAGCTGAAAGACCCAGCCGTTCTCTGTTTTCCTGTTATTTACATAAGTGCATTTTTCTTAATAGGAATACTTATTGGATCTCAGAATTAAGAGAGACTCAGCTGGAGGACAAAGTCCCTTTATAGAAGAGGGAATTTTGGCAGAGATCCCATGTTCAAAAGAAATCAGTGGATAGTGAGGGGAGAACCGTCCCTGTTTGCATTTTCAAAACAACTTACACAGTAGAAACATCCAACAGGCAAATCAGTGATTTAAGTGTCAGGCGTCATACCTTTCTCATGGAGTCATCTCATCCAGTGTTGTCGTCATCTTCTTTGACAATCACTTGTAGCTGAAGAAGATTGTCTTCCATGAATATGGTCTTAACAGTGTGTCCATAGATGACTGTGGAGGCCAATTTTGGATCTGCACATCTTTCCACAGTGGGGACATAGGTTTCCGGGTAGGAGTTGATAGCGGTGAGGATTTGCCAAACGTGCCTTCCTCTTAGCTCGTTTCTCCCTTTCATCCCAAGTTCGTGCTTCAAAATCCTTGATGCCTTTGGTCAAGGCTGCTCTCCAATTGCAGCGCTCATAGGGAGTCATTCCATCTATTACATCCACTGTTATAGAATTCTGCACTGTACCAATGCAGACTGCAGGGGAGATCCTATTAATGCTCTTCCCATATTAGCAATTTTTGAAAAGGCCATGGAGCAAACTATCAGGGAAAAAGGACTGACCTTTGCCCAGTGGCTAATTTGCTATATGCAGGCAGCTTTTAATTGTTATGGGGAGGGGGGCTGGTGGGGGGGCACTGAAGACTTCATTAATCTAATGACAAAATAGTTTCAAAATAATTGAAAATCCTCACAACAGGGCATAAAATGTAGCTTCTGTTCTATTCATTTCTAAAAAGTATGTGTTGGCAAACATTCAACTCAAGCAAAGGCTTTCCACTTTTTAGTCAATTTCAACTCCCATGTATGGAAGGTAAATGTAAAGGGACCCCTGACCATTAGGTCCAGTCATGGCCCACTCTAGGGTTGCGACGTTAGCCATTAGATATAAAAACGTGGCATACTGCCATTGTTTCAGTGACATGTCTCTTTATACCAGTTCAATAGCCCCTTCATATTGTCCTGGTCCATATTTCCAATGGCAAGGAAATGTAGCAAATGCTAAGTTAAGAGGGATGATAGGATCTACATCACTTGGATCCTCATGCAGTTTCATTGAGACTTTCACGTGTTGCCATTATTTTCGGCCACTGCATCAAGTTTCCCATCTGACTAAGACAAATGTCACCTTAGTTCAAAGTAGAGCAAACATTCATGAGGAGATGGGGAAACTTCTACTTCCCCCAGTGACTCACCAAAGCATCCTGAGACCATGCTCTCGCTATTAAGATAGACTCAGGCTGTGTTAAAGCACTTTATTCATTTATAAATACTGTTGTGTTTACAAGCATCATAGATGTGAATATTATCCCCAAACGTTCAAACATATACTTAGAATACTATATAACAATCAAGAAAACAAAAACCATTCATCTCAAGAGTTTGAAAGGCCACTCAAAAAATTGCATAAAAATACATTCTTTCTCATCACTCACAGGCTAGTCTTTTCTCCAAGTAGTGTATTTACAACAATCTGTAAAACTCTCCTTAAAACAGGTAAGTACAGAATACTTGCAGCTTGGGAAGTTAGCGAGCCAAGTGCATAACACCACTCTTTTCCACGAGTTAGCATTTGCAGAGGGGACTTGTTACTAGATTCCTCAACAACATGAGGGAAGCAAGGGGAGGGGACAACACAAGAGGCCCTGTGGCAACAGCTCAGGCTGTGCTGTTTTTCGAGAGCATTTACTGAGAACACTCTGAAAGTCACATACGCCAAGGGTCCGATTTGCCCCAGGAAAAGAGAGAACAGTTGTCAGGGGAAAGGAACAGAGGAAGAAAAGAATTGCCCCTAGGAATTGGGTTAAATTTCACCTGTGAGCTGCTTGTGGAGTTAATCTTTGTAAAAAGCCCTTCATGGAACATGCTACTTCTAGGAGAATCATGCAAAAGGATTTCCAAACATGAAGGTGATCATGATCCAAACCTAAGTCACTCAGGGAAAAGGCCTTGGGGAGTCTGCTAGCTTGAAATAAACTTAAAATTGCCTTTTGAAACAGGCCCCTTAACATCGCTGAAGGAAGGAATACATCCAAAAATGCTGGACTTTGAGTTGAGAAGCTGCCTTGGGCAACAGGTGGGCTAATATGGCAGGAGTGAAGTAGAATAAAGGAAAACAAAGATGAAAGTAGGGGGCATCAGTGTGAGTGCAAAGGACAAATTTCTATCTCAGGGTAGGCGGGGGGAGAGATTTCTGCCTTCTGACTCGCTTGCAAGGAGTCCCAGCAAAACATGATTACTCTCAGATACAGATGAACACCCATTCAAAAAAATTGGAGACATGTTTGTTAAGGAGAATCTGCATTTGAATCAAAGTGGGAATTTGGAAGTCGTCCGGAAACGTGCTAAGACCCTGCTCACAAACAGCTCTCTAATTCAGAAAGAATTATAGTGGTTATGGGGGAAAGCAAACATGATACAGTAGAAATCATCTCTCAAGTATATTTTGATTTCAATCATGATTTCTATTCACTGTCAGTAAATCCCAGGCCTTGGCGACCTACCATCACCTGGTAATGGCAGAATTGGCAGGGCAGGGGAGAGATATTCAGTCAATATCCTTTGTGGCGGAAAGGACTACATTCTGCACTTTACCATCTACAGGCATACGTTAAGCTCACCAGCCTTGGGAACAGACTAGCTATTCCCTAATGAAAAACAACTGTTAAGTCTCCCAAGCACAGTCAGGGAGTTGCATACGATTTGACCTATTGGCAAATATCATCATGGTGGGGTCTTATCTTTCCTGGTTATCCCATGAGAATAAGACTTTTAAATGCTAATGAACAACCACCGACTGGATTGTATCCACAGCCCTTAAAAGAAGTCAGTCCTATGGCATCAAATACTTTGCTATCAGATTTCTATAGACTGGCTTCTGATAATAATTATTCCTATGTGGACTAGAAACCACCAATAAATCTGAAATTAGCTGATTTGATAAAACACAGTGCACTCTTAAACCCTGACTTACTGAAGATGACTGACTGAATTATATCTGGTCAGATCTCTAGAGTCATTCTTTAATTCCTTCCATTAACAGTAAATCAATATGGACAGTGCACAGATGCTGCACCATCAGCTGTCACAAAATACAGATCAAATCAAGTACACATGCTCTTGCAGCTCTAAATCTACCCCCCACTTAAAATTCCATTTCCATTCCACTGGTTAAGAGTTCTCTGCATATGACAGCTGTTCATCCATATTATTCATGTTGCATTTTAGCAGTACAACACAACCTCCTTTAATGCAAGGCATTCAACCACAATATGTCAGCTCTCAATACTACTTCTGTATCTGCATTTGTTTCCTTCAACTTGGCCCTTTTCGCATGCCTCTAGCTTCTTCTGAAACTTTGCTTCAGACCAACAAGCCACCGCACATAAAGCTCGCATTCACAATTTGCAAGCAATGAAACCCGCTCCTTCCTTACTCCAAGCTCTGCTTCTTATATCAAAAAAGTTGCACAGGAACTTCAACACAGATGCGGAAGAGGTTTCTAAGACCTTCGACATGCAAGTACGTCTTAGGATGTACACTGAGCTGTAGAAGCTTCTGGGAGTAAGAAAGCAGTAAGGGAGAAGAGTTTAAAGAAAAACCACCCAGTGCCTTCCAGTTAAAAGCTCTCACAGCTCACAGAATAAACTTGCAGTGCTTTCTCCGCATAATTTCTACTTTATGTAGAGAATATTCTAGCAGACTTCACAATTATAACTAACATTATATAAAATCCATTGGAACACTAAAACGCACCAGTACAAAGCAATCATAATTCAGTAGCAGTAATATTTTCTCTCTGGGTTTTCTTAAAAACTGGCATGAATTTGCTTATGAGTGGACTGTCCTGAATTGTCTACTCCCTTGGTTAAAACATTATATTAAAATAATAGCCTGCATTTGAACAATCATATATCAGCTTAATCAATCAAGATATGATTTTGCTCCTGTACACAACCCCTCGGCTGCTCCCTTTTGAGTGAGTTGTGTTTCAGCAAGGGCCTCTATTTACCAGTGTTTTCCAGTTTGTGAAACTACGGCTACCAGCTTTGGAACAAGACAGGATTGTCAAACCAAATTCAAACTAAGATTTAAGATTCAGGCTTTCCCCCAAGTTATTCCTGGTTTAGTCACAGCTTGGACAAAATAACAGCATGATTGGGGGGGGGGCAAGAACTCTCATTCATACCTCAGTTTTTTAAGGTGAGGTGGTTGTCCAATCCAGGCCAGTGTTAAGTTTAATACTGGAATAAAAATGGGTTCTCAGGTGATTGGTTTAGGGAAGCCTTACTATGGAAGACAAAGCTATGTATTAAAATAAGTAAAAAATTGATCCTCTGTTACATGACATGAAGCCCAGAATGTCAAGACACAGGATACTTGGAGGACAACACTGGTATCGGCGGCCCCCAAAAATAATCTGCTTAAGCAACTTTCAGTAGCACTAGCTATCATAGTGTTTTGGCTTGTCAACAGGATTAATTTGCTCACGTAATTTCAGGCTGGACAGAATTCAAGTTTAAATATCAAATCCCAACGTTAAAAAGGCTCAACTTCATAGGTCACCATCCTTCATGCTGTATCAATGTGGCCATCTGTGGTCCTTCAGATGCTGCTGGAGTCCAACTCCCACCGTCCCTGGCCATGTTGTGTGGGGCTGGGGGGAACTGGAGCCCTCCAACTTCTGCAGGGCCACAGGCAAGCCATCCTTGCTGCATTAGCCACCATAGTCTGTGTCTTTTAAGGTCCGCACAATGAAACTGTGATATATGCTTAACCCACTGTATGCTAAGTGAGAACTGGCAACAGGAGAATGTAGGGATCATTACAGAATGGACCATAAGCACCAGACGCTTGCTCCTTCTGTGCTGTTAAATGATTATTCATGGCAAAGTCTGAAAAAGTTCAGCCAAATACTCTCACTGGTGTAAAATCAGATAGACTGGTGAGCTAGAATGCTTGAGCTGGAAGATACCACTCACAGAGATCAGTGCATGTTGTGGCCAGTATAAAACAACCCCCACAAGCCTATCTAGCTCTGAAACAAGGTTGGTAGGAAGGTAACTGTTGAAGAAAAGGACTGGATGTAAGAAAAGCAACACATAAAATTAGGAGAGTATAAGAGGTTGTACCAGATAATTTATCTGACCCATCCAGAATCCTGACTATCTGCTGTTCTTAAAATGAAACATAATGTCAGAAAATATTTCTGGTGCTTCGTTCTTTTTTTAAACAATAGTTTGCTAGGAACTCGGAGTTTACCTTGTTTCTGTTCAAAGGGATAAGCTATGTTCACCATAGTAGAAGCCTGAATTAGTCTTTTGAGATGCTTCTATGCAAAGATGATATCCACTGGTTATTAACTGAATTCATACAGTTCAACTCAGAAACGGAGTGCAAACATATGGAGTCTCCATATTTTAGAGAAACAGATTTCTAATCGTGCAATGGGACTTCAATGTCCTCTCCTTCCTTCTGAAGTCGCTGGTATGCCGTCAAACCTGCTCAAGGGTTGGGGGGCCCCTCTGGAGATTCTGAGAGTGCATGGGGGTAAGAAAGGAAGATGAAGTCTTGCTGAGTCTCTTTGCACAATTCTGTCTTCATCTCAGAGCTGATCCATAACTGATCAAAAAAGCACCTTCCCCTTTGATAAATGCTGAACGAAATGTCTGAATTTCTACTGCTCACTTGTATGCTTTCAAGAGTAGTTATTCTCAGATCCCAAAGCTCCTTATTTTAAATAATTGTGAGAATTAAAAGAATGCAGGGAAAGAACAGAGCAAGTCCACTGGCAAGTTGCCATATTGACAGGAAATCTCTGTAACATGTTCTGCAGATGAAAACTGGTGCTCTGTAGTATCCAGAAGAAGAGAGCGTGCAAATTAGTTACATCATGATAACCCATAAACACGAATTCGTTCATTTCCAGTATGCACAGAAATGGTTTTTTGAGAAATGTAAGGTCCTGCTGTTGATGCCCTCATTAAATGCAAATTCATGTCTTACAACTGTGCAAATTATCATGGTATCAAAATTCTCAGACATCATAGAATGCTACTGCAAAGACTTTCCACCAAGATTGAGGCTCATCATTTTCCACAGGGATATGAACATCTATCCATCATCCCTCAAACCTTGCTGATGTTAAAACTGAGAACACTCACCTATTCAACGGAATGCGTATCTATTGGCAAGTTAACATAAATGTGATTTGTTTGCCCAGGTCTTTTGTGAGGTTTTTCATGTAGAAAAACCAAACATCTTGCTAATAAAGAAGTATTTTGGCATTGTGTCTATGAGATTTCATTCAATAAGCACTTTTTGCTGGTTAGCTCTCTTTCCACCAGAAGTCTTGAAAAATCAAGGGGCAAACTGTTAGCCAAAGAATGCAGAGGCTGTGAGATTGCGTTATTATTAAACAGTACAAAAAAAGGCACCCATGGAGAAAACAGCAAGAACCATCAAAGCGTAGCAGGCAAAAGTGAAGCAAAACAGTAGAGAACCAGTGATTGGATCCCCAAATTAAATTATCAAAAATCTTACATTAAATAAATCAGCTACTGAGACACATAGAAAACACGAATCTCCAAGCCAAGTGACTGTTGTCAGACTCCCAGAGAAATAAGTCATCATGGCTTTCACCAGCACCGCAGACTTCCAAATTCCAGAATGAAGATTGATAAATCCTCAGTGGCAATTCCTAGTTTCACTCATTATTCCTACTCCAAGACAGTATCTTAAGACATGTTGGGTCAACGCTATGGAGTCACTTCTATATCACTTATTACAGTAGATTCTTCTTTACATCAGATTATGGTGGACGGTTATGGAGCTTACAGCAGATCGTTTGGGCAGCTCAGACAGTGCCAACCCAGTCTTTGTCCCTTCAAATGAGTTACTTCAACATTCCAAAAATATTAAAACATGGCGGGGCATGCTGTGTTGGGGGGAAGGATAAGCACTGTGCAATATGGGAATGCCTAGCAAGGTGCAAAGAGCAGTGAAGGGTGGGGCTAGCTGATCCGTGTCTGAAATGCCAGCTGCTCTTTCAACTGGAAGATCAGAAGCAGGTGGCAGGGTTGGCAGCATGTGCACAAATATCTCCTCTTTCTGCCCATCCTATGTTCAATATACTACTTCGAGAGTTTACTGATGACACGGATGAGGGCTCCATTTTCATCTTTCAGCCGCTGATTGTCGGACTTCAGTTCTGTCAAAACCTGTTCAAAGACAAGATCCAAACAATTCAGTATTGGTTGTCCTGAAATTCCTATTCAGCTCTGGTGGGGGAGAAACACACGACCACTCAAACATTACTAATGTTAATCGAAAATGGATTTGAGCTCAAAAGCAACTAAGCCACACCAACGAAGTGTATCAGTTTCATATTCATATCTCTAAGATTAAACATGAATTTGACTCTTCCAATCTCACATACACAGAGCAGCATCTACTTGAGTATGTTAGATTAGACGTCACACTCGTGGACGACAATTGTAAGCCCAGGAAATTATACCCAGAAATATTATGAGAAAGAAGTACATTTTGGAGAACAATTGCAATCTAGCACAACTTGAAAGGCATTTCGTCCTGGAAAATGCTACTTGCACTCTTTCGCTTTACTTCACTTTGGGAAATGCACTTGCCTTGTAGCATTGTTCCTTCACACCTGGATAAACCCCATGCAAAAGAAATCTCTCACTTTTAAACTCAGAAGGGAAAGTTGCATACTTTCAGAAAACTTAGGGTTGGTTCACACATTATACTTCCATGTGCAGAGTCACAATTACAGCCCAACAGTGGGGTTGGGTGGGATTTCTGTTACATGCTTTGTGCCTCTATTAATGTCTTTTTCAACATATGCAAGCAACAGTCAAGAAGGGATACTTTGCTCACAAGGTCTCGGTATTATCATGCACATTTATGATTCAAATCTATCCTTGCACCCCACCCACACCAGTGACTTAGGAAGCAGCAATTTATGCAGGTGGATTCACTTTTGGAAAGTGTTGGTAACATCCAGCCAGTAGTTTTTCCATTGACAGGAGGCACCCAATTACCGTATTTTTTGCTCCATAACACTCACTTTCTTCCTCCTAGAAAGTAAGGGGAAATGTCTGTGCGTGTTATGGAGCGAATGCCTATGGATGGCGGGGGGGATCTGCTGCAGTCATGAGCAGAGGATCCATGGTTCCCCTTCCTTCCCTCCTCTGTGGCTCGCTTTGAAACAGCAAAGCGGAAGAAGAGCCACTGAGTGGGGAGGAGAGAGGGACAGAGAGCCTGCTTGCTTTAAAGGAGCAAAGTGGGAGAGGAGAGGAGCCTTCTCCTCTTATACCCCTCGTCTGCATTATTAGCAGCATCCTTCTCCACACACCCCACGCGTGCTCCTTGTCCCTTGAGTGCTTTTCCTTCCCTCCCCCCTTAAAATGTGGTTACAAAGCACGGATCTACATGGATCCTCAGGATTTTTGCACTGGGTCACCCAAATTCACCATCAGATCACATAGCATGTCCATGGCTACAGCTTGCACCAAAAAAATCATGCACCCACTATTGCTTGGGGCCACAGTGGTGCAAAAACGTGGTTACAAAGCATGGCTCCACATGGATCCTCAGGATTTTTGCATTGGGCTACCCCAAACTCACCGTCAGATCACGTCTGTGGCCACAGCATGAACAAAAAAAAATCATACATCCACTGTTTCGTTTAGAATATTTTTTTCTTGTTTTCCTCCTCTAAAAACTATGTGCGTGTTATGGTCGGGTGCGTGTTATAGAGCGAAAAATACAGTATGTTTCGGGCAAGTTATGAAATACTAGCAGCTTCATACCCGGCATTGCTCAGGAAACAAAACAAAACAAAACAAAAAACCAGAGCAGTTTTGAAAGGTTCCGTCTGCATCTTGATTCAAAATGGCATCCAGTTGCATCTCAACGCAGATGAAAGCCTACTTCTTGATCTCAGGAACAACTAATCAAAATATACAGTAGATCATAGACCAAAACTGGGCTCTTTAAATAAAATAAAATATCTCTTTGATTAATAACTAATTTACGAGATAAAAGTTTTGTTTTAAATGAAATATCTTTATATATTGCATTAAAAGTAAGGGTTAGTACTGGGTGCCTAGAAACGCTAAGTGATTTGGGGCAAGGGCAACCAAGAGTGATCTATTTTGGGCCATGGCTTAAGTCTGGAATTCCTATGCCTTTACTAATTGAGGTATGCAGCACATGGTTAATTATGACAGCTTGCTTTCCAGACTCCTGAGCATTTTGCCAGCCCCTCAAGCTCCCAGGAATTCCTAGAGGTTGGCCTCTGTTGAAATAAATGACCAGGTGCCTGGCCTGATCAGGGATATTGAAATGATGCACAACCTCTAGCCCAGGGAGAAGAGACTAGGTCAAGATAAAGCCACAAAGGACACTCCAACCATGGCAGAAGCGGGAGGTGGGCTATGTTGTGTGCACCTTTCTGCACACAGATTTATTGGGAGCCTGTTGCTTATGGGAATACATGACTGACAGCTTGCTGACCTTGCTATTTTGACACAGGATAGAATAAGAAGTACACACACTCTCCTCCATCCATGCCAATGTGGTGACCCTTTGACCTAGCCTAGCAATGAGAAGGGTAAAGAGGTACAATCCCAAATCCTGTTCAGTGTTTCAATTTTTATACAGTACTTGGCATTCTGAATATTTAGAAAGGCAACCACCACAGATTTACTGTCAATACTGGAGTGACAAACTTTATGATTTGCTACAGGTAACTGAGATGCTGCAAATTTAGGACATTTTGCAACAGATGTAGTCACATTTATTTGACCATTCAGTAGCAACAAAACCTTAATGGTGAGGTATTTCATCCCAGGTTCGCAAAGTTCTTTAATATTTGCTTGGAAATTGCCAAAAATTGCAAGCAGAGATTGGAATGGTATTGGATTTATAAAATCAGCATTCAACTTTTCTCTTTGTGGGGCCTGAATATGCAAATAGGTTTCCGGTATAAAAATGATAGCTGAACTTCATAGTTTCATCCTGAGCTTCACACGATGGTGTCAATAGTTAATGTTATATAGGTAGTTATAGGATGAGCCTGCAAACAACAGTCAGACATACACTTTCTAGAATGTCTCAAGCAACTTTGACAAGTACAACCATTATTTTCATTTTATAATAGGAAAGCAAGGCCCAAGTGAGATTATTAACAAAACATGGGGTGTCAGAACAAGTTCTACCATCAGTCCAATGGCATCCTTCAGTAGTTCCTTCAAAGCAAATTAGCCCAAACATGAGAGATGACTGGTCTAACTAGGGCAAGGAGGACAAAAAGATTAATGTGTAATTTACTACACAACACATCTGGTGTTCCCCAAAACTATTATGCAGGATTCACTACATGATATCCATTAAAAACATTCACACTAAACACAAGCTATGAAAATATATGTATGGGGGGAATCAACTAGCTTTAGTGGTGTTTCCATGAATACCCAGAAAAGCACTTTTCTGCATGTACAGTACAAATGTAGATCCCAGGTATATTAAGTAATACAACTGTGAAATAGAAGACAATGTGCCTGAATGGTATGTCCCTGTAATGTTTAGCATCTGCAAAGAAACATGGTACCTTATAGTGACATTTCAGTCAGATGAATTGCAGCATACAGGGAAAAAGTATCGAAGGACCAAATCTTTGCTTTGTTGCTTCACTGAAGCAAGTTCTCAAGAGAAAAAAAAGACTTACACTTTTGCATTAGAGCTGCTATATGTAGCAAGCATAGCATGCCAACCTATAAGACATCGAGCACATAAAACAAACACCGTGTGGAACTTTAAAAGCTTCAGGAGAGCTCAAAGCATCAGTAAAGAACATCATAACAAAACAATTGGTTTTATTTTGTTCATGTGTGCTTTGCAAAAAGCCATCCTAACTAGGTAGAATCTTTATAGTGTTGGGAAAACCTGAGGCATTCTTGCTTTACTGGGGGCCACTCAATTTTTTCCCCACTCACATAGGCCTGACCTCTGACAAAGGCATCAATACTCATATCTTCCATGAAGCTATCTAGTCCTTAAAAAACAACAACCTATACCTACTTTTTTTGATGAACACATATCATTTATAAGCTTTACTATTCAAAAATGGCTTTCTTTAAATAAAAATGCTGCATGTTCTTTAATTTGTTGCCCCCCCCAATATTTAGTATTTTTTTGGGGGGGGAATAGTTATCTGTGTGGTATGAAAATTTTGTAATAAATAAACAAACATGAGGACTTGGATCTTTGTTTTGCAGTTTCCGGTACTTTCTCTCTCACAACTTACATGCACAATTAGCAGAAAAAGCTTTAAAAAGGTAAAGGGACCCCTGACCATTAGGTCCAGTCGTGACAGACTCTGGGGTTGCGGTGCTCATTTCACTTTATTGGCCAAGGGAGCCGGCGTACAGCTTCCGGGTCACGTGGCCAGCATGACTAAGCTGCTTCTGGCGAACCAGAGCAGTGCACGGAAGCGCCGTTTAAGTTCCCGCTGGAGCGCTACCTATTTATCTACTTGCACTTTGACATGCTTTCGAACTGCTAGGTTGGCAGGAGCAGGGACCAAGCAACGGGAGCCCACCCTCTCGCAGGGATTCGAACCGTCGACCTTCTGATAGGCAAGTCCTAGGCTCTGTGGTTTAACTCACAGTGCCACCCGTGTCCCGCCGTCTAAAAGCTTTAGATCCTTACAAAAGCACAGCTAGAATACAACCTACCTCCCCAATGACAAAACTCTGTTTTTTTAACATTGCTGGATTACATCGGTGTTAGCTCACACCAGATACTACACCATTTCATAAAAATATTCAATACAAACCCATCTTTAACACTGCGCCGTATGTCCCAGTTCTGATCACTTACATATATTTTGTTAGTATTAATGATATCCTACATTTACCTTCAGAACTGCATTATTCTTTTTCACAGTCATGGAAACCAGGTGGCTGGACTTTTGTGTGTTTGTTCTGCCTCTTTCATTCATCCAGTGCTTACCCAACAATGCTTTAAAAAGGCAAAATAAAGCCTGGCCGAAACTATTATTAGGCTGGTGATCATCCTGAGATGCAGAACCCATATGGGGGAAATGTATACCTGAAAAGAAGTGACTGAAGTACCTTGTACGCATTAGAAATGCAAAGTTTAGTATATGAACAGGCAGTGTCTTCCATACTGCTATTTGAGTGTCACGCTCCTTATCTGCCACATTTAGAAAGAATGTAGAAAGGGTAGGGAATAGCTCAGTCAGACAATAAGAGCAAAGACCTGCCTGGAAGATTGGAAGGAGAGGAGAGATCAACTGGAGGGGGAGATGCTATAGCTCTTCTGACTCTGGGGTCTCAGCGGATTGCGAGAGCCTGGCTACAACCCGGGTCAAAGCCCTGTTTTCGGCCAGCAGCTGCTCATTCATCTGCCTCAAAGTGTGAATCTGTTTGAGCTGGTGAAGGTTCTGCAAAGTGAGACATGGAGGAGATAGACAAAGACAAAACAGAGAATATAAAACAGCACAGAAACATGAATTCAATTGGCAAGCAAGAAAAAAAGAAGAGCAGCAACGAGAGGTGGAGAGCAGTGAAAGCACAGAAGAAGCTGGACAACATACTAAAGCACTAGACCAACCAAAAAAGAAACCACAGAGAATGCTGTTTATTCTCTTAAGGCTTGAACCTAACCAAGTTTCAAATTTAATGAAACACCATAAAGGTGACAAATTATAGCTCTTAAATGGAGTGAGAAACTTCACCATGGCGGAAAACCACATCAGGAAAACCTTGCGCACAGCACTTTTAAAGTCCTTTTGCAAGGTACTGACGGATGACTAATGCTGGTTGGAAGAGAACCAATAGGGCAATTACGTATCTTTATAAAAGCTTTATATGACCCACATCCCAGCCAAAGTGGCTTTGCATAGCAAAAGGGGATAGTTCTAGCAGCTGAAGTAAACTGCTTTAAAATGAGTCTAATGCTAGCCTTCGCTTTACAACATGTGGTAGTATTTGCAGTGGAAAGGGAAACTGGTTTGTACAATGCTGAATATTGTCACAATACACAACTCTTATAGCCTTTGCAGTCTGTTAGTGTCCCCGTGCTGAATTTGTGCTCCACAATTTAGCCCAACAGTAGCTTTACACTAAACACCATTGATGCAGAATCTTCAAAAACACCCCTCTAAATACAAGCACACACTTTTTCATATATGCATATGGAAAAAATGGTCAGCATCCCTTACTGTCCCAAACTGGCATGAAACACAAGTATTAATTTATGTGTTCATGGCAATTTTCTCTAGTATAAATAGGACTAAAATATTGTATGAACACTAAAGGCCAAGTATACAGACAATTAAGTGCTTTGAAATTGCTTTTATAGCATCACAGGCAATTGCTTCAGGAGGGTTTCCAATGCAGACTCTAAAAGGACCCAATTTCCTAAAGAAAGAAATGTCTAATGCATTTCACTTTCAATATGGTGTAATAATAAAACAACATGGGCAGATCGTGAAAGGTGTAGGGATTCTGTTGGAATATTATTTTGTTGTGTTCATTCAAAGGTATAACTGAGCCGTTGAATCTGTCTACTTGAGACATGAGGTAAATGGTTTTGTAAGACAGTGAAGAAAACACAATGATGAAGATATAACTGAGGATATAAACACCCTACAGAAAGTTTTACTGGGCCAGTAGGATGGGGAATAATCTTGACATAATCTCAAAATATGAGATACAACATCCATGTGACAACAATTTGCAGAAAAGGCAACAGAAATCCAATAGAACAGCATCCTTTTTGTAACTTCTGGTACAGCAACCTAGATTGTGATACAGCAACCTAGAATTTTCTGCAGAAGCAAATATCTTCCATTAGCTTGCATTCCATTCTACTCTTCTCTTCTTCACTGACTGAAGCATAGAGATTTATTGACTAAATCCAGGCTCCAACCAAAAGCTCTCCATAACCGTTTGGCTAAACAGATATCTGGATATAATTTACTTAACTTTCAACTGTGAGAGTAATTTTATTTTATTTTTTTAAAGCACAGGGCACTAAGCCCATAAGACAAAAACACTAAAAGGTTAGCAAACTCTGCAAACATTTTTGTGAGGGACACACAACACAGTTTCCTTATCTTGCCCATCTATGCTGTGACTATTAGGAAATCCTAATGCTGGTGTGCCTGGTTTATGCTTCATTAATTTAGTTCTTCAGAAGCTCACAATAATTATATTGCATAGGAGGACAGATCATAAATGGGGCAGCAGGGCCAGAAAAGAAACTGAATACTGCATCAAAGGTTTCACTACTAAAAATGATAAAGTCCAACCTGTCAATAATTTAAAGGGCTTGATTGCTGAACATTCCAGCTGATTAAGCTGATATAGCTGAGCTGTGTCTCTGTTCAGCCAAGTCACAAAGCGATCAAGCAGCCCAGAGAGCCTAACGACATTGCTTCAGTGTCAAACTCAGTTTTTTACCTTCCTTCCTCCAAGTGAGTTGCTGACAGCAAGAAAAGAGGTGACTGTACAGCAGGGAAAGAATGTAAATTGAAAAAGCAGTTCCTGGACAAGGAGAAAGCCAAAATGCAACCACAGCGCAAGAGGGATTGAGGCAGGATGTGTGCATATTTGCTTTGTCAACTCAAGGTGACTTTGGCTATAAAAAGAAATTGTGGACAGATAAGGCGTGTAATGCATGAAATGGATGTCATTCGAGAGAAGCAGACATGCTGAAAATGGCCTGTAATATTATGGCAGCACACCCAAAGTTGACGGACCACTCAAGGGCACTACATTTATTTAGAAAAGGTAGTTCAGAAGAAAAATAGTAAATAAGGTTATCGAGGATTTTCATAGTTTCACCACCTCACACAAATCAGTACTGCTGCTTTAAGGTTTCCAGAGCCAAACACTTCAGCAATCACACCTGAGGGATAAAATCCTGGTAACTACTGCATATTGGTTACATGTATCACAACAGCATTGTTCTTCTTACTAGTACGTTTTTAGGAGGGTTTTTGTTGTTGTTGTTGCTAGTCACACCATTCTTCAGAACAAGGTACAGTATAGCTATTTTGTGTAGCTGAATTCAAGGTGGTGTTGCGTTTGCCCCTCTGCATTCTCATTTTAATTCTTTAAGAGCTTTCAAATAATTACATTTTAATAAGACCTCTAGAGAGGCCAATGGTGCAACCCATCCCCCGCAACTGAGGATCATGCTGTAAGATGGAGTGCAATTTCCGCTTTTGAAACTCCCCCCCCCCCCCGCCGAAGTCGAAACAGATCTTGACTTCAAAGGATTATCACACTCAGTAAAAACATAAAGGACATAAATTGGAACCATCTCCAGCAAGGCAGGAAATGGCTTTCATCACTACTATGGTTTCAGGGGTGCAGCAGCTCCTGTTCTTGAAGCAGAAACATTTCTCCCCACCACCACCAAGAAATGAACTTAGGTTCTAGGGAAATAAACACCAGGGGGCAGACAAAAGAAAAGACACATTTGGGGAGCAGAAGTATTTGCATATTGTGTAAACCTATATAGTACAGTGAAGCCAGCTTAATATTTTCAGGTCACCAGGGAAGCACAAGATGTTGCCTCTGCCTTTACCAGAAAAACATGATCGCCAGAAAACAGCACTTCTTTATAGCAGATGTCCAAAAAAGGGATGGCATGTCAAAGGAGCTGCCTGAAAAGGCAAATTCCTGCCCAGTCCAGCACCAATCTGTATGTCTTTAGACAGAAAGCTCAAATGGTGGTGCAAGGAAACCGGAAGCTTGACAACTCCTCTCATGTACTTACTTGTGCTATCAATCGTCCTTCAAGCAATATTCTGGAGCCATGAAGTATGAATGAGTGGGAAGAAATGCAGTTATAAAAGTTTTGCCCCAAACTGCCATGAGATTTAAAATGCATACCTCATGACTAGGGCTGTGCACAAGAAAAAAAAATGGCCTTGGAACCCACCTCTCATTGGCTCGGACTGGGGGTTGCCTCGGCTTGGTGGCTTGGCTTAACATCGCAGTTCGCCTCGGATCCAAGGCAGAGGGTCGCCTCGCCTCATTTTCCGAAGCACCCGATGTCTTCCCCATTGACTACAAGGGGAAAATCAAGAAGACCTATATTTTGGTAGAATTGGATGACATTTCCATTGTAGTCTCTTCTGAGGGGATGAAGCCTACCAAACCGAGGGTGGTGGTTATATTTTTTTTTTTTAAAAAAAGAGGTGTCATGCCTGTCCCTGTGGTTTTGTGGGTGTAGAGGTGCCCTTGCACCAAAGTGAAAAGCTGAAGAAGAAAGGGCTGATGTGAGCATAAAGCAAAACTTGCATGTCTAGCATTCCAAGTGAGCACCAAGGCCCACAACACCCCCCACCCCCAGTCCTGGCATAAGAGGAGGGCAGGAAGCAATGCATGCACCTTTACCAGCAAGCCTGATAAGAGGAAGGCAGGCAAGGGGGCTAGCAGACACTTCTGGAGACAGTGAGAAAGAGAGAGAGGAAGGAGCAAGGTGCATGCCTTCACAAGGCACATTCCTCGAATCAGTGTGGAGACACCATGCTGGAGAAGAGTGACTGCTTCAAGTTCGGAGTTGACATAGCGCACTGAAAGAACGGCAGGCAGAGGCAGCAGAAGACAAAGGTAACACTGAGTTTAAATATCGATGTGTGTAAGACCTGGCATGTTCAGTGTACCAATCACCAAGCCCCACAAAACAATTCTTGCATGAGGTAGAAAGTATTCCAACAACTAGAGCATATATGCTGCAACCTGCACCAGTGCAGAGTGTGCTGCCTGTCAACACTTACCTCCTTGCCCCAAGAACCCAACACTGCTTGGGTTTCCTGGCAGTGATGCTGCTGAAGTCACCAGCCTCCCCACCATGTTTTCACTTGCAGGCCAACCCAGCAGTGACACTGTAATGGGCAAGGAGCAGAGCAGAACAGAGCAGCTGTTTGGCTCCCAACATGCTACAGTGCTGTTGTCACTGGATAAGCCAGCAAGTGAATTGTGGTGGGAGAATAGTAGCCCATTACATTGTGGCTGCTGCTGTTGCTGCACATACATCCTGACTTGTGAACACAAGTGGGAAAGATGCAAAAAGGGTATTCTCCACCCCAAATCTAGAGTGGAGTCTGTCAGAGAACGAATCAACAAGCTGAAACGCCTTTACCAAATGCACTAGAGAAATGCAGCAACATTTCCTTTGCTGGGATGCTCAGGTGAGGAATTCTTCCTATATCCCTCCCAAAAGTACTGTGATTGGAAGTAAAAGGAGGAGCCTGGTAAAATTTCCTAATTGGAAGCTCGAGCTCTCAGTTGTAAAACTCCTCTTCTGCCTGCCTGCCTCCTCACTTGCCTGTCATCTTCTATTGATAAAGAGATTGAGGAAGCTTACAAAACACATTTGAAGGCCTCTGAGGTGGTTCCAATGACTTGGGTGGCCACCTCAGATCCCAAGGGGGTCCAAATATCCCAGAGGTGGGGATCCTCAGCATAGATGAGGCACAAGTCTGAGGTGAATGCACAGCTCCACTTATGCCTTTTTATACAACTGTCAGCTGCACATTTTGACCTGCACAGTGTGTCAGAGTAAAAGAGAATCTGTATACCAAAGCGAATTTTAGTTAACATTAGCAGGAATGATTCTGCGAGATACTATAACCAGTGGAAGGCAAAAGTAAGTCTGACCCACTAGGCATTTTATATTTCAAGGCCAGAGACCTTAATGTATTACTGGCAGAAACAAAGCATACAAGTCTTAGTTACAATCAAACTGTGTACAGACACACAGAGTGAACAGTCTGCTTGTAACAGTAAGCCAAACCATAGCTAAATGTGGATAAGCAAGTGTGCAGGGACACAGAGCAAAAATCACCACCATTTCTTTCCGCTCCTGCTTCTGTTGGTGCCACACTACCTGGAACTAAGCTGTTGTTTGGCTTAGTGTTACGTCTGAACGCAGGCTCACAGGTTGTTTTCTGCAAACAAACCATGCATGGTAAGCCAAGAGGAACCTTGGCGGCAGCTTGTGGTTCGTTTGGAGACATGGAAAAACTATAACTGACTGCATTTTCCCAGACAATGTACAGGCAGTGGCTTCTCCATGTCCATATTGCAATTTTACATGCAGGTGCTGTGCAATAACGGAATCTGTTGTATCTGTTTTCTTTTACCATTCATAACATTTACTAATAGCTTTCCCATTTAGAAACCTAAAGCATTGGATGCATTTATACAGTAAGAACTAGTTTGGCAAAGACATGGTTTTTGGCATGTTACAGCAGTGGGTGCTTTTCTTAGGCAGCAATCATATATTACACACAAGTAATCCCAACTGAGCTCAGTGGGACTAACTTCTGAGTAGACATGCACAGTACTGCATGGCCAGGGCTTGTGTCCACTTTTGCCTCTTACCCCTATGGCAAGAGCACCAAGAAAAAAATCCCTTCAAGAAAAATCCCTTCAGGAAAAGCCACTCTCCAAATTGTGTCTGAAGTGATGTCACTAAAGCAGGGATGAACTTCTGTATACTCGGTGGCCGCTGTATTTCTAACAGTTGGCTGGGCACTGAGAGCACACGTTGCTACATAAACTGATACCCTCACCCTGCTTCATAATAAAATGGTATCACCCTAAAGGAGTAAGAGCCTCAGAGTTATGAAGCATACAAACTCAGGAGGCATTTGCAAGGCACTGCATACAAAATTCAAGAGAAAATGCAACATGAAACCGGAATGTTTATCTTGCAAGCTGGGAAACATTTCTATTTTCTGTGCAGGTGAAGTTTTGGGCAGACTTTTTAGAACACTTTAAATTTTGGTATATCCACCAACTCCCTGTCACCCAGCTCTACCTGATCAACTAATCCCCAAGAAGGCTGTGAAAGTCCTGAACCATTGCCTGGATGCAGAGATGGATTGATGTGGGCAACAAACAGGCTCGATCCAAGCAAGACCAATGGTTCTTGTAGTCAGCAATCTGATCTGGACTACAGTCTGCTTTGGATGGGGATGTACTCTCTCCCACAACTTGTGTGCTTTAATGGATTTGGCATTGGTCCTCGATTATCCGGTTGCTGCTATGGGCTAGGAATGCCTTTGACTGGTGCACTAGCTGTGCCCCTTCCTGCAGAAGATGGATCTAGCTATAGTGATGCATGCTTCAACCAGCTGCCATTTAGTTACTGCAGCATGAACTGTGTGGGGCTGCCGGGTTTGGAAACTGTAAAAGGTAAAGGTAAAGGTACCCCTGCCCGTACGGGCCAGTCTTGCCAGACTCTAGGGTTCTGCGCTTATCTCACTTAAGAGGCCGGGAGCCAGCGCTGTCCGCAGACACTTCCGGGTCACGTGGCCAGCGTGACGAAGCTGCTCCGGCGAACCAGCACCAGAGCAGCACACGGAAACACCGTTTACCTTCCCGCTATACAGCGGTACCTATTTATCTACTTGCACTTGAGGGTGCTTTCAAACTGCTAGGTGGGCAGGAGCTGGGACCGAACGACGGGAGCTCACCCAGCCGCGGGGATTCGAACCGCTGACCATGCAATCGGCAAGTCCTAGGTGCTGAGGTTTTACCCACAGCGCCACCCACGTCCCAGTTTGGAAACTGGAGCTGGTGCAAAATACTGCAGCCAAATTGTTTTCTGATGTGCACGGCACAGACCACATTCACTCTGTTTTATACCAACTGCATTGGCTTCTGATATGCTTCTGGACACAAATCAAGGTGCTAACCTCTAAATCCTTAGATGACTTGAGGCCAGGATATCTGAAAAGCCATCTCTTCCCATAGGAGTGTACAATCATCTTCTAAGGCCCTGTCGCATGGTTCCACTGCCTAAAGAGGTGGCTACAGGAGACAGGGCCTTTTTTGTGGCAGTAACGAAATGGTGGCCCTCTCACCAAGGGAGGTAAAAATGGCTTCTCTCTACTTATTTTCAGGGGGGCAGTAAAACGGTTTCCATTCTGCATGGCTCTGAATTTTTAGTATGCAGAGGTTTTAATGTGTTTTCTTATCTGTTCTTAATCTGGTTTATAGCCTAAATCTGGTTTTGTTTTTGAATACCATCATAAGAACCCTGTAGGGATGAAAGGCGGCTTATAAATATTTTTATGAATAAATAAATTCCCAATAGCTAGTAGTGGTGTGCATGCATGAATGGTTAATCTAAGACCAACATTTTAACAATGACTTACACTATTCTAATATTTTCTGAGGGGCACCTGTTAATCTGTTGCAGCAAAAAACCCCAGCAGAGTCACGTGACAATCCAAAATTATGCTACTATGTACAGAAGGCGGAAAATAAATGAAGAATTGTTCATACCTTCATCTCCTCTTCCATTTCTGAGAGCTTCCGCTCCAGAGCTCGTTTCTCCTGTTTAAAAAATATTTTCACAATTACCATTTTTTGTGTAATTTTTCTACATGAAAATGTACGCTATGGCTGTATTTCCTTCAGTGAAGAAAAATGTATCATTAATAGCATTAATAAGGTTGTCAAACATCTCAAGACTTACACTAAGAACAAACAATGTCAAAAAACCTCTTCTTGGTGTGTTCCCGCAGCTCATCTCCAACCTCTGCACCAGGGATAGGGGAACAGATGTTTTTGAACTTCAACTCCCTTAGCCCTAGAGAGCATGGCCAATGGACAGGGATGAGAGGAGTTGTAATCCAGAATCTTAAGGGTCACCTGTGCTCTATACAGGCCCTTTTGCTGTTTCCTCCTGCAGCTCTAGTCTAGCCACAACTACCTATCAGCTCCTTTCACCTAACAGACAATCAATTGTCTTGTAATTAGCTTGATAGGAGCCAGTGGGGTCATTGAAAAGAGCTCAGTTTTCAGTCCCAGCCTATGGATAGTGGACAGTTTGAATTGCACCCTGAGGATACTTAATTTAACTAGTTTGAAAGCTGCATACTGGACGTACCATTTCCCAAACGAACAAAACTGGCATAGCGCCATCTTACTACAGCAGATAGGTGGTGTCCCAGGTTACTCTCTCTTATTTATCCTCTGGCTGAGAGTTCCAAGTGCAAAGAAAAAACCTCTTTAAAAAGAACACACACACCATACTGGAAAGCGTTAGACAAGAAGGCGAGAATCAATGGCATTGAGCCAAGATGGCTACAGGAAACCTCTATGTTCCAAGGCAAGAGGCACTGAATACCAGTTGTTGGTGGATAATAACATGGGGCAATTGTTTTCAAGGCAGTAGCACACCTGATCCACTTTGCTGCTAAGTACCGAGATGAAAAACGGGAGTGGGGAGGTGATTGTAAGGTTGGTCCAGTGCAAACACAGCAACGAAGCCAACCCAATGCTCCTGTTGGCTTTGTTGCCACCTCCCTCTCAGTTTGCAGCAGCAATGCATGCAACCAGAAGCCAGGTGAGTGCTGCTTTCACTATGGGCCACCAAGAACTCCAACTTCAATTGTACCATTCATCCTACATCTTACAAAGCTCTGTTTTAGGGTCTCCGTTAAAAAAAACAAAACCCAAATGCAATATTTTCAGGAAAAAACAAGCAAATAATAAACAAAATCAAAACGGGGCACTGAAACCACAAACGATTTACTGTTTTCCAAGGAAAGTATTTGGAAGGTATTTTAAGAACTTACATGCCAATAAGCCCAAGAAGAAACAGAGCTTTGTATTGGATAAAGGGAATTCAGTAGCACAAACATAATATGCTTACATACTAAGCTTGTTATGTGTTCATCTTTAGATTTAAACTTTGCTGGAATTTAAGTATTTTTGGTACTCATCTTCGTAATAAACTTGCACATTTTAAATAATTGTAATACAAAGAGTTAGTGTATTTTGATAACTTATGATAAAATTGACTCTATTCAATCTCATGTTTTCAAAATATAACCACAATCAATGGAACGTCTCTAATCAACTATATGACATCAACAACCATGCTAGAACAGTAAGTTCTGGGCTTCATTAGTGGTGATTTATCAAACCGTGTATCTTATTATGCCACGATGCCGAAATGAACAGTTTTATAGTTAACAAAAATGCTGTAAACAAGTATGAGAAGCCAAGGAGATCAGGGTTACCCAAGGATTCTTGAAGGAGGAACAGAATCAGCTTCCTGTAGTGATATTTCTCTTTTAAAATGAGTATGCATTCTAAAACCATGCTAAGTTTTAAGTAAGTGAACACCAAAAAGCAGAAACACATACCCTCTTTTCCATCTCAAGCATACTCGAACGGTCAGAGGTTTTTTCTTGCTTCTGCTATTGAAATGAAAAACCAAAGTTATCACAAAAGTAGAAAGTATTACAAAGAAATCCTTTCCAAATAAAATCAGAATTCTTAAGAAACCAAGTGATATAACATTACAGCACAACTGCTTCTATTTTATCATTTGTCTGAGAAGCAGTGATAGCCCTCCTCAAATGCTATTAACTCCTTATCACCAGGGCCAAACATTTGTTTCCGTCTGGCTGCAATTCCAGTACATCCCATTTCCTAGGTCTCTTCACCTGGGCTATTTTGTCAATTTTTGTCTTGATATCAACGAGTTCCAACTGAGCATCTTGCAGTTTTGATTTCAGCTTTTGATTTTCAGACAGGGCACTTTCATAGAGCTGGATAGAAAAAAGAGAAGTGGAGTTAACTCACAGTATCATCTACTGAAACATCAACAGTCATATAATGCAGTTAAATAGATGCCCGTCCTGCTGGTTTCAGACCCTGGAGACCAGATTTTACCACAGCCATATTAACTGTAACTCATTATCATCAGGTATCCTCTCCAATTTATTGTAGAATAGGAAGTTAAACAAACAATGCAGAAAAATTCTCGTGCAAACTCCTGTGTATATTTGCTTTAAAAACAACAACTCTCTTTCATGGGAACCCTAGTGCTCCTTGGAAACTTATCAGGTATTCCTGAATTAGAAGACTGGTAATGGCAAACAGGTTTCCCTAAAAGAAGCTGAACAACTGATCCTGCCCAGCCTCAAGAGAGATCTAATCATTATTCCAGAGTACATCCTTTCCGTTCATGTGAAATGAAGGCAAGGTCCAATAGCGCTCCATAGAAGAACCTGAAAATATGCCACACTCAAGGATTCCATGTAGGCAAATCCACCAAGGAAAGGGTCCCCTAAACGTGTGAATGCCACTACTCTGTTAACACAATGAATCCAAATCTGAAGTGATGCACAGCACTCCGTTCAGGTCACTTCTACTGCCTTTTCAACTATTACTACTAACATTAAAGCAGATCTTGTGTGGAAACTGCTACAAATAGAAGCAAATCCATTCCTGCCCAGCACCAACTCAACAAGCAATTGCACCAGAAGGCACTGTGCACTTTCTGCTCCGTAACATGCAAAACGGCAGAACATTTTTTAGCAACTGAAATAATGGTGATCTTCCAAGTGACCTATTCAGAAAGTTGGATGTTTTCTAAGACACTTTCCAGAGATCTGTACGCCATCTCGAGTTTTACAGTGCAACAAATCCACGTTTTACAGATGTGAAAGATTGGTGACCTGCCCAAGGCTGCTCAGCACACCTATGGAAGAGGCAGTGGGTAGAAACACAAATGTACCAGTGCCAAGTCCTGTTGAATGCTCTTAATTCTCCTCATTCAACTTGCTCTCTCAGTGGATCCTTATTTGTCTTTAGCAGGCTCTTTGTTGGGACTATGCTGTATTGGCATTTGTGCATATATATTTTTATTGTTTTTCTTTTCCTTTCCAACAGAGTCTAGCTTTACATGAAATTGCTGCTTATTTGATTAATGAGGGTGGGGGTGGGGAAGAAAGAAGGCCCGAAGGCCTGTCCTTTTCAATTACTCACTCTTTTATAATCCTTGCTACTGTCATCCTCCGTCCGGCTGCTGAGGGCAGCCAGGCGATTCTCTCTTCTGGTGTAGGCACTGCGACCAGAGGGCCGGTCCCCGTAGGCATCGCTGGTGCCAGTACTTGAACTTGCTGCATCCAACCTGGCATCAAACATGATATAAAAACAGCTTCACTCACTTTAAGACCACTTACAGACTTGTATCTTTCTCAATCACTATTTTTCAAAGTTTTAGTGTTTGGGTAATTTAGGGGGGGGAGTAGGAGAGTTGCAGAGAGATACCCTATTATATGTGACAAAAAAGTGTTCTCCCATAAATACTTTCCTGTAACTCAAATGTGTGGGAAAGATAAAGGGGGCAGAATCTTCAAGTAAATAGAAAAACATTTATATGCTTTTGCTGCTCACTGTTAAAACAAACTTAGTTTGGGGAAAGGAAATCGAGTTCATATTATGTAAGGGGTGCCTACTAAGTCACTAACAGGTTATCAGGATTCCTGATTCTAGCTTCATAAACTGTTTAGAGAAAAATGCTGGGAAGAAACATATAGAAATGTATGCTTTAAGAAAAGCAGACATTCTGAATAGCTTACCTGGAAAGCCTCTCATGCTATAAGAGGGAGAAAAAAGAAAACATGATTAGCAACAAAACAAAGATACCAGTGTTAACAGCTACTGAAGCCCGACAATTGTGAAAGCGATTGACAAGTGACTGCACCATAAATCCAATGGGGTGAAATTGCTGCACCTTGTCTATAGGTTCATTTGAACCAACTTAAATAAATTGAAAAACATTCAAGGCCAAGGGAAAATCCTGTTGTAAACATACATACATACATACAATCTCCATAAATTTTTTACACAGTTTACATGAAGGGGACCTTTATTACTGTCCTACACTGTGTGTGTGTGTGTATTAATATATGTGATATATAAAAACTGATATTTGTAAAGTTCTGTTCTGAAGGATTGTATGTATTGTGAATTAAACCCATTTCATGAAGATGAGCTCTCATCATCCTTACATGGATAAATGCAATAAGTGGATTCATATTCATCCAAGTAATCCACACAATAAGGGTGAGTGGAACATTCATAACTAGACATACACACTATTTTTTGTAGTAGTAGTAGTAATAATAATAATAATAATAATAATAATAATAATAATAATAATACCCTGCCCATCTGGCTGGCTTGCAACATATCTAAAAACATAAAAAACATAAATCCTGACAATCTTCCATAAACAGGGCTGCAATATCAAATTTACAGAAGAAGTGTATGCCTCAGAACCTGTCCAAAGATGAGAAAAACAAAACTGTGTCCGAAGCAGCAACTTCGACACATAGCATCCAGGGTTCCAAAGGATTTGGTGAAAGGGTTTGAAATGTTTGTGTAATAGCAGTTTTGTGACTTGACAGATGGGGAAATATATTTATACTGTTCGGAAATGAGTTGTTGTGAGTGCAGAAGCATCCATCACGGCTATCAGACTTGCATCTGATCAAAAGGTTAGAGTTGTCAAACTAGCATCTTTAGTGTCCCATTGATTATACTCTGGAAGCACTATAAATACTCAGAATTCTTAGCAATGCCTATAAATAGCTTGTTTCCCTTCTTGCTTAGGTCTGTGAGTTTACATATTTATTAGTCTAATGTTAATAGAGGTTTGTGATTGATTAGGTTCCATGCGAGAGCATGATCCAAATATTAATTGAATAATTCCATTAGACCTCGGGAAGGGAAGGGTGAACCTTGGTTTACATTCCCACAACCACAATGCTGAGATTTGTGAACACCGCCTTCTTTTTCTACGTTCATTTAGAGGTCTTTTAAATGAAAAGCACTAAGCTTAATACTAATCCCAAATATAATCTATCACATGTCGATGTGCAACTGCTGCTAGTCCTGATGCATTCATTTGACTTATTTGTTAGAGTGTTGTTACATTTTGAAATAATTTAGCATTTGATTGCTATAATGACACATTAAATAACATTTTTGCTGTTCTGTTGTGAGCAGCTTTGAGCACATTCATATGGAAAAGCAAAAGACAAATTTAAACAATAAAATAATAAATACTCTTCTCCGAGGCGGGCCATTATTTTTTCTATTTTCCATACTGGGAAATTTGAAGCCGAGGCACAACTTGCTCATGGTTTCCTCACGAGTCTGACCAAAAAAGCTGTTTGAACCAGATATCCTAAGTTCAGTATCACCATTCATCCATATTGGGCCATAGTAACTCTTAGGACCATCATAAAATACTCGTAATTTAGAAGTTAAATCTAGTTTTACGGGCACTTCTAAAGATTGTATTTATTTTAACTAGCAATTTGTTCTGAAAGTCCCCAAATTCTAGGAAGTACTTTGCTTCCTAGAATTTCACACTGTAGTACAGAAACCTGCTTCCTATTGTGTACTTATTGGTCCAAAGTATTCATTTATCACCACTTTCCCGGTCTGAAGACTGCAAAAAAGTCACTCATGTCAAAATTCATTTAGCACACTGCATATTCATCTGCTAATCTCTTTTAATGACAGCTTTTCATACTAAGTCAAATTTGTAGACCTAATCCACTATATTTTAAGATTAGCAAGTACTACAACCTAAATATTTATGTTTTAGAACATGAAGAAACTCTTCAAACAGGTGAGAGAGGAGAAACAGGGATGTATATGATAGAAATACATACATGTGTGTATTTTGTTAAAGTTACATTGCCAATTTGTGGGTGAGGGGAGGACTGTTTCGTACAAGTTTTAGTGAAGTACACCACGTATTCAAAGAAAAGTTTGTCATATATGAATCGCTTCTAGCAAAATGAAAACCATAATCTGCAATTTCAATGAAGTCTAACTGAGACAATATATGGAATCTTTCTCCTAACAGAATCTCACCGGACCTTTGTCCAATTTCTGAGCATTCTAAGTGAAAACACTGTGAGGATAAAATGACAATTTTATGTCATAAAAAGACATTCTACCAGTTCAGACATGGTGTATGTAAAAGGTAAAATAAGACCAGGCTGAACCCAGGAAACAGAATGTAATAATAATAATAATAAATTTTAAGCTAAAGGATGTAATTCTAACCACACTTTCTTGGAAGCAAGTTCCACTGAAGCAGTGGGACTTGTAACTGATGCATTGTCGAGTTACCCAAGTGAATAAAAACTTAACAAGTTACAGGAAGTGATTTGACATTTCAGATGTTGCTCCTTGGAAAGCTTAGACCTTTTCCAGTACTTGGAATCCTTGGACACGCTTGGCCTATTTGTATCCCACATAAACCAAGATTTCATGATTAAGTTTATGAAAACTAAGGTTGGGACAAAAGCGAACTTTCTCTGAGCAGCTGTGTTATGAATTTATTTAGAAAGCAAAGCCAACTCTTGACATTACTGCAGCTGTTGGTAATGGCTACATTTTAATCAAGGTTCCTAAGCAGTTCACATCACGAGGCCAGCACAACTGACTACAAGCTTTCTTGGGAGAGAGGAAAAAATGATTGGCAAATGTTTTTTCCCCCTCTTGAGATGAGAAAAGAAACTCATTTCCTACTTCTTGAAGAAACTCACATTTAACAAATCCCAGCAAGAGCAACTGATATGAATACCACCCTGTATAAACAACATGTATGGAGCTCAATTTCTCTCTCTCTCTTGAATAAACTTAGGTAAAATGTACTACATAAATAGACATACGTGCAAACTACACTTTATGTGAATTTTATAAATTAGAATTACATCATAAAGACCAGGGGTTGGCAACATGCGGTCCATGGGCTGGATGCGGCCTACAAAGACCATTTTACCGGCCCACGAACTGCCTCCAAACCGAGCCGCCCGCTCAGTGAGTCCCCCGTGTGCTGCACTAAACCAGCATAGAGGAGCACAGGGACTCACCAAGCCACGCTGGAAATCGCATCTGCGCACGCGCAGATAGCGGAAATCATTTGCAGTGTCTGGGCATGCACAGAAGTGATTTCCGGGGCACCACGGACATGTGCAGATGCGATTTCTGGCATGGCGCTGTGCTGGTCCAGCCCACGGACGATCTCCACTGGAGTGACCCGGCCCATGGACGGTGAGCCTTGCTGACCCCTGATAAAGATAAAGGTACCCCTGCCCGTACGGGCCAGTCGTGTCCGACTCTAAGGTTGTGCGCCCATCTCACTTAAGAGGCCGGCGGCCAGCGCTGTCCGGAGACACTTCCGGGTCACGTGGCCAGCGTGACGAAGCTGCTCTGGCGAGCCAGCACCAGTGCAGCACACGGAAACGCCGTTTACCTTCCCACTTAGGGGTGCTTTCGAACTGCTAGGTGGGCAGGAGCTGGGACCGAAAGACGGGAGCTCACCCCGTCGCGGGGATTCAAACCGCTGACCATGCAATCGGCAAGTCCTAGGCACTGAGGTTTTACCCACAGCGCCACCCGCATCCCGCTGACCCCTGATAAAGACAATAATCTCCTATGCTTGAGTTTGTTTTTTGAGTGGAGGCAGGGGCACTTCCACTGTTCTTCCCCCCCCCCCCCCCTGCAAGATAAGTTATTGATGCTCTCCATCCCTGCCCCCCAATCCATGTGTGCCCATGAAATACCTTGAATATGGGCATCCAATTTGTGTTGTCCTTCACCTCAATCACTCCTCCCCCTTTGCCTATTCTGGGCACATACATAAGTCTTTCTTCACTTGTGCATGCACACCTTTAACAAAAAGCCCAAAGAAAACCCAAGAAGCATGCAAGAGTAAAAAAAAGCAAAGCCTTGGGTTATCATGTTTCACAATGGACAAAATGGAGACATGAGCTCCTCCTAGCTGGGGTGTTGTAATTCAAAACAGGCAGCAATCAGTAGTTATAGGCGTTGCTATAAATGAAAAGGATTGTGCTCAGGTGAGAAGCAAGCACACACAGCCCTGTGACAGTAGAAGCCACCCACCACGCACATAATAAATCACCCATTAATGAATCTGCTGACAGGACTCCACACCAGCAATGATTGCATATGTTATACTTGCCAGATTTCTTACAGAATGGATAAATTTGGATTAAATGACTAAAGATGAAGAGATGGAATTTTGATGACACTGATGTCATATGAATGGTGCAAAGAAACAAAAAACCACAATGTGCATGCGTGAGTTTCCAGAATTAATTCTCATGTAGAAAAACCCTGAGAGAAAACTTCATAAAATTGGGCTTAGCTGACCTAACTGTGAACCTGTAGCAGCAGATAGTAAAATAAACAGAAAGGGGCAAATAAGTTGCTGCATAGCTTTTTCTTTTACCATACATACTTCATTTCTGTTTTTAATGTAGAAGAACAGGGTTAGGTATTGGCAATTATTCTGTGAATTTGGAAAACAAAACGATTGTAAAGAGCCAGGAAAAGCATAGAATTTTGATTGTAGATATATGCAGGATTATGGAACATTAGAGTCCTACTTTTAAACTCAAAAGGTTCTACAGATGGCGTAAGTGTAATTAAAACCATGCTCCTTTTGCAGCTATGCAATTTTAAAAGACTGAGGCATGAACAGCTGAAGTCTCCTGCCAAAAGAGAAACTGGCTTAATTGGCTGCAAATGCTTTCTTCTGTGGCCAACATCTGACCCCAAAAGGAAGGAAAGGGGAGGGAAAGTATGATATTTACATGTTTTGCAAACTAGAATGTTTCCAACATTTATGCTCCTCTCCAACTGGCTGAGCTAACAGAAAACAAGACTTACTTAGACTGCATAGCAGAATCTATTTTGCATTTTTGTGAATTAATTACTGCCCTTATATGAGTGAATGAAGTTTTTTTTTAAAAAAATCAAACAATGGATTGATGGTTGACTGAACTCCCCGCCCCCGCCAAAAATGTTTTTTCCCTCCAAGGTTTTCATGCTTATCTTGTCCTGTTCACAGTCCTTTCTGGAAACTGCTTCAGCACCATTCATTAAAGTTTATTTCCTGCAAACTACATATTTCTAGCATATCAGGGATCATGTAGCTAACATGACAGCACCATGGTGTCACACAGCAAGGTTAAGCTGTGTAGCAATGTCACTTGGGAAAGCAACATTGTTTTAGCTCTGAATGGAAAGGGCAAGAAAAACACAATGGCACACAAGTGAAATTATGCTTCTTGTGTGCCCCACTATGGTGGCAAGCAAAGAAACTATTGGTGGACTGCAGTAAACCAAGCAATCCCATTGGACTAAGGAGACAGGTGATCTGGAGCCTACACCTATGCACCAATCACTTACTGCCCAGGTAGCTAAATTCTGGCCCTCCAGATGTTGCTGAACCACAGTTTCTATCAGTCCCAGCTAGTATGGTCAGTGGTCTGGGATGATGGGAGTTCAGCATATATAAGTGGTACTATACTGTACTCAAAATGTACATATACATAACTTAAAATAATAATAAAAATTTAAAAATGTCCAGTAGCAAAATAACCAGTGAAACAAACCCAGGTAACACTAATGAGAAGATGGAACACTGGTTGAAAAATACATACTGATGAACAGGACAGAAAAAAACCTAAGCTATTTTCTCAACTGCTTTGGGAAGAATGATAACATTCTGCATCTGAGCAGATATTCTAGTGCTTCTTGTACTTTCTTGAGCTTTTCTGGCGAATGGTTTCATAACTGAAGTAGTTTACATTATACATGCATTTTTAGATCAATAAGGAACCACTGTTATATTCTGAGTCTGTTCACCCAGTTAACAGCCACAGAATGAGGATGGGGATACACATTATATTGGAAGCGATCCAGTGAGGATTGATAGCCTGTCATCTGGACAGGTATCTTATTTAAGCTGCTGCTCTTTATTCAGTAAGCAATAGATGAACACTAAGCCTGCTTCTCTGCTCCTGGACCAGAAAATCTATTTTCATGCACTGAGATTTCACTGCTTACACATGAACTTTGGCAACCCAGAGAACACTGGCTCTGTTGCTTCATTGATGGCTTAGGTCCTTAGAATGATCCCTCTTCTCTGTCCTCAGAACAATTTTACACCCTTTTGACTCACTGAAAAGTTACCAAAGGTGGTCTTTTGGAAGGTGCAAAAATACTTGCCAACTTGGTTCACAGTTTCAACTGAGCTGTCTTCTTCCATTTCTCACAGAAAAGTTTTAAGTCATGTTGAAAAGTAACTTAATGACTCAGTTCAAGCGACTATTTTCAGATAACTTCCTGAAGCTCCAAAACAAAACCAAATGTACAAGCTTGTTCTTGACCAAGTAGCTGAACCACCTCTTATAAAAAATTATCATGTTCAAAACTGGCTGAAACATAGAGCAATTTTTCTACAATAGACTTTCATCCCAGCTCAAAGCTTAACCAACTGCAGCTAAGATGAGGTGGAAACTTCAGGGAAGGATGGTCTTAGTCCATAGAAGCCATGTCATTATAGTAATCTCCCAGACCATGAATTGTCTTGTTTTAGGCAAGAAGAATGCTATTTTACTTAAGACTGATTTATAGGCCATGAATTTTATTCACAAAAGCTGAAAAGAAGAGTTTAAATATGCATGAATGGACAAGATTTTTATTCGATGCCAATGTTAAAAAACAGGTGGCATAGCTTAGCATTAAATCTTCATGGAGCTTTTCTGTCTTTCTGCACGGGAAAGGGTTACAGGATGCAACTGTACTCTACTATTAGTACAATAAGGACTGCATACCTTGTTCCATGAACAATTACTGCACTCCCTGTTCTCTTTTAAACTCCATCTTTGAAGGGTAAAAACTTAACTACTATTTACTAGTCTGAGCACAATGATGCCCATTCTGACAAAGATTACTGGGCATGACAAGCAGTCATTTTATGTTAGCTGTGCTGTGAAAAACTGGAGATTTGACAGAGGACTTAGAAGCCAAGGTACTGGGTAGCCAAGGTCACCCAATGTATTTCTCAAACCCAGTCAGTGTTCTCAGCTCTTAGCACAAGGATCTCCAATCCTATCCATGTGATTAATAACCCAGGGTAACTGAGCAACCTTTGAATAACCCCAATATGTTTAACACAAAGCATGATTTTTCAGGAGCTATAAATCAATGGATTTAACAGAAAAATCCCTGGTTGTTTTGGTTTGGTTTTGCTAGAACATAAAGGATTAGTTGTTATGAATGGCAGTTCCCACCATCTAGTTGAAGAGCTTATGGTATTCACAACAGAAACAGAACTTGTTTAATTTGAAGTAAGTTCTGTAATTCTAACTGGCATCTACATCTGACTAGCACATGGTTCCAATACAGCACTCAAGTAGGACCGAAACACTGGAGTATTAAAAGGCTTTATTATTTCTGTCTTTTGCCTCAGTTTCCCCAGCTGCCTCTTCAAGGTCTGTGCAGCTGCACTTCATTAGCATCAAACCTAAGGATAGACAACGCTACACACAATATCAAGATGAACTTTATTTAACTTCAGAAAAGGTCAGAATTCAGAAACCTACCTACTTGACCACTTTAAAGAAAAATGCTATTGAGCAAACATTCCACCCGACAATAAAATCTAAAGCTCTCCAGAAAGACAGTATCAAGAGAGATAAAATGCAGGCATTCACAGAAGATGCAGGGCCTCCCTTCAGTTCATCGTGAGAAGGGTTATAAGGCTGTGCCTTCTTTTATCCCACCCACTGGAAAATATCTTTTTACAGTGGTACCTCAGGTTACGTACTTAATTCGTTCCAGAGGTCCGTTCTTAACCTGAAACTGTTCTTAACCTGAAGCACCACTTTAGCTAATGGTGCTTCCTGCTGCTGCCGTGCCACTGGAGCACGATTTCTGTTCTCATCCTGAAGCAAAGTTCTTAACCTGAGGTTCTATTTCTGGGTTAGCAGAGTCTGTAACCTGAAGCGTATGTAACCTGAAGCGTATATAACTCGAGGTACCACTGTATTACAGAAGAATGAAATACGCTTACATTTCCTGTAAGGTGGTTCAAATCTAATGAGGATGGCCACTATACTGCTGTAGTGCAACATTTTAGTCATTGTATGCTCTCTCAGGTTGGTTCTTTGGGGACACAAGTGCAAAGGCCATTCTCTGCCAGGCTGGGAGTCTAGGTTCATTCATTTCAATAAGTCTACTATGAGTATACCACATTTTAAGTGCCCACAGCTCAGAGCCAAGGTAGAGCCATGTACATCATGAGAACCAGGCCCTCTGCTATACAGTGCTAGCAGCTGGAAATTGCCTCTTGAACTAAAGGCAGATTGCTATTGACACTAGAGAAGCATTCCTTCAAGTCTGGTTCAATTTGCCATGAGATGCACAGCAAAAGGAAGTGTCAGTCAACGGAGCCTAGTTTCCCTATGCACTCAGCACCTATTTGGTTAGTCTTTATTACTTCTTTATGACACAAAAAAATGAAAAACAAAAAAGGGATAACTGATGTGTAAAAGCACTTCAAACAAAACTCAGCTTTACAACTGGCAGTCCTAAAAGTTGGCTATTCATTAATGCTTCTTACTGAGCTTCAGGCCTCCAGCAGTGTAGGATACTGGAAATGTGTGCCAGATTTGTTTAGTGGCTGTCTTGAATGTTAACAGTTGTTCTGTAGCTCAATGCAGAACTTTGATGTTAAGTCTCTGAAGGTCTAGGTCTGGCTTATGTCAAGTCAATTATAGTTGTAGAATTGTTGCCTTAAAATGACTTAAAGGGGGGGGGACCCATAAGTAAAAATGAGTTCTGCATTATCTATTACTAAGAACTGAATGGATGGGCCATACTAGTAGAAAAGGAATTGTCTTGGAGCCATGTTGCACAGGGCAGAGAGCAACAAAGGAAACAAAGTCTTCAATGCAACATTATTTAATAAAAATAGTTTTGATAGAATGTCAGGGTATACAATTAATTAATCAAAATCTGAAATACCTTATTTGCTAACTGGCCATTTTGTTGGTGAACAGGGTTTTAACTTATTTAGGTATTTTGGATATTTCTCAAATGATTATATTGAATCTGAATAGGTTCATGAACGAAGTTTTCAGTGATTTGGAACAATGGGCATCACAATGGGGTAAGGTTAATATGTTTAAGATTAATATATTGTCATGAATAATATATACAGATGTGCAATATGCTGTCCTTTTACAAAAGATTTTCAAAATACCTTGTTGTTCCCATTATAAGTATTAAAACATGAGTATTTCATCCCAGTAGAGAGTTATCTCTACATCTACATGTAGATCTACATCTAAGATTTGAATCTGGGTATTCTAGTAACAAAGTCCTGTCCAAATATTTTGAACAGCTGGAACCCTATAATCCAGATGGAGTAAACTTGTTGCCCTCATAATGTTCATAGAATCACAGAATCATAGAATCATAGATTTGAAAGGGACCCTGTGGATCATCTAGTCCAACCCCCTGCAAGGCAGGAATATGCAGCTGTCCTATACAGGGATTGAACCTGCAACCTTAGCATTATCAGTACCACGCTCTAACTAACTGAGCTATTCAGGCAGGCAGGATGACTCCAGTTCCTATCACACCCAGACAGCACGGTCAATGATCAGGGATGACAGGAGATGAAGTCCAACAACATCCAAGGGCCACAGGATTCCTATGGCTACACCTGAACATATTTAATATAGATGTAAACCTCACGTGGATACCATCTGAAAGGCTCATATCAACTTAAATTCAATGTAAGATTCATCTACCAATGGTCACTGTATCTGAAATGTGAACTGATAGTGGTTTACTGTTATTATTAAAATTAGTTGTATTTTAGAATTATTAACCTATTTAGTACAAAGATAAGGTGCTCAAATAAGCCATTTTCAGCGCTCTATACATGCACCAAATTTCTGCCTTCTAACCAATCCCTCAAACTGTTTTTTAAATTTTAAAGTTCAAATAGGAGGCATGGGGATCAGTAGACGCAAATAGAGTAGACATAGAGAGGGGGCAAAAACATGCATATGCATTGGTATCATTTCCTCTCTAAAATATTTTCCTTTAGAAGCATTTTTGGATTGTGGAATATTTAGAGACACACTTCTGCTTTTGCAGTGGGGCAACCTTCTGCAAGGGAAACTTAAAAGAGGATGTCATTGTTCACCCCTCTGCATCCTTACAATAGTGTTTCAGGGTTTAAAAAGTACAGTAAGATTTTACTTTTACTTTTGCAGGAAGGCAACTAAGAACAAATTTGGCACCTTGGTAGTAGCTACTAACAGACACTTAACTAAGTTAACAATCTGATCTCCCACTGCCATGGCATAACATTTGTGAGAAAACAACTTGAATCCTGTTCATGCAATTTGTCAATAAGAGTATGAGATAATTAATTCAAGCATTTATGCCCACTCTGTATGGTCAAACTATCCTTTTTGATAGCTTCTCTTCCCAGCCAACTGTCACCTCCCTACAATTCAGATCTTCAAGGCTCATGATTTAGTATCTAGTCTTTCAACCATGGAGTGGAAAATGGAACTAAACGTCCTGCAGTCCATTATGCTGCTGAAAGAAAATACTATACATACACCAGCTCTACATAGTCAGAGAAAGCAGGTGCACTGCAAAGAAACACTAGCAGAGCAAAGTGTCAAGATTCATTTGAAGCAAACAAGTCAAACCACGGGGAAAGACCAGCAAAAGGAAAATCAGCGTGACGGCTCAATTAGCTCTAGAAGAACCTTCCTACACATCTCCTAATACGGCAGTCAGAGCATGAGGAAAACCTGTTTTTCCCTTTCTGTATACTTTACCCTGCTGCATGAACAGCAATAACTTCATGCAAACGCCAACTGTCTGAGAGACTGACTCACATGCAGAGAGCTAAGAAGAATGCTGGAAGTTGTACGAAGACTCAATCACTTCAGAATATGCATGCAATTGATTTCTATTACAGGTTTATTTTGTGAAGATGTAAAGTTATCTCAACGGGCATACTAATTACCTAAGTGAACAAGCTTCGGTCCCACATACAAAAAAAAAAAAGCCTTTCATGGATTTTGAGGCATACTTTTGTGAAATGAACTAGTGCGTGTATAAGACAAAACTAGTGAAAGGTGTGTAGGTGATGGAAGCATGATTAACTTGTTTACTGTTTCAGTACAACAAGAGCTCTCCAGAGTATGAAGGAGTGATTTAATTGCTTAACAATAGATCCTAATAAGCAGTTTAATTGACAGATGAGGAAAATTGCCCAATTAAGCAATCAAGTGTACAGAAAGGAGCCTCTCTCTCTCTATATGGCGCCTTTACATGCCTGTCGCCCAGTGTTTCTCAAACTGGAATTGCAGAAAAGGGATGAGTGAGGTCACAAATCCCTTCCTGACACCTAAAGAGCCACAAAGTAGAACAAAAGTGAGAGTGGGGAAGCTGGATGAGAGATGTGAAGCACAGCAAAAGTGGGTTCAAGTGAAGAAGTAGTGCAAGAGATGAGAAAGCTAAGCAGGTATCCTCATGGATGATAAATAAAATTGAAGATCTTTGCTTAGCCATTAATACATGAGCCCCTGACATAAGGAATGGCACTAGGAAAGGTACATTACAACTTTAAACAAAATCTTTAAAGTTGCCATTGACCCCGTAGTTTCTCAGGAAGTTAATCCTTAACCAAAATTACCTTAAAATGTTCTTTGTGACTCCAAATGCATGAAAATGCTATGCAATTACTTATACATTTTTTCTCAAAATGACCCACTTACACATCAAGTTAAGACATGCATCATAAAATAGGTAGGCAGCATTATGTTTAGTTACAGCTAAGATGTACTGCAGAGCTGTTACTAAATTTAAATATATAGCTACTTCCCAGTTTTCTTCTTTGGAAGCACAGTAAGTTATAATCATAAGAGCATCTAACAGGCTTTTATGTCGTGGTAAATACTAAGATAATTTTCAGTGTACCAGATCACAATTGTCTGCTGCTAATAATGCAGACTCACTAAAGTCAGCTTGCTTTAAAATCAAAGTGAAATCTAAACAAGGAAAAGAGACAAGGGGAAATTCACCAGTTTCTCTGGATCATTATTCAGGTAGCAAATGAATTTCCATAAATGCTAACTCAGTTCCCTACACTTTGCTGACTGCTGATATGTAAAGAAACATCTGGAATTTTTGATAGCACATATTCAATTTCAGCTGCTTTAGATTATTATATCAGCTTCCTACTATTTCTCACCTACAATACGATACAGCAGTGTTAATATCAGACTTGCATTTGTATGAAGTCTCTGCTGGTCATGGCAACACAAGTATGAAATGTTTCTATGTGCCATTAAGTAATCAGAAATGGCAAGAATGTTCAAATTGACTCATGCTACATTTTTATTTAAAAAAGAAAAGAAATAAGAGTGATTCAGGAAAACTCACAAACAATTTGTGTTCAGAAGGTTTTAATACTTTCTTACAAACAGGAACTCTTGACACTTTGAAAAATAATGCCAGCTAGAACTATGGATATTATCAGTATCTCTCACAAAAAGGCTATTTTCTGGACCTTTAAAGTACTACATGTCATAATATTCCATCAGCCCTTTACAAATAAGACAGATGTCCAAACTTCAAAATGCTAGCAATATTGTGAAATATAAGAAGCACACAGCAGTTTAGCAAGCTGTTCAGGTTTTGCCTCATTTTCATTTCAAAGCCTATGCCCTCCTAGTAAAAATATTCAGCAAATGCAGTTCCTGTTGACTGTGAAGAGATAGGAAGCAAATTCAAGTGATTTACTTATAATCCCTGAATCAGTAACTATAGCAAGATGAGAAGACCCTACATAACTATACTGTTGAAGGCTCCTTCTACAGAAAAGCTTTGCCAAGGCTTTATTTCACAGGGACACCTTCAGAAGAAAAATGAATCAGAAAGAAAGACTCAAGTGGGGAAAGGCACTGTGAACATAATCAGCCCTTAGCAAGTTACAATATAACACAGAAATGAAAAGCTCTTTGCTTACTCTGAGTGTCTTTGCAATCGGGGAAGGAGACGATGGGGGAGAATCAGACTGAGACTTTCTGTTTCGAGTAAACTCCTTACTCCTGGTATACAAGGACGACATGGTCCATTCAGGGTGGTGGCAAGGCAACAGGTCACCTCTCAGTAGCAACAAGATCCAACTCTTCACCTCTGTCTCACTATGTGCGGCTGGGTGGTGCCTTCTAAAGCAAGAAGAAACTAGTTTGACAATTATAGTATTTTAGCCAGTGTTCAAAGTTACAAGTTTCTAGGCACCAGGCTGACGACTGCAGAAACAAATGTCACAGTGGGCTGTTCTCCATAATCATGACAAGACAGACCCCCAGGAGCTTCTGCTGGCAGAGGACAGTGCTAGAGCATGTCACTGTCAGGTCTGAAACCTGCCTTCAGGTCTTCCAAAAGATTTTCTGCTATTCAGAGCTTTCACACAGCAAAGCCAGACTATTTCCAAACAACCGATGATGGCACGAAATCCGGTAACAAAATTGGCAAAAGCCTAAAGATTACTAGTTTATCCAGCTAGGAAGACGCCTTAGCAGAAAAGTTTTTAAATCCACAGCCTTGTCGAGGCAGATCTCTGTTGCTGGAGCAGGGCTGCATCATTAGGGAGAAAGTACAAATAAGGAACAAATGCTGCTACAGAAAGGGGCAGTCCAGATGAAACTGTGTTTTGTTCCATGCTCCAAGTTAGGAACGCCTTCACACACTTCTATCTACCCTCCCCTCTTGCTATTTTCTGACATTCCAAATCCTTACTTGCTCAGTGAGGAATGCTGGAGGGAGGCCAAAGGCATAGATTCACTTTCAACTTGGGATTTGGGCTGCTACTTGTAGGAGAAAGAAAGCTGAAAGCTCCTAAAGCCCAGATGGCTTCGAAGTATGAGGTCAGAGCACAACTCAGCTTGCCTGCAAGGTCTAAGTTCCAGCCACTAGTTTTTCTAGCATGTTTGGGTGATTTAGGGCTTCTTCTTTAACAAGGTTTTTTCTCTCTCCACATTTTAGGCCACTGCCAGGCAGTCAAAATTTGTGGAGAAGAAAGTTAAAAATCTCTTAAAAGTTTGAATTCTAAGTAAAAATGAACATGTTGCTAGATAGGTGTGCCTAAGCAAACTCTAATTTCCTTTTAGCTCTATCATAACATTGGGTTCACTTGTGCTGAATGTATAACAAGTACACTGAAAAGCTAATTAGTACAAGCTGTAAAGCTAATGCTAAATAGGTTTGGGTGTGATACATTTTGTATCTCCTACACAATCTATGCACTATTCTTTGGGATTCCAACAGCATTCAAAAGCAAACCTAAAATAAAGTTTGCCTTTAGCAAATTAGCACTCAAGAATACCAGGGATAATTATTTAGTTCTCAGAACACTTGAATAATCTCCAAGTCAAAATACAATTGAGAATGAGAAAATATCACTTAGCATTATAATGACTGTGCTTAACGAATATCCATACAGGTACTTAACTGGGAAAATATGCAAGAGGGATGTTGGCTAACAATGGTAATTTACTGTGTATTCTTCCGAGTATAAATGCCTGGCTCTGCATTACAGAACTATGTAAAATCTAATTTATGTGATTAGTTAAGGGACTGAAATTTAGGTTCAAGTTCAAGTTCCACAGTAAGGTAGGAATAAATATGTTTAGGAAAAACCTTTTATTACACTGCAGCTGCAGGAGGTGTGTGTGAAAAGAGTAATCAGATAACTGATAAGATTTAGTTTTGCCAAACCTGATTAAGAAACTAGTAGAGCAACTATCATATTCAAATACAATTTCTACGAATTAGCAAGTCAGCTGAAGATACAAAAGGGAACAGCAGGTGCTTTAAATCCTATTTTCTTAGGCAAAGCTTCTTGCAATGAGTTAGAATATAAGAATAAGCACACACATTACTTTTAGTCTCTTATACATATGACGCTGCCAATATGACTATTTGCATAATTGGCCCATATCTCAAAACAACCTTAATTCATTTCTTTAAATATCTTGCACTTCTGCTTTTTCTTCTATGATTGCTTGTGTTCCCAAACAAAATTATTCAAGTAGCCTACCTCATGACAAGAGAGGTCGTATCAGAATACAAAAGAACTTGAAGGTAGCCCAGCTTGACATCAAAGTGGAGTTAAGGATCTCCAAATTCCACACACCACTTCTTTTTTCTAACATTATGTCAATATACCAAGAACAATGGAGTGATTCATAATCAGCAGTGGCTAGACTCTGCTAGAAAGAGCTGGGGCGGGGTAGCGGGGAGGAGAGCTGTGTGTTTAAAGACAAAGTACAGCTAATAGATAGCATAATTTAGAACACACTGAACTTTTAATGCCAGTGTTCAGTTTAGGCTGCTGCATGTTGTCAATTAAAGTCCAAACCTTTTGAGCAGTTGATATTTTAAACAGAAAGGAACTGAAGACAATTTAGACAAAAAGGAACTGAAATCAATCTAGAGCTTCTTAAACTTTGTGAAATCAGTATCACCCATAAAACTTACTAGACCATCCTTCTCACTAATTTCACTGGTTACAACCCAACTACTACAAACCTAAACCTTTCCCCAATGTATCAGCCTACCCATAGTTATGAACTGTGTGATGTTGACTGCTACTCTTCCACAGTAACTGAAGTAACTGAGCCAACAACACTCACAATTCCATGTGCTTCCTTTCAGTGATCCGAGTAGGAATGCCAAATCACTAGGAGGAACATCAACATTGTGACTGTGTATAATCTTATTACTAATAAGGCATCAAACACTGGTTATGTCTCATTCACCAGTCCCAGTGCCCAAGCCTACAGAAGGTACTTCCCACAAACTTCAATAGCCACACATTAGTCCTGTAAGAACATAATATGGGTGACAGAAGATATGAAGCTTTTAAAAAGTGGATTCATCATTGCTAAATTATTATTATAACCCACTTTTTGACAAAAGTTCCCAATGAAGAGCTATCTGAAACTTGCCTTGAATTAACTTAGAGCTGATTTAAGGTATTCTGGGGGGAAAGACCTATTTTTTATAATATCTGAGAAGCTCAGAAAGATTACTTCCAGAAAGATTCCACCTGCAATTGCATCAGAACCTGGAGGGGAGGGAGTGAAACAAAATCCCTTTCCTTTTCTATAACTTGTTACTCACCTCTGCCGCTGCTTAAAAAGACGAGAGGGGCGTGTGCTGGGAATCACAGAATGGTGGGGAGGGTAGAACAGATAGGCATGTAGAGCTAGGAATTTTAATCCGAGCCAGTGAAAAATTTCATCAGGGCTCTTCTATCATGACAAAGTCATATTAAAGTACCTATGGTGGGCTTTTAGGAGTTCCCACAACTGCACTCAGAAACTTCACCAGCATCCCTGCTCACAACATTTATGAACTATAACAGGAGCAGCCCTCCTTCCTCTCATGATTTTCTCTGCCAGAATAGTTGTGTCTTATATTGCCAGTGGGAGAAAGGGGCAAGGAAGACTGCTTATAATTCTGCTTTTAAGCTATTAGGTCAAGAAACCTAAACCATGTGTATAAGATGTGTTAATGCTGGTTATTCCACCTGACAATCTTAATCAATTTCTTCTTGATGTCCAAAGTGTCAGCTAAACTAACTATGGGATATGAGCTACCTTACACTCACAACTTCCTTTCCCATAGTTTTAAAATAGGTAAACGTAAAGGGACCCCTGACCATTAGGTCCAGTTGTGACCGACTCTGGGGTTGCAGCTTCTGGGTCATGTGGCCAGCATGACTAAGCTGCTTCTGGCGAACCAGAGCAGCACACGGAAACGCCGTTTACGTTCCCGCTGGAGCGGTACCTATTTATCTACTTGCACTTTGATGTGCTTTCAAACTGCTAGGTTGGCAGGAGCAGGGACCAAGCAACGGGAGCTCACCCCCTCACAGGGATTCAAACCACCGACCTTCTGATCGGAAGTCCTAGGCTCTGTAGTTTAACCCACAGCGCCACCCGCGTCCCACAGCTTTAAAATACATCATCCTAAAAAAGCATGGACTCCCACCTTTTCCCCATTGTCTGTTTCCAATACAATAACTCTCTAGCTGATTCCCTTCATTCTAGTGCCCATCTATCCAGTTGGAAGGGCGGAGTGCAAGTAATATCTTCTTCTTCTTCTTCTTCTTCTTCTTCTTCTTCTTCTTCTTCTTCTTCTTCTTCTTAGCATATCTACTAAAATTTAACATGGAAGGCGGTAGATTTAGTAACAAAGTCTTTCTATCCTGTTTTTTTCTCCCCACTACCTAAACAATCCATTCTTAAGGAAATCAGCCCTGAGTGCTCACTGGAAGGTCAGATCCTGAAGCTGAGACTCCAATACTTCGGCCACCTCATGAGAAGAGAAGACTCCCTAGAAAAGACCCTGATGTTGGGAAAGATGGAGGGCACAAGGAGAAGGGGATGACAGAGGAAGAGATGGTTGGACAGTGTTCTCGAAGCTAGCAGCATGAGTTTAACCAAACTGCGGGAGGCAGTGGAAGACAGGAGTGCCTGGCGTGCTCTGGTCTATGGGGTAACGAAGAGTCGGACACGACTAAACGACTAAACAGCAACAACTCCTAAACAATCTACATGCTTCCATACTGTGTCGAGATTAGTTATGTGCTAGATCCTTATAGCCTCTGGGTTGTGAATATATAACCCTTCCCCTCTAATTCTATGGGGTTATTTTCATCTCTTTGTACTCTCTTTCCCTGAATCTGAACTTTCAGTTCAGAGCTATAGCTTAAATTTAGAGAGTGCTCTTACTTATATTCCTCAAATGAAACACTGGTTCTTCTCTGGGATCCAAGCAGGATAACTGAAGTTAAAATAGCTTATGTACCACAGTTCAGGGGTCACCAACACATCACTTACAGGCACCAGTGTGCCAGCCAACACCCCATACGGTACTCACAAAAGGTCTCAGGAAATATCCCGTAAAAATTCACAATGCAGCAGACTCCTGCTCAGTTTCTCTTTGCACTGGCTTGATGTCAACTACATTGAACAAGCCCCTTTAAACATACTCGCATTTCATTAGACACCATGATCGATACCACCCATTCTGAACAGAGGAAAGGTAAAAAGGGCATCTCTCTGTGAGTGTAATGATAGCTGATATAGTCTCTTCTCCACTGATGCGGGACTGCTATGGGGAGCCTGCCCGCACTCATCTTGTGGTGCTTTCTCTCTCTCCTTTCCTTTTAGATGGGACAGTCATTATGTGCTATAACTCTGGTAAGCAGCTTTTTCAAAATTCTATGGCGTTTTATCAAAATTCCAAGTATGCCCACTGGCCCCCAAAAGTCGGCAACCCTGTTATTGTTCATCACATGGTACTACAAGGTATTCCACACTATGTAGATTGTGTAAGAGTTTCAGCACGCTATCCTATCCGCAAACATTTCAAGTCAATACAGAAAAAGTACTTTTAGTATTGCTTCTTACTTTTAAATAAAATGATAGTAAAGTGCTAGATAGCCCTATGCAAAATATTTCATCAAATCTCAGACTGCCTCAATCATAGGAAAACCCTTATGACAAGAAACATCGCATGATCTGAACTGACTTGTTCCTATACTTGGCCTCGGCTAGAACAAAGGTCAGCAACATGCATTTTGATTACAAATGCAAACAACACTGTCAAAACATTTGGTAGTTTCCACAAAGAGTAACTACTTATTTTAAAAACATTTTGTGGCAGAAGTTCAGGGATGAATGTGGGTGTTTAGGCAGCTCAGGCGGCACCATTCATTCAAAAAGGGAGGCTATCAGCAGGCTTGTGGGGGAATTCCAAAGAGGGCTGAGCATGCTCAGTGGCCACAAAATGATGGCCGGCTGATGGAGGGAAGAAAAAACAGGAAATAAAGGAAGCAGGAGAATGGAATGGAGTACTGCATTCTGAAAGAGGTCGTGGCTGATTGGAACCCTCAACAGGATCACTCCACAGTGCAGCACTATGTGGCAGGTCCCTCATGTAACCTATGATTCTGCTGTACTGTTACAGGGATAATGTCTTTGATTCTAATGTATGACGGCAAGCTCATGTCCTGTAAGAGAGACTGTAAAACATTTTTTGAAGGGGGGAATTGGCACTAGGCTGAGATATAAACATGATGAAAAACACTGCAGTGATTTCCCATAAAAGGAAGACAAGCAAAGCCCTTTGCCTGCAATGTACTGAGTGCTGATTTATTGCCATGTAGTAGGTTCTCAAGTCCTGGAAATGAAGGGATTAGAGTAGAAGATCCCACATAGCAATTAAATACAGAAGAATCCAGCTGTAATTCAGAGATCTTCCTTGATCAGCTACTATACAATAAATCATTAAAGGTAATCTCCTTCATCGTTGTTGAATAAAGTACTGGGTCCAAAAGTTCATATGGCCTGCTACAAAGCCAGCTAATCTTCCATATCTAAAAGATAGCCTCAGACCATAGTTCTTGCTCAGTTCATCTATAAAGCTGGTAAGAAAGAAGAAGCAAAAGATGGTAACCCAGAGAACATTTTCTCATTCATCTCCAATAAAATCCCCTACTTGGGCGCATGCAGAAGTTTGATCATACTTAAAGACGGCAACTTTTAGAAACAGCCAGTTTCTTTTAAATGTGAGTGGCTAAAGAGGAACAGAATGTGCATGTACTAAAAACAGTAATCTGTTTATAGAAAGGACTAGCAATTTCCTGAGCTTGAGGTCAAAAAATAGATTCTACAGAGGGGCAGCACATTACTGCACCCCCACCCCAAGTTATACACATATATAGCAAATTATAGTAAAAACTGACCACCTTATGGGGGTGACGGGGACTAAAGACCATGACTATAGAGCATTGGTATACTGTGAGGAGATTCACCTAAAAACAAATCTATTAAAACAAAAGAACCAAGAACAAAGTAAAGAAAAAGGAGTAAATTTTACAGTATTCATTACTTCAGAAAGAACGAGAATACAAAGCAGGTGCTTCCTATAAGTCAAATACCAGAACACACCATGTTGTTTTAGTAAGAGGGATATGCTTTCCTCTAGGTTCCAGAATTGCTTTCTGAAAAATAACCATCACTTAAACATAGGCAGAATATAAGGTTCTAATTTATAACCATGTAAATCACTGAAGTCACTAAGAATGCCATCCTATGCAGTCTTATGAGGAAGAATGTCATAGTGAATACAGTGGAACTTTGCGGACCAAAGAGCATGCACAGAATTGGGTGTAATTTACAGTAGTCCAGATAAATAGGAGTCAGCATCAAATCCAAACATCACTATTGCAAACAACTTCAAGCTAAACACATTTCTGCACAGCAGGCTGTGGCAGCAAGGAAACCAGATGTCACACCCAGCAATGTGGACTAACCTTTTTTTTACAGGTTAGTCATTGGATTATGTTATGAATTTGGTACTTTGCAAGCCAACTGGGCTGAAACCCCTGCCAATCCATTCGTGATGCTGTAGTCTTTATTAAAAGTAGTTGCATCACCAACCTGTATTCTTGGGGCCTGAAAGACAATGAGAGGAGTCTTGGTAGAATGTCCACATGGCAGTCTGAATTCAGTAATCAGTACAAGATTGTCGGATTCATGATGGCACTTTGTAGCTATTCTAAACCATATACGTGGATTGGTATAAAATAATAATATGATGATAATTTATTTTTTGTACCTAGCCCATCTGACTGGGTTGCCCCAGCAACTCTGGGTAGCTTCCAAAATGATATACAGAAACAGAACAACAGAAACACCACAACAGAACATCACACATTAAAAGCATCCTGATACAGGGCTTCCTTCAGATGTCTATGGAAGGTCATATAATTATTTATCTCTTTAACATCTTTTAGCATTCCACAGGGTGGGCATGACTACTGAGAAGGTACTGCAACTTCCTCTGGTACAGGCTGCAATTCCTACACATTAGTTCTGGAACAGCAGGCTGGATGTGTGGGCAGGTATGTATGTAAATTATTTGACTCTCATGAGTTAGGGCTGAAATGTGCCTAATACTAATTAATGTCTATTGTATTAAAATCCTGAAAAGCAGCCAAACTCCCATCAACCTCCTAATGATTAACTGATTCATACTTAATAGAGAGACAGCTGCTGTTGATAGTTATTTCCATTCTCAATAGGGCAGCTCACACCACACCTGCATTTTCTCTTTTACAAATGTAAAAGGGTGGGGGTCTTTCAAGAAGAGCTGTGCTATTCTATAAAACTTCACACACTTCCACTTCACTGCAGTGCTAATGAAAAGGAGTGAACTTTCATACCATTCAATTGATAGGCTTGTTTCATTGCATACTTTATTTTACGGGTATATGCTCAACATACGGCATATACCTGATCTGTGTCACTGAGCTATGGAGGATAAATAAGATGGAGTTGGTATCTTCCACCTTTGACCTCCAGGTTAACTAGTACAACATCAACACACATTTGAGCTCTGGGGAAATATCACAATGGTCTAGAAGCATTCCCTTTCCTGGACACTAGGGACAAAGTGGGACTGTTTTGGGGGTGCAGCCCACCCTGCTGCCCAATAGTCTACACCAGGCATCCCCAACCTGTGGCCCTCCAGATGTTTTGGCCTACAACTCCCATGATCCCTAGCTAACAGGACCAGTGGTCAGGGATGATGGTTACTGTAGTCCAAAACATCTGGAGGGCCAAAGGTTGGGGATGCCTGGTCCACACAAAACAGAGGATTAACTATATTCAAAGCAAGGCAACATTCAACTTTGAAATACTGTAATTTAGAAAGCATAGGTTTCATTCACAGGAAGTTTCTAAAGATATTATGGTCTCATGATTTCTACTTTAAAAAATAATAATGAAAAGAAACCTTTCATCAGTAAAGGTAAAGGTACCCCTGCCCGTACGGGCCAGTCTTGCCAGACTCTAGGGTTGTGCGCCCATCTCACTTAAGAGGTCGCGGGCCAGCGCTGTCCGCAGACACTTCCGGGTCACGTGGCCAGCGTGACGAAGCTGCTCTGGCGAGCCGGCACCAGCGCAGCACATGGAAATGCCGTTTACCTTTCCGCTAGAAAGCGGTACCTATTTATCTACTTGCACTTAAGGGTGCTTTCAAACTGCTAGGTGGGCAGGAGCTGGGACCGAAAGACGGGAGCTCACCCTGCCGAGGGGATTCGAACCGCCGACCATGCGATCGGCAAGCCCTAGGCGCTGAGGTTTTACCCACAGCGCCACCCGCGTCCCTATTTCATCAGTAGGCTTAGCCTAATTTCATTATTCCCCTTAAAATTAAAATAAATGGATAAATGATTTCCCTCTCATTTGCAGTTAATTTTCCCCAAGACATACAAAGCTACTCGGGACAGACTTAAGTAGCCTTGTTTATAGGAGACGAACCACTCCACTGTAGACTTGCAGCTACTGAACACTTTGTAATGCTTTGCTCAGTACTGGCCATCATCCAAGAACATAGACTGGGCTACAGAGGCTATTAGTCTGACACAGTACATCAGGTTGAATATCTGAGGTAGAGAAGGCTCGCCCAACTTCCACAAATTATGTTTGGAAACATTAACTGGACCTTCTTTTTTCTGTTTCCCATCCATCATTTGGACTTCAATTCCCATCCAACTGTAATGAGCCAGATAGGAAAGGGTTCAGCAACAGCAATTCTTAGTTTAAGTTATAATTTATTCACAGGCAGCAATGAAGACCAACACAATAACATTCTGCCCCAAAATGATAGGTGCCTTTAAACAGAACTAGCCAGGTGCCACTTAGCTTTATTTTTGGCTTAAAAGTTCAGCAGTTTTAAGTTCAGCATCAGATTGATTGCAAAATAGCATGGAAGACTTACTTCCTACACCTATGAGTGAGCATAAGTTTGAACAAAATATGGGAACGTACTCAGGTACACACATATGAAATAATAGTGTAAAAAAACAACAAGGTCCCGTATATCAGAATTCTAATTTACTGTGCTCCTCATATCCTGGTTGATCACGAGTCCTAAATTACACTTAAATACATGAATGGCTTTCAGTTTAAGGCTGCTATAGATCAGCAACTTCAATGAATTTTCTGTCATTTTTGTCCTCACTTCTTACGAATCTGATATCCTGCTAACTGTATTTACTGTGGGAGAAACAGGCCTACAATTTACTTCTGAGCACAGGGTTCTTTATTAGAAAGCTAGTAATTCAAAGGTATGTCCCCAACATTTTTCATAATTAAACATTTTATTTTATCATAATCTAAAAGTTGCCTTTTCTCCTACACTGCAATGGACATAAGCCAGGATGAAAGCTTTCCAAGTACTATACAGCCTCTCTGCTAGGAAATAAAACAACAAGAAAAATGATCTTCTGGCAATGCTCTTTGGATTCCCAAAAAAGGAACTGTGCATCACAACTGTTCTATTTACAAAAATAGTTAAAAGCACAACATGTTACTGTTCATTATTTGTTGCTCTTCCATATTAGTCTGTTAGAGGCTCACCTAACATTACTACCAAGCAAACTCCATTGCTTCAAAGGAACTTGTAGCAGTGTCTGACTGGGGCATACCTCACCATATTAGGTAGTCTGATCCCAGGAAAAACAAAAAGCTATTGCAGGCACACATAAAAGACTTTGCTCTTGCAGAACACCATGACAGTAAAGCAAATGGAAGATTTTATGGAAGGTCTGTAGGGTAGCAGTGTGAATTGGGGGGGAAACTTTCCGCTGAACTGTTAAGTATACGATGAGAACAGAAGGTGTAGCACTTTTGTAACAAAGCAAGTGTTAAATATACAAGAGATCAGCACAAGCCTTCAACTCACCTTTAAAGCTGAAATACAGTGGTGCCCCGCAAGACGAACGCCTCGCAAGACGAAAAACCCGCTAGACGAAAGGGTTTTCCGTTTTGGAGGCGCTTCGCAAAACGAATTTCCCTATGGGCTTGCTTCGCAAGACGACAGCCCATAGGGAAATCTCCGGGACAGTGGGGAAGCGCAGCGCGTCTTCCCCGCTGTCCTCGGACCTCCTCCGAAGCCTGGCGGCGGGGCGGGGACACCTCCTCCCGCCGCCCGGCTTCGGGGCGGGAAAGCCTCCCCCCGCCACCCGGCATCGGAACGATGTCCCGAAGCCGGGCGGCGGGGCGGGAAAGCCTCCCCCCGCCGCCCGGCTTCGGGGCATCGTCCCGATGCCGGGCGGCGGGGCTGGAACGCCTCCCCCCGCCGCCCGGCTTCGGGGCGGGAAAGCCTCCCCCCGCCGCCCAGCATCGGGGCAGGAACGCCTCCCCCCGCCGCCCGGCTTCGGGGCATCGTCCCGATGCCGGGCGGCGGGGCGAGAAAGCCTCCCCCCGCCGCCCAGCTTCGGAACGATGTCCCGAAGCCGGGCGGCGGGGCCGCGAAGCCTGGGCGCGCTGGCAACTCTCCGCAAGGAGCGCTCCCGCTGCTTGCGGAGAGGTCCGCGAAGCCTGTCCTGGACCTCTTCTGAAGGCAGGCGGGGGGCAAAAGTCTTTGTCCCCCCTGCCTGCCTTCCCAGGGGCTTTTAAATCACCCCGGACAGCGGAGAAGTCCTCCGCTGTCCCGGGCGATTTTAAAATGCCGCCCGCCAGAAGAGGTCGGGGGGAAGGCGGTTTCCATAGGAACGCATTAATTGATTTTCAATGCATTCCTATGGAAAACCGTGCATCGCAAGATGAAAAACTCGCAAGACGAAGAGACTTGCGGAACGAATTAATTTCGTCTTGCGAGGCACCACTGTATTAGCATAGATATTTCACTGAATTCTCAAAAAGAACTAGAAAAACACCAACGAGTTAAGATGGTGAATTTGAATCAATCAGGTGATCAGCAACTCACGCCACAGGACAGGTGAATTCCAACTACATAATTTCCAAACACATCCAGTTTCAGTTTGTATTCCTAGCATGCTCTTTACCTGGCCTTTGGTCAGGGCGCAGCCTGACTCCCTCCTTTGGCAATCTTTACAAAACTTTAGTTTACGGTTGCCATCAATTTTGATTTTAATTCATTTTTATAATGTTTTATAATGTTGTACTGTTTTAATGTTGTTAGCCGCCCTGAGCCCGGCTTCGGCTGGGGAGGGCGGGATATAAATAAAACTTATTATTATTATTATTATTATTATTATTATTATTATTATTATTACTGCAAGTACAGGAAACACAGACTGCTTGCCTCCAACTCCCATCAGTCCATGTTAGCATGGCTAATAGTCAGGAATGCTGGGAACTAGAGTCCAACAATATTTTGAGGATGAACCCATCCCTGCTTTAGCAGATGGATGCTCTACAAATTTTATGTCACCTGTTGCAACCACAGAATTATAAACTGGATTGTATCAGGCATTGCACAAGAAGAAGGTCACACGTGCAACTTTTCCACATTTTTGAAATGAGCTGCTACAGATTTACATTTTTAGTGTGTTTACCTTTAATAGATTAAGTTAGATTTACTTTTCATAACAGCCTCATAGTAGCATTTTTTTACACACACACAAACCACCCTCAAATCAAGCCAGCTTCTGAGCATGTGCTAATACTTAGCTTTCTGTCCATCTGGCAGGCTTCTAACAGTACATATAATTCCATGTGAGATTCACACAAGATCAACATCAGGCCAAATTATTACAGTAAGAGGAAAAAATTCAAAACGAGTCCCAACCCAAAAATTTCAGCAAGACTACCCAACTGTTGTTTATTTATCTCACTTCTAACATCAAATATCTTTGACAAGCTTACTTGAAGGAAGAAATGCTGCACTATTATTTGTTTTAAGAGAAGCAATTTTCAGTCCAAATGTATTAAGAATCCCAATTACTCTTACTGGAAGTTCTTACATAAAGTTATTAGTTTCTCACTTCATACAGTACTTTGATAGCTGCAGAACATGCTCCCTCTAGTGGCAATTCTGCTATGTGATTTGGTCATTCAGTGATGTCCTAAATCATTAAATCTTATCAAAATCATTTTTGGCAGAGCCAGCAGTACTTATGAAAACATGACATCAGATAACTTTCCAAAAGTTCCCCTGCATTTCAGGCATTTCTTCTTAATACATTTGCACTGCTTTGATACTATTCCCTGCAGCATCTTCCATGTCCTTTGCCCTGACAGCCTCATTGTGCCCATCCTTCCATTTAATGTGGTTGGCTGCAGCAGCCTATGAGATTTTTGTCAATGATGTCATGATGGTCTGATGAAACACCATCATGGATGTTCATGAACAAAACCATGTGTGACTATAGCCAAATGGATTAATGGCAGTCTGGGCAGATGAAGCCAAGAACCATAAGCATGACTAAGTGATCTTGCGACACAAAAGAGCACAGATAATTTTTATCAATTCCAACTTTGAAACTGTCCTCTCACTAAACACAACAGGTACAAGTAAAGTGAGAGTAATGTGAAGTACTACACATAAATTGATATAAATACTTGACTATTACACTTATGAAGCTGTACATTTTTCTAAAACGGTAAAGGTACCCCTGACCGTTAGGTCCAGTCATGGACGACTATGGGGTTGTGGCGCTCATCTCGCTTTACTGGCCGAGGGAGCCCGCGTTTGTCTCTTCCGCAGATAGTTTCTGGGTCATGTTGCTATCATGACTAAGCTGCTTCTGGCAAACCAGAGCAGTGCACGGAAATGCCGTTTACCTTCCTGCCGGAGTGGTAACTATTTATCTACTTGCACTTTGACATGCTTTCGAACTGCTAGGTTGGCAGGACCAGGACCGAGTAATGGGAGCTCACCCCATCGCAGGGATTCGAACCACTGACCTTCAGCAAGTCCTAGGCTCTGTGGTGTAGACCACAGCACCACCTGCGTCCCTGTGCATTTTTCTGAAGAATGATTATATAACAAAACAAAAAAAAAATCATGATCTGAGACAGCAACTCTGCTGAATCATTCTCTCTCTCTCAAGGAGCAAAAATACATCTTTGCAGTCCTTGCCAATGTTACCATCTTCCATTTTAGCCAAATATTTAACATCAACTATCAATTCATTTTTGAGATTGCATCCCAGTACAGCCTCCGCCACTCTTTTGTTGACTATGAGGGCCACTCCATTTCTTTTACGGGTTTCTTGCCCACAGTAGTAGATATGATGGTCATCCGAACTGAATTCACCCATTCCCGTCCATTTTAGTTCACTGATGCCCAGGATGTCAATATTTATTCTTGCCATCTCATTTTTGACCACCTCCAACTTACCCAGGTTCATGGTTCTTACATTCCAGGTTCCTATGCAATATTTTTCTTTACAGCATTGGACAGCCAGACATCCTGGAGAGTGAAGTCAAATGGGCCTTAGAAAGCACTGCAAATAACAAGGCCAGTGGAAGTGACGGTATTCCAGCTGAACTATTTAAAATTTTAAAAGATGATGCTGTTAAGGTGCTACACTCAATATGCCAGCAAGTTTGGAAAACTCAGCAGTGGCCAGAAGATTGGAGAAGATCAGTCTACATCCCAATCCCAAAGAAGGGCAGTGCCAAAGAATGCTCCAACTACCGCACAATTGCACTCATTTCACACGCTAGCAAGGTTATGCTTAAAATTCTACAAGGAAGGCTCAAGCAGTATGTGGACCGAGAACTCCCAGAAGTGCAAGCTGGATTTAGAAGAGGCAGAGGAACCAGAGACCAAATTGCAAACATGCGCTGGATTATGGAGAAAGCTAGAGAGTTCCAGAAAGACATCTACTTCTGCTTCATTGACTATGCAAAAGCCTTTGACTGTGTCGACCACGGCAAACTATGGCAAGTTCTTAAAGAAATGGGAGTGCCAGATCACCTCATCTGTCTCCTGAGAAATCTCTATGTGGGACAAGAAGCTACAGTTAGAACTGGATATAGAACAACTGATTGGTTCAAAATTGGGAAAGGAGTACGACAAGGCTGTATTTTGTCTCCCTGCTTATTTAACTTATATGCAGAATTCATCATGCGAAAGGCTGGGCTGGATGAATCCCTAGCCGGAATTAAGATTGCCGGAAGAAATATCAATAACCTCAGATATGCAGATGACACAACCTTGATGGCAGAAAGTGAGGAGGAATTAAAGAACCTTTTAATGAGGGTGAAAGAGGAGAGCGCAAAATATGGTCTGAAGCTCAACATCAAAAAAACGATGATCATGGCCACTGGTCCCATCACCTCCTGGCAAATAGAAGGGGAAGAAATGGAGGTAGTGAGAGATTTTACTTTCTTGGGCTCAATGATCACTGCAGATGGTGACAGCAGCCACGAAATTAAAAGACGCCTGCTTCTTGGGAGAAGGGCAATGACAGGCCTAGACAGCATCTTGAGAAGTAGAGACATCACCTTGCCAACAAAGGTTCGTATAGTTAAAGCTATGGTTTTCCCAGTAGTGATGTATGGAAGTGAGAGCTGGACCATAAAGAAGGCTGATCGCCGAAGAATTGATGCTTTTGAATTATGGTGCTGGAGGAGACTCTTGAGAGTCCCATGGACTGCAAGAAGATCAAACCTCTCCATACTGAAGGAAATCAACCCTGAGTGCTCACTGGAAGGACAGATTGTGAAGCTGAGGCTCCAGTACTTTGGCCACCTCATGAGAAGAGAAGACTCCCTGGAGAAGACCCTGATGTTGGGAAAGATGGAGGGCACAAGGAGAAGGGGACGGCAGAGGACGAGATGGTTGGATAGTGTTTTCGAGGCTACCAGCATGAGTTTGACCAAACTGCGGGAGGCAGTAGAGGACAGAGGTGCCTGGCGTTCTCTGGTCCATGGGGTCACGAAGAGTCGGACACGACTAAACGACTAAACAACAACAATCAATTCATACTTTTCCTTCAACTGAAACATTTGCTTAAACCTGTTACCTAGGTGAGCAATTGTTTCATCTACCATAACATTAAATAATGCTGTGCAAAATTTAGCTGTAGGATCAAGAATGAGGTCATCTGCTCTTTTGCCCAGGGAAAGTTTGCATTTCTTTCTCACATGTTGCTCAGGGAATGTTATCTCCACTACTGATGTGGATGGGCCTGGCTCAAGTGGAAAATGGCCCTCTGCCAGTGATTTTGTAGAAAGGAACATGCTTGCCTAAAATGCTGCTGAAAGAAAGCATAATAAGACTGACAGACTATAAAAAAGGCAGGCAGAATTTTGTACAATAATTTGAGGACACCTAAATTCTATCAAAGGGGGGAAAGTTACAGCCATCTTGGGATTTCCCCTTATGAGTAACTAGGGGAGGCACAAAGCTTCACTTTTTTCCAAACTGGAATTTGGATTATGACACAACCAGTCAGTCTCCAAAGCATTTCAGATCAAGTCTTGTATATTTCTGAAGCACTGAATTGTAGTTCAAACCTAACTTGGTGGTCAATATGCATCTCGAATTTTAGCACAAACCTAAGTACCTTTTCTCTTGCTTTTGACACACTGAACACACTGAAAAATATCCTACAGTCCAATGAACAAGGAAAAGAGCTACAGAGTTTTATTACTTTAAAGTAATGATAATGCATCCAGAAGAGAATACCAGGCCTATTGCTAGATTCAGGTACAAACTCCAGAAAAATATTTCAAAGTGCACTTTCACGTACATATTCTCCAAATGCAAATGAATTGAGAAGTATCCTGTGGCCAAAGATTCACAAGAACAAACAAATACACATATATGCTTTAGATTGTTCACTTACCCTGTCCTCTTTCACTTCTTCAGTACCATCCATCTCATCATCCTACGAAATCAAAAGGGGGGGGTGGGAGAAATCATACCATGAACACTTCAAATGAAGCACTGGTTTCCTATATATTTGTAGTAAGAAAGGTTTAGGTAGCAAGACGCAGTACTTTAAGATATCTATCTATACAAAATATCTTAACAGAAAGTAGAAGACTATACAGTTTGGAAGCTTCTAATCCTTGAAAACATGCACCACCAGATAAATTACTGCTTCAGTCAAGCAGAACAGGAAAACAGTGAGTTTCATCATCATGGGATGCAATCATGTTCCCTTAAAGTAACTTGCTTTTTAGAAAAGAAAGAAATAAAGTATTTGAAAAATATTACAAGCAGGGTCAATTCAGATATTGACAGTGCCTTCACACCACAGTAGACTATGGTTAGCGCATGAGTTATAGCAAAACTTCAGGTTCATGAGCAGCCTCCATGCAACTGGAGGGCATTTGTTGAAGGTCACTTTCATTTTTAAAGAATGTATGCCATTTTGTGAGCCTTATGTACTGAACTGATCTGAACATTGAAGTATTTAGCAGAACAAGAGCTGGGAGTTTGAGGGCCAGGACAGTGATTGCTGACTCATTTACATTTTAAATAGCATTGAAACAGTATTCTCATTTTCACAGCTGGATCTTGCACTTCCAGTTTAGATTTTGCCTCCCTAGCAATTGGTATGTGCAACTTGGTTAATTTTTCATCCTCCTTCAATTCCACCAGGAATGTCATTACTTACATCCTTTGTAAAGAAAGAGATCCCTGTGCCTCTTCGTCTCTCTTTCGGCCGCCTCCTCTCTCTAACCGACTGCTTGTTTGAAGTTCTGTCATCCAAATCCTGATCTTCATATTCTGTCCAAAGAAATATAGTTTTAGCTATAGATAGCCAGGTAAATCGATTTGCCAATACCATGGAAACATTATCAAATTAAGGCAAATTAATCCCAACATAAAGATTTCCATCCTAAACACCTAACAATTTATATTTATTTTTTTTAATTTCAAAGACCAAGCAGTGGATCCTCCCTAAAGCAGATGTACTTTAATACAATGCGAAGCCATTAGCTCAAAGACACATTCAACTGAGATTAACGTGATTCTTCAGGAGGGGCTCAAATTCCTAGAGATGTTATTTCATTGCTTTTTAAAAATGTTTTTATTAAAAGATTTTCCATAAGTAACAAGAGTACATTTGGTGTCTCTATTTTCAAATCATATTTTCATACCCGTCAATTACTGTCAATTTGAGACATTTATGTTGTAGGCAATGAGGGGATAAGAGAAGTGGGGGAGGAAGAGGGAAGAAAATAATGGAGAAGAGGGGGGGTGAGAGAGACTGTAAACTTTCCTTCTTCACAGAGTATATGAGTGATGCTTTTTTTTGTCAGCATCATGTGGATAGGTGTCTTATTTTTGCTGGTGGAGTGAGAGATCAGAGGGCCCAGGGCATGGTGGGTTGCAGTTGATACTGGCTTTGTTAACCCAGACAAAGAAGATTCAGCATTCCAAATACTATATATTGTAATATATCGTACTATATATTAAGGGTGGAGAAGCTTTTCTTGGATATACTTGGATTTTCTTGGTCAAGTATGAAGTATAGTATTACACAGTCACTATCTGGTACAAAAACAAACTCAAAAGATTTGTACAATATTGTAATTACAATAGTAAATACCATTTTTCTCCATGTCAGCAGCAGATGTACTTTGGAAGTCTGATGGGTTCACAGAATCAGAAGATACAGATCTACTTGTCCTGGGAAGGTGAGAACTTGAATAAAGATAAGGAGCTAATGAAGGAGAGATGGGGCTTGTGGGTTTGTCTTGCTGCGCCGAGCCCCTCAATCGTTGACCAACAGACTGAAAGACAAATGAGCAGAATTAATGACTTAATAAGAAGATAATTAACAGCTAGCAATGTACAAGTTTTCTCCTCAATCTTTAATCATACTCTATTAATGGAGTTAGACTATAAAAAGGTTCATTCCATTCTGATTTAGGGTGGCTATAAAGAACAAGAATGATCATTTGAGATAGGAGACAAAAGTTATTTTACTTATAATAATGATAGTGTGAAAAAGAGGATTTAAAATCTATCTTTGTTCATAATGATTTCAGAGAAGGAAAAACATAGATCATCTAGTGTCTAGGGGTGAAGACACTTCCCCCACTGCAACACAACTTTGTACTGTCACCCTGTCACCTTGTGGTCAAAATCTGCATGTATCCCAATCTTGCGAATGATTCCACATGTGTTTAGACGTGGATTAGCAAATTCAGCAAACCTAGTTTGAGTCATGCCCAACAAGAACCATACCTAAAATCTAAATGCAAGAGAAACCATTTGAAAGCCTACAGATATAAGCACATCTCCAAAGCTATCATAAAAATTGCCTTGTGGTTTAAGGGAAAAAGAAAAAAATTACTGTATGGTCAGAGAATCTACATTAGGTAGTATCATCTCACAATTGTAGACAAAGATGAAAATCATTTGTCAGTTAATAATATTACAACCTTTGAAAGTCTGTATGGAAACTATTTAAAATGCCATTTATTAAGTTCTGTCATCTAGACATGCCCTCCAAGTGTTAATAAAACAACGACACTTGATAATACAGCTTTCTGATTAGTTGCAGTTCAAGTATTTGGAAAGAACAAATATTCATTTTGAACACTCAGCATGCTTTTCTCATTACACTTTGTAATCCTTTACATTTAAGGTTTTCCTTACTGTTGGGCATAACAAATGAATGGTGAAGTGGAAAGCAAAGCAACACCTGAAAGCTACGGTGCTTATGTTCAAAAAGTGGATCCAATCTCTCCTAATACCTTTAAAGCAGAATAATTAAAAACCTGATGCTCATCTCAAGCCATAAAAACATTTTGAAAAAAGGTAGCTGGACACAGAATCATAGAGTTGGAAGGGCCTCTGAGGATTGTCTAGTCCAAGCCCCTGCAATGCAGGAATATGCAGCTGTCTCATACAGGGATCAAACCTGTAACTTTGGCATTACTACAATAGTTTTACTCACCTCTTCATCCAAGTTTCTGTTCCATCGTGAGCGGGTCTCCCCAGCTTCCCTTGCTGCAGTCTGTGCCTGCCTCTCACGGTCTTCCTCAGTTGCTCCAGTTCTTTCCAATTTTTCACTTGGCTGTTCGGGCCGCTCTGTCCGAGATCGGCTAAAGGTTTTCTCTGCCTCCTGAAGATCTGTAAGTGTTACACCCTGGGAAATGGGAGAAAGTCAAGTCTATTATACCTATACAATGGAACCTCGAGTTGCAGACGTAATCCATCCCGGAGGCATGTCCACAACTTGAAGCATTTGCATCCAGAAGCGCCACGTCTGCGCGCGCACGCAGCGCGATTTAGCGCTTCTGTGCATGCGCAAGCGGCAAACCCGGAAGTAACAGTTCCGGTACTTCCAGGTTGCCACAGGATGCAACTTGAAAAGTAACCATGAAGCAGACACAACATGATGTATGATTGTATTTGTTATCATTACACCTCTTATACTGAATCCACAGCTCAACACAAATTACATTACCTTTTCCACCAAGCCCAAGATCAGCCAATTTCTAATTATAGGTCAGATCCAGTGGCATGAAAGTTAGCAATCACCACTTTAATATATCAATCAGCTTAAAAGAAGGAAGAAATGCTAAATACAGAATCACAAACCTCAGTGGTTGATAATGTCATTGTATAGCAGGTACAGAGATGTTTTGAAGAGAGAACATTGCAATGCAACATTGTTACTCATGGACAGCACTTTCCTTGAGCATTCTTCCATTAAGAAAAAAAAAATCATAATCTCCTTTTACAGACCATTGCTACCTATTACAGAACATTGCTACCCATGGTGGACAACACTTTCCTTGAGCATTCTTCCATTAAGGAAAAAAAATCATAATCTCCTTTTCAGGAGCTTTTACAGACCAATTTTTTATCTCTCAAATGTATAATATGGAAGTCATTCCCTTCTTTGGAGATTCACAGGTGTGTGATATTGGATGTCTTCCAGAAATAATGCAACTTCATTCAAAAGGAGAACTCAGCAATGAAGTGTGAGTGGGGAAGTGTTAGGCATCTTCACAGGATGCATAATTCTACTTATATAATTATTTTTTAAATTATTTTTTAAATAGCCCAACATCTAACAGGCCATAAAGAGTTATTGTTCCGCACCTGTGTAGATCTACGAGTCTGGCGAGCTTGCCTGGATCGTGCCTTTCTTAGGGATTCTGCTTCTTCATCCCGGACAGGAGTCAGATATGACCTAAAAGAAAGGGACAGAATGGATTTATATATATATATATATATATATATATATATATATATATATATATATATATATATATATATATAAAGGCAAATTAAAATTTTATGCCTTTTCATATAGGTTGTTTTGTTCACGTATCCAAGTTCCTCACATGCATTGAAGAAACCTACTAACAATACCACCTTATAACTAAGTTATTTCAAGATGACTGATTTATATCAGCTGTTTTATTTGGGCATAGCCGCCCACAATTATGCAACTCTGTCTTACACTGAGATAACCAAAACGGAATTAAAATTTAGAATTCATATCTAGGGTTAGAAGGGATCCTGCTGTGTTCTAAAATTTCAAAAAGAAATAATCCCTGTGGGAGTCTAATGCTACAAGCAGTGGCACAGAACACTTATGAACAAGTTCGAAAGCATGGGTGCCAGTACTGACAGGACTCCATGTAAGCTCTTATATGGAACATAATCAATTATTTTAGTTTATAATTGAGTTGTACAAGAGAACTAGATCAAATATGCATTTGGATTGAAAATTTATTTGAATCAGAAATGCACAGAAGGGTCTCATCAATAAACCATTAAGTATGCTGTGGAAATCAAGCCAAAGCCATTGTTTTCAAAATTAGCACCTCCATGATATTCTGATCATACTCTTGTGTAACTCAGATAGCAGAGACACAAAAAAGTAATGAAGAAATGCTTGATTCTCTACATCTGCACCCTGATTGCAGGGGTCTCTCTCCCCCTCCAAAAATAAGCCTGAAAAAAGCAAAGTGTGCCTTCTTTCTATCCCTAAGAATAGCTCCTCTTTACACATCAAAAACAAGCGGTACTGAAGTACTATGATGGGAAAGTCACCAGAGTCCGTCTGGTTATGACATCTGAACCAGGGGCTATGGCTTGTTTCTCTACAAACCAGAAACAGTAACCATGGTTTGCTCTCAACTTACTGCTTGGAGAGAAATAAACCACAACCTCAAGTTCACATATCACAATAAATGAGACTGTAGCTTCTTTCTCTGAGGTGTGGCAGCTGTAGAAATGGGAGATGAATGGAGTGAAAACCTTTCAGCGGTATGCACAAGTGATCTACCCTTCCACATTAAAACATGATTTGTTTGTTTTTAATACGGTTTAGTGTAATGTGCAAACCAGGTCTGTGTAACAGCGTAGGGTGCAGAATTTTAGGCATGAAGAAAGTTGTTAATACTGACTAAAGGCACTACAGTGGTACCTCAGGTTAAGTACTTAATTCGTTCCGGAGGTCTGTACTTAACCTGAAACTGTTCTTAACCTGAAGCACCACTTTAACTAATGGGGCCTCCCGCTGCCGCTGCGCCGCCGGGGCACGATTTCTGTTCTCATCCTGAAGCAAAGTTCTTAACCTGAGGTAATATTTCTGGGTTAGTGGAGTCCGTAACCTGAAACGTATGTAACCCGAGGTACCACTGTATACATGCAAGTCTTTGCCAACCTGGTGCCATGAGATGTTTTGCACTACAAGACTCATCAGTCTCAGCCAGCATGGACGATGGCCAGGGAGTATTGGAGCTGTAGTCCAAAACATCTGGAAGATACCAGGATTTGGCAAAGGCTGCTATACATGCAACCATTCCAGGTGGTCATCACAAAAAAACCCTCAAACTAAAACTGAGTGCACAGGTTTGCTTACTTCCTCCTCCCTCTCAATCTCCTTTCATTTTGTGTTATCTTTTTAGTGTGTAAGCCTGAAAGCTGTTAATATTTACTATATTCATATTCATATTTGCAAGTCACCCTGAGAACCATTTTTTCCAGCTAAAGAATAGAGTAAAAATACTATAAACAGTCACATACCCCTTTGGAACTTTCTTCTCTATTAGGACCACTTATTTTAAAGGAAAGGACTGGAGCTGTGGTGTTTTTACTGTAACAATCTGTATGTGATATTGTATATGTATATATTTTTAATAATAATAATATACTATAAATAGGTGTCTAACTCTGAAGTAATCCCTATCAATTTAATTGGGATTTATGCACAGGTAAGTGTGCACAAGTTTTCATCCTTTAAAGGAAATGTGTAGGCTAGAAAGGTATAAGCCACAGAGAGGATGTGCCAGTTTCCACACAACAGAGACTAGAAGGAGCAGCCCAGCTGACCTAGTCCAGAAAGCAAAACCCAGATACTATGGTGGTGCTTTTACTCAATTCTGGTTTAGCACTTCCAAAGAGAACAGACAGTCCAGGTCTAATTAGTCATGATACATTTAATAGGAGACTGAAATGTGCTGAACAAGAAGCAGTCATATCCACAAAGCAACAGTCTTCCATATTCTTGTTCACAAAAGACAGCTGGTATCATGACAAATTCATTGCCATCTGAAAAGGATTTCCTGATTCACCAGAATCAACCTTTTACAAAGAACTGACTTTAAAAACAACTTTAAAAAAGAAAAGAAAAACTGGAAAGTAACCACCTCATGGGTAAAAAAAAAAAAATGGGAAAAACTAATATTTGCAAGGCATAAAGATTAGCCACATCTGATTTGATGAGGGCTGGTGTCAAAGATCAACATGAATCAAGGGTCACACCTCACTGGGGAGCTACTGGACCTGCTACAATGAAAAAATAGATGCAGTGAGGCAGGGTGGTCATGGAGGTTGCCTTGCCCAAAGGCCCTCCAAAACCTGGAGCTGACACTGGCTTCAAGATTTGTACCTTGAATTTTAGCACACTTTACTTACATGCACTGTGCATAAAATTATTTAAACTGTAAATCTACACTGTATGGCTAAACTGATTTTGTGGAAGAATATAACAAAGGGAAAGTGATAAAACTCCACCCTGACTACTCCCCATCATGACTCAAGCTGCGCACACAACATAGATTTTAAGCACCTTTACCACCACCGCCATCCTGGGAACTGTGGCTTACCCCTCACAAGTTACAAATCCCAGCACCCTTAAACTACAGATCCGAGGATTTTTAGAGGGGGCATGTATGTACATCTCAGAGTCCAACAGCAGGCAAGGAAGATACAACAGTTTTAATCAAATTCTCTATTAGTCTTCAGTGAAAATATACATAAATGCTCTCTGTCAAGAGCAGAATTCTTCAACTACACCCATCCTAAACGAACATTAGCAAACACAGAAATACATTCAGTTAGTATCTGAGGCAAGAGTGGAATAAAGCAGACTCTAGAGAAAGGCAGCTTTACCTGATTTTAAAGCCATTTTTCTGGGTACAAACTGTAAGTTATTCCTAGCACATAAACTCCTTCTCTTGGGCAGTTCTCTTAAAGTCCAGCACAAGCTAAGCCTATAAGTGTTAAGTAAAGTTAGATGTTGGTCTACTTTAATCTGCACAGCTTTTTGTTTTTGCACTAAGCACAAATATGCAACAATCTGAGCCAATAAGAACTCCCACCTTGTACTATGTCAGGAAGTCCCTCCAGGAGCTGAAACCCTTTCATGTATACCTGCTCAGTTACTCCACAGGTCGCCAGGCTTTCTCCGGTAAGACGCAAGCCCTCACCCTGACCTCTTGCACATAAAAATGCAGTCTGGTGCCTGATAAAGCAACAACAACCTTTCCTCTTCCCAACAAGGAAAATCAAACAGCAGGCAGAATTCCTGCCCCTCCTACATCATCACACCAGCACTGGTAGCTCTTTTTATAAAAGAACGACTTTATCGCAAACTATAAAAGCATGGCTGATAAGCACTTTTAGTAGCAGGTGTTGGCTGACTGGTTCCTTCTTTAAGAGAGCCTTTGCCCTCCTTTCCTAACACAGTGCCAAGTATGTGGCATGGAAGGGGAAATAGTATCTTAAGTACTTTATTCGTGTAGGAATCTGTCAGAGCCTTGCAAAATTACAAGGCTGTTCTGGTAAATGAAGTGCTTCAATATGAAATAATTCCTCATTTTGACGAAAAACAGAATCAGCAACTGTTTAAGACTTGTGATGTGTGTGTTTATGCTTGCACACTTGTGCGAGAGAGATATGAAGGGTGCCGTGGCATGAACTTACAACTGTACCAAACAGATTAACCTGCCGCATAATCACCATTTCATATAAGACCAAGAGTCACCACACAATGCATACAGTTCTGACAGCAATGATAACTGAACTCAGCAGCCTTGAGATACATGTTACAGCCTGCATGCTATTTTAAACAAGGGCTCTGAACAACCTTTTGACTTACAGATAGAGTAACCCTTTGGAGTTATGTAAGTATCTGAGATGAGGTTTTCCTAACACTTTCAGAAGGTTATCTTCCTCTGTCCTGATTTTCTACAACAATTGAATACCAACAACTGCATAAATTGTGCACAAAACACTTAGAATAATAATCGAATATTGATTATTGTCCCAAATATTTTCATTGCACGGGGATAAAGCAGACTGTGCCATGTTGGTATCAAGAAATAAGCAATGAAAGGTAAGATAAAGCAAGAACAGTTTGAAATATGTTCATCCATGATTCTGAAGTATGGGAGAGCTAATGACAGATTCATAGTTACACAAGAAAAATGATTTCAAACAACCAAGTTCTACCAAGGCAAGCTACCTTTGTCAAATAAAAAGATGAAGCAACACTGCAAATTTATTTTTATTTGTTAAGCATTGATATCATAGTGATTTTAGTGGGGTGGTATTGCTTGTCATTGATTATCTCTGTTAAGCTTGCTTGTGATTATGGCTTTTATTATTATATTATTATTTTTTATAAATGTTTTGTTCTGTTTATGTCAGAGGAAGGGTGGGATACAAACCGACAAACAAATAAATACATGAAACTTGTATCCTGTACATGGAGTGTCTTCAACCAATATCAATCTGCATCTCATGTGTGTGGTTTTTTCCCATCCAATATGAATCTGATTTCATAGTAATTTCCATTCTTTTCTAGTGAGATTCACTCTATCAGGTAGCCTGCTTATGGGAATGATTCAGAGAAATCTAGATTCCAGGAAACAGTTACTAGTCAAATAACTCCTTCCAAAATCCAGATACAGTAATTTGGGCAGTCAGTAAGAATTTCATGAAGATTCCTTGGCTTCATTCATGGGTCATTGTTTAAATTATACTGTTTGGTCACTTATTGGGATCTACAGGCCTGGTGGAAATCTTCCCTTAACTCTCTTCCCCATCCACACCCATTGAGTCATGCAATTTTTATTTTTATTTCTTCTTGTGTCAGTCCCACCACTTTTCCATGCACACTGCCTACGTGATTCCCTGTTCTCTCTCATATTTCCCATCTCCATCTTTCTTCCTTGATGGCTAACAAGTGTGCTGCTCTTGGGGAGATATCATAATCTTATTATTGTGCTACTTTGTTATATAGACAGAGAATATGCAATTTCTTTTTACAAATAAAAAAAATAAACGGCCAAAGGCAGACAGAAGAACATCTACAAAATACAGTGGTACCTCGGGTTAAGTACTTTATTCGTTCCGGAGGTCCGTACTTAACCTGAAACTGTTCTTAACCTGAAGCACCACTTTAGCTAATGGGGCCTCCTGCTGCTGCCACGCCGCCGAAGCACGATTTCTGTTCTCATCCTGAAGCAAAGTTCTTAACCCAAGGTACTATTTCTGGGTTAGTGGAGTCTGTAACCTGAAGTGTATGTAACCCGAGGTACCACTGTATGTATGTCTGACCTTCAGAACTAAGGCTTCTCTCTCCTGGAGGTTCACGTGCTATATTATAAATGTTTGCCAGAGTAGGCCCAAGTGCAGGGACAATCTCTAAACAGTAGGTGGTGCCCCAAAACACAGAAAGCAACTAGGCTGAGATTTCAGAAACAGCTCTTTGACAATTAGTACAATACTGTACCCATCTATGGAGCATTTGAAATAGGAAGTGATTGCTCTTATCAAGCACTTCCTTAGAAATAAACACTTTCCCTTCATTCATAACTTAGTAAATCATAGCTAATCAGTGCAAACACTAGAAACGGGCAGCAATTCTGCACATAGTCAATGGTGGAATTTAGCAGAACAATTGAAACTATTCAAACAGTGACACCAAATGGTACAATAACCTATGTTTTCTGGAGCCCGTGTACATCAACTTCTGCAGGCACCTAGTATAGCAGCTACTCTACCGCCACTAGCAAGGCTGTGGTCAATTCCTCTAATGTACACACTTCTTTGAAAAGTACTACTCACTATTTAAGAGGATATGCTTAACCTACCAAGCCATTTTCTTTTAAAATTTGTATGTTCTCAACAAAAACAAAAAAGAAACACAAAATATATGAGGGGGAGGGAATACAAAAACAAATATAATGACCAACCACTTGTTTTGCAGTTCTTGGCCTTCATACAATAATATATAATTTTTAAATTAATTAATCTTATTTGCAAAATTAAATCATGTCTATACCCCTCCTTCCCAACAAGCCATAGAAGCTTAACTCAAAGCTCAAGATTGCAAGAAAAGGGGGAAACTCATCCTAGGAAAAATGGGAGCCTTATGTAAACAGCTGAGAGAAAATCATGACAACAGCAAAAGCAGAATTATTATTAATAATTTCAAGGATTTTGAAAGTCAACATAGCACAAATCAGCAGCATGGTTCTCTCTTACTGACAGTTGTTCATAGCACAGCACTGACATCAATGAAGTCCATGCAATCACTATCTGTTCAGAAACTGGCTAGGTAAAGGTCTCGTTTTCAGAAGGTAAACAGTTTAGTTTGATTTTTCCATAAGTATTACAAAATTATAGTTGCATTATAAAAAAGAAATGGACATCAGTCATATTTGTTCTGGCAATGGATGATTTACTTGATCTCCCCTGGTTAATCTAAAAATTTACTAGATTTGATATATTTTCAATCATATGACTGCCTCCCCTGGTTAATCTAAAAATTTACTAGATTTGATATATTTTCAATCATATGACTGCAAGTCCCACCATCCATGTGTCTTAATCGCTGCTTTTAATATAAATGATGAGCAAACAATAATAGCAAGATCAAAACAGAGTGCTTATGTGTATAAATGAACTTGTTTCACCACCCAAGTCCAAACTGCTAAGGCAGCATAGACAAGGTTTTAAGACAGCAGACTCAGCACAACATTGATATAATATAGCAGAATAATTCAGTGTAAAGAAACATGCATCAGCAAACTACTAAGCCTACAGTCAAATTTCCAGGCTTCCCCAGTTAATGCTGAAACAAGAGCAGAGTTCAATAGCAGGCTCCATTTCAAAATCTAATTTCTATGATGGATTATTACTCTGCAGTTAGACACCGCAAATCTACCTGCTATTAATCATAGGTCAACTGCAGTCTTGGTTTCATTTCCCACAGCAACCCAATAGTCATTTCAACCTAGTACAGTTCAAATTGCTTCGCTAATTGTTTGTATGAGGAAACCACAATGGCTAAGTGAACACAATTCACAAGCACAGGGCTTCCATGTGGTTCTTCCATCCAGACGTTACTGGACCAATGTAGGATTAGATCAGATGGAAGTTTTCACACCATTGTGGGAAAATAATGAATGAAACCTGAATAGAAACTATTTGGACATTTGATCCTCTGGATTTTTGCACTTAGAACAAAATGTATGAAGGGAACTTGTTCAAAAGTCATATGTCCAGTCAGCTTTTCAGCAGCACCCTTCTGAAAGGAAGGACATTCCAGATGACTTATTCTCTCCTCCTAAACCGAGCAATGCATTTCAGTTTTAATCCAGTGGCTTCAAATAGGCAAGTAGGAGCTGCCTGTTATGGAGGCATCTTAATGATCTAATATTAGTCTGGGAGTTTATGTTGTTGTTGCTAAGAGAAACATGGAGCTTTGAGAACACTGAATTATATGAATGTGCTATTGTGACAGCTGCCATTAAGTGCTGAAAACCCATATTGTGGTATCTAGCAAATGCCTGTTATTTTTCATTTTAAGCTACCAGGCTTCCTCTCAAAATGTCTGACTGATTTACATTACTAAGAATATGGTTTAAACCCCACAATTGGTCACCATTTAATATCATCTGCTTTAATCTCATCTGAAACCAAGGTCATCTCAACAGAGCTTACCCGCTAGGTAATAATAAAAAAAAAGAAATACAGTATAGGGTGAATTCAATGTAGTATTAAGTGGGGTATTGTGATGGGACGATGAGCTGCTTGTGCGTAAAATGCAAGTCCCTCAGAGTTTGATCAGGCTTTCAAACCTCTGCCTGTGACGGAGCCCCTCCAGCATGGCTGCGTCAATCACTAGTAGAATCCGAAAGTGGCTGCTTTCGGAAACGTTTCCAACATAAAAGCTCCTTAACGGAAACACGTCGTCTGGCCTCTCGGCGTGACAGTTTCCGTCGAGGTGTGGGTGTCCCTATAGGAGGTCCTGAGACCTCCCCACTGGTTTCGCTTGAAGCGTCTCTGAGCCATCCCTCCGACTCACTTTCCCTTGGAGTTCTTGCTCGCCCTCTACTGGTTCCCTCTTCCGCTGCTACTGCTCTCTCACCCTCAGTGAGCCTTTGCGCCTCCGGCGCTTTAGATGTCAGTTCCCTGACATCCACCTCCCCTCCAGGGCCCCCTTCACCCCCTCCCGTCTCCTCTCCTACTGGCGGTGAGGAGGTAAAACCCTTGAAAGAACCTCCCTCATCTTCCGACGTCGCGAACACTTCCTTCCACTTGTTGCTGTTCCTACTCTCTAGGTACTCTTCGTCATCAGAGTCCACTCCCTCTTCCAACTCCGACTCCGCGAACCCTTCCATTTCCTCTTCCTCATCGGTGGTGCCGAAATACTCCCTCCTAAACCTTGCTATCGGCTGAGGTTTCCTCGGGAACCTTTGATGGAACGTTTCTGTTAAAACCTTGTCATTGACTTCCTGCGCACTTACCCAGGTGTTTTCTGACTCCGGTTCCCCTTCCCACGCCACTAAATACTCCACCTGATTTCCCTTCCACCTGGAATCGAGGATTTCCGCTACATGGTTGCGGCGTTCCCTCTCTTCCAAGGCTGGTCCCCTGACGTGCTCCCCTTCACCTCCTCCCCTGTATGGTGACAGTAACGACCTGTGGAACACTGGGTGCAATTTCATGTGATTGGGTAATCGGAGTTTGAAAGCTACCAGGTTGACCTGCTGAATCACCTCAAAGGGTCCCAATCTTCTGGGCCTCAGTTTCTTACAACCCCCTTTGAACGGCAACCCTTGGGTTGACAACCACACTTGATCCCCCACCCTTATGGTTTCACCTTCCCTTCTGTTCTTGTCTGCCTGCTTCTTATATTGTGCCTTAGCCCTTTCTAAGTTGAGCTGGAGCTGCTGATGGATGGCTTCCATCTCTTCTACAAAATGTTCAGCCGCTGGGATGCTCCATCTCTCCCCTCCTTCCCCTGGAAATGCCCTGGGGTGACACCCGTAATTAGCCAAAAAGGGACTCATCCCTGTGGACACATTCTCCGCATTATTGTAGGCAAATTCTGCCAACGCCAACTTTTCGACCCAATCGTTCTCTCTGTCATTGACATAACACCTAAGATATTGTTGAAGAATGCCATTTGCCCTTTCCGCCTGCCCGTTGGTTTCAGGGTGCCGGGCAGTTGAAAAATTGACTTCCACGTGTAACAAGCTCATGAGCTTCCTCCAGAACCTGGAAGTAAATTGTTTGCCTCGATCTGAGATCACCCTCGAGGGAGCCCCGTGCAACCTAAAGATATGTTCCACAAACAACTTCGCCGTTTCTTCCGCTGTGACTGCATGTGAGCATGCTACAAAGTGGCACATCTTAGTTAACAGGTCTACTACTACCATGATGGCTGTTTTCCCCTTGGACCTTGGCAGATCCGTCATAAAATCTATTGATATCGCTTCCCAAGGCCGTTCTGGTGTGGGTAAAGGTTCTAATAACCCTGCCGGCGCCCTTCTTTCCCCTTTGGCTCGCTGACATTGGTCACACCCTCTTACATACTCCCTTACATCTTCCCTCACCTTAGGCCACCAAAATTCCCTGGTAACCAACCACATGGTCTTGTGTTGCCCAAAATGTCCCGCCGTGGGGCTATCATGCAACTGCTTGAGTACTCTCCCCCTCAATTCACCTTCGGGTATATACAGTGCCCCTTTGTAATACAATGCCCCATTTCTTTCCTCAAAACCTCCGGGGCTCTCGCCCTCCCCCCTGAGACCTCTGAGCTTATCCTGGGCATATTCATCATTTTCCGTTTCCTCCACCAGTTCTCGTTGCCCCACCATCGCCGCCCCACACACCCAGCGGTCCTCCGGGATGACATGTCTCTCTTCGATCACCCCCTCCCCTTCCCAATATTCTGGTTTGCGTGAGAGCGCGTCCGCCCTGACGTTTTCTGGGCCTGGCACATAACAAATCTCAAAGTTAAATTTGGAGAATTCCTGTGCCCATCTCACTTGTCGTTGGTTGAGCACTCGAGCTGTTCTCCAATACTCTAAATTTTTGTGGTCGGTGCACACTTGCACCTTGTGTTGTGCCCCAATTAATAAATGTCTCCACCTCCGGAATGCTTCGTGAATGGCAAGTAGTTCCCTGTCATACACCGTGTAATTCCTCTCGGACTTATTCAGCTTCCGCGAGAAGAAGGCACACGGTCTCCACTCCGACGCACTCCTCCCCGGTTGAAGAAGGACCGCCCCTACCGCCCGGTCGGATGCATCTGTTTCCACTCTCATGGGTTTTCGTAAATCCACATGCAGAAGTTGTTCTTCCGAGGCGAAAGCCCTTTTCAGTTCTTCAAAGGCTCGATCCGCCTCTGCCGTCCAAACAAATTTCTTCTTGCTGCTGAGACAGTCGGTGATGGGCGCCGTCAAGTGGGCAAAGTTCTTGATGAACTTCCGATAAAAGTTCCCAAATCCCAAGAATCTTTGCACGTCCTTCTTGGTCTTCGGTGTCTTCCATTCCAGTACCGCTTGGACCTTGCCTGGATCCATGGCCAATCCCTTGTCTGACAAGCGGTACCCCAGGAATTCCACCTCCTTGGTATGAAACTGGCACTTCTCCAGTTTCACCCACAGCTGGTTGGCTTGCAGCCTGCCCAACACTTCTCGAACGTCCCTCACATGCTGTTCCTCATTTTCCGAATACACCAACACGTCGTCTAAAAAGGCCACACAATTCTTGTAGAGCAAAGGTCCCAGAACGTGGTTTATAAAAGCTTGAAAACACGCGGAGCCCCCTTGTAGACCGAAGGGCATAACGAGGTATTCAAAGGCTCCCAACGGGGTAAACATGGTGGTCTTCCATTCATCTCCCTTCCTTATGCGTATCAGATTGTACGCCCCCCGCAGGTCCAGTTTTGTAAAAATCTTTCCCTTCCTTACTCTGGTCAAAATGTCATCAATTCGGGGCATAGGGAAAGCCAGGGGCTCCGACACTGCATTGAGGGCCCTGAAGTCACACACCAGTCTCGGTTTGTCTGTGTTCTTTTTGTCCACAAAGAACACTGGGCTGCCCCCCACCGCTCGGGACTCTCTGATGAAACCTCGCTTCAAGTTTTTGTCAATGAACTCCCTCAGCTCCTGCATCTCCCTGTCTGACATGGCGTACAGCTTGCCTACTGGGAGTTGGGCCCCTGGGAGTAGGTTGATTTGACAGTCAAAGGGTCTATGCGGTGGCAGTTTGTCTGCTTCCCTTTCGCTGAATACGTTGCTCAGATCTGCGTATTGCGGGGGCACCTTCCCTTTGTCCATCACTTCCATCCCCGCTAGGGTGACTCTGTCTCCTCCCGAAACCTTCCCCTCCTTGCAGTGTTCTAGGCAATGCGCTGACCCAAAGGAGACCACCCTCTGATGCCAGCCCACTAGCGGATCGTGTAGCGCCAGCCAGCTCATCCCCAAAATGATGGGCGCTCCTCCCAGGATGGCCACATTAAACGCTATCTGTTCGGTGTGCCTTGCCACTCTCATTATCATCGGGACAGTCTGTTGGCTAACTTCTCCCCCCAACAGCTCTCTGCCGTCAATCGTAGTCACCTGCAAGGGGTTACTTAAAGGGATAGTCTGTATCTGGTGCTCAGCTGCAAACTCCTTACTCATGAAATTACAGGAGCTGCCTGAATCCAAAAGCGCCTTGACCTTTAGTGGGTGTCCGTTTGGCAGTTCTAGTAACACCTCTATCACTAAAGCGGGTCTGGGGGGTTCTGGCATGGGCACTTTCATTGCTCTTTGGCCTGGCTGCTGTGCCCCAACGGTGGCAGCCAGGCGTTGGCTTTTACTTGCTCCTTGCCTTCCTCTTCCTTTCCCCCAACAGCTCCTGCCATCCCTTGCCATTCCTTTCTTTGTGGGCAAACTCTGGCAAAGTGCCCTGGCTGTTGGCAGAGATAACATCTCTTGGCGCTCTTTCCCTCCTTTTTCCGCCCTTCACTGGGATTTGAAACTGCGCGCGCCCGCGCTGTTCCAACTTCCATCGGCTCTGCCGGCGGGAAAGGTGGCTCTGGAATGTCTGGAATGCGGAACTCCCTCCAACGGTCTCCTTTCCCTTCCCGCTTTTCCATAGCCCTCGCCTCCTGGCGCGCTCCTATGGCCAGCGCAGATTTGGTTAACTGGTCCATAGACTCCGCCCTGGGGCCCCGGGAAAGCTCATCTTTGACGGTTGAAGAAAGCCCCTCTTCGAAAAGCATTTGGATGGGCTCCGCCGATAGGTCCCACCCCAATTTGTGAATCAACATGGTAAATTCAGTCCAGTACTCACGGACAGATCTGCTTCCTTGCTGGCAAGCCATTAACTGCCTTCGCACCACCCCCTGCTCAATATCGCTGGAAAACATCAGGTCCATGGCACGAAAAAACTTCCTCGTGTCCTTTAAGATCTCATTATTCGCTGCCATCAGGGGTCTAACCCAATCTTTCGCCCCGGATTCGAGATGGCCAATCACATACGCCACTCGCGATTCCTCATCGGGGAAGTCATCAAACTGCAAGTTTAGAGCGTATTGCATCTCTGTTCTAAAGGCATGATAGTTCCTGGGATCCCCCCCGAATTTCTGCACCAATCCTGGCACCTTTCTGGCGAGCGGGGTGGTTTTCTCCTTTCCCTTTTCTGCATCCTGAGCCCTCCTCTCCTCAAGCCTCGCCGTTTGCAGCGCCAACTGGATCTCCAACGCCCTGTACCTTTCTTCCAGGCTTGGACCTCCTCCAGCTGCTCCTGCTCCCCCGGTTCCGGCTGGATTGCTCATGATGCTTCTCCCTGCACAAGCTGGCTTTCGGTGACTTTCGGATTGCTGTGATGGGACGATGAGCTGCTTGTGCGTAAAATGCAAGTCCCTCAGAGTTTGATCAGGCTTTCAAACCTCTGCCTGTGACGGAGCCCCTCCAGCATGGCTGCGTCAATCACTAGTAGAATCCGAAAGTGGCTGCTTTCGGAAACGTTTCCAACATAAAAGCTCCTTAACGGAAACACGTCGTCTGGCCTCTCGGCGTGACAGTTTCCGTCGAGGTGTGGGTGTCCCTATAGGAGGTCCTGAGACCTCCCCACTGGTTTCGCTTGAAGCGTCTCTGAGCCATCCCTCCGACTCACTTTCCCTTGGAGTTCTTGCTCGCCCTCTACTGGTTCCCTCTTCCGCTGCTACTGCTCTCTCACCCTCAGTGAGCCTTTGCGCCTCCGGCGCTTTAGATGTCAGTTCCCTGACAGGTATGTATGAGGGAAATGAAGTCCACTCACACACTGGGACTTTCCTCCCTCTCCTACCCCTGTGTCCTCCAACAACTCTCCAAGACAAATTTAGGGGATACAGAGGGAACACACACAGGGAGAAGTCTCAGTGCATGAGCAGACCTCATTCTGCACATGCAGCAACTTAGTTGAATCCTGCCCATAGATTTGCAATTCTGAAACCAACTGCATCTCCTTCCGTGTCCCACAAAATAACATGAGATATCCATAAAAAAATGTTCTTTTAGATAGTTATGGCCACCCCAAAAATATGTGGGCAAAACTAATGTACATTTCAGTAGTGCCAGGTCAGCATAGTACCATGAAGAATTCCAGCAACTGCTCACAATGAAATATTCATGCAATCAACAGCATGATTAAAAACACAGTAAAGGAAACTGAATGAGCAGAATCATGTGGCTTTGTTATGCAAAACTTATAATCTGGAGGTACTATGCTTTGAATGAAGACAATGGATAGTGGAAAGCTTAAAAGAAATGCTAGAAGTGTTTGCATAAAATATGTTTGCATATAATATACATAAGAAAATGCACTTGCAAGCATACATGTGCACCCACACTATCCTATCCAAACTCAAAATAGTGGCTGTGACCAAGTCACCTTAGCCACAAATACATCTTGATTGTAAATACCAAAAATTAGGAAATCTTGCACACCACAGTGGGTGAATACCCTCTCAGGAAATATAATTTCAAACCATTGCAAATATTTGCAACACAGCTTAGTCCAAATAGTTCAGTGTAACCCAAGCACAATCTGATCACTAACACAGGAAAACATTTCTAATCAATTGTTACAGCAGGTGAAGGCAAAACACACTTCACAAGAATACCACCAAAATACTCACTCACCTTCTCCGATCCCTAGCATCACCAGTAGAGGACTCTGTTCCAGTCGTTGAGTTAAAATTGGCAGTTGTGACACCATTGGCACTACTGGGTACAGCGAGATTTGTTATGACACTTAATGGAATGCTAGGAGAGATGCCCTCTGTGCTCTTCTCTGTTGTAGAGTCAGTTTGTTGTCTGTAAGGGGTTCTGAAAAATATGAAATAGGGGTTCATGTGCAATGGTAGAGCACCCTAAAGGACGGGATATAGGAAACAAAGTGAGTTAAACCATTAAAAACCAGTTATTATCTAAAGATTTGGGAAACAATTTACTCTTGGTGCATCATGCAATACTGACAATTTATGTGGTGAAGATGGCCTAGAAGCTTAGAGCAAGCATGGTGAAACATGTATGGTGCACTGTGCTGACTTAAACAATTGACACATAATATTATGTTAAGGAGATTAGTAGATCCTGATGCATTTGCCTCTATTTGGTTTCTAGCTATGTCTTTTGTAAACATGGGTATGCAGGAAATGTAGCCTCCTACAGGACAGGAGCCATTTTGGAAGGACACCTTGGTATAAAATGCTCGTTTCTGTAATGGCAATGTGTCAATGCCATGTTATTCAGTTTTACAAGAAAGGCTACTACTTCCCAATATAAATAATGAAGGAAAATTTCTATGTTATGCCAGACTTTGTTTTATTTTGTCTTGTAATGTTTAGTTTTATTATTTGCCACTTTGGAAAATACAAATACAACATTTTTTGAAAAAGGTAAAGGGACCATTAGATCCAGTAGTAGCCGACGCTGGTGTTGCGGCGCTCATCTCGCTTTATTGGCCAAGTGAGCCAGCATACAGCTTCCGGGTCAGGTGGCCAGCACGACTAAGCCGCTTCTGGCGAACCAGAGCAGCGCATGGAAACGCCTTTTACCTTCCCACCAGAACGATACCTATTTATCTACCTGCACTTTTACGTGCTTTCGAACTGCTAGGTTGGCAGGAGCAGGGACCAAGCAACAGGAGCTCACCCCATCGCAGGGATTCAAACCGCCGACCTTCTGATCGGCAAGTCCTAGGCTCTGTGGTTTAACCCACAGCGCCACCCGCGTCCCTTTTGAAAAAGAATACATATGAGTTAAAATATTTTTGTAATTTGCTTAATAAAAGTTTAAGGCATTGAATGCCAAAATGACTCAAGTTATACACCTGATTGGTCTGGGGAAGGGGCGGGGGAAGGCATACACACAGTTCAACACTGTATTTACGGGGGGAAACTGGTTTGTATGGAGTTTGTAAACATTCATTCTGAATACTTTACTAACTAGAGATAGAACCTCTTGGAAAGAATTTTCAGACTGAAATATCACACCATAAAGCAGGCATAGGCAAACTTGGCCCTCCAGATGTTTTGAGACTACAATTCCCATCATCCCTGATCACTGGTCCTGTTAGGTAGGGATGATAGGAGTTGTAGTCCCAAAACATCTGGAGGGCCGTTTGCCTATACCTGCCATAAAGCATCACTGCTTTGACACAAAAAATATGGGCACTTTGATAAACCCTCTTCAGTGGACATACTATGAGCCCTTACCTGTTAAACTGGCGTACTGATGCTGTAGTGCTAGAATTGACAGATGAAGGGCAAGAGGCAAGTTGCCACTCTGTGCCCAATGAGGTAGATGAACCAATAATAGTGGGTGAGGTAGCAGAAGATGCATTGCGATTGGCTGAAATATAGGGACTGCTGAGGTCACTACTTCTACCAAATGAAGCACTGTAAGACAGCAGAAAATCACTTGCTTCAGAGAAGATTGAAAATATTGTTGCAGACCAGCACAGGACCCTGGTTAATTGCCAGGGGAATGTTTATCTATCAGCAAAATTAAGGCAAGGGAGATTCCCTAGGCTAAGGAGAAGTCAAATAAGCAAGGCATTGTATCAAGACTGAAGAAACATGAGAGATAAAGTAATAGGTTGAAAACAGGAAAAAAAGAGAAGAACAGGAAAATGGAAAAATTCAGTTGAACGTACTATATACATGTCAAATTATTCTGTTGGATAAAATAACAAAATGAAAAAGAGCAGAGTGGAAAGGAAAGCTCAGAAATATCCAAGTAAAGAAAGAGATGGCTGAAGTACAGCTTGAGGAAGGATGAAATAGCCAACATGAAAGTGTTCAGGCACAGGTAAAAGGATCAGTAACTTCAGTTAAAACTGAAACGCCTCATGTCATTTAAGCACGAATACATTCTCGGAATGATTTGGGGCTTTAAAGTCTATCACAGTGCAACACAACACATACAATCAAGCTCACTGAACCCAACACAGATAAGTTTAAAACATTCATAGTGGCAACATTCACTACTCAGGCTCAGACGCTAAGGAACTGATACATTATGTTCTGCGTTAGGGATTGCTAGGAAAGGCCTTCAAAAATAAAACAGGCATAATGCTGTTATAATGCTGCTACACTTGGAATACTGTTTTGAGTTCTGGATACCAGACTTCAAAAAGGGTTCTGTAGAGCTGAAAAAGGTGCAGAGAAGTGCAACCAAAATGATAATGGGACTAGAACAATGTCCCTAAGAGGAAAGATCATAACATTTGTGGTTGGTTGGTTTGGGGGAAAAACCCAGGATCATCCAAAGAAACTGAACGTTGTAAGATCCAGAACAGACTGTGGAATTTGCTGCCAAAGGATGCAATGATGGCCACCAACTTGCACAACTTCAAAGCGGGGTTAGGCAAATTCACAGGAGGATAAAGCTGCCAATGGCTACTAGCCATGATGGGTGCATACTATTCCAGGATCAATAATATGCCTCTGAATACTAGTTGCTAAGAAGCACCAGGTATAGTAAGGGCTAATGTCCTGCTCATGGGATGCCCACAGGTCTCTCTCTGGTTGGCAACTGGGAGACCAAATGCCCTGATCATGGCAAGGCTATTCTTATATAAACCTAAACTGTCTTATCAAACCCTAGGAGCAGCTACCACACATTTTGTCAAACGAAGACTAGCATAAGAAAGAAATGTGTCCAGAAAATAGAGGTATCATTTCTTATTTCCGTTCCTGATTTGAACGGTTATTTTCTATGCCTATACTCCAAATCAGTTGGGTTGTTGGTTCATAACAGACTCACATTCATGTGCTCAGTAACTTTTTGCTTTTATTTATTCGCATTTTTAAAGAACATTGATATTATTTGAAACAAATAAATGTTTGTTTGTATTTGAAAGGAAGGTGTTTGTGCATTGTTTCAATTGATCCGAGCAATTATTATGGACACAGGGTGCCCATAAGGAGTAATTTTGACATTACACAGGATGCTCTACAAGGGAAAATGTAAAGCTTGCCTTATTGTAGTTTCCACAAATGTATCCAACCTCTACTAAGTCTCTAGATAAAGTGACACTTTCTGCTACTTCACATAAGACACTTTTCCTAATAGATATGATTTCTCCATATAGGAAAAGCAGTGAGTACACAGGCATATGAAACTTGCATCTTTCAGCACACGTACAAGAGAAATAAGACTGATGCAATTGGCAAATCATTTAGGCTTCTGTTGTCACTGGTTTTCATGGTAATCATAATATCTCTCAGATTTTTGTAGATGTAAATGTTAGATGAAAAGCAAAATGCAACATCTTAAAAGCAGAGGTTTTAACATGACTCACCTTTTCATATAAGTAGATACATAAGTGGAAGGTGCACCAGTTGCAGGTGCTTCATTTCCCTTTGGTTCATCCCTCCACTGTTGCCGGGTATAAGAACCACTCCGTACCAAATTTACAGCAGATTCTCTGCAAATGCAATAGGAGTGGGGGGATCTTAAACTGAAATCTATACTGATAAACCCTCAAGCCAACCCACAGCCTATTGCTAGTCAAACTGGGTGTTAAGAAACATGCCAGTCTATAGTGAATCGAAGGTTCAGATTGTAATATAGCTCTACATTCTGAACTATTTCGAGGGTACTAAGTACATATGCAATGCTGAGATTATCAACAAACTACCACTAAAAGATAGCATGGCCAAAAGTAAAGATCAGTATACCTTTCCTATGGCAAAATAGATTGTCATATCACTATAAAAATATAAAGCAAATATCATGCTCACAAACTAGAATTATGTGCCCCAGCAAAATAATAAAATGCCTACCACATCTAAGAATTAAGTATGAATAAGAAATGTTACAGTAATAGGGGATACAGCCAAATGTGAAGAACAGGACTATTTGTAATAGATCACATACACAAATGATAAATAGATTTCAAAGACCGTTGATCTAAGAACATGATAGTACATGATATTAAGCATGTCAGCTATTGAAAACCAATTCTTATTCTCCATGTTAATTTTTTTTGTTGCTATCCAATTTTCCCTGCAGAAAAGACTTGGTCGTTCCCTTTTAAATAAATAAATAAATAAATAAATAAATAAATAAATAAATAAATAAGATTTTATTAAAGTTTTTTCATAATACAATAAGATCAAAGAAACTAACCTGAATAATACAAAAAAACAGAAAAGGAGGAACAAAAAAGAGAAGAGAAGAAAAATAAAAGGGACTTCCAATTTTCCGTCCGTCAGTTACATAAGGAAATTATTCAAAATATGAGGTATTTCCCCAATATTCTGACCTAAATAGATTAATTCATTTTCCTTTTTACACAGAAAGTCCAAAAGGGAATCTCTAATTATAAGACTTTGTTTTTCCCGGATTTAATAAGAGTGAGAAGAAACATATGAAAGGAGAAAGAACATAGTGGGTTTTATCCAAGTAAATCACTGTGTGTGCAGAACTATTTCTGCAAGCACAAAGAAACTTCTCTTCCTTCTGTGTGCCCCTTGCACTGTCCCCAAATATACTCCAGAGAATTGGGGGGGGGCAGAGAGATTTGCAGAGGGACAGTGTGGGGAGAAGTGGGGGAAGCAGTTCCATTGCACTCACGGAAGTCTTTCTGAGCATGCAATGATTTAGTTGGATTCAGCCCAGTTATACAAAGGAAATACCAGATACATTCACTTTATCTGGTAATTGAAAAGGGAGAGAGAAAAGGAGGAACATGGAAAAAGGAAAGCCTTATATACAGGACTGTATATTGCTAAATTGTTTTTTTACTTAGCTTAGATATATTAGAAGTTCATTTGGGAGATGGCCAAAACACAGCTCTTCTTTGTTTCAAACATAAGTGGAATGATGATGTGAAACTCATGTATGTGATGCAGAAGGAGGGAGAGAGAGAAAGAATCTTCCAGAGATTCAGCTTGTAAATATTCACCTCTTTAAGAGTTGAGCCCCAAATTCAAAGAGACTTACCGGTTTTCCTTTTCTTCTATGTCACCTGCACTGTTCAACCTTCGAGGGGCTATTGAAGCAAAATAGATTTTGTTGTCCTTGTCCTGTTGAAATAAAAATAAATTCCTTAATTATGGTGAATTTTTCAGTCAAAAATTATAGAGCTGTCAAACACTTCGTGAATCAAAATAGACTGCCTCAACGGGAGAGGGAGGAAGCAGAGCTTTGCTGGAGGCCCAGCTCCATCAGGCACATCCAGCCTCTGAACTGTGCCAGCTAGTCAATATAGGAAAAACTGGTGAGAAATTGGGGCTTGAGTTTTGATTCAGATTTTCCTCTTCCCTCCTTGTGTGCTAAGTTGTCGTTTTTAGATTGTAAGCCTGCGGGTAGGGAGTGTCTTGTTTTGATTTTATGGAAGTCACTCTGGGAGCCTTTCTGGCTGAAGTGTGGGGTGCAAATGCAATCAATCAAGTTTAACATAGTCCACTATGGTTATCATTTATTTTGTTTACAAATCTAGAGAAAAGAGACACCGATATACAATTCCACCATCATCACAATGCTTCCATCAGGATTTTTGTTCTCCTTGCTCCAGTACAAATGTAATGGCCAGATCAACGAAGGTGACAGCGGTGGTCCAAAAATGATTTTACTTTTCTACTACACATATTACAATACAGTGGTACCTTGGTTTAAGAACAGCTTAGTTTATGAACAACTTGGAATCAGAACGCTGCAAACCCGGAAGTAGGTGTTATGGTTTGTGAACTTTGCCTTGGAAGCTGAACATATTCTGCTTCCCGTTGAGTGTGTTCCATTTGTAAATTGAGGCCCCCGCTGCTAATCAGAGCCTTCCTGTTGAGTCTGTTGGCTGTTGAGGCCCGAGGACCCACACAACACAGAGGTGATATTTGGAGCTTTTGTTTTTGCTATTTTTTTGAATGTTTGTTTGTGTGGCTTTTTCATTTTTTTGACTGTGACTTGGTCTTCGTTTTATGGGACTGACTTGTGACTGAGGCTAGTTACTTCGTTTTTATGACTTGTTTTGTGTGGAACCCAGTTCAGCTACTGGTTGATTGTATGCCTGCAGAAATGGATAAAAGCCCCCCCAACCAAACAATGACTATCATCAGTGCACGTAAGAAAGAAGATTAATTTTAATATTTATCATTTACAATACTGTCTTATTTATTTTATAGTATAGTACATTGATTATTGCCTTCATTTTATGGATCAATGGTCTTGTTAGATAGTAAAATTGATGTTAAATTGCTGTTTTAGGGGTTGTTTTTCATCATCTGGAATGGATTAATCCATTTCCCATTACTTTCTATGGGAAAGCACACCTTGGTTTAAGAACGCTTTGGTTTAAAAACAGACTTCTGGAACGGATTAAGTTTGTAAACTGAGGTACCACTGTATTCTGATTTCCTCCTCTCCAGTGACTGCAGCATGGAAATTGCATGAGTGTCCCTGGTACCAGATAGTGCCCATACATCTGATAACTAGTGGCACAACTTTGCCAGCACCCTTGCATTGCTACCATCAAGTCAAGGTAGCTAAATGTAACTCCCAGGTTCAGGGGTAATGTACCTCTAAATTCCAGTTGTCTGGGAAACTAACCAAAGCAAAGACTGTTTCCTTCACGGCATGCTTTCAGGCAACCCAGATGCATTTGGCTGGCCACTGTTAAAACCAAACTGCCAATACCCAAATCAAACCCCAGTCTGAGCCAGCACAGCTCTTGCTATGTTCCTGTTATAATGTAAAGATATAGTACTACTGCCATTGCCTTGGGGCTAATGTGTACATCCCTAAGAAAAAGCTTTGATTTAAAAATAGTTATATGGAAAGGCCTTTAACTAACACTTTATAAGATTACAAAACTTGCATTTCAAAGTGAGGAAAGCCAAATTATTCAGCACCTTCTCTTTGTTGTCTAATAATGCAGAAATCCGAGGGGTCGAAGAAGAACGATATATGGAACCATCCTTCTCTCTTGGCATGTCACGAGGACCACTTCCTTCACTAAGTGTGTTTTGGCTGCTGGTTTTCCGTAGACTTAGCCTCCATGATGAAGGAGATTCATCCTTTTGTTCTTCAGACTTGTTGAGCAATGGAGTAAACTGTAACAGAGAAAGAGGACAATAAGGAAGAGTGGAGGATACTTAGGAAAAACTAGGCTCAGTTCCAGCTCCTGCCCACCTAGCAGTTCGAAAGCACGTCAAGTGCAAGTAGATAAATAGGTACCACTCTGGCGGGAAGGTAAACGTTTCCATGCGCTGCTCTGGTTCTCCAGAAGCGGCTTAGTCATGCTGGCCACATGACCTGGAAGCTGTCTGTGGACAAACGCAGGCTTCCTTGGCCTATACAGCGAGATGAACACCGCGACCCCAGTCGTCCGCGACTGGACCTAATGGTCAGGGGGTACCTTTACCTTTACCTTTTTAAGCTTCCAGATTAGTTTACTATTCCAATAATTAACTTCCAGTTTAAAATCATTTCAGCTATAGAACATGAAATACACATTAAACCAATTAATAATACAGATTTACCAGTAGTGCAGTATTTACCAGTAGTGCAGTATGTGTATGCCAGGCATACACATCATCCATCTGTGAAAAACAACTAATCTAGCATTAATTTCTGAATCCTAAAGCTCAGCAAACTGGTAAGATGCCTTTTTTAGAGACTATAGTGAAGCATAAACTTGCATCTTTTACACCTCTTTTGTGCCTGTTTTTCAGACCACCCTGAATAAACCATCTTCATTGTCACTCGGTGGTGGTGGGGAATTATCTAACTACTCAAGTCTCTTTATTATTCAGAATGATATAACTATTTTTTCTGGTGGAATCTCACACATGAGAGGCTTATACAGGACTCTCTTGCATGATTCATAGCTCAGAGGAGCCGCTTGTTGGATATTAGCAAATGCTTAAAGGCCAAATGACATTTGTTCAAATATATGCTTTGCACTGCATATCAATCCACTAGTGCTTTGCACTGCATTTCAATCCACTAGACTCTACCACTGCAAGGTTATTGTAAACATTTCCAGCCCCATCCTAACATCTAAGCTAAGAAGAAGAGTAAAGCTGAACAGCATGACATTGCCTGATGTTAGTCAAGAAAGTCCATGAATGCTATTCTGAGTCCTTGCAGCAAGGACAGAATACATGTGTAAGAAAAGAAAGCCCAGGCTCCTCTGCAGGCAGTCCTTCCAAATGACCAGTATATGGATAAATGACCTATCTTAATCTTCTCCCAACAGAACCATTAGTGTTTTCCAAAGATGGATGGAGTGGGCTGTCCCAGCTGAAGCATGAGATTACTGATAGTTCTGCTTCTATCATTCATCCTAGTGGTTCTACAGCACAGATTCAAATTAATTACCATACTTTTTAAATGAGCATATCTATGTTAGCTTTATTTATCATCAATCAGCAATTTAAGACAGAAAGGGGCTATCCCCCCAGCAATATTTTGAGTTTCACTTGGGGAGAAAAAAGCCTACTACTAAATATTTTAATGTGCCCTTTCAGTTATATAATATCTTAGCACACAGGGTCCTCTCAAATCTGGAAAAGATTACATAACCTGGGATTTCTGCTGCTATGACAACCACATAGCTCTTAAGAAAATGCAGAAGATTGTTAACTCCCTTACATGTAAAAAAAACTTTATTGCACAACACTTGATGACAGCATTTCCAGTTGAACAGAACACAAGAATAAACAAAAACCAGGAAGAACCCCTCTTAGATTTCTAAACAGGTAGAAATCCAGGATTCTTATGAAGCATTAAACAACATATTATTGCAATGTCCAACATAAAATTAACTGAAGTGTGCAGCTCATTTTTTAGAATGAAAACAAGCCGGGTGGTGGAAAGGGGGGTATACATATTTTCTAGGAATAAACAATGAAGAAGAGGCCTTTGTTTGAAGTATGTTAAAACCAATTTCCTCAGCCTAAAAATGAAAAATTCTGCAGGTTCACTGCAAAAGAGAAATATGATTCTCAGATCAATTTTGGGCACATACCTTTTTAAGTAAAAATGGCAGAATACTATTGATTCCCAATGTTTTACCAACAATTAATGCAGCCCTCCTAAATCTATCTTGATTAAATCAACCTCATTTGCATTCTGTCAGGATGACATAAATATGGTTACTTAATTTTATCCTAACAACACGGTGAAGTAGATAAGGTTGAATGAGTGGGGATTTCAGACAGGTCTCTCTGGTCCAAATCCAACACTGTAGGTTCCAACCAATGTTGATGCTCCACTTGCACAACAGAACTTCCCTCTCCTCACCTCTGTGGCTGTCTTGGGAAGATGGGGGACCCTTCTGAGCAGAATTTGGGAGTACATGGGGAAAGGAGTGAAGGAAGAAGTCCTGTTGCATAAGCAGAAAGCTGCTGATGTGGCACTGAGTGCAATCCTCTTCCCAATACCCAGCTACACTTAAGATGATCTTCTCAAATGTTTGGTGAAAATGTCTATGCACTAGATAGATACTGGGCAGTATGATCACAGCCATGCAGTAAATTTAAGAAATTCTGCTGAATATTTATGTACAATGTCACTCGATCCTCTAAATGTTTATGTGGAAGTATGCTGAATTTAATAAAATTTACTTGTAAGTATGTTTGCACATGCTCTGGTCCATGGGGTCACGAAGAGTCGGACATGACTAAACAACTAAACAGCAGCAACAACAAGTTTGCACAGTATTGTAAGCTAGGATTCAAAGCAAGTTGTTACTTTTAAGACTGAAGTCAACCTCCACTTACTTTTCTGGCAGGAGCCATAGTGAAAGAGTTATGCTCTGGTGGTGGCACTTGTTCTGTGATTAGAGTTCTGGGTTCATGATTGGAATGATTAGCAATAGGCTCTTCCTTTCTCTCTATAATGAAAGACCAAGAAAAAACAAGTGACAAAATAGAATACCATAATTCTACAGTTAAAAGGGTGATGTGGCCCTGATACTCAAGTCACAGTTCCTTTCATCTGTATGACTAGTTTAAGCAAGAGCCATTTCCCCACAACCTGAGCAAAAAAGACACTTTAGCTTAAAATGCAAAAATCTGTATGAGATCTACTGACTAGCAATATTTTCTTTTAATAGCTTTTCAGTAATGGCTGAAAAAGCTTATCCATGGCAGTTAATAAATTCATTCATTGAACTAGTAAGAACTGTTAATCCAGTTTTAAGCACATCCCTACAAAACTCTCTTCTTTCTCCAAATGATTTTGCAAACAATACTTCTGCTTATGTTTAAATCAAGAGCTCACTTTAAAAGCATGTTTTTGAATTGCTTATGAGAGTTACTGATGAATCGGGGGGGGCACATAATTTGATAGCGATTTACCTGGGGTTGCCCAAGACTTGGATCCATTTTGGATTAGACTCTTGCTTCCAAAATGAATCTGGATTAGGTCTCCACATAGTGATCAAACACATTTGTTTACTGGCTAGTCCTGTACTACTGTGTGAAATATATTAACTGAAGAGTAGAAAGAAAAATTGGATCGTTTCAAGGCTTAAGGCACAAATGAAACAAATATTTATCTAACTAGAATAATTACCCCAGGGCAACTTTGTCTAGCTGTGTCTCCTTACTTGGTGTCTATGCAGCCCCTCAAGTGACTGGTGGCAGCAAAACTCAAGCAGCTAAGGAGAATCACAAATAGCTGTAGTAACAGGCCAAACACATGTTTAGCAGCAACCTGTCTCTCTCCGTCCGCACCCCCCAGCCACCATTTAAAGACTTTTCATCCCAGAACTCCCTTTTTCCTTTCTGTCCATGACAGTGGACAATAATAAGATAAGACTACATTACTGTATCTGCTTTGATGAGTAATTTCTGCTTCTGAGAGAGCTATTAATAGCATAAAGAACTGGCCAAGTACTTGTCTATTTCTGTACTACAGCAATATATGCTGAGAAACAAATTCAGTTTTTAGACAGCAATATATTCCAGTTGGTGACCACAGCTAAAAAAATGCAGGGTAGAACCATATATATGAGTTTTCTATTTTTTTAAAAAGCAGTGTTTCTGTATCTGAATCTGAAGGAATAGAAGATATAGATGATATAGATAGATAGATAGAGAAATAGATAGATAGATGATAGATAGATAGATGATAGATAGATAGATAGATAGATAGATAGATAGATAGATAGATAGATAGATGATAGATAGATGATGATAGATAGATAGATAGATAGATGATAGATAGATATAGACATTGCTGCACACAATCACTTATGTAGAGGGATGTGCTAGACTCTGACTCTTTGGCAAAGATAGAGCTAAAAAAAACCCTTTGTATTTCTTTACATTTGTAACTACCTAGTCCTACAGCAGTTTCCTACACCCTAAATTTATTGACTTATTGCAATTATATCACAACTTTTTCTTCAAGGAGATCAAGCTGGTATACATGGCTTTCCTCCTCATTTAACTCCCCTCCTCATTTATGGTGCTAAAGCAGAAGCTGATCGTCAGACAAAGCTAAAAAGCTGAACTTCAACTTTTCTACCATTAGTAACTTTTCTGCTGTATAACCCCACTCATGCACTCATCTGCAGTTACCCTGCAGAAGCAACAACGGAATATCAGCATAATACAAACATTTAAGTGTATTTGCTACATGTAATCTTGCAATAAAGCTTCACATTCTATGCTTGAGCTCTACCCACTTGGTGATCCATTATTCATCTTAGATATATTGCTAATGGTCTTTGTTTTAAAGGACAAGCCACACAACATATTCAAAACCATTCCAGACACCACGCCTAAATGGCTATTATACTGCTACAATATATAAATATTGCGAAGTAACAGCACTAAGATATTTTCATCCCATCTAAATAAAGAGCAACAGCTGGACATCTGTAGCAATATAAATCTGGAAAACCCCTAAGACAAATGGTTAACAACTTTTTGGAAGATGATAATCAAGTCAGAAAATCCAAAATCTGCAAATTTCAGATATTCATTTTTTAATTGCTATGCAGAAGCACTTCTTTCCATTCATTCTTATTTTTGCTTATAAACATTAGACTTCCAGAATCTGTATGTCTGGAACAAGTACTGACTACAGTACACTTCTACTCATATAACAGGACCTTCCTCTCATCCCCACTACAGCTTCTCACAAGCCCCCCAAAAATCTCCTCTGGAAGGTGAAATCTGACTAAACATCAGGAACAACCTTCTGACACTAAGCGTTGTCCGACTGCGGAATAGACTCCCACAAGAGATGGCAGACTCTTTTTTCTTGGAGGTTTCTAAGCAGAGGTTGGATGGTCATCTGTCATGGATGCTTCAGATGAGATTCCCTAAGGGTCCCTTCCAACTCTACAATTCTATTGTTCTATATGTATGCCTTATTCCTAAATCTCACATTATCTTTATGGATTCTTATATTTAGAGAATGAATCAAGTATTTAAAGATACCTGGGAGAAAATTATGTTCCCATTGATTCCCTGGCCCATCAGTACTTAACTAGGCAAGAAACAAAAACAAAACTCAGTTCTATATATTACCTGCCTCTTTTTCAGAATCAGACTCTGAAGCTTCATCTTCCTCGGCTTCTTCTTCTTCTTCAGAGCTGGAGCTACTGAACTCTTTGTTTTCTTCTTCCCTTTCTAGACATTTCAGAGTGTCTGCCTCATAAAGAATCTTCTCTTTACTGAAGTACAAGTGGTTGAGAGAGGTATTCACCACAATGGAATAAGTTAACAAAATGTTGTGCTTTTAAGAAGCTGACGATATCAGAACACAGATAAGGCTTTCTACGGAATCATTTCTAAAGAGCAATGTGAGCAACTTCCACCCTTAATATAACAATGCACTAGCCTAGGTCCAAAGCTTCTATCTGTACATATGTTCATGTTTTCCCCACAGTTTTTAATTTCAGCCATCTTATTTTAATCATTTTTATTTTATGTTTTATTATATGACATCTTTCCTCCAAGGAGCTCAAGGTGCTGCGCATGGTTCTCCCTTCATAACATCCCTGTGAGGTGGGTTAGGCTGATGACTCAAGGCCACCCAGTGAGCTTCACGACTGAGTCAGGATTTGACTCCAGGTCATAGCAAGTCACTAAGCACTACTCCACAGTGGCTCTTTTGTCAGTGGAGTGGTGAAACTGACTAGATGAGCTCCTGATCTGAGGGAGGAGAACACATTCTTCAATAAAAGGTAATTTAAAAACAAATATGTAATAGCTTCCACATGACTGCCCCATCAGTTGCAAAATTCACTGGCGCCTCACCATGTTACAGATCATGCTAGTGACTTGACTTATAGAAGCTCAAAATGGGTTACTTTCTTTCACAAATTTATAGGCCGCTTGATAGCATAAAGTCTTTGAAGCAAAATACACAGTAAAAATGGAATAACACACTGAAACACATGCTCTAAAAACAATAAAAAGAATGCAACAATCTCCAAAACCATTTCCTACCCCATCCCCACAGCAATGCTCACATCAAATGCTGCAAGGGACCCACACCATATACTTGAGATCTTACTTTTTGAAGAGCCCACTTTGAAGTTTCCCATTCATATCAGCTTCTATTAGCTTGTTTCTTGTCTCTTCACTGCGCAGCTGTCAAAAGCATGATTAGAAAGCTGTTTTAAAGAACTACTAATGGATCCAGTAGATCATTTTCACTATCCCCCTTCTCAAATTGCATTATTATTAAGCTTCCCAGACATTTTCTACAGTTAAGGGATTTTGACATTACAGTGGTCTTTTGGTTTAAGAACAACTTTGTTTAAGAACTGTTCAGTATATGAACTCTGCAAAACCGGAAGTAGTGTCCCGGTTTGTGAACTTTACCTCGGTCTAAGAACAGAATCCGAATGGTGGAAGGGCACTGGTAGTGGGAGGCCTCATTAGGGAAAGCGTGCCTTGGTTTAAGAACAGTTTCAGTTTAAGAACAGACTTCTGGAACGGATTAAGTTTGTAAACCGAGGTACCACTGTATTTGCATCATGTTGGTACTTTTAACGCTGACCCATTTCAATTTAACATCTCACAAGTAACTCTCAGGTTGCTGACATACAAGTCCATGAATACTGGACTAGTTAAAAGGAATAGCCAGAAACTCACCATATTCTGTTTCTTCTGGAGCATCTCTAAATGTTCAACCAATCCTTCATCGGCAACATCAAATGGTGTCTGACCCTGATGGCATGTGCAATTAGCAAACAAAGGCACTTTAGGATGGCATTTCATTAGTTTGGAAAGGAGATTCTTTATGTTTATTAAGCAAAGTTTATAAAGTACATTTCTTATTCCAGTAATTGGCAAGGCTTTGAAAGCAACTTTAGAATTTACTTACTTTTCCTTGGGAAAGGACTGGCCATATCTTTTAATTATATATTAGCTCCCAAGTTAAGCATGCATTTTGTTATACAAATTGATTATCGTAGGATAGACCAGCCAGAGGCATGGAACAGGAGATAAATGATGGAATTTGTCAAAAATATCAGGAAGTATCTTGCAATAAAATTAGAGTACTATTCTTACACATGTAGCTTCTGATATCAGTAGTACCCAAAAAAAGTTGGGTTATGCTGAGCCAGTACATATATAACATTTTCAATACTACTACTTCCAGACAACCACTAGCTAAAATCCCTCCTAACCAGGGTTTGGAAACACATTTTAAAACCCTGGTTAGTATTAACCATGGTTAGGATTGGTGCATACAGAATCCTGAACCATGTAATATGTTTTGGGGCGGGGGGCAGTCAGAGGAACGCTTGTCCTTGAGAGTAAAGGGAGAGTAAAGGGGGAGGGAATGCATGATCTTGTAGTTCTCTCCTAGTCTTTCAGTTATGGGCAGGATTTTATGAGCATCTCTATCAAACATTATAGCAAAGGCAACAGGATCAATGGGACATAATAATAATAATAATAATAATAATAATAGAATTGTTGGTGGTAACTGAATAAATTAGAGTTCTTACCCCCTTTCACTATGAAGTCCCAGAGCAGGTTACAACCATTTAAAAATACAATACTAAAATAAATTACGGTCAAGAGAATAGGGTGAGCCCAATATATATATCTTAAGTGTCAAACGCTAGGGTAAAAAAAAAGTGCCTTCGATTTATGGCAGAAACTAAGCAATGAAGGTAACTAAAAACTTTGGCAGGATTTGAGTAATGCTTGCAATGTACTATAAATTAAGGTAAGAATGGATGACTTAAGAAAAATAGTGAAAATAAGTGAAGCAGTTGAGAAAGATTGAAAATGGTAACCATGGAACGGCAGGGCGAAGTCAAAGGAGTCAAGGAATCCTATATGATGATGTTGATGTTTAATGTTTGAATTTAAATTTGCAACGGAAAGCTCAATAAAAAAGATTTTTCTGGGGGGGGGACGACTAAGCAAGTGCACCTCAATGGGGAGGAAATTCCACAGCTCAGCAGCTGCCACAGAGAATACCCTCTCCCACCCTGAACTTCTGAGGATTGTGAAGCTAGCAAAAGGATGTCCCCTGCTTGAAGAAGTGCAACTGACCATTGGCCCATCTTGTCTTCTTAGAGCTCACTGAAGAGGACTGACTAGGTGGGTTATTAATGCTTCATCAGAGGAGGACGAGGTACCATCTGCCCTTCTTCAAGCAGCTTTTCTACCAAACTCTATGTGTGTTTGTCAGCCAAATCATAATCACAGTCTTAGAGCAACACCCAAGTCATAATGCAGACTAATGAAGATCCAAGAAACATAGCAGTTAAAGCAAATTTGAGTCTTGCTCCATAAACAGTCCCAAAAATGGAAACTTATAATGATGACAGTGACCACCTGCTTTCTTACATTATACAGTAGTAAACCAATAAACGACTCTTGAATATTTTTAAGACACAACATCAAGGCCATATGTTCCATACAAGCTAAAGGTGCCTCTAAATATTACTACTGCTTCTACCTCTTTCCACCTCCACCAACCGTTTTAATGCTGCAGAAATGATCCACTTTGAATGATTAGGGCAAACGTTAATTCAGATGCCTTATTTCATCAGGCATGGAAATATATGACTTGTGAGGCATAGGACCTTCTTTGCAAATGATATCATAAATGATGTTTCATGTACCATTCACTAAAAGCAAAGACAAGAACTACTATTGGCACAAAGCCCTGCATATTTCTACAAAGCTCATGGCAGGTACCGCTTGTCTGGCCTGATTTCACCAAGGGTTTTCTTGTTTACCACATTATCCCATACACACTAACTGGTTTATCATCTCATGCTGTCAGTCTCCATCCTCACTCCAGGCAGCAAACTAAAACTCTTCAAAAGACCGGCAAATCCCCAGGAACATCCAAGACTGGGAGTGAGGTTTTAATGGAAACCATTAAAAAAAACCCAACTCACTATAGAAACAATTTCATCTTACATATAGCTGGGGGAAACAATGCCATGGTCCCTCATGCAGAATAATATTTTCAGCCTTCCAAAACTTTACACTTATACTTCTCTCCTTCAGTAGGGGGGGGGGAATTATCATTCCCACTCTGTAACCCCATCCCCTGTTGCATTTTAAAAATGAGTACCAAGGACAGTTAAATAAACTAAGGTTTCCTCCTACTGTTCCCATCTTTATCAGCACTGACAACACCACCAAAATACCCCAAAGCACTTTGTAACTGGTCTCATTCTCGAAGCCTAACCTTTTTTACCCCTCTCTAAGGACTGTAGAGTAACTGCAGAACCCAGTCTACTATCCCAGGGTTCTGTGAATGGATTTGGTTCTTTATCCTACTCTTTTAACTCCTAGAAGGCACTGTAAATGTAGACATCATAGGCAAGGGAAAGTATAGCAGTTGTGGCAGCAGCCACGGCAAGAAGGCAAGACATCACAGGTCTGATTGAGTTTGAAAGAAACTTAAAATCAGGCTTCCTCAACCTCAGCCCTCCAGACGTTTTTGGCCTACAGCTCCTATGATCCCTAGCTAGCAGAACTAGTGGTCAGGGATGATGGGAATTGTAGTTTCAGAACATCTGGAGGGGCGAGGTTGAGGAAGCCTAATTTTCTAAGTTGCTGCAGGATGGCGAAACAGTTTTTGGTGTGTGTGTGTGTGTGTGTGTGTGTGTGTGTATAGTGTGTATAATTTATATAGCCTATAAATTTTCAGGAAGCACCCATTTGCTCTAGCACAGAAGTCAATTGACACATCTACAATTAGCACACTGCCAAAATATGATGCAGTGTGGGAAGGCCTTTCTCCATCAGTTTTAGCTAAAAAGAATACCAGATAAGAGTCCAATCATATGCACAGACATTACACAAGGTAGAAAGTAGCCATTTGGACTTTTGGCCCGAAAGATTTCAAATGGCCTATCACATTGAAAATAGAAATAGACACAGTAGTCAAAGAACACACAGACCAAAAATGTATTTTCAACAACACCTTTTAAACTACATTTCCGCTGACAGGGAGAATAAAATATGTGCATAATACAACCTACTCAATTGACTAAAGCCAAGTAACAGGCAATAATTATATATGTGCAATTTAAGTGCATGTTTGGCTTGTCAAGGAACATTTTGCTACTGGGGGCTCTTGTATTAATTTACTAGTCTACAGCTCACTAACCAGCTTGTTCCTGATGTCCATGTCACACAGTGCTTCAGCCAAGATAGAGCAAGCTTCCTTTACTCCCCAATGTGCAGCAGCATGGAGTGGAGTCCAGCCATCATTGTCCTGGACATTCACATCATACCCAGCTTGGATCAAGAGCCTAAGAAAAACAAGTGAGCAAGAATGGCAGCAGTTCAATCATGCAGCTTAAGAACGTGCAGTGGGCTTTATGAAATAGGTTTATACCCTCTGAGAAAGACAAGTGTGGTAAAGCAGACAGCTCAAAGTGTTCCAGTGATGGGTGGAAGCAAACCTGGAAAGAAAAGCAAGAAGTTTCAGGAACAGCATCCTCCAGTATGGGCATTACCCAATATACCAGGCATAGGCAAACTCGGCCATCCAGATGTTTTGGGACTATAACCCCCATCATCCCTAGCTAACAGGACCAGTGGTCAGGGATGATGGGAGTTGTAGTCCCAAAACACCTGGAGGGCCAAGTTTGCCTATGCCTGCAATATACAATATAGTTTTATACTATAGGCCCATTTGGCATTTAAAACTCCATGGGGCCTTGGTGGGACACATAACTTTTGTTGTTGTTGTTGTTGTTGTATAAATCTAACCGCTTACATAACTCATTTTATTAATAACCACAGTGTCGGCTTTGATGATGTGCCTGTTTTTGTGTTGTCCAATAAATAAAGTGCAAAGCCAATATTCCTAACTGTTCTGCAACCTTTTTATAGACTACGTGAATGGAGTTTGAGAAACTATGGTACTGTACTCCTTAACTACTGTGCAGTAGTGTCTCAGGCAAAAGTATTTCCTAACCTTCCTAACCGAGATTCTTCTGAAGATTCCATATTAAATAGGAGATCTTCTGTATCTATTTTGCCACTGAACTTTCACCCCCTTCAACAATGAATTCCTTCTTAGCATAACAACTGGAAAATTACCTGCATGTTGTTTACTTTTCCAAATTCCTCCTCACTTCCTCTCTGATGAACTGCTGTTAGTGTGAAACAATGACACCCATTTATTTTACTCCACAATGTTTTTCATATATTGGAATATGAGGGGGGTGTTAATCCTACACAACATTCCTGGCAGGAGGGAAGGGCTAGACAAGTGAATATAAGGCTGTGTTGTGAACGGCAGTGAAGGTTGTTTCCCTACTGCCATCCAACTAGGCGGCTGTCATTTCAGTGTCTTTTATATCTGCATGTTGCTATGGTTACATTTTTAAAAATCCCACTGTTGATCACTCCCGCAATGCACAGCTCAGAAAATAAATGAACTTTCAGAGGATGCGTTGGACAGATTTCAAAGCAGGGAAACAATGAACAAGGAAGTATTCAAAAGAATTGTCAAAAATTATGCAGCAGATATGTGCTTGTTGCTCCCACTTTGATTTCACCTCTTTAGGCTACGTCCAGACTTAGGCTGTAATCCTATACAAATTTACCTGGGAGTAAGTTTTACTGAACTCAATAGGACTTACCTCCAAGTAGACAGGTATAGGATTGCACTGCAAGCTACAAAAACCTAAGTCTCATTGGTGTCAAGTCGCAACCAACTTGTCACACTTATTTCAATGGGTTCTAAGTTCAGCTGAGTCTGGATCTAAACTATTCTTTAAAATAATTGCTAAATATTTAGAGATTGGCTTTTAAAACAGACACCTTCAATTGGCACAGTGCAATCACTTAATAAGGAGCACATCAGAAAAGATTCCAAGAATTCTGATATTTCTTAGTATTAACGTCACTAAAAAACCTGGTGAAACCAGGAGCAGAAAACCTGCAAAGGCCCATGATACCATCCAAACACTGCAACTAAAAACTGGTGCTGTGTAAGTAAACTGACAGAACTAACATTTGTAAAAATGTTTACCAGAAGCTACCTCAACAAAAAAAGCAAGCATGCCAACACAAACTGAAAAGTGTTGGCTAGCAAATGTTCTCCTTACCAAGAAACTAAACACTTAAGTAAGCACAGGAATGTAATGTTCAATAAAGCTTTTCTACACTGCTGTTCGGGGTCAGCAAACTGAATATATGCCCTGGAAAAGTAACATAAAGCAGGCAAATTTAAATCTCTCAATCAGCTAAAAACAAGTTAACTGGTACTTTTTCCTCATGTTGATAATATGAATACATTTCATACTTACACAGCTCAAGATCTAGCAACCAAGCCTCTACGTTGCAATTATAGTCCTACTCTGCAATAGCTATCCTTGAAAAACCTATCCTAGCCATTAGCCAGCTGTAAAAACCCTACAAACCCTTACACTTTCCCAGCCATGCTGTTAGTTTGTATATATCTTATAAAGGCTGCAGACAATAAATTATAACAAAAGAAATCCCACCAAAGCCAACTATCAGAAAGTTCTGGAGACCTTCATTTACAAACAAGTGAACAAGTATAGAAACAAACAACTGAAATACAGCATATGTCCTATCCTTACAAGGCTAGCTCCAGAGGATGGAGAAATCAGGTATTTGAAAGGGCTCAAGACTAATCAAAGGTCCATCATACGAAAAGTACTATTATTCCTATTTTCTTTGGAGAAACCATAGCAACCAATGAATTTTTAGTGTGTACCAACAGCCTCTTTCAGGTTAAGGGGCTCACAAATAACAGCTAGCTCTACAACTAATATGTTGCAGCTGGGACTTCATCCTTAGCTGGCGGTGGTAAGAGCTAGCAAGAGAATACGCAGTAATTTTACACTTAGGTTTAAGATAAAAGTTGAAAGCCCACTTGCACTGAACTTTAATCTCTGAAAATCCCAAACAGAAGAAGAAAGGGCAGATGCATTAAATCACTGTGTATTAAAACACATCTAGTACTATTGGAATAAATAGTATCATAATCCAATCCAATCCAATAGTCTCATATTTCAATACTAGAAACATGTAGAAATCTCTCTTCACAGAGTCATTAGTACCATTAGGCCATGGTTTATTACAGCTAACAATGGAAACAGATCAGTACCTCATCACCTCAGAGTAGCCTTTAGCTGAAGCTACGTGAAGAGCTGTAGCACCAGTTCGGGGCTGCTTCCTATCTTCAATTTTCCTCCTGTTCAGCCATTGCCGTGCATCCTGAAGCATTTGTTGCTCTTCTGCTTTTCTTGCTTGATCAAGATCCAATCCTGGAGAAACAGACAACAGGTGTAAAAAGCCTGAAGGCGAACAAAAATAATGCAGAGGAGAAGATACAAGTTTTATAACAAGTTCATAATTTTGTCATCCTTAATGTACTGCCGATTAATTTAATTGCACAAAGGGTTGAAGGGGGCAGGGTATTTAAAACTAAGATTGAACAATTAATATGGCTCATTTTATCTAAAACTTGAAGGAACACCACAAAAACATTAAAGATGCTGAGAATAGAGTTGGATAAAATCTCAGCCATGTATTTTTGCACATCAATTTTTTTCCAAGTCATTTAGGATTATGAAAAAAAAAGTTACATATAATTAAAGTTCTTTGTAACTTTCCATAACTGGAAGTACACGCAGTGTAGCTGAACAGCACAAGTACTTAGAAGTTAAATCTTAATATGTGAACTGCAACAATAAAAACAGTTACTAAGCTTTGCTAAAAGGAAGTAGAATTGAAACAGTTTCATTTCCAAGGGAACATGCTAACATATTCAGAAAGGATTGCACTTTCCACAGCAGCACCCTGTGTGACCTCCAGGCAATCTCCCACATTTCTCTAATGTTAAATGGGCTATCACCAAACTGTCAAATCAAATAAATAAAATTACCCAGGTACTGTGCTGTGGACCAGCTGTTTGTGCAATGTTAACCTTGCTGTTACAAAGAAAAACTGAAGCAGTACATCAATCCTTCTACACATGTCAAACAGGAAAGTCCACATCTCCTCATAGGGTAGCATTTTAGAATGCCTGCACATAAAGACTGAGCTGCATAGAATGACTAAGCTGGTATAGTTGCAAGCGCCAAAAATAACTAGTGTGGGAAGGGAGGGAGGGTGATGACAGTAAGACAACTTTAAGCTTTGTAAATACTCCAAGAAAAGGAAAGCAACATTGTCTCAATACAAAACATACCTTAGGTTTGTTTCAAACAAGGATCAACACATTGATATGCACACACTCTGCAAAAGTGACAACTCTGATGTTGAGGCCTTTGGCAATTGCCAGCAGAAACAATAAAATGGGTTTTTACATTTAGCACAAATAAAAACCCAAGACAAAAGCAACAGCAGTTGGTTTGGGCCAACAACATACAGAGGGGATGGATGATCCACGTTTTCAGAATATTTATTTTCCTTTGTGTACAGCCTAACTTAAGAGAACAAACAAAATGCTTTACTTTAGAAATGTACTTTTGCGTGGTGTCACTGTTCCTAATGTTTTACTTACTATAGTGAAATTCCAGGCCCCATTTATAACCAAAGTATATACGCTTTTCTTATTAAAATCCCACAAGACTGAAGAGTGGTTAGTAAGACATACAATTTCCTTACCTTGTTTCTTTACTTGTTCCAAGAGCAGATCCTTCATGGCTGCTTCCTCTGCAAGGTCAGATGGGACTTCACCTTCACTGTTCACAGCAGCTACGTTGGCCCCATGACTTATCAGATACCTACATGAATGAGAGCCAGATTGAGACTGGACTTCACAGCATGAGTTCAATATCTGGCTTTGTATTTATACTTTGCCAGTAAAAAGCAAAACACTGAATTCAGATTTTTTGCAGCTAGTGATAGTGACCTCCCTTAACACAAGACCAGCCCTGCAAATAGCTATTACTATTAATTTGCTTAACCAATTAAGATACAATTCTTTATAAAACTTTCCAATTTTGGAAACAACCAGATAATTCATTTTTTTAAAAAAAATCTTGATCTGTTTTTGCTTAAGTTTATTTTAAAAGGACTTTCCCCCCTCGGTATGCATGTCTGGCTTATACAGTGGTACCTCTGGATGCGAACGGGATCCGTTCCGGAGCCCCGTTCGCATCCTGAAGCAACCCGCGTCCTCATGTGCACGGGTCGCGATTCGCTGCTTCCGCGCATGCGCGTGATGTCATTTTGAGCATGTGCGAGTGGCGAAACCCAGAAGTAACGCGTTCCATTACTTCCAGGTCGCTGTGGAGCGTAACCTGAAAACGCTCAACCCAAAGCTACTTCAACCCGAGGTATAACTGTATAGACTTTTTGTACAGAAACAGATCGTCATCCGTAGAGCTGGCCTGATAATCCTACAATTTCACTATTTATCCTACATTCTTGTTCAGAATTCCTCCTCTTGCTTCAGTGTGAGCCAGATTATTATCTAATAAACTATTAGTTTTGTGGCAGTAGCTAACATTTCATGTGGTTTATATATCCAAAGGAAATATGCATCCTTTTTAAGCTACGGTGGTTATAGTTTGCTTAGACACATGACTGGATCTGTCATTTTAAATTAGTACAGTGGTGCTTCCGGTTGCGGACGGGATCCGTTCTGGAGCTCCGGTCGGATCCCAAGGTTTTCACAACCGGAGGTGCCTGTTCTGCGCATGCGTGCAGCATGGTAGAGTGCTTCTGCGAATGCACGCGCACAAAACCCAGAAAAATACTTCCGGGTTTGCCACATGCCATCCCGAAGGATACGTAACCAGAAGGATACATCAACCATTCATACATTCCCCCCTCACGCCGACTTCTCTGAAAAGGAGATAAGTCATTTATTATTTCCAGTATCCAGGTCACACTGAAACTCACTCACTCTGCTATGTTCAGATAGCCACAAGATGCAACCGCATGAAGTGGGGTCCAGCCCTCGTTATCTTGCTGATTTACATTGGCTCCGTATTCTATCAGAAACTTTACCATGTCCAGGTTCTCATCTATACATGCCTTAGGGGAAAGAAGGGAAGGGGAGGGAAGGGGAGAGGAAAGGAAAGGAAAGAGAGAGGTCAAGGTGTTAAAATTAGAAATCTACTACCGTTTTAACAACTGTAAATGATACCAGGGGCATCTCCACCACACTGAGCCTGCCTATCTTTCAGCCGCCCTCTGACATCTCCATAAGATTTTGCCGTCACTTCCCCACCTCCACAGAGCTGAACCCACCGTAAAGTGATCTTTCGGTATTTGCTTTAGGAATGGCATGAAATTCCATGGAGCAGGGAAAGGTTTGGAACATGCTGTTCCAGGAAAGCTTCAATGAAAGAGAAGGTGTCAGCACACTCAATGGAATGAAATGTGGCGAGAATTAAGGCAGTGAATCCCAAGCACGAATTCAAATAAATTCTCAGTCAAACAAATCAGAACAATTGCAGACTGGACACTTGTCCTCCTTGTATATCAAGCCACAGAAGAAGAAAAAGAATGTTGTACTAATAGCTTACCATGCAACCCTTTCATAATTAAAAATAAAGCACCGCTTAATTTTTATCAGTTGTCTTTGCTCTACCATGGTGAACACAGAGAAATATTTTGTGGTGACCAGATCAACATTATTTTGAATCTCAGTGAGTATCATGTTAATTATAAAAGGCAAAGATTATAAAGGAAATTAAACAATGCACACTCTGGAGTGAAAAGTGTACTTTACAATAAGCCAAATTTACTTGGTGAAGCTAAGTTTACTCTGAACTCAATATAAGAACACAGTTGCCTAAAGAAGAAATTCAGCCTTCAGAACCTGCACTACAGCTCCAAGGCATTCATATTAGAAGTGAAGGGTGTGTGTGACTCACATTACAACCATTTCACCTCACTCTACCTCCTCATCCCAGGGCTAGAAACGCTTCATTACCAAGCGGATCAGAAAATAAAAGTCAACGGAAAGTAAATACTTGTGTTGTTTGGTTGGTGAAGTCACACATTTTTTTATTTCAGAAGTTATTGTGCTCAAATAATCAGAGACTATAAAATAAAAATGAATGATCACATATATGGCCCCAGAAATGATCCTGAGGAGTTATAAGTTGCCACTTCCTTGATCCTAGCACCCTGTGACAATTTTACTAATCCTTGGCTCCAGCAGAAACTCCACAACAACAAACATAATACATGGACCTATGCACTGTGAATATGCTCACCCTAAAAAAACCAGGTGTTTTTATACATAGAAAATCAGACTTTAACAATTCACAAATATCTGGTAATTATTCAGAAAATCTGTGTAAGCCGTAACATACTTTCATTGAATTTTTAAAAATGCTATAACTGCTTTTTCTTAACCATGAAAAAGCAATTTAAGTAAGCATTAAGCAATTAAGTAAGCGTTAGATCCAAATACCTTTCTCATCCCAACCTCTCCCCAAATGTCAGAGACCAGGCTGAGGAGTACAACTCTGATGAGGAATGGTGGGAGCCTACCCCTCCCCCTGCTCATGGCCAGGATCCTGAAACTCCACAGGAGCAGTGGAGTAGTGTTGATCTGGAACAATGGTTTGCTGAGGGCACAGTTTGGAGGACAATAGTTGGGAAGAACTGGGAGGTGAACAGCAAGAAGAAGAAAGGGAAGAGAGTGAGCTAGCAGACTCTTTCTCACTGGAAGATGTGCAGCCTCTCAGGAGCCCTCCTGAATAGAGCAGGGTGTGGTACAAATATCTGTAGTGTGGAGATATGGACATTGCCCAAATTCAGGTGACAGCACTTTATGTAACACCTGATCCAGCCACATTTCAATGTTTTCAACAACAATAAAAATTTGTTCACTCTGAGCAAGTCATTAAGTAGACTTAATTAATTCATTTCATAGATATGCTCTCAAATCTCTCTAAAACACATTTCAAAATAGTTTCATTATAGCAAAGTTTCAAATGGGGACGGGTAGCATGGCTCTGTCAGTGTTCATTACTAAAAGCCCAATGCTAAGACAGACATTTACATTGTCTAATCCAAAGATAACTGCAAATTTGGATCAAGATCATTACAATCTGGCTAACTGGCTACTGTGACATTTTTTAATCGCCCCGCTCAAACTTGTTTTGTAGTGCTATGCACTTTAATTGTTTGGGGCCTGTGGAAGGCCTGATACTTCCAAGTTTTATTGAGTCTCATGTTCACACATTAGCATAATTTGTAGCAATTAGATACCACGTTAATTTTTGGCACAAAAAAGTTATTTAAAGACATGCGTACAGTTTCATATTTATCATTTCAAGGGGAAGGGCAGTGAATAAGCAATGTGTATTTCCTTCCTTCAGGTATCTCTTGATCAAATACTGAAAACATGCAGTTTTCAATGGTTTGGATCCAAATAGAGAATGCACCTGGAGGTTCACTTGGGTTCTGAAGAAAAGGAGAAGGTAAGTCTATATCATATAAAGATAACAGCAGTTAGCAGGACTTAGAATTCAGGACCAAGCAGCCCACCACTACTTCCTTTAGCTAGCTACAAAACCACTATGAGGTTATGGATTGATAGAAAGAAAGAAAGAAAGAAAGAAAGAAAGAAAGAAAGAAAGAAAGAAAGAGGGTTGGACCCAAACATACCCTATCAAGAAAGGAAAGTGGAAGCTTGTTACACAAGAAAAGTGAACTGTAATCCAAAAATGCCTCATGCATTTACAAGCCTTTCATTTAGGTTGCCAGATCATGCATTTACAAAGCAAACACTAACAGCCAAGGCATAATAAGTTACTAGACTGCAAAAGAACCACTATGGTTGGGACACATGGAATTCCCTCATTGCAGACCTTTCCAATGAATACCTGCATTCACTCTAGCTGCTAGGGCTTGCTTTGCAACAGGAACATATCTAAAAACTTTTGCCCCCTTCATCTTCCCACCACAACTGCTTCAGCAATGGGATTATATGTGTACAATGATGGGTGAGTAACAAATATATTGAATTTAAAAAATTCCCATGTCTCAATGCATCACATATGTGCTGCAAACTGGATCATACACCATGTCACAATTCTGCAGAGATTTTGTTGCTAGTAATACACACAAGTCTGTAGAACACTGCTAATTAGTGAAGTAATTCTACCCAATTCTTTTTATCCAATCCAGTGTCTTCCGTCCACACTACAAAACATCTGTGGCTAACTATAGCCGCTCAGATTGGTCATCAGCCAAAGGAACTGCAAATGTCCCCCCTCCCCACAAATTACTGGATTAAGTGGGTTCTAAGAAAGCTTATGAGATCCAAGAAAATAAAAGCCTAGATTCCTTTGGATCGCTTACTGCCTTGGTCATAAGTAGTCAATATCCCACTTGATTACTAAGGAATGGAAACTGGAGTGAAGACAAACAAAATTAAGTCCCCACCTGTTCCTGTAATGAATATACAATACAATAACTTGATTTGTGGATATAGTAGATTCAAAACATTAAACAAAACTGTAGTCCTATGCTTTAGAGGTATTTATTGTTAATGGTCATGTTTGAGCACTTCAGGGATTGATGTACACTATACACGAAGAGAGGACACTAAACTTTCCTGGAATCTTGGGCATAAAAGTGTTATTAATTTTAGAAAACATTGGCTACTGTTTTTCCACATTTAAAATAGTGAGATGCAAAGGTCTTCAGAAGAAATGGAAAAATCAAATACTCATACCACTTAGCTACAACACAGATGTTTGGAAACTACTTTGGTTAATTCTTTATGGATCACTAAATTAGCACTTCATAACCTCTGTGGGTAAGATGCTTAAAATCCCTCTGAATTAGAATTTGCTACATTTGCCCTTCATCACCATGCTTCAGTGAAGATGTGTGAACAAAAAGAGAACTGGCCACATAGTTGGCAATTATTTGAAGTCTCCAACGCATCAGCTTGCACAGTTGGAGAGAAAAGGCATTTCAGTTTAAATATTAATATGTAGAGAACAACAACAATGGGCTGTCTCTTTAGCATCAGGTCGAAATTATGGAGACAACTCTATTCCTTCTACCTTTTGCATCCTAACCACAGCAACCACAAATGGCTACCACACTATTGCTGACAAACAACTACACTAAAATTGTTTAATAAATGTTTCATTTGATTATCAAACCTTGTACATTTTAATTATAAGAATTGGATCCAGATAAGCAGCTGCTCACTGAAGATTCCTTGGCCCAGTTTTGGAGTTCTACTTCATCTTCAGCACACACCCACACAACAGACAACCCCATTCAGCAGGATCATCCAAACCTCAGGGAGGGTTTTTTAGGGGCAGGAAAGTCACTTCCATCTGCCCCTGTGGATCCTGCTGCCTGAGGTGGTGGACTCACCTTGCCTCATGGCTGGGCCAGCCCTGGTGTCCAACCTAAAGACATCCAACCTAAAGACTATATAACTTAATCTATCTAGACAGCATCTTAAAAACTAGAGACATCACCTTGCCAACAAAGGTCTGTATAGTAAAAGCTATGGTTTTCCCAGTAGTGATGTATGGAAGTGAGAGCTGGACCATAAAGAAGGCAGATCGCCAAAGAATTGATGCTTTTGAATTATGGTGCTGGAGGAGACTCTTGAGAGTCCCATGGACTGCAAGAAGAACAAACCAATCCATTCGTAAGGAAATCAGCTCTGAGTGCTCACTGGAAGGACAGGTCGTGAAGCTGAGGCTCCAATACTTTGGCCACCTCATGAGAAGAGAAGACTCCCTGGAAAAGACCCTGATGTTGGGAAAGATGGAGGGCACAAGGAGAAGGGGACGACAGAGGACGAGATGGTTGGATAGTGTCTTCGAAGCTACAAACATGAGTCTGACCAAACTGCGGGAGGCAGTGGAAGACAGAAGTGCCTGGCGTGCTCTGGTCCATGGGGTCACGAAGAGTCGGACACGACTAAACGACTAAACAACAACAACAACAACAACATGCAATAAATACAATCCAAGTGGTTTGGGAAGCAGTGTCATTGGGTTCTATTTCTTCTTTACATTCATATCCCACACTCTCTCATGATAAAATGGGAGGAGTTACCCCATTTGATCCATACATCTCAATTCCTTGAATTAGGATAGAGTTTGACACTGACCCAGGGTCACCCCGTGAACCTCATGGCATAGATGCAGATTCAGACCCCATGGTCCAAGTGTAATGCTTTGACTCTCTAAATGTCTATACCTGCAAAAATCTAATTTCTGATTTAAGTTGGGAACATCCATACAACTGGACCCACTCGTCTGGATTTAATTCTCTCTCTCTCTCTCTCTCTCTCTCTCACACACACACACACACCATAATAAAGCCACTGAAAGTGTGATAGAATGGGGCTTGTGATTATTTCTGTTTCACTCAAAGAAGCAACATCTTTATTTTAATTTGAATGGTGAATGGGCAAGCATCTTTCACATAAAGCAAGCCTCCCGACAGCTGAACAGTGTCAGGGTTAACAGTGTCTGGGAGCAGACACATGAGTTCAAAGAACGAAGGAATAAAACTCCCAAAATAGCCTTGCAACTGTCACCACTAGCAATTGTCAGCATTGGAAGGTATGCCCTTGCCTTCATGCCCCACAGAGCTCACCACTCAGAACATTCATCAGAAGTTGCACTGCCAGAAAGTAGTCAGGTAAATCTCCGAACAACAACAGAAAGGAATACAGTTGTCAAATATTTTTTCAGTCTAGGCAGCTCTCAATGTTTTTTCAGGAGATAGTCATAACTTGCCTCAAACATTTCCCAGGCACCCCTGCTGAACGTCAGTACACAGTCAATGGTTATATCACTATTGACACAATAGTCTTAGCCTTCTCACACCCATTCTTTCAAAATGCTTCCCACTAGTCATCCTTCATATTACCTCCCTCTGCCAATGACAGATCATTTATTACACCACTCAAATTGAAGTTCACTCTCCCCTTAAAATGGTAATCACATACCTCATTGACATACAGATGGCTTATGGATATATCGCAAACCTTGTAACACTGGATTAAAATGCTATTGTTAAAATAAAATCAGTCAAGAATTTAATGGCACTGTGCCCAACAAAACATTTACCTTGCGCTTACAATTATTTTCAGCTGTATGAGTACAGGGAGGACTATTGTGGGAAATTCTTTCTATATGTTTGCATTTGCATGTTCAAACTTCACCCAAATCATACAGAACATATAAAATGAAACCTAGGATTTTCTCAGAAACTTGAAATCTGGTCCAAGGCTTGGACCCTCTCCAAACTAACTTTAGTAAGATAAAAATATGTGGTACAATTTTGTTTTCTGAAATATAGCTATTTTAATGCCAGCTATTTTGGAGCTTGTTTCATTAAACTTATGAGCAAAAGCAATGGAGACACCAATAGGGTGTAGCATGCCTCAATGAGCTCAGCACCCGAGATGGGGGGGTGGTCAGGTTGTAGCCTCCTCCAAACTGTGTCCCAGACTGCAATATAGTGATACCTCGGGTTAAGATCTTAATTCGTTCTGGAGGTCTGTTCTTAACCTGAAACTGTTCTTAACCTGAAGCACCACTTTGGCTAATGGGGCCTCCTGCTGCCGCTGCGCCGCTACTGCACGATTTCTGTTCTCATTCTGAAGCAAGGTTCTTAACCCAAGGTAATATTTCTGGGTTAGCGGAGTCTGTAACCTAAAGCGTATGTAACCTGAAGCATATGTAACCCAAGGTACCACTGTACAGTAAGCCCTCAACTTACACAGGGGTTATGTTTCAGAGATCGCACCCGAAAACAAAATCCTGTGTAGTCAAAAGACATTGGGTGCAATGGCGGGCAGGTTTGCCACCATCTTTTTTCCTGGACACCCACCCCCATTTTTAAAAAAGTAACTTTTTTTTGCCAAGTGATGAGATGTGCTCATTAGCCCTTAGGTGATGTAACACATTTCTGTTGCACTCTGAGCACTCCATGTGCTCTAGAGAGTGCCCTATCATTGGAAGCCCAGCCACCTAATCTCAGTGACTACATATTTTCAGTCCATTCATTGGCTTTATGCTTCTGGTATATATTGATGCATGTAAAACTGAATGACATCTTCCTGGTCTTTAAGGTGCTACTGGAAGGATTTTTTTTTTTTTGACTATGGCAGACCAACACGGCTACCTATCTGTAATCTTCCTGTAACTTACTCAAAAATCCTATGACAGAAATGTCTATGAACTTCATGTATAACCGAAAGCAAACAAACATATTCAGAAGCCCATGAGGGTGCACAGTTCCATAAGTAAGAAAAACGGTATCATTTCCAAACACAAAGTACCTGACAAGATAAATGAGGCAAAACTTATATTAGTCTGAGAGATGGCAGAAATATTTTAGAGAGTCCATTTAGCAGGTGCCAATTTAACAGCACTTCCACATGCCAACACAAAGGGTTGTATCCAAACCTCTCCACCGCGTGCCCCCAAAATGTGCTCTACAGTGTCCACTAACTCCCCAAAGCTAATTTTACAAGCACACAGGAGGCTGAAGGATAAAGGAAGAGGAAGTTCAGTTGCATGCATGGAAGCCTTGTTTTAACTGACTGTATGTAAGCCACTCTGGGAAGGCTTTTGGCAGAAGAGCAGGGTACACATGCTCTAAATAAGTCTCTTGCACCAGTGGAGCTACAGTGTTTGATAAGGCCCTCAAGGAACATTTTATATTGATTGCGAGGATGGAAAAATATAATCTTGACCATCTAATATCTTATAAGCAGCTTAAATGACTGCTTTATTTCTGCAGTGAGCTCCTCATTAAATATTTTCCCAAACGTGTACTGTGAAATCATTTCTATTTGCCACTTCTGTATCCTTTAATCTTCTAGCTCTGCCGCTGAGCCATGCCAATGCCACAACATAACATTCTTCCCAACTGACAGTGAGCCTTAGAGTTATTAGCAGCATGCTGCGATAGTTGCAATAGAATGAGAAGAACACTGCAGAACCCGAAACATTTTATTTCTAGGCTCAACAACAGGTGTTCAGTTGAAGATTTGGTGGTGGCGGCGGCAGCAAAAACAAGCTGCAAGGGAAACTTGGGGAATGGAGTACATGTGCATGGTGATCACGTGTGGCTGGGAAGCAAACCTGTAAAGCTAACAGAAAGTGAGGGAATAGCCCATGAATAAATATATTTAAATTGTACTGATTTTTACTGCCACTAGCTTTATTTACTATGTTAGGAACAATCCTAACTTCTGACTAGGGTGCAGAGCCACCGACACCTCTGCAACCCACGGAGAAAGTGGGGGAAGAAGAAAGGCCTGTATTTGACTTCTCTGCTGGAATGTTACTTAGGATCCAGTGGATTCTACTTTCACTCATCCATTTCATTTCAGCGGTGCTTTTTAAAAGTCATTTTGAGTTGCCTATGGCAAAAATAGATAACAGGAATAAGAATACTGCCGGAGGAAATACCACTACCAGTAGTCTTCCAGCAGCCTAACCCACTCCAGAAGCATATACCAGGCATTGTTCTGTTTGCCTGTTAAGCTTTCTATTGTTGCCTTAATATTTTTATTGGCTTTATTGTATAAGGTGCCCTGAGAGTATTCATATATCAGGACAGCATATAAAATAAAAATATATGTAATAAGTCCAGAGATAGCAGCTAAGAGCTAGACATTTTTTGTCAACCCTATAAGCAAATATATGCAGTTATTTTTCTTCTATTTGAAGGAGCAGGTAGACAGTAGGCCAGTAGTGGGCCACTGAGCAATTTCTAATGGGCTACTTAATGTCTTCCATATTACATTAAGTGCTGCTTGACCTGAATGTTCTTAAACTGAATTTCTACTCTTGTATAACTCCTTAAAAGAGCAATGAAACAATTTTAAAGCTGTGTCATTAGTGAACTTTAGAACTGACATTCAAGTAAGTGTGACAGTGCAGTCCACATAGGTTATTTTGTCACTCTCTGCTGACTCACTCCAACTCACTGCACCTATCACCTCTCATGTGTGGAAGCTACCCTTCGCAACCAACAATAGGCTAATGCTTATATTTTAACAAGAATCAAATTATGCACAATGCCAAAAGAAATATAAGTTAGCACAAAGGCAGTGAACTGGTTTTCATATTCACACAACCATAGTTCATACTATGTTCACAAACTGGTAGGAGCCCAAGCAAGGCTTGATGTAGCCTTGACCTCTCACCTCTCCCATGCACCTGGGAGAATGATCTGTGCAGTGTTTAGCTTTGCTTTCAGACAATCTTGACTTGTTATTACAACCCAGTCATTGTGGTTTAAAATAAACTCTAACTAAACAAGCCAGCTCTGTCTCACATAACTTAAACACGGCTTGTTTTGAAACTGATCAGTGTTTTAAATCACAACCTCTGGTTCATACATAACAAGACAGGATTCTCAGAAAGCAGAAGTAAATGTTGCAAAAGTACTGTTCCACACTTGCAGGAGAGAGAATGGTAAAGCATGTGAGCCCAAAGTTTCACTTAAGCTGACCTGTGTCAAGTTCAATCCTGGATGGGCAGCAACACTCCCACTGTGACAAATGGGAGAGGACCAACCACCTGTCCATCACCTGACATCATTATGATAGCAGATAATTGGTAGGTGGGCGATTCCACCCACTTGTCAATGTTGGCCCGTAGGCGTGGGAGAAAAAGTTCCAGCCTACCAGGCCACGAAGGTCCCCCACCCCGGCTTATATGACTAAGAACATGACATCTGAATTGAATCAATGTAATAAATAAGGAATGACAGGAAGCTCATTGTGTATAATCCCTCCTGCTCTCCCTATTTACAGAACAAGATTGACAAGACAACCTAACTGGGCAAGCTATGGACAGTTACCTAACGATGGTACCATGCTCCAAATTCCAAGATGATGGCTCACGTTTCATATAGATGCTAAATAGCACAGTAGATAGCCCCTGAGCAACACAGCAAGTCACTGATGCTACTTTCTGTGCCTAGAGGCAGCAGAGAAACTGCTGTAGTACAGTGTTTCCAGTCCTCAAAGTTCTTCTACAAGGACACTGTGGTCAATGGTGTTGAAATCTGCTAGGCGATCCAAGGAGAACCAACATGGCTACATTCACCCTCTCGCCCAATTAATTAATCAGGATGACCAAGGCTGTTTCTAGGCCTGAAGCCAAAATGAAGTGTTTAAATGTGTCTAGACAATCTGCTTCCTCCAGGCATACCTGCAAAAAGACTGTCCACCACCATCTCAATCACATTACCCAGAAAGAGAATATTAAAGACTAGGTGGTATTTTTCTTGGTCTAGGAAGGTGACACTACCACTACCTGACCTTCAGAAGAGGTGACACTACCACTACTTTCAAGGTGGTTGGCATAACTTCCTCATGTAGTTAACCACCCCCTGCACTCATTCAATCAATCAATCCCCTCTTACTCGATTTCACTGACCATGATGGGCAGGGATCAAGAGGGCATGTTGACCTCACACAAGTGTCCTTAGCTTTTTTCCTTAATGTAGAACAGGAATCCAAAGTGAGTAGAAAGCAAAGACTATGCTGTATAATGGCTTTGCCAGCATCAGCAACATCTTTGGCAGACACCCAGACTGCACTCCTGAACCAAATACCTGAAGGTGTTCTGTATTCTGCAGCATTGGAAAGTACAGTGCCAACACACAATCCTAAGTATGCTTTTTCTTTTTAGTAATTCAGTAAAATGTCATAGTAATGAAGTCATTTGTTAAGTTATTAAATTGTGTCAAATATTTGCAGGAGTGTGAAACATTGAGAAGTGTTTCATATTCTGAAATAGAAAATACTTCATGAGAGCAGTTATTTTTCTCTTACACACCTAATTTCCATTTTTTTTTTCTTTTGTAGACCTCAAAAGGGAGAGGAAGCAAACCTCATCCCCAGGGCTTTCACATTTCTGTCTTCTGCTCAATAACACAATTAAGAGCAGACAGCAGCCATTCAAATTGATTTTTTTTTTCCTCCCAGCACAAAAGGCTTGGAGGGAAAACCCCAAGACACACATCAATGCCACATCACACAAAAAAAGAAACAAAGTGTTATGCTGACATTACAGTAGCCTTCTCTAATCTGGTGCCCTTCAAGTGTTGTTGTATTGCCACTCCCATCATCCCAGCCAACTGGCCATGCTGGCTACAATGAATGGGAATTGGGAGCCAAACATATGGGGGGTTACAGATGCCCTATCCCTGGCATACAGTGGCACAAGCAAGATTCTGAACAGACTCTTTCTTCTAAGAAACTAGAGCATCTGCTGCTTCAAAGAGCTTGTACTCCAATCCTAAACACATTCAGGTTGAAGATTCAATATGGCAGCACATGCTACTCAATTGCACAGCTTCACTGCTCCTTTTGCTTAGCTAGTAATACAAACACTGGAGTGGCTGGCTTGGCTTTTTGTGCAAATCACTGTTCATGGTTTCTCTCCAAACAAAACACATAAAGTAACATAATGCTAAGCCAGCTGCTTTAGGGTTTTGTTTCTTGACTAGGCAAAAGGAAGAGTGAGGTGAGTGTAGAAACACACGGTGCTTATGCATGCTACTTGTTTGTGGTAAGACATGGTTTGTTTCTAAACATGGCTCACTGTTGCATGCAAACAGGGCTGGTAAGATACTCGTGAGACCTTTGTAGATCAAATTAAAGTCAAGACACTGCAAAGAAACAACAGTAGCTTAGAAGCCTAAAGTGAACAAGTTAAAAATAGAAGCCTGTTTTTCATATAGTCCGGAAATGGATGGTGAGCAGTTGCTGTGTCAGATCAATTCAGTACTTCAGAATATCCAAGAGCCAAGTTCAGTGAGGACCTGAAAGGCCACTGACACACAGAAGATTAACAGCAGGTGATCATTCTTCAGTCAAAGATTTCACTAATTTTGATGACAAATCCTGGTAAAACGTGGAGGTTAACTGTAATTGGACCACTGCATATTTTTATTTACTGTCCTTAGGAAGCAAATTTGCAAACGTTGATTGTTTTTTAATTTAAGTTTTCTGAATCTTAAATCCTTTACAAGTGGAAAAAGTTGCCATGTCCAAGATGTCACATTGTACCACTAAACAGAACTATGACATCCATGTAAGTAACAAACATTTTCATTTAAACAATAGCTGAGCCCATATCAACCTTCTAAAAAATATCTACAAAATATCTTTAGAATACTAAGGAAGAAAAGGGGATTATTTCTATCAGTAGTTGGTGTGGCACCAAGCACTAGCCACAGATTCCCATATCTTTTGATAGTGGGTACCAGAGCAATTGAGGAACTACTGCTGGGGAACTACTGCTGTAAAAAGATAGCTGCTATTGGTTGATATGAGGCAGCCATGGTACCGGTCTCCTGTTATTTTCTCCCTTCAAAAGTGGTGGAAAGACACTGCATGCCAGCCAATGAAGCCTGCTTTCTGGTATGTTTACTGACAGAAAGGAACACCCTCCTTTCTTCAGAATTCCAAAAATACAGCTCCTATCTACTTCCTTGTGTCAACAACATGAAGGGGTGGCTAGCACATTGAGGCAGTGCCACAGAGCCAGTGTCCCAACCCTGGTACAGCTGCCACTTACAAATAAGGTATAGGGGCAAGGCAGGGTGACCTAAGTACAGGTAAAAGAATTCACAAGAGCAGAAAATATAGGGCAAACTGTGGTGCAAAAGAGCCCAATTTCTATCTTACAAAGCTAGAAGTTGTCGTCCTACAGCTATTAACAGCACAATCCTAGGCATGTTGATTCAGAAGTTAATCCCATTAAGGTCATAATGGGATTTATTATCCAGTAATTGGGTCTAGTATTGCAGCCAAAGTGAATGTTTGAAATTAAATATTACAACTGGGCAGTACACCTCAATTTGAGATCAAGGAATGACCTCTAAAACACCAAGATCCAATCCAATGCAGGCAAACTACAAAATGTTTAAAAATTCCTAACTCAACTAGTCAACATAAATCAACCAGGAGATAATAATGGAAGATTGATAAATCTAATAACTGAGATTCATAAATAGACACAAGCTTGTCTTCAACAGCAGCTGATTCCAGTTATATAACAGAAAATGAAGTTGCAAGAAAAACTGAGAATTACTTACTAAACTGAAAAGGACACCCCCTATCTAGTATTCCATAGAGTACAAAATAATGATCTCTTTAAATCCACACCATAAAAACAATGTACACAGGATTTGAAAGGTGGAGAAGGGCAAGGGCAGGGGTCAGCAACCTTTTTCAGCCATGGGCCAGTCCACCATCCCTCAGACTATGTGGTGGGCCGGACTATTTTTTTTTGGGGGGGGGATGAATGAATTCCTGTTCCCCACAAATAACCCAGAGATGCATTTTAAATAAAAGCAAACATTCTACTCATGTAAAAACACCAGGCAGGCCCCACAAATAACCCAAAGTTGCATTTTAAATAAAAGGACACATTCTACTCATGTAAAAACACACTGATTCTTGGACCGTCCGTGGGCCGGATTGAGAAGGTGATTGGGCCGCATCCGGCCCACAGACCTTAGATTGCCTACCGCTGGGCAAGGGTCTTGTCTGGTACTGAAATGACATCAAGGCAGATTCCAACAAGCCTCCATGAAAAGAGCTTTCCAAACTCAGGTCACTGCCACTGAGTAGGTCAACCTCCATGGGGCCATCTACCACACATAAAATGGAGGGGACATCCAAAAAAAACAGACTCTGCTGAAAATGTTAGTATATGGGCAAGAAAACGTCCTTCAAGTATCCCAGCCACAAAGCCCTAAAGGGCTTTAGTGGTCAAAACCAGAACTTTGAATTGCACCTGTAAAATAACTAGAATCTATTAGATTCTGATAGCTTTTTAAAAAAGATATTCTCTGCTTGTTTTTATAAAGTGCTTCCATGTGACTATAGAAAACACTTGGAACGCTCATCACACACCATTTCTGACAGAGGCGGGAAGTAGAGGGAGGGCAGGCAGAAGAAAATACACTAGATATGGCAGCAAAGAATTCACACCAAACAGAAGAGGACATGGTGAGCTCTAATCCCAGCTTCAATGTCACAGAATGTGAGGTGTGGGCTTGCCAAGTATTAAAGCCAGTAATGGAGAGCAGCTAGCAGCAGAGCCCATGGCATGAAGTCCTTGTGCTCAGCCTGTTGCTGAGACTAGCAGAGTCACAGCGAGGAGAACAATGATCATCACAATATTTGGGGGTGGGAATATTTTCCAGATGATGTTCCCATATGACTCTGACCTTCTGAGAGATCTCAACCATAAAGCAATTCAGCGCAACTGCTAAGTCCACAGAACAGAGTATGTTCCACGCCAATAGCTGAGCAGAAGGCAATACATAGCCCAGGGATCGCTTCCCTGAAATAGAATGGAATGATTTCCAGTTTACTCAAGATTGCATGGGATTTACGCCTACCTCTGTGGGATCACACAAAAATCCAAGCCAAGAAGAGGGATGTTACCATTATATCAGTCACTTCCCCCAACTGGGTACAACACTTTCTTTTCAGCCCACATGTAAGGCTGAAAGTCATTTCTAGAGCTTTCTAATATTAAGGAAGTGTTTGCTTGGCAAAACATAACAGTTGGCTATGTGCAACAAAACACAGATCTTGTTCACATGTCATATCCTTTCAAACCTGATGCGACCAGCAGCTAAATCATACACTTCCCCAAGAGCAGGCATAGCTCCATTTTTCTCAATTATGTTTTAAATAAATTTGGAGATCACAATACTTTTAATCTAAGAATTATCAAGGTACTACCAAATTTGGTGTACCAAGAGAACATCACATGTAAGGCCTTAAAAGGATTTGACTATTTGGCAAGCTGTACTACTCTTCAGATTAAGATTTCTTACCTATATTAAGGATTCATTGAATTCTGCAGTTACTGGCAAACAGAACATTTAGTGCCACACTAGAAATCAGCAGCTCTTCATTTTTAAAACTTTTATGTAAGTATGTAAATATATACTTCTTGGGCAATGAAACTCAAAGGTGAATAATTAGTCATATTTCCACCAATCAGGGAAACCCTGACAACTGGGAAACACTGGCCTGCGAGCGCTCCAGTTGGAGAACATCCTTTACCAAAGGTGACATGGACTTTGAAGGCACTCGAACTCAGAACACAAGGGAGAAACGTGCTAAGAGGAAGGCATGCTTGGCAAATCCACACCGTGATCAACTCGCGTCCGGAAACCAATGTCCCCACTGTGGAAGGACGTGTGGATCCAGAATTGGCCTCCACAGTCACTTACGGACTCATTGTTAAAACCGTGTTTATGGAACACAATCTTACTCAGCTACGAGTGATCGCCAAAGAAGAAGAAAAAGAATCAGGGATGCATTCCCTGCATGATTCCTTGACTATTCCCGTGCCCGAAATTATGCCAAAATAAGTACAAATGTGCTTATTATGCATAATTTATGCCTTTTCACATTACTGAAACTTTGTTTATGCTCTTCTGTACTTATCAGGATGGATTAAAAAGATCACACCAGTCTTCTTTGGGCACTGAATGAAACTTTTACCTATCATTTCAGGGTAAATAGCAGAAGAATATCAAGGCAACATGTTCTAGTCACTCACAGTATGAAACACTTAAATATGATTACATATAAATTCAGTTTGCATGGCAAGTGAATCATGCATGTGTTATTTAGATATTTCTAAATGTCTTAAATGTTTTATCTACTGCACTATGAAGATGCTTTTGTCATTTTAAGAGTATCCTCCCAGGATACTTTTGGTACTTGCAGTACATTAGGGATTCTATTAATAGAATTCTATGTTGCTTATCTCAGACCCTGGCACCTTGTGGTCTCTGTAAAGGTTGCCAAGAGAAAAGGTTTTGAAAGTCAAAAGTATCACAGCAACTCTTATATGGAAAGCAGTAGCCAAATCATAATCTTGAGGTTACTGTCAATGCTTCATAAATTAACAAAGAACAATAATAATTTCAGTAGCTTTCAATGCTTTAGAAACACATTAAGCTGAAACCATGGCCAGGCCAAATATAACTTTTCCAGGAGCTTCTTAGTTTGTAATGGTATCTTCCAATCTAGTGCCCTGGTTTAGAACTCTAGAGAGTCGTGTAAGTGAAAGGGCAGAATGTAAGGAAGGGAAGTCCCTCTTATAAATAGCTGTGACAGATGTTTTACTGAAGCATATTCTATCAAGTTATGAACTCTCCTGTAGGTCAAGACCGAAAAAGGTAGCTTAGTATTAAACAAATTCCTCAGGCAATTCACAATTTAAACTGTAAACATGAAACTTTAGTCCACACTTACCAAACTAGTTTGACCTTCCCTGATCTTTTCTTTGGGGGGGGGGGCTTCCAGCCAAGTCTGTTTTGCCCATATATTCAGTCCTCTCTCTTTTTGGATGAAAGAGGAGACAAGGTAGGTTAAGACTAACTGAATTTATTTGTATGGTCTTATCTTCCCCAGAGGATTTCTGGTAAGAGAATGTAAGTGTGTTCACAGTAAATGGCAGAACATTGCATTTGTGCTGCAACTGGAGAAAGAAAACACAATTTGGGTGGATATTGCTATCCAGATAGCAAAACCCCTGCCAGAACGAATAAATGAGAAGAGCATGGTGCTGACAGAAAGCAGTAAGTTACAAGAGATACGGCTGAGAGAAGTGTGATTCAACTGGCACAGCCACAGAAAGGTTAGCTATGTTCACTGGCACAAGGACTTTAAAGGCTGCCCTCAAGGAGAACAGAGGAGAAAGTAGCTGATTTCAAGTTCCACTGATGCCCAGCATCTGCTGCAATGCCATCACCATGTGCCTCGCCATCCACAAACAAAACAAGGCACTACTTGTTCTCCATCCTACAGTGCCCAGCGAAGGCTGCGGATGTGTCCGTAAAGTGAAGCCAGCTCTCACCTAAGACTACTTCCAGTAAAGATAGTGCAGTCCTTCCAGAAAATTGGAGGGGGAAAAGGGAGAGAGGCAGATCCTGCAGGGTATGAGTCATGCCATGGATCCTTGGCACAACCCTGTGTGCACCGCTGACTATTCCCACAAGGAATAATAGCGTTACTCCACCTGCGAAAGGGTCAATCCTAGGTGAAGAGGCAGGAAAATAAAAACGAGTGGTGGTGGTGGAGGAAGAGGAAAAGGGGGAAAGAATGATGGAGAAAACTTTGATCCCAGTTCTCTAGAAGGCAGCGGGCAGGCTCTGCTGACCTGCCCTTCAAGCCTTCTTCTCTCCCCCATTCATCCTATCTATAGGTCATTACCCTAAAAGCAATGGGAAATGAGGCAATGCTGTCACCCGTAAGGTGCGGGGGGACAGGAGGTGGGTGGAAGGGGCGGCCTGTGCGCCCACCCCTCCCTCTCGCCCCCCCCCGCCCCCCAATTCCTGCCGAGGGGCTGACAGGTCGAGGGAGGGAGGGAGGGAGGTTCGCCTCCCCGGGATACCTGGTGCAGCGCCGTCAGCCCGTCCACGTTGGCCGTGTTGAGGCGGGCTCCGCGGGCCAGCAAGCGCTTCACCTCCTCGGTGTCGCCGCTGGAGCAGGCAGCCAGGAAGACGGCGCCGTCCTCGAAGCGGACGCGGGGCCCGCCGCGGCGCCGGCTCCGGACGGGAGCCGCCGGCTCCAGCTCGGTCAAGGAGCCCTTCCAGCGCTTCAGCTGCTCCGCCCGCCGCAGACGCGCCGACTCGGCCCGCTTCACCCCCAAGTGCCCCGGCTCAGACATGGCGGAAGCGCCGCTTGCTGCTGGGCCGCCGACACCGCCTCGCCGCTCTCGCTGCACCAGGGACCCTCGCCGAACGCCTCAGCCCGGGGAAGAGCGAACGGGCTCTGCCGCCATCTTTACAACTTCCCCCTGCCCGTCCCTCCCCCCTCGCCCGCAGCGCCGGAGTTGAGTGAGGCGCGGGCGCAGACGGGGCCTCCGAGCATCATGGGAAAGGTAGTTCTGAGAAGGGGCTGCCCCGGTGGGGATCCTTGGGGGGACTACACCTCCCAGGATCCTCTGCGTCGCCAGGTCTGCCAGGTTACTTTTTTTTTGTCCAGGAGAGTAGGAAAAGAGGGAGATAGAAAGTGAGAGAAGGAATGAAAGGTGGGTGGGTGGTTATTGTGGCATTATCCCCGAGATATTGAGTGCCTTGAACAAAGGGGAAATGCTGAATTGTTATTATTCTTACTACCTGTAGCAGCAATGGTGCTGCCACATGAGCATATTTAAGCAACATTTTCCTCTGCTCGTTGCATTTATACACCAGGATAAGGAATGGCTACCTAAGGAGGTGAGGAATGGAATTAGACTGGGGGCTGGAATATTTGCATTAAAAGCTCGCTTCTTCCCTGGCATAGCGCTGAGTATGTCGCTTTTTCTTAGCTTAAGCAAAACGAAGAAAGAGTAAATTGCTTTTGTAAACACAGAATGCAAAGCAGATAAAACTAATTATCTTGTATAAATCATAAACAGGAATAATAGAAATGATTCAGTGGAGTAAAGAGATCTTTCTTCTGCGGGGTTAAGTGTCGGATAATGCATGGGCGTAGCCAGGATTTTTGTTAGGGCGGCCAGGACTTTTTTTGGGGTGGGGGGCGGAGAACCGACGTAATTGGTCAGTTAGTTAAGTATTTATATTGCTTTACTTGCTCTAGAGGGGGAAACTGTCCCCCGCCCGCCCCCCTTGGCTAAGCCCATGAGATAATGCATGTTTCTGCAACATGGTCTTGGAGGGTATTGGGATTTCTAAAGCAGCTTAAGGTGTTGCTTTGATACTTATTTTGCCTCATTAGCTCCATCTTGTGGGTGGTTTAGCTCTTAGCATTCCTGGCATTTGTTTGAGAATTTAATAATTGGCCAAATGAGTATCACACATTATAGCTATCATTGGGCATTATTTTAATTACCTGTCACCATTCGTTTGGTGGGGGAGCCCTAGAATCACTATAAATAGCTCATTCACAACATGGCAGCCATTTTAAAAGGCGGATAATATGTGCTTATAGCAGAGCAGCCTCTGATACTAACTGTACAAGGAATGTGATCCCAACACACACTCACATCCTAATTTTGATGACAGGAAGGAGGGACATTTCAAATGGATGGTGGGGGATCCACTATGGTGGAAGTTCCAGCTGTGCCCTATCACCTGGGATAGCAAGCATAAAGCTCTCTAATGGGGCATTTGGGGTGGAACAGGGATCCAAAGTCCTGCATATTCCCAAGGAGCCCACTCTTTGAAGCCCTCAGCTACACCAGCCAGGAGCTGACAGAGTGGAACTGGGGGCTTGAATAGGAGGGTGTTGTATTATCACCTAGAATGAGATTCCACGTCTGCAGATGGGAGCAGACCCACTCCCTATGGAGGAACATGCACATGCACTCTCGACTTTCCCATAAAGCAAGGAAGTCTTGTAACTGATGATGTCATGCCTTGGTCTGCTGTCTAACCTGCACCATTTCTTGCCTTCATAAAGATCATTTTCTTAGTTATGCATAAGAGCCCCCATTTGTTTGTGTTGGGCATGGGGCAGGACAATTGCTCTGTCTACTAATCACAGTATGATATCATGGAGTTTTTACACACATCTTCTGTGAATGAAGGGAAAGTAGCCAGTCTGGGATTAAGAATTCCTACAGGTCCTGAGGACAGAAGAGCATAAGAGCCCCCATTTATGCATAAGAGCCCCCATTTGTTTGTGTTGGGCATGGGGCAGGACAATTGCTCTGTCTACTAATCACAGTATGATATCATGGAGTTTTTACACACATGTTCTGTGAATGAAGGGAAGGTAGCCAGTCTGGGATTAAGAATTCCCACAGGTCCTGAGGACAGAAGGAACTATAGGTCTGAGCTGAAGGCTGTGATATTCTAAAGGAAGAAGGTGATATTCTAATGGAAGAGGAACAAAATAGCATTGGAGTGTGATATTCCAAGCCCCAACTGCAATGAGCCACCTGCAAGCTTCCAACTGAGATCACAGAAAGGATAGCTAGAGGCCACACAATTCTGCTATGGGGAAAGGCTGCAAACTCCTTAGCTAAAGCGTAAAAAATCAAGCACTTATCAGGCCCCTGGCAGGATAAGAAGGCTCACTTCCCTGTTGTCCATTGCTGGAGCAAACTTTGGTGCTGTCCCTGGTGCTGCTAATCCTACTCCCGTTTTCCCATCTGCTATAGCCTCCAGTCTGCACCCAACTGCACATTGTTCAAAGTGGGTCCTTGAGGATCTTTTTCTGACACTATATTGGTCAACCGCCTAACACAACACGAAAAACAGGACTGCTTTCAAACTATTTCAGAAGAGCTCCAAATATATTTTGTTATTTCAATCTTTGATCAACCAGCTTCATCTTTGTCTCTTTTCCAACATTGTTCCATATAGCTAACTGCAGACAATGCATGTAAATAGTTTCATGACCTTTGTCTGAGTCTTGGCTGATTTGATTTTTGGTGCGATTGGATTTATTATCTTTACCTCTCATTTCTGCCCATGATTACACAAAGAAGTTTAATTGATTAAAAACAATAAAACATTGAAACATAAAGAACATAATGAAAACATACACTTTATCCAGCTGGAAAAATAAATGAACTATTCTCCTCTAAACTTCTTTTCGTGATGTGTTATTTGGTAATTATCAGATAGAATTAAAAAATACCTTGCTGGCACTCAATTATCGTTTAAGTACTGTGTGTAACAGTACCACTTAAACACCAGGGGGCAGCTGCACCCTTGAGACTTCATCAATTTGAGAAGAAGAAATCTCACAGCTATATTACAATGCAACATTCTTCTTCAGTGACTCTTTAGGAGGAAAATGTTACATGTTACCTTCTCCAGCTAAGTAACACTTGAGATTTGAAATACACATTGTTTCTTTGTTGAATATATTTATTTTGTATCCATCCTTTCTTTTTCTTCTCTCCAACAAAGTACAAAGAGAAACAGTCAATATAACATAAATTATATAACAATAATATCATAACATACACCTCCCACTGTGCAAGTGGAAGCTGTTTCACTTAAACTATTATTTAGTTTGATACCTACCTGCATATTTACTCAGAAGTAAGTCCCACATTGCATTCAATGGGGCTTATTTCCAAATAAATGTATACACAAGACTGAAGCATCAGAAGTCAACATTTTGATAAAACATTTAGCCCGTGTACCACATACACACTAAATCAGATCTAGATTTTTTTAGTGCTAGTTTTTTTTGGGGGGGGGGTTCAATGAATAATCATCTCCTATTTCATTACTTCTGGATATGCTGCTGTAGTTAATATAATAAACTTGCATAAAAAGAAGGAACACAATCATTGTTCCATTCCATGTTTTTGCCTTAGGCTGCTGATATATACAGAAATGCAGTGTGGAAATTAGTCTTCCTTTCTTTGCCACTATTGTATATATTTCCTGTTGCTATTTATGGTTACACAAAGAAGCTCTGAGCATTCCACAGCCTTATAGAACCTCTGAGACTGGCACTCAATGGAAGCCTTTGTCAGAGGTGGCAAGAAACTGGTGGCATTTAGTCATATGATAGTTATTTCTTTAAAAACTACAATATTTTTCACTTATTACATTTACCATCTTGCATTACAAATTACCATTAAGTAGCCTCACTTATATTAATATGCCATTAACATTACCATTATATAATCAATGACTCGAGTGAGCAAATAAGCCACAGAAGCAAATGTGTGAACGACTCACAGATTCTCTGTTGGCACTCTAGGCAATGTTCACTGTTCACGGTGGGGCTAGATACATTGCGTAAGTCATGCATCTCGCTGTGGTAGAAGTACACAAGGTTCCTTGATGGATGTTTCAAAGAAAACTCAAATAAAAGATGCATAAAGGGCTTCGGCAAACCATTAGCACTTTTTTTTTTGCAATTAGCCCTGCTGGCATTTCTCAAGAAAACCACATTTCAATGGAATGATCATAGAGGTGGAAGAGGTTCAGAAAAAAGCAAGCCAGTGCTCAAAGTGTTGGAGGACTTTTCCCATGAAGAAAAGCCAAAGAGGTTAGGGCTCAATACTTTTCAAAACACAAGACAAAGGCAACAAAATAAAATAAGAACAGCATGGGAAAGAGATGTGGATAGAGAACATTGTCAACACAATGTTTAATTAACACACAAATTTAACTAGCGCAAGATGTGCTGATGATCGGTAGCTTTCTAAAAAGAGCCAGCAAGTTAATGAAGAACAAGCTTATCAATGACAGTTAAATAGAACTGCCATGTTCAAAAGCAGTTTTCACCCAGGGTTATAGATGGCTAGGAACAAGCTGCTGAGGATCTTTGACATGCTGCACTAGACATGCTCTAGGTGGCTGGTTGTAGTATTGCAACCTTAAATATATAAACATCCCTACTTACCTCTTCCTTCTTTCTGGTATGTTATGATATGTTCACTAATCAATAAAAATAGTCGCCCATCAGTAACAACACCAAACCAGGAAGTATTTCCAAATAGTCCCTTCAAAGATTCCACATTTTGTTTGAAGTAGAGTGGTACCTCGGGTTACATACGCTTCAGGTTACAGACTCTGCTAACCCAGAAATAGTACCTCGGGTTAAGAACTTTGCTTCAGGATGAGAACAGAAATCGTGCTCCAGCAGCGCGGCGGCAGCAGGAGGCCCCATTAGCTAAAGTGGTGCTTCAGGTTAAGAACAGTTTCAGGTTAAGAACGGACCTCCAGAACGAATTAAGTATGTAACCAGTGGTACCACTGTATTTATCGCTCTCTTTCGCTCATGTGTTATCAGAAATGAAAGCACTAAGACTACAAGCCAATGCTGATTCCATTGAACACAATGGGTCTTACTTTGGAGGAAATACGCATAGGATTGCACTGCAAGACAGTCCTTCATATCTTTCACATGTATCAGGAGAGTTCCAAAGGTGGGCTAGCCAGCTGGGTGTTAAGAAAGACAACAGATCTGGAACAATTATCTGTGCCTTTTGTCAGTTGCATGGCATTCAAGCAGCCACAATACATATTATGTACCTGTTGCATTTCTGGTTGTCATGCAGCTGCTAAAGGCATGGGAGCTTTGCTGGGGGTGCAGAGGCCTGTTATTACTTGAGCATTACCACAAGCTCTGGGAGAGGTAGCATCCCTTTGCCAAGAGAGGTCCTCCTTTTCAGACTTAGTCAGTTGTGGAACATTCATTCCAAATAGAGCAGGGAATACCAAAAATGAATGGATACTGAATGCACCACACCAAGAATTACATCTTTTTTTAAGCTTAAGTGATAATCATAGAATTGTATAGTTGGAAGGGACCCCAAGGGTCATCCAGTCCAACCCCCCTGCACTGCTGGAATCCTGCCCCAAGCTGTCCCTGGGTGGGCTCAAACCACCAACCTTCTGGTTAACAGCCAGGGGTACTGATGCTTTGTGCCATTGAGGGCTCCTTAATCACTTGAGTTCTTGTTTGCATTTTGGAAATGTTATGCAGTGGCCCACTTTGGACTTTCAAATTTCAGCAGCGCCCTGTGCAACGCCAAAATCTTCTGCTTTATTGTTTTATTTCACAAGATGTATATGCCGCTTGATGCTAATAAAACCTCAAAGTGGTTTGGAAAAGTGTTTTTTTTAAAAAATAAGAGATATGTTTATGATTATTTTGCTGCCCCGATGCTTTCCCCCCCCCCCTGTCTCTGTTCTCCTCAGCATCAGCTGCCTCGCTCATCCACTTGGGTGGGCGACCCTGCCCCGCTCGCGGCCTGCCTTGTTTGTTTGTTTCTTCAGGAAACGTGACCTCAGGCCTTTTGTGGTGCTGAGTGCAAAAAAGAGACGAAAAAGGCGCCCTCGGCAGCCAGCCCTCGGTCCCTCCCTCCTTGCCTCGCTCGCTCGCTCTTCCCCGGCGACTTTCTTTGGGCGGGCGCGCGGGGTGCTGAGGGACACGCCTTCCGCCCAGCAGAACAAAACAAGCCCCGCTCTCGGGAGGCTTGAGCCCGGCCAGCCTGAGGGAGAAAGAGCCAGAGCGTAGAGGGGACAGCAGTCAGCAGCCGGACGCGCGCCAGCATTCGCCAGGTAAGCAAGCGCCAGGCCGGGCCTTTTCCCTCCTTTTCCCGCCGTTCCGCGGGCGGGGCACTTGGGCCGCCGCGGCACTGCCTGGGAAGGGTTGGTGGCAAACGCCCTGCTGCTGCTGTTCCGGCTGCAGCGCGCCTGAAGAAAGTTCCCTTGCGGCGGCGGGGGCGCCATGTCTTGCCGCGCCTTTTCCCCTTATGTCACAGAGCTAACTTTCGGGGTTCTGATCCCCGTTGGTTTCCCCTCAGAAGCAGCCGTCTCTGCGACAGGAGTGTGCGTCAAATGAACTACCTCGAGACGCACAAGCCCTGTTTGCGCCCTGAAAACGCACGCGCGGGGGGGGGGGGGGGAGGTTACGCGAGAGTAAGCCACGCTGCAGCTTCCCGTAGAGCTGACGAGCCCTAAACCAAACTCTGCCTCCTCGACTGTGAGACATGATTCGCATCTTTTCTCCCCCTGCAGGGAAATGGTAATTATTTGGGGTCAATATGCAATTTTAAAAAGCATTGCAACACACTCAGCCTTACTTACTACCTGATTCTTGGCTTTTCAGTTCAGAACCTGGTTTTGCCCTTGTGAATGCATCTTAAACGTTTGAATGGGGCCTCCTTTTTGGGAGTTGGGGTGGCATACTGAAGAAAATTCTGCTCTGACTCCTCCAGAGCCTACCTTGATACCTCTGGATAATCCAACAAATTCATTGTGATATAATGTCCAAAAGGCGTGTGGCTACATTTCATTCTTAGCTGATGAGTGATGTGTTTCATCTAAAAAGTACATGGTGGGCATCCTGTAGACTGTCTAGACCAGTGCAAGAAATCCCTGCCTGAGAAACTCCAGGAGAAAGAGCTCTTCTCTCTTTTTGAATTGCTCTCCTCAAAATCTACCCCAAATCTACCACCCTGTAACTCAACCCATTAAACCTAGTCCTGCCCTTTGCAGCAGCAAAGAACAAGTATTTGTGGGACAGCTGTTCAGGTTTTGAAGAGTGCCTTTGCATTTCCTCCCAGTCTTCTCATCTCCAGCTTAATCATATCCAGTTTTCTCAACCTTTCCTAACACAACTTTCTATACCCCTGTGCATCTTCACTGACCTCCTCTGAATTGCCTACAACAGGCCGTCCAACTTCCAAGAGACTGTGATCTACTCCCAGTATAAAAAAACTGTCAGTGATCTACCCTTTGCCGTTGGAGGGAGGAGAAGCATGGGTGGGGTGGGTGGATTGCCCAGAGTTGTTGAGCTTTTATTTGTTAACTTTTGATAAACTTTATTTAATTCCACGATTGATAAGGGTCCCAGGATCAGCCGGGGATCTACCAGTAGATCGCGATGTACCTGTTAGACATGCCTGGCATACAACGTAAAGCAGTGTTTCTCAACCTGTGGGTTCCCAGATGTTGTTGGACTACAACTCCCATCATGCCTAGCCAGCATGACAAGTGGTCAGGGATTATGGGAGTTGTAGTCCAACAACATCTGGGGACCCACAGGTTGAGAACTGCTGACGTAAAGGGATATGGGACCAGTGGTTGTCCAGGTGCTGCTGAACTGCATCTCCCTCCATCCTGATCATGGGCCATGCTAACTGGATGGGACCGGGAAGTCCAGCAATATCTCAAGATCCACAGGTTCCCCACCCAATTTATATTCTCTTTAAAGTGTGGTGCCCGGAGTAGCATGATGGTGCATACGGTGTGACATACCTTCTTCTTTGGCAATCACTCGTAGCCGAGTAAGATTGTCTTCCATAAACACGGTTTTAACAATGAGTCCATAAGTGACTGTGGAGGCCAATTCTGGATCCACATGTCCTTCCACAGTGGGGACATTGGTTTCCGGGCGTGTCTTCCTCTTAGCATGTTTCTCCCTTGCATCCTGAGTTCAAGTGTCTTCAAAGCCCATGACAACTTTGGTAAAGGCTGTTCTCCAACTGGAGTGCTCGCAGGCCAGTGTTTCCCAGTTGCCAGTGTTTATACTACATTTTTAAAGATTTGCCTTGAGACAGTCTTTAAACCTCTTTTGTTGATCACCAGCACTACACTTTCCAACTACAGTACAGTACATTTGCTGTACAAATACAGTCTGTTGAAATCTTGCTGGCATTAGTATTTAGGGTGGTGTATTAGGTAAATTCTTAATTTGAATAACAGAAGGAACAGTTCTACTCCTTGATAAATACCCCAAGGCTATTATTTCTATTGTTGTAATTATAACTGGCAATTATCTTCAACAGCAGTTGCATTCTGAATTTGTATGGTTGACTAAAAACTTCAGAGCTATTTGGTACCACAGTTTCAAAAGTATTGAGCATGCTGAGTACCTGTTGACTTCTTTGCAAAAAAACAAAACTAAACACCCTGGGCCTGGCTGACTTAGAAGGCATTGTAAGGGTTTATGGAACTTCAGTTTAGGTTTCATTAGTATTACTGATTCTCAGTATACATCCTGTAAATATTCACATTTTAAGACTGGAAATGAAGTTAAGAGATTGTTAGGCCTAGCTCTGTGCAGCTAAAAGAATGTGTGGCTTTTTTAAAAAAAACTGAAGCAAGTACTTTAGATTGCCAGAGTTTGTGTTGGGAATCCTTATCTACCCTGAACATTGAAAAGTCAGTATTGAAGCCTGTTGTGGAAAGGTACTGGGCAGATAGCAGAGTGCATTGTGCTGAATGGAATTACTATAATCTTGCTTTGTCTAGTTGCAGTACCTTTTTACTTAAGAATTTGACTGTTGTTTAGTACTAAAGAATGTCCATTTATGGTAAAGCATGCTATTACTCAATGATCTGATAATTGCATGAGTGTCTGTGTTCCTTCCCTAGCAGACTTGGAACCTTCCTGACCACAAGTGACTATTAGCTCCAAGAATGTGGCAAAACAACCACAGAAAACTTTGTGAGTTTGCGTAAATCAGGTTTTTTTGCTCGTGAAATAATTAGCTGGATTGTATGGTGAGGCTACTCCAGGCCTCCTGGGTTCAGATTCAGTTCTTTAGCCATGTGGCCAGCCTCAGTTTCTCATCTGTAACATGATAATATTAGTGATTTGCGTTAGAACCATGAACACAATAAGATTGTCACACAGGGAATTCAAGTGCTTCTTAAATGATAATTACTTGTAGAAAATGTAGAGGGAAATGGGACGCTAGGCACACTAGCAGTGATGTACCTAGGCTCCCTTGCTCCCTTGGCTTGTATCAGCAGCTCTGAAGTTGAGAGACACCATGGACCAGAAACTCAAAATGTTTGCTTTTCATTGCTTTTCATGCACCCATCAGTGACTTCCTCTGTGGCCATGTGGGTGGGGTCTACTCTGCTCATCTCCTCCTTCATTTTCCCTCCTCCAGCAACTCTTGCCCACTCTTTCTTCCCTCCAAGCTCCAGTGGGTGCTCCCCTCACATTTCAAATATAGCCGCTGGCCAATTGGGCAGGGGGGGCCCACAGGGCTGCTCTGATGGCCCACACCAACAACTGGATTCCTCTACCAAGGTGCCTAGAGGAGCCTGCACACTTGCCTGCCACCCAGATCAGCAGAGGAGCGGACCATAGAGCGTGCCAAAGGGCTGGCAGACTCCTAGCCACTCTGAGCCAGAGTGGAGAGGCACGATTTTGCTCCCCTCTGGGTTTGCTCCCAAGGTGGAGACCAACTTGGCAACATATGGGTATGTCCCTGTACCCCTTTCATAATGCAGACTTATGAGGATTGTCTCCCTTAAGGATGAGGCAGTCTCCCAATTCCCTCCATATCCCCTGTCATTGGAACTTCTAATTCTGGGCCCTGAAAAGTATGCCCTGCAACTACTTCCTGCCTTTTCTTTTTTCTCTTTGCCCCCAAGTCATGAATGTGAATGAGCCTTAGAACAAGAAGCTGTTGTAATTTACATTTAAGGAAGCATGGGGATTTTCTTCAGAAGCTGCAGTTGACAGACTAGAACAGGAACATTTAGTGGTCTAAACCACTGAGCCTCTTGGGCTTGCCAATCAGAAAGTCGGCTGTTTGAATCACCGCCACAGGGTGAACTCCCGTTGCTTGGTCCCTGCTCCTGCCAACCTATCAGTTTGAAAGCATGCCAAAAAAGTGCAAGTAGATAAATAGGTACCGCTTCAGCAGGAAGGTAAACAACATTTCTGTGAGCTGCTCTGGTTTCGGTGTTCCGTTGCGCCAGAAGCGGCTTAGTCATGCTGGCCACATGACGCGAAAAAACTGTCTACGGACAAACGCCGGCTCCTTCGGCCTGTAAAGCGAGATGAGCGCCGCAACCCCAGAGTCGTCTGCGACTGGACTTAACTGTCAGGGGTCCTTTACCTTTTTACCATCACCCCCAGACAGCATGGCCAATGGTCAGGGATGATGAGAGTTGTGGTCTTCAAAACAGCCACAGGCTCCCGACCCCAGGTACTGGATGTCATTCCTGCTTCCCCCCACATTTGTACAGATTATTTGGTTCTCACTTACCAGCTCTAACTTAACTTACTTATAAACTGTGATGAATCCCATTAACGTTAATGGGTCTAAAGTGGGTTAAATCCAATTACTTTAATTTTGTTATGGATAGGGATGTACAGTTAATCTCTTTGTTTTTCTAAAGTGCCATTTATCAGGCCACCCTCTGCTGCTGTTCAACTTAGTGGTTGCAATCTCATGCTTCATTAAATATTTCCTTTCAATGCTTTTTTTATTCTGCCAGTTTAACACAGATCAGTGCTATTCTGAAACTGATTTCACCAGCAGCTGACCTGCAGTGTATGCCCTGTAGCGCATCCGACAACAAACATATGAGAATCTTGTGACTGGTTTAGTGGTGTCATAATGCAAAATATACATGATCTGAAGAGAAGCAAACTTCTCCCACCTGAGAATACTTTCTTCTTCTTTTTAAAAAAGTGTTGAGCTGCAAAGGAAGTCACAGTCTGCCCTGTGTCTTGCTCAGCTTGAACTTTATTTATCCATTACCTGCTATAATCAAGTAGCATGTGGTACAAGCAACTCCTACAGCTTCTTCCTGGGCATTATGGATGAGGGCTGATCTCATAATCACATTATTGTTTTGTGAAATTTCCCCTCTACAGTTCTTTCCCTCCCCCTTCAGTATCATGACATGTTGTGTCCCAGCATGCAGGGGGAGGGGGGAGAACTTAAACCAAAGTTGCTGCAGCTATATTTTCTGGTCCCTTGATAGATGGATGATTCTCCCATATTAGTATTGGATATATTCCCAGTGGGCTCAGCCACCGAGTGTTCTACTCCTATTGTACTTTTGCAGGTGGTGACTCATAGCTCAGAAGGAATCCCTTCCAAATGATAATGTAAACATCCGGAAAGCATCGGATAATCCATTTTAAAATTATACGTTCTGGCAATTGTCTCTTAGATTAGACATACAGCCATGGGAAATAGAAATACTGATATCCAATTGATACTTGTGAATGCAAATTTTAGATAAAGCCTACTTCCTTATGTAGTGTGGGAGACTATAAACAGTCATAATCTTACTGAGGGTGGAAAGATAAATTTCCTGTTTCAATTCATCAACTGTTCAGCGTCGAACCACATAATTTCTGTAGTTGGGTGCAATAGGATTTGACAGGCAAGAAGGGAAGGCCACCATTTGAATAGAACAAAGGATTAATTTAAAAACTGTAAACAATGATTTTGATCTAAATAGATAAGCAGCAGCTGCGGCATAACCATGATTCTTAACTTCCTGCTGTCTCAGTGACCAGCTGCCCCTTCCCCCAACTGTATGTACGTGTATGTGTGTGTATATATTTATATATAATGTTCCAATACTGTTCCTCAGGAAATCACACTTCTTACACTCTTCCATTGTCAGAACTGTCCATTTAGTCCTTCTCTCTGCTTCCTGTTCTTTACTTATCTATAAGAGGACTGGCCTTCTTAGTCCATGACTGCTAAGCTTCTTCAGAAGTTTCCAGTAAGAACTTTGTCAAAAACTTTTAAAAAGTCTGTATACTGTATACAATGTATACTGGATCCCTCATATCTGTATGCTTATTGACATATTATTTTTAGAAATGAACCAACAATTTCTGCCTAAACATAGCTGGTTCCTGCCTGGCGCAAAATGTTTAGTGTGTCATTTTGATTACCGGTAATGAGTGGAAAGTTCTGACTGTGTTTGACCTGCTGCTGTTGTCACCCTTGTACTTCTTTATTATTGCAGTGGGACCATAACAATGTATTCAGGTGCTTCCCATCTTTCTGGGAAAGTATTCAGGTTTAGATTACATATATTGGGTGTCTTGATGGCTGTTCCTGAACTGCTGATCTCTATTTGCAAAGTGCTGAGGGCTACATATAAGCCTTCATGCCATATGGAACTATGTCGGTGTAGATTGTTTACAAAATGCAATATATCTACACCCTATGCATATTAAAAAAGTGTGCAGTTCAACATAATGCCACATCTGAAAGCATTTCGACTTGGCAGACAGAATAATCCCCTCCCCCCCCCCCCCGTGCACTGTTCTGGGGATTCTCCCAACCCCATAGGGCCAATTTCAGAGGGTGAATGGGGTGGTAAACCCCATTGTGCAAACAGAAGCCTAGTTAGGTGCATCTCACTCCATGTAACTAGGAAATCTGGTTATCAGATATTATTGCCAAATATATTTTCAAATGTTTCATATCACTCTTATCTCAACTTTCTTATCATTTAAAAGGAGCAATTTAAAAAATCATTACTTAAAGGAATACCCTGCCGTCATATAAATCCTTGTATGGTGTTTTCACTGTAAGCAAACCACTGTGAGTTAACTATAGCAATAGCAATCCTGACAAATCCTTAATCAGTTTTATTTTTTTTAAATTTCAGAAATAACAAAAGATACACAACAGCAGTTTGCACACTAATATATCATCTATTTTTGAAGGATAATATAAGGGAAACAAGAGTTAGAAGAAGAAATAAGTAATGAGTGGAGTAAGAGAAGACAACATATAATTTACAAATAGTCTACTCAGTGTGAACTTAAATTAAGTATGTTACTGCTGACCATATGGTGTTTATTGCAAATAAGATAGTTATTTCCTAATAGAATAGTGGTACTCAGACCCGTCCCAAAATAGAGTAGGGTCACCTTGTGTCATACCTCCCCTTTCTACCACTTATCATATTTGTGAGTTTTAATTGAAAGAGGCATATCCCACAACTTTATTCATCTATGGAAAGTTGGTTTATCTTCTTCCATTTATGCCGTTCTTAAAATATGAGTCACTGTCTCCAAATCCCCAGATCAGACTTGGCCTAAAAAACTAACCAGTGAGTCCAGTGGCAGATCGGTACCTATCTGGTTCTTCAGTTTTATGACACCCAGTATATGTCACATTAATTCTGTTTTCAGTGTGAAATATTTGTTAAAGTTATTTAATAGTTTTAAGTATTACAATGATGGATCACAATACTTTGCTTTATCTGAGTTTGTCTTTAGTTCCAGTACTCTTTACACACAAGCAACCCCAATCCAGTGAGAGCAGTGTGCATGTAGATAGGAACGCTGTGGAGAATGCAAAAAAATGTTAGGGCCATTCAAAGCTGACAGCCTCAATCTTCTACCTGGTAGAGGGAGCAAATTTTGCCTGTCCCCTAGAGGAGAGAGTGCAAACTTAGTGCAAACTCAGGCCATAACTCAACCCAAAATTGGTGCATTTTAAGCTGATAACCATTGAGCAGCTAAGTTTATACAGCTGCTCATAGGCCATGTACTGCTATATATGTATTTCTGGATTGGAGCAGGGTTGTGTTTTTTTACCTTAGCAAACCTTATTGAATCCTCTTTTATTAGTGGAGTTGTTTGACACACCTAAGCTTCTTGATACATACCCCTTTTCTCATTGCATTTTAAGATACGTTAACTTAAGAGCTGCTTTTTCCCACATCTTCCAATCTTTTACTTGTTTGGCATTGGCAGTGTTGTTTGGATGGAACAGATACTTAAGATTTGTGGGAAGCATAGAATAAAGCCTTGGTTCTTGAAATATTATATGCTGTGACTATTTAAAAGCAGCGCTGCTGAGAATGCTTCACATGCAGAATCATCTAACTAATTAATCTTCTATTTCACTTAAGCTTTATCCTTGTTCACAGCCTTATATTTCTTCCTGGAACCTGAAGCTGTTGGGAGTCACAGCTGAGTCGGGGAGCACATGCTTTGTATAGAGCATGGCCCAGGTTTGGTACTTGGCAATTCCAGTTAGAACAGGAAATCCTTTGGGCCTTCAGATGTTGCTGGACATCAACTCCCATAAGCTGCAGACAGCATGGCAAATGGTCAGGAACGATGGAAGCTGTAGTCAAGCAAGGGCCGCAGGTTACTTACTCATTCCTGACTTAAAGGATCTTGGGTCAGGAGACATGGTCCTATATCTGACTCAGTATAAATGCATCTCTTTTGAGTTATTCTAGTTAATAATTTGGAACTTGAGTAGTAGTAGTAGTAGTAGTAGTAGTAGTAGTAGTATAGTAGTAATAGCAATAATAAGATTGTGACCTCTAGAATGTGCTCCTGGATTCAATTTATTTCAGGATATGTCTAGCTGCATCTAGTTAATCAGGTCAAGTTTAAGCCTCTTCTGTTTTTGACTTCATAGCCTCTCCCTTCCACCTGGTAAATTAGTGCTGTAATTTGGTGCTAATCCTAGCTACTGTAATCTAGCTATTGGTTAAATCACTACAAATAAAATGATGACAATTTGGAAATGCATAGATCAGATCCAAATAAAACTGTGTGTGATATCCTGGCCATTGTAAAGATAACTCCAGAAGAATCTTGCAAATTGAGGACTTCTCACTGGCAAGGCACAATCCCACATACTTTCTCTTTGCATTTTTGTTCACTGATACTGTTGGTCTGCAGATTATTGATAGCCTGGATTTAGTATCTGGTCAATAATATTCAGTGGCTGGACAAATGTCTTCTTTGACACAGCTATGAGAGGGCTTGCCCTCCTTTGCACCATCTGAACAGCCCTGCATTTGGAGCATGCAGAGATCAGGGCTTTACCCCAGCTGCTGAAGATAGTATAGACAATCTAATTATGCTCCCATCATATACTGTGCAGCACTGAAAGGTGCTGTTCTGTAGGGACACTCCATTTTATTGAAAGCCAGGGCTGGCCTCTTTCCTGCTCAGCTTGCTGGGCTATGCCCCAGCAGAAAGAAATGAGAGAGAGACTGAGCCACATTTCCTTTTAAGGCAATCCAAGGCTCCTAGCTGGAATTACTTGGCAGAGAGGGAGGGATACAGAACGTGAAAAGCTAGTTTGCAGGATATTTAGGTGGGAAGGCTGAGACAGACAACTGAGGGAAATATTTTAAAAAGGTGCTTTGATAATAAAACTGCTTTTATTCTTTTTACTCAGTTGCTGCAAAATCTCCCAGCCTTAGTCCAGTGTTTGTTGTTGTTGTTGTTGTTGTTTTGAAAAGGAACTCTTCAAAACTGGATGAGCTTCTCAGGCAGCAGAAACTTGCAGATCAGCCAGGGTCCGCAGCCCTTTGCTCAAGAGGGCAGACTATGAGTATGGGCAGTTGGAGAGATAGACAAATAGATGTTGATGTTGTTTAGTGGTTTAGTCATGTCCGACTCTTCATGACCCCATGGACCAGAGCATGCCAGGCACTCCTGTCTTCCGCTGCTTCCTGCAGTTTGGTCAAACTCATGCTGGTAGCTTCGAAAACACTATACAACCATCTCGTCCTCTGTCGTCCCCGTCTCCTTGTGCCCTCAATCTTTCCCAACATCAGGGTCTTTTCCAGGGAGTCCTCTCTTCTCATGAGGTGGCCAAAGTACTGGAGCCTCAGCTTCAGGATCTGTCCTTCCAGTGAGGACTCAGGGCTGATTTCCTTCAGAATGGAGAGGTTTGATAGGCAGATAGATACAGATAGGCAGATAGATACAGATGCCTAAAACAGCCATTAAATTAGGCAGGTTGAATGGAGAAAGGGCTACTGTACTTTTAACAGTTGTGCAAAAGCGGAAATCGCAACAGGTGTGGCTTGTGCTGGGATGGAAAATGCTACACCAGCTGAAATCCCCTTGTTTACACAGGTACACCTGCTGAACTCTTGTTTATGCAACTATCCAAGCTGCAGACTCCCTGTCCTCCTGAGCACCTGGCTTCCACATGTGACATGACCTGATTTGCCTTGTTTGTGCCTAATGCTGCCACTGCTGTTTTTTATGCTTCTGTTTTGGAAGAGGTGTTATATTGTTGAAGAAGGAGTTATCCAACTCACAAAAGGCAAAAGTGGAAATATATATTGGGTTATTTTGCATTGTCAGTAAAAAGAAGATGCTTACACCAAGCTGCTTTCTTATTCTAATGGATGGTAGAGGAGAGAGAGAGATGTTCAGCTTGGCTTTGCAAAAACATAAGATTCTAAATTTTTAGTATAAGCTGTCTCACTTAAAAGTGTGATCTGGGCACTCTAGATGTATATCAAGTTCAGGACCTCTTCCCCTTTTCTTCAGAGGAACCAATTGTAGCAATTGGGCCTCTGCATGGAGTATTTGTGTTGGTTTTTTTGGCATTTATTAATTATTTACAGAAATTATATTACACCTTTTATTCAGAAAGTGACTTCCAAACTTCTTAGAGTGACTTCCAAACATCAATTCTATGACAGTCCCTGCCCACAGGCTCGCAATCCAAAATGACATGGCACACAAAGAAAAGGGAATGGGAAGGAAGAGGAAAAGGCAAGTTCAAGCACAAGTTCTTAAAGTTACAGCTGATGTCAGTGGCAATTCTGGCTGTCCATCCCCAGAAATAGTCTTCTTCTCAGGCCAGATCCAGGAGCAGAGCTGGTGACAATGTCCAGGCCAGTAGGACAAGGAAGCTCCTGCCACACAGTTCTTTCTTTGTAAAGCTGCTTTCATTGTAAAAACAACCCTTGTAGGAGAGGGCTTGATGGAGGTGCCCTCTGCCCTCATCAGTGTAAGTGGCAGTTCTGGATGTCTTGCCACTCCCAGATCAGATTGAGGCTGGGAGAACCAGGCAGCTCCTGCCAAACAGTTCTTAAGACTTAATGGCCGAGTAGTTATGTGATAAGAGAGGGGGTGTCCCTTCTTGAACCATGTGGACATGATCAAGATGGACGACTTCTTCAGTTCTTAGTTCTCTAAGTTCAGCCAAAGAAGCTTAAGAAATACTGCTAACATCAGACTGATACTGTATATCACTAATTCAGAAAATGAGATTTCCTGCGCTCTTCAGCCATGCACTGCCCTGTTCCGTGTTCCTTATCTGTTTATTTTTGGCCTTGGCTCCATATTTCTAACCACACCTTTCTGTTTTATTTTTTCCGTCCTTTTATGAGTGGGTTTATGCACATCCTGGAAGAGAATGTATCACTGCAGTATTGGCCTTGTGCCTGGATCATAAGATTTCTTTCCTTCTAGGTTAAAAGCTACCTTGGACAGATTTGGCACATGGATGGCTTATCATTTCTGAGCCACTTGGTGCTTTATCTTAAGGTAGCATCCTCCTTGCGTCACGCAAAATTAAGGTAAAGGCCATTTATTCTGCAGGAAGCTAATTCACAGGAAATGCTTTACTTTGAGCTTTGCTATCCAGAACTTCAAAGCAGCAAGAACAGAGTTACAACAGTGTGCCCTTAAAATGCCTAATGAAATTGAGGCAGTTTCTTCCGCTTCTTCCAGGCCCCCATTCCTTTTGTACATTCTCCTTCTGCTTCACCTCAGGTGCTAAAATCAGCAGAGGTCTCCACCTTCATAAGCTTGGGGTGGTGGAGGTCCAGGAGAGGGCATTTTCCGTGGGAGCCCCTAAATTGTGGACCTCCCTCTCCACCAAGGTGTCTCTGGCACCTTCATTATACAGCTTCTGGCAAATGTTGTAGATCTACCTCTTTACCCTGGCTTTTGACACTTGAGATGTATATTTTTAGGATGCATCCTATTTCTGTCATTGTAAGTTGTTTTAATGTTGTAACCTACACAAAGGCCTTAGGGTGAAAGACAGAAGGGGAGGTAGAATGATTGGGTGCCTTGTTCCTGGCACTACTGTGGTGTCTAAAGGCACAGATGTGAATCTCATAAACTGTAATGTGGCATTCCTACTAGAACTTCCCTCATCCCCATTCTTTATTTCAGAAATGTGAAATCAATGAGACTTGGGTATCTACTATTTAAAACATAGTTGGAAATTCCTGCAACTTATGCAGCAAGACTGTTCACAGTATACAAATTGACAGAAGCCTTCTGAATCTGTGCCATTAATTCCAGTGAGTGACTCTTGCAGGCAAGGGAGGGGTATTACAGGCATGTGGTATTTCTCATTATCCCACTGTTAATTTCCTCCCTCAACATTCTTGGAATAGATGTGGAAGACAGGGAGCCAAGTGAAGGAAGCTACTGACATCAGAGGCCAGTGCAGCTCTAGATCTCTTTAGTGCATGTCTGCAATGTACTAAAGTCAGCAACATAAACCAGGCATAGGCAAACTCAGCCCTCCAGATGTTTTGGAACTACAACTCCCACCATCCCTGACCACTAGTCCTGTTAGCTAGGAATGATGGGAGTTGTAGTCCCAAAACATCTGGAGGGCCGAGTTTGCCTATGCCTGACGTAAACCCCCACCCGCCTCCATCATAACACAAGTGTGCTGTGAATGCATAAAAACCAGTGCGTGCAGGAAATACAAAGAGCAAGCCAAATAAGGGTGGCAGGAATGGGGCTAATGATGTGGCTAATGGGGCTAATGATGTAACCCTTAGTTATAGAAATATGCGAGCTGTTTATCTCACACTATGGTCTACAGTAAAGGTACTTTCTGCCACATCAATAAAGTCTGCAAACCATTCTCTTCACAGCTTCATGCAGGTTGCTTATTGGGTTTTAATGGGTTATTTGAATGCATCCTTGGTAACTGGTAAGTCAGGGCCAGCCCAATACATTTGGGCACTTGATGCAAATGACAAAGTGATGCCCCCCTCTTTGCGATGGAATAAGGGATGGGTGAAGTTCTATATAAGGAACAAAGAGGTAATAAAGATCCAGATCAGGATCTGCTGCCCCTGTGGATCCTGCCACCTGAGGCGGTTGCCTCACCTTGCCTCATAGGTGGGCCAGTCCTGTGGTAAGTTCATTGCGCTACCCCAGTTCCTCTGTCTTCAGTCAATTACATTGCCTCCCCCATTTGTTCCCTTTACAGGATGCCGAACTGGGGTGGAGGAAAAAAGTGTGGCGTGTGCCAGAAAACAGTGTACTTTGCCGAGGAGGTGCAATGTGAAGGCAACAGTTTCCACAAATCCTGCTTCTTATGCAGTGAGTATGGCAACCCCAGGGATGTTTCTGATTTTCTTTTTTCATGCAGACATGCACAATACTCTTGCCAGCATGGTAAATAAATTCCTGGATTTCTTCAGCAGCTAGTAGGGAGTATGTTGCAATTTGGCTTTGCTGTTTTGCTTCCAATGCAGACTAGCTCTCTGTAAGGAAGTCCTGCAGTCTAACTACTATACAACACTGCCTCTCCTCTTTGGATAGGAGCACTGTAGAGCTACAGCGGAAGGTTGGCAGGTAGTAGGGCCTGGTATTTTGACTGCTGAGCTGCTTAAACACATGTCATGTATCTTGCCACATGATCTGGCTCACACTCACAGGGGTGCTGTGAATATAAATTATGTACATGAAACAGAATCATGTACATGGCCAAGAGCTCCTGGGCAGCAACATTCCACTGGAGGGGGGTGGGACTAATAACCCATAGGCTGTATCCAGCCCCAAAAAGATTTTTGTGTCCCCAATTTGTCATTTAAAAATTCATCCACTTTTCTACTGGCTCTCTTGCTGTGATGCCATAGGGATTTTTGTGTGTGCTTCCCAAGCCCCTCCAAATCTGTTTGTTTGTTTACTGAATTTAATACAAAATTTTTAAAAATGATTAAAGATTGTCTTAAAGTAGTGTAGATAGCTGATGGAAAATTCTTTGAAAGGCATTCTTGAAAACTGCCCATGCCTACCACATGGGGCCTGAAGAGTCAATGTGGCCCTCTGCTCAAAAAGAGGTTAGCAACAGCCCTGTTCTAACCAAACTGCTTTCCACTATGTACACCTGTCCAGTGGTCCCAGCAACCCAGGAAGTATCTGCCTTGTCTAAAGGGATAAGCCTTGCTTGTATCATTCACTGTGGCTCCCACCAGAATCTCTGCAGTACCCTGATAATTCTTGCCTCAGATTTTGAACTGTGCATGCACAACCACGTTTTGGCAGTACAAATCTGCTGCTCAGAATGTCCCCCAAAACAATGAAGGATTGCCTTCTCTAGTAACCCTGAGTAAAGCACGCCAGTCGTTTCCCCCCAGATTGCAAAGGAACATGTAATATGTCAAAAATTGGAGGGAAAAATGTTCTTAAAAGCACTTTTTAAACTTCCTGCACATTTACCAATCTTTTATTAGATGAGTTTGAAAGCTGGAACATTGTTGATCTCTTCATGTACATTACACATGCCAATGTTCAAATTATTGGCTCATGTTTCAAGTTATTTTGCAAGTTAAAATAGTGAAAGTTTTTTGAATCCTAAAATCAGACTTGTAAAGTGCTACTGATGGCCAGAAATGTCATGAAATTTTTCCTGCTCTATTATTTCATACAAAAAGGTTTCTGACGGTCCTTTTTATTGAGTCATCTGTGTTAACAGATATGGGAGCCTGCTTTCAAGTTGCATGGAACTCTTAATCAGGCAGGAGTAAGTGTTCCATGTAATTCAAAAGCTTTCTGTCCTACTCTGCCCTACAGTTCCTGTACTCTGCAAGCACAGCCATTAAATTTCCATGCACTGTAGTGCTAGTCATAGATGGTAAAAGGTTCTATATGAGTTTGCTTCATAACGGCAATGGATCTCGCTCTCTCTGTAACTCCATTCTAATTGACAGTGAATTCATAGACAGAATTTTAAACCTGATAGGCCCTGCCTATTGAAGCTGAATGTCAAATGTAGAGCCTCTTTAGCCAGCTGGTGTTGACTTGGTTGTTGTTTTTTAAGTAAAATAAAAAGCTTTCTGTTCTTGTGCTCTGCTCTCTACTGCATCCAATGTTAGGCTTATCTTCACACTAATGCTGTGTTTGTCTTTTCTTATGCGCTGTGTGTCTGATGACCTCCTGTGTTTGTGTGTTCCGCCTCTGAGAATCTTGTATATGCTTCAGCTTGCTGTGGTTGTGAATAAACTAAACAATAGCTGGTGAAAGGAAATGCAGCTAATCTGCTAATCTCAAAGCACTGAAGGAAATGCCCTCTGTGATGGGACTGTGTTGACCTGGGGCAACAGCTGTTCTCTAGTTTAGCAGCTGGAAAATGTGATTTTTACTGCAGCTATGGACATCTTAAAACAAAAGTTGTGCTGCTCTCTTACTGCACAATGTGTACCAACCTCTGGTCCCTGTGACCACATAAACTCACTTTGACCCTAACAAAGGAGACTTAATAGGAGCAGTCTCATCTGTTGTTCAAGTGACTTGCCTGTTCATGTATAATGTGGGTGTGGAGATCTAATTTTTACATCAACCTTAAGCAAAGCTACAGGGGGGAAATGTCTGAAGTAGGGGAAGAGCTGCAGCTCCTGAGGAAGGGCCATAGCTCAGTCATAGAGCATCTGCTTTACATGCAGAAGGTGTCAGGTTCATTCCCCTACATCTCCGGGTAGGGCTGGGGAGAGAACCTTGCCTGGAACCCTGAAGAACCATGCCAGACAGTTTACAGACAGTACAAAGCTAGATGGACCAGTGGTCTGTGCAAGTAACTGAACACTTGTGGACTTGCAGATATTATGGCCTCAAATAAGAACACTTCCAGGCTTGGGGAACCAGGAGACCCAAAGATCACACCATTTGTTCACCAGAGAGCCAAAGTCTACGTTGGAGGGTTACCAACCCCACAAACAATGAACAGCATTACCAGCCATGTTACAAATGTGAAGAGAGATGAGACAGAATAAAATTGCCAAGTCATTTATTTATGAAACTTTTATACCACTTTTCTGTTAAAAATAAACAGAGCAGTGCATTGTTTGGAAGAAACAGTGAAGAATATTGCATGGCAGGAAATCACCATTAACATTCTTCTGAATATAAACTAAGCAGAGTCTTAATCAGTAAACTGTCAAGAGAACTTGATAAATCAAAACCCTTAAAATAAAAAAGGATGTAGCTCATCAAACCCATTAGCCTTTACCAGTTCCAAATAAGATCCAAGCTCCATTGTTTGTGGGGGGGTGGGAGGAGAAATTCCTAAACATATCGGCTTCCTGGACAGTTACTGAGAAGGGGCCTCATTTGCTCTGAATGAGAGTAAAGGGAACACACCAGCAGTGAATCAGTTCCTGTTCGACTGATTACAACAGAGAGCAACATAGTTAATCAGTGACGCATTGTAGAGCACGGAAGTGTAAGTAAGTGGTGGGCTTGGGTTACATCAAAACAAACACCAGATTCTTCTTGAAGTGTGTGGATACGCTAAACAGCTGTCATCTGCAAACAACCCCAAACCTAGTCCATTTTAGCTTTTCTGAGCTCATTGGTATGGAATCTCTGCTTCAGAACTACGGCTAACATCCTGATTTCAAATAATTGAGAATGGCATCTTAGCGAGGCATTTGGCAGTGGCTTCTCAAAGATTTGTATATAGGGCTGAGCAAAAGGTGCCTTTGATATGGAGAGGGCAAAACTCTGAATGGAAAGAAGACACACCTCAATCCCCTTCACCAGAAACATAGAACCAAGTATCTTTGATCATAGCTGATTCCCCTTAAGATTACTATAATGACCCAGCAGCCCAATATGACACGCTGTTCAAAATAGCTGAGCCTAACTTGTAGTGATTGTACAAGACATCCAGGCCAGGCAAGTATTGGAACTCCACTCCAAGAAATGTAAGCTGTTTTTGATGGAAGAGAGTTTTGCAGCAATCCTCCTTTGATGGCAGCACATCTTGACACTCCTCCTCCTATTAATTCTCTCTGCTGGAGGGCTAGACCAGTCAGAGGAAAATAGTACCATATTTGGTAATGAGAATGGGATATTCAGTCTTGGAGACCCATATTTAGTTGCAAGGTATAGGCTGTTGCTACTGTTGCTACTGTGGCATTCCTAGGGGAGCGCTCTGTTTTGTTTTCGCATTCTTTAAGAGTAAGACAATTTTATTTTGGGCTAAGAGGCAAACTCCAGCCTCCTGAGGTTTTAAAACTTGACTGCTGTTGGCAGACTCGACATCTCTTTCTCTCTCTCTTTAAGGACAATATAGAACTCAAGGCTCTAATTCCTTTGCAGCTGGGAGGAACATAACATTAGCTCTTGGACTCAGTTCTGATCCCTCTTATCCTTGTGGCCATCACTCTTCTCCTCTCCTCACCCTCTGCAGTTCTGACTCTAGAATCAAGGCAAGGGTTAAGAGAGAACACCAATATGAGTGATGCTGAGGTCTGATTGTGCATTTGAGAGAGGGAAATGTGTTTGTGTGCAACTGTGAAGCTGTCAGATACTGGATAGCCCAGGCAGAAACATCTTTGTCTGCAGTTGGAAAGCTCTGTCAATTTTCTTTTCTTTTCTTTTCCAATAATTTTTTTATTGATTTTCCATAATATTTAACAAATTGTCACCAAAATAATAAAAATTTCTACAAATTCAATGCAAATTTAAAAGCTGATTTCCCTGATTTCCCCCACACCCCAGATGTTCCCTCTGTCCTTGATGGAGCCATTGAGCCCAGCGCCCTCACCTTTTTGTCTTTGAGATGAGGATTTCCACATACACACACCGCGAACACACACAGAGTATCTTGACAGTAGCTCTTCAGTGTCATCTGTTCTTTGACCCTAATTCTCTGTGGCACTGCAGGTATTGAATGGCTACCCACAAATCTCCTCAGGTAGCTCCTTGGAGAAAGCAGGTCTGATACTTAAAGCTTCTGAAGGCCTTCTGACTTTTGCCTCTTCCTTCTCCCTTCCTTGCAGTGGTTTGCAAAAAGAACTTGGATAGCACCACAGTAGCTGTGCATGGAGAAGAAATCTACTGCAAGTCATGCTATGGGAAGAAGTATGGACCAAAAGGCTATGGATTTGGACAGGGAGCAGGGACTCTGAGCATGGACAGGGGGGAAGGACTTGGGATCAAACCCGAGCAGTAAGTTGTAAATCTTTGTGCATCTTGGTAACAAGTGTGATCATATTGTCTGTCTTAGGTGAAGATTTTATTTCTTGCTCGTGCAGAAAGGGGAGTTACTTCTGGAGAAGTCCTTATAATTCAGAGATAATTCTGACCCAATGCTGCTTTTGCTCTCTCATATATAGGGAAAATCCCCATGACTGGCAACAATTTTAATATGGGGACTTGATCAATTCCCAAGTGCTTCTGGGTGCAGAAAGAAATGCAGCACTCTGGTTATTTAAATGTGTGGCCTGCCCCCTCTTAAACTCCCTAAAGTATTGGCATTATCTATAATCTAGACAAAAGCCAACAAAACAAACCCGAATTCCTCTTTTTCCCAGGTTAACCTTGATCACAAGTACCAGCTTGAATAAGGCCCTGCCTAGGGATAACTGTGCCAAATACAGTGGTACCTCGGGTTAAGTACTTAATTCATTCCAGAGGTCCGTACTTAACCTGAAACTGTTCTTTACCTGAAGCACCACTTTAGCTAATGGGGCCTCTTGCTGCGCCACCAGAGCATAATTTCTGTTCTCATCCTGAAGCAAAGTTCTTAACTCGAGGTACTATTTCTGGGTTAGCGGAATCTGTAACCTGAAGCATATGTAACCTGAAGCGTATGTAACCCAAGGTACCACTGTATGGATATTTTAGAAAGTGAAAAAGCAAACCTGGGCACTCTATCTTTTGGAATGACACAATTTCTGCACCCTCTCCTAAGCTGTTGTCCTTGACTGCTGCTGTATTGAGTATATGACTCAAATTATCTGGATGAGTACCAGACCAGATTCTCATCCTGCCAGATCTCTGTGATGCAAACAAACTCTGTGGTCTTGTCCCCAATGCCCCATGGTACACAACACACTGACCTGGCATTCACCAGCGAAAATGGAAGTTTGGGAACAACACTATCCTATAACTTACCAGTCCCTAGAATAGCCTTCCATAGCCACAAACGGAATTGGCTGTCACCAATATCCTCCTTCCCTGCAGACTCTACAGTGTACAAACCTGCAGACATATAATGATTGTTTCCCTGTCTGGACTCCACAGGCCCCAGCCCCACCAGCCTACCAACAATCCCAATGCATCCAAGATGGCGCAGAAGGTGGGTGGTGCTGACGGCTGTCCCCGCTGCGGACAGGCTGTGTATGCTGCCGAGAAGGTGGTTGGAGCTGGAAAGGTAAGAGCCTGCTGTTAAGAGCTGAACCTCAGAGCATAAATCACACACTGGTGTGAGAGTAAAACAAAAACATTGGATGCAATGGGAAAACCGCTTCCAGTTGGGGTTTCCTGATTTGGGGAATACATAGTGAAACACACGCATGTGGAATTTCCCCACATTGCAGTTTACACTAAACTTGTTGCATGGGGTGGAATTTAATGTTGCAGTATTATGAATGTTCTGTTTTCGGAAGCATTTCAGCTTGCCAGACAGAGCAAACTCCCCTCCCCTCTCCTCTCCTCTTGGGTTTCTTCCAGTGCCCCCTGAGCCAATTGCAGGGGGCATGGGGAAGGGGGGGGGAGAAGGCCCATCACACAAACAGAATTCTTGCACAGGGTTTCCACTCACAGGCTCCTTAGGCAAATCCTGCCTATGGAAACTATGTCTGTGTAAGAACTTCATGTTATAAGAAGCAGCTCTTGAGTGTTCAACAACTTTTTGTGAAGGTGCTTAAAACAGCCTTCAAAACTTATCCTCTGTCAAATTACCATGGATATTTTTGTAATCTATTGCAGAATCAAGACAGAAATGTGGCATCTTTTTGTTGCAGTGTACACTGATCTTTAAGGACACAGGTGGCGCTGTGGGTTAAACCACAGAGCCTAGGACTTGCCGATCAGAAGGTCGGCGGTTCAAATCCCTGCGATGGGGTGAGCTCCTGTTGCTTGGTCCCTGCTCCTGCCAACCTAGCAGTTCGAAAGCACATCAGAGTGCAAGTAGATAAATAGGTACCACTCCGGCGGGAAGGTAAATGGCGTTTCCGTGTGCTGCTCTGGTTCGCCAGAAGCGGCCTAGTCATGCTGGCCACATGACCCGGAAGCTGTAGGCCGGCTCCCTCGGCCAATAAAGCAAGATGAGCGCCGCAACCCCAGAGTTGGTCACGACTGGACCTAATGGTCAGGGGTCCCTTTACCTTTACCTACACTGATCTTTGGAACTCCTTGCCCTAAATTATGATTAAGGTTAGCAGCATAAATGAGGCTAAGCGATTACATAGGAATATCAGTGAAGATATTTGGGGTGTGTACATTCTCTTCCTTGGGATGCAAACCTTAAATGCTAAAACCTAGGAGTGATCACTAGGAATTTGGAATATTTCAGTACAAAACAGTATTTGGGATGAGAAGATGGGTGACTGGGCTGCAGGCCTCGTGCATTGCCAGTGAGAACTACTGTCTTTAAAAAAATAAGAACCTGACAACACCTAATATAGGAGTCCAAAAGTGTCGTGGTGAATCCTTTTACTTGCACCCTAACATCTTGTCTTCTGTGTTGTTCTCAGTCATGGCACAAAGCATGTTTCAGATGTGCAAAGTGTGGTAAAAGTTTAGAGTCCACTACTTTGGCTGATAAAGACGGTGAAATCTACTGCAAAGGTAAGAATTTATATTTCAGGATGTCTTGCTTGTGTTAGATTTCTAGTGAGATCTGATGGTTAGTCATGGGTCAATGTGTCAAATGTGACGCTAATGCAAAGGGTGTTCTGTCTGCCTCCAGATGGTCTTGGAGGACCAAGATGCAAAATTGCAAAAGGTTGCTATTTAGGGCTTTCATAGAACCATAGGTGGCAAACCTCTAATATTTATAACTGTTCCTTGACTTGCAGTGTAATAGTGAGACCGATAAATTCCCCCTACCCTTCATCAGTTTGCCCACCTTGATAATATCTAATGATACCTACAGGTATATACATAAACACGTTTTTCATATCAGCACAGTGTGTCTTAAGGCCTAAACAACTCGCAATGCCCTTGTATTGTGTAACTTACCGCTGATGCTCATTGTTGTTGTACAAAATTATTAATCACAGTGGGTGGGAAGAGGCTTCTTATGCCTCTAGTGGGTGGGAAGAGGCTTCTTATGCCTCTAGTGGGTTTTCCACTAAAACTTTTAAATGCAATGGTTGCAGATTGCAGCCTCTACAGCTGTGTTTTGTAATAATAATAATAATAATAATAATAATGAAAGTGTTTGAAATGGAGTGGGAGAAGTTACATGTGTGTAGTTTGCCCCTGAAAAGGGAAGTGTAATTTTCCTGCTTTTGCTCAGTGATTTATGCTGTATGAACTGTTGGTTTGCCGCATAGCCAACACTCTGACTGTGTCTCTCTTCACCTTTTCTCCTGCAGGCTGCTATGCCAAGAACTTCGGACCCAAGGGCTTTGGCTTTGGGCAGGGAGCTGGAGCACTTGTCCACTCCCAGTGAAGAGCTGGCCCATGAGAGACTTTGAAGTCTCCTCTCCAGCACTGAATGCTTTGCCAATGCTGAACTCATCCAGACTGACCCTCAAGGCAATTTCACCAGTTCTTGCAAATGTATTAACAGTAACAGAATCTGCTGCTTTCCAGTGTATCACTGGCCCACCTCCTGTTTACTAGCTCAGCAGCCAACCATATAGTCCTGACCCATATGCCCTAGAAGACACTAAAGTTTCCAATGATCTGCAGTGGGCTCTAACCTACCATGGCTCACATTAATACAGTGGCCTTCTTAAATACAGTTTCACGCTTTCAGCCACAGCTGAAACTATATACAGCAGAGAGCATAGCCATTTCCATATATAAAACACTGTGATAGCTTCTTCAAAACACCTCTTGCTCCCACCCCTAGCAAAGGTTATTTTTATGAAAACATATTATATATTGTGATATTAAGTCTTATTGAAAAGTCAAATGCAAAATATGAAGCTGATCAAAGATGATTGTGGACCACAAGGATAAAGAGCTGAAAACTTAAACTACTTAGCTGTGTACAAGTGATACAGAGAAGGAAAGGGAAAGTGTGTAAACATGCACAAAAGTGTAAATAAAGCACTTTTCTAGAGTTTGGAGGAACTATGCAGGCAAATCCTAAACTGTTGTAACCTTGAACATTTCAGAAAAATTACTAATATAGTATTAAGGCACTTTTTCATATTTGGGAGAATTTAGATCATATCAAAATAAGGTTAAGAGACTGATACACAGGTGCTTTCCCTAATGGCATTGCCCACCATTCCTGTCACTCCTAGAAGGTGTACAAGTTTGAAGGTGTACAACCAAAGATTCAATATTTGTTACTTATGGCGACTGGGACCACTGAGAAGTAGAAGGTTTAGAAGTCCAATTTGCTACTGCTTCAGGTTATCATCAGTCCTTTCTGTGTCACTTCCCCCTTGAACAAAGGAAGTGCTTAATGGGTCAGCTTCACTTCTTTGCCTTGAGGGTAGCCCCTGTTTGTTCTTGTCTCTGCTTAGGGAGGTTCCCTGGGCAGGAGAGGACCTGCCTATTGCATTGTCATGGAAATACAGGCACCTGAGTATCCTGTCCAAACAAGCACTAAAAACAGGAGCTGTCAGATTCAATTCACTTCCTGCAAAGCTCTTAATGTAATAGAAGATTGAAGCCAGTGATTAACTGGACCTGTAGTGTATCATTTTATAGAGTTTAAGAAGAGATTAAGGAAGATTCCAAACCACAGAAGCTGTAGATCTTATAAGCATCTATATATGGGGTCTAATGTTTGCAGTCTTACTTCTTCCTTTTATGAAGCTCAGGGGAAGTCTTGCTTTCAATGTATAAGCCTTCAAAGGGTTTGGAGCTTTTTAACAGATAATCTAGGTCACGTGTCCCCCAATTTATTTAGCACAATATGGGTCCATATTAGTTTTCAGTGTGATCTAAATGCACAGTTCATATCCTTTCCTTTAGGATGCAGCCTGAATAATGTTTTAATCTCTCCGCTTTAGGGGATTTGCATGAAATTAGATTACATTTCTGTGGGTCCATGCACATTTATTACAAACTTGCCAGAAAACCTGTAGTAATAACATTTTTACAATGTTCTGTTACATACTAGAGCAAATAAAATTCCATGTATTCAATAAAGCGGTTAAAAGGAGTTTGTGTGTCTGGCTCTCCTGTATTTAAGGAAGAGGAAACCTGCCATGAATCTGTCTGTGTGGGAAAGCCTGCATCTTTGCAGTTTCTAGAGATGAAGGCAGAAATAATGCATGCGGGTGAGGGAAATAATACATGCACAGAGATATTCTCTCGCCCTCCCCGCCACCTGTCACTGTTGAAAAACATTTGAATCTGCACTTTGAGCTGATGAGGGCATTTGTAGCTAGCAACTCTAGCAAAATTGGGGTGGGCCACCCAGGAATGTCAGGCATGGTTTCGAAGGTGATTTGTCACAAGAGGAGCAGACCTGTCTGAGTGCTGGAACTCTGGGTCTGTGGCAGTCCTTGAGCTGAAATCGATTGGAAAGTGAACCTGCATGAGCCTGCCTTTAGGGCAAGGATGGTCAAGCTGGAGTCCAACAACATTTGAAGAACACATTAGGGATCAGATGTGCTTAGCACATTAACCTGTGTGGCAGGTGGGGCCACTGTCTGTTTCATACACATAACCCAAAATGTGATGTCAGGAAAGTCAGTAGAGCATGAGATTCTACTGGGTGAAAGATTCTTGCATTGCAGGGGGTTGGACTAGAAGATTAACCTCGTGGTCCCTTCCAACTCTACAATTCATTGATTCTGTGATTCTTTGACAGGACTGTCATACCACCTCATTTACTTTGGATCAACAGCTTTATCAATCCTGGCACTTCAAGGTAGATAACTAATTTTTTTGTGTCATGCTTAAGGAGATTCCAGAGTTTCCCTCTTTCCTCCACACTGTACTAATATTTGCTTCTCATTCAGTGGAACCCCTTCTCCAGGTAAAGGTAAAGGGACCCCTGACCATTAGGTCCAGTCGTGACCGACTCTGGGGTTGGGGCGCTCATCTTGCTTTATTGGCCGAGGGAGCCGGCATACAGCTTCCAGGTCATGTGGCCAGCATGACTAAGCCGCTTCTGGCGAACCAGAGCAGCGCACGGAAACGCCATTTACCTTCCCGCCAGAGCGGTACCTATTTATCTACTTGCACTTTGGCGTGCTTTTGAACTGCTAGGGCAGGAGCAGGGACCTAGCAACGGGAGCTCACCCTGTCGCGGGGATTCAAACCGCCGACCTTCTGATCAGCAAGCCCTAGGCTCTGTGGTTTAACCCACAATGCCACCTGCGTCAGAATGCCTTCTGCCACTGGGCTGTGATTTAATACCTTTTAATCTTCACAGACCTTCATTTCTCACTTGGAGGGACAGTTCCCACATCTTGTCATTTCTGTGGACAGAGCCTGGCGTTCCAGAGATTTCTCTTGAACATCTGGATTTGGTGCTAGAGCGTTGAAGCAGAAATAGGAGACCCCTCCTGTGAGGGTTCATTGTGAGCAAACAAATCATGCTTTGAGCCTGCCTTGTCTTACTCAAGTGGCCTGGCGACCTCTACTGGCAGTGCTCTGAATATTACAGCATGGCATGCAGGACTCCTAGTTTTCACAAATATACAGTATCAGGTCTGCTATGAACATTTACATTTTGGATATTTGTTTTAAAAAATCTGCTGTAATACAGTTACATGGATAATTTAAACAACCCCCGTCTCAGAATGATATGTGACATGTATTTCAAGCTGTGACATGTACTTCTTTCAAATGCACTTACAAATAACAGCTTTCTTAGAAAAACGGGGTTTATTTCTCTAGGCCAGGTCTGCGCTACATAAAGTCCACAGGTCAACTGCAGCTCCATCCCTATTTGTGGGCTTCTAGGAAATTCCAAACACCCATGGTGTTGCAGCCCATTTCTTGTGGAAGTAGCTAAAGCCTATCCAACCCCAGAAATATTTGGAGCGAAGAGAGTGCCTGTGCCTGTACTGTTCCTCCCAGTATCGCCCAGATTCCAAAAGCACATGAAAGAGTTAGTGACAGCTTTTTCATCCAGCAAATCAAGCTGCTTGGGCTCACCTGTGCCCATGAAGTCTTCACTAGTGTGAGCTGCTGGGATACTGAAAGCTTAATGAAAACTTGTAGGGACTTCAGATAAGGTGGTAGGGAACTGCATAATGGGGTGGGAAGGTGGGGAGAAAAGAGAATGAAGACTAGAGGAAGAAAAGGGGAGCAGAGATGGGGAAAAGGGAAAAGGTGGGGATAGATGGGATTTGCAGATTTGTGGTGAAGCAGAAGATAGATGTGTGTGATTTGAATGAGAAAAGGAAGCTGTATGTAATGGAGAAAGAAAAGGAGGGGTTAACAGGAGCTCAGAGAGAACTGTCAAGGTGCAAAGAAAAGTTAGTGTACTGTGCAGAGAGAAAAGGGAGGTTCCTCAAGAATGGTTAAAAATGGAGTCAGAAGCAACAAAAATCTTTTCTCTGATCAGCTTAGCAATGAGGCCCTCTTGAGCTAAGAAAAATATAAAAGGCTGTCTCTGGGTGGCGAGTTCCAGTTGCATGTAATCAATTTGTCAAACTGATCCTTCGGCATCTTGGACATCACTGCCCTTTAGAGTTTCCCATTACAGATTCTATTAAGTAAAACTAAAACTCTCAAATGTGTATAAAAGGAGAGAATTCAATCTGAAGGGTTTTCCCTCACTATACAGTGGTACCTCGGGTTAAGAACTTACCGTAATTCATTCAGGAGGTCCATTCTTAACCTGAAACTGTTCTTAACCTGAGGTACCACTTTAGCTAATGGGGTCTCCCCCTGCCGCCGCAGCGCAATTTCTGTTCTCATCCTGAAGCAAAGTTCTTAACCCGAGGTACTATTTCTGGGTTAGCGGAGTCTGTAACCTGAAGTGTCTGTAACCCGAGGTACCACTATCGTGCCACCATGACTAGGAAAGCTGCATTACTGAGCATATGATGCCACAATCTTGTCCTTAGCTACACAATAGCTTCAATGCCCTCAGTAATTTCTTATTTGGTTCACATAATGTGGGGGTGCCCACATCACTCTCCTCCTCCAAGGACTACCTTGTAATGATCTGGCTTCTCCCCTTTGTTTAAATTACTTTCCAGACACTTTTAGCATTGTGCGGACCTGTTTCCTAATGGGAAATTTACTAGAAAAGGATTCATTTGTATGCGCATGGAATACTGCTTATGTGAGTCAGCTTTCATTCTAGACGATGGGAGCCTACAAAGCTCCACCGTTGAAACAGCAAACCATTTTTGTAGTTGAATAACTCAGCCACCCAAGGAGCTGCTGCATACTGCTTATGTGAAATACATATTTATTGAGATGTGGCTCAACAGCAGAATAACTAAAGAGCAATGCTCAGGATCTAGCACAGAGGGACTCTTGCACTGCACACAACTCAATCTAGTCTCTGTGTCAGCATATTTAGCAGCAACCTGTGCTTTATTACTTTGTGCTTTATTACTTTGTGAGCAAGAAAAATGCTCTTAAAAGATGTGGAGAGGAAGCCAGATGGGAAAACCGATAGCCTTTGTCAGATAGTATGGAGATCTTCTGTTTCCTCTACCCTTCCCACGATGATTATTTCATAAAGAATGCATGGGACATTCCATTCTATTGTGAGAACAAACTTATTGGGTCTGATCAGTTTAGCCCTGTATCCTGTCTCTGGCAGAGACCAGGTTTCAGTGCTCCAGGGAAGTGTTGGTACCATGCCAAAGGGCATGAAGAGTACTCGGATTCATTTTACATTTAAAATAAATTTAACTTAAATGTAATGACTACATAGGCCAGATACAGACTGGGCAGCTTTATATGAGGGGCAAAGGGAATAACCCAGTTCTGAATTACTTAGGGTGGGGGTTGGCTCATCCAGGCATTCTGCAAGGTACCACCAGAAGGTAGGAATTATTTCCCTTTAAGCTTCTAGCGCATGGGAGGGTTTTGAGTGCTTCCAGACATGGCTGGGCTTAATTTGCAAATGGTTCACACATGGGTCACTGACATCAGGGCTGAAGTGTTTTTTACTTACCGAATTTCCCCAAAAATGTAGATTCAGATAAAAGAAGGGAGAGTCTGGTTGGCATATTGATGCCAATGGCCATGTGTGGGTGCTACATTAGATGGAGATTAGCCACCCAGGGACAGCCCTGTGCTGCATACAGCCTCCTCCAGGCATCCCATAGGCCAGTGGTTTTCAACCAGTGCGCCGTGGCACCCTGGGGTGCCTTGAATGGTGGTCAGGGGTGCCGTGAGCAACACTTCCCTCTGTCCCTCTTTCCTTCCTTCCCTCCCTCCTCTGAGGCCCTCTTGCATCTCTGCCTCCCAGAGGCTTGCACAGCTCTTTGTTGCAGCAGCCCTGGCTACAAGCTCCACAGGCAAATGGTGCCTCTGGGGCTGGCCAAGGGGTGCTGGTTGCCAGGAAGCTGAGGCAGCCTCGTAGTAAGCAAGCAGGCGAGGAAGCCCAGCCAGCCTGTCAGCTCTTGCTGTTGGGAATGGACAGAAAAGTCCCAGGCCCCTGTGGGGCAGTGTGAGGAGACACCTCTTTGGGGGTAGGGGGGGAGCTCAGAGACCAGCGGTGGCAGCGGCAGCTGCCCAGAGGACTCCCAAGGGGAGGGGAGAGGAGAGGAGGCTGAGGGAACACAAGGGAGGGTGTTTGGAAAAGGGCAAGAGGTAACATAACTGGGCTCCTGAGCCCTACAGGGGTGCCACAGAAAGAATGTAGTTGGTCAAGGGAGCCATGGACTCAAAAAGGTTGAAAACCTCTGCCATAGGCCAACAGGGCTTGAACGTATGTTTCTCTTCTACAGTCTATCCAACATTAACACACCACAAAGGTTCAGAAGGTGCTTTTCAGGGTTGGTGTTTATCGGCTTAAGGAGACTATCAGAAGAGATCATAAAGAAAAAAGAGAAAATATATGAACAAGATGTGATGTGGAAACAGCAAGAAAAGACTGGATGGAATTATGAACTCTGTTTGGATTGATTCGGACTGATTTGGACATTAACGCAGTAGCAAGAAGATGATCAGAATCCCCCTTCGGATCTTGAAATATGGGTCCCCCCAACAAAAAATTTAAAATTCAGCTTTGTAATTCGGAATTTATGTGATGTGATTTAATTTGATTTGATTGGCCGGTTAATAAAAATTATTTTTTTAAAAAAAGAAGAAGGTGCTTTTCAGGGTGACGTGCCTTCCTTGCCCATGTTTCCTAACTTTGTATCCCAGTTTCAGCCTTTCTTTTTCAGTCATATTGTGGAATGCTTGTAAAATATCTTGCACATGATGTCTCTGTAAACTTGGAGACAGGTTTACTACGGTTGCTATCCATCGTTTGGGAGACACTTTCCCTCCTGGGTTACAAAGCACCTGTGCATTGCAAAGACAATCTGATATCAACACAATGCCATGTTGCATTTATAGTCCCAGCTGCACATGGGTGGTAGTGAGAAGCTGCCATCTATTGGGTCAGAACATTGGTTCATCTAGCTTAATAATGTCTACACTGACTCCCAGCAGCTCCAGAGACAGATTTAGGGGAACACGACTGGTTCATTCACACTGGGCACAAAACCTAGGGGTGGTGGTGATGATGGGGATGCCACAACTATTATTTAGAACAGAGCGTGAAAGGTAGTTGGTGGGGGTGAATTTTGGCATCACACAGTGCGCCACTGAAATTTGAGACCCGAAGGTCTGCCACTAGTAGCTCTCCAAAGTTTCAGACAGGAAGTCTCTCCTGGTCTTACCTGCAGATGCTTGGGATTGAACCTGGGACCTTCTGCATGCTATGGCCCTTTCCCATGTAAAAAGCAGTGTGGTGTAGTGGTTAGAGTGTTGGACTGAGACCTGGGAGCCCACTAGGTGACCTTGCTCCAGTCACTGCCTTGCAGCCTGACCTACCTTGCCAGGTGTTATGAGGATAAATTGGAAAGAGGGAGAAGAGTGTAAACACCTTGAGATTCCTGGAGGAAAGGTGGGATAGAAATGCCATCATCATCATAAAATAAAACTTCCACCACAAACACAATGGATGCTTGAATAATTGGTTTTCTGCCAGCTTTCTTCTTTTTCGAAAACCCCCAAGAAGAAATGGTGCAGCTTCCCTTGCAAGGAGAAAGGCAGCAGGATGAAAAGCAACCAAATGATCTTGAGAGAGAAGAAATTGGCTCGGAAGAAAAGGATTATGCAACCCCACCACCACCCCAATTCTTCCTTTGCTCTCAATTAATCGCCTCCAGCTACTGCTAGTCATTAGCAAAACATAAACAGAACAGGGGAAGCTCTGTGCCATTTGTAGTTCGCTCAGGAGCTGTGCTTCAGCTGATATCCAGGTGGGTACAAAAGGGGCAGGAATTTTTTTTTCAAAGATTTTCTCCCTCGTTTATTCTGCAGAAGGGAACACTGTCACCCAGCTCACAGCTAACAGTTGTTCTCACTGGGGGAGGGAGGGGTCCTTACTCTTGTGGGCTGAGCAGGCCGCCATCTAGCTTGGTATTGTCTACACCTGGGGGTAGGCAACCTAAGGCCCGGGGGCTGGAGGTGGCCCAATTGCTTTCTCAATCTGGCCTGCGGACAGTCTGGGAATCAGCATGTTATTATATGAGTAGAATGTGTCCTTTTATTTAAAATGCATCTCTGGGTTATTTGTGGGGCATAGGAATTTGTTCATTCCCCCCCCCCAAAAAAATATAGCCTGGCCCACCACATGGTCTGAGCGACGGTGGTGGACCGGCCCACGGCTGAAAAAGGTTGCTGACCCCTGGTCTACACTGACTGGCTGTGGCTTTCCAGGGTTTCAGACAAGATTCACTCCCTGCCCTACCTGGAGAAGTCATTGGGGATTGAACCTGAGACCTTCTGCATGCAAAACAGATGCTCTACCACCAGGCTATGGGTCTTTCCCCATGCAAGAGCCCTGTGGTGTAGTGGTTAGAGTCAAGACCTGGAAAACTAGGGTTCAAATCCCCACTTGCCTTGAAGTAACTTATTTGTCTAGATGCCCATTTGGCTTTTATTACACTTCTGATCAGGGGTGCCAACTTGAATAAAATATTGGGTGCGACCAGGTAAACTCTGGCCCGATCACAGGACGTGGCATACGCGCACCATTTGAATTCATCAATTGGAGGGGCTTGGCTCCTAGGAGATGGTTCCTATGCTTTCTGTCCACAAGAAAACCCGACCGCGCGCGACTGTTACGCACGACCCCCTCTGTCCATGGCAAGCACTTCCGCGTGGGAATTTGGCCGCGTCTGCGATGCCTTGTCCGACGTGGCTCCTCCGAGCCGCAGCCCCATTCTCCATCTACCTGCCAATGCCCGCCCCTCCAGCAGCATATAGATAGCCATCGCTGCCGCCCACGATGCCGGCGAGCCCCAGCCACCTTCCTTTCCGTGCGCCAGCCGCCCAAGCTGGGCACGCCAGCAGCCCCGCAGGCTCTCTCGGCGCAGCCGGCCCCACGCCTGGGCGTGAGCGCTGCCTCTCCCCGGCAGGCAGAGCTGGGGCGAGGCCCTGGCGAAGCAGGAAAGGAATGCGAGTGGGAAGAGCGAGGCACAAGCGAGCGGGCATGTAGCGGCAGATCCCGGAGCCCAGAGGCCGGGGCAACCTCCGTCGGAGCTCACGCGGCAGAGGGCGGGCTCTCTCTGGCTCCCTCTGTCTCTCCCTCGGAAGCCGGACGGCAAGGAGCAGCAGCAGGAGGAGGAAGAGGAAAGCGCTCCTGGCAGACCACGCGGCGGCGGCGGCGATTCCCAGCATCCTGGGCAGCCCGAGCCCCATGGCGTCGGAGAAGGTGCTTCGCGAAGGGGTGCTGGAGAAGCGCAGCGGCGGCCTGCTGCAGCTCTGGAAGAGGAAGCGCTGCCTGCTGGGCGAGAAGGGGCTGCGGCTGTTCGAGGCCAGCAGCCGGGGCTCGACGCGCTGCAAGGAGATCCCCTTCGCGCGCCTCAAAGCCCTCGAGTGCGTGGAGTGGAAGCAGAGGCACATCTACTTCACGCTGGTGACGGACGGCGGCGCCGAGATCGACTTCCGCTGCCCCCAGGAGGAGCCCAGCTGGAACGCCGACATCACCATGGCGCTGGTGCGCTTCAAGAACCAGCAGGCGGTGCAGATCGTGCGCGCCAGGCACAGCTGCAGAGCCGGTAAGGCCAGCACGTCGGGGATGGCGCGCGGGGGATGGTGCACGGCATGGGGGAAGCAGATCGCGCCCCTTCTGCCCAGGAAACGATGGCCAGAGCCGAAGGGCAGACGGAGCACGTGCTTTGCGCGCACCGGGGCTCCGCGGGCACTTCCAGTTTAAAATATCTCCGGTAGCAGAAGTGGAAGAAGGCTCCAGCCAGAGACTGTGGCGAGATTCGGCCGCCAGTCAGAGTAGCAGTGATCTGACTCAGCACAAGGTGGCTTCAGGCGTTCATAGAAGATGTGTCATTATCACGCTGGTTCCATTTATGCCTTAATTCATCCAGAAACCCTCATCAAAAGATTGGCACCTTTCCTTTCCATTTTACAACTCTGGATGTGACCAGGTAGCTTCTTAGAGAGCACTCTTCCCCACTCTTGTGCTCCCTGGAGATTCGGGGGGAGCTTAGACCACGTTGTGGGCACCAGTGGTGTGCGGTGAATCTATTTTGTAGGGGAACAGTTAGAGTTAGAGGCGCCAGTTTATGAGAGCGATGCCCCCCCTGTGTGTGACTTTGTGATGTTGCGAGCACCCTCCTAAGCCAGGCAGAAGCTTCCTGGGCTTTGAGGAGGAGGCACCAGGCATGAATACTTTAATACTCTAATTACTGGGAACGTTTAGGGGACTTGCCTAGTCCCCCTAGTCCACTGACCGCCTGCCACTGGTGGGCACATAGAGGGTTTCCACTACTCATATGTATGGTAGACTATACAGGAAGGCCCAGGATGTTTTGGTGCCTGAGGCAGAACATCATTAATAGTATTTCCATTTATAGACCGTATACTACCTGATGCTCACAGTATGGTTTATAGCAGATAAAAATAGTATACGTACACACAGTAGAGATGTACACAAGCAATATCCATATCCATTATTTTTATTAGGTATATTGTGGCTTTATATCTTGATTTTATTTTGTGAACCGCCCTGAGACCCCCAGGTCTAGGGCAGTATATAAAATCAGATACTACTACTACTAATAATAATATCCACATACAATATTAATATAAGTAAAGTCAGAGAGCATTACAAGGCAGTATAATGTATGTTATGTTGGCTGAAAATTTGCATTACATTATTATAGAACTACCCCCTGAATTTTACTCACCAACCATTGCACACAACCACTATGATCATTCACTACCTTAAATATTATCTGTATCACCCAGCCACTCATACCTGACAGTATTACAGCCCACATACAAAGGATGCTGTCCCCAGTTCTGAAGCACTAATGGGCTCATGACCACTCTGTACATTTAAAGCATATCCAATGCACGTGACCCCCCCCCCCAAATCCTAGGATTTGCAATTTGTTATGGGTGCTGGTAACTGTAGCTCTGTTAGAGGGAAACTACAGATTGCAGGATTGTTTGAAGCAAGGGGAAGTCATGCGCTTCAAATATGTGTTCATTGTGCTTTAAATGTATCATGTGGATATGCACTGGACCATCTAATACTCCTCTCCCATCTGATAAGGCCCGGTTCTATACCAGAGCAGCCTCTCACCCAGGAGGCAGGTTAAATAAAACTACTTCTATCCACTCACTTACAAGCATGCATTGTACTCTACAGCCTGAGCTCCTGACAAATAACTAATAAGCTTGGTAGCAAACGTGAGCATGAAGGTCACAATTAAGGTGGCCCTAAAGCCCAGCCAGTGGCTACACCCTGCTTTTCCATCAGTGATTTGGCCTGCTCCATCTCATGCTCTATTGACACGTTGTTGGGCAATATCTCATGCTCTGACTGAGAACCACAGGACAAAAAACCTTGCCAGGCACAAGGTTTAAGTACAATACATGGAGAGGTGGGAGGGAGAGAGAGAAAAGCAGTCTCAGTTCAGGAATCCATGTGAATTTTCTTCTTTTGAACCTCTATCCCCACCCTCCCAAATAGTACCTGCATGGCGATACAGTGGAACCTTGGTTTTCGAATGTCTCCGTTGACGAATGTTTCGGAACTCGAATGCCATAAACCCAGAAGTAAATGCTTCCGTTTTTGAACACACCTCAGAAGTTGAAATTCCGAGGTGATTTCCGTATTGAGTTTTTGGTTTTTGAACGTTTCAGAACTCAAATGGTCTTCTGGAACGGATTATGTTCAGAAACCAAGGTTCCACTGTAAAAATATTTGTTGCCCCCTAATGGTGCCCTGAAATCTGCCATAATATGGGCAGGGTGCGAGGCAGTCTTGATTTATGCTAATTTTTTGCAGGCCCTGATCCTTTCACTGACACTTGCTAGGTGCTGACCAAATAGCCATTGCATATATAGAAGTCCTCAGTCTCTGGTAATCTCCACTCAGCCTGAGCATGAAGAAGCATGTAGGAACAGACGGTGTGCCTAACATGCATGTTGTAGAATCCAATGAAACTAAAGGTATGATGAAGAGAAAAGAAAGCACTTCTTCATGCAGTGCTTACTTAATCTGTGGAAGTTGCTACCAGAAGGTGTGATGAAGGCCACCATCTTGGATGGCAGTCAAAGAAGATCTGATTAATTCATGGGGGCCAGAGCTATTGATGGCTATGTTCTCCCTTCATTGCTGGGAGGCAGTATGCTTACCTATGCCAAATACTCGGAATGGCTGGTGGGGAGAGGTCTGTCGCACTCAGGTCCTGCTTCTGTGCTTCCTGTGAGAACAGGATGCTGGACCAGATGGTTGGATCCAGCAAGAGCTCTTCTTGTGTTCTGTCCAACAGCAGATTTGTTTTCCTTTACACCTGCTTGCTCTTTTAACTAGTAAGAGGTAGACTGACAAATGCCCTTCACTGTTAGCAGATAGTTGGACCATGCATGTGATACACCCTGTTCTCATGTTACTAGAGCTGCGCCCAGCCAGAGAAGCCTAAGCAATGGAAGGGAAAGCAGTATAATTCTTCATGGTTTCTTCACTCCTGAGGTATCATGCTTATTTTAATAGTATGATATATCAAAGGCTCAGGGTATTTTTTTAATAGTATGGTATATCAAAGGCTCAGAGTATTTTAAAGGGTGTTTTAACCCTTCACTCACAGCAACCAAACTCTGATACCAGAAGTTATCATGACCAGGAGAAAAGCACGTGGACAGAGGGACCGTGGGGAGAAAGTTGCATGAAGAGGGGTGGAAAGTTTGAGTCTGGATTCCTCACCTGCACACCTACTGCTTTGGAAACCATATTTCTGTGACGTTGGGGCAGGTCCATGTTTAAGCACCAGGACCTGCTGCCATTGCATCTAGTCTATCCCTGAACATGGCAAGTATGGCTGATCTCCAGTGTTGACTGTATTATGCAGGAAGAAAATGTTACTGGTCTTTTCAGCCAAGGCTGTGTGATTTCTCCCATACCTTGCATATATTCTTGCCCAGTTTCTGTTTCTCTTGTCCTGCTCTAACTTGTCATACTGCAAATCCCCATCAGTCAGCAAGTGAACATGAGACTATTGTTCGGTTCCTGCTCAGGCCAGCAAGTTATGGATAATTTGCTCCATCCAACTAGCCTCTCATATAAGAATGGCTTTTTGATAGAAGGTTTCTAGGACTCAAGTGGCTCTTTGCAATTTCAGATATAACAGTAGCTGCTCCACAATTTCAGATGTAACAAAATTATTTTAGTCCCTGTTAAACTTTCACTCTTACTCTAGTGATAGGAATTGCTCAAATGAAGAGCACTATTTTTAATTTACAAGCCATGTTTTTGACATTATGGGGTTTTGGATTTATTATTACTGTTATATTATAATTAGTAGTAGTAGTAGTAAAGTTATTAATTATCTCATTTTATAATGCATATAAAACAGAGATAATTATAAAAACAGACAAAAATTAAAAGATGAAAAACAAAACTATAAAATAGGCTCATGAGTAGTTGCTCATGAGTTAAAATAACAAAGTCCAAGGAAATACTATCAACTTTATTGTTATATTATTAATATTGTTTCAGTAACACCTTTTAGTATACAAAGTTCTTTACAATATATTGTAACAGCCCTGTAAGAATTGGGTGCTTTACTTATTATTATTATTATTATTATTATTATTATTATTATTATTATTATTATTTCTGACCTGCATTTCACTCTAAAGTGTCAGGGCAGGTTACAACAATGTAAAACTACAATAACAAAAGCCGTTGAAACAATTTGCAATCGGAAGAATAGGATAGGTGTCAAAAGCCAGGGTAAAGCCATATAACAAGAGCTGTATAATGAATGGGCCAAATGCATCTCTGTAGGGAGGAAACTCCAAAGCTCAGGAGCTGCCACAGGAAATGTCTGCTCCCAGGTCTTCCAAGTTTGAATATTCTCACACATCAGAACCTGCACTAGTCTAGCCCTTTGTCCAACTTGTCTCCCGTCTAACCAAAGATTCACCTCCCTTCCTTTTCTGTTGCAGCATTTCAACATGAGGCAGCCCCAGCTGGCCAGATTCTGGTGAATGGGTCCAAGGAGCCAGACCCTAAGCTGAACATGGAGAATACAGAGGAAATGATGGCTGTGAATTCACCTGCCAATGGACAGAAGGCAATCTCCAGCTGCAACTGAACTTAGATCCATTTTTTTCTCTTCCATGGTATTACTACTGAAAAACGAAGTGATGCCCAAAGCGTACAGCAAGACCTGGGTCACAAATATGGCTAGAATGGGCATTGGTTTTCTGGCTGTGTCTTTGCTATGATACTTAAGTCGCAGACAAAGCCCCCTCCAAACTGCTGTGGACTGAAAGGTTGCTTCTCTACACTCTGACCTATGGTAGTCCACACCATAGGACTTTGTAGGTTAGGTTGAAGACACAGACACAGCAAGAGTGACAAAAGAAAATCATTCCATTCCATTGTCTGCCACCAGCCTAGTGCTGGATGGGCGATGCAGGAATTCACTGGATCATGAGGAGCGTTGGGAAGGAATTCCTGAGCATGCGAGGAGCCATCTGATGACTTCATGATTGAAAGGGAGCATCCCTCCTCGGAGAACTGAGTGACTGACCTGGAAGGAGCAATGGTGAACCGGCTATTCTGATCTGAGAAGTCACATGTTGCCAGGAAGATGCCTGCAGGACTTAACAGACAGTCAGGATATAAATTTAAGCACCTTAAGGAGGAGCCTGTGTGGACTTCTGAGACTCTCTTAAATGAGTTTTCTCTGTAGTATTGCTCACTTGAGGCCTTCTGCTCAGAACTAAAGGACAAGAAGAACACTGACTGGGCCAGTGTCCCATCCTTACGACCAATAGCTCCAGCTCAGTGAATCACTCTGGTGTCCCACTGTACATCCATTTCATTAGGTCCCTTACATACTGTTGACCATTACATGTGTGAAGGGGCAATCCACCTTTAACCAAACCGTCATGCTTTCCATATGTTCAGGGCATGTGTCTGCAGTGGGGAGCTTGTTGCACTCATGTAGGCTCCCCATGTGAATGAGAGGCCTAATGGCACCAGGTTCTAGATTGCCTGAGATGTTTACATGAGAGTAGCAGTCTCCCCACTGCAGAGGGTTGCCCTGAAAGTGTGGGAAACTGCTTGGAGCAGCACAAGTGGGATAAAGCTGAAGGCCACCTCTTTAGTCACATTCCCCCTTCATGTGGGTAACAACTAAACAGGGCCTATTACAGGGAGGAGCATCATGAACTTTTGAAAAGGACTACTCACAAAAATGAGCATCCTATTTGACCGCGCACAAGGAAGATTGTCCTGCTCACCTTGAGGCTGTGAATGCCATTGTCACCCTCTCTTTCTCCTGATTCAAGGCCCATTTACTTACTATGGGCCATGGCAAGGAGGCAAGTGCAGGAAGGTCTTAGGGCCCTGGTGGAGCATCTTTATCCATTGGGAATGGAACTGCCAGTCTGAGAATCCCCAGCTGGGAAAAGGATGCTATTCATTTTTACCAGGGCGATGGCTGTCTGAGGGCCAAACAATGGGTGCTCATTTACTCCTAACTACTGGTCATTATGTATAACCTTTTATTAATAAAATTTCAAGAAAATCAACAATGCACACGTGTCATTCTTTAGAAGTGTGCCTTTATGGTTCTTTTTTTAAAGTTGGGCTCATCACCCCACTGCTTAAAGGATTGTGCCTGATGCATGTATGGGCAATGCTCAGGGATGATGGGAGTTGTGGTTCAGTAACATCTGGAGGTCCACAAGTTCCCGCCTGCTGCCTTAGACCATGGGCCTTTAACTGGACCATTGAGATCCTCAAGTAGGAATGAAGCAAAGTAGGTTGTGGTGCCACCTGCTTTCTAATTTTGGTGAGAGAGAGAGAAACTGAACGCATAGAGGACAGGCCTCCTTTGATATTTGATGGTGTGAACTCCTGCCTGACAAGCTAAAGCTGACCATTCTCCCTAGTCGTCCTGGCTCATAAAATCAAGAAGAAAGATGGGAATATACCACAATTTTTTTAAAACACTGCTCCTGTGGTAACCCCATGTTGGGGTTGCTGAATTGGAAAAGGTTGACTGCTGCAACAGATAACTTGGGCTCTGTTTCCCAATCACTGTGTAACACTGAATATGTTAAAGAAGGGACTACAGTGGAAAATGCAATGGATTGTTGAAATAACAAGGCCACTTTTGAGAGGGTAGAGCAACTGCTGTTGTCTAAATCATTTTTCAGCATTAACGAAATGAACAGTAGTGTCTTATGAAAGCTCAGGTTCTTAAAATACAGTTAGTTAATCTTCAAGGTGCTGTAAGTTTTCTTTTTAATAAACAACCACAACTAACATGGCTTTAATCTTGAATTTTAGAAAATGGTCTAAAGCAGTGGTTTTAAATATTTCCACTTGCAGGGAAAGCTTTCCAAATTGCCAATAAATTTCTGCATCTCTACCTCAGAACTTCTTATATATTGGCAATAATTTTTGGGATACATAATCTGCATGGATCACTGGCCAAGCCTAGTAGGTTTCATTGTTGTCCTTTGTGCCCTGGAACATACCAAATAGTTTCCTGGGTCTGTGCAATGCAGGGAAAGATTGGAAGCTATCTTTCTGGGATGGCTAACAATCATTTCTGTTGTTCTCATTGAGGAATCACAAGTTTCTGAGTTACCCCAGGTTCACAGAACCTGGCCTAAACTTTCACAGGGACGGGGGACATGTGACCCTACAGATCCTACTGGATTCATGGACAATGGTCAGGGATAATGGGAGTTGTAGTCCAACAACATCTGAAGCTCCCCAGCATTCCCCAGGTCTGACATTTGTATGTGAAGAGAGAGCAAGTGTTCTACTGGCTTCCTCTGTTGAGAAGCTCCTACCAGTTCCAAGCCAGCATGGCCAATGCTTAGGGATGATGGGGAAAATATAGATGGGAATTATAGTTATTGAATGCCTGGAGAGGCATATGTTCCCTATTTCCTAAACCAGGGGTCAGCAAGGTTTATCTTGCCTGGGCTGGATCGGTCCCGCAGAGATCCCTCTATGGGCTGGATCGCGCATGCAGATGCGATTTTCGGAGCCGCAGAAGCAAGTCCCCGCGCCAGTTTAACGCAGTGCGTGAGAGGGCAGCTCAGTTTGGGGGTGGCTTGTGGACTAGTCAAACGACCTCCGCGGGCTGCTTCCGGCCCATGGGCCTTAGGTTGCTGACCCCCGTCCTAAACGGAGGCTAAAGAGCATGGAAGGACTTAAAGAAGGGATGCAGATGCTCAAGGATGATAGTGCTAGTTAGTGTGGTGTCACCTTTCCATAAAGTAGCCAGAGTGACTTGTAGGAACTTAAGTAAGATATGAACTCAGCAAAAAAGACAAAAAAATGATAAGACCCCAGTAGCCAGAAGTAGCTTATAGGGAAATGTGGTTGAGTTAAAATAAGCCTGTAACCCCACAAACATCTTAGCCACCACATTTTGCACTAGCTGCATTGATGTGAAATATCGAGAAGGAAATCTCACCCAAGGATGATGAATATTGTGTAATTTTAAAGATTGCATACTCCTGCACTTCACTATATTGGTAGCATAAAGGCTATCCATATGAGACAGCTTCTACCCACGATCTACCATAATATTGTTTCCTTTATTTGTTTGTCAATTTACGAAACCCAGCTCTCAATGGTCCCTCAGTTGTCCCACCTTCCATCACATGCACTTCAATTATTTTTGGTTTTTATTGTGACATACGCAGTACTTTTATGGTGAAGAGTCTGCATGATCAGATGCATTTCAAGAAGCAGGTTCTAACTCACCAGAGTTGAAATGTGTTAAGTCTTTCAGGCACCATGAAATGCTTCCTTGCAATGTGCTGAAGTGGGCTTGAGTGTATAATGCACTTAGTTGAATGGAAACAACTGCCTTTGTCCTGACTATGAAGAAATAAAAGCTATACAAGTGGTATTTATCATTCTAATGTGCTTGCTGTAGGACTTCTGGGATTCTGCCCAAGGAAAACAAGGATAAACTTTTGCCTTCCTGAAGGAATTCTCTCTCTCTCTCCAAAACATTCAAATGCACACATCTAAATACTGCACACACTCCCTCTTCTGCTTTCCCCTTACTGGAGGAATCAGTGCCTGACTCAGCTGTTAGTCCGTAAATCTCACCCACACAGACAGATGCACCAAGTCTCTTGCTGCCAGGCCCTAAGTTTTGTACTAAACACTCTTTCAGAAGCAAAAACTGACCACACCCTCTCTTCTCGTGGAAGGAGATGGTGTTCTCGTTGCATGCAAGCTATACAAGGGCCACATGGAAACACAGAACAGAAGAATCTCTGCATTGGAGGCACTCCAGGGGTGAGGTTTGAGCTGGTGTCAGCTTCCTGCAGGAGGAATGGGCACCCATGGTGCAGCAGGAGGGCTGTGCAACATTGGGTTTTAGGCAACCAGAAAGCAGGAAACTCCTGCAGCCGTAAGGAGCCATACTTGCTGGAATGGCAAATTGTTCAGGAGATAAAGACTGTTCTGTTTTGCCAGGGGAAAAAACAAACTTCTGAGTCATTGTGCTTTTGTATTGTGAAGGTTAATTCCTTCTCATATTGACCTTTAAAACTGTTGCACCAAGCACCTAAACTGAGTGGGCAGAGCTTGTGTAAGATCTGCCAAAGGGGCACAGCAACGATCTGACCAGGTGGAAAAAGTAGTGTTTGGCTAAGGCAGCATTTGAGGGGAGGGATACCCAAGCTGAGGCACACACTTTCACTTAAAATCCAACACACGGTTCATTCTTACATAGCTGAAAAGTTTTACTTATTCAAACTGAGGCTTTCCACCATGAGAGCAAGTCATGGCAAGCTTTGGACTCCCATCTTTCTCTTTCATGCAACAGTGAGAAGAGGAGATGAGAAGCCAGTTTTAAACCAATCACAGTTCCCTGTGACATCTGAAAATCAGGAAATGTGGTTTGCTTAAATTATGGGTAATGAGGAAGCATTCAAGGCAGCTACCAACAATCCAATCAAAACAATCATTTAAAAAGTGCAAGGAACAATTAGACAAGAAAACAATAATCACTATGCAGTGTTTCTATTATAAGGTATGAAAGCACTCAGTTGTAGTTGCAGACCCAGTGTTGGGTCCACATTTATTACAGAGGCGGGCCTTGAGCAAGATGGACTCAGTGGACTCCCCCTCCCTGAATGGACCCACTTCTTGGCAATTGTATCCACAGCCTATTTGCATGACCTCTTCCTTTGGGCCCAATCCACACCACTGCACAGAAGAAAAAGGCAGGGCTTGTGAAAGCTGTTCCTCCTCCTGCTTGCTCCTGTCTCAGAGAGGGCAAGTGAACCAGATAGCAACAGCAAAGAGGAGGAGCGAGACCAGGGGTCAGCAGTGGACCCTTTCTGGGGTGTGACAGGTGCCCTGGCTAATCCCAAGTATGATACCAGCTCTGTGGACCAAGAACCCTAGGGAGCAATGCCTTTTTTGATCGGACAATGAAGCAGCATCAAGGAGGGCGGGCAGTTGGGCCTCTTGAGTCAGGGCATTTCAGAGCTTAGGCACTATGGCGAGAAGCTCATGCTCTTGAGACCCCCATTATAGCACTTCAGTGAGTGGTGGAACATGGAGGAAGGTCTCCCACAAAGATCTGAACTGAGCTGGGAACAGAAGAACAGCCCTGCTGGATTAGGCCAGTGGCTTATCCAGACCAGCATACTGTTCACACAGTGGACAACCTGATGCTTTAAGTGGGCAGTAGCTTAGTTGGGGGGGGGCATCTACATTGCATGCAGAAGGTCCCATGTTCAACCAAGGAGCTGAGAATGCTCCTTGTCTAACCCCTGCTACCAGCCAGGGTAGACAAGACTGAGTTAGGTGGGCCAATGATCTGATTCAGTATAAGGCAGCTTCCTATTTTCCTAATACCCAGGCTGTCCGTCTTTACCATCCAGAACCCCAGGGTCTATTTTCTCCAAATGTGTGGTTCATAAAACTATCATGGCAGAGCAACTTTCCATAAGCCTGAATAAGCCTAAAAATCTGAATTGGTGATCATCACCACCACATTTCTTTGTGCCACATCCCACAAATGTTACCGTGCGAAGACCGTCTTATTTTTTGCACTGCCTGGAAAAGGACTGCCAATCAACCTCTAGGGGTGACCCCAAGTTCCAAGAATCTCCTCCTTGCTCTCAACCTCTGGGGCTTAGAGAAGGTGAACATCTCCTGTAAATGTCTGCAAGCAAATGTCAAAGAACAAAACCAGCAGGGAAATGTTAAAACTTGCCTGTGGTTATGAAACCATCAATAAATTAACCAAAGACACATTCTCTTTAATAACATTTGGGACCTATAAAAAAGCTGCCACAACAAAGGACACAATGTGATTTTGGGAATGCCAAAGAAAGGGAGAGGAGGATTCACCAACAATTGGCAAGGTGTTCCACTCCTTAAATCTTTCTGTGTTATCATAACACAGAGCAGAGGAAGCAGCTAATCTGCAAGGGAGGATGAGACGAAAGCTTGGTTTTCTTCTGAAAGGGCTTATAATACCTGGATTGTCATCTTTGGAACAACCGCCATCAAGAGACGGCTGAACTGCAATAACCATCCTTTATAGATTTTACAGTCTTCATGAAAACATTTAACAGCCCAGCATAATGATTCATTTGGGAGCATATTTTGCATGTGGTCCAACAAAAACAGCAATTGAAAGCCGCGGAGTTAAAGTGTCACCTAATGTATCAAAGCTATAGAAGGCTGTGGGCCCATCATGCTGAAGATCATTGTTTACTGTCCCATCACACTAGCAAAATGTATGTTATCACAAATTCAGTGTTATTACATTTCATGTATTTTTGGCAGTATACCAAACCACAGACTAGCAGGACAATTAAAGGTAAAGGGACCCCTGACCATTAGGTCCAGTCGTGGACGATTCTGGGGCTGCGGTGCTCATCTTGCTTTATTGGCCGAGGGAGCTGGTGTACAGCTTCCGGGTCATGTGGCCAGCATGACTAAGCCGCTTCTGGCAAACCAGAGCAGCGCATGGAAATGCCGTTTACCTTCCCGCTGGAGCGATACCTATTTATCTACTTGCACTTTGATGTGCTTTCGAACTGATAGGTTGACAGGAGCAGGGGCCGAGCAACGGAAGCTCACCCTGTCGCGGGGATTTGAACCGCCGACCTTCTGATTGGCAAGTCCTAGGCTCTGTGGTTTAACCCACAGCGCCACCAGTGAGCAGGACAATTGTTTATCCTCAAAGGAAAATCCATATGACGTGCCCTCCCCCCGTTACTTTGACAGCGCATGCCGTGTGCTAAGGCTCTCTCACACTCCTCATTTTCAGTAAACAGTCATGGTGCATTTGTATACATCAGTGCCAATGCACTACTCAGATACACATAGCAAGCTGTTCAAAAAGCAGCTTCTGTGAGGTTATGCAACCATGTAAACCAAAATCCAGTCCTCCTGAGACTTTTTCTTTCCCCCTTGGGATGACTTTTAGCAGTCAAGAGGTCAAGCTGGCTGGGAATGGATTTTCCCAAGCATTCCAAGTGTTTGTTTCTGATTGTATTTTGCCTATCTTTAATTTTTATTTCCTGTATTCAGTGGTTTAAATGAAACAAGTGCATAGATCTGTTTGCTGGCACACAGAGCTAGTTGTGGCAGCAAGAGAACAAGGTTACCTAAACATCCTTGCATGCTCTGGATCAGACATAAAGGCAAAGGAGTCATGAAAAGTCCAGGTGTTTGGCACAAGTTTTATTTTGGAAAGGAATCAGAGACAATCTCCCTTGGCTAGAAATCCAATTTTCTTTTTGGTTTTTGGAACTTGCTGGAGCAAGGAAAATGGCATCAGTTTCAGAAACGCTGGAGTTCTCCTCTCATGGGCTCAAATTCCTTCTTATGCACTTTTGTCCTGAACAGCATGTGCAGCTGGCTCCAAAGCTTTGAAAAATGGAAATTTCACAACTAGAACCAAATATTTACCTAAGTATGAACTTTTGGACTTTTAGGGTGAAAGTTTGCTTCATTGATAGATTTTAACATAGGTGTTTTCTTTTAATTTTTTTGGCAAATTGCAAGGAAATGATTCTCTAAATAAACTTATTTTTCTATTTTTTGGGTGTTACCGTGCCACTGATTAAAACACTCTATACCCATCCATCAGCAGCACTGCTCAGGTTTCCCTTGAGAGGAAGGTTGGGATATAAATTTAATAAACGATTGAATAATAGTAACAACAAATACCAAGAACTAACTTAGTTGGTCTTTAAGGTGCTACTGGAAGGAAATTTGTTTTGTTTTGACTATGGCAGACCAACACGGCTACCTATCTGTAACTGGAACAAATCCTCTGTTCAGTTTATGTTTCTGACCCACTCTTTGGAGGTCTGCTTTTTATCGAGTAGTTGATGCACTTCTAAATTCCTAAAATGCAGTTAAGACAAGTGTTGTTGTTGTTAAAATGAATAAATGATTACCAACTCTGGCTTCAAACATATGAAATTTACTTTGCTTTCTCACTGTAACAGCAAGATATCAATAGAGTGAATACAGACAACAAAACATGACATGGCATTTGAAGTTCACAGATGCAATTACTGAGAAATTCTCTTGGCCAAATCCTGCTGGGAACCGCACAAGAGTTTAAGCTACCCAAGAGCAAGTCCCATTGAACTCAACAGGAGTTCTAAGTAGAAATGCACAGGGAAGCTATTTATTAACCATTCACAGGTGTACAATATGGTTGTCTCCTATCACCAGTGAGATGTTAGCTGAAAGTGTTGTGTTTTGCATGCCTCATGATGTTGCTAGAGAATGATGGCAACTTCCTTTCTTAGGTTATCTTGTTTGTCCATAGCAATACAGTCCGGATGTTCTTTTTCATCTTGTCAAGATAATCCCAAATGTCTGGGATGAATACCAATGGTGACCTCTTGTGGTCCATTGGAACACTACACAATTTGCTCAATAGATATTATTAGTTAATGATTCTGATTAAGATCCTGTTTTCTCAGAATGTACAGTTCTGTATTGATTGGATATGGTGGGAATACATTTCTCCAGCCATAATGATGTCAGTTTGCCTGCTTTTTATTTTCAGTAACCACAGGCGTTCAGGAAATTGCTTAGTACGGTAGCCTGTCTGGAGAGCAATGACCTATTTGCTTTTGAGAAAAAAGATAAATTGCAATGCTGCTGCCACTGCTACTAGTATTGCTATCACAGCACCATCAATGTAAATGGAACTTTACAGAATCACACAAGCAAAAAAGGGCAGGTGCTCAAATCTATGTCTGGACAATTTGGGTTGCAACAGAGGATGGGAAACATGAAGGTGAGCATGTGCAGTTGCAACTAGGATACAGTCATTCAGTGGTAAACACAGGTGGTCCCAGCATCTCCAGGTAGAATTGCAAAGGACTCACCTTTGAAACCCTGAAGAGCCACTGCTAGTCAGTACAGGTGATGCTTAGCTAGATGGACTATTGACTTGACCTCATAAAATACATGTACCTCATAGCATATACAGTACTGCTATAATTAAGGACCCTTTCACTATTTTGGTGTGGGATTCAATCATATACCAGCAAAGTCAGGTTGCACAGTTAAAGTCAATTTAGAAGCCCTGCCCTATAAATCTGCTCTCCCCCACCCCATCAGGTTATTTTGCAATAAGGACAGTGATAGGAAAGTACATTGGAAAGTGTGGGGACTCAGCTACATTAGTAAAAAACCCCAGCATTTTGAATGCATTATAAACATGTAACACCAGATGGTGCTGTAGAGCAGAAAACTTTTCTATGCAATTTTACATAGCGTTTCTCCCCTTTTGTTATAATGATTTAATTTCTGACTTATTTATAGTGTTTTTCCCCTGTGTGTAGATCCACCTTGGGATAACACTTGATTGGCAGAACATCATCTCACTTCCCCACAAAGCAACAAGAAGGAGTGCTCTGTAAATAGCCGGTGTCATCTAAACCTCCCTGCAAACAGATCAGGATGACTGCACCTTTAGGAGGTCATCGGAAGCGACCTTTGCTTCAGTTGGCCACAAGGAACTAAATATTTCCATCCCTGTGCAAGTTTTCTTTGAGGAAATGCAGAGGTCTGCTGCACTGATTGGGTAGTTTTGTCGGCCTTTTTCAAACCTTTAAGTGGCACAAAGCCAACCAAGGAATGCAGTGGCATATGAGCAGATTGCTTCGTGGAGGCAACTGCCCCAGGGAGCCATCTAAAGTAGGGTTGCCATATGTCGGGGAATTTCCAGACATGTCCTCTTTGAGGGATCCTACATGTCCATCTGGGGGAATTTTGCATTTCAAAGCAAATGTCCTGGATTTTGGTTTTAAAATAAAAAATGTGCACAGGCAGGTCTGGTTGAGGCTCAGGCTCTGGCATGGGGCAACCTGGGCTCTGACTTTTTTTGTGTCCAAATGTTTGCCTTTCGAAATATGACAGTCCTAATCTAAAGGGATTTCTGTGGGGCAGTTCATTTGTATGCACTGGCCTTCTTTCTATCCATCAAGACCACGCCCTTTAAGTCCCTCTTCTAAGCACTGTCTTCCACAAAGCATTTCTGGTCCTCTCCATAGCACTGTCCAGGGCCAGCCCAGGACATTTTGGTACCTGAGGTGAACCACAAAATGGTGTCTCTTTCTCCTGCCAGGGAAGAAGGGCTGAGTGAAGATCTACATGAGGAACAAGAGGGGAATAACGATTTGCAGCTGGATCTGCTGTCCCTGTGGATTCTGCTGCCTGAGGCAGTTGCCTCACCTTGCCTTATCAGCGGGCTGGCCTTGGCACTGTCTCTTATGTTCCCTCTTCTATAAGCCATCACTATCCCTGGTCTTTAGCAAGCCCTTTCTTCTATTTCCTGTCTGTTTCAGTGGCATGCATCCGCAGCTTTGCACTCAGCTTCTGGGCTGTACATCTGTGTGTTTTACAGCTATATTTGGAGCTTAAATGCTCCTAGTCTTGGCAAGTTTGCACAGGTTCCATTCTAAATGATGACTAAAAACATTCTTCCAGGAAGAGGTGATGGCTTCGTTCCCCATCTCCACTCCATTCTAGCAACTGAGAGAGGTCGGAAGCCTTTGATTATTCAGGGAAGGGCTTTAGTTAGGAGGAGAGCAGCTGCTTTGCATGCAGAAGGTCCCAGGTTCATTCCCCGGCATCTCCAGGGAGAGCTGGAAGAGGTCCTTGCCTGAAACCCTGGAGAGCAGCTGCCAGTCAGTGCAAACAATGCTGAGCTAGATGTACCAATGCTCTAACTTGGTATGCATGTTTTCCATGCTACTAGTGTGCAATGTGAAACATGCTTACCTGCAGGTAAGTCCCACTGTATTCAGTGGGGCTTTCTCCCAGGTAAGAGTGCATAGGATTGCAGCCTTAATAGAGGTGATGGGGGAATGAATGAATGAATGAGTGAATGAATGAATGAATGAATAAATAAATAAATAAATAATTTATACCCCGCCCTCCCCAGCCAAGACCAGGCTCAGGGCAGCTAACACCCGATATAAAAACAAATTGATTGAAATACAACTTAAAAATAAGATTAAAATACAACATTAAAACATTAAAATATTAAAATACAGCCTCATTTCAATGGAAACTCTGGCTTGTAGGAATTCCAGCAGCCAGCATAGTCTATCCCACCTACCCAGTTAAGAGCCTGATGTGCTTTATCAAATGCACAAGTACTCATAAGTAACATGAAGAAGCGATTGTTATGGCTGCTTTTGCAGAAATTACTAATTACTGGTTATGACTTATTACATTTATCCCTCACTTTCCTTAAGGTGATTTCTGGACAGTCACCCCATCTAGATCCTGTCTGGACCCTGACAGACTATGACAATCAGCAAGATGACTGCATCCTTGGACTCTGCCAGTGATTTGCCTGAGTCATGGGAGTTAGCCACTAAGGTCAGTGAACTAGGATGGGGTGAGGCAAAACCAAGCAATGAGCCTGCCTTTTGCTTCTACTATCCATAGCCTTTAAAGGAAGTGAACAGAAGGCTGTGTGGATTGGGGTGGAGGCTGGATGTAGATAAAATGGTGGCATTCCTTATGTAGAGAAGCAGCTCGTATATAGGCATGATCTTATTAATACAGTGGTACCTGGGGTTAAGTACAGTGGTGCCCCGCAAGACGAATGCCTCGCAAAATAAAAACGTGCAAGACGAAAGGGTTTTTCGGTTTTTGCGTCGCTTCACAAGATGAATTTCCCTATGGGCTTGCTTCGCAAGACGAAAACGTCTTGCGAGTTTGTTCGCTTTTTTCCTAAAGCCGCTTGAAGAGGCGCAGTTGCGACGGACCGTGCTTTGCAAGACGAAAAACATCGCAAGACGAAAAGACTCGCGGAATGAATTAATTTCGTCTTGCGAGGCACCACTGTACTTAATTCATTCCAGAGGTCCATTCTTAACCTGAAACTGTTCTTAACCTGAAGCACCACTTTAGCTAATGGGGCCTCCTGCTGCCCCTGTACCGCTGGAGCATGATTTCTGTTCTCATCCTGAAGCAAAGTTCATGATGTTGGATTAGAAATGAAGGAGTTAATAGCGACAACGGTTAAATTAAGGAGAGTAAGCAATATTAAAAGTAAGCTAAAAATAAGGGAAGGATTTGCTGAAAATAAATTTGAAATTGGAATACAGAAAGGGGAGGTATGAGGAAGTCGGGAAAGTAAGTTACAAGAAATTAAGAATTGAACTTATATATGTTTTATGTTTTATGATGTTTTGTGTTGTGTTTTTGTTGTTGTGTTTTGTTAATTTTGTTGAAACCTTAATAAAAAATACTTATAAAAAAAAAGAAGAAGCAAAGTTCTTACCCTGAAGCACTATTTCTGGGTTAGCTGAGTGTGTAACCTGAAGCGTATGTAACCTGAGGTACCACTGTACACAAGCTATCACCAGACTAGATTCAGCACTAATGAATCCTCCATTGGACAACATACATGCAAAAATATCACTAAGCAACAACCCTGAGCGTACTGATCTGGAAATTAAGTTCTGTGACCAAAAGCAGTGGGGCTGAGCTTCTCCAACTGTGTTTAGGATCAGAGCCTCAAACAGGTAATCTTCTGAGCACGGTCCATGTGCACGGCTACCATTAGCCATTTTCATGCCATTGGTGAAAAACCAGCATCACTTCTCTGTCCTCAGTTACCCTTATCAGTCTCCCAGAGTGGCTGGGACAACGTAGTCAGATGGGCAACATATAAAGAATAAAATTATTATTATTATTCTCCATTTCTGGCATTACAGTGGAAGAAGTGCTCTGCTCCTCAGCCTTCTGGGAGCAGCTTCTTTAAGAAATCCTATGCAAACTGAGTGTGCCCAGTAGCCTCTCAGACGTCTTCTTTTCTCCCACTCCTAAGCAAAGTTTGAACTAGGAAAGAGTGGGACTGGTGTGTGTGTGTTTTCAGAATGTTGCTGCCCCTATATCATGGACCAAATATGCCACCTTATGGAGATCCTCAGCCTCATGATTAGGCATGCCTCTGTATTTCTTTTTTACCCAGTTGTAAAACAGTATATAGCTAAATCCCACAGTTATACTAAACTAGAACATTGGTATTATTTACCTGATTATGACACCTCCTGTGGTGCAGTGGCTAGGGGACAGCCAAGTTTAAATCTCCACACATCCATGAAGCTTGCTTGGATCAGACACTGTCTGATGAAGGGAGGGCTATAAATCTTACGAATTAAATAAAATTCTGAGCCTAACCTACCTCACAGGGATGTTGTGATCACAAAAGAGAAGAGGAGAACCATGAGTGCTGTCCTGGTGTCTGTGGCAACCCAGTCAGATGGGAGGGGTACAAATAACAACAGCAACAATTGATTGTGTGTGTGTTTTGTGCACACATCTGCTTGTCCTGTGCCTAGAAAGGACAGGTCCAAGTGGTTTTTCTGCTTTCCCCATGCTTTCTGGGCACAGGTGTGAGCTGTTTTGTGTTCGCCCCGCAGCTTTCTGCTGGATAACACACTCTTCACTCCTGAATCTGAAGAAACAGCAACCCACAAAAAACCCAATTGCCATTTGGCCTGACTCAGTGGTAAATTGTGGTGTCCCTTAGTGGCATCTGTGCTTGATTGTGCGTGGGTTAATTCGACTTTCCCCGAGAAGCTGACCTGCACGGCTGCCGATATTCCCCATGGCTCCATTCTACACAACTGCAAGGAAAACAAACTATCCTGAAATCAGCATGCTGATTCAATCCAGAGGGCAGAGGGTCTTCTATAGATTTTGCAAGGTGATTAAGCTCCCAGACCTATCCCTTGTGGGCATGGATGAAGCTGGCTAGAACTGCGATATATAAGAAAACAAAGCCTGTTTACTTTCCTTGGCTTCTGGTCAAGAACACTGCAGCTGTCTCTGTTCCTCTTGGATCAGAACACTATGTACCCCCACCCCCCAAAGAGGGACATTCCCTGGGCAGCATCCCAATTGGCTCACAGTCCAGATGCTCCATCAGCTGCTCTGCACTGCCCTCTAGAGACACCCTAATGACTTCTCTTCGTTATGCATAAGTCCTGTGTTGGGATCTTGGGTATTTTTGCTTTCATATTGTTAGGAGCTTGGCAAATAAGCTGTGGCCTCACTGGGGCCATTGATTCAAGAATGCCAAGTAGACAAAATGCATGGGACACTGACTCCTACATTCCCACTAATCACCCCCCCCCCCGCATTTTTATGAGGGTGACACCTGGGCTGAGATCTGGGAAGGCAAGATCTGGGATAACCTAGGGGGGAAAGGAGGATGGAATAAGAAACACAGGAATCTGACTTATAATTGGTAAAATCATTGGTCTTCTGAACTTAATACTGACCACACACTGGCAGGCAGCAGGTCTCCAGGGTTCCAGACAGGTGAGTCTTTCCCAGTCCTACCTGAGAGTGTTGGGATTTTGCATGCAACTCAGCTTGTTGAGAAAGGTTTGCATGGGTTAAGGCAGATAAGAGCGATGAACCCCCCGCTTCCCAAATTATTCCTATACCTTTATCTTTATGCAGACTTCTCTCCATCTCTTTGATGTTTAGAATGATAACCTTAGCTTGAATCCTGTTTATACCTTCCCATTCCCGCTCCTCCTCATATATTCGTCCCACCTTGAGGTGAGAGGTCTCAGGGTCACCTTTTTAGAATTCAGCAGGAAGGAGGATAGAGCAGAACTGGAATTAGTTGGCTCTGTCTATTACTGACTCTGAATCTGTCTGCCATTGGCACTACCATAGACAGCTCTGGGGGGGGGGGAGGTCTGAGGAGCCAAGGGCCCACCAAGTTTTTGAGGAGGGGACTGGGTCTCCTCAAAAATCCACACTGGCTATGACTGCATGACATGCTCACCTTAATTGTGCAGCTCACGTGACATGCCTGTGTAACTTGAGCATGCCCCGTGGTGTCTGCGCAACATGTCAGCAAATTGTGTGATGTGTGCGCATGACATCAGCATGCTCTTAATTGCGGGGGCAAGGTGGTGCACTTGGGCACTGCTCCTTACCTGCTGCCCTAACAATCCCAAGGGATTCCACCCTCCACTGATCTGTGCCAAAGTACGGATGCCTAAGTTCCCTGAGAGATGGAACCAGAGGTAGATTTAGAGAAGCGCAACCAGTTCAGTCACACTGGGCACAGAGTCTTGGGGGTGCCACAGGGGGCAATATAACTATGATGTAGAATGAAAGGTGAGAGGTGCCAGGAGTGCTGAATTTTGGTGTCACACAGGGTGTGGCTGAAATTTGAGAAATTTGAAATTGGAGGAGTGTGCTTTTGGGGGTGGAGTTAAACCATCAGAGAGTTACAGTGCCTGCTGTGGCTGTGATACGAGAGAGGTATGTTTTGTTTCAGCTGATGAAGGTGTCTGGTTGTGCTGCTACAGGTGCACCCTGGCACTTCTCTCTGTGCTCCTCCCAGTGGTAATTCCTCCTCTGATCACTGCTGTGGATACACGACCTGACTGCCTGTCTCCAGGCACTGCGGTCATCTGCAAGGGATTCCCACAGGGCGGGGCTGATGTGGCCAGCCTTCATGCCATGTTTGCAGACATCTTTGTAAAGCAGAGTTGGTCTGCTAATCAGCTTGGTTCCTGAATCCAGCTCCCTGTGGGGGCATCGTTCAAATACATAAACCAATAACTCAGTTTCTATGTAGACAGGTAATGAGACATTTGCTCCAACTAAAAACCTGGCAATACCCTCATTTTGTTTTAGAAGCATCCCTAGGAAATATCTCTTCTGCAACACAATAGACTTTTCTGGCAGCAGCTGTTGTAGTCTGGGCTGCATTCCAGTCTCTCTTGACATTTTGGAGCTGGCAATGTAAAATAGCGGTGGGGGGCAATCAAGGGTTGAGGGGGACAGACATATTTGAGGAATTATCTCCAGAAAGCTATCTTTAAAGGCAACAAAAGCTCAGCTGTTGTTTCTAAAGATGTCCCACACAGTATTCACTTTGGTAGCTATTACCTCTTTAAAGGTCAACTGGGAGGGATGACTGAATGATTCCTTTGTTCAAAGAGAGCTGCAAACAGAGAGGGCACACACATTTGACGGGGCATGGGACAGGTTTGAGACATTGCTTTTTAAAGACATATCTCTTAAGACTGGCCCGTGTAGCCTAGGGATGTTCAAGGATTTCATTCAATCCACATGCTTAAATGAACCGTCCTGATTTGCAATTCCTAGACAAATGTATGGACAGGATGAGGTAGCACCCACTTTCAGTTTTTCTCTGAATTTTGCAATACTGTCTGTTTTTGTTTTTTGTTTTTTTCCAAAACCAAAAAAAATTACAAACATCAAATTCAAAATCCATATTCATTGTCTAACATAAGCCTATTACATAGATTACCTAAATTAAAATATATTTAATTGCTCTAGGCTTCCCTTTGCTATATGTAAGTACAATGCAATTAACAAATTATATTATAAATGATATTATAGGTTCCCATATACCCCCACTCCCCTTCACCCAAGTGTGATCTCAATATTTACTTCTTCCATCTTCTTGTGTTGTTATAATTTAATAATTATTCAGTTGATTCAATGATTATTTTCTTGCTTACCCTGCATGTTTTACACATTCTCTATTAATATTTCAATTCCAGAACCATATTTTTTCATGTATTTTGCAATACTGTTGTCAAACAAAAGAAGTACCAAAAGTCCATATAAAGCTGCAGTTAAAATGACCTCGAATGAACATTTTAGGACATGATGCACACAAAATTAGGATAAGTGTGTACAAAAATAATGCAAATATTTGTGAGGTTTAAAAATAAATCAAGGTGATGCAGAAACCAGATGGGACGGAGTTAGAATGAACATGTGTGAAACTGATGATCTGAAAAAATAACCCTTGATAAGATGCATGCAAAGGCAGAATTTTCTACATGTCTGATTTTTTTTCACCTGTCACACAGTGGATTTTATTTTCTGTTAAACAAGTTTGGAAAAATACAGTAGCTGACTTTTGTTCACCGGTGAATTCAAGCAGGTCCCCCTTTTCTCCCCCCCCCGCTTACAATTTGTTTATTTAAACATTTATCAAATATACATAATAAGTGCACAAACCTTTCAAAACAAAATTGCTGATTAAACAAAAGGAAGAAATATCCTTAATCAACTCTAAACAGAACGTAAAGGCAGGATCTCCAAGAATGTCCTCTGCATGGAGCTGGATTCAGGCAGACAAAGATATCTGCGAGCATGACAGGAAGGCAGGCAACATCAGTCCTGCCATGTGGGTATCATAGAATCATAGAGTTGGAAGAGACCACAAGGGCCATCGAGTCCAACCCCCTGCCAAGCAGGAAACACCATCAGAGCACTCCTGACATATGGTTGTCAAGCCTCTGCTTAAAGACCTCCAAAGAAGGAGACTCCACCACACTCCTTGGCAGCAAATTCCACTGTCGAACAGCTCTTACTGTCAGGAAGTTCTTCCTAATGTTTAGGTGGAATCTTCTTTCATGTAGTTTGGATCCATTGCTCCGTGTCCGCTTCTCTGGAGCAGCAGAAAACAACCTTTCTCCCTCCTCTATGTGTGACCATCCTTTTATATATTTGAACATGGCTATCATATCACCCCTTAACCTCCTCTTCTCCAGGCTAAACATGCCCAGCTCCCTTAGCTGTTCCTCATAAGGCATCGTTTCCAGGCCTTTGACCATTTTGGTTGCCCTCCTCTGGGCACGTTCCAGTTTCTCAGTGTCCTTCTTGAACTGTGGTGCCCAGATGACCCAGATCACTTGCAGATGACCACAGTGCCTAGCCTAGAGTGCCTAGAGAAAGACAGGTTGTGCATCCATAGCAGTGACCAGAGAATGAATGGCTGCTGAGAGGAGCGCAGAAAAAAGAAACCCCATGGTACATCTGCATTAGCACAACCAGACACCTTCCTCTGCCCTAGGCTGCAACAAAACATGTCTCTCCTGTATTGGTCTCCACAGCCACAGCAGGTGCTGTAAGTCTCCAACAGTTTGACTTCACCCCCGAAAGTGCATTCTTCCATTGTCTCTGAGATAGATGGATGCCAACAACATCACATGCTCTTGTAGTCTGGAAAACCAGAGGCATCAGTGATGGGACTATTCTGATAACATTTGTGGTGGTTTTCCACTCCAGTGCATTATCTTTTTGTAACATGTTTAGGATCACAAGTATTTAATGCCCTAAAATCCCATGCATTCCAAGGTTTTTAGCAGTGTTATAAAACACTGTTCTCTCTGTGCGCGTTGTATTTCTCCTTGGAGTTTTTAAGCCTCATATTTAGCACCCATTTCATTAAGCTAGGGAAAATCTGAGACACATTTGTGCTTGCCCAAGAGCAGTTTTTGCAACAAATAAATAAATGTGGAAAACCCAAAGGAAACCTGGCCCAGTTTAAAATCAGATAATGCAGCACCAATTACTGTAACTGAAAAAAGTGCTGAAGGATCACAGTTTTGCCCACTGACAAGCAGAGGTGGTTATGAAAGCCTTTTCATTAGACATCACAAAACAATGGTGCATGTACCAAGGATTTTGACAATATGATTCCCATACTTACAAGGTTAGGAGCAGGATCAGAACTGAGAAAACTGTGAGATGGGAGAAAGTGGAAAAGAAGGAGAAAGCAGAGATAATAAAAGGAGAGGGAACAGTTATGATCAGTGAAATTCCAAACAATGAGATTTACTTCTAAGTAAACATACATCAGTTTGTGCTGTGAAAAGAGGGCATCGTTATAGTCTACTCATCAACCAACTTGTTAGGCAAGATGGTGTTTTGATGTGTGTGTTTTTTTGGGAGGTGGAAGGAGAATGTGAATTAAGATAGTATAAATGACTTCCAGGAATTAAAATCAGTTTCCATGACACAGCATTGGCACACCATGCTTGCGGGGGAAAAATGATTCCCATGTCAGGGCTGCAGGCATAGGGAAGAAATTAATCATTGATCAGAGAATGTTCTTATCACCCAAGTGGGTATGCTTCAGTTAGCATTAATGTTTGTTCAACCATAACTGAGGATTCAAACACCACGCAGGCCTCTAGAACAAGCTGTAGGAATGAATATTCCCACGGAGCAGAGAGTTTCCCCTTTTGATAAAAAGATTTTACCACTGCATTTCCTCATCTCTTTCCTTACTGGAAAAAGCCCCCCCCCTTTTTGAAAGTAGGTTTCTTGTGCAAAAGTGGCAAAACTAACTTTAATTGTGCTGGAATGCAATTGTAGGGCTGCCATACATCTGGATTTTCCCGGACATTGCCAGGATTTCAAAGGTGAAATTGACATCTGGGGAGAATTTACAAAAGGCGGCGCTTTGTCCTGGATCTTAGGCAAGTCAACAACTTTCGCGGTGTCCTGGTTTTTACTTTTTGAAAAACGGCAACCCTTTGCAATTGAGTCCCACCCACAAAATAGCAACAGTCAGGAAGATCTCCCAGACGGAGGATTTTAGTCTCTGGGCCAGTCTCCATCTCTCAGGCTAACCTACCTTGCAATTTTGTTGTGAGGATGAAATCGGAAAGCGGAAAGAACTCAGAGCTTTATAGAAGAAGGGTGGAATATAAATTTATTTAGACTGCAGTGACATACACACTTACCTGGGGGAAAATTCCATTGTACTCACTAAGGCTTACTTCTGAGTAGACATACAGAGGACTGCGTTATTCGGTACGTATCTGCTCCCCTGAACTTTGGGAAGTAAAAACTTGTGACCCTAGCTATTCTCCCAGAAACTAACCTGCCAAGAGGTACAGGGCTGAAATTTTTAGCAAACGTCTGTTCTCATACCTTTATCTATGAGATCTGGATCAAGCAGTTGAGAAAAGCTGGAACATGTCCATATAGAGCAAAGAAGAGTCAAGTCTCTTCTCCTGCCTGCCCCCTCCTCCCGCAGGGGCCTGGTACCTTTAAGCAACTGCATAACAGGCATAAACATGTGATAGTAATAGTTTTCTTCAGCTTAGGACTGCAGTGATGGGGTGGGGGGAACACTCACTGAAGTCTTACAATTGTCAGACAAGCCTTTAAAGACACAGGAGTCCTGCCAAGATGGCACCCCAAGCTTTGTACATTTCAGTGTTGTCTATTTTTCTTTATCTCTTCCATAAAAGGGCAGAAGAAAAAATGCTTTTAGTAAGAGTTTTGCAATCAACCACTCATTTATTTCCCCACTTAATTTTAATCCACAGGTCTTTACATGCAGCAGAAAAGCAAGTTTGGCATTTGGTGGGCTTAGGAGATGGGGAAGGAGGGGTTCTTAAGCCTCCTTGAAGTTAAGAATGGATGAGGAGTCTGAGGAATCAGGCCAATGGCCCATCTAGTCCAGTATCCTGTTCTCACAGCAGCCAACCAGATGCCTGTGGGAAAGCCGAAAGCAGGACATGAGTGAAGCAGTACTCTGCCCACCTGTATTTCCCAGCCACTAGTTTTCAGAGGCATAACTGCTGGACCGCTGACCATTAGGTACAGTCGTGACCGACTTTGGGGTTGCGGCGCTCATCTTGCTTCATTGGCCGAGGGAGCCGGTGTACAGCTTCTGGGTCATGTGGCCAGCATGACTAAGCCGCTTCTGGCGAACCACAGCAGCGCATGGAAACGCCATTTACCTTCCTGCCGGAGTGGTATCTATTTATCTACTTGCACTTTGACGTGCTTTCGAACTGCTAGGTTGGGAGTGGTATCTATTTATCTACTTGCACTTTGACGTGCTTTCGAACTGCTAGGTTGGCAGGAGCAGGGACCGAACAACGGGAGCTCACCCCATCATAGGGATTCGAACTGTCGACCTTCTGATAGGCAAGTCCTAGGCTTTGTGGTTTAACCCACAGCACCACCCATGTCCCTTTCAGAGTTCAAAAGTTTGGGAAAGCACTGTTCTAATTTCTCTGCCCCCTTTTACCTGATTTGGTCTCTGTTTCCTCCGCGAGACTCTCCTGTCATTCAGTCCTCCTTCCCACTCTCACACAACAAAAGCGTGAACTTGGCTCTGGAACAGGAGATGTCAATGAGATGAGCAAAGCCTCTTTGTTTGACTGCCTGTCCCCCTTGCCAGTGACTGAGGGGCCCAACCGGCCAAGGGCAGCCCATTTCATCTTTGCTGATGCCAGCTCCCCCAAGCACTGAAGACAACCTCTCGGCAGGCTTCGTCACCACAATCTTGACACCAGGCCAAAAGCTGAACACAGAGAGTCACTCAGGCCCTTGCCTTATAAAGGTTTCAGCAGAACCGATTAAAGCTTAATATCCCCTGTGCAAAGACTGGGGTGGAATTCAGCAAAGAAACGAGTTCTTCTACTCGTCCCGGCATGTTAATGAGGAACATTATTATTATTATCATTTTGAAGGCGGCTGCAAAGCTGTAGGCTTTGTTTGTACTTGAACAAATTGGTTCTAGGCAGTACTATTTTTCTAGAAAAAGAGGTGCCGGAACTCGCCATGAACGCCTCCCTTATTCTCTTAGAATAGCAATGGCGTCCACCTGAGAGGTGCTGGAACTGAGTTCCAGCTGAAAAAAACCAGGTTCTAGGAGAATTACCATATTTTTCGTCCTATAGGGCGCACCGGCCTATAGGACGCACCTCGGTTTTTTGGGGGAAATGAATAAAAAAAATATTCCCCCCCCCAGCCGCGGCTGCCGCCCCAAGCCTTGCGCACACCTGCCCGAAGCCTTGCGCACACCTGCCCATGCTTCGGGCTGCAGGCTGCCGCCCCAAGCCTTGTGCGCCCGGCGGGAACTTCCGCCGGGCTTGCAATGCTTGCGCATAGCTTCCTGAAGCCTGGAGAGTGAGAGGGGTCGGTGCGCACTGATGCCTCTCGCTCTCCAGGCTTCAGTGAAAGCCTGCATTCGCCCCATAGGACACACACACATTTCCCCTTCATTTTTGGAGGGGGAAAAGTGTGTCCTATGGGGCGAAAAATACGATAAGTGCACACTACACATGTTTACCACAGATTTTTCAAAGTGTTTTCATTGGAGCCACCATTATTACTTTGGGCCAGCATGTCACAGCAGAATCCTACACAGGCCTATGCAGTGGTAAGTCCCATTCACTAAAATGGGGCTTGTTTATCTATTTATTACTTCGTTTGTATCACTTATATGTCAGCTTTCCTCAAAGGAGCTTAAGGTAGTCCCTCTCCCAATTTTATCCTGTGTAGCAGGTTAGGCTGGCCCAAGGTCACCTCAGTGAGGTTCACGAAGGAGTGAGGAATTTGAACCTGGGTCTTCCCTATCCTAACCACTACACCACACTGGCGCCCAGGGAAAAGAGTCTGAGATTACAACCTTTCTTGGTTTCTGATTGTTGGCTGACTCCTTTAGCACAGTCTTGGCACATTCTCCCTGGCTCTCTTCCTGTGCCTTTTGCAATAGACTGACTAAAAGTATGCAGGTGATGAGGGCCAGCACAGGAAATTCAGCACCCAAAGGCACCCCCCCACACACACATCAACCTCCTCTGTCCTCCTGATCCCCTTGTCTTCCCCTCCACCCCTTGTTCTTTTCCAAAGATGCTCTCCAGCATCTCACCCAATGATGCCTCACTTTGTTTTTTTTAAAATAATTTTTATTAAGATTTTCCAAATTAAAACAAATAACATCCAATTCATAAACTTTTTTCCAATATCCAGGACTTCCCCTCCCCACCCCCTCTTGTGTTCCAAATCTTCCAAAAAAACAATAAAATTCAACAAATTCTTATTCCCAAAATACACTCATCCTCATTAACTTAATTTATCCAAATTTCCATCCCCTAAGGTCGATCTATTCCCTTCCACGAGTTCCCCCCTTTCAAATATAATACAAATAATAATAAAATAAAAACAAATAATAGTTTTACAACCTTTGGATTCCAAATTTCCCTCCCCTCTTTCCCTGTTGCATTCCTCCTATCCCTCCACTTCTAACTTCTTCCTGAAGATCCCACATTTCAATAAATCCACATCCCTCTGGTCCTTTACCGGCCTTTTTAAATTGCAAGTGTCCAATCATAAAAGGGGTCTATCAATAAAAAGGGGGCCCATTTCTTCTATCCGGATTTTTATAACCAGGAGTAAAAACCCCAAATTTATATCCATAAGCTTGTCAAATCTGGATATCCCAAATGTTCCCACCCCAATTCTGTCCTATTCTTGTTATTTCTTTGTTCTTGCCAGTCCAATCTTAAAAGGGGTCTGTCAAAAAAGGGGCCCATTTCCTCTATCCAGACTTTTATAACCAGGAGTAATAACTCCAAATTTATATCCATAAGCTTGTCAAATCTGGATATCCCAAATGTTCCCACCCCAGTTCTGTCCCATTCTTGTTGTTTCCTTGTTCTTGTCAGTCCAGTCTTAGGAGGAGTCTATCAAAAAGGGGCCCATTTCTTCTATCCAGATTTTTGTAACCAGGAGTAAAAACTCCAAATTTGTAACCATAAGCTTGTCAAATCTGGATATCCCAAATGTTCCCACCCCAACTCTATCCCATTCTTGTTGCTTCCTTGTTCTTGTTCATTCTCTTCCTTTTTACTTCCCTGTTCCCTCACAGAAATGTTCTTTTTCCAAAAGCTTCTAGTGTCTCTACAGAGGCTTGTTGTTCAAGAGCAAAACATTGCGTCATGTTCCTTTCAGTTTTGAACAGATCCCGGTAGAGTGAAACCCTCTGTAGACAAAATAATGCTCCATTTCTGCAGTTTCCCAGGAGATTAAAAGTTCCCTTCAACTGTTCATGTTTCCCGTCGAAAGCACATACAATATCCCTCAGCTCCTCTAGATGGATTACAGTAACAATGTTCCCTTCCGGATCACGTCCACCAGTCCAAGTAACTTATAAATCCTTATTTGAAACAATTTATCTTCAATTTATAGCAAATGTAACCGGCAAAGTCCTCATAACAAAGTCTCAGTTTTATTATTCCGTTTTGACAGCTCTTGACAGCTGTCAAAACCTCCGTTTCTCTTCTCCAGGCACTTTCACGGATCGCTCCAGGGGTTCGGGGGGGGGGGGGGTTGCTTTTTGATACAAATTCCACTTTTCTCCTCCAGCTCAATCTTATAATTTTCCCTCGCGAAGTTGCAAGTTCAGCAAGATAAAGTTCCACTCGATCTTAGTTATCCAGTCCTTTGTTTTAGCTCTTCTACAATTTAGGGGGGGGCTGACTTCCTTTTTTCCACCTCCCCCGTTCGCTCCCAATTTTTAAAAAATTTAGCTCTCTTTTTAGTCCATATTCCAATTACTCACGGGTTCTTCTTTTAGGTCCAAATTTTCAATAGAAGAAGTCAGCGCTCTCCGCCGGATGGCTCGCGGCTGCGCTCGGCAGGGATAGCAGAGGACTCAAGGCACCACGCTCCTCCCCGGCACCCGATCCACAGCCTTTAAAAAGGCTCTTCACGAGTCGGGAGGGCGCTAACGGTGCCAGCCGAGTCTCCATGTCCACGGCCTCCGTGGCCGTGGTTTTTACGGGTCCCCGCATCGCCGGTGCGGTAGGACCCAGCCCCTGCCGAGCAGGCTCCCTCCGGAGCTCGGAGGGAGCCCGCCATTCGGCGATGGCGCCGACCCGGAAGTCCTCAATGATGCCTCACTTTGAAGGAGGATACACACAACCCATGTTTGCCAGTTCTGATGTAATGACAAGCTCTGGCTCACCCCTGGTGAACCAATGAAGGAGGACATGAGTGGAGGTGGGAGTGTGTGAGCTCACATTTTGTTCACATTACGAGAAACCATGGTTTGGCACTTGGTTCAAATCACAGGAAATGCTCTTTCCAAATCTCCGTTCCTGCCCAGTGGCGAGGATTTGCAAAAAGGTGCTCTTAAGGAGAAGGTACTCTTGATCACCAGCAACTGGCATTCAGACAGATCCCGTGTTTTAATGAAATTTCTCAGAGAAACGGCTTCCACTATTAAACTTGTTAACTCTACCAAATCTCCCTGCATGAAATAATCCAAACTGAGCTCTGTATTTATCCTGTAAAACAGATCTTTATTGTATTATGTTCTGAGTAACAGTCTGGGAGGTTCATATACTGGATTCTCTGTCTTGGCAAAGATGCCAGGCTAATTTTCATCTGTCTAGGCAGATCCTTTCTCTGTTTTCCATGCACTCTGTATGCACTGTCTTCATCTTGCCCTGACCTGTTGCAAAAGGTGCAACGTGTGTGTGTTTAAATATGGATGCTGTAAAACCTAGAATAAAAAAGATATATGCAAGGCCCACTTTCTTTTTTAAAAGAAAAGGTCAATTCTAGTGGGCATCCACGTAAGGTAACTATAAACAGTCACATTTTTATAGTATAAATGGAACAGCTGAGTTATAATGGAAGTCCTCCTTATGTCAACAGGAACAAAGGACAGCTATATTTGATTGCAATTTTATACCCATTTACCTGGAGTAAGCTCCCTGTAACTCTATTGGACATACTTCTGTTGCTCAGTCCTTATTATCAGGTCCAGTACTTGTTAGAAAAAGCTGCCTATTACCATCAGATATACAGCCTGGAGGGAAGTGGTGGGAAGGATCAGAAAACAGGACCTCACAGCTGGTGGTGGCTTAGATCCATGCTAAAATCTAACTATGCCATTGTCCCTCCTGCATTGTGATTGGTTAGCAACCAAACATAGGGGTGGAATTCAGCGAAGAAATGAGCTCTTCTATTCGTCCCAGCATGTTCTCATTGCGAGAAGCAAAGCTACAGGGAACCAGGCAGAGGGCCTTCTCAGTAGTGGCGCCCGCCCTGTGGAACGCCCTGCCAGCAGATGTCAAAGCGATAAACAACTACCTGACATTCAGAAGACATATTAAGGCAGCACTGTTCAGGGAAGTTTTTAACGTGTGATATTTTACTGTATTTTTGGTTTTTATGGAAGCCGCTCAGAGTGGCTGGGGAGGCCCAGCCAGATGGGCGGGGTATAAATAATAAATTATTATTATTATTATTATTATTATTATTATTATTATTATTGAGCATGTATCTTATTGGAGGATTTTGTTTTTGTTATGTACTGTTGTTCTCAACCTGGGCCAGCAGGGGGATACTGTAGATAGTTTTTACTCAGGTCCACATATGCAAATAAGGGATTGAAAGTGACATTCAGTGACCAGATAGTTACAGAAAATGGTTACTGTTGTGTTCTAGTGGAGCTCTATGTAAGCAGGCTGGCTGAATCCTTCAGTTCAGTTCTGTTCTGGCCTGTGAATAAACAAGAGCTGTTTGAAGAATCGCTGTGTCGTCTGATATGTTCACCCACAACTTAACAGTTTTGGTGCCAAGTACAGTAAGGACTGGCCAGGAAGCTTCAGAATTAGTGATGGGTTGAGTCCAATCTCCATCTTCAGACATTTGTACCTAGTGGTGAGAAATTCTAGTGTCAGGACCAAAGAGACTTCAGCTGTGTACACACCATACATTTAAAGCACATTCCCCCTGGCCCTGAGAATCTTGGGAACTGTAGTTTAACCCCTCACAGAGCTACAGTTCCCAGCAGCCTTAACAAATCACAGCTTCCAGGATTCCTATGGGGTGGGAGAATGTACTTTAAATGTCTTGAGTGTATACAGCCCTGCTATGTTGCTCAAGGGGTGATATTGGCTAGGCACTTTTTCACTGCCCTTTCATAGAGCTGCTGTGAGAATTAAGAGGGCAGGGAAGGGCCATGCATTCCATTTTATGTATTGTTATGAGTTTGGGGCGTAAAGCTGTACACAGAGACCCCCAAACCCCTGGATCCAGTAAGTGTTAAAATCTAAGCCAGGCTAGCTCCCTGTTGAGGTGATCTCCTGGGTGATGGGCCATTCAGGAGAATAAAGGAAGTGAGTCTGTGAAATGAGCATCAACCAGCTGGTAGTTAGAAAAAGACAAAGGTGAGAATTGAGTGTTAAGTGATGTGAGCCAGAGGAAAAGTAGCAGAGAGAGTCAGAGGAACATTGGATTTCTGTTTGAATCCAAGGCTGTGGCTATAGGGGAAGGAAGACCCTCTTGTGGTGTTAATGCTGTGAACCTCTCCGTCAGCTTGTATATATGTGTAAATAAACCATATATCATAAAGACACCACAGTCTACGCTGTCCCTCATTCCAAAAGAAAATATAAATCCTGGATGAGCTCCGGGAACCCCTGGAGCCTCGCACTGCACAGAGATTGGGGTGGCGGGCAACAAATTGGACAAATTATATACGTATGTAATACACAGACAATAAATTAGAATAGTGTTCCTACACCTAGTGCTGTCCAGATGCTTTAGACTACAACTTCCATCAGTCCCAGCCAACATGGCTCTGCTGGCTGGGGATGATGGGAACTGTAGTCCAAAGCATCTGGATGGCACCCGATTGTGGAAGGCTGGGTTCGAATGAGGATGGTTCATTGCTGCTCTGATTGCTGCTCATTCCCACAGAAAACAGGGGGGTGTTGGTGTTGCAGGGCTGGGCCCTGGGCTCACTACTCTGTCACTGCCTTTGAATATCTTTCCTGTATTCTCTGCCCGCACCATAATAGCAACATGGATTAAAATGCCAAGCATTGTCCTCCTTGGACTATAGAGTTGTGTTCTCCTCATATGTGCTCCAAAAATACCCAGGGAAACAGGTGCAAAGGCAGCTCTCTGGGCCTCCTCCCCACCCTGAGGGGCCCCTAGTCTACCCGCTTTAGAGACAAAAGAGGGAGCTCCCCCCGCAGGAAGAGACTGAGGTTCTTCTTAACAAAGGCTGCTTCTAGCAATCAATTATGGCCTCTTGATTGTTGATCAAAACCTTGTTTCCCTCTGCATCCGGAACATTCACCTTGCTGGCTTGGAAGGCAGTGCACATAGGACATTAGCCGTATAATCCATATTTTTCCTCATGAAATGCTGTGTTTTGATGTGTACACCCCCCCCATTTTTTTTTAGCTTTGGTTCAAATTGAGAAAAAGAACAACTTAGAAGTTGGGGGACTAATCCAATCCTGAGTAATCCACTCTCCTCATTTTCCGCTCACTGACTGTTCTTATCAACCGTGTCTTGCAGTGTCCTGTTCTCAGTGTGTCCAGAGTTTTTAGTATGTGAGCAGAAGTTATGTGTGCCTTGTACACTAGTCAGAGTACACAGGGGATGCAATGTAAAGGTATAACATGTTGTGTGTGTGTGAGGAACCTCAACACTGGGGGCCAAAAGCCCTCTAGTCTCTCTGGCTTCCTGAAGTCTCCTGCACACCTTTCCAGGCCATAACCTTTCTTGGACTTTCAGTGCCTTGAGCAGCAATCATGCCTCCTGCTTGTCTGCTTGGAAGATAAAGGGATGATGTTTAGAAAGCTCTAACTTTTGCATGGCCAGAATGCAATGTACTGTATGCAGGCAAGAGTCATATCCCTGACCCATCCATTGCTAAAACAAAACAAAACAAAAAATTCCTTCCAGTAGCACCTTAAAGACCTACTAAGTTAGTTCTTGGTATGAGCTTTCGTGTGCATGCACACTTCTTCAGATACACACATTGCTGGCATGTGGCCCCTGCAACATTGCTCATGAGAGAATGCGGCCCTCATTATAACATGTACGCAGCGCAAAGTGTGCACACGTAATGTATACACAATGTGTGGGTGTGTGGTCTGCTGCATCTCTAGACATCGCCTCTTGCTCTGTGAATGCAGGCGTCCCAGAAGGGTATCTGTATCTGTTCTATTTTTACTGACCAGTTGCGGTCTGGCTTCAGCTTAATACCCCCATCCTTTCCTCATCTCCTCACAGTCTGAAATCTTCCATCCTTCAGCCAGCACCTCCCTCCCGCCTGGACTGCGCTAGGTAAGGTGTTTTCATCAAAGGGGTAGCCTTGGGGCGGGAGGTAGTCATGTGTTGATTTATAGGTTGGAGCAGAGAGAAAGAAATCACCGTCTTATTTTGCTCAAGGCAATGAGAACGCCAGCTGGTTGAGCAGGAGCTTTGTAGGGGATGCACCCAGGCAACTGCCATTAAAACCAATTACACTTGCAGTGCCAATGGCATGTAGGCACTAATGCAGACACAGGCTGGTGGAGATGGGTTTTTTCCCTCCCCTTTTCAATCTCGGAGCACTTTGCAAATACTAGGCAGATAGATTAGCCAGAAGCTTAAGGGCAGGTTTCGGTTGGTGAAGCGTTAGATCTGAAGAGAAATGCTTATGAAAATTCCCCAGAGCAGATGGCAGTGATCAGATTCCCTGATGGAAAAGGCATTGCACGAGGGGAATGGGTGTCTAACAGGATCCAATAGGCTCTTGGGGAAATGGGAACTCTGAAAAAACAAATTGACTTTCTCCCACATCAAATTCCAGCTCTCTTGTAGATGACAGGTGCAGAAACGATGCTAATTATTTTTATGTCTCCGTTTGTGGTGAGTGCATCTATAAAAGTCTATTCTCAAGTTGCCTTCTCTGTTCTATTTTATTGTGGATACTTACATTTTGTTAATACCATGGTGGTGTCAAACAAATTTGCTGACACCTAACAGAACTTTGAGAGAACTTTGCTTATGCCAGGGTAATTTATCTACCAGAAACTAAACTGGAGGAACTGTTTCTGAATGCCATCCGTAGTGATACGCAGACCACTGGGACAATTCATTTGAAAGAGCAAAATGATCCAGTCACAGATGTGTATTCCACAAGTTCCATACCTTTTCCCAAGTGACATTTATGGAGCATGAGGCTATCAATAGCTACGAATCACAAGGGGGGAATATGCTGCCGTGCTCAACTCCTGCCAGTGGGTTTCTCACAGACATCTGGTTGGCCACTGTGAGAATAGGATGCTAGACTAGATGAGCATTGGGTCTGAGATGGGAGGACCTTTTGTATGTTCTTAAGAATGGATATCTTATTTGTGGAAGACATGGGCTGCACAGATGCGCTGAATGACTTAAAGATAGAAGCCACTGAGCAAAGAGCAGGCATATATATGAGCCGTCAAAGCGGTATCAAGCCATTTAAAGAGTAGGAATGAAAATGAGGCTTTTGCAGCTGAACAAAAGAAATTTTATGGTCAAATTATGGATGCAAAATTGTGATATTACCAAGTATGCAGTAGTATTAGAAATACTACAATATTCAAAGTTACCTTCAGCCCTATAGTCAAAGGAATCCTGTGAATCATGGGTTTCATTACAATCAAATTCCCCATTTTACATTTACTTTACATTTATTTAGAATGGTTTCAGATAGGCAGTCATTTTGCCCAAAGCTTGTATGCTGCAGGGAATTTTGAGGCTCTTAAATCTATTATGCTACCTATACAGTTGCTCAGATGCAGGAAAGCTTCAAATAATCTGAGTGTAAACCAGCTTCTTAAGGGAATGCAAAAGTGAGACCAAAAAATGCATTATGAATTTGAATTGAATTTTTATTTTTAAAAAAGACATTTGAAATTTGAATGTGGGCATTTATCTAAGACACATGTATTTTAAGACTTGGATTTTCACATACTTGATCCCTCTCGGAGAAGTTCCTTATCTTACCCTCCAAAATATCAGTCAATAGAAATAATTTTGTAAAAATTGAGGGACTGAGAGGGGTTGTGGGTAATTAGCATTCGAGAAGTAGCTAAACCTTTGAAGCCAAGTTGCTGAATTGTAGATATGCTTGACATGGCACACTCTCCTGTCTATGGCATTTCTTGCTCCCTTAATTTGAGGCTGACCTCCTGTACATCACAGCTTTGCTAGTATCTCTCTCCATGGCAGCAGAAGGTCCAAAAAAGTAAACAATAGAGGTGTGCTGGCTATCAGAGACATTCTGGGAGAGTAATGCTCCATCTTGAGCAGAAGTCTCTAATTTGATCAGATGCTAGGCTGTCTTGCGTCTACTGCTTCTCCCTGCCTTTTATGCATTTAGATGATTCAGCTTGGAATAGCATGGCAAATGCCTACAGTAAGCAGAGGTAGAAAAAGGTCACCTGGGTTGCCTAGGACCTCATTTTTCTTAGCACCTTGTGTGGGACAATTGTATTTTTTTTTTGCATCTTCAATTAGTGGGCCTCTAAGAACTGGTGGGATGATTTTACCAGGAGTTAATTGGAATAAGCCATCCATATAGTCTAAATGCTGTTCCATGGATACACAATAAACACTGTGTGCCCAACCTGATATTTAAAAGGTAGGATCAAATAGGTACAACTAGGTTATGTGAGTCTGTGACTACGCTTTGGATTTAGGGTAGCTGCACCAGGCAGCACCTGTAGGGGGAAAGTATCCTCATCATCTCTAGCCATCTAGAACAGGCACCCCCAACCTTTGGCCCTCCAGATGTTTTGGACTACATTTCCCAGCATCCCTGACCACTGGTCCTGTTAGCTAGGGATCATGGGAATTGTAGGCCAAAACATCTGGAGGGCCACAGGTTGGGGATGCCTGATCTAGAACATAGAATAATGAGGTCTGGACCTACTGACACTCTGCAGTTTTATCATCGGCTTAGCTCCATAAAGTTTTGCAGAAACACTACAAACAAGGTACAGATCTAGTTGAGATTCTTGTATATCAGGGGGTTGGACTGGGGGGTTGGACCCTCCAACTTTACAATTCTCTGATTCTAGTGTTATCTATTACCAAGCGATTAAATATTAAATAAACACATTGAAAGCTTAATTGCTGTTTCAACAGATTGTTGTTATTCAAAAGCTGCCTTTTCAAAATGCCTGAGGCCATTTAGCAAGATGGTGTGCGTGCACTCTCTCTCTCTCTCTCTCTCTCTCTCTCTCTCTCTCTCTCTCTCTCTCTCACACACACACACACACACACACACACACACACACTTCCGCATACAGAAGCTGACTGGACTGACAGATAAATATTACCATACTTCTACACAGATGATGCAGGTCCACCACCTCATCTGAAGGTGGCAGGGTTAGCTTTGGAGATGCAGGGGAGGCTGTGTGGCACTTACACTTCTGGTCTACTCCACAGCTAGATGCATCCTACCAGCATCTACCACTTGAGCTGTCATCGCACTCTGTCTTATGGGTAGGCCCTGGGCCGGTGGTGCCCTGACTGACTCCAGCTACAAAAGCTGAGGCTGCTGAAGAGGCCAGAGCCCACCTTGGTTGTGAGTCCTGGAGAAACTGCTCCCTGCCTTGTAGGCCTCTTTGCACCTGCACTAGGAGGGTGGGGCCTGGACTGACTCCAGCTACAAAAGCTGAGACTGCCGAATATGCTCTTGGGCTGGGGTATTGTTTGGGTTTTTGTTCAGGGATTGTTGCTGTCATTGCCATTAATTTTCTGTATCTTTATTGTAGATCTTATTATGATACATGTGCAAATTGTTCAGCTTGCTTTTGGTATTTTGATGTTTTATTTATTGTTTATGACTACTTTTGTTATATAGTCACTATGTATTTTTTCATGTTATAAGCCACCTTGAGCACGGTTTGAACTATGGAATGGCAACATGCAAATAAAATTACTATATGTTTGTATGAATGTAGGGCTGACCCTGAACTTGTGCTGGTGTTCGAAGGTTAGGTTTCAGTTTCCTTCTTTATTGCTGATTCTTTTTCTTTCAAATTGTAGGCACACTATTCAACTGCACGATGCCTGAACAGTAAGTAAGATAAACAACAACTACGTCTGCCTGCTGCCACTTGAGGTGTCCTCTATTTACATCTAGTTTGGATCTCGTTTCTTGGATTCCTCTTCTGACTTTGGCCTAAATTAACTCATGCATGACATCTAGCACTTAGAGCAGAACTAGATTTGGGAGACTTGTCCTGAGGAATGCTGCTGAAAAAGATGTCAGTAGGCTTGAAAGAAGCCTTCTATTTTAGCTAAATAGAAGGCTTTTTTCAAGCCTAATTGCCACAAGGGAAGGACAGTTTTGGGCAACCAAACTGGTGAAGCAATGGTTAATACTTCCCACCCCAACTGCAGCCTCCAATTGCTCCTTCGCTGCTGCAGTTAGAGTGAATGAAATCTTCCATTGGCTTCCATAGCAGGCATTTTTCAAGCCTAATAGTTGTGGGCATAGGAGCCAACTCCTAGGAGCCATGGGGGCTTCGGCCCCCACAATAAAATAATTGAGGGGGCTGGGACCCCACAAAGTTGATGGGCATTCCCATTCAAATGGTGTGTCTGCACTGTGCCATGTGATCGATTATGCAGGGTGGGGTTTACCTGGACCCCCCACAAAATTTTATTCAATTTGGCACTCCTGGTTGTGGGGGTGGGGAGTGATCTTCTTGGAGAGCTAAGGAGATTTGCTGTTGGCTGCCCAGTTGTGCACTCCAAGAAGATGCCCACTGCTCCAAATTTGGTTTGAAAAATGCAGAAATTATTTTCCCAAGCCTAATTGCTCGCAGGGTGTGTGTGTGCGTGCATGCATATGTGTGAGGGGTTGCATATGTGTGCAGTTGTGGTATATGGTTGCATACATGTCTGAGGGATGCGCATCAGTGTGGTGTGTGTACATCACAGTTTCTCCAGTTTGCACATGTGACCAAGGACCCGCAAAGTTGATAACCCAAGAGAAACATGAACCTGTATCATAGGTTCACCTGTATCATGGTGGGGAAACAAGGAGAGTTGACCAATGGGAGGAAAACCGAACGTGATACAGGGCTGCTGCTTTCAGTAGCAATCTTATGACCAGCACCATATCGAGATTTGCTCTAGTGCAATCCTATGCATGCCAGCTCAGACATAAGCCAGGGCATACTATCATTTGTAATGGGCAATAGTGTCCTCAAACACTGTCTAGTGTGAACTGAGCATGCCTCTAACATTTAAAGCTCACATATACCATTTCAACAGCCATATATTCGCCACAAAGGATCATGGGAAATATAGTTAGTTAAGGATGCTGGGGATTCATCAGGACCCTTGACGAATTGCAGTTCCCAAGGTTCTTTGGGGGCAGCCATCATTGTTGAAGTGGTATAAGAGTGCTTTAAAGGTTTGGTGTCAGTCTAACCACAAAGAATATAAAAAGGAAAGTATTCCCCAAAGGCAGAAAGTCTGAAATAATACCTATCAGGCATTAGTTTCTAATAGTGCCAAATTCAAAATGCCATTGCATGTCAAATACAATCAGATATCAAAAGTAAGATATGAAATTTTGAACTCAGTGATCATTGGCTGAATAGCAAATATTCAGAGGCTGTCTAGCGAGTTTACTTATAAAAGAGAATTTTGAGTTTTGAGAGCATTAGTAAGACTCACAAACCACTTCTACAAACCAGCCACTAGATGGCAGAGAAAAACCTACACTTCCCAAATTTAGAGGCTCGGTTCTAAAATGAGATTTGCCAAAGGAACTGTGCCTTTTCTCTGCCCCTTAGGCTGGAGCTAGCCAGTCCATTGAGCCCTTTTGTTTCAGGGATGTCATTGCCCACTACTGGAAGAGTGGCACAGCTCACCCACTGACAACTAATCCATGATCCGACTAGTAGATGTGACCATAAAGTGGGGATCTCAAGTTTTAAGAACAGCTGTGGACATCTATGTCAACATATAAAATAGGATGCGTCTCTTATGGAAAACCGCATGAGAATGTTTAATGTTTAATTTGGGTCCGAGAACAGCTGAACTGTAGAGAAATACTGAATAACATCTAAATCGCATGTCTAAATGAAAGCAAAACAGCCATATTCCCAGATAAGGTCTTCTCACCAGTGGCGTAGCGTGGGGGTGCAGAGGGGGCTGGCCGCACCAGGCGCAACATCTGGGGGGTAGGGTTAGGGGGCGTAAATCCATGGGTTAGGGGGCGCAAATTACTTGCCTTGCCCCGGGTGCTGACAACCCACGCTACGCCACTGCTTCTCACTAGGGATGGGGGTGGGAATTCAGTTTGATTCACATTTTGAGGCGAACCTTCCAAATCTGCACTTCCCAAATCAATTTTTGACCCAAAACACAGCATAGGGAGGGTAGGAAAATCCCAACTTCTTCTGGAAATCTCTGGATTAGTGGGGACTAGAGGTGTGATGGGTTTACTTTTCCATACAGTAGCAATTCTTCTCTTGAGCAAAAGTTTATATTCCTCATATTCATTCTGCTTTCTCCTGTCTTTATTCCTCCAACCAAATGAACTTCTGCAGGGAGGTAAGTGTTGCTGATGGATTCTTTTTTATTTTTCGGTGCAACTCTGCAACTGGTTGCATAATGTATTTGTTTTAAAGTGGTTTTCCTTTATTTACGTATTCGTCTTTCTCCCTCAGAGGAAATCCAAAATCACAGCCTCGCGCAAACTCCTTTTGAAGGTGAGTCAGGATGCGATGCCAGATCCTCTCAGAGGTCACAAACCAGCTACAGTGCTGTTGTTAAAGTGAGCTGCAGACAAGAGAAGCTAGCCTAAGCAAATGTTGGGGATTGTGTAGGAATTCCACCTTGTGCATTGTAGGGGAAGCCTATGAGACGGTTGCATTGACCTATGATAGAACTCACATCTCAGAAAATATGGTAGCACTGATTTAAAAATATATATGATGTTTTGAAGGATCCCTCTCCTTGTCCTTTTCTTTTATTTAGAACTTGTCTTAATTTTTAAAAATCTCAATGTGATGTAAAAGCTAGAAATTAAATGCAAGACAAAATAACCTCAAAGCAATGTACAAAACAGAAAACAAATACAATACAATAATAATCAAGTAACAACCTATTAAAAGAAACATTATACTATTAATTAGTAACACTCACAAATACTACTACTACTAATTTATTTATACCCCGCCCATCTGGCTGGGGTTCCCCAGCCACACTGGGCGGGTCCCAACATAATATTAATAATAATAAAAATAAAGGGATAAAACATCAAACATTAAAAACTTCCCTAAACAGGGTTGCCTTCAGATGTCTTATAAAAGTCAGATAGTTCCTTGACATCTGATGGGAGGGCATTCCACAGGGTGGGTGCCACTACCAAGAAGGCCCTCTGCCTGGTTCCCTGTAAACAAACACATCCTTATTCCTCAGTACAAAATCCCAGCCAGTCACTTTGTATGACAAAGGCAGCTGGACAGACCTCCTGGAATCCTAATAAGATGAATCTCCTACTCCACTTCCCACATGGGGACTGCATACATGGGGTGGGGGAGTTGTATGTCAATAAGACTCTCCCTCTGAACAGCAGTGAGGAACTTTATCTCATCAGTATTCTGACTGCACAGACTCTCATCCTGAGCTATAAACATTCAATGCCCTACCGACCATCGCACCAACTACTGCAGCCTCCATGCCTTCCAAAATAAACAGGCAGCCAACAGAGCAGGGAAGGGGGGAGTTGTTGGGGGAAAGAGAAACAAAACCTCAAAGCCTACAAATTTCAAATGCTTTGACTTCTCTGCCTCAGAGTTTGATGCTGGCTAAAGCTAAAGAACAGTGGGAACAAGAGCAAGTGGACAAACAAGGAGAAAAGGAGAGGTATTTGGCAGAGAGGGTCACACCTCTGCGGACCAGCGGACTTTCGTTTGCCCAACTCCAGGTACTCTCTTGGTTGAGGGAGCTGTGTGGAAGTAAAGATGGCTTCTGAAGACTTGCTGATGTTGTTGAGCATTATGGAGCTCTGATGAGCCATACTAGGAGTTAGGTCTCCAGCTTGTGCTGTATTTTTTTGCCTTTGGACTCAGCTACAATAGTAAAAATAAAACGTTATAAATGCTTTATAACACTGTGACACCAGATGGTGTTGTAGAGCTGAAATTGGAACTCTATGAAATTTTCCATTGTGAGCTTTGAAACATCCCAAGCATTTATAGAGCGTTTTTTAAATAACTGTGTAGATGCAGCCAGAGGTGGATAAGAAGTCTCTTCCTTCACACTGGAGATGTTCTTATTTAGACTAGAGCTTTGAAGTGCTTAAAGGAACTGTCTCAAGGGGAATATATCAATTTATATGTTTAAACTGAGATGGTTTGTATTGACAGTTGTTGTAATATTAATGCCAACTGATGTTTTATTTTTACTTTCATCTGGTTTCTTTTTCTTTTTCTGTCAAATTTGCTGTTGAGAGACTCCCCCCCCATGACAAAAATACACCATATCTTCCAGATAAGAAGGAAAAGGAAATGTCTTCTTGTGTAGTAGTTCTATCAAAACTAGTCCTGGAGGAAAATGCCGGCTCACCACTTTTCCTTTTAACCTCTCTCTCTAGGATCTGTGCAGAGAGCTACATGAAAAGGTGGATGTTGTGGATGAGGAGCGATATGACATTGAAGCAAAATGTAACCACAACATGCGGGAGGTAAGAAAACAAAATGCCATCTGCTGCAATCTTCACAATATAACAGTCAATGTCCATTGTTGTATTTTTGGGCTCAGGACCTGGTTCTTAGGGCTGTTAGGCCTGAGAGAATGGAGGTGGAGATCTCTGGTTTGAAGTGAAAATAGGAAAATTCACAACCTTCTGGAACATCTATAATCATTCTGGAATATATATTTTTTTTAATGAAGGCCTTAGGCTGATCATGTGTTCTAGTTTTTCACCCTGCAGAAGCTCTCCTGACATTCTCAGGTTTGCCGTTCCTGGTGCAGGAGCTGCTTAATAAAGTGCACAAAGATAGTGGGAAAAGGAGACCCAGTGTGCTTTTTCTATTTTGTTTGAGCATGGCAAAAGATTCAGGCGTGAAACTGCCCCCAGGAATGCCTCTCTGGAGCCGACTGCATGTTTGCTGCTGGCTCGGCCTCCTATTTATGCAACTGGCCCTGCCTCCCAGCGGAGCTGATTGGTTAACTGAGGTTTGGTGGGAGGCGGGCCAGCCCAACCAGCTGGTACGTCCCATGTGACCCAGGGTGCTGCGCGCAGTCCCGCAAAGGGCACCCACAAAGGAAGGTGTGAGCACTCACTGTTAGCACTAGGGGATTCCCAGAGCATCCATACCTGCATCAGAGAAAGATAGTCAGATCACACTAACTCCTTCCTGTTTAGAAAAAAAGGCTTGACCAATTTAACCTTAGATCTTGCATGCCCATTGATGACTTTATGAGGCTTCTTTTCTGATCTCCTGTTCTGCAGATTAAAGACCTGAAACTGAAGGTGCTTGACCTTCGGGGGAAATTCAAACGTCCTCCCTTGCGGAGGGTCCGTGTCTCTGCTGACGCTATGCTTAGGGCTCTGCTTGGCTCTAAGCACAAAGTATCCATGGACTTGAGAGCCAACCTCAAGTCTGTCAAAAAGGAGGACACCGAGAAGGTCAGTGGTTGCTTCTTAAAGTGATTATGGAGGAAAAGTTTACCTGTGTGCTGACCTTCTTTCAACTGGCTGCATGATTCCCAACCATCTAAATTGAAGGGAGCAGTTGCTAAAGAAGTCCCACAAGGAGCACATTCAAATAGTCCAAATTGGAGGACACCAGAGCATGGAAAACTGAGGCCAGGCTTTCTCAATCTTGACATATGGCCAGACACCTCTGTGGGAGATGGTCTATTTGAGCTGCTCATTATCTGTGGTCGGTACATCTACTCATGCTGACCTTTCTACTATGTCTTGTTTTGACTCGCGGTCGAGACAGTTCATGATTGATTTAGCTGTTTGAAGAGTTGTGCTAAGCACTTTTGAAATAGTTCATTTGTGGCAGCTGTACACATATTGAATGGCTGAAATCATGGGTGAAGGCTGCTGAACCCAGGTCTTCCCACACCAAGTGATCCCTATCACAATGGTAACATTTGTAAGCAGCTTTCATGTGAGCTGAAAGTCTTCACACTTTGCTTTGCTTTTCTTAGGAGGAGAAATCACTGCTTGGGCCAGCATATGGGGATCTGTTTTGAATACTAGCTTTCCCAATATTAACAGAAACTATTTCATAATAAGTAGAGGAGATCACTACACATACAGTGTGTTTTGCAAGCTTGCATATGGAGGAAGCAAATTTTAATGTTCTGACTGTTTGTCTTTATTACTCATAAAGTCATTCAGATCTGAAAAAATGTCAGCATGGGGTAAATTCCTGATAAGGAGCTGGCCCAAACTCTGGCACAATGCCATTTAGGCTCAGAAGATGCCTTGAACCTGATACTCAAAGTATCCCATGGTTAACAGAGCATGCTAAGCTCCCTGAACACCAGCGTGGGTCTCTCTTTCCAAACATCTAAGGGTGTGGTGGCCATACAAGGAGCCTGTGTGTGTTGCTTCCCAGCCTGAAGGGAGCCTGACATCAGCTTCACCCAACCTGGTAGACTTCAGATATTCTGGCCTATAGCTCCCATCTCTCCTGACCATTGGCCATGCTGGCTGGGGCTGATGGGAGTTGTAGTCCAATACATCTGGAGGCTATCAGGCTGGGGAAAGCTGGTTTAGATAATGTATTCTGCATGCACTGGGGCATGCTGGGAAAATGTGGTGGTCAGTGCATGTTTGTGATGAGCCTGGCCTCTTTGTTTTATGTGGATATTATTAGGCTACCTCATAGGGTGTAGCCCTCATAAGGCAGATTACAGATAACCATAAGATATATAATGCACAATAAAACAACAACCAACTTAAAACAATGAAAACCTTAGCAAAACAATGATTAAAACATGAACTTAAAACTCCATGTTTAGCTGTGATTATATTTGGCCAGCTTGATATTATTGGCTTCCACCTTAAGAGGGCAAAACTCAGGATTAGACTTTCTGAATGTCTGCTCATGATGGGTTGCCAGTGGGCAAGGAGGAGGCATAGTCCTCATAGAGTTGAGTATGTGTGAATTTCATTCATTCAAAAGTTGATTTGCACTGGATTCTGTGAAATGTGTACACACACCCAAGCCAATTTGGATTTGGAGAAAGGCAAGATGTTACAATGCAGAATGCAAAGTCCCAACTCACAGCCTTTGAAAATTCTGCCTAATCTTTTCCCTCTGAATTCTGAGATGCCATGGGCACTTTCCCCTTCACCTCCACAGCCATGAGGACTAGAAACTTTGAAATGAAAGTAGAGTTCTCAAGATGCCAAAGTCCATGCACCATACTGCACTTAATCGGTGGTTAAGGTGGGATCACACAATACACATACAGCTCTGGTGCTATGAATTCACCCTTCCTATTCTGTTCTCATGGTACTAAGGTAAGCTTCCTGGTTTCTTTACAGGAGCGTCCTGTAGAAGTGGGTGACTGGCGTAAGAATGTGGAGGCCATGTCAGGAATGGAAGGCAGGAAGAAAATGTTCGATGCTGCCAAAGCTCCAACAGGACAGTGAGAAGTATGACAGTCTTAATTTACTCCTATATATTTAGTTTCCTGTCCACAACAATTTTGCTATCATTGGTAAATGGTTCCAGTCTCAGCATCTTCACAAATCCTGACTGATACTTCCTTGAATGCAGAAGCCACTCAATGGGCAACGTTGGGCAATTGAACCATTGTATCATAGAGATACAAGCATCACCATTTTCCTGGCTCCATTGAGTTCAATTCAATAGTGGAAGTTTAGTTTGTGCCTTCTTTCTTTCTTTCTTTCTTTCTTTCTTTCTTTCTTTCTTTCTTTCTTTCTTTCTTTGCTCTTTAATAACTACTGCCTGTTTATGTAAAACAGGTTCAAACTTATTTTGGGGCACACACTAGATAATATATGTCAGGGATAGGGTACCTGTAGCCTGTCAGGTGGGGCTGGATTACAACTCCCATAATCCCTGAATAGGGTTGGAAGGATCTGTAAATTTTGTCTCTTTGGGGTTCCTCCACATTTCTGCAGAAAACTGCATTAAAAAAAAAAATCCTCCAGAAGCCGCTTCCGTATTTTAGTGAGAATTTCTATAAAATGCCAATAAAAACATTTTGCATGCAATTTTGATTAATGTACACATTTTGCAGTTTTGATTAATGTACACATTTTGCAGTTTTGATTAATGTACACATTTTGCAAGCAGTTTCTCCTAATATAATGTATTTTTGTATGTTATTTTCACTGTTCGTTTTCATGCACATTTTCTCCTAACATACATTTTTGTTTGGTTGGAGAACTGCACTGCAAAAGCCAAATAAGTGCGGATTTTGGAGGATGGCTGTGTTTCCATTCTCAAAACTGTTTCAGAGAGTGTGAATTGATAAATTTGGCTTTCAGGGTGAACTGAATCAAATTTCTTCTCCATCCCTATTTCTGACCATTGGCCATGCTGACTACAGATTATGGGAGTTGGGAGTCCAACAACTCCTTGAGGGTGTTCATCACAGATTCCCCACTGCAGATCTACAAGGTGCTTTGCATCTCACAACAATCATAAAAAATATAGTGGAAGCTTCACAGCTTTGGAAACAGGAGGTATACCTGCCACAATGTTTACAAGCCTGAACATGAAAGTGCCCTATTAAGATGCCAACCGGGACTCAGAAAGTTGACTTGCTGATAGACTTATGGACATACCAATCAGGGCACTGAATCGTTGTCTCTGAGATAATGACAGGAAACCACTTTTGAATCTCTGAATATATCTGTCCAGACACAAAGCTTTTAATTATTTCACATTTTCTGCATGCCATTCAGTGTTAGAAACAGTGATCCAAATCTCACTGAGCTGCGTTAGAACCAGTCAGAGTCAGCTGGCTTCCTAACCAGTTCCACAAAATAGGAATGGTGCTCACTGCTACATTCTCTTTTCCTACATATGTTGTTGGACTCCGACTTCCATCATCCCTGGCTAGTATGGCCAAAGGTCGGTGATGATGAGAACGGGAGGGCATCCCATTGGCTACCCCTGCCTTAGAGACTGTACTGGAGGTTGTTGTATGATTCAGGATCAAGTCCTGAAAATCTGTATCACCAGTCCAGCAGTCGCTTCTCTTTATACAATGTAGAGAGCTATCACTGCACCACATGCTCAGCTCTCATTCCCAGACTAAAGATGTGGAAAGGAAACAGAACTAAGGCTGGCAAATGAAGAAAACCAGTGTGAACTGCAAAAAGAAGCCTGAATACTTAATCTGACCACATTCTCCTCATGTCCCTCCATCTTCCAAAGCCTTTATGTTGAATTCTGACTTTTGTGAGAAGGAATATATAGCCAACCAGCTCATACTTAAGGGGGAAAAATATTCCATTCTCACTCAGCTAAAACCTGACTGGTGAGATGACTGTGTAACCCAACTATCATTCCTCCTATCCACTTCCTGCTGCTGCCCCTTCCAGTAGGTTCCTGTTGGTCCAGATTTTTCTTTCCTTTTATTTAAAGCATTTTACCCCACTCTTCATCCAAAAAGCATCCCAAAGGAGCTTACAAGATCAGTAGCAAGACAGTCCTTTCCTACAGGCTTACAAGCTAAAAGACATGGCACAAAAGGAAAAAATGGATGGGCAGGAAGGGGCAACACTTAGGACCAGCTGGGATTGAAACAGTTAAGGTAGCCTGATAGAACGGGCACTAGTTGTTGTTGTTGTTTTAGTTCCTCACAGTTGGAGTCATCACATGATGCTCTTGGTGCAGACAGACATGTAATACACTGCGAGGTGATGGGATCCAGTGACACACTGCCTGTATAAATGCGCCCAGTCATTAAAAATTTGGCACAAGAAGAGCAGAAATTCTTCTGTCAGAGTTGACAATAACATAGCATAGTTTGCACCTGGGTGGTACAGCAGTGCAGAAAGCAGTGGCCATAGAAAGTTATTCCTTAGTCTTTGGTCCTCGCTCAGCTGTCACCTAGTGTTGGCTACTTAGTCCAACCATGATGGGCATTTTATTGTTACTTGAGGTATTTTATTTTGCTTGGAATGTTTGTTATTAAACACTGCTGTTTGTGCAAAGGAAAGGCTTCAAGGATCGTGACAGTGCCTGTGTGATCACTGTAAGTGAGGCCAACTCCAGTTTAATTGAACAATTGCTTTCCATTCTTTTCCAGGGCCTGCATGGAAAGATGAAGATCCTGTCCCACAGTGTCTGCACCTCTTTCTTTCCTCCCCCCACCCCGTGCTCCCTAGTCTTGCCTCATCTTCCTGCATTAGCTGTAGAGTCACTGCATGTACAGACATTATTAAAAGATCACTATGACTTTGCACTTCATGCCCTCTCAGCCCTTCATGAGCCCATTGGGCATCCTGTGGAAGCAGCCAGCACCTTGCTAGCATGAGTCCTGATGATGACTATTGCAATGATCTTGCACTGCAGTCTTCCCTCCAAGGCCATATCATTGGCACTTTGCATTCTATTAGGGGCAGAGGGAGAGGCATGCCAGGTCTAAGATTATGAATCTGTAAAGTGCAAAAGCAAAGAGGATCCTGTATCATAGATGACCATCCTGCACAAATCTTTTGACCATGCAGAGGGCTCTATTGATGCTATAACTTACTGACTGAATGCTGTTAATGTCATTGCTAGGGAAGCTTTGGTGCTCTGTCTTTCTCAATCAAAAAGTCTCCCTGTCCTCTCCATGCTGATTCTTCTGATACATGCAGTTTGGGGGGATGCAAACCTTGTTTCTCTCTGTACATTAAAAACAACAACACAGCAGCACTGAGAATGAATGCACAGAATGTGTTTCTTTCTAGTTTCCTTGAATTCCATACATGATGCTGGGTGGATTGAGTTGTTGCTTGCGAGATCATGAGGTTTAATGGAGGTGAGAAGCGCTTGAGCCATTTCACTGTTTCCATATTGCCCATTCCACATCTTCCTGCTTCCCTACAAATAGGGCACCAGCTTGCTTTGTTTTGTTTCCTGTCTCTGGGCCCTACAGGCAGGTGTTTAATTGTGGGTGTATCCCCCAACATGTTCTAGACACAATAATAGTGTCTTAGTGATGGATTTATTCTGCTTCATGGTTTGTACTGTGATGCTTCCCCAATATTGCTGCATTAATTGCTGCTCAGATCACATATGACCACCCACTTCCCGACATCACATTTCTTTGTGGAAGAATTACTTTGAGTGGGGGAGCTTTGAATATGCACTCCTATCTGATGAATGAAGACGCAAAGTCCAGACAGCTCTGCTGCTACAGGATGGTGAGAATTAGGCATGTATTTTAGAAAACAAGTTTAGGTACAGCATTCTGACCACTTCACCTTTCGTAAGTGTCAGAGTGCTGATTTTGACCTATAAAGCCTTAAATGGCTCAGGACCGCAATACCTCAAGGATCGCCTCTTCCCATATGAACCTACCTGGTCCCTGAGATCATCTTCCTTCGTGTGCCGCCTCCTCGAGAGGTCCAGAGGGTGAAAACACGAGAACTGGCCTTCTCTGCAGTGGAATGCTCTCCCCAGGGAAGCTTGCCTGGCACCTTCATTATACACTTGTCAGAGCTGCCCAAGGTCCCAGCTCACAGAGGACCAACGCCAGTTCTTGTTATATACAAAAGTCTTTATTGAAGTTCAGTTTCGATTCCAAAGCCGCAGCTCTACGTCTCAACCCTAGACCGCTGAAGCTTCGTCTGAATCTCCTCCCCCCTGACACCAGTTTAAGACTCTAGCCTTGCTCCACCTCTTCCTTTGCTCCTTCCTCCTCTGGGTCCGCCTGTCTGCTGGGGTTTTGCCCTTTCTGGACTCTTCTGACACTGAGTCCCCGGATTCTTCCCCCTGTCTCTGGTGGGCTTTAGGACCTGGTTCCCCATCCTGGCTTTCTGCTGTCCCGCGCGCCTGTACATTTGAACTTGGCACGCGTGCCCAGCCGGCAACCTTCCTCCTGACCGTTACACTGCTCCTGTCACTGCTTCCCCCTACGGGGAGGCTAGCTGGGTCTGACTTCCCCTCCGTTCCCTCACTCTCCGTACATAGCGTGGTCAGCCCTGACTCATCTTCTCTCCCTGCTGTAGGAAACGCTGGCCCTGATACATGGGACTCTTCCCCCCCACTACGCTCTGGTGGGGAAGCTGGTCCTGATCTCCAGCTGCTGCTTTGGGAGTCCCCACTGGCCCCTTGCTCCTGGTGCATCCCCCCTGGGACCCCCCTTGCCCTGGCCATCGGCGCCCCCCTCTGGGAATCTTCTGATTCGCTGGATAAGCTCATGGAATCTCTCGGGCCACTGTCATACTCCCCTACGCTGCCCTCAGATTCTTCCCCTTCACTCTCCATTTCCTCTCTCCCCTGTGCCTCTGCTCCTGATCCCCTGACAACAATTTTAGGCACCAGGCAAAAACATTCCTTTTTAAACCAGGCCTTTGGCTGGTCTTATTGACATCCAACACCCTTTTAGAATGTGGCTTTTGGGGGGATGGGGTTATTGGGTTCCTGCTTTTGGTTTGATTTTATATGTTGCGGTTTTGTTGTGAACTACCCTGAGACCTCTGGTTATAGGGCGGTGTATAAGTTGAATAGATGATGATGGTGATGATAATAATAATCATAACAAGTATTACTGCAACACAAGTCACTGCAGCAGAGAGCAGCAGGGGTGGGGCAGCAGTGCTCACCTGGCCAGCTGTCCCCCACATTGTTGCTGCATACTGGGGCAGAGAAGGGTAGGAGCGAGGCCATGGCAAGGTCAGTGCCACACTAGAGGAGTCAGTCCTGTGTCTGCAGCTCACCACCAGCTCCTCCTTCACCCTCCCGACACCAGCGACTGGAGGCCAGGTGCACACAGTTGCTTGCCATCTCCTACTGCCAAGCCATCTCCCTTGCGGGAGGGAAGAGTTTTCCCTGTCCCGATCATTTGATCCATCTCTGGCAGATACATTAGAGTTCTGGCCTTTAGAACCATCTGCCTGAATTGCCATTCTGAAAAAGCTTGTTTTCGAATTGCAATGCCATAGACGGAAGAGGAGAAATGCAAGTTCACTCATTACCAGCAGGTGGCAACACCCTCTATATCATATAGGCACAGATTATAGGGTTGCCATATCTTGAAGAATAAAAAAGAGGACACATTTGCCGACTTCTACTTTTAGCTATGGATCGCTATGATGACTCTCATTTTACATACTCATGAAAAAGAGGACATGAGGATGGCTTGATAACTCTTGACAATCCCAGACAAAAAACAGCAGGTCTTTCATTGAGGGTTGCTAATGATTTTTTGCTGAAGGTCTCGTCACTTTTTGAGCCTTCTGTATCACATTTTCTTGCATTCCCAGATGAACCCTGGGGCCATGCACTTTGCCAGAGGCTGCTCTGGAAGCCCTCCAGACTTTAACATAGGAAGATGACTCTGCTGACTCTGCACTGACTGGCAGCAGTCGTTTGGGGTTTCAGACAGAAGAATGCAGGGATTGAAAAATGAGCCTTTCCCCTTTCTAAGGCCTTTCCCTTTTCCAGAGTGGCTTTTCATGGGTTATGATGCAGTGGTAAGGGGTGTGGGGGGGCATGTAGGGCTGTGTGGCAAAAGGAGTGGGTGGCACTGTGGACTAAACCACTGAGCCTCTTGGGCTTGCTGGTCAGAAGGTTGGTGGTTTGAATCCGCACAATGGGGTGAGCTCCCATTGCTCGGTCCCAGCTCCTGCCAACCTAGCAGTTCAAAAGCACACCAGTGTGAGTAGATAAATAGGTACCACTGCAGTGGAAGGTAAAAGGCATTTCCGTGCACTCTGGCACTTGTCACAGTGTCTTGTGGGGCCAGAAGCGGTTTAGTCATGCTGGCCACATGACCCGGAAAGCTGTCTGTGGACAAACACTGGCTCCCTTGGCCTGAAGCAATATGAGTGCCACACCCCATAGCTGCCTTTGACTGGACTTAACCGTCTAGGGGTCCTTTACCTTCTACCTGTGTAGGGAGGACAGGAAGAAGAAGCTCTACTGCATAAGTGGAGATCCATGCACACTGCATTGGCTATCTCAAAATATAAGCCAGCTGTTTTGTAAGTTTAGTTCGGAATTCATCTTAAGATAAGCCTGAGCGCTAACATGTCTCTCCAGCTGTAGACTGGAATGGCTACTGACTACTGGCACATCTGAGGACCGCATTCCTGCTGCATGAGGTGGAAGCATTTTTCTACGATGCACAAAGAACTCTGTGAACTTAGTTACCGGTAAAGCGCATCCCAGCAGGCAGTGTGCTGATCTGCTGTGGTTTGTCGGTGGCAATGTGCCCAGCTGGGTAATAATGTGCCCAGTCATAGTACAAAGTGCTGAGGATCAAATATGAGCAAACCTTCTCTGAGGGAAGGCCCATTGTAGGCACAAACTATGCATTACTGCCTCACTGCAAACACACTGCAGCACAGGAGAGGGCAGGATCCCATGGAATGGAACAGTCTTTCCCTTGGAACACGTTGTCTGCAAGCTGCTGCTGGCCAAACCCCAAAGCAGGAAAACTGATGGCAGAATGACGGGCTTTATTGGCCTACCCTACAACTGAACCAGGAAGATGTGTTTATTCTCCATGGAAGAAAAACAAAATCCCCACCAGCCATCAATGTGTTTGCGTTTGGGGTGGGGGTATGGATAACCAACTCTCAGTGACCTACTGATCTCTCAGTCTCCATTCTCTGTCTGCTGTGTGAGGGTAATAATATTGGCCTACTTTACATGTCTGTTGTACAGATTAACTGAGGTACTTTATACATTGAATTTATTAGACTGGGTACATTGGTTCCATTGATTTCAAGTGACTTCATGCTTGCTCTACTTTTTTCCTGGGTTTCATCCAATGACATTACATACAAACAACAACAACAACAACAACAACAACAAGGCAATTGTTTATATAAGCAATTGTCTGTTTTTACCAGTGAGCTTTTATAATGCAGGATTCTGCTGGATTTCTCTGCAACCACAGGGCCTACAAATTTACATTTCTAACAAATGTGAAAATTCTCACATTTATAGCACAAGTCTTCAGGAGAAAGAGAAATATGATTTACTGTTTATGTACTGATTATGTGTGATTCACTGGTTATGCAGCAGATAATGGAAAGACGGGTTTGAGAAGGACTTGCAGAAACAAAGTATTTAAGGTGCAAATCCTTTAGTTTACACACTTTGAGGTCTGCAAGTATCTCTAACAATGGAACCCTCTATTCAGCAATTAGTAAATGAGAAGGAAATCTGTAGTTTGACCTGCAGGCCCCAAGTATTCCTCTTTGTCCCAGATGTGCACATAAAAGAACCTAGTTACTTCCCCATCATTTTAGTGTTTCCTGTAAAGCAGGGCTCAGCAAACTTTTTCAGCAGGGGGCTGGTCCACTGTCCCTCAGACCTTGTGGGGGGCCGGACTATATTTATTTTTTGGGGGGTGGGATGAGCGAATTCCTATGCCCCACAAATAACCCAGAGATGCATTTTAAATAAAAGGACCATATTCTACTCATGTAAAAACATGCTGATTCTTAGACTGTCCGCGGGCCGGATTTAGAAGGCGATTGAGCCAGACCTGGCCCCTGGGCCTTAGTTTGCTTACCCATGCTGTAAAGTTTACAAGTTGCTATAAATCCCTAGGACACTTAGGGCAGAGTGTGGAGTGCCTCATTCCCTAGTCAGTCATGCAGTCTTGTAAGTGATGACGGGGATTTAATTTCATTATTTTTTGTATGACACTCCAGTGAATTCTCAAGTGTCACAGGTGCAGTTTTTGTTGTTGATCTTTCACCTACATGATTCTAGACCAGGATTGGTCCACCATCAAGATTTCCTGTTAGTTATGCTCTCTGTTACATTTGAGGCCATGTGCAAGGAAGAGAAGGAGTCTGTGCACGGAGATGGAAAAGGAACCTCTATACAAGATTGTGAATTAAGGCAGTTATGTGGTCATGAAGAATTCCAGCATAGTTACTGTGTAAAGAAGTGTAGTGGGCTTACAGGTGCAATGGTGCAAAAATAGTTTGTATGCCTGTGTTTGTGTATACAGTGGTACCTTGGTTTACGAACTTAATCTGTTCCGGAAGTCTGTTCTTAAACCAAAGCATTCTTAAACCAAAGCATGCTTTCCCATAGCAGCGGGGGACTCAATTTACAAATGGAACACACTCAACAGGAAGCGGAACATGTTCTGCTTCCAAGACAAAGTTCACAAACCAAAACACCTACTTCCAGGTTTGCAGCGTTCTTAATCCAAGTTGTTCATAAACTAAGCTGTTCTTAAATCAAGGTACCACTGTATTGGACAATGGCAGAGGGTGACTTGCAAAAATGTTGTAAAGCAATTAGTAACATTCTAAGAGCAGTTACAGTTAAAAACGTTTGTCTACTTCAATGATCCCACACAGAGTTCACGTGAGGCTCTTATTCCAAAACTTGATGACAGCAACTCTCACTTGAAAGTATGCAAAAGCTATCCTGGCTAATAGCAGTACTGGCTCAACTGCAAGCACAAGGTCCAGAAATCAAGATTCCAATGTACACGAGCAAGGTGAGAGGTTTGTAACCGAATGGAAGCTATGAAGATGTCCAGACGGTTGGCATGTCCCTTCCACCAAGCTTTTAAAAATGAGGTGGTGTGGGACCCTCTTTTCCTTTGTTGAAACAGAAGCAATAACCTGTTTCTGGGATATCTTTCGGTGTCTGTCTTCTCAGATGCTTCCTCCCGCAGTCAATCATGCTTTGAGATCTGCTGGGTGGGGATACCTTATTTTTTATTCCTTTCAAGTGGGTCAGTAGCAGCCTCTACAGCTCTGGGAAATGGGCAAATCACAATGAAGGTAGGAGTACAGTGGTACCTCGGGTTAAGAACTTAATTCGTTCTGGAGGTCCGTTCTTAACCTGCAGTATTACTTTAGCTAATGGGGCCTCCTGCTGCCGCTGCACGATTTCTGTTCTCATCCTGAAGCAAAGTTCTTAACCCGAAGTACTACTTCTGGGTTAGCGGAGTCTGTAACCTGAAGTGTCTGTAACCCGAGGTACCACTGTAATGGTTAAATGACCTCCAGTTTTGCTTCGGTCAGAAGTACAGCTTGTCTTAAAAACAACAGCACCAGGCTCTTTCACATTGCTTATTGCCCAGCTAAAGTACCAGAAACAGAGTAGAGATAAAGTTAAACATTAGCTTGTGCCTGCCCCCCAGGGAGCCAGTGGATGCCCTCACTGGAGCAGGTAAGAGAATTGCTGATTAAACCTTGTCACACACAAACAAACAAGGCAGTTCTCGGAGAGTTCAGGAGAAAAAAAGATTTGAGTACAGATTTTGGATTCACTTGCTCTCACGCACACACTATAGACATATTCTATATTTTCATTCTGCAAAAGGACTGTGCATTCAGCCAGAGAATCTGCCATAAAAATGCACCCAAAGCAGCTCTCTCATTGCACTGAATTTCCCTTTTGTGCTTCACAGTCCTATGCCACAAAGTGGGTTGCATCTCTTTCCCATATATTTGTTCTTTTTCTTGCTGGGGGTGCCACCAAGATTTCTCCTCTAAAATAGCATGACATTTATGCAATTGCATCAGAGCGCTTTTGCAAAACAGGATGTAAATCACACCACAGTACTACCTTAGTTATCTCTCATAATCATTGTGATAATTTCATTTTAGCAGCCTTTTTTTTTAAAGAAGGTCTTCACATTGGATGGTTCAAGGTTTTCATCTGAGAATCTCAACAAAGTCTCCATAATGGAAAATGGTTGCTATGTCTTTATATAAGCTGTGAGTTTAGTGCTTTCCCCACAGAATGCACAGCAGATTTGCTATGATGATGTACAAATAGCATCTTGGCTCCAACTGCAAAAGAAAAGCAAAAGTGCTGAAGGTAAGAATGATAAGACCATGCCATACACTCCACTTACCCTCCTCAGATTATCCTGAGATTAGCATAATTGCTGGTTGGGAAATATTGGGTGCTGATAGCTCTGCAGAAGACTAGACTGGGAAATAAATCTTTTAAAGCAGTGTAATAAAACTCACTTGCTGGTGAAAGATAATCATTTTATTGCCTCTCTGTGATACAAGTACAAGGCCATCAAAGCTTTATGGTTTGCATTTGTTGGAAGGCAGCTATCAACACGCCACACACCTTAACTAAGGCCGTATCTGCACCATACAATAAAAGCACTATTGTATCACTTAAACAGCTATGCTTTGGCTCAAAGAATGCTGGGAATTGTAGTTTTTATGGGTGCTGAGAGTTCTTTGGAGAACCCTATTCCACACAAAGAGGTACAACGTCCAGAGTGGTTTAACAATCAACCTCCCTTCTCTGGGAACTCTGAGAATTGCGGCTCTGTGTTATGGTTCTTCTGTCAAAGGAAGGTTTTCAATCCATTGGTGGGATCCTGCTGGAGGAAGGAGATGAGATGATTCTGCGCACTCTTCTTCCCAATGCAGCACTCAGATATCCTGCCTACACTGTTCCAGAGAGTCTCAACTTTCTGGAGCAAAATTTCAAAGGTTGCAAGGCACTATGGGGGAGGCGGGGAGCGGTGGGAGCAAAGTCTGGATCAAAGCCATAAAAGAGACCCTCACCACACACTCCGCTCCAATGTTCGGAAATCTAACACATTTGGAAATGTCGGACTTCTGACACGGTAGAGGTTTGCAAAATTATCCTTGGCATGGAGGAAGTGGCTAAGAGAAAAGTTTTTCTCCTCACTTTACGCTAGAACTTCTGGATATTAAGTGGAGCTGAGAACTGGAAGATTCAGGACAGAGAAAAGAAAGTAATACTTCACTCTGTATCTAGTTGAACTGTGGAACGCTCTCCCACAAGAGGCAGGGATGGCTACAAACCTAGATGGCTTTAAAAGAAGATTGGACACATTTGTGGAGGATGGGGCCGTCCCATGGCTAGTAGCCATGTTGGCTATGTTCGTTCTCCACTGTCAGAAGCAGCAGGGCTCCTGGCAATCACAGGTGCGCAAGTGTTTTTGCACTCATGTCCTGTTTTCAGGTTTCTCCCAGGCATCTGGTTGGCCACAGTGAGAACAGGAAGCTAGACTAGATGGCCCATTGGCTTATATTCTTATCCCTTCCCCACCCTTTTACCCTCAAAGTAACCCTAAGTGGAAGAGTTGGTTGGCCCAGGATTACATTGTGAGTTTGGTTGCCCAACAAGTATTTGAACCTGAATCTTCTCAGTCTGATTTTAACACTAATTCAGCTTGGTTACAGAACCAAGGTGATGGGTCCAGTTTAATATAATGGCAGATATTAATAATAATAATAATAATAATAATAATAATAATAATAATAATAATGCCCATTTTATAGCACTTTAAAATGCTCTTAATATACCGTACCTTTATCAGCAATGCACCACAAACCAAATTAAAGCTGCCTGTTCATTGAGGTGACTTTTTTTATTTATTTGTTTAAATTCTGAATTACTGTTGTTACAGTTAATCCCTTAAACATTACGGCTTTCAGTCCTTTAGAAATGTCTGTGCTAACTGTAGGTGTTCCTTTCTGTCCCTATAAAAGCCTAATCCTTTTGAAAGGCCTGCTAAGCTCTTAGCCTCAACAATAACCCATGGCAATGACTTCTGAAGCTTAATTTTGCATTGGGTGTATAACCAAAAGGTCTGTTGCTTCATCAATGCTAATGGAGAGTTATGTTGTTTTTATTATTATTATGTCCTTTGTTAGTGGCAGGGTGACAGTACTGAAGGATTCCTTCCAACGGACGGAGTTTTCTGCACGCATGGAAAATTGCTTAAGAAGAGCACATTGGAGAGGAAAGTTTGCTAAAAATGGAGGAGAAAGACTTTTGACAGATTTATCATTTGAGAGGGTAATTGCAGTCAGGAACCTTTCATTAAAATAATGCTATGTTAACCGTCTGTAGTCAACTGTTAAAAAAAAAATAAACAAGAAAATTCCCCTCCCATTCTGCCTGCGGGACGGGAGATTGCTGGCAAACCAACCAGTCGCTCAGGTTTATTGGATGAGAAAATTAAATGTAGGGAATAAAAATAAGGGAGGGGACAGCGAGGAAGGGATTGCGAAAGGGGAATCTGCCTGGTTCACAAAAGCACCTGAACCAGACCCCTTCAGCTGTGCCTTTGTTGAATTAAGTACTTTGTTGAATGCTTACACTGGATAATGCAGAGAGCTGAGCAGAACACCCAGGAATGTCTTGCACCCAGGAGAGCCATGGGTCTTGACTGATAAGGCAGACCTCCTTAGGACATTCACTGTGAAAGGTACCCCAGTGCTTCAGTTACTGGGGTGGGAGATTTGAGGGATTCCTTAACAAAATCCACAAGCTCTGTTTCCTGACTGCCCAATTTTAGTCAAATCATGTTTTCCCAGCAGCCTTATAAAGATAGGGCAAAGCAGGCCCCTGGTTAATGCAGTACAATGTCAATGCTAGTGATGTCTATCATCTATCATCTATCTATCTATCATCTATCATCTATCTATCTATCTATCTATCTATCTATCTATCTATCTATCTATCTATCTATCATCTATCTATCTATCTATCATCTATCTATCTATCTATCTATCATCTATCTATCTATCTATCTATCTATCTATCTATCTATCTATCTATCTATCATCTATCTATCTATCTCTATCTATCTATCATCTATCTATCTATCTATCTATCTATCTATCTATCTATCTATCTATCTATCATCTATCTATCTATCTATCTATCTATCTATCTATCTATCATCATCATCTATCTATCATCTATCTATCTATCTATCTATCTATCTATCTATCTATCTATCTATCTATCTATCATCTATCTATCTATCATCTATATCTATCTATCATCTATCTATCATCTATCTATCTATCATCTATCTATCTATCTATCATCTATCATCTATCTATCTATCTATCTATCTATCTATCTATCTATCTATCATCTATCTATCTATCTATCATCTATCTATCTATCTATCATCTATCTATCATCTATCTATCTATCTATCATCTATCTATCTATCTATCTCTATCTATCTATCATCTATCTATCTATCTATCTATCTATCTATCTATCTATCTATCTATCTATCTATCTATCTATCATCTATCTATCTATCTATCTATCATCATCTATCTATCATCTATCTATCTATCTATCTATCTATCTATCTATCTATCTATCTATCATCTATCTATCTATCATCTATATCTATCTATCATCTATCTATCATCTATCTATCTATCATCTATCTATCTATCTATCTATCTATCTATCTATCTATCTATCTATCTATCTATCTATCATCTATCTATCATCTATCTATCTATCATCTATCTATCTATCTATCATCTATCTATCTATCATCTATCTATCTATCTATCATCTATCTATCTATCTCTATCTATCTATCATCTATCTATCTATCTATCTATCTATCTATCTATCTATCTATCTATCTATCTATCATCTATCTATCTATCTATCTATCTATCTATCTATCTATCTATCATCATCTATCTATCATCTATCTATCTATCTATCTATCTATCTATCTATCTATCTATCTATCATCTATCTATCTATCATCTATATCTATCTATCATCTATCTATCATCTATCTATCTATCATCTATCTATCTATCTATCTATCTATCTATCTATCTATCTATCTATCTATCTATCTATCATCTATCTATCTATCTATCTATCATCTATCTATAATCTATCTATCTATCATCTATCTATCATCTATCTATCATCTATCAATTCATCTATCTATCTATCTATCATCTATCTATCATCTATCATATCTCTCTCTCTCTCTCTCTCTCTCTCTCTCTCTCTCTCTCTCTCTCTCTCTCTCTCTCTCTCTCCCAGCATGTTTCTCTCTCCTTCACGCTAATCACATGAACTAAAAAGCTGCTTAAAAACCCCCACCTTGGTTTTTGAGCAGGATTCTTGAAATGCTACAATGTTTAAGTGTTTAACTATAGTATTTATCTGGATGTGCAAATGTGCATGATACCCAGATATGCATTATCTAAATTTTTAGCATCTAAAACAGAAGGGAACCTATAGCCTTCCAGATGTTGTTTGGACTTTGACTCCCATCAATCCCAGCCAGGAGGGCCAATGGCCAGAGATTATGGGAACTGTATTCCAGCAACTCCCAGAGGTTCCCCAGTTCCCCATCCCTGGTCTAAAACCTCCTGTACATGGAACATCATAAGGGAGAGGTAACCAGGCTCATTTTCCCTCATGGATTAGTACAATTTTATTTTGTGGAGTTTAAAAAAACCAAACACTTCAGTTGCAATTGTAATATTAGTTACCCCCCCCATTCCCCTCTGCACACATGAAGTAAACATTCTGTTGACATCACCATGATTTGACACGCTTTGACAACAAGCATGAATTCCTGCACATTTCATGAATGTCATTTTTACTTGTTTAATGAATAATGGAAGCAAATTCATATTATTTGCATTTTACAGATGGGGAGATTTCCTTGTTTTTGCTCTCTGCCTGACAGTTTTTGGCAATATCTTATGTATTTAGTTTTTTAGAAAAAATGCTTCAGAACCAAATATGTAAATTCACCATATATTTATCTGCACACACACGGATAGAGAGAATGTATTTATCTTCTTTCACTAACAAGCTTGGAGCATCAGCAGGGACTGAACCATGGATTGCCTCAAAGTTGTAAAAAGAGAAAAAGCACACTGTCCATGGTACCATAATGGCTTTCAAAAGCAGTGGTTTTCTAAGCAAGAATCTAGACAGAGGGTTTCCTTTAATCAGCTCAGTTATAGCGGCTGTACTCAGAAGCCCCACTCAGCTTAGTCTTTGATCCTCTGAAATAGTTTTATTTCCCCCCAGCTCTAATATATACTCCATTGCATTTCCATATACCATATACAGCTGTTTCCATCTATTGCTTGTTACTGACCCTTGGAGATGATAGATGATAGACAGACAGACAGACAGAAAGAAAGATATGGTGGTAGTCAGCTAAATTTCAATCAGAGTTGTTGGCATCTGTCTGTCTCAAGAGACAAAGGAGTGAGTCTCTAGAGGCGAAATCAAATCGCTGCATTAGTAGCACTGAAGTGACCACCCCAGGGTGCAAGCCTGGGCAGTGTGTATGGAGGTCCTGGGCTGCCCAGACGACAAGACCTCCCTTTTGGCCTCACTGATGTGGTCCAAAAGAAGGCAGAGCAATGCCTTTGGCTCCAGCTTGGCTACATGAGTTGCCAGAAGGAGGTATATGAGGCACCATGCAGCCATCTTAAAAGGTAAAGGGACCCCTGACCGTTAGGTCCAGTTGCGGATGACACTGGGGTTGCGGCGCTCATCTTGCTCTATTGGCCGAGGGAGCCGGCATACAGCTTCCGGGTCATATGGCCAGCATGACTAAGCCACTTCTGGTGAACCAGAGCAGCACACAGAAACACTGTTTACCTTCCCGCCGGAGCGGTACCTATTTATCTACTTGCACTTTGAGGTGCTTTTGAACTGCTAGGTTGGCAGGAGCAGGGACCAAGCAACAGGAGCTCACCCTGTCATGGGGATTCGAGCCGCCGACCTTCTGATCAGCAAGTCCTAGGCTCTGTGGTTTAACCCACAGTGCCAGCCATCAATGGGGCTATACTTACTAAAACTTAGTTGAATATCACCCAATGTCTATTAAGTGTGCATAGGACTGTAGCACCTGGTGTTTTCTTTTTAAATGTAAGCTGAAAATTCAGGAAAGGTATCTGGAGTGTAGGTCATTCTGCCCCCCCCCTTGATTTATTTTACTGTATTTTAATATTTTTGATCTGGCAAACTGCTTTGAGATCATTTATGTAATGTAAAGCCACAGTACATTTTAAAATAAATAAAACTTTACTATATAATAATAATAAAAAGTATCCCTTCTCCCTGCCCATCTGTGGCTACATGTTATTATGACACAAACATAAATAATGGTTAGGACAGCAAAACTGTTCCCATTAGTCAGAGGGGGGAAAACATTCTAGTAAGAGGACATTTGAAATAAGGGATCTGTGTGTCCAGAAAACCCAGGGATAACAGTTTCCCACATGCAAGCCCTCATTTAATGATGCATGTAGAAATGATGGTGACTCTGCATGCACGAACGCCGTCAGGGTTAGGCCAAAGAGGATTAGAAGTCTGTGCTTTTAAAGATAATCCCAAACGATGTCATCTTTCGACTGAAATGAGTTTCAGATCTGTGCTATTTACTTTGCTCTCGAACTTGTTCCGCAAGCAGCTTCAGATCAGCTCACCTTGCTGCACCTGTCTTGGATAAGGGGCTCAGGTGTCGGTGGGTGTTGTACAGGGAGGCACCTGCCTCATCCAGCCTCCTAACTTCACAAGGCTGGATGGAGCACAACTCCAACTCCTTCATGGGCCCTGTGACTCACTCCTTGGGAACCTGCCACAGCCCAGCAAATCACAGGCAATCGCAATGATGGCTCAAAAACAAAATGATCACCACCCATTTGCCACCAGCATTAGGTCTCAGAGACAGGGACTTCCTTTGGAAACAATCCTTGGGAAAGTCCTATTCTCCTTTTTTTAAAAAAAATAAATTGACATGGTGACCATGGGTGTAACCAGGATTTTTTTTGGGGGGGCAGGCTTTTGTTAGGGGGGGGCAAAACCTCAGATCTGTATTGATTTTTTTGGGCGGGGGAGCTGGCCCCGTCCCCCCCCCTATGCCCATGAAAGTGACCAAGTTGCAAGCGAGCCCTCTAAGCATCTGGGTGCCTCTGATCCTCTGATTCAGTGGGACACGGATGACTTGATGAAGTGTTTTTCTCCACCCTCTTTCTCTCTCTCTCTCCTTTTTCCACCTCCTCTGCCTGCACAGCCGTGGAGAAACCGGAGGCAGAGTCGGAGAGGCAGGAAAAACTGGTTCTGAGCAGGGAGTTGCCCCCGAAAACCCAGGGCGCCTTGGCCCTAGCGTGGAGCTGAATTCAAACTCTTCCCCAGCCCGGGCAACCAAAGAATGGCTGCCTTTGTGCGCAGGCTGGGTCACGTCCCACCCTCGCAGGGTGCCTTTTGCAAGGTGCTGCTAATAGACAAATTACAGCTCCCAGCCTGTCAAGGTAGATAACAGCACCATGTGATGCAGGCGGCCCGGCAGTCGACGGGTGGCACCGCAGGGGAAAGGTGCGCAGCGCAGCGCAGCGCGGAGGAGGCAGGAAGGGGACGGGCGAGCGCAGCGGGACTCTCCGCCTCGTGAGAACCGGGGTGCTCTTCTTCCCGGAGGATCTCGCTCCTGCCTTGATGCCCCGGGAAGTTTTGCAAGCGCCTTGGAAAGAATAAGAAGCGAGCAGCCACCGCCACTGGCCAAGCCCAGCGGAGGAGATCAGCATGGCTTTCGGCAGAAAGAACTGGTCTGCGCTTTCCAGGTGGGTGCTGCTTTCTCCTTGAGCCGGAATCCCCCCGGGTTGGGAAGGAAGGAAGGAATGAAGGAGGGGTCTTGACAGCCAGAGAGGAGGAGGAGGGACAGGGGGCAGGCAGAGTTTCTTTGGGATCCTGCCAGGGGAGAGGGCAGCGGGGAAATCCTCTGGGCTGTAAGGATTCCGAGGGAAGAAGAGCAAAACTTGCGCATGGATGTCCTTAGAGGCGGATGGTCCCTTGGCGCAGGTTAGAATTAGTTGATGAGTAGCCCCTTTAATATACAAACGGAGCGTCACATTTTCTCTTCGCCGGAGGCCAGTGTGGGGTGGAAACTTATGCTTCTTGAGGCGGACTCGCATCTCTGCCCGGGCGCACAGGGCTGGGTGGTTTCGCTGCAGGCGATTGCTGGATTGGCCGCGGATTGTGAGAACTGACTCCACGGCGAAGTTGGGTTAGGGTGGAAGCGGGGCTGCACATTCGGAGTTGGTTAATCGCTTAGAATCCAACCATTAGGTGAAGGGATTTTAAACATGTTGGTTGACTAAAAAGATGTTCCCTGCCAGATTATGATGATGATGACTATTATTATTATTATTATTATTATTATTCTCCAGATAGCGAGTAGCATTTTAACGAAACATTCTCTCCTGTGCCTGAGAAAGTGGGGTTACCCTTTCTAGGTTGATGCCTGCTGAGAAAGACAGAATAGCTCAGCTGGTTAGAGCATGGTGCTGATAATGCCAAGGTTGCAGGTTCGATCCTGATAAGGGACATCTCCCTTTAGAACTTTTCACCACCCATCCATCACATACTATAGTATAGAGATTTAAATGATTGATTGCCTAAAACTCATGCAATGAATGGACTAATGTTTCATTGTTTGGGTGAGTGTCCCAGTTTGAAATGAGGAGAGTACGAAATCTGTATCTGTGGTGTTATATCTCTGAACTTGATGTTGCAGCTATCAGGTGCGAGCATGCATATGTCACCCCAGTCCTCAGTGGTTGCTTGAATGTGTGAACTGACTCCACTAAAAAAACACAATTGTCTTGATTTAATTCGCTAAAATGGTTCTGTCTAATAGCTGGGATAGTTCATTCACACATTCAGCCTATGACTTCATATTACAGTGGTCAAGTGATAATCATAGTTGTGTGAACCAGAACCAGATTTTATGTAGGGCTGCACAGCCATTCCAAGCCATGACACATTATTCAGGGTCACAATTCAGCTTTCATCACAAGTTGGCCAAAGGAAGCAGGGTGCAACCCAACCGGTATGTCCAAGCAGTACTTGCAATGCGGAGGATGAACCTCTTAGATTTATTGATGCTGCTCTTTGGGGTGGCAAAATAATATGGGCCAGTTCCACTCTTTCTCCCATTTTGCAGCTGAGACTATGGGATAGCAACCTGCCCAGGGCCACTTAAGGCAGGACCACAAGGGAGCGCCTTTCTGTCTCTTGTCTTCAGTGTTTAACTGCCAAGCTGGAAGTTTGAGTGAAGACCCTCCCCTCCCCTCCCCACTCCTGCTCCACTCCAATAAAATATAACGTGGCATCATGGACAGCCCTTTGCCAACATCACATTGTGGATCGTTCAGGCAACACAAGCACATCTGAGCTGAGCTTTTGCCTTTTCTCTGTGGTGATGATCAAATGAGCAGATCTAGTTCCCAAGGAAAGTACCTTGCAGCACACGCCTAGTGAGCTAATAATCAAAGTAAGATTTGATTCCTGGGCTAAGTCCAGCAATTGGCTTCGTTGGCTTTTGCAGTGGGGCAGAGGAACTCCCAAGAACCACCCTCAGAGAAAAGTACAACCAAACCAAACAAACAAAGCTGTTTTTGAAAGCTACAGGCCCATTGATTGCGAGTTTTTAAGTCAGTTGGCAACCTGATCTAATTGATCAATTGATCATAAAAGCTAAGTGGCACCTGGAGATTATTTGGGGAAGGTTAATGATTTCCCCTGACCGAATACTACAAGGGGGAGAAATTTGCTTCAGTTTTTAATTAAAAACGAGCTTACCTAATTTTCACTTTCCAAAACAATGTGTGAACTGAACATAGCAATCTTTCAAAATTCACACATCTTGGAATTTTGCAATGTAGTTTTCTGGCCAAGTAATGTGTACAAAAATTAGTAGGCTAAAGTGTGTATAAAAGTGCAAATATTCTTGAAAGTGTAAAAAAATGCTTTATTTTAGGTAAAGTTGCTTTGCAAAAGTGAGTTTATTAGGCAAAACTGCGTACAAAAATGTGTGTATCAGGAGAAATTCACGCTAAGATACTGCTGAGTTTTCATGAGGACTTCACAAACTGATGTGGAAAGTGGAGATCTGTGTGTAAGGTTGGGAAAATGAGAAATGGAAAGAAATTGAAATTGACAGATTCATCCATTCCCAACTACAAGACTTCCTGCACTCTTTGGAAAATCATTTTGCTATCTGAATGAATAAAGGTAAAGGTAAAGGGACCCCTGACCTTTAGGTCCAGTCGTGGACGACTCTGGGGTTGCGGTGCTCATCTCGCTTTATTGGCCAAGGGAGCCGGCGTACAGCTTCCGGGTCATGTGGCCAGCATGACTAAGCCGCTTCTGGTGAACCAGAGCAGCACACGGAAATGCTGTTTACCTTCCCGCCAGAGCGGTACCTATTTATCTACTTGCATTTTGACGTGCTTTCGAACTGCTAGGTTGGCAGGAGCAGGGACCAAGCAATGGGAGCTCACCCCGTCGCGGGGATTCGAACCACGACCTTCTGATTGGCAAGTCCTAGGCTCTGTGGTTTAATACACACACACATTTGGATCCATCTCTCAACTGGCTTTTAGTCTTGGAAGGGCTTTGCCCCAAAAGGTGGCACAGTAAATTTACAAATACATATAGACAGACAAACTGATATGGACTAGAGTTGGGCCATGATTAGACCATGGTCCTGTTTTGAACCTCCAGCCTTTCTTTTGGGGACTGCCACAAGAGCCTTCTGAATCAGACCAAAGGCCCAACTTGTCCAAGACTAGCTAATGTGGTGCCCTCCAAAGGTTGCTGGACTCCAACTCCCATCAGTCCCAGTCAACCAGCATGGTTAGGAATGACGGCAGCTGTAGTCCAATGGTCACCAGAGCATGAGACTATTAATCTCATGGTCTAAGGTTTGAGACCCATGTTGGGCAGGAGATTCCTGCATTGCAGGGGGGTTGGACTAGATGATGCTCCTAGACCCAACTCTGCAATTACATGATATGATAACATCTGGAAAGCACCATGTTGGCTATCTCTGATCTGGTCTAACATCCTTTTTCCCAGAACATCAAGCCAGATGCCTCCAAACTGAGCATTAAGGCAACAGCTCTCCCCTGTTGTTGCTACCAACTGGCTGGTGCTGCAGGTTCCCATATACTGCAAGACAAGAAAATTTCAGAGTCCTCCACCTGCTCTATAACATTTTTTTGGCACTTGGCAATGATTGCTCATCCCAGATACAAATTGTCCACGACAATGTCAGCGGAACTGAACGCCCTTGTCTAAATGGAACACCTATGGTTAAGATCTAATTAAAAATCCATGTTTTTAAATTGGTAGTTAAGGAAGTCATTGTTATTCTCCCAATAATTAGAGTGATTAATGTTTCCCAGCCCTATTGAGAATGCATTCATTGGTGTGTCATGAAAATGGATGATGCTGTCATAGCTGCATGGATCACGGATCTCCCCAACCAGTTTGCATGGTGTATTTCCCCCTCTTCCTGTGTTATAATCCTCATTCCAGAAGTGCTGCAGGTAGGGAAGGAAACTTAAGGAAGGATGTGAAAACAATCACGTGATATATTTGGTGTGGGATCTTATGTACGATACCAGATTATGAATACAGTAGAACCTGTTTTGCTCTGATATCTTAGGAATATGGCATTTGCGCCTCACAGAGATGTGTCTACATATACTGATGGTGGAAAGAAAGCCTAAAAATATGAAGTCCTGGAGGACATTGTACCTGCTACAGAGTTATCCTCATCTTGGAGGTCTGAGTGTATTGTAGCAACTACTTGATAATCACTTGACTCCAGCAGATCCCTGAGGCTGGCACTGATGTGCAACCCTTAGCTCTGGTTTCTAGTATGGAGCCAGGGTGCTTCTGAATGGTAGGGAGAAATTTTTAGGATCCAGTAGCCTTGGTGAGAAAGAGGTAGCCTGCAGTTGTTGTTCACACATTTGGCTTTTTATAAAAAGGGTGGAAAGAGGTCAAGTGTAAATTGATGTGAGTTGGCACAAACTGTACATAAGAATCACAAATTGCCAAATTTACATGGTCTCCATAGACCAGGCATAGGCAATCTTGGCCCTCCAGATGTTTTGGGACTACAACTCCCATAATCTCTGACCACTGGTCCTGTTAACTAGGGATGATGGGAGTTGTAGTCCCAAAACATCTGGAGGGCCAAGTTTCCCTATGCCTGCCATAGACCCACCAGAAAGTAATGAGCTGGCCATTCCTCAGTGACTATAAAGGAGGCGGGATTCCCATTTGGTGGATGTTTCACTTAAGACAGAAATGTTGGAGCAAATGCATAACTTGTGAACAGGATATTTCCTCTGAATCTGAAGCTTTGATACTTGTTCCCATGTTTGTGACTTTTCCTCTCACAGGCATGTGGTTTATGAGCATCAAAGAATACAGCTGCATCCCAAAAGTTCATTTCCTCTAATTGAGAGATTGGTTTTTGAATGGATTATATACCGTAACTGAAATTGTGTGGCTCTTACGTGTGCAAAATTCAACCATTTGAAAATCTCTAGTTTAGTTCAGTCTTGTCCTGCCTGGAGTCTTGTCTCCTGGAGCCTGGAGATGTTGCTGGATTCCAAGTCCCATCAGCCCTAGCCAGCATGACTAATGATCAGGGCTGATGAGAGTTGTAGTCGGTTAGGGTTAATTTAATAAGAACTGGCAGAATACATCTGAAGTTTCTAGTTCTATTCAATGGCAAGGATTTAGGCACTTCGTCATTGAAGTGGATGGACTTGCAGTGCTTAATTTTGACTGAATTCTGCCCAGTGATATTAAAATATATCCAAAATTCCATCTTTTAAGTCTTTGTGCACACTAAGTTTACAGGTGATAATCACAGGTCTTGAGCATACCTATGCATGATGAAGTGAGTTGGAGGGAGGTCGAGTGATGATTTCTCCCTAATTCTAGTCTGATGGAAGTGAGAGCATTTGTCATGTCCTTGCTATTCATTCATCACATCTCTGATTATGGCACAATACGACAACTGAAATTAAGAGTTGGGATTCATGTGACAATCTTAAGGATGTTAATCTGCTCATCTGTCTGCCCCAAAATTCTAGCTTCCCCAGAGTTCCACACCTTCTTGTTTCTTGTTGCTGGTGAGATGCCAAGGAGTGATGTAACGTCAAGCCTGGCGGAATTTCAATTAAGTGATGACCTAGACTACCCCCATCTTTTGGGAGTTTCACATGTAATCACAACGCTTGTATTATCTACACATAGGGCAGGGCAACCTGATGGGTGGGATGAGTTAGAACCCCGTGTATATTGCCCAAGTGAGTAGACTAGATGCTAACGACATGAGCTGAGGATGGGATAGAAATAACACAGAAAGATAGGCAGTGTGTTGGACTAAGGCCTGGGAGGCTGGGGTCCTAGTCCCCATTCAGCCATGAAGCTCACAGGTGACCTTAGGCCAGTCACTGCCTCTCAGCCTAACCTACCTCACAGGGTTGTTGTTAAGATATCAGGGGAGAGGGGAGAACCATGTATGCCCCCTTGAGCTTCTTGGAGGAAAGGTGGAATATAAATGTATTAATAAATTATAGAATTATAGAGTTGTAAGGGACCCTGAGGGCCATCCTAGTCCAACTCCCGGCAGTGCAGGAATAGAAATAAATTTTCCCGTGGAGTGATCAAAGTTATTTGTGTTGTTTAAGTGTTACTTTTGTTTTGAATAATGCAAACATAACAAGGGCAAAGGGGGTAGGTACGAGGAGAACAGGTTATAGCTCACAAAGAAAAAATGGAGAAGGGGAATTTAAGTGCTGTCAAGATGATGAGTGTTTAAGAAGGGCAGCTACATGTGTATGCAACTCTTTTGGCGTGTGCTGCTCAGATGTCAAATAAGTGTCTATGTAATGATCCTGGCTGAACTCCTATAAAATGAAAACCGGGGATTCCAGAAGATTGCGTGACCTCAAACTTGAACCGACAAAAGAAAAATGACAAAACTGGCAATGATGGAACCTGAGCGCAAAGGTAGCTTCAGTGGGACATGCACGGTAATCTCAACAAGAACAACTTGAAAGACAGGGAGTTTGAGGGGAGACCACAGGAGAAATCTCAAATCCTGCTGCTGTGGTATATAAAGGACACCTTGGGCACTAGGTGGTCTGTATGTAACCGGGCGGGGGGAGGCGGGAGCAGTGTCTTCTCAGCTTCCTTCCTCTTATATTTGTGATAAAGGAAAGGAAGAGCCGTGCATTGTCTGGCTTCAAAACAGGAAGGAGAAAAGATACTTTGGAAGACTAAGTCTTGTTCCTGGAGTGGTTAATAGGTGCCTGATTTCCTGTTGCATCTTGCTTTCTTTTGGTATCTTGTTTTGACAATGGTTGCAAACACATTTTTGACAGGAAAGCCCTTCCTTAGCTCTTTAGTTCTTGGTAGTGCATTCCAATTGCTCAAACTCACACAGCCAATTATGAGTTTCCTGTCCAGCATTGGTTACATCTTCTGATTTATTAACAAACACATCCGTGAACCAGTCAAATACTTAATATAAATCTAAGGGTTTCCCATGTCCCTTAACACATATTTTCCTGCTCAATATAATGCAGAGTTTTACCGTAATTTATGTTTTCGAAAGGTAAAACATTTTTAGACATTCCTTGAATTCTGTCATGCAGGAAATCGGTATAGTGTCTGCCCCATTCCAAAATGTGCCTGTTCATCTGAAGGTCTGAGAAGAACCTCTGTACATGTGTCAGCTGTACTATTGCAGAGTTCTGACCGAGCTGAGATTGTACACATGTATGATTTATGTGTGTTATATACTAAGCTTGGCTCCTAGAACAACAGGCAGGTAGGATCCTAGAATGCAACAACTGATTGGCTTGCAGAAGAAGACCAATCAGGATCCAGGAGGAAGTTATTCAGCCTATTAGGCTGGTAGGATCGTAGAATGCAACAACTGATTGCCTGCAGGAAAAGACCAATCAGGATCCAGGAGGGAAGCAGAATCAGCCAATCAGATGGGACTCATTGTGCAAATAATGTATATAAAGGCCTGAGGTTTTGGGGAAAATTCAATCACTGTTTTACAAGCTGCAATACAGAGCATGAAATCACTGCAGGACTCCAAGTATATTTCAACATGTGAGTGGGTTTTATTTAGATATTGGCAGGAGCTGGTGCTGAGAGTCAGTGATGTGGTTGGTTAGGTGATTTGAGACTAGGGGTATCCAATGTGGTGCTCTCCACATATTTGTTGGACTCCCATCAACCCAAGTCAGTATGCGCAATGGCCAGGAATTATGGGAGTTGTAGTCCAGCAGCAACTGGAAGACACCACATTGGTTATCCCTATTCTAGGCTCTGGAATGAAAGGTTTTACAAGTCCCTTCCCTTTAGATGGTAATGTCTATTACTTCACCTATTTCAAAATGTGGTGAGCCCCTCCCTTCCCCATTCACACCAGTACCACTGTCATTCCTGCTGAGTGGGGCCAAGGATTTCTTCCCCAAAGTCCTACCTGAGTGAGAGTTAGTGTCATGAAGTAGGGAACTGAATTTGATTTAAGATTCTACTTTTGCCAAACTGTCACTCTACCTTGGCCAGGTCACTTGTCTCAAGCTGTAGTTCCCCCGGGACAAAAATGGGAATTCTAGGAGGAAGGATTCAGCTAATGAGCCCTATAAGTGGAAGTACTAGCACCATGGGGCTTTCTCCCATTTCATTCAATGTCTCTTTAGTGCTATGTTGCATTGCTTCCAATGGCTGTCGGGTGGAATTCAGTGTAGCATCAGGTAGGATGTGCATGACCGGAATGAGGTCACCCATATAACAGGACTTCCCCTTGCATGTCTTCTCCATCCCTAAACATGTTCTGGGTTTCGTCTAACCCTGCAGAGCAGATTTAGGGTGCCCAGGGGAACCCAAGGTGGGAAGTTTCAATTGCATGAGTCAAGGCTCATTCAACAACTTAGCTGAAACTGGTCTATTGTCTCTAGATTGTTGCCTGAGCTAGCACAATAAAGATAGCAAAGGGAATTTCCTTTTTTGAAGTGTTTTATGATAAGTGGCAATATTTAAATCTTTTATTTTTTAAATATTATATTAATTGTATATCACTTTTCAGTATTACAAAGTCATTTTCTTCACTTTTAAAAATATGAAGTTAAATAAGAGCTTTCATTGATATAACTATCCATTTATATATCTGACTAATAACTTTCTTAGGTAGTTAAGGCTAGGAAATTGTGGCATTAGATTTAGATGCACTATCACTGCACACTGCAAAGAGAACCAGGTTATTCAGGTCTAGTTATCTAGGTTATCCAGACCAACCACATTTTTTTTTTATAGTTTAGTCAATCACTTTGATATAGTATATCTTGATTTCAGCAAAGCATTTGGCAAGGACTACCATGGTATCCTTGTTGATGTGATAGTGAAATGTGGACTGGGCAATGCTTCTGTTAGAGCTTCCTATTATTAAGCTAAACACACCATCTGCTTCAAGAGTTCCAAAATCTGCTGGCTGGGACTAGCTGCGTAGCTAGCTGCTTGGGTGTCTGGTGTGGCGCGCACGTCCACTGGCTGGGACTGTTGCTCTACAGAGAAGCCTAGAAGCAATGGGTGAAAATTGCAAGGATATAGATTTGGGCAAAATGTTAAGAAAAACTTTGGAAGAGGTGAGATTGGCAAAATGCTACCACTGTGTCAGCTCTTCCCATGTGGAACTCCCTTCCTTGCATTTGCTTTTAATCTGTTTCTCCCCCACTTCTGCCCCAAATGTTCCATCACTATCCACTGCATCTTCACAGCAGCACTTCTGCAGAACTGTAGCCTGGGAATTAAGGATGAGAGGTGAATATTTGCCTGAGGCCACAAGTGAGACCATGGCTTAATAAGTCTTTGATCTTTGGACCACACAGGATTATGATATATTAACTCATAATGATGTAACTGTTTGCTTATGATATTACAGATTCCCCATATGCAGTTTAATTTGGCAAATTTGCCTTGGCAACAATACGGGCTAGACATTCTCATAGTTTCATTCCAGTACTTGTTTTCCTTGGTAAACAAATACCTGTACGATTTGTAATAATATCGGGAGAGCTGTGAATCGTTCTCTTATTGAGCAGATGACTTGCATATTAAGGCAGCAAGATCAGGATCTACTAGGAACCTGTCCTGCACAAACCTCATTGAAATGAATTATTATTGGTGGATTGGGACTGAAGCTGCAAAGACTTGTGCGTTCCTGAGGTCATGATCAGATATACAGATGTAAACCTCTGGAGAGTGAATATGCTGCAAAAACACTTGTGGAGTGGTTTTGCAATGTTTTTAAAATCATTAGCAAGGATTTCCTAATCACCAGGCAGTGTGCAAAGAGAAATAGAAAAACCTCTGCTGGATTTGATAAAAAGTGAGGTTGTATGGAACATTTTCACTTTCCCAAAGTCCACCTCTGGTGACCATGAAACAAAATTGCTCTCTGGCAGTTCAGTTTGGACATGTGAGGGCAAAAGTATGCAAAAGGATGAGCTCTGCTCCCAGCCTCACTGGACATCTCTCCCCCCACCCCCAATCACTGACCTTAGTGTGTTTAGCACCAAGCTCTGAACAGTTTTCTTGCTGTTGTTACCTGATGAACCTGACAAGTTCAATGGGCCCAGATAAATTAAATTTCCTGATGGCAAGGAAGCTTGCAAGCTCTTTCAGGGAAACATGCTTGCAACCCACCTTCTCTCTCTCTCTCTCTCTCTCTCTCTCTCTCTCTCTCTCTCTCGATGGTGAAACATTTATTCATTAAACATTTATTCATTCATTAAAACAGAAACAAAAAACCCCCCTTGGCTGCCATGTTGTAGGGAGGGTGAGAGAATTTAAATTAAATTCCCATTTAATTTAATTTATTTGGCATCCCTTATAATTCCCATCAGGCCACAGTCATGTGTGCAAGACTTCCCATCAGGCCACAGTCATGTGTAGAATCAGAGCATCCCATCAGGTGCCCAGTCCACAGTGACTGAAAGTCAGTGCAGGTATCATAGTGTGCAGAGTTTTTGTTACTTCAGCCATTATACTTCGTGGAGGAGTCTGCTGCTGCCCTTTGTGAGGTGCAGCCCTAGCTGACTGTTGGTGGTGGCCCAGAAGCAGCCTGCCTGGACCGAGTTTGCAGCCCTCCAAGCCAATCTGGCCTTGTCTGAGCTGTGCCATGTTGCCTTGCCAGGCAGAGTAGCCGGGCGGAAAAGCATACTTGTAGAAGAGGACACAAAAATATGCATGCTGATTTGCAAGTGTGGATGTGAACGTAGAAACAATGACTTACAAACTATGAAACAGATCTCATCCTAGTGGAGACGACACCTGATCTGTCTTGCCATGGCAAAAGAAAAAAGCTAATAATAATAATAATAATAATAATAATAATATTTATTGCAAACTACCTTCTGACCTTATGAAGTTTGAGAGTGGAGGGGGCATGTCAATAAAGCTGAGGGTGTGGCGGATGCGTGCACCCCATCTCTCTACACACCTTTGCCTTCACATCTCCGGGCTAAACACCTGAAGTTGGCTTCATTTTCATTGCAAAAGAACAACGTTTTCCCATGTTGGCATTCTTGTGGATGGGGCTCAGAAGCCTTTGATGGAGGATGCTGATGAACCGCATTGTTATAGTGGAATGTGTCTGCCAGCCAACTTTCAGGCTTGCCTATGGCAGAACTGCAACTGAGCAGACTGCAGACAAAAACTCTCCTCTGGCTGGGTTCCCCTGCGGTCCCAACAGGAATGCTTCAGTGCAGGATGATTGATCCTGCTCCACGCGAGCAGAAGCTGTTGCTGGAGTGTCACTGTATGGAATGGATGTAGTACTAATGTGCTATCTGTTTCAGCATGTATTCCTCATTCAGAATCGATGCAGGTGTTGGTAACATAAAACACTTACTACATACAGCGATCTGGCAAAGCTTTCTTACATGGGCCTATGGCAGGATTTCTGACTGAGTGCTGGACTGTGCTTAAGGCAGGTGCCTCCAGGAAGTATGGTCTATGACTCCCCTAAGGCCACCCCAGCATGACCAGGGATGATGCTAGAAGCAGTCCAGCAACACTTAGCTTAAAGGAACAGTACAGTCGTTCCTTGGTTGTCGAACGGCTTAGTTGCTGAACATTTCGGCTTCCGAACGTCGAAAACCCAGAAGTGAGTGTTCCTGTTTTCGAATGTTTTTTGGAAGCCAAACATCTGATGCAGCTTCCATGGCTTCTGATGGAGTGTGGGAAGCTCCTGCAGCCAGTTGGAAGCTGTGCCTTGGTTTTTGAACGGTTCCGGGAATCAAAGGGACTCCCGGAATGGATTAAGTTCGACAGCTAAGGTACAACTGCACACAGTTAATTCATTTCTTCTTCCTCCTTTTCTTACTCTTCCTTAAAAAAAGAGAGAGAAAACTCGGATTGTAGAAGAGGGTGGGGCTCTCTTGTTATGATCTAAGAACAACAGAAGGGAAGGGTCTATGAGTCATGAATGGAACAGAAGTTGATGTGTACTCCAAGCAGATTGCTGCCATTTCTGGTTTCATTCCTGGCTGCAGGCAGGCAGCTTGCTGCTCCAATAGGATTTAAAAAATTCAGTGCAAAGGTTTAAACACACTTATTTTTCTTTCCTCTTTGTCCCATCCCCCCTCCCCCCACTTATTCCCCACTTCCCCATTTGCATGGCCCTCTCACAAGAGTGGAAAACAACACAGCGTAACTTTTTATTGAAAGTAAAAAAAAATGCAGTGGAATCCATGGCACAATAATGATTAACCAGCATCCTGTGATAGCAGGAGTGGCAGCTTTCTTGAATGCCAGGGGGCTGGGCACGCCAGTGCCACAGTCGATAGCTGGAGCCATTTCAGTCACAAGATTTTCAGCAATGCCCACGTAGCTACCAAAACAAGTTGAAATCTTGGGTGCTTTTGCACAGAGATCTGTGCTCACGAAAGCCTGTACACAACCTGCTCTAATGCATCTGCCTCTCCACAGCTGTCTGGAGAACAGAGCTGTGCCCAGGAGATGTGGAATTCTGGAGATATAGTGCAGACATGAGAAATCTGGTGCCACATCATATCACAGTTTCCCTGGAACTGGTTTCCCACCCCCACCCAGTTGTGTGTTAAGACACAAAGAAGGAGAGCAAGAAATGTTCACTGATGCATCCCCCACCCCCCGTCCCCTGATCTGTGCCCACATCCCAGCAGGATAGAAGGAGACCAGCAGCAACACAGCAGCTCTGTAGGAACACCCCATTTTTGCAGAGAGTCTTGGTGAAAAGGGGGCATTCTGTTGACAAGGCTGGATTAGGATCTCCTGCCCCTGTGGTGCATGCTGCCCAAGGTGGGTTGCCTCAGGTTGCCTCACTGCTAGGGCAGCAAGCTATTTTAGGGAATGCAGGGCAGACCACTTGGCACACCTTTCTTTTTTCTTTTTTCCAGACAAAATAAAATTTTATTAGACTAAAATAAATACAATGAGGAACGCTCTGCCAAATGTTGATAAACTCCTAGTTCCAATATGAGACTCTCTAAAAATGATGAGCAGGAGGATGACATGTTTGTTTAATTGATTTGGAGAAGAAAGCAGGGTAGGATTTCTCCAGCTAATCATTGTCATGTGTTGTTACACTACTAGATAAAAACACTTCTCTGAAAATAACTTTTCTATTGACCCCCCCCCCCCCAGTTTGATTGATTATTTATTTATTTATTTATTTATTTATTTATTTATTTGAGTTCAGGATTTTTACATACCTTATATTATCTTCTTCCAATTTTTAAATTTCCCATACAATTTTTTCCTTTCCCTCCCCCCCTTGTCACACCTTTCTAGCCCCTTTCCACTCCTCAGAATCTGCCGTCTGAGGCAGCTGCCTCACTCTGCCTCATAGTAGGTCTGAGTCCTGTCTCCATGTAACCACACCATCTCAGAATACATATAAAGTATGTGGTACAGCAAAGACAGCCATGTTTCATGTGTGTTTGTCATGTGAAATTTTAAAAACCAATCTTGTGTAAGAAAAGAGAGGTTTATATATATAATTATTTTCCTTAGCTACATATATTTAATATATACTGTATTTAAAACTGCCTTTAAGGGTAAAAGGCCATCTCAAAAAAATAAAACAATTACTGTAGAAGACATTGAGCACAACTAATTAAAACAGCAGCATTAAAAAGGTTCAGAAAATAAAATTAAAAATTCAGTAACAGGTGCATTTATTTAATTATTATTATTTATTAAATTTGTATCCCACCCTCCCAGGGCAGTTCACAGGATAGTTAAATGTAGATTGGAGAATCCAGGCCTTTAGGCCTGATAAGGGAGGGAGCTAAATACACTTCTAGGGCTAGAGTCACCCCAGAAAGGTCCCTGTATCTCATGCACAACAAACTGATGGAACTTTTTGGCAGATCCTTAATTCAGGCCTCTATTGCCAGTCTTGGCAGGTCCATAAAGGTGTAAAGTGGCTTTTCCAATAACCTGGTTCTGTACCATTTAAGGCTTCCAATGCAACAACCAGCAGTTTAAACTGGGCCCAGAGATGCACTGTGCAAAAGGATCAGGATGAATGTGCAATGAAAAGCTTGTCTGAAAGAGACCTAGAAGACAGTTCTGCAAAGGCAGAATAAAAGCAAAATTCTCAGAAGCCAGAAAAAATAACAAAGTCACTGTCAGAGTGCCATTGGTCAAATGCTGCACTACAAAACTTAGTCTTAAGAGAAGGCCTAGGATGAGCCAGGTGGTCCTCTGCAAGGAGGACATTGCAGAACTGTGATGCCATAGCCAAGAAAGCTCTTCCCTGTATGCACAGCTACAGTAGCTCTGGAAACTATGGGCATTATCCATCTAGCTCATTCCATCAGTGCAAGGATTTCTGAGTCAGCAGCAGCTGAATAATGCTTGTTTCTCTCTCCTCCCTCCTTTCCCTTCCAGCCTGGCCCAACAATGGAGTACTGAGGATGAGGAAGAGCAGGAGAGGGAGCGCAGGCGGAGGCACAGGCAGCTGAGCTCCACCACCGAAGTGAAGGAGGAGACCCCCAACACAGTGCAGAATGCGACCAGCCGAACACCAAATAGGTATATGTTTGTTGGGAAGGGAAAAACAAAGCTCTCAAGGCTCTGAAGGCTGTTGCTTGGTACCGCAAGGGAAAATGTACAAGGTGTGAACGGAAAGTTTGGTGAATGGTCACAGAAATCAGACAGCGAGAAATATTCAAACATACATGCCTTACAGGCCTTCAAAGTAGGTCCTCTCTGATAAAATGCACCATTGACAACGTTCGTAGAACTGTTGGAAACTTCTGGAGAAGTCCTGCTTTCAGTTCCCCCATCGCAGCAGCTTGGAAGCATGAAATGTTGGGAAATCTGTGCCCTTTCAGTGCGGATATCAGTTTTGGAAGAAGAAAGAAATCCAGTGGGGCCAGATCAGCAGACTATGGAGGGTGGGACAACTCAGTAACCTCAGTAATGATTTCACACGGAATATGCAATTCTTTTGTCATCTTTCGGACGGACAAACGCCAATCCCGCATCAATAACTCAAGAACTCTGTTGACATTTGCCGCTGTTCTGCTCTTCAACAGTCTGCCAGACTGAGGGTTGTCTTCAATGGTTTGCCGCCCTTCACAGAAATGCTTAAACCAGTGTCTTTCGAGATACAGCTTCCTCTCCATACACAACTGTGAGCATTTTGTAGCTTTCCAATGCCAATTGTGTGTTCGAATATTTCTCACTGTCCGATTTCTGTGACCATTCAGCGAACTTTCAGGTCACACCTTGTATATGACTCTGCACGGTTATGCAGAGGTTGAAACAACTTCTGACTGTGGGGCCTGAACCAAATTCTTTTTTTATATATATATATAATTTTTTATTAAAGTTTTTTTCATACAGGTACATATTAAACAAACAATATCAATTTTTATAACATCTTTTCATTCTACTATGGACTCCCTCACGCCTTCTGCTTCCACTTACTTCATTAAAAAGAAAACTTTTCCAAGCAAATTATCATTTTGTTTGTAATCTTATATCCAATAAATTTGGTTAATCTCAAATATAAAATATAATTTGATGGTAGACAGTTGTTTCTACTCTGACATCTTTGTTAACATTCAGCCAAATTACAATACTTTTGTAGATAAATCTTAAATTTCTTCCAGTCTTCTTCAACCCTCTCCTCTCCCAGGTCTCGGATTCTGCCAGTCATCTCTGCCAGTTGCATATAGTCCATCAGCTGCATCTGCCATTCTTCCAGGGTGGGTAAATCTTGAGTCTTCCAGTTCTTAGCGATCAATATCCTTGCTGCCGTTGTTGCATACATAAAAAATGTTCTGTCCTTCTTTAGCACATTCTGGCCGACAATACCCAGAAGGAAGGCCTCTGGTTTCTTAGTAAAGGTATACTTAAATACCTTTTTCAGCTCATTATATATCATTTCCCAGAAGGCCTTCACCTTAGGGCAAGTCCACCAGAGGTGAAAGAATGTTCCTTCATTTTCCTTACATTTCCAACATTTATTATCAGACGAATGGTATATTCTAGCCAACTTAACTGGGGTCATGTACCATCTATATATCATTTTCATTACATTTTCCTTCAAAGCATTACATGCAGTGAAGTTCAAGCCGGTGGTCCACAACCTTTCCCAGTCTTCAAACATAATATTATGCCCAATGTCCTGTGCCCACTTTATCATTGCCGATTTAACCAATTCGTCTTGTGTATTCCATTTCAGCAGCAAATTATACATTTTTGACAATACTTTAGTCTTAGGTTCTAACAGTTCTGTTTCCAGCTTCGATTTCTCCACCTGGAATCTTAGTTTTTTATCATTCTTAAACACTTCTTTAATCTGAGCATAGTGTAACCAGTCTCGCACTTTATCTTTCATTTTCTCTAAACTCTGCAATTTCCAATTGTCTCCGTCTCTTTCTACTATTTCCCAATACTTTGGCCAATTGGCCTCCATATTGGGTCTTTTTCGGGCCTTGGCCTCCAAGGGTGACAGCCACCTCGGAGTTTTATTCTCCAATAAGTCTTTGTATTTTGTCCAGACACTAAACACTGCTTTTCTGACAATATGGTTCTTGAAGGCCTTATTAATCTTAACCTTATCATACCATAAGTATGCATGCCATCCAAATGCATTGTTGAAACCTTCCAAATCCAATAGATCTGTGTCTTCCAGAAGTAGCCAATCTTTTAGCCAGCAGAAAGCTGCGGCTTCATAATACAACTTTAAGTCCGGCAGGGCAAAGCCCCCTCTTTCTTTCACATCCGTTAATATCTTAAACTTAATTCTGGGCTTTTTGCCCTGCCAGACAAATTTAGAAATGTCTTTCTGCCACTTCCGGAAGCACTCCGTTTTGTCAACAATCTGCAATGTTTGAAACAAGAACAACATTTTTGGCAATACATTCATCTTGATGGCAGCTATTTGGCCTAACAGTGAAAGTTTTAGTTTTGACCAACTATCCAAGTCTCTCTTAATTTCCGACCAACATTTTTCATAATTATCTTTAAATAAACTCAGGTTTTTTGCTGTTATGTTTACCCCTAGGTATTTCACTTTCTTGACCACAGTTAACTCTGTCTCCCTCTGAAACCGTTCCGACTCAATATCTGTCAAGTTTTTTCCCAACACCTTAGTTTTTTGTTTATTTAGTTTGAATCCCGCCACCCGACCAAAGTCTTGAATCAGCTGTAATACTCTTTTCGTACTAGATTCTGGCTCCTGTAATGTCAAAACTAGGTCATCTGCAAACGCTTTCAGTTTATATTGTTTCGCTCCGACCTGAATCCCTTCCACCAGCCAGTCCCCTCTAATCATATTCAAGAGCACTTCCAGGACCGAAATAAATAATAACGGGGAAATCGGACAGCCTTGTCGTGTTCCTTTTTCGATTTTAAACTCTTCTGTAACCACATTGTTAACTATCAATTTGGCCTTTTGTTCTGAATATATTGCGTCAATCCCATTCTCAAACCCCCGGCCCACTCCCATTTCTTTTAAGTTCCCCTTCATAAACTTCCAGGATATGTTGTCAAAGGCCTTCTCCGCATCTATAAAAATTAAAACTGCTTTAGTGTTTATGTCTGTTTGTAAAAGTTCCAATATATCGATAATGTTCCTTGTATTAGCAGACATGTGTCTGCCTGGGAGAAAGCCTGCCTGGTCCTTGTGAATTACTTTGTTTAAAACCCTCTTAAATCTACTTGCCAAAACATCTGCAAATATTTTGTAATCCACATTTAAAAGGGAGATGGGACGGTAGTTCTTAAGTTGTGTCTTTTCAGTTTCCGATTTTGGTATCAACGTGATGAAAGCTTCCTTCCACGATTCCGGCGCCTTCTTCCCCTCCATAATTTCGTTGCTGACCTCCATCAAAGGTTGTATCAAATAATCTTTCAGTATCTTATAATACTGGGAGGTCAACCCGTCTGGTCCTGGCGATTTGCCCTGTTTCATGTTCTGGATGGCCTGCTCAATCTCTTGTCGTGTTATTTTGCCGTTTAAGATTGTTCTGTTTTCTTCTGACAGCTTTGCTAGTCCATTTATCTCCAAAAATTGTTTAATCTCAGTTTCATCTTGTGGCCCTTGAGTGTATAATTTTTTGAAGTATCTCTGGAAACACTTTCTGATCTCTCCGGGGTTCTGAATACTTCTTCCTTCAATCTCTAAATTTGTCACTGTATTTAACTTTTGTCTCCTCTTCAACTGGGGGCCTGAACCAAATTCCACTGATTCCAAGTCTGGTGAAATCTTTTGGTTTGCTTTAGTTTGGGTTTGGGGAAGGAGAGGAAGAACAGGATCAGGGAAGTCTTGCGGGCGCCATTGGGCACCCATGTCAGCTCCTGTGCTCTAAAGGGAACTTTTGAGAGCTTCCTCTCTCTTTTTTCATTGTAGGTTCCGGGGCTCCTTGGAAGTAAAGCCCTCCAGGCAGGAGAACTCAAAGCCGGCAAAGGAGAGGACACTGGAAGAGGTAATAAATAAGCCAGATGACAGAGTAAGGAGGAGAGTGGAGATGTTCAATAATGTGAATCAGGAGAAAAAGGAGACACTGCCTGCCAGGAAATGGAAAGAGGAAGCTGCTGAAAAGAAAGCTAAGTCTTCTTCAGAACCACCCCAGGAGAAGAAGGAACCCACGGTGGAAAAATGTGAAAGCCTGGCTCAGCAAAAGGAGCCTGACAAAGAAAACCATAGAAACCTGAGTGAGGAAAAGAAGGTGAGAAGCTCAGAGAAACAGGAAAACTTAGATCAGGACCCCAAGAAGGACCTCAAAGTTGATGAGGATTCAGTCTTCAGTGAGGAGCAGAAGGCACTGAAGGAGCACAAGTCTCAGCGACCGGCCGCAGTCCAGAATGAGGTAGCCACACAGCAGCCTCTGCGAGCTTCTTGGGAGCGTAGGAGCATCAGCCGGCTTGAGGTGAAGATTAACCCCAGGGTCAGGAGCTTCACAGAAGCGGCTCCAGCTGCCTCTGGGACACAGGTACTCAGTCTTGGAATTTTAGAGGGAAGAAATGGAAGCCAAAGGGCTGGAAGGGAAAGGCAGTAGATGTGTATTGGGTATCAGTGCAAGTCAGAGGTAGAGTGAAGTGGAGTCTCCACACTTGTCAGCATCTTTCAACACTGGGATTGAGAAGCCAGTTGGTGAGAGCACAGTTCTGGTAACACCAGGCTTCAGGTTCGATTACCGTATGGGACGGCTGCATATTCCTGCATTGCAGGGGGTTGGACTAGATGATCCTCAGGGTCCCTTCCAAATCTATGATTCTATGAGAAATAAGGAGTAAATAAACTGAAAGGAAGGAACTCTGATGGAGTGGAAGAATGGGACATCATCAGCCGTTGTGGGCTAGGTAAATTGAGGATGGGACTTCAGGTTGTTCATCTGTGCTATAAATAAAGTCTATCTTACATTATTTTATTTGTTCACATATACACATTAATAATAATAATAATAATAATAATAATAATAATAATAAAAATTATTTGTACCCTGCCCATCTGGCTGGGTTTCCCTAGTCACAGTGGGTGGTTCCCAACAGAATAATAATAATAATAATAATAATAATAATAATGTGATAAATAAAGTGACATCAAACATTAAAAATGTCCCTAAACAGGGCTGCCTTCAGATGTCTTCTGAATGTCAGGTAGTTGTTTATCTATTTGACATCTGATGGGAGGGTGTTCGACAGGGCAAGCACCACTACCGAGAAGGCCCTCTGCCTGGTTCCCTGCAGCTTTGCTTCTCACAATGAGGGAACTGCCAGAAGGCCCTCGGCGCTGGACCTCAGCTTCCGGGCAGAATGATGGGGGTGGAGACGCTCCTTCAGGTATACTGGACCGAGGCCATTTAGGGCTCCAACACTTTGAATTGTGCCTGGAAACGTACTGGAAGCCAATGTAGGTCTTTCAAGACCAGTGTTATGTGGTCCCGGCGGCCACCCCCAGTCACCAGTCTGGCTGCCGCATTCTGGATTAGTTGTAGTTTCCGGGTCACCTTCAAAGGTAGCCCCATGTAGAGCGCATTGCAGTAGTCCAAGCAGCTGATAACTAGAGCATGCACCACTCTGGCGAGACAGTGTAGACCAACATTCAGTCCAAAAAAATGCCTCCCAAAACACTGATTAACTTTTAATTATCCATATAAAATAAAACATTAAAGCTATTTTAAAATTTAACATCAACTTCCCTCAAACCTATCTTAAAAGCCAGCATAAACTGCTTCCCAGTAGCCCAGCAAACACCATCAAACACAGTAACATCTACTTCACCAGCTCCCAAATGTCACAGTCAACCGATAAGTCTTCAAGGCTTGTTATGAAAATGGAAGGATGGCATTTGCTGGATCTCACTCCTAACTGAATTCCATAATTGAGGGGCCACTTCAGAGAAGTGTCCCTGCCATCATCGTATCAGCCCAGACTTTTCTCTCAATCCACCCGATGGTTTCTTGACTCATATTTGTTTTCCAGGCAGCAGAAAGAATTAGGCTCAAAAGAGAAGAAGCTGCAAGCTCTCCCTCTGCTCAGGGTGGATCTGAGGCTCCCTTACTAACCTCTCAACCTCTGATTACCTACAGTAGTTCATTCAAACGAGTCAGCCCAAGGACAATCTCATTCCGGGTAGGTATTCATGATCAAGGTAGGAAAATACTCCTCCTTTGAAAAGGACAAGAGACCACTTCAGATTACTGGGACTCTATATACAAGGCATGTCCAAAGTCCATTTCAGGGGCCTACTCTGGCCCACCAGATTTAATGTGCCCGCCTGGCAGTATATAAAAAGATAAAGGGACCCCTGACCATTAGGTCCAGTCGTGACCGACTCTGGGGTTGCGGTGCTCATCTCGCTTTACTGGCCAAGGGAGCCGGCATACAGCTTCCGGGTCATGTGGTCAGCATGACTAAGCCACTTCTGGTGAACCAGAGCAGCACATGGAAACGCCGTTTACCTTCCCACCGGAGCAGTACCTATTTATCTACTTGCACTTTGACGTGCTTTTGAACTGCTAGGTTGGCAGGAACAGGGACTGAGCAACAGGAGCTCACCCCGTCGCGGGGATTCGAACCGCCGACCTTCTGATCAGCAAGCCCTAGGCCCTCTGGCAGTATATGTCCTGGGTTAAAGTCCTAAAAAAAGCTCAGCAACTTTGGTCGGCCCTCACGCATGTTCACTTCATCAAATCTGGCCCTCCTTGAAAAAAGTTGGGACAGCAGGGGATATGTGGCCAGCCCACTCCCCATGTCCCTTGGCTAATTCAATTGCTCAGAGTTGGCCTGCTTAGCTGATCATGCCCAGCCTTATCCGTCCACATTGGAAGGGTATCTTCTTGGCTGGTTTAGTCTAGCAGTTCAATTTCTTCCCTTGTGGCAAAGACCACCATTAATCACCACCAATTCTTGTGTCTCTAGGTTGTCCCCAGGAAAGAGAAGCAAGATGATACATTAAGCAGAAGGTAAGTGGGTATCAGGCTCAGCTAATTCTTTAGATTTGTCGATGCTCAGGGCACTTAGGGCTTGCGAGCTTTTGTTAATTTCTTTCTTGTGGACCTTTGAAATATTTATTGAATTTGTTTGAGTTCTGCATAGAAAACATTAGACCGGGGGGGCTGGAGAGTAGAATGCTTTTCTAGCTGTAAAAGGCTGCATGCACACGATTCACCCGGAGCAAATTTTAAACACATGACTTCCTCAAAAGAATCTTGGGAGCTGTAGTTTGTTTAAGGATGCTGGGAATTGTAGCTCTGTGGTGGGTAAGCTACAGTTCCCATGAGTCTTTGGGGAGGTCATGTGCTTTGAATATCTGAGGTGGTATTCAACTAAGTTATACACAGAGTAGACTCATTAAAAGCAATGGACTCAACTTAATCATGTTCACTCATTTTGATAGGTCTACTCTGAATATAACTTAGTTAAAGACCATTCACAGTGTGTATGCAACTCAAATCCTTGAGTACAAAGTCATTGCACTTCCTGTATCCATAAGTGTTTCTTGCTATAAAAAGAGACAAAAGTACAAAAAGAAAAGAATTAAAATAAATATTGCAGCATTTTTTTTTAAAGAGAGATGAGTGAGCCATCAAATTCCATTGGTAGCAGAACGCTTGTCATGTTTTTGTATGTAGGAGGAGATACAAATATCTCACCCTTCTGTGGCTTCTTGATTTGTGGACCTACCAAGCGAATTCTTTGCTGCACATTCTTTCAGTTGCATAAATCCACTGCTAAGTGCAGGAAGATCTATTTTTTAAAGGTGCATTTCTCACTGTAAAAACAGTTGCATCCCAGACATGGTCTTGATGTGAACAAAATCTTTGAGTTAGATCAGCAGTGGTTAGAATTGACAGTATGAAAATGTTTAAGGTACATTGCTATTTCTAATTCCAACTGGATATTTTTGCCGGGAAGGGCAAAAATAGTTGTTTCTGCTTTCTAGAATAAGGGAGCTTTTGAAAAGATTTTGTTTTTAGTACGAGCAGTAGGTAATGTGCTAGCTATGGAGGCTGTGTTTTGGAATTTAAGAAGGGCGGGGGGGGGTGCCGTGGTATTAATTTAGGGAGTGTTAATTTATTGCCCTCATATTTTTTTAAAATGCCCAATTTATTTTTTTCGTCGCAACTTACATTTCAAATAAAAAAATGTTCAAGACTTAGTTTTCAGACGTTTCAAATTTGCATTAAAATTACTCTTAGCTTTACTATGGACTCCAGAGCATTGATCCCAACTTATTAGGCTCCAGTGACCTTTCACTTAGGGAATGAAATATCACTGTTCCTTACAGGATCTTGGAAGGTTTTTGTTCATACCCTGTGTTATTTGCTCTTTTCCACTAGTGCCAGCATGAGGCTCCCAGCAAGCACTGCTAAGCTGGAGGAAAAGCTGGAGAAATATACTTCTGCTGTGCAGGTAAATATTGGAGCAAGCAGTGATCATGACCTATGGCAAGGGAGGCTAAACATTTTCAGGCCATGGGCCACTTGGCTCAAGGCCAACATGGCAATGTGGCTGTGACCAAAGTTATAAAAGAGCCTCTTACCAGCTCTTCTTTAATAATTTCCCATTAATTTATTCATGATTGATTTTATTTGACTCAATAAATATGCCCTGCCCTGCTTTCACTCTCACATTCCTTATTAATTTCCACCATCATCGCTTACTGTTTTCTTAATCCTTATTGTCACGGCCACCCAGGACGGGTCCCAGCTCACAAGAGACCTCACTCCGTTGCAGTTTATTTACAGGAAAAGTTTATTGAAGATTTCTGCTTCTCGTACAGTTCAGCATCGTGGCCGTACGTCTGTCACGTTAGACCGCTGAAGTCCCCTCTGACTCCTCCCCTCTTCCACACCAACTTAATAGCCTGGCTCTAGACCACCTCTTCCTCTCCTTTCTTTTCCGCAGGGTCTTCCTGCCCCCCTGGGTTCCCTCTCTCCGTGACTCGCCTGAGGCTGAATCCTCTGCCGCCTCTTCCCCCCTCCTTCTGGCTTTAGGGCCGGGCTCCTCCCCTGAGCTCTCTCCACTTCCGCGCGCCTCTACGTTTGAACTTGGCGCGCGTACGTTGCTGCTGACCTTTCTTTCGACCGCTACACCACCCCTTGTTCTGCTCTCCACCCTTTCCGGCTGAACACCTTGCTCCAACCCCCTTTCTCTGTTCTCTCCTAATCCTGCTCCCTCCGAGAGGCTGACGACTCCACCCCCTTTACTCCGTTCCGGCTGAGACGCCTCTTGCTGCGTCTGTCTTCCACTGGGCTCCTCTCCGCTTCTCCCTTCTCCTCCCTTTTGCTTGATTAAGGTAACCCCCTTTTGAGAATCCTCTGACTCGCTGCTCAGACTCGTGGATTCCCTCAGAATTCCGTCATCTTCTTCCTCATCCTTCTGCCCCTCCTCCCACTCGCTCTCCGTCTCCTCTGTCATCTCCTCCTCTCCCCCAGAAACCCTGACATCCATCCCCCCCTCGAAGCCCCCCCTTCCCCCCTCCCGCTCGCCGGGTGCAGGTTGAGGAAAACGTGGTTCTTCCGGGGTCGGTTCAGGATACAAGTTGTCCACTTCAACGTTCTCCTCTGTCATCTCCGTATATGTGTGTTCGAACTCGGGTTCCCCACCCACAGACCTCACAGTCTCTTCCTCCATCACTGCTTCTCCTGGCGCTGCCTGCCAAGGACCTACCATCCATCTCTGACTCCATGCCTCCCTTGGCTGATCCACCCACCAACAAGGGCCTGTCTCCTCCCCCCCCAGTCTCGGATCCCTGGTCGGGCTTGTTTCGGGCGTATGGCCCTCGGGTGAGGAGAAACCCTCGAACGTGCTGTCTGACAAAGTGGGCGTGAAAAGCCAATCATCAAAATACTCCTCGGGCATGGGCTTGTGCGGAAAAAGTGCATGGAACTCCTCCTTCAACAGGGGTTCGTCCAACGCGTAACCCGGCACCCAGCTATTGGCAGAGGCCGGAGTGCCTTCCCTGGCTAGAAAATATTCAACTCCCTCCTCCCCCCATCTCGAGTCCAGTATCTCTGTGACCTCGTTAAGAGGTTCTGGTCTTGGCGATTCCCCCCCCTCAGGCGCCCTCCTACGTGGCTCTGGGAGTGCTCCTGACTCTTGAAACCTGTGTGGGGTTTTGTAGGGAGTGAGCACCGACCTATGAAAGACCGGGTGCACCCTGGAACCCTCCGGAAGGGCTAGACGAAAAGCCACCGGATTGATCTTAGCCTCAACTTGATATGGCCCTAGCTGCCTGTGTCCTAACTTCTTCTTGGCCAATGACCTGGCCGGCATCGCGTGGGCTGCTAACCACACCCAGTCCCCAATCTGGATGTCCTCTCCCGCCCTCCTGTGCTTATCGGCCTGCACCTTATACGCCTGTTTTGCCAGCTCCAAATGTCTCCGCAGCTCCTCGTGCACCTCTTGCAACTCCGCTGCAAACTGGTCGGCATCTTGAGGCCCCCCCCCTCCTGGTGCCGCAAATCTCGGGAAGGTTCTGGGATGACGGCCATTGTTCGCGAAGAAAGGCGTCACCCCGGTGGATGCGTGTTTCGTGTTGTTGTAGGCGAATTCAGCCATCGGCAGATAGTCCACCCACGCCGCAGGTCGCTGGTTGGCGTAGCACCGCAGGTACTGCTGCATGATCGCGTTGACCCTCTCCGCTTGACCGTTGGTTTGTGGATGTCTCGCCGATGTCAGGTTGATTTTGACGTGCAAGATGCCCAGAAGCTTTCGCCAGAAAGTGGAAACAAACTGGCGCCCCCTGTCGGACAAGACGGACTGCGGAAGTCCATGCACTCTGAAGACGTGATCGATGAAGAGCTTTGCGGTCTGTTCTGCCGTCGCCACCTTGGCACAAGGGATGAAATGCGCCATCTTGGTGAACAAGTCCACCACCACTAACACCGCCGTCTTACCTCTGGAGCTGGGCAGGTCCGTAACAAAGTCCAACGCTACCCTCTCCCACGGTTGCTGCGGTGTCTCCAGCGGTTCTAGCAATCCCGCCTGCTTCTGGTGCACTGGTTTGGACCTCTGGCAGATATCACACCTGGCGACGTAGTCCGCCACCTCTCCTCTCATCTGGGGCCACCAAAAGTCTCTAGCCACCAACTCCATCGTCTTCTCTTTGCCGAAATGGCCTGCACTAGGGGCGTCATGCAATTGTTGCAGAACCTTGGCTCGAAGATCGTCGGTGGGCACGTAAAGGGCACCCTTACGAGTCAAAAGTCCATCTTGCAATTGGAACTCATCGTTGTCTCGCGACCCTCCGCGTAGCTCCTCCATCTTGGACTGTGCAAACTGATCCCTTTGCAACGCGCGTCGCACCGCGTCCAGGTCGACTGCGATGGTAGCGCACGTCCACGCCTGCGGTGCGAAAATGTGCTTTGCTGCGATTGGAGCTGCTTCCTCCAAGTATTGCGGCTTTCGGGACAGCGCGTCTGCAATAACATTGGAGTCTCCTGGGATGTATTCTATTTTGAAGTCGAAATCCGCAAAGAACTCCGCCCAGCGCATGTGTCGCTGGGTCTGTAACTTAGCCGTCCGCCAATACTCTAAGTTCTTGTGATCCGTGCGGACTTGCACCGTGTGCTTGGCTCCTATTAAGAAGTGTCGCCACGCTTTGAAAGCTGCATGAATGGCCAACAACTCCCTGTCCCATATGGTATAATTGCGCTCCGTCTTGCTGAGCTTCCGGGAGTAGAACGCACCCGGTCTCCAGTTGCCTTGTGAATCCTCTTGCAAAAGAACGGCCCCAACCGCTCTGTCTGACGCATCGGTCTCTACCCGCATGGGTCTGCCGGGATTCACGTGGAGCAGCTGCTCTTCGGAGGCGAAAAGACCTTTAAGCGTCCGGAAGGACCGCTCCGCTTGTTCGGTCCAGACGAACTTCTTCTTCTTGGAACTGAGGGTGTCAGTGATAGCCGCCGTCGCGTTCGCAAAACCTTTAATAAACTTGCGGTAAAAATTGGCAAAGCCGATGAACCTCTGGACCTCTTTCCGATTTCGAGGGCTTTTCCAGTCCAACAGCGCTTGAACCTTAGCCCTGTCCATGGCCAGTCCCTCGTCGGACAACTTGTAGCCAAGGAAATCAACCTCTCTGACATCAAACTGGCATTTTTCCAACTTGGCGTACAGCCTGTGGTCCTTCAGCCTCTGCAGGACCTCCCTCACGTCCTTATCGTGATCCTCCGGCGATTCCGAGAAAATCAGGATATCGTCGAGAAAGCAGACACACTTCTTGTAGAGGAGACCTGCTAGCACGTGGTGCATAAATGCTTGAAAAACGTGGCTGCCATTTTGGAGACCGAAAGGCATGACTCTGTATTCGTATGTGCCCAGAGGGGTGAACATGGCGGTCTTCCACTCATCTCCTTTCCGGATGCGGATGAGATTGTAAGCTCCACGTAGGTCCAGCTTGGTGAAAATCTTGCCCCTCCTGACGGTCGCTAAAAGGTCGTCAATCTTGGGCATGGGGAAAGCTTTGGGCTTAGTCAAGCTGTTTATGAACCTGTAATCCACTATAAGCCTTTTTTGGGGCGTGTTTTTCTTCTTCACAAAGAACACAGGGCTGCCACCCGCTGCTTTAGATTCCTGGATGAAACCTCGCTTGAGGTTATGGTCTATGAACTCCCGAAGCTCTTGCATCTCGTCTTCCGACATGGAGTACAGCTTGGCAGCAGGCAGTTGCGCCCCTGGCACTAAATCAATCGCGCAGTCGTAAGGTCTGTGAGGCGGCAACTTGTCAGCTTCCTTCTCACAGAAAACCTCCAAGAAGTCCTGGTACTTGTGAGGCACTGTTTGCACCATACCCAGATGCAACTGCTGCTCGGCTTCTCCTCCCTGATCGGTCTGAAAGCAATGCTGAGCACAATACGATGAACAAAAGGTGATCTGCCGCTGGTACCACGCAACCGCGGGACTGTGCCTCTCCAGCCAACTCATGCCTAACACGATGGGTGTGTCCGATAAGTGGGTGACATTGAAACTAATAAGTTCTCGATGGTTGCCAATCTGCATCATCATGGGAGGGGTTTGCTGCACCACTTGCCCCCCCAGCAACTTCCTGCCGTCTACCGTGACCACGTTCAGAGGCGTCGTTGCAGGCAGGAGCGCCATGTTGTGCTGCTTAACGAACTGCAGTCCCACGAAGTCGGCGTTGCTTCCCGAATCGATCGTTATTGGAACCTCGAGGAGTCTCCCATCAGGCAACTGGAGTGTTGCTGTGAGCAGAACTGCCGGTCTGGGAGGCAAAGGGTCCACGCTCTGCAGTGATGCTGGGGGCTTGTCTACAGATTCGCCTGGCTGAGCCCCAGTAGCTCTGCTTCCAGCCAGGCACTGTCGTTTCCCTGAAGCTGCTCCCCTGGTTGCACCTCTGCTGTTACAGTTGCCAGTGCTGCAGTGTGCTTCTGGAGCCTCTGGGGGCACTCTTTCGCCATATGGTGCGCACTGTCACAGATGTAACACTTCCTGGTTCCTCTAGGAGGCTTCGCTTTGGCTGCACCAGGGACAGGGCTCTGGGATGGCTTCTGAGCCCTAGCACCACCAATCTCCATTGGCTCCTCGCTGTCCTTCCCCATTGGCGAGGGGTGCGCACGGCTGAAATCCCTGTGCACAAAAGGGAGAGTCCTCGACTGCGCACGCGCTTGGGGCCCGTCCTCCTCGTGCCACGGACGTCCCTCATGTCGAATTCCAATAGCTAAAGCCCGTTGCACCACGTCTTCTAGGGTCTGGGGTCTGTCCCCCCTAGCGATCTCATCCTTGATGGGGGGGCTCAATCCCTCCCAAAAAAGATCTCTGACCGGCTTACTGTCCTTTGGCCAATCTAAGGCGGTGAGCAATGCAAAAAATTTAGAGTGGTATTGGCGCACAGTCGCTTTCCCCTGCCTCAGCCCGTGCATTTGACGGCGCGCAATGTCCACATCCACAGAGGATTGAAAACAAGAATCCATCGCTTTGATGAACGCAGTTGAATTGCGACGGGCCGGTCCATCTTCGCGCCACAGATTGCGTAGCCAAGCCCTGGCCTCCCCATGCAGGTGCGAAACAATGAACCCCACTTTCTCCTCCTCATCTTTAAAATCGTGACGGAGTAAATGCAGTGCATATACGACGTCCGCTCTGAAATTGGGATAGTCTTGCAAGTTGCCATTAAAATGCGGAACCAGGGCACCCCCCCTCCGTCCAAGCGCAATGCCCTCCGCTCTGGAACCTGGGGCCCCCGCCCTGTCCGCGTGTTCCCACCTTGCCTGCAAATCCTGGCACGTCTTCTCCAAGTCGTCATTCTTCTTCTGCGAAGCAATGACTGCCGATGTGAGAGCGGTAACCTGATCCCGCAGTGCAACCAGCTGCTCCTCAGCGCTCATGGCTGCTCCCGTTCGTGAGCTTCGCAAAAAAAAATTTTTTGCTTTTTGAGAGGGGACTTACTGTCACGGCCACCCAGGACGGGTCCCAGCTCACAAGAGACCTCACTCCGTTGCAGTTTATTTACAGGAAAAGTTTATTGAAGATTTCTGCTTCTCGTACAGTTCAGCATCGTGGCCGTACGTCTGTCACGTTAGACCGCTGAAGTCCCCTCTGACTCCTCCCCTCTTCCACACCAACTTAATAGCCTGGCTCTAGACCACCTCTTCCTCTCCTTTCTTTTCCGCAGGGTCTTCCTGCCCCCCTGGGTTCCCTCTCTCCGTGACTCGCCTGAGGCTGAATCCTCTGCCGCCTCTTCCCCCCTCCTTCTGGCTTTAGGGCCGGGCTCCTCCCCTGAGCTCTCTCCACTTCCGCGCGCCTCTACGTTTGAACTTGGCGCGCGTACGTTGCTGCTGACCTTTCTTTCGACCGCTACACCACCCCTTGTTCTGCTCTCCACCCTTTCCGGCTGAACACCTTGCTCCAACCCCCTTTCTCTGTTCTCTCCTAATCCTGCTCCCTCCGAGAGGCTGACGACTCCACCCCCTTTACTCCGTTCCGGCTGAGACGCCTCTTGCTGCGTCTGTCTTCCACTGGGCTCCTCTCCGCTTCTCCCTTCTCCTCCCTTTTGCTTGATTAAGGTAACCCCCTTTTGAGAATCCTCTGACTCGCTGCTCAGACTCGTGGATTCCCTCAGAATTCCGTCATCTTCTTCCTCATCCTTCTGCCCCTCCTCCCACTCGCTCTCCGTCTCCTCTGTCATCTCCTCCTCTCCCCCAGAAACCCTGACACTTATGATTTCTTTATTCACAAATTCTCTATTTAATCTTTTTAAAAAAAATATTTTTATTAACAATTTCAACATAACAAATTATCAAAACATATCATATTCATTATTTTCCCCCTCCCCGCCTTTGAACCCTTCCTCCCCCCCGAGACTTCCCTCAGCTCCTCTCTCTGATTTCTCAGCACATATTATTCTCTGCATGTTATATTATACATATCCTTACATTATCTATCTACCCTGTTATCAACCAATAAATCTGTGTATATTTATTCGAAACCTGCCAAGGAGTCCAGTTCATTTTGTTGTCTTTTTTAGATAATTTGTAAAAAGCTCCCATTCTTCTTTAAACTCACAGTTGTCCTTGTCCCGCAATTTGTATGTCAATTTAGCCAGCTCACAAATTCTTTATTTAATCTGCCTCAATAAATACTCCCTGCTTGCACATCTTGGAAGTATATTCAATGATGAGCACAATATGCTGCACTCACAGAAGTTCCATGAAACAGGAAAAATCTGTGAAGGGACCAAGGACAGGTTGAGTGAAGGGGGAGAGACAGGGACTCCTTGGTGCAGCATGGGAAATGGGTGTGTGTGGGGGGGGGGAGAGAGACTGGCTCAAGGTCATCCATTGTGCGCTATGGCTGAGTAGAGGTTTGGATTCTGGTCTCTCAGGCCCTAGTACAACACTCTAACCACGACACAACACTGGCTCTTCAGTGCCTTGTCATCCCTGACCATTTGCCATGCTGGTTGGGGGCGTGCTAGTGAGTGGTTGGTGCTGTTCAAATGTGGAAATATTCATCTTTATTAATATTTCTACCACATGCTCAGTACTGCAGAGGTGTAAAATCATTTGCATTATTGCTGGTGAGTGCTTCGTGCGGTACAAGCATGAAAAATGCATGGCTTGTCAGCTTGCATGGCGGGTAGGAAGGTGACAAAATGTCTTGGGCCAGCCCTGACCATCACTAATGAGTGTTCTGGAGTGCTCAACAGCACCACCTGCTGCTCAGGAAGAGATATATAATAGAATCACAGAATTGTAGAACTGGAAGGGACTCTGAGAGCAGAGGTCAGCAAACTTTTTCAGCAGGGGGCTGTCCCTCAGACCTTGTGGGGGGCCAGACTATATTTTGAAGGGGAAAAAACCCCGAATTCCTTTGCCCCACAAATAACCCAGAGATGCCTTTTAAATAAAAGCACACATTCTACTCATGTAAAAACACTAGGCAGGCCCCACAAATAACCCAGAGATGCATTTTAAATAAAATGACACATTCTACTCATATAAAAACACGCTGATCCCAGACTGTCCATGGGCCAGATTTAGAATGCGATTGGGCCGGATCCAGCCCTGGGCCTTAGCACTCAGGCATGGATAGGCAAACTATCTAGTCCAGCAGTTCTCAACCTGTGGGTCCCCAGATGTTGTTGGACTACAACTCCCATCATCCCTGAGCTCTGGCCTTTCTAGCTAGGGGTGATGGGAGTTGTAGTTCAACAACATCTGGGGACCCAAAGGTTGAGAAAGGCTGATCTAGTCCAACCCTCTGCAATGCAGGAATCTCAGCTAAAGCATCCATGGCAGATGGCCATCCAACCTCTGTTTAAAATTCTCCAATGACGGAGAATCCAGATGCTGTGGAAAATACAGTACAATAGCCAAGTTGTGGGGGGACTTGGAAGGCCACCAGAAATCCATATGGCCCGTGGGCTGTGGCTTAGGCACCCTGGCCTATGACTTCTTTGTACTATGTGCCCATCCTCTGGATAGGCCATGGGCATGAGTAATTACTAAGCTCTTGAATGATGTGAGAGGGACTCTGGTATGGACATTCAAGAAGCTTTGGCTTGATTTACAGCTGAATCAAAAGGCCAAGGGATAATCACACAGGTATCCAAAATGTATCTCTGAGGAAGAGAGGACCATGAATAAAGTTAATAAAAACCAAGCCAAACTTCTTTTGGCTGGGGGCGGGGGGAGCAAAAGAATAGCCAGTGAAAGAGAGGAAGGTGCTTCTCTGCCAGGCATTGATTAAGCAGAAGAAGAGGTTTTTTCTTGAAATTTGAACTTCTCATTTTGCCTGTCTGTCTTCTTGACCCTAGAGAGCAGGGTCAATTAAATTACCTCCATCTACTCGGAGAAACTTCCATCCGCCTTCAGAGGGTGTGGCCAGCAAGCGCAGCATCTTTGAAGCAACTGTCCCCATCCGGGCTGAGACGACCACCCCTGTGCGGAAGGTAAGGTCTAGGTGCAGTCAGGATCATCAAGCTAAAAGGGACTTGGATACCCAGAAAAAGGTGGTGGGGAGTGTTTAACAGGAGGAAGATGGTGTTGGAGATAAGCAGTGTCCAGTGCACAGCGGAATGATGAAAAGTATGAGCCAACATGCTCTATACTACTTTATTTACAGTTCAAAACTGGTAAGTTACAGAAAAACATTTTCCCTCTGCCGGAGCAGAGAAAGCGTCATCTCTCCTCTAAGGCACGGAGAGAATCACAAACTGAAACTGCAAAGAGCAGGGGAAAACAGGAAACCAGTATACGTCACATCCAGTCTCCCGTTCCCGTGGGAAAACCTCCAACAGTACAGACTGTGTGGAATGTAAACACCTGTCTTGTGACAAGCACTTCTGCTGCTCAGTGAGGGAAGCAGAAACCAACAGATGGCACCACCAAGCCCACAGCCACATCTGCACCATACCTTCAAAGCACTATTATATCACTTTGAGTCATGGCTTCTCCTAAAGAATCCAGTGGGAACTGTAGTCTGTTTAGGGAGCTGAGGTTTGTTAGGAGACCCTTGAAAAACTGCAGTTCCCAGGATCCTTTGGGGAATGCCATGACTCCTAAAGTCAACTAAGACTTTTTTAAATGCATGATGTGAATGTAGCCATGATGAAAGTTGCCAGTCAGTGTAGACAATCCTGCGATCCGACCTGTAGAAGGACCGGCGATTTGACTAAGTATAAGGCAGCTGCCTATTTCCCTATGATCCTAATTAATTAGGGCCCCATCTTCCTTCCTTCCTTCCTTCCTTCCTTCCTTCCTTCCTTCCTTCCTTCCTTCCTTCCTTCCTTCCTTCCTTCCTCCCTCCCTCCCTCCCTCCCTCCCTCCCTCCCTCCCTCCCTCCCTCCCTCCCTCCCTCCCTCCCTTCCTTCCTTCCTTCCTTCCTTCCTTCCTTCCTTCCTTCCTTCCTTCCTGTTCTCACATTTTTCCTGCCTTTTTTTCTGCCATGGAATCCAAGGCAGCATAGACATCGTTCTTAGACAGTCTCCCATCTGGGTGCAACATGACCCAGACCTGCTTAGCATTTGCAAGGTGTGGCCTCATGTGCTTTCAGGCCATACCCTGGGATATGCCATGCAAGTCTCTGTACCATTCACCTCTGTAGCAGGGCCACATGCTCTTTTTGCTCTGCTTGCCCATGCTGGAAACTCTTGTCTATTCCTCCTGTCATACCACAGCGAGGATGCTCCAACATAGGAAAGGCAGTGATAAGTGACTTGCTTTTCCCCACTCTGCAGTTCTGCACTCTCTATTCTTTTGTTATTTAGGAGAGTTTGAAGATCCCGGGAGGCGTCACATCTCGCATCAATCTCTGGATCAGTCGAACTCAGGAGCCCAGCAAGGATGAAGGAACCAAGGTATGATCTGTCTCATGAAAACACTTGGGTTTAACAATCAAGAAGAGGCAAATTGTTTGTGTACAGTCCTGCTCAGCTACAGCCATAACCCATAAGCAAGGGAGGGGGACCCTCTTAGTGCTTATTTGGTTCAGGAACTTGAGTTGCCTTCTTTAGTTTCACTTTTGGGATTGTCAAGGGCTGCTTCCTTTGGATCGGTCAATTCACTAGTTTCTTGTGTCATTCCAGTCCAAACCCTGCTCTCGTCTGCATTTTGTTATCTGCTACAGGAGATGAAAAATTGTTCAAAGGGCTGCCATAATCACATCACTCTAAAAACAGCACCATGACCACGAATCTGCTCCTGGAAACAGGTGTATTTGTGATAATGTTAGAAGTGCATCTAAACAGGAAAAGGCATGCGTGGTGGGTCCATTTTTTTCTGGAACCATGTGCATCTGCTTGGAGCTACTCTCCCTTTCCAAACTCTGTATCTAGCTTAGCCCACCAAATCTTAGGTAGCCACATGTCTCTGTGGGGAGTCCTTTGAAGAGCCTGTGACTTGTCTTCCTGCAGGACATTCAGAAAATTGAGAACAGTGCGGAGTGGAGTCAGTTGGAGAAACGGCCTAATAATTCCTGAAGGAAAACCAGTGCAAGGGCAAACGGAGGTCAGTCCTGAGGACACAAAATGACTTGATCTGATCCTAATGGGTGTCAAAACCACTTTGATTGCAAAGCGAATTCAGTTGAACTGGGTAGACTTCATCATGTGGCCAAATGATAATGCAAGTAGCAAGTTCAATAGATCCACTAACACAATCATTTCCTCTTGAACAATGGAATTTTCCTCCCTCCCCCTGCATACCCTTGAACCCTCTCCACATCTATGCCAGATCCTAGACGTGCAGCTAATTGTCCTTGCACTTGCAAATGGAATGCTGTTTGGTGGAATGTTTGGTGGAATGCTGCCCTTAGGGCTATACCGGTATTCAACTAACCTTTACTCAGAGTGAACCCATTTAAATGAATGGCCATGACTAACTTAGATTCATTCACTTCAGTGGGTCTGTTCTTAGTAAAAGCTAATTGAATACAACCCACTGCTTCCAGGTGCACTGGCACAAAACCCCCCTCATCTTCAATGTGCTACTGCCATCTTGCTGATAATGGAAATAGCAAGAGTAAGATTTAGTCTGGATGCTTTATGAAGTGATTGTATATGGATCCACTACAAAGACCACTTTGCACATTTGGAAGGTTAAGACTGGGGCCGTAATGTTAAAGGTCCAAAACAGGCATGGAATAGGACGAGCTGAAATAGCATCTGGCCAATGGATCAGAGCATGGGTTTCTCAGAGTTATAACACTGCAAATTTGTAACCCCAAAGAGAGAAACCAGAAATGTGTTCTCATGATCTTTGGTGATAGGTGGCCCAAATGAGTTAACATTTGCACAATATGTAGTGGTTAGAATGTCAGATTAGGACCTGGGAAACCCAGATTCAAATCCCACCTCAGCCATGAAGCTCACTGGACGACCTGTGGTCTACCTAGCTCCTTGGTGCTGAGATATACATTTAATTAATAATAATTTGGAGGGTGTATTTAATGAAATTGTATCCCCCCCCGGATATTTATTGAAGAAGTCTACATGCTAATATTGTAGGATATATGCAAACTGGTGCCCAAGGCTTGGATTCAAAGTCCAGTTCACCCTTCTTTCTCCCTTGCAGCAAGCTCTGCACTAGCCTAATGCTTCCTTTTATCTTGCAGGTGTCACTGAACAAGCTGCTCTGGAGACAACATTATCTCCATTTAAATCAAGGACCTGGACCACTTGAAATTACCCTGCATTCCTTGGTTTCAGACTGTTCCACAGGGCCATTTGCCTGCCAAAGAGTATCTATCATTCAAGCTGCCTATGGTGCCTTTTCATGGATGGGGTTTCTTGGTGACTTAAAAAATGCTTCTAATTGGTGGATGGGAAAGATGGCGATTATGACATGGAAACTATATTACCCACGATCCACTTCTGTTCCTTTCCACTCCTGTATCTTCTAGCCCCCAAATAGCAAAGCCTTAAGTTCTACTAGCAACCTTGAAGATATGAAATACATGTGGCCTATTCTCTGGATTTTCCTTCAGTTTTGTATCTGCCATAACAATAGGGTTCACCATGTAACTCATGTACCCTGCAGTGACTGCATACAGTTAGTATATCTACTTGCCACCAGTTACGCCACCACACGGCTGGATCTTAAGAACATAAGAGGAGCGCTGCTGGATTAGACTGAAAGCCTGTCTGGCCCATCATTCTGTTCTCACACTGGCCAATCAGAAGTCTCTTGGAAGCCCATGAGCAGGAAATGTGCCCAATAGCTGCCTCCTACTTGTATTCCCTAGCAACTGGCATTCAGAGACATTCTGCCTCTGACACTGGAGGTAACATATAGCCATCATGACTGGTAGCCAGTGGTGATGACGTCACTGGGATGAAAGAGGCTGATTCAAAGGGGGAGAATTTGTGAGAAAACTGCAACTGGTCAGGGCTGTTCTCAATGGAGATTTCTGGTATCTGAGATAGGGTGATGGGCTACCTGTGTGTGGTGGCAGAAGGGTGCAGGATGCCTCAAAATGTGTGTGTGTGGGGGGGGGGGCTTCTTGCTACAGCAGCCCTGCCAACCCTGTGCAAAGAATTGCTAAGAGGTCATCCTGACAAAATATCAAAGGGTGTATGTGTTATATCATGCAATATGGATATGTTCTTAAAACCGATGGAACAAATCTGTTGTATCTCAAGGCTCAATGTTTCCATTTGGACTTAGGGTGAAATCTTGGGCATTGCTACTTAGAAGCAAGCTCCACTGATTTTGGTGGGATTTACTCCTAGGTAGGTGTGCTTAGGACTGGAGCCTAAGTCATGGCAAACTTTAGCTGGATCGGGGGCAATAGGTTCTCGTGTGAACCCTGCCCATAACAGCTTATGCCATTGACTTAAAAATCAAACCAGTTTGAGCAGAAAGTTTTTTATTTTTAGTATATTTGACTTATGAACACCTAACTCTAGATTCACTGGTGATTTTGGCTCTTGCTATACTTCATAATAAATTTCACTTTGGTTCCAGTACTTCCTGTCTTTGGCTCTTCTTAAATTGATTCTTGGCTGTGAAAAACTGCGCTGGGCTGAAGATCCATTTTGCCTGTTTCCAACAATGGCTGTCCAGATGTCTCTAAGACAGCCACAAGCTGGACCCAAAGGCAATAGCACTTCCCCACTTCTGTAACCCCAGAATGTAGTGCATTCAGATCTATACTGTTTCTAAAAACAAAGCTTCTATTTAGCTACCATAACTAAATCCATACTTCTGTTTCTGCCACAATTTTTAAGCACAGATCTATGACTTTTGGGCACAGGTCTGTGCTTTTTCAGGAGGGGTCCCTGTTTCACCACGTTCCCCAGGAAAACCCACTGTTGACCACTGAATTGGAACAAACATCAACCCACAGAAAGCCGATTGACACTTGTTCTGATTCAGCGACAAACAGGATGTTTTCCTGAGGAAAGCAGTGGTGCAAAGAAAAAACCTGCCCAGACTTGTGCCTAGAAATTGTGGCATAGATGGAAGTGTGCATGAGCCCCAATAGCCTTGACAGACTACCCACGTCAATCTATTTTCTAAGCCTGTTTTTAAACCATTCTAAGCCTACTCTGGGCCTACATCCCATCCTGTGTTCTCAGTGCAGAGGAAATTGTTGTATCAGTCCAAGATCTTGGAAAACTCACATACTGCTAATAGAACAAAGTTTGGGGATGAAAATATGCATACTTTCTTCTGTGTGCAGCTATTGAGTACCTTTGTATATAGTTGGTATGATTGCTTAGGTATTGTTCTTCCAACTGTAAGCAATGACTGTGTTGCTCTGGATACTTTTTCATGCTGTCATTTGAAGAAATTTCTCATGTCCAAGAGATCTTGTACATGAAAGAGAACTTTTATACAAGCCAAACAATCATGACATTTTCTCGATTTCACAGGTTTCACGGTCTATGGACATAAGGACCAAATGGAAGTGTCATAACTAAGTGAAACAATTTGCCTATCTAGTCTACTACCATTTCCTGTTCTGCAGCATCCCCTTGCTAGAGCTACTGGATCTATTTTACGGTGGATGTTGGGGACTGAACTTGGGACCATCTGCATGATGAACATGGTCTCTCCCCTAAGGATCATCACAGTTGGTGATGATCGGTATACAGCAGCTGCAGCAAAAACAAAAAAAACCCCAAACCCTCAGCAGAATACAGTCTGTGGCAAATCAATCATGTGAAGCTCACACTATGCACTGAAAGTTTATATGACAAACTGATATTCCTTGCTGCATCTGTCCACATGCTGAGTCATCATTTGGAGAAGGTGCTTCAAGGGGCCAGCAAGAGATAGATGTAAGTGGGCAACGTAACCATGAAAGTATTTTGACACCATAGCTAAACCTGGAGGCGTTGCATGCTCAGAGGTAGTAGCAGTCCATAACTGTGACTAACTCCAGTAGGAGAAGATGACAGATGGCCATGAAGGAATTCAACAGGACCAGCAGTTAGTAATACCCTCTGTAGAAGTCAGTGGCTTTCAAACTGTATTCTGAGCCCTGAGATTCCTTGAAAGTTTACCCAGAACCCCTCAATGAGAAGATCAATGCATGGCTGATAAGCTTCCTTATCAATGCTACCAATCTCCCACACTAACACACAGCTGCAGGAGCATGTTGGGGGCATTTACACAGGGCAGGGATGGGAAGCCTGGGGTCCTTCAGATGTTGGTAGCCATCAGTCACAGCCAGCATGGTGAAAAGTCATGGATTATGGGAGCTGTAGTCCAACAACATCTGAAGGACCACAAGTTCCCCATTCTTGATGCGGCACCAAGGAGGCCCTTCAGGTCTGGCTTCCATTTGGTCTGAACTGTCTATGTGCCTTAAAACAAGCTCCAGATGACCTTAGAAATGCTATGTGGTTTACTGACAGGCAACCTCTTGTGAAAAACATTCACTGAAATAGAGAAGTTTTGAAAACTTAAAGTCAAATAACAAGATGGGTATTAGAAGGAAAATCTGTATTAGAATTCCTATTGGGTGGGTTGTGGGAGGCATGTAAACTTTCTGTTTAGGGTTGAAAGATAAACTCACTCAGATGATTTCCCTCCATGTTTTCTTTTAATGGAACATAGGAAGAGCTCATCTGGATCAGAATAAAATAGTATCTATCTCAGCATCCTATTTTCACAATAGTCAACCAGGCACCTATGGGTAGCTCACAACACGCCTCTTCTGCAGTTGTTGCCCAGTAATCAGTATTGAGAGACAAGTTGCCTCTGATTCTGGTGTATAGTTGTCATGAAAAATAGCTATTAATCTCCATGAATTTGCCTAATCTCACTTTAACTAGATGGCCATTCTAGGCATGAGTCCATGTATATGTAGTTAAGTCCCTGGCACAAGTAGGGTCAAAGAGAGAGAGATTTAAAAGACTCTTAAGTACCACAAATCTCTTGGGAGCAGAGCAAGCAAGTTCTGGTGACCAGCTCAGTTGAGTTGATTTAAGCCTCCAGTTTAATGGTTGCTTCTGTGCATACTTTTTATTTTTTTAAAAATGTAGCTTGTCATTTAGCTCTACCCTGCCATCTCTGCTCATTTGCCAAAGCAGCTGTGCAGGCAGTAGGGGGTCAGTGGTGTTCCAATTAAAGGGACCGGGGGGGGGGGTGGGATAGGGAGAACAAAGCCATGTGCCAAGCTTCACTTGCTAGCCTTCTAGATTTCCACCATGAGCCCTTGCAGGGCAGAAGCATTCCATATCAGAGTTCCAGGCCACTCGAGAGTGACAGCTGGCTGGCTTGTGTCAGACTCTTGGGCACTTGGGTATCTGGGGTTTAAAATAGCAGTTCTCTGAGGCCATACAATAGCAAGGGCTTATATGGGCTCTGGGGAGGGGAAGAAAAGAGTTGCACAAGAGGCTTCAGCTGACACTGCCAAAATAGCAGCAAAGCTTAGCATTCCAAGCTGTTCCCTGCTGGCATTCCTCCAATCAGGCACCCGGCCCCAGGGGTGGCAGCCTGGGGTGGAGTGGGCTTGTTAAAGCCTCACTCTTTTTAGTTGCATTTCTCAGACACTGCCCTTGTCTCCAACTGGAAGGACTCTCACCTGTTCTCTGCACAAGAGGTAAGGGATTCAAGCTTAGATAGCATTCCTCATTCTGAAGTTAGCCAGGGCATAGGATATACCTGGGAATTGTCTGTATGAAACCTTGTGGGAGAGAGGATATTAATTGATATTGGACAAAATCCTTTCCTCCCCCCTCCCATTCTCAATGGGGGCGCAGTTTCTGAGCCCCCACATACTTACTGGTTTCAAACACCCATAGCAAATAATTCCTTGTAGAGAAGCTACCCTCTGCTCTACATCAGGGTGGAGAAAGAAAGAATTGAGCCCTGCATGCAAATATGCCGTTGGAACGTGGGAGGTGATGGAATGCAAAACAAGAAATGCATCAGTTCATGCATAAAATACATATGGAAAGCACAGGGATGAGCAGGGGACAGAATTCAGGAGATAGAACTAGAAGTATAATAGAGTTATTCAGGGCAAAACTGGTTTGCCTAATGGCACATTTACAAAAAGAAAATCTAAAGTATGGCGGGTATCAGTGTAGCATCTAGACAATGACTAGATCTGTGTTTTGGGTTTTGTTTTGCAAAGCAGAGTGTAAAAAGCACCTCTGGTGGAATTTTGTAGACCACTCAGCACACAGTTTGAGCAGGGGGAGCTCATAGTTGTAGCAGAAATGTATATGTATTCTGAATCATCCTCAGGTTTCCTTAAAGTCCTTTGCATAGGGCAAAACTATGTCATGAATGCAGTTTGTAACCTTACTGAATTAGGCTTCATTTTTAACTAAACAGTTTGGCATTTATAATTGGAGCTGCATTAGATAAAAGAAAAGTTACTGTTCTTTTCATTAAATCTTATTGTGGTTTCAATTTTTTGCAAATTCATATTTTGTTCATTGTGGTTCACAGCTGATAACTTGTTTGTTTAATTCTTTGTGGGTAAAAATTGCCAGCTGAGTGTAAACATATGTGGTCTTCTAGGAGTTTTGCTTTATTAAAATAGTTGGGTCTAAAGTGAGATCTGAAGTTTTATCAAAACGTTATACAATATGGATTCACCTGGTCCTCCTGTCTGGAATCTGAACCTGTGGAAAGAATTCCTACATGCTTTAGGGCTACAATCCTACACACATTTACAAGGGAGTCAACCTCAATGAACACAGAGGGACTTACTGCAGAGTAAACACGTATAAGATTGCACTGCTTAATAGATGCTGGAGGCATTTCTTAGCACCTGGTGAGAGGATAGGGTATCTGAGAGACTGAAATGTCTAGAAAGATAACGAGGGGGCATATGCTTGTGGCAGCTCAAAGGGAACTAAGGAGGGAATAGAGTCATACCACCCAAGACTATAGAAGCTAACAACAAATAACTTACCTTCAAAACCCATATTTCAGGGATGGGGAAGATGTGGCTCTCTCCAGATGTTATTAGATTCCAATTCCCATCAGTATGAGCCAGCTTTGTTAATAGCCTGTGTCACAGACTCCTTTTATAATCTTGACTGCATGGCTCTTTTGAATTCACCCCTCCATCCAGAGCATGGGTGGGGAACCAGCAATCCTCCAGATGTTTCCAGACTGCAACTCCCATCATTCCTAATCATTGGCCATTCTGGCTGGGGCTGGTGGGAGTTGGAGTCCAACAAGAACAACATCTGGAGTGCTGCTAGTTCTCCATCCCTGATCTAGACAGTGAGGTGTCCAATTTTTTTATCTGTAGATCCTGGTTCATCATTGTTAAAGTTAGCCTGGTCTTGGAGTAGGGATGCTTGAGAATTTCATTGGGTCTGCATTTATAAGCAAACTAGCCTGATTTGCACATTCTGGATCAATCTACATTTTGCAAAACTGTGTGTGTGTGTGTGTGTGTGTGTGTGTATTCTTTCCTCAATAATGTTGTAGACAAGCCAGCATTTGCTGTTAAGCCAATGTTATCACCACTCTATGGAGGAATAAGGATCTCTGTTTGCAGTAGTCTCTCATGTAATATACAGGATATTTGAATATACATGTAAGATTCAAACATGCGCAAGACTCCCAAGACAAGTTGTGATTTAGATGTTATTGCAACTTTTCTCCCTTTATCTTTCGCAAAATCATTTTGTGAACGGAGGCAGTGGGATCCTTGATTCTGCTATCATACAGCTGTTGTACATGGTCAAATAATACATGCTTTGATGCTCTGTCCCTAGGCAGAAAAGAGAAACATGGAGGTATGGCAGGGAACAGATGGCCTGACACATGGGAGTTATTTGTAGCGCTGGGCAGAACCTCCCTTCCAAACCCCTCCAGTTTCACTTAGTTTGGGGATTTGCTTCAAACTTGAAATGGATTTGCTGAGAGCTTTTGCCGAGACTCAGGAATGTTTTGAGCAGCCAAGACTACTGGGCAAGGTCCGGGCAAGGCTCACACTGATGTACAGTGTCAGGTGGAAACATGCAGCCCAGGAAGAACCTGGCTTTAAACATGAAACTCAGGGGGGAAATGGCTTGGGAATCTACTGAGGATTATGGAGGCCTCTATTTTAGTGATGGATACAAAGCTTGGAATCCAGGCTTAATGAATTGTTCTTGGAAGGGAAGAGAACCAAGAGATTCCTTAAAGGCAAGTTTCCATGCCCATCACCCTTTGATATCTCAGTCTTTTGTAAACATAACAACACTTATAGAGGAGGTTACAAGCAAAGGTTGCAGTGATGGCATCAGAACAGAAAATATTATGGTGGGCACAAAAGGGGGGAATCAGATTGCTACATGGAGGCAATCCTCAAGCCATCTTTAGTCTTGCAAGTGGAACAATGCATAGATGAGGTGACACCCTTAAAACCACAAAGCCTAAGCTGCAGAATGAAATTAGGATTCACTCATCCCTCATCCTCTCTTGTCAGTGTATATGAATTTAGTGTCCATGACAGGTTTAAAGCCACATTTATGCCACAAATTCCATGAATCTCCAAATATGTTCTTTGGGCCAAAGTTCACAGTGCAAACCCTTATCTTTATATATTTCTACTCCAGTATAATTGATTGAGGATCAGAAAGGAAAAGCATTCTGACTATTTGAAAAACACCTTTCCTTGAAGTACAGAAAAGAGGCTTGGGTGGCGTCAAGCTGTGGGTCAAGCAGGGGTGGAGGAAGGGGGTGCGGTGGGGGGCGGTTCACCCCGGGTGTCACCACTGAGGGGGGTGACAAACTGCCAGACGGCACTCACCTTGGGTCCTGAAGCATGCCTGAGCCACACGTCTCTCCTGTGAGTGACGTGGTGGCTTGGGCGCCCGCAGGCTCTGTGCTGCCCAAAGTTCTGCCCGCTGCCTCCCCCCAACTGTAGGGTGGCTGAGTGGGAGGAGGCAGGCAGACTCCTCGGAGGCCCCGTGGAGCGTCTTGCCCCGGCTGGCCCCGCCCCACGGGTGGCTGGCCCCGCCCTCACACAGGGCACGCACAGGGCATTGGCTTGCTCCACCGCTGGTGTCAAGGGCAGATACTTGCCACCCTCACCCCATGTTAGTACTGTCTGTGGTTAGCTAGGAGATAAGTGTCCTCACATTCGTATCTCAGGTGTAAACCAACTTTATGGTGAATGAAGTCATTTGCACTGGGTTTACAGAAGTCTGTGCAATGCACCATCTCGGGATTTATTATCCCTTGAAGTTGTATGTCTGAACTGACTCCGATGAAATGCACTGCTGATGTTCCACCTGCAGTGTTTGAACTTCAGGTCCCTACTTGAGGTTGAGATCAGCAGCTGATCAGCTTGCATGTATGAGCCAGCCCTTATAAACAAGCCCACACTTCTGGGGATGTTGCTGTTCATGTCTTGGGCTAAATGCACGAATGGGGACCAGGTCTGTGCTTCCAGACCCCACCCATCATACACTCCCACCCCTTCGACATTTGTGCAGGTGTGATATCTGCTAAGGAGATACCTATATATGCACAGACAGCTGAAATAAGTGTAGGTTTCCATACACTCTATAACCCTGGGTGATCAGGATTCCTGATCACATGGCAGTCTTGCACAGACATCTCTTTTGTAAACATTGTGTTGAACATGTGGTTGTCCAGGAAGCAGGGTGCACAGCAGCAGCAATGGGGTCTGGAGAGGTCGATGTGGTCCCACTCTCCACCCATGCCCTACATATAAATATCATTGTCTGCTGTGGCCCTCAGCATCAATGTAAAGTTGTCTACCTTACAAGGTTATTGTAATAATTGCTAAGGTAATATGTTGACAATAATTTTTATTAGTTTTCAATTACAATAATCCAATGGTAGCCTTATTATAACAATGACAAATTATAATACAATTACTAATCCCAATCATTCAGATGCCTATTTATATAATTTAGGTGGCCTCCTGCGTGCTAGAATTGATGGTTTGATGATTGACTTTGTTTCTGTGTTCCAAAACCTTATTTGTCCCAATGACATTCCATTCAAAATGACAATCCCTTATACAACAACAACTGCAATATTAACAACATCCATTCATCTTGACACATTAAATGATTTATAAATCTATAGGTGAACCATTCAAAGTATATCCTTATTCCTCCTGTATGTGACAATTATTCTGTCTGTGGTGTTCTTTCTGTCCTTGTAAAATTATTTCCCAGCTGTTGCTGCTCTCAAGATTGCTAAGGTAATATGAAGCACATATGAGAAAAAATACTAGGGATGGCTACACTATTTACTGCCTTTTCTCTGCATTCAACAGGACTAGAAACATTATTTTAAAAGAGATATTAAATGGAAAGTTGAACAAGTCCCCTACCCCAGTTATGACCTTGCTTCTCAGCTCTATCAAAAGTAAACCCAAAGGACATGGCCCAGTCAAAGATATGTGCTCTCTGGGCTTGAAAGTTAAGTACAAGCTTAAATCTCTCCCTTCGAAACCAGTGGGGCTGAAAAGTGCTTAACTTGGGTTAGACTGTGGCCAATGTCCTTACCTAGTTGATTTGGCTTTTAGATATTTAAACCCTCTCCCCGCCCTCTGCTTTCTGTAGTTGCCATTTTCTAAAGGTGGAGTCATAGCAGATGTGGTTAAAGCCTTAATAGCATCCTTGGAGATTGCCTAAAGAATATCTGTTAGGTCAGGAACTGAGGTTATCACTTTTAGTTTAAGGCCTTGTTTTTTAAAAACCAAAACACCAACCTGTAACTCGTTTGGGTTCCTTGATATAGAGAAAGACACAATTGAAAAAGACAAAAAAAGACAGATAAATGGATATATATCTGTATAGCTATATATATCTATATAGCTATGAAATTATCCCAATCACTTTCGCCTTTGAAGATGTGTAAGGAAGAAAAGAGCAAATGAATTTACCCTTCATAAAAGGGAAGAGCAGGAAAGGGGGTAACCCCAGAACCTTCCACTCCAGATATATATTTTTATTTCCTTATCTTTGTGACACTCTCCACATATCTCTTACTTCCCTTGAAACAGGCCTAATTCTCAACACTGTGTACCCTGCTCTATCTCACATTGGGCTTGCTCTTGGTTATCAGTGTTGGGTGATGCTGTTGCTAATCTCTTGCCACCTATTTTAGGAGAATTTTGTTGCTAAGCAACAGAGCCATGGAAGAGAATGGAGGCTCCACTGTAGTGAATATCAGCAAGTCAACATTTCCAAATCTGAGCCAAGATGGAACAGCTTCCAGCAAGAAACTGTGACTTTTAGGCATAGTTGGCACTGCTGTTTTCCTGGAAGCTTAATCATTCCACTTCTTGCATGTCGAGGTCCCCAGGCCACCCCTCAAATAAAACACAATTCACACAGAATTTTTGTTTAAGGTTTAAAATACATAAATGTGAGTGGTTGCTTAGGCATTGGTTACGACTATCTGGCCTCGCCCAGGGACAAAACTGACTTCCGGATTCCAGCAAAAGCCAGTAAGGGAAAACAATATTGGGGAGAAAATGGAGCTGAGCCCCAGGCCCTCAACTCTCCCCGCATGCTCCCAGGGGCTTGCAAGGCCCAAGCCCCAGACCAGGGATTTGGACGAAAGCATGGCGAGCCCCTGGATTCCTTTAACGGAATTCCCTTGCAGCAGCAGCATTGGAGGGGCAGGCACAGCCAATCCTTACCCCTCCACCAACCAAATTTTTAACCAATGCCTAACCGCAACCTTAAAAGTTGTGACGATTTGCTACGCAGTAGGCAAAAACCAAATGGCACCAGCCAATCAGCCAAATGGACAAAATTCCTACCAGGCCCCTGCCCCAACGGCAGGCGACCCCATGACAGGCATAGCAAGGTCAACGCACAAGCCCTAAAATTAGGTAGGGTGGGCGGGTGATCCGGTGGACACAGCGAAAAAGAAAGCTCAATGCTGCGTGCCCTGAATATAATACCTTTGGTTCAACCCACAAAATTGGCAACATCAAATTTACCCCAGCAACCCAAACAGCCCAATCACTGCCTATGGCCATCTAGACAATCCTGCCCAGCAACAGAGCGGTAGCCTGTCAGCCCCCACCACAACACATGCTCTCCATGAATGAGAACACGCTTTGTCAGTAACTTTTTGTCTCCAAAGACGTCATGATGTAATGACTATGTACAGAGTAAACTAGAAGTGAGCAAAAACCAACCACTTTTCTAGTTCAATTATATATTACTTGAGGTCCAAGAAGCTTTTACGGCCTTCAAGCTCATGTGAGAATGCTGAAAATTTCCTTCCTTCCTTCCTTCCTTCCTTCCTTCCTTCCTTCCTTCCTTCCTTCCTTCCTTCCTTCCTTCCATCCACCCATCCTTGCTTTCACATCAACAGAAGCATTTCATAAACGGTCACCTAAGACAAAATTAAGTCTTCTTTCTTGGTTTCTGGATTCCTTATATAGGCATTGCACCAGTCACTCAATGAAAGGTGATCAATATTGCTGCACACCACTCCAAACTCTGAGTAATGCGAGATTCCATTGGTTCCAGGTGCTTACCCAGAGTTTGCGTTTCCTTTGAAATGAGATACAGTGGAAATTGTGGTGCCCTTATGATATATGGTTTATTTACACATATATACAACCTGAGCCTACGATGGAGGGGTTCACAGCATTAACACCCTATAGTGTTTCTTCCCCTATAGCCACAGCCTTGGATTCAACCAAAAATCAATCAGGCATCTCCCCCCCCCCCCAGGCTGCTTCCTTGCTTCTAGCTCTTGTCACTCAACACTCCTGTCTCCTCTCTGGCCTTTCTCTTTCTAACTAACAGTGAACTGAAAGACTCCCAGTCCTCATTGCTGCACAAAGATAGCGTGCAAGGAGTCTGGGGATAATGGACATGATGAGGAAAGGCATACAAAATGGAAATAATTAAGACTAGGTCATTTGTTTTTGCCTTTATTTTGTGGAGTAATTAGATTTTGGTTTTTTTAATCACTGTACATATTTTACAATCAAAAGTGCCCAGTAATTTGGGATGGCTCAGCTTGAAACACGTTGTGGACATGATTTGCAGAAGTCTCAAGCCTTGTTCTGGTAACAATGTATGTGGTCCTGGTGGTACTCTTCCAAGTTCTTGAGGGTGCATGAATCACCGTCAAATCACTGTGGCTGTATCCATGGATGGGCTGGTCACACATTATTACATCATGTCAGCTATGCATGTGACACAAAGGTATTTTAATTTTTGTCACGTGAAGCAGCCTCAGGACATGCTGAAAATATACACACTTCTGATATCTCGATATTAAAGTGTGTCCCACAAGACAAGGGTAGACAGAGGGTAGTTTGGCAAGTACTCCCAGACCTCTATGTGTTCTGCAGTGGAATTGCAAGGATTTCTGACTCTCAGTTGTTTAGCAGTAGTTTTGGGGTAGCCAGGAGTAGAATTTTGTGTAGAAAAGCTACCATATGTACTCCATTCATTTCTGATACTCAAAACAAATTCTTGGGCTCAGAGTTTTTAAATTTGAAGTGTATGTTTTTTGCACCAGGCTCCAGCTGGCAGATGTTGGGGTTCTACTAAAATAAAATAAAAGAATGTCTTGCAAGGTTTAAGTCTTTTCATTCTTGCTCTTTAAATGAAGGTGGTTTCTAGAAATGCTTAATGAGGTGTGTCTGCGATTCAGGGTTTTCCAAACTTCATTGATCCCTTGATGAGCTTAGAAAGCTGTCATCAACCCTCAACCTGAATTCTGAGAAATGTACATACATACATACATACATACATACATAATTGGATTTGCATGCTGCCTTTCCACAGTCCAAACAATGCTCAATATGGCTTAAAACATTAAAAAAACCACATAACTACAGCATATCAAAAGGAATCATAAACAATAAAGGAAAAATAAAAAATACACAACCAAAACTGAACATTTTCCACATAAATCACAAGATCTAAAATAAAGATATAAAAATTCAACAGCAACAGCAGCATCAACCCCCTAAGCCCCCAAGACAACACCCTATTTATTAAATGAAATAAAGTAAAGAAATATCAATATTGATTAATCACCCATCACCATGATGATGGTTTTTTTATTTTAAAAATGCTGTTATTTTTTACCTATGTCATTTTAAAGTGTGATATTAATACTGTATTCTTAGTTTTAGATTTTAGATTTATGTGGAAATTGTTTTCCATTTGCTTGTGTATTTTATTATGTGGTTTATTCATTGTTTATGACTTCTGTAATTATGTAAATCTTGCCATGTTGTAAGCCGCCTTGATCATTGTTTTTAACAGTGGAAAGGTGGCATACAAATGAAATTATGATGATGATGATGATGACCATTACAAGGAGTAATGAAATGTAAAAAATAAGGAGGTAAAGCAAGTGAAATCAATAATGACAAACAATAAAACTATATGGTCTGAGAGTACTGTTGCATTGTGGAATCATTGTAATAAATACAGTGGCTCTTCATTGACAAGGGAGGCACACTGTCCATGTCCATGCTGTTCCCCTTGATTTTTTCAAATCCCTAAATCCTAATTAAATTTGTAAACTTCTTTCCCACCCAATGGTTCTTTCCAACCCGTAGATTTTTATTTATCCCCTGGACAGTCCCCTCAACCTCAGGGGGTCGGTACGGACTTCTTTGGGAAACCATGATGTAAATAGACCCCGTAGGAGCATAAGGTGGTACAATAAGGTATTGCCTCGTGTGCAGCAATTTTTATCTACCAAATGTGGAAGGGTATGTATTACCCACTGCAGTGAAGGGAAGGGCCATAGGGAGCCAGTGTGGTGTAGTGGTTAGGAGCAGTGGACTCGTAATCTGGTGATCTGGGTTCACTTCCCCGCTCCTCCACCTGCAGCTGCTGGGTGACCTTGGGCCAGTCACACTTCTCTGAAGTCTCTCAGCCCCACTCACCTCACAGAGTGTTTGTTGTGGGGGAGGAAGAGAAAGGAGAATGTTAGCTGCTCTGAGACTCCTTTGGGTAGTGATAAAGCGGGATATCAAATCCAAACTCTTCTTAGCTCAGTGACATGTTTTGCATGCAGAAGGCCCCAGCTACAAGCTCTGGCATCTTCAGATACGGCTGGGAAAGATTCCTGCCCGAAACCCTGGTGAGCCACTGCCAGTCTGTGTAGGTAATGCTGAGTTTGATGAGCTAGATGGACCAATGCAGAACAGAGTTTCCTGCGTTCCTCAGACCTCTAGATCTGTACTAAATCTGTGTTGTTAATTTCAGCAAACACTGCAATATATGTGTGTGTGTGTGTGTGTGTGTGTGCGCGCGCGCCATGGGAATGTGGGTGAAATACCCTACGTAATGTCTGGATTTTCCATGGGATTTCCAAGGCTGAAGGTGTCCTACTTGTTGTTTTTTTTTTAAAAAAATATGGCAACCCTAGACAGCAATCCTGGTGCAAGTTGCAATAGAACTTAGTTGGATAGTATCAGTATTGTAAAAAGACACATCTTCAGCTAGTTCTCCAAGAGCATCATAACTATTTAAAATAGCTGCCTGTGATTCCTATTTAAGTATCACTGCTTCTTTTTCTTTATTAAATTACAGGTAACTGAAAATGTCAGACACTGAAGAGATCATTGAGGAATATGAAGAGTAAGTACTAGGTTCTTCAATGTTTTCCTTTCCCATCTATATGCAGAAATGTGTCTTGCTTTTCTGTCACTCACATTGATTTATGTGGCTGTGTGGTCATTCAGATATGCCATTCCTATATTTCTACAGTCTGGTCCAGAGGGGAGAGAAATCACAACATGAAATCATTCTGAATGATTAGGGTGCAGATCCATAGCAAATATTTTATTTATCTTCCCCCCTGATGTTTAGGTAGTGAGTGCTGCTGTGTAAAGAGCTAAAATGCTACTATCTACATACAAGGAGGTTGCACTTGGGGAAACCATTCTTTAGGAAAAAGCTCTGAAGGAGGAAACCCCTGAAAGAGGCTGATAAGAACTGAGCATGCTCAGTGTTTTCGGAATGCTGACTGACTCTTGGGAGGAGAACTTTAAAATGGGGCTGGAGAATGGAATGGAGTGGCTGGAATCTTGAACACCAGGACTGCATACTGCAATATTTTGTTCCAGGTCATTAGATAATAACAATTGATAAACCTAACATTTATGCATTTGTGTAACACTTTTTTTTAAAAGTGCTAGTGAATGAGCCCCACTCCCTTTTAGCCTGTGATCTTTGGATGAAGGGTGGTATAGAAATTCAATAGAAATAATAATAATAATAATAATAATAATAATAATAATAATAATAATAGGAGGGAGTGAAGATCAGCATCAGAATTTTTTTTTGGGGGGGGAGTGAATATCAGCATGGGAATAATAATAATAATAATAATAATAATAATAATAATAATAATTTATATCCTGCCCATCTGGCTGGGTTTCCCCAGCCACACTGGGCGGTTCCCAATAGAATGTTAAAAACACGACAAACACATCAAATGTTAAAAACTTCCCTAAACAGGGCTGCCTTCAGATGTCTTCTAAAAGTCAGATAGTTCTTTATTTCCTTGACGTCTGATGGAAGGGCATTCCACAGGGCAGGCACCACCACCAGGAAGGCCCTCTGCTCTGTAACCTCATTTATTGCAGTGAGGGAACCGCCAGAAGGCTTTGGAGCTAGACCTCAGTGTCTAGGCTGAACGATGGAGGTGGAGACGCTCCTTCAGGTATACTGGATATAAAACACACCCTTAACGAAGTAGAGCAGCGGAAGTGCCAATTTCTAATTCACTTCAGGCACCACAAATGTCTAGGGCCAGCCCTCTTGATAATTCTAGTATTTCTCATAAAGCACCTAGAGGGTTTGTTACAAGCAAGTGGTATATAAATTTTATCAGAAAATGAAGTGTTGAGAAGGGATTCCAAACCCCAGAGACCCCCAGGGTCTCACTAGGCTTCTTCTGAAATTAAAATAGAATCTGAGTCTCTGAGGATTCTTGGGACCTTCACGTAGGAAACCTGTCCCAAGCATAGAATGACCGACTATTGGGATTTAAAGATTTTGGATACAAGAAGAAATGTAGATACAGTACTTAATTAGCAACCAGTAAGAGCCATACAGCTATAAATTCCTGGGAGGTATAGATGGCTTGTGACTTGGGTATGTCTGTAATTTTGGAAATTCCTCCTACCTTTTTTGATCCCCTTACTCCCACTCACACAGACTTTCTCAGTTTTCTACGCTCCCATAGCTCACTCATCAGCTTCTTGTTTTCCAACTGCAAGGACTAACCTAGTTAGAGAGAGCACTGAAAAATGCTCTTTCACAGCCTGCCACATTCCTGCTCTGGCATTTTTATCAACACCTGTTCCAGTTACTTGAGCTGCATCTCCAGCTGATGCACAACATGAAGTCATGCCTAAGCATGTCGTATAGGCAACCTGCTCCTTCCAGTCCTCTCCCCGAAAAATAAGCTGGCCCTAGATCTGCATGTCACTTCACTTAAATATAACCAACTGTCCCTTAACACAGCAAGCTTTTAATTGCATGAGGTGGGGTGTGAGATGGCCCCAGGTATCTGCTTATCTATTCCAGGGGTTTGGAAATACATGTGAACTCCTGCCACCATATGGGCAGAATCCACTCAGCAAACAAAAAACAAAAACCCTGATTGTGGAACAAAGAGAAGTGTCTTGTTGTGGCATCTTAAAGCTAGAAGATTTATTCCGGCATGAAATTTTGTGTGACATGACTCTTCTCCGCTGTTTCTGCTGTAACAGGTTGGCATAAATTGTAAGTTGGTTGTAGTGCATTCTTCCAAAAAGAATATGTGTCAGAGACCATGGATCATGTTGTTCTAAAATCACTTACTATTTATTATTATTATTATTAGTATTATTATTAGTATTATTATTATTGCAAACCAGCCATTATTCTAATCTAGCTGTTTTCCCTTCTGCTTTACAGGGAACAGGAAGGTAAGGGATGAAAACTGTCAGATTAAGCATGTTTTCCAAATCCACCATTGCTGCTCTAATAATGCTCTCTCTTTTCCTCTCTTCCGACTTGATGCAGAAGAATGCGTCGAAGAAGGTAGGCTTCCATTGTTACTATAAGAGTCAGGGTTAGATGAGGTGATGTGTTCTATTGGGTCATGACACCATGCCATTAAAAAAAACTATTATGGGATTGGAGACCTTAATATGTATCATAAATTGGTTATTTACATATACTGTATGTGAAAAACTATTAGGTGTCTCAGTGTAGCGAGTGTAGCTACTGATGTGTAGCTACATTGTCTGAAAAGGCACTTTTGCTCATGTCACCATCATCTGAAATGGTGATATGGGGGAGAGCTTGTTTTCTGTAGTGGCTTAGAAGTGGCTCCCACTATGGGGACCTCCTGGTCACACAAGGTTCTGTTTCTTTGGTAGTGTTCTATCATAAAACTGTTCTGTTTCAACTGGAAACTCCTTATAGAATTTTTGTGTGAAGAAGAAAATGAACGTATGATATCTGGGTTTGAGGATTGAAGAAAATATTGATGCATAGAAAGAGGAATTGTTGGATGTTTTCTTGGAGAGGATGTTTTGAACAATTTTCTATTTATAGCTGACAGACAAAAAATCCCTTTTATTTTATATTATTTTATTTTCTTCCTTCCTTTTGTTTTTTTGTTTTTATTTAGAAAGCACAGAAAAGTGTAGGTGAATACGGCTGAGTATTTGCCTAATATTGTGTGCTATGAACATTTAATCCAGCCTTCATCAACTTGGTGCCCACTCAGTGTTTTGAACTACAGCTTTCACCCATTGGCTGTGGCTGATGGGAATATTAGTCCAACAGATCAGGAGGGCACCAATTTGGGGCAGGCTAACTTAATCTACTATTTTAGGAACCTGGGTAGAGTGTTTCATTGCCAATGGGACTGACACTGATAAACTCAGTCTGGAATGAGCTTTCTGCTGCTTGCATAGTATCACTAGAAGCTGATCAATGTGTCTTTGCGTTTATTTTTTACAAGCACACCTCCTCTTCTATGCTTTTGTATGAGGTCATAATTACTGCCTCTGTGTGTGCATGGATATGTGGGTGTTCTGAATGTTCCAGGCCTTAATATCCTCTTGAACTTGGCAAATGTTTGACTTCACAAGTGCTTGGCATCTGAAAACTAGGCGTGCACACAAATGCAAAGCAAAGATCAGAATGAGAGACAGCCGTTTTGTCTATAGATGCTCCAGCGTGAAGCCACAGCTTTCTGTGATCCCTCGCTAACCTTTTCTACTTATTCCCTTTCACCACCCCTGCTTGCCCTGGTTAAGAAGAGGAAGAATGGATAGAGGTGGAAGACGGTAGTAGAACATTTCTTTACATTTCACTTTGCTGCTGCTTGCCAATGACACGCAGGCAGAATACTTACTGACCTATCGTGCATGGAAATCTTAAGCATTTATGTACTGTGTGCATCAGTCAAAGGCCATACCTGTTTGGAGAGCTACGAAAGAGCCCTGGAAATTGTAGTTTTGGAAGGAGGAGCTAGAGATCTCTCCCATAGAATTCTCAGCATCTCCCCAAAATACAGTTTCCAGGATTCTTTGGGAGAAGCCAGGATTATAAAGCAGTCTAAAATCTATATATGTTTGTAGTATTGATATTATGTAGCCTATGCATGTTTATGACTTATGTTTAAAATCACATGTGGGAAGTGGGCTCATTCCTACTCCTCTCCTCAATGTGTTGGTTTAATACAAAAAACAAATGCCTAGTGCTTATATAATAGCGTCATTCAGATTTGGGTACCAGAAGGAAGCCTCTGTGGGTGGCAGTACAATTTCTGATTGACTCCTTTTGCACCATTTATTTCCATATCTGATATTTGAAGTGAGACGTTTCTGAGAGCCACTGTCTTCTAACCCTGGTCACAAAAAAATCTAAATGAGATTCCATCATATTCTGTGGCATCAAAATCCCTAAGTAAATTGTGTGGTGTGTGTGAAGACATGTTTCATTTCTCCAATTTTACAAGGTGACCCTGAGTTCTGGTATGATGGAAAAACCCTTCCATCGATCCACTTTCTTCACACCAGACATCACCTCATAAGCTTCTATCACATCTCACCTCTTTAGTTATCTGTTTTATAAACTAAAAATCCCAAGATGCTCAGCTTTTATCTGTAGGTGAATGTGCTGTAAACCTCTGACTGTTTTGGTTGCCCTTTCTTCTTTGTTGCTCTGCATTTAATAATATTGCGATGGACCAGGAGTGTGGACCTTGACTAATAACCTGCCTCTACATTTGAGGTGTGTATCATGTTGAGGACTGATGAAGCTCATCTCAAACCCTACCTCCCACAACAGAAACATCATTGAGCACCATTAAATTGTATCTGAAGAAGTGTGCATGCACACGAAAGCTCATACCAAGAACTAACTTAGTTGGTCTTTAAGGTGCTACTGGAAGGAATTTTTGTTTTGTTTTGACTATGGCAGACCAACACGGCTACCTATCTGTAACTGGCACAATGTGTTCAGTTTAAGATGGCAGTCCCAAGTTATCACTTGTCATTTAGCCATGTTCTAGAAATATGCTATCTTTCTTTCCCAACCCCTCTTCTCTGACCAACGTCCCAATGGCTGGGATTCATTACCTCAAGCAGAATTTTGTGTAGGCCAACAATGAAAATTCTCAGATCTGTTGATGTCATCCTGCTGTTTTCTTCCTTAGAACAAGAACAAGAAGAACAAGAACAAGAACAAGCTGAAGAAGTCAAGGAAGATGAAGATGAACCTAGGGCAGAAGGTATGATGTTCTGGTGAAACATCTCTGGCCAATACAAGCATTGTGATGGAGGGTCTTTTTCAGGTAGAACTCTTTAATGAATAAAAATTCAGCAGCATTGTTTTGGTTAAGCTGTGATCTCAGAGCACACTTGTCATTTGGGGGGGGGGAGTGTGTAAAAGTAGAAAAATTATAGTAAGAATGGGGGATAAAATTAATTCAGTTTGCAAGTAAAGGTGAACTTAAACAATCCCCACTGTTTGAAATGAGAACCAAAACACCACAAGCCTTCAAAATTCACACTTAACCAAATTTTTCACTGTGTTTCTCCAACCAAACAGTGCTTACAGAAATGCATATATTAGAAGAAAGTGTGCATAAAAATGAATATAGTCATGAAATTAACATACAAAAAAAAAATGTACTCAACATAGCACTAAGGAGATCTTTCTGTCAGCACAAGCTGTACACTGTTTGGGGAGTTTTGACTTCCCAGAGCAGTTTTGGAAGAGTGGGGTGAAAGCCTCTTGGCACTAGTTGAATTTGCTTCATTACATTGGGGGAAATTGCTTGCAAAAATGTACAAACGTGTGCTTATTAGGAAAAATGTGCTGGCAATTTTAAAAGAAATCTGCAAATTGCTGCAGAACTGTGGAGAACTGAATGGGAAAATGAAAAATTGAGAGTATGCAAATGGACAAATCTGCTGCATGCCTAGTGGTTGGTCCCTTGTACGTGGTGTACCGGTATGTTTCTTGAGTAATAAATCTTCTATAACAATGTTCCATCCCTCTATGAGTCTGGCTGTTTCTCTGCATTCTCCTTAATACTTTACCAGCATGGGCAGTAAAGGAAAGCTGATGGCACAGGAAGATAATCTGTGTTTGGCAAATGGGCAGCCTTGCACTTGCAGAGACCGCCCCCCCCCAAAGATACGCTCCCCTTGAAAAACAAAAACTGTGTGGAGCAACATCATGGCTTTAGGGAATGCCCCCCATGCTTTGGTGACACCAGCAATCATTACATCCTATAAACAAATATTTTTTCCCCACTGTGGAAAGCATCTGGCACTCTTTGCTGATAGTAGTTCTGCTTTTCCCCTCTGACTATAAAGGGAGGGAAACCTGTAATATTTTCAGGGGAAATAATGTATTGGGAAAAGTTTTCCAAAATTGGTACCTACCCCCCCCCCAACCTGTTCCCACATTTTACTGATTAAAGCCACCTTCTTTGGTGAGTCCAACTGCTCTGGTGTTCATAACACTGACATCACATCACCATCTGTCCTGGAGCTTCTGGTGTTGTGAAAAATGCAAAAGAGGGGACGCCCCTGTCTCTGATCACCAAATACCAGAATGCCAGCAATGTAAACTCTCCCAGCAATGGGTGAATGAACTATGAAGCATTCTGGGAATGCCGTAATCACAGCTTAGAGGAAATAAATGTATCAGGGAGTGTGGGGATTCTAGACACAACTGCGCTGGCGTGGTACATCTCTAATCAAAATTCTTTGCTCTCCTTTTAAAATAGAACAAGAAGAGCAAGCTAAAGAACCAGAAGGTAAATGAAAACTGTGCACCGTGGACCAGTATATGTGCTAGGGATGCTTGAGGAGTTCAGTGTCTATAAAATTCAACGTAAGCTGATCTGGTCTGCATTTCCTGGATGAGCGTGCAGATGGGGAAGCAGTTATCCTTTGCATTTTGCATCTCTCCCAAATTTGCAGTAGTGCTCTCAGCTCAAAGAACTTACCAGAAGGAAATGCTTATATTGTGATAAAATGTAAATATACAGATCTTAATGCTGATATATAAAAAAACCAATTCACAAGTGTATGTTAAAATGGGACTGAAGTCATACAATGTCCCATCACGCAACTGTTACAATTTTTAGAGCATTTCCCCATCATTTTCTTTACCCATTCATTTTTAATTTTTTTTGGAAGCAGGTTTGTTGGACAAGTGTACAAATTCCATGTCAATCAGCCTGAGAAAGCGAGGCAGGAACTAGAAAGGAGAGATGCGCATTCCCCTGCAGTTCAAGAGTTAAGAATGTGCCCTTAACTCTGAAACACACACAGACATATTAAAAAAAAATATGCCCAAGCCTTTATTCACATGAAAAAGTACAGGGGGAGATGAGAGATGAGCGATGGGAGAGTTGGGGAGCAGAAACAACCCATATAAGCCTTAAGGGAGTCAGTAGGCCTGTCTTTTCAATTTATCTACAAAGGGAGCAGGTAAATATTTCTGTTTGGCAACTCTTTAAATGTTCATTTGGTTTCTTGCAGGAGAATCAAAGCCTAGGCCCAAGTAAGTATAAGTAGAGTGGATTTTGATGCTATGGTTAGCAGGCAGTTGTTGAGGCAGGGGCAGTTGTGTGGAAGGGGGAAAGGAGATGGTGAGTACAAGCACAACTGAAGAAAAATAGAAAGATGTCAACGTTTGACATATTATATTATTGGCTTCCTAAAAATTCAATTAATGGCAGCTTTGTAATACGGTGCACATTTACCTGGAAGTGAGTCCTGCTGAGCATGGTAAACTGTACTTCCCAATAAACATGCACAGGATTGCACTGTTAACAAAATCTTTTTAAACAACAGCAACACTGAAATTTCAAAAAAGCAAATGCATGGTCTCTTTGGGTGGTACAAAATTATCTAGATTATTATTTTTTTTTAAAAAAATGTTGCCCACAAATGCAGAGACACTGCTAAATGCATCAGGCAAAGTGATGAGACACTATCTCAAGAACAACATTCCCACCCCAGCTTGCCCAGTGATGAAGTTATTACAGCTGTTCAGTGGCTCGTATAAGTCAAGTCAAGGAAACTTAAGACTACTGTGACAGCTGCGGCCATTGTAAAAAGCTCAGCAACCGGTATGGCATTCCATACGGCGCCTTCCAAGAAGCTATAAATTGTACCCTCAGCTTGGAACTACATTCAGTTTGATAAAATGTGCAGAGTGAGTTCTAAGACAGGTTAGCTGCTCCCTCCCAGATTTCCATTGTTAGGAATTGAAGTTTCACCATTTATCATTCTGTAGAGGGTCTTTTCTGATTTGATGGGGCTATCTAGACTACTGGACACATATGGATATAAGATGCATAGGGTCCCCTCCCCTTTACCTTGCATTTAGTGTTGTAGTGTAAGGTTGTTGTTTTTAAAATGATTATATCTTCCATTTATGCCATCTATGGACTCATCCACTTCCATTTGTCCCTGGTTTCTAGGCATATATCTATGATTTGTAAGGCATGTGTGCTAGCAGGGTACTGCGATAGTTCAGTCGATAGAGCATGAGATTCTTAATCTCAGGGCCACGGTTTGAGCCCCATATTGGGCAGAGGAATCCTGCATTGCAGAGGGTTGGACTAGATGATCCCTGTGGTGTCTTCCAGCTCTACAGTTATATGAGTCTGTGTTTGTCTATATTGTCTTGGCCAGATTTACTCAGAACCCAGAGACAGACCTCTTTAAAATCAATGGGATTAAGCATGTGGGAGATTAATAATGTCAGCCAACCCTGATAAAGAGATGAGATGTCAGGTGTTGCTGTACTAGTGGCTTACTTCTTTATTCCCCGCTCCCCTCCAATTTCAGGCTCTTTATGCCAAATTTGGTGCCTCCAAAGATCCCTGATGGGGAGAGAGTGGACTTTGATGTGAGTATTAGCCATCATCATCATCATCATCATCATCTCATAAAGCTGGTTTCCCTCTCTCTCTCTCTCTCTCTCTCTCTCTCTGTGTGTGTGTGTGTGTGTGTAACATTCCAAACCCTCATATTGTCTTTTCTGCTTTGCAGGACATTCACCGCAAGAGAATGGAGAAGGATCTGAATGAGCTGCAAACTCTGATTGAGGCCCATTTTGAGAACCGGAAGAAAGAGGAGGAAGAGCTGATATTCCTCAAGGACAGAATAGTATGTCTCTTCCAAAAAGAAGAGAGGACTTAAGAGTGTTTCATTCAGATCCTAAAGCCACTTGTCAGTGATGCAGAGCCCCAAAGACAGACATCCCACACATATTCTGGGAATGCTTAAAAATGCACATTCACAATATAATTAATGAAATGGCGGAATATTTATTTTCTAGACCCCAAAACTATATTCTGGACTATTTTAAAGCCCCAGTTTTAGAGGCTGATCTAGAAGTACGAGCTAACATGGGTGCAATAGGTAGCCATAATATTATATATTTTTTACCATGGGAGGTATCATTTGGATGCTCAGGTGGCAAAATGTCAGGTGTCCAGCATTTTCAATAGTGTTATAGTTTCAGCCTCAACTGTGACTGGCTCAGGCCATGCTGCGTTAAGGAGGGGGCATTCATCAGAGTATACCACGCCCCCTCCCTGAACAGGTACTGGGCTGATTTCTTCCTATAGGAGCAGCGGCGAGCAGAACGAGCTGAACAGCAACGGATCCGCAGTGAGCGAGAGAAGGAACGTCAGGCCCGCTTCGCTGTGAGTATACCCAAGACACGAAGTCCACAGCAAAAAGTCACTTCAATGCCTTTATGAGTTTTTTGTTTTTGCTTTTGTTGTTCTGACAAACCCCCATTTATGCATGGGGCAAATTTTCCACTTAGCTGCTCATGTAAGAGTTATACTCAAGCAGGAATATGAGCCCATCATCCCTGGTCAACCAGGGAACCCAAAGCCTTGGAATTCAGGGAATCACTGACATAGGCCTTATGCATAACAGACCAAAACCAGACTAGAATTGCTCAGTTTATAATGAAAGCACCACTGTTACTTATTTTTCTAAGTGTTCCCTTTCCCCAAGTGCAGAAAAACAAGGAGGAACTGATCTGGAATTGGCTAATGAACTTGCTTACTAAGCGGGATTGGGGAACAGAACTCATCCTGTCTGATTTGTGTCCATTCAGTCTCCTAAACAAATTTCTATTTGATGTCCCTGTAGATCAGGGATGCGGAGCCTGTGGACCTCCAGATGCCATCGTTTGACTCAAACTCCTATCATCCCTGGGTGGGATGATGGTGGCATTTGGAGACCCACTGGTTAGTTGCTCCTGCTGTAGACAGATTCTCTTTAACTATCTGCCATTTTGAAACCTCTCTGTCATTCTGCCTGTGGCAGGAAGAGAGAGCCCGGAAAGAGGAAGAAGAAAATAGGAAGAGGGCTGAAGAGGATGCCAGGAAGAAGAAGGCTTTCTCGAACATGCTCCATTTTGGAGGCTACCTACAGAAGGTACTTATCTAGCCTGAGTGTTCTTCCAGAAACTGAAACTCACATCTGGGGACAGAATTTCCTGTCTTGGTGTCTACTCACCTACATGTTGTATGCCCAAATAGCTCAAATAGAGACTGGTAAAGGTTCAATGAGAGTGTATCAGGAGCTTTTTAGTCTTAGTTTTAATCTATGTGTACTTATATACTCTGAATTCATAGTCCATGTACCTGTCTGATGAACTGGGCTGATGAACTCTGATGTTCTCAAGAACTCTGATGAACTCAAGAACTGTTTTTTTTTTAGACAGAGAAGAAAAGTGGGAAAAAACAGACAGAGCGGGAGAAGAAGAAAAAGATCCTCAGCGAGCGTCGAAAACCTTTAACCATCGATCACTTGAATGAAGACAAATTGAAGTAAGAAGGGAAGCTAGTTCTGGGGCAGCAGCCAGAGGCTCAGCGGCCAGTAGGGACCTATTTCCTTCATGATGAAGAAATTAGATGAAACAATCTTCTACCTGCTACTTTCCCCATAGTTGTGATTTGTGGTCTCTCAGAGGGCCAAACTAGATATGACTTTAAATCCGTTCTTTGTCTTTAACATACAGACTTTTTTGTTTTTAAATGGAAATAACATCCACTGAGGGGACTGATAATTATTGGGATCAGAACAAGCTTTTCCAGGCTAAAGTACACTGGAGGCACAGTGACCTTAACATAAGACAGCTCCTGAAGCGTTGTAAGATTGCCACAATCCTACAGTTATAGCATGCATTGTGTGCTATGCTGTTATCCATATTTGGGGTTATGTGAACACAATGCAATGCTGGCTTGGCTATTACTATGGTACTATAGGGTACAGTTAGGGCGCATGTGGCAATGTTCCCCTTGCTTCTTAGTCCATCACTCCTTGGAAATGTTAACTGCCCACAACATGCATTAAATGGTAGCAGAAGGTATTATATCCCACATGGTTACAAGTCAGGAAGCCATAAGGGACTGTTAAATCTTACTAATGCTTGCTCATCCAATTATCATGCACTGTTTCCAAATGCTACTTGCATTTGAGTTTAAGCAGACAGAGTCAAATGAAAAGGAGGGATCCAGAACACTAGAGGGTGCAATAAGCACATAGAAGCAGATTGGAGGTGATGCAGTATGAAACCTCAGATAGATCAAGGGCGTAACTACATATTACATCAGCTGTGTGACTTGCAGCCATATCCATGGATTAGAAAAAACCCTACAGGTTGAGCATGGTTTCAATCAGAACCACAGTATGTGCATCCCCAGTCAAAAATGCCCTAATCCTCATGCTGCAATAATCAATAGAAAAAAAATCTGCTTATGTGGTTCGGTGATGCACATTAGTCCTATTCAGGCATTACCACCTAAAGAGGAAACATAGGCAGAGAGAGAGCCTTCACTGGTACATAAGATTACCAACAGCAGACGTCCACGGTAAGCACACGAAGAGCCAGAGGAGTTGTGTGGTGAGTGGGGCCAAAGATGTATTCCTGCAATCTCTCTCTACTCATGTGCTCCCTCGATGTGGTAATGTCTGAAGAGAGCCGCTGCTTCACTTGTGCCCAGGTTGTTCCACACTTGGCAGAAGACCCAGTTGTGGCAAAAGCATCAGCATAGGTACCTGCAAAGTAGGAATATACTAAAATGTGTGATTTAAATGTAAGCTAAAGATAAAGACATAAATGGGTTGAAAGGTTGACAACTGGGACTTTCAATAATTTAGGAAACATTCTGGCTGAAGCTATAAATGTTATGTATACTTGTATTCACAGGCTAAAACTCACAGACATTTATATTCATATTATGTCTCTCTCACACGCACACATACATCATACATATACCGTATGTTCACACTCATGGACCACATAATAAAGAATATGCACACAATTTTTATGCCTGTGCCCATTCGCATGCACAATGTTGAATACCTAAGATTCTCATTCTTATGTTCAGCTCACTTTCCTACTCTGGAAGAACACGCTCACATTGCATGTTCCTATGTGCATATATAAGCACTGGCAACCACATTGATTGATGCTGCATGTTCTCACAACAGGGAAAAGGCAAAGGAACTGTGGCAGAATATCCATGACCTGGAAGCTGAGAAATTTGACTTGCAGGAAAAGTTCAAGAGGCAAAAATATGAGGTGAGTCTGCACATCTGTTGAAATATCTCATCTTTTACAGCCCTGCTTTCAGAAAGGAAGGGCGCTTTTTGCAAGAAATTTCAGCAGCATCCAAAAAATGATTGCTCTCCGAGTAATTTTTGAGACATTGTATCAAAAGAGGACAAAAAATACCCATTCATTGAGAGGGAGAGCAATGCTTTCTGACAGCTGCTTCATTTGCCCTCACTTTGTGATTAAATTTGATTGGCTACATATTGTCACATTATCATCCTTTTCACTATTCAATCCCAATTAGCTAGCATCACCCCTGCCACTGATGCAACAAGTATTGTCCTCATGGTCAATTATCTTCATTTGCTCTGTGGGACGTCATGTTGACATTCCATCACGATACCATCCCATTCAGTACACAATTCCTGATTGGCTGGGATTTCCCACATTTCTGTAATCAGCAAGATGACTCAGTGATTATAAGGGAGAAAATGGCACTGAAACAGCAGCAGATTGAAGTGGAAGGAGAATATGAACATTTTCATCATGGGAGCTTTTCAGGAAATGTTTTCCCTTCTTTGAAAGAGTTACTGTCACTTTGAAAATTGAAATGGGCAAATATTCAACGTAGTTTTAGTTGATACTTGTCATGCTTTGCCTTCTCTTTTCCTTCTTGCTTAGAAAAACCACAGGTATGTCATTTGATCATACTTGCCTCACTGAACTTCATCTCCCTTTGGAACCTACTTCAGAAATCAGAGCCAAGTGGCTCATTAAATGAGTGGAGTCTGGCACTCTTCTGCTTCAAATGGATGTAGCTTTATGGATGAAGTAGCATCAGTCTAGGTCTGTGAAGGTCCTGCCTAGTCTCTCCAGACATTGAAGGACACCCCAAACCACACCATAAGATGCAATAGACTCTGTCAAAGCCAACCTGGCCCATTTCAATTTGACCAACAAATATTTCTACCCTGAAGACCACATTTGTGAGTGCCTTGTGATCACTCACCTGCCTAGTAGCTTATTGAGTCTAGTTAAATATTGTTGCAGCCGCTTAATTAATCTGCACTAGAACTGGCTTAAATATACCACAGCTCATATATACCACTAGAACTGGCTTAAATATACCACAGCTCACACTACCTGTCTCTTTCACTAACATCACATTTAAGCCTAAAATGCAAATTTCCAAACTTTTGACTTGAAATTCTGAGGGTAAGATAGGGGAATGAATTCAGGGGACATATTGGAAAGGGAAAATGTCTGAAACATTCACCTGTGGTGGGGGCTTCCTGAATGGCAGGGGGAGGTGGCAGAGGTGGCAGCAATGACAATATTTTTCTTTTGGGGAGCAGGTGTCTCTTTAGTGGCAGTGATGCTTTTCCTGGTAGTTGCCATTTGGCTGCTTTCTTTTACCAAAATGCCCCAGAGTATTTCTGGAGTATTTCTGATCTCTCCCCCTTTTTACTACTTCCCCTCCAGCAGCTGCCATTTCTTTGTGGGATGAAGAATACTTCATCCAGGGCATTCTCATTTCAGGGTTTCAATGATAGGGTTGTGTGGATTTCTGCAAGCCTTGGCATTTCCTCAGGCCAGCTGATATCTCCATTTTGTGCATGGGTGGTGTCATTTTGGCAACAGACTATCAGCAATCAAAGGACAAGTTTGCTATTAGTATATAGAATGCACTCGACCTCACCTATAGTTTGGCTTCTCATACTGAGCACTGCTTTCTCAGGATCACTGCCTTCTTTTTGTTAATTTTCCCTTTGCAGGGGCTTTCACATCTATAATAATCTCCTTTCTCTAACCCTAACTAGATTTCCATACTCACTGCACGCTGCGATGAGTTAAGCAAGTAGTAAGTATGGCCTGTCGCCACCCCACTTTGCTAATGGCAGTGCTGTGATGAATGATAAAACGTGTGGAGCTAAGTGTGGCCCAGTGAAGTTCGGTCCATGTCAGCATCTTCTCAAGATGGTATTTCATTGTCTTGCATGGTTGCCCTGCTTAGCTTGCAAAGATTTCTAGGATCAGCCATTCGTCTTTTCAGCCAGATCCTGTGAAAGGGGTAAGTACTTGGATGCACCTTAGGAACGTTTCTCCTCTGCTTTGAATCCTTATACCAGAAGCTGGAGCTTCTAGGCACCTTAACTGAACAAAAACTCCATTACTAGTTATCCACATGGATTTGCTCTTTGACATGGTATCCCTCTGGCATTGTTTTTATTGCATTTATCCTGCTTTGTGAACTTCATGAGCAGAGCGCATTTGTGCAGAGAACAACAGGTAATGCTCAACGTATAGCAAACTTTAGAGATGCTTTGAAAGAAGCACCGAGTCCAGGAATTGCTACAAATGGCACAGCGCTGCTCCCAAGCATCTATTAACTGTAGAAAAGTGGATATTTCTAGAAGATTCTGTAACTGGTCAAGATCATGATGGGAAAACTTTGAAGAAGCATCCTGAAAAACTCACCCGAAGCCTTCAAGAATGCTGGAGAGCAGCCTTTGTTCTCAGTCCCTCCCAAGGCTATTTTTCTAGAAAAAGAGGTGCCAGAAATCACCACGAATGCCTCCCTTCTCTTGTAGTGGCAATCACACCCATCTGAGAGGTGCTGGAACTGGGTTCCAGTGAGTTTCGACTGAAAAAAGCCCTGTTCCTTCCACCAACCATGCCAAATTTAATCTCAGCTGCCTGGATTTGTAACACTTCCATTTAGTGTGGAAATAATATTTCACGGCAGAGAAAAACTTCTAAGTATCACATTGGATAGTATGGACAAACAGATCCACTGTCCTTTCTGACTCCCAGTCTTTACCTATGGAAATTCCAACAATTAGAGGGATTCTTTACCCACCACACAGCCCTGCTGACTACTCTGTGCGATAAAACCAGCCCATGCTTAGACTTCTTTTCTTGCTGGCATCACACAGTGGCCCTCCCGATCCCCGCATGGTGAAGTATTGCCATGTAGCTTCACCTCCTGTCTATTTCTCTTGCAGATTAATGTTCTACGGAACCGCATTAGTGATCATCAAAAGGTGTAAGTACTCAGGCCATCCAGTTTGATAGTATCCAGCATTCCCATTAGATCTTTCACAACCCCCCCGCTTTTTCTTTTTCTTTTACAGGTGCACCACTTTCACCCTTCCCTTCTGTAAAATACTTGTTTGGAGCTTTCAGGATTTTGTTTGTGTTTTGCTTCCGTTCTTAACTTCCTGCTGTTCCTCCTTTCACTTTCATTGTCATTAGTATTTGTCAGCCCTTCTCATTTCAGTTCTTGGCTTCTTTTTGCTCTAGAAAGCCTGCTGCTGAAATAATAGGCTATGCCTCCGTGTCCAAGAATCTTGGATTGAGCACTTCTGGCTATTCATAGGATTGATACAGTTAGATTCCATTTAAGAAACAACAACAACCTTGCTTTATCACCACCTTTTCTTATTTTCTTTCTTTAGTCCTCATTTCAGCTAGTTGCTGCTTTTACTGCCTCCTGCCTCCCTTTTCACACCCTTTATTTCACACCTCCTTGTTGCTTTATTCTGTCATTTCATTCTCACCACTTTTTACCCCTTTCCCTTCCAATCCACCTTTCAGACCAGAGTCACAGCCACATCATACATTTAAAGCAAAAGACCAAAATATCAAGAGGGTACCAGGTTGGGTGAGGCTAATCTAGACCACGTCAGGCTCACTTCAGGCTTGGAACCAACATGCACAGGCTCTTCATTGGCCACCAGACACTTGGATGTCTATAGAAAGAGACCCTCATTGGTGTTCAGGGAGCTTAGCGCGCTTTGCTAACTGTGCCATACTTTGTCAGGGGAGATTGACACCATAGATTTAAATCACATCCAGCACATATTCAAAGCACATGACTTCCCCCAAAGGATCCTGGGACCTGTAGTTGCTTAAGGGTGCTGGGAATTGTAGCTGTGCCTTAGATGTGTGTTGTGTTGTGGATGTGCTTTTCTCCATTTGCTTCTTTCACCTAAAGTTCTTTCCTGGTTTTCTGTTTCAGCCACATTTCTCACCAGGCGCCTCCAATTTATTTCTTCCCTTGCATGCCTTTTGCACACCTGCTTCGTTATTTTGTTCTGATCTCTGAACTCCATCACTTCCTCACCACTTTGGGTCATCATTTTTTTCACTCCTTCACAGCATTTCCCCTTCTAAGGATATGTCCATGAACACCGTTTAGGAAATAGTTTGGCATAGTGCGGTAGCTGAGCTGTCTGTTTACCATCATCCACTTATTGAGATCTGGGGCATTCATCCTCTTCCCTTACATCAGCTCATCTCCTTTCAGCATGTATGAATCTGACTTCTCTGTCTGTAGAAATTATTGGGGACCTCTGTTGGATTGTTCGGTGCAGTCACCCATTTCCCTCCATGCTTCATGTCTCCATGACTCCATGGTTCACAGATGGAGAGCAGAGGCCATGAGATGCTAAATAACTTGCTTGGTGTCCTGTGCGTAGCAGATGGCAGAGTAGGAAATGAATCATCACCTGCATTCTTGACAGCAATGCTGATCAACATGGAACATTCTTCTTCCACTTTACATGAACAAGTAGCGTAGCCATCTTTCAGAGTGGCTGTGCAGGCAAAATTGTCAGAAGATTCATCTTTTTAATCCACTTGTCCAGAAACAAATGGCAATCTACATTAGGAATGCCTCCTTCACTAGTGACCTTTTAGGTGCACCCAACTGGTTAGTCAAGAATGTTACATGCTTCTCACATCATATTTCTTCTTTTATTCCCTTCTAACCTGCTTCAGGAAAGGGTGAGTAGCATGTTGCGTCCTTTATGGTGTGCTGTGATGGCTTGCAGTGCATGTAATGAAGGCAAATGACTTTATGTTCCAAATTAGGCCCTGGATTTCTGTATCAGGGATAGTTTAGTTGGATATGTGTTACTGTACTTTAAGACGCTAGGGACGCAGGTGGCACTGTGGGTAAAACCTCAGTGCCTAGGACTTGCCAATCGTATGGTCAGCGGTTCGAATCCCCGCGGCGGGGTGAGCTCCCGTCTTTCGGTCCCAGCTCCTGCCCACCTAGCAGTTCGAAAGCACTCCTAAGTGCAAGTAGATAAATAGGTACCGCTTTATAGCGGGAAGGTAAACGGCGTTTCTGTGTGCTGCGCTGGTGCTGGCTCGCCAGAGCAGCTTCGTCACGCTGGCCACGTGACCCGGAAGTGTCTCCGGACAGTGCTGGCCCCCGGCCTGTTAAGTGAGATGGGCGCACAACCCTAGAGTCGGACACGACTGGCCCGTACGGGCAGGGGTACCTTTACCTTTTTTACTTTAAGACGCTAGATAGGGAAACTTGCTTTAATACCTGGGAGTGCGATATATCAAAGTGCAGTCATGCTAAATGTTAGCAATTACAGTGGTACCTTGGGTTAAGAACTTAATGCATTCTGGAGGCCTGTTCTTAACCTGAAACTGTTCTTAATCTGAGGTAGCACTTTAGCTAATGGGGCTTCCTGCTGCCGCCACGTGGCCGTGCGATTTCTGTTCTCAACCTGAAGCAAAGTTCTTAACCCGAGGTACTATTTCTGGGTTAGCAGAGTCTGTAACCTGAAGCATCTGTAACCTGAAGCATCTGTAACCCGAGATACCACTGTATGCATATATATATATATATATATATATATATATATAGAGAGAGAGAGAGAGAGAGAGAGAGAGAGAGAGAGAGAGAGAGTCTGTATGTATACTCCTCAACATTTTTGAAATCCAGGTCTCGGATTATTTTTACACCTTGCCCTTTTCAGTGTGCACATAAGATTAAGTGTCCAATTTATAGACCAGCAGGGCTAACAGGGAAGATGGGATGTGTATAGGCCAATCACATCTGAAGAGCATCACACTGGCTATCCCTTCTATATAGTGAGAAACAGTCCTCTGGACCTTATCTCGTAAGGCACATGCCAAGCTTATATCTTAAGGTGAATACCTCTACTCATGTTGGGGTTCTGATGTCAGTAAGGCAAATGGCACAGAGGCTTCCACAACAGAAGTAGGGGACCTATGAGGCCAGAACTTCCTCTCCAAGGCCACTCTTTCCACCCAGAGGGAGGAAGATCCAAAACATTCTGTGGCCTGTAGGATGTAGTCTTCTGCTGGCCACAGGTTCCCCATCCTTACTGTAGAAGAATTCTCAAGCCCTTACCTGCTCCCAGAATACAATTCTCAGGGTTCCTTGGAAAGAAAGAACCAGTTCTACCCAAGCTTTAAGTCTGAGAAACAGACCTGTAAAGGCACAAGATGAAGTTTGTTCAGGATTCCACAACTTGGGCTCCCAGCTCACTGCTTAGTGTGTATAAACACAGCAACTTTGCATGAGTTATGCTCACATTGCGTTTCCTTCATGTGGACTGCACATGCCATGTGGACACACTCACCAAGGAACCAAGTTGGGATCTGTGTGGATGCCACTGAATGAGTGACCCACAAATATCCCTGTGCAATAAGTACCCCCACAGTGCTGTTTGACTGTAAAAGCGGACACTTCCCTTCTCCCTCGCCTCTGCCTTTTGTTTTGACCTCACTGATGCCTGAAATACCTCATTTGCTTCTCTGCTTCCCCAACAGCTCAAAGGCCGCCCGTGGGAAGCCTGTGGTTGGTGGCCGGTGGAAGTGAGAGATGGTTTATGCCTAGCCTGCGGAGACAGCACAGCAGAATACTTCTGTGTGGGCCAGCCTTTGATCCAGCATCCCAACCCATGTGGCCCAGAGGAAAGCACCAACTCTTCCAGATTATTCAGACCAAGCCACCTTCCAATGGCTTCACTCTGTAGAATGACTGTAGGTGTCTGTGCAGCACTGTCACGGCACGGAGCAAACACGCTGCTGTGTAGAAAAAATGACTGTGTCACCAAAGTTAAGCATACTGTGTCTGTAAATAAAGCAAACCATGCAGCAATGCCCACTTTATTTGCTGGATTGCTTACAACCCATCAGGGGAAGGTATATAAACCAGCAGGAGGGTGGGGTCTCCTATTGTCACTGCTCTTTTCAAAGACCAGTGAACCACTGCCTAGAGGCTGGAAGCATTTGTGTATCAGGAGCACCGTGGAAGCTGTTGTGAGTGTTTCTCTTGCCAGTAAAGAGTTAACTATCAGACGTGTGCCTTAGTTATCTGGGACAGGCTCGTGACACTTTCACATGTACTGCTGGCAAGCCAGCACAAGTCCTGCAATACTCTATGCAAATGCCCTCGTTTTGCAACCCTATAGACAGTTTAGTGTGAGAGGTTTTGAGGGGTGGGGTGATAGAGAGAGATTTATCTCTGCCGAAACATACTCTGAAGCAGGCCTAGTCAACATGATGTCCTCCAGCTGCTCTTGGAGTTCAGCTGCCATCTTCCCTAACCATTGCCCATGCTTGTAGCGGAGATGCAGTCCGACAGCATCTAGAAGGAAGAGTTTGGATTTGATATCCCACTTTATCACTACCCTAAGGAGTCTCAAAGCGGCTAAAATTCTCCTTTTCCTTCCTCCCCCACAACAAACACTCGGTGAGGTGAGTGGGGCTGAGAGACTTCAGAGAAGTGTGACTAACCCAAGGTCACCCAGCAGCTGCATGTGGAGGAGTGGGGAAGCGAACCCGGTTCACCAGATTACGAGTCTACCGCTCTTAACTACTACACCACACTGGCTCTCCCTTGGTTTCAAAGAAGCATGTGGTTCTAATGCAGCGAGAGGAATTACTGAAGATTTGTGAGTGAAACACCAAGGGAATTTGCAGGAAGTGGATTTGTCAGGCAGAAGCTCTGCTGTCAGGCACCAATCATTCTGAATGAAGCAGGCAAAGATCAGCACAGATACCAACAGCTGTTCTCCCGCTATTGCCTCCCTAGCCAAACCAAAACTCTTGAAAAGTCCACTGCAGTACATTTCCCTTTGATTGACACAAGGTGGCAGCCTGGCCTCTGTCTCTGACTTCACCTTGCCAGGGATCACACCCTGCTTTTTAACAGCCACGCCAAACTCATGGTATTGTTTGAGCCAGAGACACGCCTGCCAGTTTTCGTTTCCTCACTCTGTCCACCACTGGCGTAGCTGAATCAGGCACCTGAGTCAGCGAGTGGTGAAGCGGAGAGCACAAGCCTCAAGAGCTTGTTCAACACCCATCACCCCCAAAGGCTTCTATGCTACCTTCCTGACTATATTAGCTAGATTAACGGTGGAACCACTTGCAGAGAAGAAAGGGGTGGATTATTTAGCCAAACTGGAGGCCCGTCCATGGTTGATTTTGGCCATATGTAGGCAGTTTGCTTGCAGAAGCTAAATAGATGGAGAGCATGAGAAAACATAAAAAGGAAAAACAGGAGAGGAGCTTGAGATACCATAGGATTCCCCAAGTTGTAGTACATGGTCCATGAGCTTCATTTGGATAATCTAAAGGGCATCTGTCAAAACATTTACAATTTGAATTGTATGGGATTCTATGGAATTCAAATGTAATACAGTAAAATACAATAATGTATAAGAAATATAAGGAGCACTCAAAAGATAGTTAACGATACACCATATACAGCTCATTACAATTGCTATGACAGGCAGAAAGAAGCAAATAAGTGGCTTGTGAAGAACCCCAGCAATTTTCAAGTGGTCCGGAGTGGTGCGGTTTGGGAACTACTGACCTAGAATAATGTTTTGAGATATAAAGAAAGTATCTCCCATGATTTCTGTGTCCTGCTATAAACATCAGTGGTGTGAACATCTGAATATGTTCCTTAATTATGTTTTTCAAAAATGCACCCTGTGGTTTCCTGGCAAATTGGGTAGATATGCCAAAATATGTAGCCATTTCTGGAATCTAGGGAGAAGGAGTACAAAAATAAAAATATAACTCACAAGACACCTTCCTGGATCTAACAAAATACATCCTGGTAGAGAACCTACAAAATGAAAATCACATCTGGCAGCTATCTCACAAATGTGAATGGGTGCTGTTTGCCACCCCTCTTTCTTCATCTCAGCTACTAGGAGGTGGGGATCACGAAAGAGAGGTGCTAGTGTCACACGTCAAATGCCTATTGCATCACATAGAAATAGGGTCAGCCCTACTGTGAGGCAAAGTTGTTGCCCCAGGTGGCAGGTGATGAGGGAGGTGACAAAGTGTTGAAAGGCAAAGCTGTGGGTGTCACATGGCCTGTCTGGCACCCTCTAAGTTAGCCTGCTGCCCTCAGATGTGGTGGAGGCTGCTCTTCCATCGCCACTGTTAATTCATGGAGGATAAGGCTATCATTGACTACTAGCTGTGTTCTACTTCAACTCTTGAAGCCTGGAGGCTGGTATGTCTCTGAATGTCAGTTACTGGGAATCACAGATGGGGAGTGTACTGTTGTACTCAGATTCTTCTTGCAGTCTTCCCATAGGATGCTGGACTAGATGGGCCATTGAGCTGCTCTAGCAGGGTCTTTTATCTTCTCAAGTAACTGCAAATCCAGTTGGCATCTGCACATGGAGCAGGGGAAGGCTGACCCCAGGCAGCAAAATGTCTTGGCCCAATGTCTGGAAAGTGTTCAGCTGCATGTGTATATGTGTGCAAAAGGACAAGACACAACTACTTAATCAGGGCTTTAGTAAGTGTTGGTCACATAAGGGAAGCAACAACTCTCTTTAAGTTGGGCTCTGGGGGTTATAATCTCCTGCCAAGAACGCGTTTTTGCTTTCTGAGCTCCCTGTTGGTCCTCAAGGTACAGAATCATTTGCAGAGTTTGTGGGCTGTGCAAGACAGTAGCCATTCTAGAATGCAAACAATCGTAATATCAATGTTTTTATTTGAGTCATCTCAAAGCCAATCGTAAACATAAGTAATGTACAATGTAAGGAGGCACATTTTAGCAGAAATCAGGCATTAGTCACTGTGACCTACAGCACAACGATGCAAATATAGTGTTTAACTTTGCTTAACTGATGCCAATTGGCATGTAAAGGAAACAGCTCCACTGGAACCCATTCTAAAGGTGTGGGGGGAGAGCTATTAGTTTCTCAGAAGAGCACAGCTCCTGAGTCATGTGCTTTGCATGTTGTCTCTTGCCACTGTTTTGTGTAAATGTATTAAATGCAAGAAGTGCACTTTTTGTGCCTAGCTCAGGAGTCACTCAAAGAGGTGCCAGGATTTACTGTCAGTCCGGAAGGTTTCATCCGGAGCAACAACAGTGCATCAGTCTGTATCTGCACAAATGCACACCCACATTCACATACCCCAAATGGACTAAACCAGAAACAATCACTATCTCAGATCGGATCCATGACACCACCATCCTTTCTGGCCTTAGATGTAGTCTGTGCTCATGGTCAAAATCACACATATATTTCCAAGTATTTGGGAATCTTCTGCTATTTCAGTCAGTGCAAATCATCACTGTTAAAATTTACCCTTTTCTGCTTAGAATATTGCCACAGTCCCTCCAACCTGCACACAAGAAGCCACTTCCCCACTTGCCTATCCCAAATGTTGACCCAAATCGCCTTGAGATTAAAAAGTCTTGTCAATTTCACAAATGTCTTATCAGGTCTTTTAAAAAACAACAGCTTAATTAGTGGCACAAACAGAACCCTGGTGTCTCTTGCTAAGTGTCAAGCCGCATAGCTTCTCCTAGAATCCATGAGAATTGCTGGATCTTTGCACTCTCTTAGGATCAGGCCTGAACTTGAAATCCTGGGCGTGTGAGTTTTGATTGGCACAAATCCCACGAATGGCTGAACTGAAAATTCAGGAGGCGATACCTACAGAGAAGAGATGGTACCTGGCTCCACTTTTACACATCAACCAAGTGGTAGCTCCAACTCAACAAGCAGTGAGAAATATATACAAAAGTAATGAGAAGATTTCCTATACTGAGGTCTTCCTCCTTATCAGCTAGAAAAGCAAAGCATACGATGTCCCAGGTACCTTGGGGAGATAAGCAAGTATAGATACCCCAGTACTCTTGATGGTAGAGAATAATGCTGGTTATAGTTTTAGCACTGTATATGTTTTCAGTTGAGTAGATCCAGGGAACTGCAAGTCTATAGGAAGTGCAGCAGTATAACCACACCTGGATTAGTGTTGGTTACAGAGACATTGGCTGAGGAATGCATTCTTTTCAACTAATACCACAGATAATATAATGCCAGCTAATACAACGGCAGTGGTAACTGCTGGCATATTCAATGCAAATTTCATTCTTCTTGTGTTAAGTGTTATATGCACATTTTTGGTCATGAAAACATTCTCCCATTTGCCACAGTTAGGATCTTTGTTCCTTTAATATTTCTACAATAGACAAGAAAAACAGCAAGTGAAACTATACTGGTCACTTTATCTCCATGCTGAAAAAAAAAGATTTAGCTCTCAGTAGAGGTAGGGAAGAAGTCAGATTCAGTTTGCATTTAAAGCCAAATTTATCACATATGCATTTTCCAAAACAATATAATAATTGAAATCTATTCATCCTTTGAAATTTGCACTTAGCTGTACTTTGTAGTTCTCCAGCTAACCAATGCTTACAAAAATGCATATATTAAGTAAAAGCAGTGTGACTTCATGGTGATTACTGTTACCTATTTTTCTAGAAAAAAGAGCACTGAGTAAAAGTGTACATAAAAATTATGCAAGGAGGGAGCTGCAGCCCAAGATAGGAAAAGAGGTAGTAGGGGAATACCTAGCTGTTCAAAGCTCCAGAGCTTGATCAGCTGCACCCAAGGGTACTAAAAGAGATTGCAGATGTAATCTTGGAGCCTCTGTCTACTATCTGAGTGAATTCTTGGAGACCAGGTGAGGTCCCTGCAAACAATGGTTCAGACTTAGTAATGGTTCCTCATCATCCTGGGAAAAAGTAATAGGTGGGGTGCCACAGTATTCTGTCCTGGGCTTCTTGTTGTTCAACATCTTTATAAACGACTTGGAAGAAGGAATTGAGGGGATGCTCATCAGATTTGCAAATGCTGCAGAAGACAGAATCAGGATTCCAGATTAGCTTAACAGTTTGGAGAACTGGGCCAAGATTAACAAAATTAATTTTGATAGGGACAAATGTAAGTTTCTACACTTTGGCAGGAAGAACCAGCTGCACAAATATAAGGTAGAGGACACCTGGCTTGCCAGTAATACATGTGAAAAGGATCTTGGGGTCTTAGTAGACCACAAGCTTAACATGAGTCAAGAGTGTGATACAGCAGCTAATACTATTTTAGGCTGCACCAACAGAAGTATAGTGTCCCGAAGAAGGGTAGTCATAGTATTGCTCTATTCTATCTTGGTCAGACCACACCTGGAGTACTGTGTCCAGTTCTGGGTGCCATTATTTAAGAAAGGTGCTTAACAAGCTGGAATGTGTGCAGAGGCAGGCAGCCATGATTGTCAAGGGTCTGGAAATCAATCCATATGAGGAATGGTTGAGGGAGTTGGGTATGTTTAGCCTGGATAAGGGGAGACCGAGAGGAGATATGATAGCTTTCTTCAAATATCTCAAGGGCTGTTGCATGGAAAATGGAGCAAGTTTGTTTTCTCCAGCTTCAAAGGGTAGCATCTGGACCAATGGCTTCAAGTTACAGGAAAGGAGAGTCTAACTAAACATTAGGAAATCCTTCTGACAGGAAGAGCTGTTCAACAGTGAAATGGACTCCCTTGAGAGTATTTTAAGCAGAGGTCGGCTGGATGCTTCACATGGGCCCTTCCAATTCTACAATTCTATGATTCTATGGTTTTGAGCCAGTCTGACCTTATGCTGATGCACCTGTACTGTGCCAAGCTCCCTGCTCTTTTTGCCCCTCCCCCTCCTGGTACGTGGCCACAACACCCAATGATTGAAAGCCACGAGAGCAATGTAGCCGCCTGCCCTACTGGTCATTACTGCCTCATTCAATGCCACTTCCTACATCTGCTAAAGGAATGGGACTATATGCTCTAATAGTTTACTACAGAAGCTAAATGGTTGGCTGGCAAGGTGTGCCCAGGTTCAGTCAAAGAAACGCCACAAGCAGAAGAGAAGGAACAATATGAAGCCGCCAAGTCTGGTGGTTTCTTTAGACTGGATGGGAGGCAAGTTTTGTCTGCTTCTGAGCTTCACAAAGCAAATAAAACTTCTCCCTCTCAAGAGAAGCCCTGAGAGTGCAACTTGTTTTTCTAGGCTGCATCTGAGTCATGTCTGCCTTCCCATAAGGCTTGTTGGCTGATGACAGAGATACCAAGAGATTGGTCTGCACTGATCTTTTGTTTCAGTAAAAGGTGTGGTGCGAACTCCAGGCACAGATTTGAGGAGACGCCTGGGAATAGACAGCAGGGCCAGCCCACTGCAAACTCCTCCTAGGTCTTCTGACTTTGCTACCCTTGTTCTTTGAAATTATAGTAACCCTTTAAGGCCCCGCAATGTCACATGCCATCATCTTTTTGCCCCTTGTTCAGATTTTGAGGGGAACTTTCTTTGCGCATGAATATGGGCACACAATGCACTCCTAGCAAGTCAAACACAGGCACACTTGCCCAGATCCAGATGCAAACATACAGCTGCATGCACACAGAGGCAGAGGCATGGGCAGCATCTACTCTGACCCACAGCAAAAGCACGTGTACTTTTTGAAGAAAATGATATGACTTGACAATACAATACATCAAAGGTAGAGCATTCAGAGCAGACATGCAGCTGATGACTATGTCTCATTTCATCAGTTGTATCATTGGCACTATAAAATATATGCTAATGGCAGCTACACAATCCTGATACACATGAAGGCCAGGATGGCACTAGTGGTGTATGGGAGGGTGGGGAATCTGCATTTCACAGCAACTTCTAATTGTCTGTATAAAGCTGCCCTAACATGAAATTTCATGTGTTCGGTTACAACTGCGATCCTTTCTGTGTGCTTAAACCAAGGCTCAGCACCTTGCAGCAGGACTGGCTTTGTACAACAGGAGGAAAGATAAAAATCAAAGACTGTACACTTATTCTTTATTCTTTTATAATGCATTTCATCATAGCAGGCACATCGAGCAACATATAATATAAACTGGATTATCGTCTAATGCATCAAGGTCTTTTTAAAAGTTGTTTATTTCTAATTATTAACCTCTTCTCTTTTGTAAGTGCAGCGCATTCAGCGGCCTCATTTGGGCTGATTCACGCAGCCACAAATTAGACCTGCTTTTCAGCCTATGACAAATTTGTGAATCAGTCTGCATGCAGCAATGTTTCTGAATACCAGTTGCTGGAAACCACAGGGAGAATGCTCTTGTGCTTTGATCCTGCTCGCTGGTTTCCCACAGGCATCTGGCTGTCCATAGTGAGAACAGGATGCTGGACTAGATGGGTCATTGGCCTGATCCAGCGGGCTCTACTTACGTATTCATTGATGTAAGATTGCCCTATAAGAGTTGCTAATGATCTGTTTAGCCCCACATCCTGGCTGTGAGTGTAACTGATGCCAAGTAGAGCAGAGCAAAAAATAAAATAAAAATCTGGTGTCCGTGGCAAGGGAAAACTGCACAATACATCAAGATGGTTGGATTTAATTTTGCTCTGTTTAAATGCATTTCTGCCAGAGATTATAGATATGCTTATGAGGCAATCATCCCTTCTCACTCACCTAGCACTTTTCATCTTCAAAGCACTTTGGAAAACCAAAGCTATTAAAGGAGGCACAGCAGAAGCGGATGACTAAGCGCTGAACAAAGTGGCACACAATTCAAACTGCCTGCAACAGCCCTTTGAAGAGTCTAATAAAAATAGATATATAAACTAGATGGTGTATTGAAGGCATGGTCACTGCTTGGACAGGTATGTAACAGATTGAAGACTTTTCTCAGCTTCAAAGCTGCTACAGGGCCATAACCACTTAGCTGGCATCCCTTATTAGTGTCGCAGCTGGGGGGAACCAGTACTCAGGCAGTGAACACATGGCCCTGGAGAAAGCCAGCTCCATTGCAAAGCCAGTTCCGCTTATCATGAGAAAGTAACATTTTCTTCCAGGCCTGATGAAATGAGATGATGTTAAAGCTTTCCTTTGCCAAAGGGCTCTTGCTGGAGACAGTGCGACGTCTGTAGCCCATACAATGCAAGGCACTAAAGCGCCCATCCCAAAGATTGCTGCAGACTGATACTGCAGCAGTTCGAAAGCTCTTGTATTTTTAAGCCTGCTGTTTATAGCTTTGGCACCTATTATGGTAAGGCATGTTATGGACAATCCCATAAAGCATTCAGAAAATGGGTGCTCTTCTTTTGAGGTTGACCAATCAGCAAATAAAAATGCGGTTTCAAATAAGGTCATCAGCAAACTCAGAACTTTTTACCTGAGTGATTACCAGCATTTGAAATGAATAATTGGCTAAACAGTGAGATTTTAATGGCTATTTCACCGGAACTTCGATGATTGGTAATTGGTCTGCTGGTGCTAAAGGAAGTACAAAATAATTTACAATTAATAATACAACCCACAACATATTAGTAGAAGGAGCAATCTTTTTTTCTTTTTCTTTTTAGATTTTATTTTCCAGTCCCTATTACAGCAATACATTAGAGTCAACAGCCTCAAACACAAATGCCAATCTCTCCAATAAATTTCCCCCTTATTAAAATTGACTACACATGAATGAATCACCTAAGGTGGGACTTCTGAGTACAGTTGCATAGGAATGCCTTGTAAAGTTTGTGACTCAAGCAATTCTGAGAACTGTGTCCCAGACACTCATATGTCTCTTTTCCAAAGCTTATTTGCATACATCATCACCTTCCTGCACTCTAAAACTTTTACTATTTTACAGTATTTTTGTTGCTCTCAGTCAAGGTTATGTTAGGATCTTCTTCAGAAGCTCTGCTCTGTGTACCTGTGCCAAGTAAAGCCAGGCAGGTAACTACATAGGAGAGGGTCTTTTCAGTAGTGGCACCCCTGTTATCAAATAACCTCCCAAGAGAGGCTAATCTGACAGCAGTTTCAGTGCCAGATGCAGTCTTTTGTATTTGTCCAGGTCTTTTAAACTTGGGTTTTTGAAACCAATGGTAGGCCTCTGCTGTTTCAGTGTGGTTTAAACTAAATTGTATGCCCTTGTTCTTTTAGATCCATTCTTTACAATCTCCACAGCCTGGCAGGGCTTTGTAGAGTGATGGGTGGCATAGCGTGGGGGAGGGTGACATATGGGCGGTTGCCCCAGGTGCAAAATTGTTAGGTAGGCGTGCAAAATTTCAACATCAGGTGCTGCCTCGATACAGTGGTGTACTTCCATTGCTGGGTTCTGTTGAAAAATGGCAAACCAGGAACTGACCTCTCCAGACACTGGAATGACTCTTTTTTAAAAAAATCACTGCAGCTGCGATCTCCTGGGTGACATAGACACCATTATGCAGTTGAATGTGCATGTGTACTCTGTTTCTCTCCCTTCCACTCCCCCTGCCCTTGGCCCTCCGGGCACTGGCAACCCATGCTACACCACCTGCTTGACAGTTTAGAATATGCAGAGGACAAAGGAAAGTGGTTTCAGAACCCTCCTGGCATTTTTCAATACTGATAAAAAAATTATGCGTGTGTACCTGTGTTTGTGGGGAGGGGGGAGAGGCAGTGATGGTGAACTCTTTGTGTTTTCACCTCAGGTCCTTTTGACATCTGGACATGATTTTTATATTATATTATTTATTAAATTTATATCCCACCCTTCATCTAAAGATGTCAGGGCGGTTTAAACATAAAACGTGGTTGGGCACCCCAATGGCAGCTTGGATACTGGAGGAGTGACCCTGATTGTGCTATCCGTCATCACAAAAAAGAGATCCTTACACTGCCAGTCTGCCTCTTTTGGCTAATTCTGTGTGAACAAGCCCAGTCCCAGTGAAATGAACAAGTGCTGACTTCGCAAATGCTGAAGCCATCACTCTATCTCTGAGCCTTCCTTTCCCACATTCTCTTTGATTGAAGTGGAGCTGTGATTCACCTTGGAGTTGCCTCTGTGCCAAGAGTTGAGCTGAGCTGAGTCCTCTTTCTCCCTCCTGTTCCCATGCCAGTTAACCACAGCCAGAATATTAAAGTGCCTCCGCAGAGCTCCTACAGGACAGGTTTCAGGGACATAAAACCCACATGGGTGTGTCTTTTGTTCTGCATCACCCCGCCCCATGATGTCATGGCTTTAGGGAGTGTAATAACAATCATCTGCTCCACCCAGGACAGTCCTTTAACCCTTGTAACTGCTGGTTCCTCCTTCTTTCTGATAATATTGAGTCATTCTCCAATCACACAGACTTAAGTGCTATTAACTCCCTTAAAAAAATATCAGACACGATTAGATGACTACCAGCACCAAAACAGTAACTAGTAGTAGCTGCAATGTTACAATATACTTTCCTGTTGCAAGAGAAGAGAGGGGTTTCTACCCTAGAGCATGATAAGAAATTGCTGTCCCTGAGACTGTTGTTGATAAGCAGTATCCAGTGCACAGCGGAATGATGAGAAGTATGAGCCAACATGCTCTATACTACTTTATTTACAGTTCAAAGCTGGTAAGTTACAGAAAAACATTTTCCCTCTGCCGGAGCAGAGAAAGCGTCATCTCTCCTCTAAAGCACGGAGAGAATCACAAACTGAAACTGCAAAGAACAGTGAAAAACAGGAAACCAGTGTACGTCATATCCAGTCTCCCGTTCCCGTGGGAAAACCTCCAACAGTACAGACTCTGTGGAATGTAAACAACCTGTCTCGTGACAAGCACTTCGCTGCACAGAGAAGAAAGCAGAAACCAACATCCTCCCCCTTTCTGTGAACATCTCTGGGCAGCGTGTTCGTACAATATCAGTACAAACCCAACTTCTGCACATAGGTACAGTGTTGATCCCTTGATACAATCTTGGACAATACATCAGCAGGAATTTCATTACCTGGCATATAGGACACCGTTACGAGTCCCTTCTGAATACGTTCCCTAGCATGTTGCACCTTCAATTGCAAGTGCTTCGTGCTTTGCTTACAACCTTCAGAATTCAGCAAAGCCAAACATGCTTTGTTGTCCTGGTAAACCTGGATTGGACATTTGACAGGAATTTTCATGTCTTTGCACAATTGTAACAACCATTCACAATCTTTAAGTGAATAAGACAGTGCATTCAGTTCAGCTTCACAAGTACTTAAGCTAACTGTTGTTTGCTTCTTGCATGACCAATCAAATAGACCCTGATTGTACTTATAGCAAACTCCAGACGTACTTTTCCTGTCTGTAGTGTCACTTCCAAAACTTGCATCTGCAAATATCTCAAGACCACCAGACTTCTGATTGTTAAATCTCAGTCTGTAATGCATAGTGCCTTTCAAATGCGTTTCAGAGCTTTCCAATCCTTAACAGTAGGATTGTTGACTTGTCTGCTTAGCAAATTACAGCTAACAGCAATGTCTGGTCTTGAACATCTGGCAATGAAGTTTAGCTTGCCTAGCACACTTCTGTACAGTGTAGTGTCAGAAAATGCTTCTTCAGTGTCATCTACCTGATAACCTGTTGTCATCGGTGTATCTACAGGGTTAGCATCCATTAGGTTTAGCTTGCTTAACACATCAGCAATTTTCCGTGACTGGTGTACTAGAATGTTACCATCTTGATCTCTCTCTATTTCCAGAGATAGGTAGTTGTTTACCTCACCAAGATCTTTCATGTCAAAGTGCTCTTTGAGTTGAGCTAGGGCGTTATTGTACATTGTGACATCTTTCCAAAAGAATAAAAGATCATCAACATAAAACAAACAATACAGTTTCTTTTGCCCCTCCTCTTTGACAAATACACATGGATCAGATTTCCCTTGCTTAAAACCTAGAGAAAACAACACTTCAGTGAGTTTTGTGTGCCAACACCGTGCACTTTGTTTGAGACCATAAATTGACTTTTTCAGAGCACAAACAAATCCCTGTTTTACCTGTACGCCATCAGGTGGAAGCATATAAAGTGATTCATTTAGAGATCCGTACAGAAAAGCTGTATTCACATCATGGTGACTAATGTGTAGATTTTCCTCTGCAGCTAGCTTGAGCATAAGCCTAATGCTCTCATACCTCACTGTAGGTGAGTAGGTCTCGTGATAGTCTTCACCTGGTACCTGTGCAAATCCTCTGGCTACCAATCTGGCTTTGTGTCTGACTATCTTGCCATTTTGATCAGTCTTCGCTTTGAAGACCCATTTGCTTCCAAGCAATTTCATTCCTGGAACTACTGGAACTAGGTCCCATGTTTTGTTCCTTTCCAAGGAATCAAGCTCAGCCTTCATGGCATTTAACCATGGCTCAGCTTCCTTTGAATCCAAATCCTGGATTTCTTGGAAACTTGAAGGTTCAAAAACCTTCTTGGAGCTTTTAACAGCTGTTACTGCTATCTTAGCAAACTCATCAGCAAATCTCTTTGGAGGTCTGCCTTTTGTGGCTCTCTGTGACCTACGAATTAGCCTTAGGTCTTCAACACTCTCCTCTTCCTTCTTAGGAGAAAAGTGACCTATTGTGAACAATGGTTCCTCCAATTCCTGATCAGAGCTTTCAGAGGGTCGCATAGAGGCTTTCGCACTCTTGAAATCCTCTGAATCATCTGATTCAGTTTCAGACTCAGAATCAGAACCTTCATCAGTGGGTGTGGGTTGTTGTGGTTGCTTTTGACTATCCTCAGTCTCATCACTGTCATCAGGATAACATTGGAAAATTCCCACATTCTCCCCCCACTTGGCATTGTACTCAACACTTCTTGTGAGCTTAATTTCCTTAGAGTCAGTCATCATTATTCTGTAAGACCCTTTCTGATAACCTAGAAAGATACCATGCAATCCACGCTTGTCTAACTTGGAGTTTTGTGGTGAGTGAACCCACATGTCCGAACCAAAAATTTTCATGTGTTTGATGTATGGCTTCTTGCCAAACATCTTCTCATAGGGGGTACAACCAATCGCTGAAGATAACCTGCGATTATAACTGTAAGTGAAACATGAGAGAGCTTCGGCCCAATAACTCTCTGGAAGATTTGCATCATGCAGCAAGGTTTTTAACCCTTGAAGCAATGTCTGATTTGCCCGTTCCGCAAGTCCATTCTGCCATGGCGAGCGAGGACTAGACAAATCGTGTTGAATTCCTTTCTCAGCCAGAAAAGCTTCAAACTGCTGAGAAGTGAACTCTCCCCCCCGGTCGGTGAAAAGAATCTTAATCTTCTTACCATGCACATTTCCCAACCAAGCACAGAATTCCTTGAACCTAGGAAAAGCCTCTGATTTCTGCTTGAGATTGTACACATAAATATACCTGGAAAATGCATCAATGAGAACCATGAAGTACCTATTTCCACCCAAAGAGGGCGCTAGTGGTCCAACCAAATCAGCATGAATAATTTGGTATGGTTCTGTAGCTTGCCTACTAGACACCTTACCTTTCGCAGCCATTTTCACCTTGTTTGCTGCGCATGCCTTGCACTTCATGTGGTACCTGCAGGGTTTAATAGTCATACCTTCAACCAAGGCAGGCATTTTAGATACTGCCTCAAAATGCAAATGTCCAAATTTCCTGTGAAAATCATGAATACATTCTGCATGCAAACTTTTGTTAGAACCTGCAATGCAACAAGTGTCATCCTGCACAACATCATCATAATACAAAACAAACAAACGATCAACAAATTCAGCATACAATTGATAATCATTTTTCTTGGTGATGATGCATCTATTGTTCTTAAAGGAAACGTCAATTTTCTTCTCAATCAGCTGTCCAACGCTGAGCAGATTATGTTTCGCATCCGGCACATAAAGCACATCCTGTATCGATAAGTCCAAACTGTGAAGAACAACAGTTCCGTAGCCTTTACTGGGGATAGTGTGGTCATCCGCCTGGTGAATCGCACCTTCCTGCGGTGTAAAAGACACGAACAGTCGCTTATCGTTGCACATGTGGTGCGTTGCAGCTGAATCAACAACGAAGAAAGATCTAGACGTCTTCTGGACCTCTGCAACCTCTGCAACCTTTGGAGCGTAGCGTGAGACCATTGCCTTGTGCTGCGTTGTCCTGGACACCGGACCTTTGCCTTTGCTCTGGCCTTTTCCACGCGATGAGCTTCCGCTGCGCTGCTCTGTCTTGGCCTTGGGATATTTGCATTCCCTCTTCATATGGCCTAGACGTCCACACGAGTAGCATTTCACTGCCTTCAAAGCTTTGGCGCCATCTGGTGGTTCCACTGCACTATGGGATGACGACTGTGAAGTCTCCCCATTTCCCATGCAGCCAGCACCCCGCCGATCTGCTCCATTCTGAATCATGGCAGTTTCACAGGCTACTGTGAGTTGAGCATTTGGCTGATCAGTGGTATCAAATCCCCCACTTGCTTCATCCAGCCTTTTGCAGCTAGCCATCACTGCTGCTTTAAATCAAGCTGCTTCTGTGTACAGCTGCTTCAATCCAAAGGCAATCTCAAAACAGCCTCTGCCTTTGAGCCTGCGCCTTTCTGTATGCTGCGTTGCTTATCTGCAGCTGTTTCAAACTGCATTCTACAAGCAAGCTCAAAAGTGAAAGTCCCCAAGTGCTTTCTCTATGCTGTGCTAAATTCTTGCTGCGTCATAGAGCTGCAGCTGCACTTTACTTTCGTTTTCCCCCAGCATAGCGTCCCTTTGAGCCATTTGCCTGTGCCGCGGCAAAACCGGCTATAAAAGTTCAAAGTCCAGCCATAAAGCCATTAATTAGAAGCTGGCAGGCTGCCCGGAGCAGTAGCACATACCTTCATCAATCATTTTGACGCGCAGAGCAGATACCGTTGCTATCCGTCCCTCTGCCGCTGTTCCGATCCTCTGCCGGCACTTCGTTTCTTGCTCCTTTGTACTTCTGCCAGGAGCCCGACTTTTGGAGTCCATTCTCAAAACACTGCATTTTTCTGGGCCCGGAACCAAATGATGGAGATAAGCAGTATCCAGTGCACAGCGGAATGATGAGAAGTATGAGCCAACATGCTCTATACTACTTTATTTACAGTTCAAAGCTGGTAAGTTACAGAAAAACATTTTCCCTCTGCCGAAGCAGAGAAAGCGTCATCTCTCCTCTAAAGCACGGAGAGAATCACAAACTGAAACTGCAAAGAACAGTGAAAAACAGGAAACCAGTGTACGTCATATCCAGTCTCCCGTTCCCGTGGGAAAACCTCCAACAGTACAGACTCTGTGGAATGTAAACAACCTGTCTCGTGACAAGCACTTCGCTGCACAGAGAAGAAAGCAGAAACCAACATCTACAGTATTTACTGGAGAAGTGGTACCCGCTGTCAATCATGCCGGCAGTTTTGCTGTAAGAAGCCATGCTGGTAAAATCAGCCATGCACAGTTGCTCTTCTAGTGCTTTGGCTAGAATGGTAGAAACCATTCAACAATGTTATCAATTCTAGAGCACACATCCTGCTTTTGTGAAGGAGACTCTTGATGTAAGTGAGAAGTGACTAGCACTAAGACAGGCACAGGCAAACTTGGGGCTCCAGATGTTTTGGGACTACAACTCCCATCATCCCTAGCTAACAGGACCAGTGGTCAGGGATGATGGAACAAGCATTACATCAGTGCAAGGATTTGCTTGCACCATGGAAAATTCACCCTTCTTCTCCTTGCACCCCTAAATCTGTTCTAGGGGTTTCCCCAGTTCCCTAGAGCAGATCTGGGTAGGGTTCAGGGCACAGGGAAGGGGGCAGGAGAAGGGGAAGTCCTGTTCTTGTGCAAGTGGAAATATTTGTGCTGATGGGACTGGCTGGCTGGCTGAATACTGTCTATTGTGTGTATCAAACCTTGAAAACACTCAGTTCAACCAATTTAGAAATTAAAGGTAAATGGGGTCTCTGTAGATAGATATCTGTTGAGGACACAGCTAGGGACCATCTGACAAAAGACCCCTGGACCCAATAATGGACAGTGGGGGCAACCTCCCCACTGCCTTGCCCCTCTTGCTCTCCCTCATGGTAAGCAACGTGACTTTGCTGTCAGGAGGTCAGGTAAGCAACACCTCCACCCTGTTGTCCACTACTGCCTGGGTCATCTTCACCATTGTAATCAGCTTGATTGTTCACCTGCTTCTCGCTTCAGCTCAGTCAACTCTGGTGGTGAATGAGACACAGTAGATGCTAGCCTGGTAAGGAAGTGAGTGATAGCAATGAAGAAGAGGAGCAGCAGTAGTTAGTGATAATAGCAGGGAGCTGGTAGATGCAGGGAGTGGGGGTCCATGAGAAGGTCTTGCCGAATGATCCTCCAAAGTCTGAAGCTGATACTAGAACCCATTGCCTCAGGATGGGAGTGAACATTACTCCAAATGAACTTCAGAAGAGAAGGAGGGAGAAGGAGGAGCAAGCTCTGCTGTAAGTGGCCAATTGTGATGCAGTCTAAAGCAGCCTTCCCTAACTTGGCTGGAGTTGATGAAAGTTGTAGTCCAAAACATCTGGAGATCACCAGGTTGGGGAAGGCTGGTCTAAATGAATAGTCTCTTTGTGCCCCAGTAGACTATATCAGCATATGTATTGATTAAATGCCCCTGCGGGTTGTGACCAAAATTCATAATCATAACTTTTTAACAGTTTCCTAGTTCTGAAAGCCTGAAGCTTTGCCTTGTATTAAGGTGAGTGTAACTATAAACATGAGTTCAATACTTTTGTGTGAGCTTACTTATGCTTTATGACCCTGTCCACATGTGTGCATCAGTATTAACTGGTATGCACAACACATTTCTGTTTATGCACAACACATTTCTGTTTATTGTTTATATTGCTGTACCTTCATTCAGGTTAAATCCCCTGTGGTCTCATGTGTGTAAGCAGGAGGTGTCCGCCCCCCCCCCGGCCCACTACAGGCTGCAGGTAAAGTATGTGTGGGCCATTGCAGCTGACCAAGGAAGGGAACACATCCAACTTCACATATCATCTCGCTTTGATCTGCCCTCCATTCAGAGTAAACCGTAAATATTAGCAGGGAATTGCTTTGCCAGGTGTGCTTGAAGGTTGAGAAGACCACCCTACTGACTTATTCACCGAATAATATGATACACCTTGCAGCATTTAGTATCTTCCAACAATGTCAGCAATATCTGCTGATAAGTTTTATAGCTGATGATTGGCAGTTGTAATCTAGATGTCAGCATCTTACCAAAATCCCAGGGTAGCCTTATTTGCATCACTGCCCTCTAGGCTTTACTTTTAATATGGTAAAATGTTCCATATCTCTGGCCTCTTTGATGTTGTGTAATGCTTCAACCTGGCTGCAAGTCTTTACTCCATAAAAGGGCCTCAGCTGCAACTGTGGTGTGAAACAAAGCTCAAGGGGTCATCTTCCAGCTCCTTATTATTTCTGGATAAAAGCATCAACAGGATTAAGGCTAGATTCACGTCATACATTTAAAGCACTGTGATACAACTTTAAACAGTTATGGCTTCCCCCAAAGCATTCTGGGAGTTGTAGATTGTTAAGGGTGCTGAGAGTTGTTAGGAGACCCCTACTGCCCACACAGAATTACAATCTCAGAGCTCCCTGTGAAGAGAGATTGACTGTTAAGCCACATAACAAACTACAGCTCCCAGAATTCCTTGGGGGAAGCCATGACCATTTAAAGTGGTATCATGGTGCTTTAAATATATGGGGTGAATGTGGCCTAAGAATTACAGGGAATTAGATGGAATTCTCCATAGATAGCTCCTCTTAGGAAACTGCAAGGCACAACTGTGCTGATTTCTATCTGGTTGGCATCTTCTTTTCTACTTGGGTACTACTATTCCAGTTTTACAGTAGCTTTTTGAAGTTTTGTGGCCATGATTTATGTGGGCAATTACTTCATTCCAAAGTATAAAAATGTCACTCTGCTTAAACTTTCCTGAGAATCTGCTGGGGGCTATAAAAGGTTTGCCTTTGGCTATCTTGACTTTATTTCAAACGATGAAGTGACTTAATTTCATACAACAGCAGAGCTTTGTACCTGCCTGTGCTTACAAAGGGAAAATGAGGCAGAGTGGCGTGCATTCTGCTGCAGCCAATGGCATAAGCAAACATTAAAAGATTAGGCATCTTTATTGCTGTTTTTGACAGCCCTTATGCTGGATAACATTAACACAGCACACAGAAGAGCAGCCAGTATTTATTTCTATGGGAAATTGCAGATTTAGTATTTAGCCCCCATGTTGAATATCTTTGGGACAGAGACTAGAATAAATGGGTTTCAAAGTTCAGAGGGTCTATTACAGTAATTTATTCTTTTTTTAAAAAAATACATATTTATTAAACTGTTCATATTACAACAAAAGAACAGTACAGCCGACTGAAATATCACATATGTACATGGAAACTTCCATTTTCTTTTATTATCAATCCCTTTCTGTGTGCAGTCTAGGAGCCATCTCTACACTCCATGACTTCCTGTAAAGTACCAGATGGTGTCCCTCAAACATGTTCTTCTGTCATATCTCATGTTCATCTGGTGGGCCTCCATGGCTTTCTCTGTCCCAGATAGCAGATTTCAATTAAGGAATCTTGTTTAACCACTCCCCTCAGCCAACTGATGTGATGTGTCAGCTTCTTTGATATGCTACATGACAGATGGTGCCATATCAACGTTGAGCAGTAATCTAGTGTCGAGAAATCTCCATTCATGTTGTGACTTGCAGAAAAGCCACTAGGGGTATGTACTGATTAGCAGCTTGGAATACAGCAGGGCCACCCCCACCTCTCCAATTGCATTTGAAGCTGTATTTGCAGCATTGCCCACATTAGAGAGGGTGTTGATTATGATGTCACCCATTGGGCATGATGTTTTTGGTCCCCCTGCTGCAATCCCCCCCCAACTCTTATTCATTAAGCTGTCATCTGTCCACGTAAATTCACCTGTGGGTGTGTGACAGCTGATAGGGTATATTTGTGTTATCACTTTCTCTATATCCAGATTTGTAGTTGGACTGAAGCGAGTTTGAGGGGGAAAACACATCAAACTGCAGTCTTTGTCAATGAGCTACCAGGATCATTCTGGCTAATGCCATGTGAATGCAGCTTCAGAAATTAGCAGTGGGAGTGCAGTGGATGTAGAGAAAGCTGTAATGGGAATGTAGCCTAAATCTTTATAGGGTATCTGTTCTGCAAATTCCTAATACATTCACAATAATACAAGCCATATTTTTAAAATATGAAATGGATACATTCATTGACACAAAGTGAGACCTATGCTGAATATTTAGTTCAAGAAGTGAATAGGAACTATGTTTCTCCATATCAGTCAGGGCTAGCATACTTGCTGTATACAGACACTTAGAAAGGATTTAAAAGTTTCATGCTTCAGTGCTAAAGCTCACCAACAAAGCAATGATATCTGATTATTAAGCGTCAGACTCAAGCTGTCATGGAAGAGAAGATCTGATATGAATGTGAACTAGATATTAAGCAAAATAACCTCCAATGATATAATCCAAGCACCTGCATGCTTCAAAAACTCTAGATCTAAACTTCTAATCACAAAGCTTCGTTTTTTATCATATGGCAATGGATTAACCGGTGCAATTTGGTGGTGTGCAAAGCAATTCTGTAACAGCATATAAGTATAAAATAAAACAACTTAGAAATGAAACAAAATACCTAACATATGCCTTTGCCAAGAAAGAAAGAAAGAAAGAAAGAAAGAAAGAAAGAAAGAAAGAAAGAAAGAAAGAAAGAAAGAAAGAAAGAAAGACAATTAGATGACTTGGGGATGATGTATAATTTACAGAGAAGACACAAGAAGGGCCTAGCTTAGAAAACGATGCAAGCGTACCTGGTCATTTTGTATTACTTAATTTTGCATTACATAGGTATGGGACCTATGGTTGGTCTGAAATTCCAGCCAATTTCTCTTGGGCTCTAGTGCTTCTGTGGCAGCTACATTTTTTTTTTTTGAAGGGGGGTGGGATTTCTAACACTCTGCTGTGTCAACACACTTGCATCTCCCTTTGAAACTGTGAGATCCTCATGGCATCTGCTTCACCGCAACAGGCGTGCAGCTGCAGGTTCCAAGCTTTGGTGTAGCGTCAGGCCTATTATCCCCTCCTATCCTTGGAGTGAAACCAGATGCAATCGGGAAAGCAGGGCAGCCAATAGGAGCAGAGGACTATTCATTTCTTACATTAATTTATGTTTTCATATGCAGTTGTTTCATCTGGTCATGTCTCCACAAGCTGCTACTGTCTGCAAGCCAGTTTGGTAAGGGAAAAATAAAACCACCTTCTCAAAAGATGCCAATGCTACAGTTTCTTATCATGGTGTATCTAATTCCTTCCACCACTCCCTGCTCAGATGAAGGAGTGTGGCTAACATTTGCAAGTGTCTATATGGAGCTTTTTTCTCTGAGCGGCTACTGCAGATCTTCAACTGATGCTACTGGTAGCACCAGTCAATGTTGGTAAAGCTGTATTTAAATGGCAGCCCTGGGGAAAAACCAAAAGCCTCCCATCATCACCAGATATACCATATCACAGGCCTTGGGTTCTCCAAATGTAAGTCAGGCCTCAAGTGCAACATTGCAACTTGAAGAGCAAGTGTTTTGCTCTAAACGTGCACGATCCAGAGTGAGATGAGATCACCGTGGCTGCTCTCGCCCATTTGTCTGACCACCCTTCTGCCTGCAGTGAGGGTTTGCTTTACTGCAGGCAGAGGAGGAGGGTGGATCCCATGACAAGCAGAGGGATGGGCAGGAGCTATCTCCTTTCTCACTTAACTGGTGCATTGAAATGGAAAATCCTCATTCTCTAGATAGCAATTGGGCAACCCTAAGACAAGCATCTTGACCAGACAAAAATAAATTGCTAGGTGAGGTGCCAGCTACTTCCAGACTCCCTCCTCCAGCTTCTCTTCGCTGCTCCAAGAGAGTGTAGAACTAGTCCTCTGTGTTTTAGTTTTTGTTCTTATATGTACTTTTAATTAAATTTTCTGTTATATAATTTCAAATAAACAGTTTACATAATTTAAAATATCCAATGACTTCCCTTCTTCTCTTTCCATGGTTCATTTTGCATATCTTACCTCCCTGCATATTTTACAATAACTATTCCAATGGGTTCTCCACTATTACATCCTTCAAAAATTATTTACTCTCTTGAACTTATCTTAATGCCGCCCACGTTTTCAGCTGTACACAGTTATTTTCCATATACTCAATAAACTTTTTCCAATCTTCTTTAAAAGTATTTTCTTGCTCTCTTATTCTATATGTTAAATGTGCAAGTTGTGCATATTCTATCAACTTAAGTTGCCAATCTTCTTTAGTTGAGACCTCGCTCACTTTCCATTTTGGGACTAACAAAACATGGGCTGCACTTGCTGCATACATAAAAAACCTTTTTTGACATTTGGGGATTTCTCCTTTCAGGAGAAAGGACTCTGGTTTGGGCAGGGGGAAAGTAATTTTAAACATTTTCCCCAGTTCATTATAAATCATTTCCCAATACTCTTTTACCTTTTTACATGCCCATGTTCTTCCATGTTTTTGAATTAGTCCAACTCTAAGAATATCCACTGTCCTTAAGAAAACAGTCTTTTTTTTGAGCTGATCCACAAGGCTGGGAGTCCAAGAATAACCATCCTCCTTAAGGAGTTCATGTTGCTGAAATACACCACTGGCTTGTGAGAATGTATTTATGTCCTGATGGAAAAGCAGGATAGATAGCAGCTCCTAGAAACACAGTGCTGTGATCTATAGTGAGACTGAGGCATGTCCTCACCTACCACCATAGTCCTCCTGCTTCTGTCTTTCATTAAAGCTGCACAAAGCTGATGGCGCATAATAGGAAATATGTTTTGAGATCTCTAGAAGAAAGGACAATCTTCCACTAACTGCAGAATGTAGAAAACTGAATTATTCGTAAGTTGCTTTATTTATCAAAGTAAGCACAATAGCCAAGGTGAAAAGTTAAAAGATCTCCCAACTCTTTATTGATTTCAGATGTTCCAATGAAGCAAATACACATACAGTACTGGAAAAAACAAAGTTGACATGGGATTCTTGTACATATATATTACAGAATACTTTGTATAGCTGGGTTAGTGATATGGGTGGTAATAAAAGGTAGTAAATTAATACAACCGAGGAGTAAGCTTGCAAAAGTTCATTTCTTCTAGTTGTGCCCATGAGCCTTCTGAAATGATGCATTGGACATCCAAGACATCCTTTGACTAGCATTTTAGAATGCATAAAACAAAGCAAGCCCTAATAAGGAAAGCACTTTTTGCTATCTTGAGGTCATAACAGGTTCCAGCATTTATTTACGTGACTCACGTCCTATGCAAACACCAGCCTGTTGCATCTTGCTTCTCATGTGGCAGGGCCAAAAGAAACGTTCAGCCCATCCTTGCAGATAATATTCTATCCATCCATTCCATGCTAGCAAATGATATATACACTGGGGCCATTTCTCTCTGGATAATAAGTTAGGAGAAGAGGGCTGATCAGGGATCAGGAGCCATTGTAGGGCATTTGACATTACTGCTCATGTAGATCTCTTCAAGATCAATTTGCCTTGCTAAACAGCATAACAATACCAGTGGTAAGGGTTTTCTTACTACATGCCAAACATTGACAAAACTGGTTTATGGAGGGCAAGTGCAGATGACAGGTAGTTCTTGATTATCTGATAACTGACTAGTTGTGCCAAAGCCTTCTATTAACTCAGTGATAATCATTCTGCTAATCATTCTGTTAACAAATCTGGTGTATGTGTAGACACACACTTTATGCTTACATATATGAACACTATTAAGACTATTAGTAGCTTGTCGTTATGAAATATCAAATGTTAAAAATGTAGTTCATGACCAGGTCTGGCATCACCACACAGCAATTCTTGGGACCTGACTCTGGTAGGGTCTACTAATGACATGTGACCTGTGCCTGCCCCCTCATCTACCCCCCCCCCCAGCAGCCAGGACTCTAAATCAACACTGGGCACCACTTTTACATTTCCCACAATACCATGGAGTGATGCAACATAGGCATTGTGGGAAATTAAACATCAGCATCATGTCCCTGTAAGTTAGGAGGGAGTTGATTTTGCTGAGGGTCTTCTGAAAACTTGGAACCAATCAAACTGATGAAGATGAGATAAAGCACATGTAATCCAGAAACCTACTGCTGATACATTTGATTGGTACATTCAAAGGTAAATTGCAACACTTCATTTCTACAGTTCCTGGCCATGTGCAACCTTCCTGTCTGCCCATTCTCTTTCCTAGTTTCTTTCTCCTCTTAGATTCCTCCCTCTCTTCTCAGCTCCACTCCTCTCAACTCCTCTCCATTATTCTGTACCACTCCTTGTCCCAGTCCTCCTTTCCAAGACTTCACTTCTTCCCTAGGTCTGTGCTCTTTCAGCTGCCTGATGGCTCCTTTTCCCCTGCACGTCATTCTACAATGTGCAGGAGAGTCCCCCATCTTCTGGAGAGTTCCCCACCTGGAGACTGCAAATATCTGCAGGGAGAAGGAGGGAACAGGAAACTTTCCCGCCCTCAACCTCTTTGAATTAACTTATTTTTGTCGTTTATTTGGAATGACACAGCAACTTGCTTTCATAAATGTACTTTTATCACTGAATAACGACACACCATTTGCCCAAGGTAAAGCTCCTCTACAAAATGCATAACCACCCCAGGAGTATTACAACACACCACTGAAAAATGTACAAAAACCTATGACAGGATGCCTCTGAGGTGTGAAGACTGAAATGGTAGTTGAAAAGCATAGGGCAAATCCATTTTAGATCCAGCAGAAACTGCTTGAACATATTTCTTTTTAAAAAAATAATGAAAACCACCACCCCTTTCCTCCCAAGCTTCTAAAATGGTCTGACAAGAAACAGTTCAATTTCATAGCTACTTGTTAAACACTGTAATTTCATTTTGGTTCCTACTCATGAGCCTTGGGAGAAGGCTCTGGGTACAAAGTGAAGTCAGAAGACTTCTGCTCTCACAATGGAGCGTTTCCCTTTCCTTTTCTCTTCACCCCAATCCAATTCTATGTCCTCCCCCTGCATCTTCAGAATCTACTTCAGAGGGTTGGAAGACCCTGTGAAGGGGGCTTGGGGGCCCACAGGGCAGAGGAGAGGAGAGGAGAGGAGAGGAGAGGAAAGTTCCATTGGGTGAGAGGAAATTGTTTGTGCTACTGTGTGAACATGACAGGAATTCTCAAAGAGTAGATCACGTCTACTTTTCTTTTTTCTGAGTATATATCGGCAGACTTGTTCAGCTGATGGATTTATGAAATAGCAAGAATCCGACTTTGGTAAAGCAAATATTTTTGAAAAGCCACATAGAAGCTTGTGGTAGATTATATCCTTAGTAAGACCTTGGGGGTCTTCCACACAATCCATTACTTATATATAGTATAAAAATAAAGTTTTCAAAAACTATCAAGAATCAATTCAGGAGAAATTTATCTGACATGAATTTGCTTCTTGGGATTTGGAAACTAAGTGACCTATAGGGAGAAAAATGCTTAGCCATAAAATGGAATACGAAAGCAGAACTGGTGCCCACACCCTCACCCCCCCTCAAAAAAAATGAATGCAGAAGAAACTCTGTGATGTCAGTAAAGTTTAAGGAGAAATAATTTCAGCAATCTAAAACAGGAGCTCTATACTAATTATCTATGTAGAATGACCACTGACAAAGAAAGAAACACATAAGGTATTAGTAATTTTACATAATTTGTTGAAAATGAGGAATAAAAAGGACTTAAAGCACTATCCTGTGCATGGTTATTAAGAAGGAAGCCACACTATGTTCAATGGGGCTGACTCCCAACCCTTTAGGTTGTGCAATCCTGTGCACATTTTCATGGGAGTAATCCCCAGTGAACTCAGTTTTCCAAATAAACAAACATTGAATTGCACTGTTAGACAATTGAATGGCGACACTGGAATTCCACTTCTCCCACTCTATATACGTACACCCACTAAATATATACATACATAGGTGCTACCTCCTTAAAAGTTTCCTAACATAGCATCAGTTGGTAGGTGGTGTCTAACTTATTCATTGTACCTCTCGAAATTGTAAGCCCCCGTTTGTTTGTTTTTAAAAATACTAACAATTGACATCAAGTACCATTAACCTCCAGCCTCCCAGCCTATCCCCAGAAAAAATGAAAGAAATATTTAAAACAGCCATTAGAACATTTTAAGATATGCCAGGCAATACAGCTTTTGTACCTAGTTTTACAAGTGTCTTGAAATCTGGCAACATTCTCTCTGTGTGTATGTTAATGTCCAAACAATTTCTTGACGGCAGAGGCCTCTAGGCAGAAAAGAGTCACAAAGTCTGAAAGGAAAAGAAAAAGACTGCAGAATTAGTCATTTCCAAGTGTCCCCTATGTACATATTGAGAAATGCCCCTGCGCGCCTTTAATGCGCAGTTGTACCTGTGGAATACATAACACACATAGGAGTCAAATCCTAGGGGCTTCAGCCCCACCATAAAGTATTTGAGGGGACCGTGCCCCCACAAAGTTGATGGGCATTCCCATTCAAATGGTGTGTGTGCATTGTGTCATGTGATCAATTATGCAGGGCGAGGCTTATCTTTGGGGCCCCACAATATTTTATTCAACTTGGCACCCCTGATAGGACACGACTCAACCGAATCTTCTTCCTGCTGCTCCTCTGTTGAGCCATGAGTTCATAGCTGCACACAGATCACAGTGCGCTCAGAATGGGAGGGTGCTATATGCTCCCTAAATAATCCTTCACTTCTCCCTCTTCGTCCCAGTTCTTAAGGCAGCAACTTAACCCACTGATAACCCCGTGGAAGTACAACCTTTTTTGGGACTGGGAGATAAGAGTTTTCCCTTGTGTCCTGTACCCAGCAGTGGATGATGTGGTGGCCTGAGAGTGTTCCCCTGTCATCCAGTTGGTTGTATTGCTGCTGCTTACCTGCTGTGGGTGAGGGCAATGGTGAAGTTGGCATGGTGCAAACAAACCAGCAGAGCCAATTCAGTCCTTCTACCAGTTTATTTGCACCACACCGACCTGGCCATCAATTCACATCTCTCCCTCTACCTCCCAGCAGTGATATGACTGACCAGCCCTGCATATTGAGGCTAATTTAGATCTGACTAAGGTTTTCCCCCCCAGCTTTGAAAGTCTGATTCAGTTGTTTACCTGTAAGCCAAACATGCAGGAAAGGTATCTTCTTAGAACCTTGAAGAGAGGGTCCTGAGAGTGCTTCCTGTTAAGGATCCCATCATATTTCTATCATATCCTTGCTGCAGAATGGAAGGTTGTAGATCACATAAGGATAAATTGGATGAAGAACCATTATGTTATGAGGAGTCAGATGTTTTGATATAAGCATGAGAGAAGTCAAATTCAGGCAAATGTCTGGATGCACTCACAAACGATATATGTTGCACATGTAAAACTCTCTAAGGCACGAGAGTGGTTTCAACTGAAGATTTCTAGCAACCTCACTTAATAACTCATATATAAATGCAAAGCTTCTGAATATTCTGCTTCTGTGTCCACAATTAGTCGATGTGTATCTTTCTGTTCTTTTCTTTTTAATTGTCATCCATCAGCAGACCAGAGGAGCAAAACTAACAAAGCACTAGAAAATGCATTGCATTTTTTAAAAAGATATGTCACTGTATATATTATTTATATTGAAGATCTGAAAAGGTAATTCCTTTTCATCCAGAAGAGATGCCTCTAAAACAATTCTGTATACAAAAAATGAAACAAAATGACAGCTCTACTTTCCAAAACAGTTTACCATCACAACTTTTTGTTAAAAAAACACTGTTTCTATGATCTTAGGAGACGTTCACCACAGGGCTAGCCACACCTTTTATTATGTGAGTGGGGCTGTCCAAGTGCCATGCTGTTTATGAGAAATAGTGAAAAATACCACATTATTCTCTTACCTGTTTTAGTATACTTTGGAGCTCCCTGTTTGACCATAGGTCAGACAACAGCATCCGAGCAGCTTCAGCTGCTTTTGGATAAGATCTACAGAAAGAAAAGAAGGCAAATGAGCTTTCCAGAAAAGGATGGATGACAACAACTTTCTTGCTGTTCTTCCGCTGGCAGGTAAAGACTTTCTTGTTCCAACAGGCCTTTGGAAATTGACTAGGTTTTTTTTGTAATTATTGTTATGTTTTAAACAGATTTAAACAGATATATAAAATATAAAATATATAGGTATATAATATATGTATATTTATGTAGTATTATATATACAATATATATATATGCAGGTTTTGGTGTCCTCGGGTGTCTTCCCGTGTAAAAGTTGGGGTGTCTAGGCGACGTTTCGACGAGGTCTCACTCGTCATCTTCAGGCTGGTGCTTTCGGCTTCTTGTTACTGGAACAGAGCAGGATCTCAGTGTTTGAGTTCCTATAAATACTGTTGAGGGGGTGTGGTGTATAGCCTCCAATGTTCTGGGCAGAGAGGAAGTTCCCAGGCTAGTGTGCCTTTTCTTCTTTTGTTCCTTAATTACTTGAGGGATATCTTGAGTGATTTCTTGAGTGATATCCTGAGTACCACTTAGGTGGGTCATTAGGTGTAGGCCTGGCTGACACAGGCCACAAAACCACAGCTCGCCCCTATACACGAAGCCAAGCCAGAGCACAACTAAGTGCAGTACAGCCATCTTCTCAGAAAAACTCTTCACAAAGTTCAAGAGGTCAAGACACAAAGACTTTAGCAACTAATCCACACCTAATGACCCACCTAAGTGGTACTCAGGATATCACTCAAGAAATCACTCAAGATATCCCTCAAGTAATTAAGGAACAAAAGAAGAAAAGGCACACTAGCCTGGGAACTTCCTCTCTGCCCAGAACATTGGAGGCTATACACCACACCCCCTCAACAGTATTTATAGGAACTCAAACACTGAGATCCTGCTCTGTTCCAGTAACAAGAAGCCGAAAGCACCAGCCTGAAGATGACGAGTGAGACCTCGTCGAAACGTCGCCTAGACACCCCAACTTTTACACGGGAAGACACCCGAGGACACCAAAACCTGCATATATATATATATATATATATATATATATATATATATATATATAAACGGCCTCGGTCCTGTATATCTGAAGGAGTGTCTCCACCCTTATTGTTCCGGCCGGACACTGAGGTCCAGCTCCAAGGGCCTTCTGGCGGTTCCCTCGCTGTGAGAAGCCAAGTTACAGGGAACCAAGCAGAGGGCCTTCTCAGTAGTGGCACCCGCCCTGTGGAACGCCCTCCCACAAGATGTCAAAGAGAAAAAACAACTACCACACGTTTAGAAGACATCTGAAGGCAGCCCTGTTTATGGAAGCTTTTAATATTTGATGGACTATTGTATTTTAATATTTTGTTGGAAGCCACCCAGAGCGGCTGGGGAAACACAGGTTGTAGAGACCGATATGGGAAAGACATGTTTGATGTGCTGTTGCAGGTGTACTATGGCATTTCTTCTTTCCGTACTCCTCCCTCTGGCTCATCCATGCAGTGCTAAATCTTGGTTTAGTGTTACATGCAAATCTTCAGAATGTAGTTTACAAAATAAACCACAATAGCCAAAGTTTAAAATGCCATTCAGTAGACAGCAGCCACCACCAACCCCATTCCATGGTATTAATGAGTCTCTAGGTATGCCAGCTTCAAAGTTAAGGCTTTACAAAGCCCATCATCTCTGACTAATGGCCATGCTGGCTGGGCCTGATGGAAACTGGGATCAAATAACAACAAGAGGACCACAGGTTTCCCATCCGTGGTTTAGGAAAACAAATTCGGTATCTGAGACTCACACTAACCACAGCTTTTAAAAATGCTTATGGTGAGGTGTCAGTGTTCTGCAATAAATAAATTAGAAATGGAAAAGTTCTAAGCTGCACATATACATGATATGCAAAGAAAGGGATATATTCAAATCATGGTTCAAATCTCTCATATGCCCACTTTTTGTCACCATTACTCACCCATTACGGCATAGGCCTACAACATTATTTATCAAGCTGCCTGTCAGGTAGGGCTTGGCCATTTGTGGGTTGGACATGATTAGGTTCCTCAGTGTGTAGCAAGCAGATGTCATAATGTCCCCATAGTTGCTGGAACCTGGAGCCTGGAGGGCCAGGAGACGGGTCACATCTGGGAGCACCTGATTAGCTGAAGGGCAGAAACAGATTACCATTAAATACAACTCAACAAAGCTATTGAGTTGTCTAAAACTCAAAAGGGTTACTGAAACTAAATAAGCATTACTCAATAAGGTCTACAATCGGGCATAAGGGGAATATTAGTCACCCTTGGGAGTTGTAGCAACAGATCCCACTTTTGCTAAAAAGCAAAATTATCAGGTGGGAAGAGCCACAGCAGATCAGCTTCAGGGAGTGATGAAGTTCATGTAACTGTGACTGTGGGTATCAAGCCTAACCTAACACATCTGCCCCCCCCCCCAAACCCCAACCAACAGCATTTTACATGAGAGAGATAGCATCATCCGGAGGTTAAATAATTCTTTGCTTATTCTCAGTTGCTTTTTAGATCATTAGATAGACCTGCTGATCTTGAACAAACATGAAAGCACAAAACTGGATGAGAACAGAAAAATATTGAACCATCTTCTCACTGATGAACACTTTGTTGTGATAGAAGAGATTTAAACACCCTGATCATTTAGCATAGTGGGACTTTGGAAAAGAAATGGCATATGTGAAGAAAAGCATGTGAATATAAAGAAAGGAAAATAGGTGGAATACAAAATGGTGCCTACCCATTGTTTTGTGTAGAATAGGGTGTCGAGACATATTGCTCAGCAAGGATGTTCCAGAGCGAACTACTTCAGCATTATTGGACTGCAGAAGGCGTGCGATACGGGGCAAACCTTTCTCCTTTAGACCAATCAACTGGCTCATCGCATTTGACATCTAGAAAAAATAAATAATTAGGCATTTCTTATTTCTAGAGTTTTGGGGTGGTAGCCAGCATACGTCACACACAGAGTGCCTACTATCATCAGTCAACAAAGTGCTTTTCCAGATGTCTAACCAGATGTGGGGTCAAAATAAGGCATTTACCAGTCCTCTGCTTGCAGTCAGATTTTGCAGGGCTCCAGCACAAGCCTCCAGGGTAGCATCTTTCTTGCTCTGGTCCATCAGAGACAGATATGTGCGGATGGCATCTGAATGGTACAACCAGCTGGACCCTCTGGGTTTATAGTCCTCTTCAGGAAGAGGTAGGTCATAGTCATCATACTAAGGGTAAATAAGAATAATTAAAAAATCTAAGAAGTTGAAGTTTTACAAAAGAACCCCCTTTTAAACCCATGTTTTGCAAAAGAACCCCATTTTACCTATTTATTACACAAAACTAATATTAAACTGTTTTTGAATATTGCATTTTTGAATTGCTGAAACCCACCCCGGGACTTTATGGTGAAAGGCGGGGAGGAAATTGAAATAATCATCATCCAATGTTGCCTTTAACACAAGGCAATGATGTAGCTCTATGCACCAAATCTCACCTCCAGCTTTCCACCTCTGTTGTTGAAGCAGCCAGTCAGGGTCTTGTCTGTGTAACTGTTCCTGGCCATGCGGTTGAGCTGCGTGTATTTATTAGGCACCTCAGCGTCAAGGCGGTAGGACAGATTGTGCAGGATACAGATGCAGTTCTCCACAGACTAAAACAAAGAAAATGAAATAACCAGTCACTTCTCTCAGTTGTCAGTGCATAAATACTTTACACAGGGCAGGATTCTTTTTAAAAAAGACATTGCTGTAAAAATAATTCTGGGTTTACAATTCTGGCAATGTTAACAAGAGTTATAGCAGCTGATGAACAAACATTACTCTACGTCTGACTTGTACCTTGTCATCTGGCCGGTTGGCAGCCACACAGTTCTGAGAATAAGCCATTACAGAGTCAATCAGTCCAGGGTGGTTCCTCATGGTTTGACGTCCAACATCTGCAGAACTCAGGTTCCTACAGGGAAGAGACATTTTATAAATCAAAGGGAGAAGTAATCAGATCAGTCAGGCACCTCAGTTATTCTTGTCCTGTGCTCACCAATCTCTCTCTAGCTCTCTTTGATTCAATGAGGGTGAAATTCTCCTATACAGAGAGCATGTGGAATATATCACAGACCTATTCCACAAAATATATCTGCTTCTAAGCACAACTCTTAGCTTCATGGCAGCTTTCTTTCTAAAGCTAATAGCCGAACGGGCAATTTTTTGCTGGGATAACACCTGGGGAATAAATGGTTTTACCTCCCCTTCCCACATGCTGTGGTCCTCAATGAAAATCATCTACAATATCTACTATTAACTTTTCTTTTTAAGCCCAATATCAGCTGTGTACATATTACTGGCTTAAAACACATCTCAGTCTTTCTTTTGCTCAATTTGCTCAATTTGGTTTTGGAAGGCACGCCTTGGTTTTGGAATGCTTTGGTTTTGGAACGGACTTCCGGAATGGATTAAGTTTGAGAACCAAGGTACCACTGTACTTAATTTAACAATTCTGGTTGGTTTTCCAGGGATTGCAAGGGAGTCTGAGAACTTTCCCCTTTCAATAGCTCAAAATTCATCTCCTTTTGCTCAGCTACTCTACCATTAAGTCTGATGCCTGCCAAGTTTCATAACACAACTATTAAGACGAAACAATCTTTCAAAATGTTTGAGGGCAAATGCAAATATTGTTTGATCAAACGAAATAGTGCTGTTCGGATGGTTATAGCTAACGTCTTCAAGATACTGGTTTTTCTCACATGAGGCTTACTTCACAATACTGTGTCAAGGTGCTGAGATTTTTTTTAACAGAGACCATTTCTGATACACAAACAGGCCCTAACTAGTTTTAAGATCACTATGGAGCTATTTTTACTGTTTTCCCTTCAGACTCCCAAAGGTTTGAAGATATGGAGCTTGGAATGCTTCCATTTTGCACTGAGTCATTTTATAAGGGAGCTCTCTCTCCATTATCTGCCTAAGCAAGAATGGAAATACCGTAATCTACTATTGTACAGTGAGTTTACAAGCTGCTTATATCAGCTTGTTAGACCCCTGGACCAAGAAAGCTGCAGTCGCTGATGCAGTTCATCTTTTTCATTTCAGCAAACAATGGTACTTTTAGTTCATGTGTGTGCTTGAGGCTGCTGCCCAATCCCCTAAGGGTGAACTTCTAATTGTGTAGCTCTTCCATTGGCTCATTCAGTGATTCTCAGATGCTGGCAGTCTAGCATTGCTGGAGATCAGTAAGAGAAACTGCAAGTCAGGACTAATACGTTCATGCCAAGGAGTTTGATAGCTTTTCCTAAGCATGAATAAAACTATTGCATGCTAACTAAGAGGCTTCCTACAGTTTAAAAGTGGGTGGTTGTAGAGGACTAGGGAATCTAATGAAGAAAACCAATATGGAGGGCAATTCAAAGGAAAGTCATTGCCAGAGGCAGTCATTAAAATTCAATGAGGAGCAAGCAGAAGGTTTGTGTGTTTTTTAACATGCAGGTGAAGAACGTTTGGTCAGAGTACCAGCACACACCTGGTACTTGTGCCTCCAGTCTTTATGCATACAACAAAAATACATCTAGATGACTGCAATGAGAATGGTTGAGAAGCTTCATTTTGTGCAGAATTGGACAGTGCTTGATGCAAACTTAAAGGAACTTCACTGTCTGTCAGTTTAAAGGCTGGCACTTAACCTTTTAACCTTTACAACCCGAAATAGCTTTGTGCTCAAACTACCACACCTCACATGCTTATCAATGATACTGGAAATCTGCATCTACTGGGCCTGAAATCTCTGAGTCCAGTCCCTATATAGCTCTATTTTCACTCTGGTTTGTTACTAGAATAGGGAACCAAAAGCAGTGAATCAATGACCTTCTCGAAATACCACTTTCATTGGAATTTTGGCTTACAATTCCAAGTCTTTTTCAGACATGGAGCTCTACAATGGATTGCTCTACCCAGCATGGTATGCCTGGTATATATTGAATTTTAAGTGACAAGCAAAAATTTTCAATTTTCAATTCACCCAAGCTTTTAAAGATTTCTTTTATCTTAAATTTTTAAACTTCAAATCCCACTACTGGAATGTGAAATGCTTGCAACATTCTAGCGACTTTTGGGGTTGTCCCAATTATAGACAATTTCTGAGTTTACTGTTGACCAATATGGCTATTCTTTGTTTCTTAAAATTGGACTCTTAATTGCACTTTCATGCATTATTTGTTTTGTTGCTTTAATTTTTGTATGCTGACTTGAAATCATTGATAAAAGACAGTATATCAACATTCTAAATTACATACATAACATAAATGCAAAAGGGCCTTTTTGAAAATATTTGCCAGACAAGCAGAATGCACCTCAGTTTTTTCAATATGATCAAAATATTAATATGTCTGTTGACCTACCTCAGACAGCCAGTGGCATTGAAGAATACCTCTGGGTCAATAATTTCTCTTGATCTAGTACTAACACCATCAGACCAGCCAGAAAAAGGAATAATAACACGATCAGTCAGAACAGGAAGAGCTTCATGTATTAAATCTTCTTTCAGTTCATCTGTGGAAGATAAGTTCCAGAGCAATCCTGGAAAGCAAATACATGAGACACATTGCTATAGCTTCCTGTCATTCTCATTTAGATTCATAATAATAATAATAATTTTATTATTTATACCCGCCCATCTGGCTGGGATTCCCCAGCCACTCTGGGTGGCTCCCAGCAGAACATTAAAAACAGAATAAAACTTCAGACATTAAAAGCTTCCCTAAATAGAAGAAGAAGAAGAGTTTGGATTTGATATCCCGCCTTTCACTCCCCTTCAGGAGTCTCAAAGCAGCTAACATTCTCCTTTCCCTTCCTCCCCCACAACAAACACTCTGTGAGGTGAGTGGGGCTGAGAGACTTCAGAGAAGTGTGACTGGCCCAAGGTCACCCAGCAGCTGCATGTGGAGGAGCGGAGACTCGAACCCGGTTCCCCAGATTACAAGACTACCGCTCTTAACCACTACACCACACTAATAGGCATTCAAGAGGAAACTGTAAAACTAATAGGTATTTTGAAAGTGAGTCTCCAAATGCTCATGGAAGGCATTCAAGCTACAGTCATGTTAAAATAAATTCTACCTGCCTCACTGCCTGCTTATGAATGATACTGGGAATCTACGTCTACTGGGCCTGAAATCTCTGATCCCACATAGCTTTATTTCTGTTCTGGTGTGTTACTGGGATAGGGAAGAAAAAAAACAGGGAACCAAAATATCAGTCTAGAAGATTGTCTTTCCTTTTAACAAACTGGTAGTGTTTCTTTATTAAATTCCAACTTCTCTTCCACTTGCTGCATTAAATGAAAAAGCACCAATACTGAGGTTTTCCAATACAGTGGTACCTCAGGTTACAAACAGTCCTGTTTATGAATTATTCGGTCTACAAACTCCACAAAACCGGAAGTAGTGTTCTGGCTTGTGAACTTTACCTCGGTCTACAAACGGAATCCGAATGGTGGAAGGGCCTCATTAGGGAACGGATTTGGTTTAAGAACGGACTTCTGGAATGGATTAAGTTCGTAAACCAAGGTACCACTGTATACAAATATATTGAAGTTTAGTCAATTTTAGGTTACCTATATTGAGGGCTTCCACCTGCACAACAAGACTTCCTCTTCTCTCCCCAATCTGTTCAGGTTTTGGTGGGTAGCACAGGGAGCACACAGAGTGAAGAGATGGAAGAAGTTGCATTGTGAAGGTATAAATCCTTGCGCTAATGGGAAACCTTTGTTGGACACAACCCAATATTCATGTACTAATTTGTATTAGTGATTTACTGTTCCAGCTGCTCCAACATTGTTATAAAAGGGTGGGGGTACCTGTCAGCTGCTTCTGTATCTCTGTGCTCCCAGTCCTTCTCAGGAGGCTCACACATTCTCGAATTCCATTCTGACGGCGGGTTTCTAGCTTGTTGGTTGGATTTCTGAAAACTAAGTTTCGGAGGGCCCCAGCTGCAGCCTGTTGCACGTTCTCATCTGGGCTGCGCAGAAGCTCAATAAGCTTGGAAATGCCACCAAGCCGATAGACCTAACAAAGAAGGGATTTAAATGTTTGTTGATCAAAACTGTTTAGAAACCTCTCTTGTTTTTTCTGCAGATAGAAAGCATCCGTGTTGAAGGTTAACATATGACATATACTCATTGCAGTGGCCAGTGTTGAACTACTACTGGCTTTACTGTGAATATTCATTCATTTAATTTATTTATTTATTAAATCTGTATACTTCCCTTCATCTGCACAGCTCAGGGAAGTTCACAGCATAAAAATACAAAATAAAAATACATAATACATAATATAAACATAATAAACACATGACAAAGTACATAATAAAAACAAAAACAAAACAATAACACCCTCCCCCTATATATGTATATGTGCCCCATATAGTAGGTTTTATTGCATGCATAAACTGCTGCTTCCTATTGCACATGATAGCATTAAGAGTTTATAGAGTGTTCCTTGGGGCCCAAAATCCTTTAAAATAATGAACCAATGCTTTTGATTGGTTCAAAAGCCACCTTGGTGCAGAGGTCACTCACTATACGTGAAGGAAGGAACGCTTTGCTGATGAGTCAGGGCAGTTTCTGCAATTCATCAGTTCAGGTGATAGCAGTCTAAGTTCCAACATGCCATGTACCGTAGGGGAAAGGGTGTGCTCTTGTTCGTTGACTGCTGAAAGCTTTGGTCTAGACCTCACTTGGTTCAATGACCCTTGTACAATATTATTTGAAAAGGTGGAAGTGAGACTGGAAAGTTTATGTGTTAAAGAGGAAATGGGTGCTGCTCCAGGAAAGCCAGACTAGTCATGATGTAGAAAGTAAATATAAACGAACTGTTTATTGCAAATTGTTTAAGTTGTTGGACAGGCAATTAATCAGGATCACTGCCCTGATATTTTATGACATGGCACTATAGAAACACTTTTTATAAATAAAAAATAATTCAGAATAAGTGCTTTCCTACTGGTCATATTTATTCCTCAAAATACTTTTTTATCTCGCTCCTTCCATTGCCTAGTGGATAGGCATTATTGTTTGATATTAGAGCAAATTATATGTCCCAAACAGGTACTTTTTCCAAAAGTGTGCAAGATTTATTTGCCCTCATTGCAAGTTTGTTCTGAGTAAATTTTGGAAAAGGATATACCCATGAAGACAGCATGGTTATGTTATTCAGTAAAGTATCATTTTTGTTAATGGCATGATAATATGAATAATAATATTAACTGGATCCTGGCCTGCACCCAGCTTTGTCTAATGGGGATGCAGGCTCGGGACTTGGGCTGTGCCAGGGGGCAGAGCCAACGGAGCAGGTAGGCTTCCCTTGGATCCACCCCTTGCCCATTTAAACAACTCACACCTGGGGCACTACCTATTTGTTCCTTCAGCAGCTTTCCCCCCCTGCACATCCACCCTCGGTTTAAGCTTATAGTCAATGACTTTGTTGTGGCTATGGTGGTTGCTGTTCTTTAAGGGGGCCGGGTAGGAATTTGCCCACCGGGCTAACTGGCACTGACCTGGTGGTTTTGCCTACCTCATAGCAATCGTCATAACTGGTTGGGCATTGGGCCAATCCTTTGTTTTGGATGGAGGGGAGGTTGTAGTCTCCATCAGCCCCTCCAAAAGCTGGGGTATCCCATTAAAGGGATCCAGGGGGAGTGGCCATGTCTGCATGCCCAGGTGGGTTCCAGGGCCGAAGGCACTCTCCCAGACAGCGGTCCCTGCAGGGGCCACCCTATTTGATGTAAATCTTAGGAACCCCCATCTGGATTGGCCAATCGTCACTTCCAGTAGCAGGGCCGGAAGTATTTTGATTGCCTCATGCCCAAGCAAGCCTCTGTATTCAATAAAGTTGTGGTGTGTTTTGACCCCAAAACCAGCCTCATTGGTCTCTTATTTGCATGGGTAGGGGGAGTATAGAGTAGGGGGAGGGTATTTGTCTGACAGCTTACTTTCATAGAATCATAGAACCTTAGAGTCGGAAGGGACCCCAAGGGTCATCTAGTCCAAGCCCCTGCAATGCAGGAATCTCAACTAAAGCATCCATGACAGATCGCCATTCAACCTCTGTTTAAAAACCTCCAAGGAAGGACAGTCCACCACCTCTTGTGAGAGTCTGTTCCACTGCAGAACAGCTCTTACTTTCAGAAAGTTTTTCCAAATGTCTAGCCAGAATCTCCTTTCTTGAAACTTGAAGCCATTGGTTCAAGTCCTACACTCCAGAGCAGGGGAAAACAAGCATACTCCCTCCTCCACGTGACAACCCTTAAGATATTTGAAGGTAGCTAGCATTATCTCCTCTCAGCCTCCTCTTATCCAGCCTAAACATACCCAGCTCCTTCAAACGCTCTTCATAAGGCTTAGTTTCCAGACCCTTGATTATCTTGGTCACCCTCCTCTGCACACGTTCCAGCTTGTCAACATCCTTCTTAAATTGTGATGCCCAGAATTGGACACAGTATTCCAAGTGTGGTCAGTGAGAATTTCAGAATTAGATAACCAATTTGTTCTGAAGGAACCAAAGTGGATATCCTAACTGTTTCGAAGCTGAATTTTGATACATTTATGGGATCTGACTGATGCATGCTAACGTTGGTGCTGTTTTAGAAGTCAAATACTCAAAATGAAAGTTTTCTCAGTTGTATTTGCAATTCTGACACAGTTCTTGAAAACATAAATTTAAAACAACTATATTTCAATTATCATTACCTGGAAATAACCCCAAAAACATAATCACTCATATGCATCTGCATCAATTCAAATAACCACATCTGAACCTATGCCAATAATTTTGAAGTCAGATGCTGATGCTCTGAACAGTTGTATGTTGGGAAGTTTAAACATAAGTTATTTGCAGAGAAGTAGAGCTTTGTGTGTGCCTAATACCTACCCAAAAAGCGCACCCAATGCACTAATGGTGAAGCCCCCTTTATACCCCTAGTATTACCTCTTAGTGTTGAATGGACAAGATACCTCTTCCCAATCTGACTTCCTCTTCTTTCTGGTGGAGCTACAGGAAACACGAGTCCTGACATAATTCCACACATTAAAGCATCTCCTACAAAGCCACACACAGCTGAAGTAGTGAGGGATAACTTTACCTCTTGCTTGGCAGATTCATCTTGAAAACAGGTGTGCTGCAGGTAGTAAGCCCCCATGGCATGGTACTTCTCATCTGAAGAACACAGGAACTGGATGGCTTTCTGAATAGTCATTGCTCCATAATCCATCTCATCATTGACTATTCTAAACATTACAAGGGGAAGGAAATGTCATTCACTGTGAGGCAGATTCCTAGCAGTTTAATAGCAAAATAGTGGAAGAGCTAAAAATGAGTTACATCCTCTTCTTATCTAGGTGACAAGTATTAACAGGGAAGTACAGGAACTCTGAACAGTGCATAAATCCCACCCTGTAAACTATGTAAACACTATCTATCAACCAAAAAGTTGTAAATATACAACATTAAGATTAAAATAACAAGATTACACTAAAGTTAAGATTCTAGCTACCTCCTTGCTCAATAAAACCACCCCACCATCTCTTCTGTACCATATTGAATGGACACCACTTCCCATAATGTAAAATCAGGCATAGGCAAACTCCGGCCCTCCAGATGTTTGGGACTACAATTCCCATCATCCCTGACCACCAGTCCTGTTAGCTAGGGATGATGGGAATCGTAATCCCAAACATCTGGAGGGCCGGACTTTACCTATGCCTGATGTAAATGATTCACCTAAATTAAAGGGTCAAAACCTTTATCCCATCCTCATCCCTTTTAGCCATAATCCAGCCTCATTTCCTCTTCAGTTCCTATTTTAGCATAAAATTGTCCTGTCATTCTCTTCTACTCACCCACCTAACTAGACCCCAGTATAGAAGTTATCCAACTGGATAGCAAACTAAGGGAAAGGACCGAGTGAACAATCTTCTAAGACATCTGGCTTGCACGGCAGCAATGCAATTTTACCTCATTCTAAATAATAATAATAATAATAATAATAATAATAATAATAATAAATAATTTATTTATACCCCACCCATCTGGCTGAGTTTCCCCAGCCACTCTGGGCGGCTTCCAATCAAGTGTTACGGTCCCAAAGTACTTGCTACCACCCAAGAGTTGGGTAGCATAGGATAATTCTGTACCAACACAATCGTTATAAGCAGTGCTTATAGGAAAAAAGGTGCTGGTACTCACCACGAAGTTGTTACAATAAGTGCCACACTTTTAACATTTGTTGGGGGGGAGAATATGCCAGTACTGCATACCCTTGAGTACCCCAAGAAAAAAAGCCATGGTTGTATACCTGTAGACCTTGGAAATGTGAATGTACATAGCTACATGCTTAAGTTATTTTGTCTTGGAGTTTTGACTAGGAGCTGCAGCATGGCACCACAGATAGCACAGTGTACCCATACAAAACATATTTACATCTGCCGCATGCAAAAGCAGCTGCCAAGTTCTGCACTACAAGTGCATATGGAAGATCACAGGCAAATCTTTTTTTTCTTCAGGTGACTCTCAAATTACCAGTTGTGATTTCCTTTTTAATCATTTTTTTTGGACTGGAAGCATTGGAATCCCATCAAAGGGATTCAGGGTGGAGGTGCTTCTGTCCAGGCAGCCAGATGGGTGCTGACAGGTCAGGTGATCACAGGTGGGGTCACCCTGATTTGGTGTGTGTGTCATAGGGTGGTTCATAACCTTGGTTAACCCTGCCAAAATAATCAACTAGCAACTGGGCTGGTTGATCCAGGTTACACACCCAGTGCCTGCACCCAAAACCTGTTGACATCTGTAATCAATAAAGTTGTGACCTGTATAAATCTCAAGTGGTTTTCCTGCGTTTATTGCAATTCTACAAGGCTTGGGGCTGACCACCCACAGCTTCACTGTGCCTGGGGCCCACAACCATCTATTCAGTCTTAGGCAAGTCTTAAAATAGGTAATGAGAAAAAAACAAAGTGTTTTTCTGCTCGATCCTGATGAAATATCCAAAGTAGAAATAATTCTATAAGCATGTTGATTAACTGATGGAGCTGGAATATCAGAGCAAATGTTTGGCATACTTAGGTGTAGCAATCCATCCTGGAATGTTTTACACCCAGAGATAAATCAATTTTCAAGTCTCAACTGATAACCATTCTCAGTCCTCAGCCTGTCCCAAATTTGAAGGTACACGGTGCTCTATTATGCAATGTGCCACTTAGTAGGTTTTCAGGACACCAGGAATAACTATGAACATGCATCGGAACATTTTGCAAAAACCAAACCAAACCAAAAACCCTAGTGATCATTGCACCAAGCCCCTGTTTCTGGTTTAAGTCTCATTGTTTCATAAAAAAGCACAATCCCTTCCCATTTATGCAGTTTAGGCAAATTAACATATTTTATTTGAAAGCAAAAGCTAAGGGCTTTTCTACCAAGTAAGAAAGTTACTTTCCGAAAGAATTTTCTTCTACAAGCCACCACACATTCATATCCTAGAACCACTTTGCTTCCTCTATTGTGAATACAGCAATTACAAAAATGTTTAGTAAATATAACAAATAGGGTAGCCTCTCAGTTTAGACATGTTCTTTCATAGCTATCCATCTCTGCACCTCTCCTCCTTCTGTGGTCATAAACAGGGAGGGGGGAATGTGGTTGCAGGATGATCAGGGACTGACAAGCTTTGTTCTGGACACACTCCATGTGAAGTGACTTTGCCCAGCAGTGCATGGCCTAGAGAGCAGTGAAATAGGTGGAATTTCACCCTCACATCAGGGCTCTTGCACAATCTTATAGGAGGGATCACAAGAGAGAAGGATGGGGGTCAGAGGTTTTTCAAGGCCATTTTGATCTGCGAATTACCCACCCTGAAATTAGAAGCAGATTTAGGGGAGTTTGACTAGTTCAGTTGTGATGGGCATGGAGCTTTGGGGATGTCACCAAAGACATCACAACTATTATTTAGAATGGAATGAGAGAGGTCTCTGCAGAACCAAGAGCAGTTGGCCCATCTCCCCCACTTGTCCCGTCCGCCAGATTATTTAAAAACAGCTTTCAATTTGAAGATTCTGTTTTCAGAGGCCTATAGGTTATAGAAGCTGTTTCCCTTGGAGAAAGAATTGGCATTACCAGTGGCATCAAATCCTTTCCAAATTAGATATTGGACTGAATTTTCAAATTCTACAGTGCTTCAGAACCATGCAGATAGTCCCAATTCTAGAAAGGAGACAACTCCCCAACAAGAACAAGTTCAACTGGCAAGAAGATTCAGCAACCAGGCCCAGTGCTTCAAGACAGACAACTCCCAAATCTGAACCAGTTCTACAAGGTGAACCACACCCTATCAGGAAAGGTGCTACAAAGAGACCACTCCTGAGAGACATTTGGCAGAGGACAGTGTTTCTCACTCAACAGTTATGCTGCTGATGAATCTTCATGAGCTGAAATGGCTCTCTCATTTTTTAAAAGCTCTATAATAAACCATATCTGTAATAATATTTTCAATGGTAACTAGCCTTTTCTTAGGGAGAAGTTTGGGCAGGGCAACTAATTTGACACTCCAGAGTGGCAGAATCTCCTCCTCACACACCCAAAAGAGTCATGAGTGGTGCTATAGAGACTAACACATTTATTATGACATAGACTTTTGTGGACTAATATCCACTTTGCCATAAGTCTGAAGTGTTATCTTGAGTTAGCAGGTATGCAGCAGCCCATACCTGTCTGCTTAGGATAACACTTCAGGCCTCTGAAGAAGTAGACTCTGGTTCATAAAAGCTTGTGCCATTTTCTGTTCTTTAAAGGTGTAACAAGACTTTTAAGCTAAAGTTCCATAGAGTTCCAAACAATTTTTCTGGTTTCCATGTCACATACCTCAAAATTGTTGTTGTTGTTGTTAATAATAATAATAATAATAATAATAATAATAATAATAATAAACTGCCCTATACCTGCAAGTCTCAGGGCTGTTCACAGAATAAATCTAACTGAAGGGTCAATACATCAGTTTTCACTGGAATTTTATTTACTCCAAAGCTTAAGACATTTTAAAGTTACCACTAGTAGGCTAAACTAATTACTTGAACCTCACTTAAACCTTTAGTTCATAACTCTTAACTTGGGAAGAACAGATAGAGAAGAGGCATATGTTATTGGTGCTGAATATCTGACTGCCATTATTAGTGTCACAGATGAATGATCTGTTAAATGTAGTGTCAAGTTAGATTCTTTAACATAGAATTCTTCCTTTCCAACTGAGATCCAAAAAGTGCAATCCTATGAATGGTTACTTAGAAGCTCTATTGTGTCTAGTCCAGCTTGTTTAGGATTGCAAACTAAATGGCTCAAGTCTTGATTCATACAAGCCACATGAAAAAATCAGGAGGCAAAACACCAGAATAAGGTTCTGATGGGATTCAGAATTGGCAAACCTTTTCTTTCTGCATAGTGATGAAAACCAAGTAAATTGCCCTGCAGACCATGAAGAAGAAATCACAAGCAGAAAGGACACACATGAGAACTTACTTTGAGTTAACCTGTCCATAGACTGCATCCTGCTTGCTGCTAGCAACAGGCTGTACATAGACCATGCTGGCAGAGGTGCAAGAGGGGCTGCGGACTGGAACTACTTTGTTTGGCCTTGTTGCAGTTGTAATTCCATGCTGGTTGTTGCTTGTGCTGTTGTAGAGGCTATGGCGATGCATACTGGCCTTGTGACTCACACGGCTTCCACTCTGGTTTCTCCTCAGCGTGCCTCTTGGAGGGTCATAGTAGAGGTCTGGCTCACTCCGGCTACTCTTCATAGTCTGCACAAGGCAGTAATCACTGCCAGGGACAGTTGGGCTACAGACCTTGTTGTAGTTCCGGCTGCCCCAGCCGTCCATTTGGCTGTAGGAGCTGTAGCGTTTGTTCTCGGCTTCTCTTTTGAGGGTTCCATTGTACAGCTGGGGGAGATTGGGGAGAGGGAGAAGGGGAAGAATAGGAAATACAAGGGTCAAAGTTAGAATTTCACTTGCTTTACAAAGACCACTTAGATCCCTGAGAGGTACTGAGCACCATGTCCAATGAAAGTAGAGTGGCCATGTGCTCTTACACTGGACAACCTTCCATTCGAAGGGCTGTCCAGTCCAAGCCCAGCTTAAAGATGAAGTACCCTAAGAAGGCAAAGCAGGGGCCTTGACGTTGCCCATCAACAGTTACTACTTGTCAGCACACTGATCAGTATTCCCCTCTATGGGCTTTTATTTAAATTAGAATATCTATTTTTCCCAAAAAATGCATCTCTATACAAAAAATATCCTATGCAAATTTTATGTATTTCCTCTATCTGGGGGATCACAAGTAACTACTCTAATCGAAAGTAGCATTCCACTCATTACCCTTGATAGGAAGAATGAATGAGCCATGTTCAGTAGAAGCAGTGACAGCCCAAGACATTTTGCTACCTGAAGCAAAGTCCACATGGCATACCCATCGCCAATATTTGGGCCAATATTTTTTTTTAAGGCTTTCTGCACCATATACGAGGCACTCTTTTTCTGCCACACCCCACCAGTGCTGCTTTATGGAGCCATAGCCAGATCTACAGTCCTCCTACTCATGAAAGCTATAGCAAAAGGGGCAGGGAGCAGGATGGTCAGGCCTGAATCAGGCTGGTGCAGCAATGGGGCCTGGATCCCCAAACAGCTGTGCCACAGATCCTGGCCTGGCTCATCCCCACATGTGAAACACCCCTTTAAGGATACTGCAAAGCCTTCCATGAGACTGGTGGCCAGTGGGAGGCTGCCAGAATTGGGTGGAGCACCTCCTAATCCAACACACAAACACACATCTGGTAGAAGGAGAGTTTAGGTTGCTCTGGACAAAACCAATTCCTGCCTTCATCTAGTCTCATAATGGTTCTGCCTAAAGCAAGTCATTTCACATTGCTGGTGAATTTCACTCTACTCAGCACCCCTCAGGATTTTTCTCATCACAGCATTACACATTAATATGAATCAAGTGTATTTTTATCCCTCCGCTCTCAACCACAAAGTAGAGGGGAAAGGACAAAAAGTGCAAATAAAATAGAGAATTGCAACCACAAGGCCAGAGCTGTCTCAGCAATTCACTGAAGTTCAGTGCAGCATTCTAAGAACTTCCTAATAAATTCTCATTTCCCCCCCACCTCACTGAGGCTTTTTGCATCTACTTAATGAACATATGTTCAGAAATTTGGATTTGTGAAGAATCTCAAGTATGTCCTGGCCTACAGTGTAAACATGTTGAACCATCTCCAAGACTGGAGTATCTCTAACCCTGTCTAGCAAAGTAATTCTCTTAAGAGAAGGACAGAGACTGTGAAACACCTTAATATGGATTCATTCAGTCAAGGCTATTTGTGTGCTCATTTGAAGGTTACTCTTTTACCACACATTTCAAGCAGAATATACATCCATGTATCCATGTAACAATAATTTGTGCTTGAGCTTGTTTTCCCTTCCTTTTTCCCACCCCCCCTTTTCTTCATGTATCATGTCCTTTGAAATGGTGACCCTGAGGGCAGGGACCTACTACAAATATTTGTAAGCTGCTCCAAGAGGTGCTCTGCCTAAAGGGTTGGTTTCAGAAATGCAATACTGTAAATAAACCAGAATGTGTCAAACCAGAATGTGCAGCAGCATCCCATGGTGTTTAGTCAGGATAAGTAAATCCCACTGTATTGACTAGGATTTTTGCTTTCAGTTTGCACATATATTAAGGCTAGATCTAGACACATCAAAGAAGCTTTTCAGTTAAATGCATTGTAAACTCATACAGGGAAATCCAGTAGGAAAAGACAGGACTCCACAGTGCCAACTGGTGTCACAGTTTTATATCGCATATACAACGCTTTTTCTTTACCAATCTAGCTGAGTCCTAAGTGTCTGTGAGACAGCTGCTAATTATGTCCCTAACATGATGCATTCAACCAAAGTGTTAATGTCATAACTTCAGAGTTTGTTTTTTAAGCATGCACACCAGTTTTGCTCTACTGCTGGCTCCCTCAGCCTCAGCCCTCCAGATGTTTTTGGCCTACAACTCCCATGATCCCCAGCTAGCAGGACCAGCGGTCAGGGATGATGGGAATTGTAGTCTCAAAACATCTGGAGGGCCGAGGTTGAGGAAACCTGCTCTACTGGATCACTGGGATTCAGTGGGTTCTCTGAGACCTTCTCCCTTGTGTAGAGTACTATTCCAGTTAAAATGCGCACAAATTTATGCCTTAGTCTTCCAAACTCAGGGAAGCGTTTTGCTGACACAAAGCTTGCCCTGACAGGAGTGTGTCCTTGTTGGAGACAGAACATTTTCCTTTCCTGATAAACACGAGAAGCTATGGCCCTCTCCTGTCCATCTTACTGAGAGACCACCTACTATCTGACATGGCATATCAGTTTAAAAGAAAAAAAGCAAAGAAAGATGAAGAGCAAAAGTAGATTTATGTGGTCAGGATAAAATAGCAAACTGCAATGCTGTCTATTAAAAAACAAACCATCAGCTAGAATCTTGGGAAAGAATGAGATGCAGAACCTTGGAGCCTGTGATATCAGGGTTCAGTTTATAGCAAAATTCAAACATTGGTTTTGATAATGAGGTTATTTTAACACCATAGAAGCTGTTTTTCCACATCTCTGCAGGATAAATCTTGTGCATCTCACTCCACCCAAGCTGTGCTTGCATTGACTTGTTTCTAAGAACTTGTTTAGCAGAAAGGTGTCTTCCCAGAGCTAATAACTTGGCATCCACAGCTCCCAAGCTTCACTGGGAAGAAGAACATGTTAACAGCTCAATAGCACAGAAAAGGAGCCTGCCATTCCAAAATTCAGGATACCCCCCTTGATAATTCCTTCTCATAAACACATTGAAATGAACAGTGTACAAACACACTTGTGCACAAACGTCCTTTTCGTTTGTTCTCCTTCCAGACACTTGATGTGAATAAATGCAAAAGTAAACAGAAGCCTTACATAAATAATATGTTAAGTCTTTAATGGAAGCATAATAGCTAGCTTTTGTTAGCTGCAAATGCCCCAGGGACTCAACGTCTGTGCCAAGCTGCTATCTCTCTATTATTCTCTCTTTTGCTGCTATAAAGGTGTATGGCTTACTAAAAAAAAGAAAGAGTGTAGCCAAGGTAAGTCTCCAGCCATTCAAGCTAGATCAGACAGCCTTGAACATAGCCCACATAGTTTGAATGCAGCAAATGTCAACACTGGAGCAGCAAATAGCTGATCAAGCTAGCACTCAACTTGAAGTGCAAGAAGTAGAATGATGGAGAAGGGGACTACAATGCCATGTGGAATTTAGTATAACAGCCTTTGGGTATCTCTCATTTAGCCCATACCACCAAGACTGGTCCTGGTAGTTTCCCAGCCTGTGTTTGGTTCTGGGATGAGGAATCAGCAGTAGGATTAGCACAGCTGAACCAAGACATTTTGGCATCCAAGGTGGACCCCAAAATGGTGTTCCTTATCCTGCCAGGGAAGAAAGTGTGAGAAGAGATCTACAGCAGGAGCAAAGAGTAAGGTTGATAGTGGGATCTGCTGCCTCTATAGATCTTGCCACCTGAGGCAGTCACCTCACCTTTCCTCCTGGGTGGGCTGGCCCTGAGGATCAGCATAGTAGCCCTACCAACATTTGATTTTCTTAAACCAGTATTGAAGAGCCATCTTTTTTCCATAGCCTTTACTGGCTACTGCACATCAAGCTGTGGAAATGGTTCCTGTTTCCACATATGGTCAATTGATAATCAAAGAAGGAGGAAAATGGAAACTAAAGCCATACGAACAAGTTAGAGAACATGTTTATGACTGGTTGCATTACTTTCAGATCAATGAAATGTTTAAAAAAGATATTAAAAAAAGGGTTATGTAGAAAAAGATTCAAAGTTCCAGACAGAAGTGATAAATAATGATTCTAAAATTCTGTCAAAAATGTACAAAATATTGTTGGAATGGAATATGAAATATGAGAAAGTTAAATCGGTAATGGTACAATGGGCCAAAGATTTTGGTTATAATATACAGTTTGAGGATTGGGAAAAACTGTGGAAGGAGAACTTAAGATTCACTGCTTGTATGACACTAAAAGAAAATGTTATGAAAATGTTTTACAGATGGTATATCACACTGGTAAAATTAGCAAAACTGTATAAGACGTGTAATAAATGTTGGAAATGTAAGGAAACAGAAGGAACGTTTTATCACATGTGGTGGGAATGTAAGAAAGTGAAGGGATTTTGGGAAAGATGGCTGCTTTAAGCAAATATCTCTCACCGCTTGAATTATTGAGTACCGCTATGGAAGCAGTCAGTGTCAGATCCACTAACATGTGGCTAACAAGGGCAGTTGGCAGTGGCAAGTTTTTCCACATTTGTTTTGTTTCAGGCTAGAGCAGCTGAAAAGCATTAGAATCAGGTTCCTTGGGGGATCCATCATGCTTTGGACCCAGTAGATCCATAGATTCAGTTTTAGTGTGGGTGGTCTAAACCACTGAGCCTCTTGGGCTTGCCAATCAGAAGGTCAGTGGTTTGAATCCCTGCGATGGGGTGAGCTCCCATTGCTTGGTCCCAGCTCCTGCCAACCTAGCAGTTTGAAAGCCCATCAAGGTGCAAGTAGATCAATAGGTACCACTCTGGTGGTTTTGCCAGAAGTGGCTTAGTCATGCTGGCCACATGACCCGGAAGCTGTATGCCGGCTCCCTCGGCCAATAAAGTGAGATGAGCACCACAACCCCAGAGTCGTCTGTGACTGGACTTAACTGTCAGGGGTTCTTTACCTTTACCTTTTACTGGCTACCACTGATAGTAGCTTCTGCCCACCAATTTCACTCCTCTCTGATGGCAGAAGTTTATGGGGATTTTAAAATTTTGCTCTAAACTGTGACTGAGGCCAAGCAATCCAATTTCTGCTAATGTATATCAGCAGCTTGTTAATGTCAGCATAACATCAGTGTATCTTAGGATCCCATAGCAATTTAGGTGATGTAGATGGAAAATATATTAATGCCTTATTAATCATCATCCGCTTAGTAATAATAATTTGTACAGTACTTTAGTGTTGGATTATCTCAGTAATCCAGGCCTGCAGAACTTGCCACTCGCCAAGTCAAATGTAGTCTAGCTTCCTTTTAAAACATGGTTAATTAAATATATTAACACCCCCATAAGTTAAGTAAGTAGCAATTATTGTAAATGTTCATATCACCAAAATGATTCACAAAGCACTTAAGTGACATGATAATACATTTATAATTTTTATTGCGCGAGGCTGTGGTCACCAAGAACTTTTCAGAAGTGGATCCCTATCATTCTCCACCCTGTCTAACTGGAGAAAGTGAACCACAACCTGCACACATAGACACAGACACACAGAGACAATTGGAGACTGAATAGGTCAATGGGAGAGACAGAAATTGAACCCACTCATGAGCCTACTTATTAGGTGGTTCCAATTTCTATAGCTAGCAAAGCGATTAGTAGAAAGATAGGAACTGAACAAAAAAACTACAGGTGGTTTAGTTACTTCTAGAGCAGCAGATGGTGTGGAGGTAAAAAAAATAAAATTGCACAAACACGTTGGGAGGAGGTGTCTCTCAGGCCAGAGGGGAAAGCCAAAGCAATGAAATATGATGGAGTGCCACCCTGAATGATGTATTGTGCACACCCTAGATCCTGCTTGCGAAATGCACTCATTCCAGTCTGTTACACACAACTGGAAGAGAAAAACTTGGATAACCAGTAAAAATAAAATAAAATAAAATAAAATTTCGTCTGGATTTGAAATATTTCTTTCCTTCACTTTCATATTTTTCTTTGACACTTTCCCATTTCTTTCAGAAAGCACAGATGTCGAAGTGTCTATTTATTTATTTATTTATTTATAAAATTTGTTATTTTGTATGCTCTCTTTAATCAATTGATCCAAAGACAGCTTTGGCATAATTTGATCAGAATGTGAAAATGAATTCAGATAACGTTTCTTCTCACACTCACACATAATTTTTTTTTGGTCATCTTATAGTGCAATCTATTGCATACTGCCCTGGAATCCACATGGCAGAATTGTTTAATATACAAAAACAAACAAATAAATAAACACCCCTATGTCTGACATATTGTCTGACACTAGCCTCAATCACAGGCAAGTTTTAAAAAAACCAATTTTTGTTCAACTGGCTGGTGTTATGAGAATGCATTTGACTCTGAAATTATCCAGTTCTGCATAAATCTCACTGCAAGGTGACTGGGGGGAAATGTTTCATGCTCAGTACAGATCCTCATTTATCTGTCTGGGTGGTATGACGCTTTAATCCCCAGATAAACAGACGATTCTCCTTCCTCCTCAGCTGGGCTGCAAAGAGTTTAGCTCTCAGTGGCGTCCCACGTCACTATTGCAGCTCAGCCAACCAGTTTCAGAGGATTCCCCGATGCAAGCAGTATGGGCAGAAGATTACAAAGATTTCCCTTTCCATCTCTCAGACTTATAATACTGGTGAAACAGGATTACCAGGGACAGCGTTATCACAGTACAATACATTTAGATGATGGCTATTTGAATGTTTTAACAGGATCCAATTTGCAGAGCCATGAAAACCAGCAGCTTTGTAACCTGGCCCGGTCATGGGAAACTCAGACAGCCGTGGATTTAACCAACACCCAACATCTCCCATTATTCTTTCTCTCTCCCACCTCCTTTATTACTTGCACAGCATGATTCTTCTCTCATGTTTGCCTGAATCTGTCTGACTGCAGCATCACCGACTTTGAGTTTATACAGTACATTGTTAGGCGTGCCCTCTGCAATGAGTAGTCTTCGTTCTCCCCAGCCTGTAAATTCCCTCGTTTACAAAAGATTTAACATGCTTCGGCAGTAGTCATTTCCATGACTAATTAAAGAAATATTTCTAATGAAACTAAGAAATACAGAAGCCGAGTGACACGTGTGTGCAATGAGAGAAGATGTTTTCCTGAGAATCTCTCCCTAGGTTACAGAATGTAATACGCAGCAGAGTTTCGGAAAGCAATGATGTCCATTCAGTTAGCTTTATAGGAGGCAGAGAAACAACTTGAAGCCAGTTTTCACATTGAATTTGGGAGACAAGAGAATGTGCGTGCTTACACTACGCTCTTCATACACTTTGTGGCTGTGTGTGAAGAAAATGTCAGTTATGTGTGTTTCATTTTGTAGAAGAGACCAGGGAAAGAAGACATGATATGCACTCTGTCCTGAGACTTATTGCTGAGCACATGCTGTTGTTGCTGGGAAGGGGAGATCTTATGTTATGTTGTAGACTTCGATATCCCAAAGAGACGAAACCAACATAAAAAGTTTCATTAATGAGAATGATCAAAGAATTGCTCAGAAGAGAAGGCAGCCTAAGGGAGAAACATGGTATGCAGTGGGATGTCCTATTGTCCCATCATCATGCTATCCAGGATAGGAAGTTCCCCCACAGCTGGTGATTATTTAGGCAACCCAGGTTAATGAAGGACGTGGTTCTTCTCCATTAGGGCAATGAGATTCATCTTTGGAGGGGTGTGTGCTCTCCATCTTCCTTGTTTGTTTACGAAGGCTACTGTTTTTGTGTTGAGGTTAGTGAGAGTGCCAAGGAAACCAAGCTGAGCTGTCTATTTCCTGTGACAGGAGGAGGAGTGTATGAGAAGCAGCTTGGAAAGGCAGTGAAAACCACCCTTAAATGTGATTTACACAAGGAAGAAGAGAGCAGGAGTTCTGCAACAATCTCTCAGCGGGAGGCACGAGGTGGACTGCACACAGCAATACTGGGAAGCTGCTGGGCGGAGAATGCTTGTGCATGTAGGATTGCAAATAGGGACTGGCTCAGGATTGAGCCAGAAAGGCAGGGATTGATTTTGAGTGGCAGGACAGCCATCTCAGTACATTTTCCTTGGGTGCCTGATTAGAAGTTAAGCACACTTGCCTCCACACTAGTTTCATTGCCGTTGTAATCTTAGACAGAGATAAAAATAAAGTTGTGGTTTGTTTCTAGTCAAGTTCTGGTGCCCCTCCTTTATTACTCCACAATGCTGCTTGCTCTGTTGAAACATTACTTCTACTTGGCTCTGGCAAAATTCATGAGATCTTGACATACTATGTAATATAAATGCACAAAAATATAGTTCCATAAACGTCTTCAAGCATGACCAGCAACTGAGCCTCAATTCGCCCCCCATGGTAATGGACTTGTAGCCTAGGCCAAGTCCCTGCTTTACATGACTGCCCCCACCCCAAATCTAAGCAGATGATTGGGATCTGAGTCAATATGTAGTTTTTAGAGTAAAATTGAGTTATGCTAAAGCTCAAAAACTACAAGGTGACTGTCTGGTGACATTAAATTCACGGATAATTAAAGACAGAATCCTACAGACCAATTTTAAGAAGAAGCTGCACATAGGCAACCAAAGAATAATCTTACTTAAACAAATTCCAGCTCGAATTTTGAGAGAAAAAAATAATTATAAATTTTTGACGGAAGCACTAAAAACACACGAGATCTGTTATAGATGGGAATACCCAGAAGGCATCTCATTTACATTTAATGGAAAGAAACAAAGATGTAGAGACCCAAATGAGGCAGAAATATTCTGGGAAAGAAATAAGAAAAAGCTGAAAGCAAAGAGACCTGAACCAGATGAGGAAGAAAAAGGAGCAGTGGGAGGACGAAGAGAACAGGATAAAGATAATCTTAAAGACTCTAAATAAATCAGAGAAATGGATTTGACTTGGAACATTAATAGACTGAATAATAAAAAGAAGCAAAACAAAATAGAATATATTTTACAAAAACAAATCTGGATATAATTTGTTTACAGAAAACACATGCTGCTAGAAGACATAAAAGAGTGTTAATAAATAAAAGATCGGGTTTGGACTTTGTTTCTTCAGATGAAAGCAAAGAAAGAGGCATGATAATGTATATAAATATATAAGGACAAAAAGAGACGAGTGATAGTGGTACAGGTATCGTCACAAGGGGAAAAAATAGTAATTGTGGGGATTTATGCACCAAATTTAAAAAGAAATTGGAATTTTACAAAGAATTAGAGGGGGAAATGTTTAAATTTATGGACCAGAAAATAATATTAATAGGTGGCTTGAATGGTGTTCTCTCCCTAGATATGGACAGAACAATAAGAAAATCAGATTCTAAAGAAGGGAGACTACCTATAAATCTTTTCAATCTGGTTGAGAATTTTAAATTGAATGATGTACAGAGATATAAACACTTGTTTGAAAGACAATTTACACATTTCTCAGAGCCTAATCAGTCTGCTGGAAGAGCTCGCTCAATATGGATCTCAGAAGAAATATTGATAAGAACAAGAAGGGCAGAAATACAACCTAGGACTCTCTCAGACCATAATCCAGTATATCTGGAATTAAATGGACAGCAGAACTCAACATTCAGATGGAGACTAAATGAAAGCTTATTGGACAGCCAACTGACCCTGGAAAAGGCAGAAAAACTTTTGAAGGACTATTTTGAAATAAATTTAAATTAAGATACAGATATAAATGTGACTTGGGATGCTAGCAAAGCTGTGATGAGGGGCTTCTTCATACAGCAGAGTGCTTACAGGAAAAAAATAAGAGAAGAAAAAAGAAAAGGGGGGAAAAGGAGATCATGGAAGAATTAATGGGAAATGGGGGGAAAATGATAAAGGCCCCCACCCTAAATCTAAGCAGATGATTGGGTTCTGAGTCAATATATTCAACAACACATCATATAGCATAACAGTGACATATCATTCTTGTTTCAAATGAGTTATTGACTTTCCAAGGAAGAAAGCTATTTTTGCTTTGTGACAGAAGAGCCCCACCACTGTTTCTCCCCTTGCCCACCACCAGCATCCCATGGTTCTTAAAGAAAACCTTACCCCATGTCCCCAGTTGTTGCTCCCTGTGTGAGCTTTGGCATAGTAGGAACCACGGGCTGTTCCATAGCTGTGACCATCAGCCAGACCATCGTACATGGAACCTGGAAGCAGAGCAAAAGAATTAGGTGTGAAAAGGAGGCACTCTGAATCCTGATTTGATTGAATATTTCAGTGACTGAAGTTTAGTCTCTCAGGAAAATAAATCTCCCCCCCTCCACCCAGTAGGTAAAGCACAATGGACTCAGCAGTAATCAAGAAGATATGGATGTGGCTGTACTAGGCACAATGTCTGCCCATTAACCTACATCAAGTGAGAACTAGTGACGGATCAGTCCATGCCAGTTTTGCAGGTGTTTGTTCACACACCTGTTCCATCACACATTAATCTTCCAGTTTTAAAAATAATACATTTGCAAATTTCATATTTAAATTGTATTTAAACATGTATTTAAATGTGTGCTATATTTTATTACAAAATGCACATATTTTATCTCAATGTGCACATTTCTAAATACTACTACTACTACTACTACTACTACTACTACTAATATTTATATCCTGCCCTCCCCAGCCGAAGCTGGGCTCAGGGCAGCTAAAAACAATACAATAACACAAAATTCTAAAATCATTTCATTATAAAGTTAATTCAAATCAAATTGATGGCAACCATTGGACTAGAGTTCTGTGAAGATTGCCAAAGGAGGGAGTCAGGCTGTGCCCTGGCCAAAGGCTTGATGGAACAGCTCTGTCTTGCAGGCCCTGCGGAAAGATGTCAAGTCCTGCAGGGCCCTAGTCTCTTGTGGCAGAGCGTTCCACCAGATCGGAGCCACAGCCGAAAAAGCTCTGGCTCTGGTTGAGGCCAGCCAAATGCATGTTGTCCTAAAATATATCTTTTCTTTACACATCTGGTACATTTATTGAGCCAAAAATTATGTCATAAAATTCAAATAAGTGCAAAATCTGAGGAATAATTATGTTCCAATCTCTGTGTTTTTCTTGGAGATATGAATTTGGCTGGTTCACTTAAAAATGAATGAAATTATCCTCCATCCACAATAAGAGCCAGTTCCCATGACTCCTATCTCATGAAGAATTTTTTTAAAACAAAAAGCTGAATTCTGAATTTTTCCATGTTTTGAATTTGTATGGAATTTTGTTTTAGCTCTAAAGCCGGTCAGATGAGATATTAGAGAACTCATCAAACTTGGTGTTAAGCACATGATAAGATTCCTCCCAAATGATGTATCGCATAGTAAATGGTGACTGGTAAATGCCATAGTATATTTCCAAGTGAGATTTCTCATGTCACTTCTATCATATAAAAACCCCACTTACAAACTAGGTTATTGACATGATATTCTGGCCCCAGAACACTGTATTTAGGCTAGGAAATGTGATTCCTGATGATATGACAGCCCCTCTGCTCCCCCCGCTCCCCAACAGTTTAAATTGTACCCCCTCGAATCTGTGCCCCAGTTATCAAACAGCCCCTAGAGACCTAAAAGCTCAATACGAGTAAGGCTGATAGGATTTATTCCTTAGTTTGTAAAAATAGATCTGCTTGCTAGCACATATTGTTCTCTCACAGAAGTCTAGAGTGGAGAAATGCCTGCCAATGAATCCTTACCAACTGTGCTCATTTACACAACTTTCACTTTGCTTCTGTTGGAATTTTTTGCACAGTGTACAATTACTGACCAATGCCTTCTTTACCTTCTTCATCCACAAAAATGGGAAGCTGTCAAAATGGTAATATTTAACTGTTAAGGCAGCATAATGTAAACTAATGTCCAAAATTATGAGAAATGGGGCATGCAACAACTGCTTCAGAGGAGGTGCACATGAAGTCAACAGTTAATCAAAGTCCATTGTATGCAATGGCATTTTACTCCAATGAAATGTTAAGTTAGGTCCATTAATTTCAATGAGTCTACTCTGAGTAAAATGTCGTTGACTACTATCCACCGAGTTTCAGTTATTAGTAATCAACAACAAATTAGCAACAAAGTCCAACTCAGAATAGGCCAATTAAAATTAATAGAACTAAGTAATACTCATTCATTTCAATGACTCTCCTCTGAGTAGGATGAGAATTGGATACAACCCATGCTCCACATAGGGTTGGGGCACCACTAATGACTACTTCATATGTGGCCAAACTAAACAAAAAATTCTAAAAGAGAAACATGTTCTATTTGTGGCCTCTAAGGTCAAACCATGAGCAAAGGAATGAAGTCTTCCTGGTGCATACATATGAAAGAGCCCCAATGATGCTGCAAATAACTGTGGGTGATGTCCAGCATTAGTCAAACTCAAAATAGACCCACTGAAATAATTAAAGTAATTTACATCAATTGATTTCAATGGCTCTACCCTGAGTATGACTTAATTGGACCTTGTCCTATAATTTAACACTCCTGATGCAGAAATTGTGTATTTGCTGTTGCAGATCATTGTTCCTGAACTGGAACAAATATCATTGGATCAATAGGGGGAAAATAATCATTGGATGCCCAAGGCTTTCTGCAATTAAGCTAATTGTGCATACGACACACAGCAATTATTTAGACGTGCATTATACTTCTCATACAAGTCTGGGTTTTTGAACAAGAACACAACATGATGCACAATTATGTCAGTTGTGAGTGGAAACACAAATAAATGTTGAACAGTTATTCAAATGTCCATTGAGGGGGGTGGAAACATGTCTTATAATGCCAGTATGTAAGAAGTTAATGGGACATCCATACAGAGCTTAGTAAAGCAATATAATGTTTACTGCTTTGTTGTTCGATATATATATATATATATATATATATATATATGCTTTCGTAGATTTTCACGGGTACAGGAATGCAGGTTTTGGTGTCCTCGGGTGTCTTCCCGTGTAAAAGTTGGGGTGTCTAGGCGACGTTTGTGGTACTCAGGATATCACTCAAGAAATCACTCAAGATATCCCTCAAGTAATTAAGGAACAAAAGAAGAAAAGGCACACTAGCCTGGGAACTTCCTCTCTGCCCAGAACATTGGAGGCTATACACCACACCCCCTCAACAGTATTTATAGGAACTCAAACACTGAGATCCTGCTCTGTTCCAGTAACAAGAAGCCGAAAGCACCAGCCTGAAGAAGACGAGTGAGACCTCGTCGAAACGTCGCCTAGACACCCCAACTTTTACACGGGAAGACACCCGAGGACACCAAAACCTGCATATATATATATATATATATATATATATATGAGAGAAGCTGAGAATGTTGCCACACAACCTCCATATATATATATAAAAAATTTAATTAAACCTTCAGCCATCTTTTGTTCTAGGAGGTTGTTCTTTGGCTGAGGGCAACCTTCCGGCCAACAGCAGAAGTGCTCCGTAGAAGGGGAAGAGAAGGTGGAGTTTCATTACAGGCTTAGCAAGTTTCTTCAGCCCAGAGCACTTTTGCACCAGCTTTTTGCAAGTGTATTATTTAGCTCTATGAGAACAGGGAAACCCATTTGAAATTAGACATGCTAGAAGGAGGAAGGAGGCTGGGTTAATTCCATTCTCAAAGTGCCTGGATGTACTATGCTGGGAAAGCCTGCGTGGAACGTTGATTACATGTAGTATAATGCTCCCAGGGCAAGGGCTAAGTATGGGCTAGTGATACTAACTGCTAATACTAAGCAGGTTTGGGTTGGGTCACTGCCTGCAAGGGAGACTACCTGGGCATTCTGTGTAAGCTGCCTTGAAAGGATGGAAGAAAAGTGGAAGAGAAATGGATGGAATGTAGTGAAATAAAATAATGGAGTAGCTTCACAGTTTTCTGTGGCATTAATGTTTGTTGGGGAAACAGCTTGATGCTTTTGCTACAGAAAATATATAAAGGAGGAATTGGGCCTCCAAATTAGGGAAGGGAGAAATTCACACAAACTGAAACATAGCTATTCTTCGAAATTCATTCTCAAGATTTTGTGATGTAGTTTTTCAATCTAGAAATGGGTACACAAGTGTGTACAGTGGGGAAAGGTGCACAAAAATGCACCTATTAGTGAAAACTACACACAAAAATGCTTTATTACAGGGAAAACTGCATGGAAATATGTGCATATTCAGCAAAATTGCACAGAAAAATGTGCACTTAAATGATGGTGAATTTTGGTGAGGCCTTAAAAAAAAGCATGCAGATGTGTTGAAATCAAACTTAATGTAAGAAAAACAAGAAACTGAGAGAAACTGAACTTGACAGATGTCTCCATTTCCTACAAATACAAAGTGGACACATCCAGGGATTCCTGACTCATTGCCTTTGCCTGGCAGAAGTCTTCAAGCGCTTCAAGGAATGCATCTGGCTTTCACATACCCACAGAGCAAGCCCTAGTATAACTATAGGAAACACTATTACTACAGAAACAATAAAATAACTATAAGGCTGCAATCCCAGCCCCACTTACATGGGAGTAAGCCACACTGGATTCAACAGATCTTACTTCTGCACAGTCGTCCTTAGGATTATGCTGTAAACCAGGAAACTAGCTAGTTGTCTTTGAGCAAATCAGTGTCTCTTGCCCTGATTTTCTTCACTGGTTGCTGCTGTAAGGCAAAAATGCTGTTTCGGTATCCATTTTCTAGTCTGCAGTTATTCTAATGGGCACAGAACCCACTCTGCATTTTTCCTGCACATGGAACTCTGGTGGGTTACCGATATTGCAGTTTAATTTGTAGTGCTGTATATTTTCTGAACATGAGCCCCATTCACAAATATCTTAAACCCGATATAAATTCAGTGCTAAAGCACATTGCCTTTGTGGGATGGGAATAGCGTCACAGGACCAGTATATAAAACAGCATTTTCTCCTTCTCTTGCTCTCTTAAGTAGTATACCTAAAGGAGTGTCTCCACCCCCATCGTTCAGCCTGGACACTAAGGTCCAGCGCCGAGGGCCTTCTGGCGGTTCCCTCACAGCAAGAAGTGAGGTTACAGGCAACCAGGCAGAGGGCCTTCTCGGTAGTGGTGCCCACCCTGTGAAACACCCTCCCATCAGATGTCAAGGACATAAACAACTAACTGACTTCTAAAAGACATCTGAAAGCAGCCCTGTTTAGGGAAGTTTTTAATGTTTGAAGTGTTATTCTGTTTTTAGTGTTCTGTTGGGAGCCGCCCAAAATGATGATGATGGATGATGAATTTATAGAAATAAATTGGCCTTATAAATCACACTCACACATTTCTTCGCCCTAGTCCTCTGGGAATAATTTTATAAGGCAAAACTCTTCTGATATGTATGTGGTGCTATAATCACATACAGGACTTTGTGTTCATTTCATCAGGTCCCCACAAGTAATCCACCAGGTGTCACACATACATGAAAGCATTTGGGTTCTCATGGGAGAAACGATGTTATCATTTTATCCTAATTGACACCTAGTGAACCATGTATGGTCCCAACATGCAACAAAGTGGGTCCCATTTCCCACCCAGACACTGTCAGTGAGAACTATACTGGTTCATTCATAAGCATCTTTCCTGTGTGCACCATAATGCCAATAGGGAGAAAAATATATGGCACAACTCAGCCCACTCATTTAGTTACTGTCATGCGTAATCCCTTGTAGAAGCAAGGTCTTTGATATACAGACAGATGCTTACAAGGTTCTGGAGTGCGGGAGACGAGGGTTGCTGATCAGTCAGATTTACAGGCCCTGCCAGAACTGAAGGATGCCAGAGAAACCTAAAAAAGAAAACTTCAGCAGAGTAATTTCTGCTGTTCAGTTTCGTAGAACAGTGTAATAAAGCAATGTGCTGTGAATGTAAATATATGTCAAGTTTGCAGCACTGTGTAGGGATCTGCCCCTTAATAAGAAGTGCATGGAGGTGGCTGGTGCCATTTTGCAAAGTTGCATGTGTTAGGTCTGCACATATGTGCACTGTTCCCCACCATCACCATTCAGCTGAGAAAGCCAGTCCAGAGGAGAACTCAACCCCCTTCCACTAAGCTGAGTCTTATCTTTTCTCCCACTTAACCTCTCAGTGTGGTATCCCATTGGAGGGGCGGACTGAGAATAAGATGTTAAAATCTAGACAAATCTTTTGCATACTGGCATGCACAATCTGGATAGATGATGATGATGATGATTACTATTCTCATTACTATTATTATTGCTTTCTGTTTTATCTGTGAACTAAGATGGCACTCATCATCAGAAATGAGCAACCACAAAGCGTAACAACAAAACCAGAAACTAAAGCAGACAAACAACTTGATCCCTTTTTCAAAAACAGTGCTACTTGCTGAAGAAAGAGGCGATTAGCCTGAATTGCCAGAATTTCTGAAAACAAATATTGGCATGCTGACTTGTGTTTGTACTTTGCAGCATACCTATAGCTCTGGATTGCTGTGTGTGTGTTTTATAAAGACGTGTGTCTATCCAGCTGGTTAACCTTATCTTTGAAATGGAAAGTGATAGACAAAGGTTAAGCCACAGTTCATGTTTAGAAAGATATCAGCTGTCCAGGAATCCTGATGGTACTGAAGGAAAGGACACACATCTGGAATCTCACATGTGAGCATTCTCCACACCTTTCTGCACATTACTAGAATTCATTTTTGTTATCAGCTGACAGTAATTGATGTTGTGAGACCAAGTATTTTGTATTGTGCAATCCTCTACTCATTTACATGGGTCCCACTGAAGCCAATTGGGCTTACTTCTGAGTAGACATGTGTAATATTGCACTGCAAGGCTCTCATGAAACCCCCAGTGGCCCTGCATTTTTAAAAACCTGGTTTAAAAAATCAAACATTTAATAGTAGCAACACAGTGCTATAGTGTGTTATTAGTGTATTTAATATGAAAAATGAAGAGAGGTGCACAGTGAGTGATTCATTATCCCAATGCATTTCTGAGTAAAAGAAAGATTGCAATAACTAAAAGCAAAAGGGACTAAAATGCAATGTGAAAGCAAAACAGGGTTGTAAAATATGTAAATGGTCAGCATTTGGGGAAACAAATGATATTTCTCTTTAAAAGTCCTAAACTATGCACAAATGTTCTGAGGCAATGAGCACTCAAAAGATGTTGATCTTTGAAGCATGTGACACACCCTAAGAGACTTTGACACTATTTAAATTCTTAACATATCAAAAAATATCTACAGTGGTACCTCGGGTTAAGTACTTAATTCGTTCCGGAGGTCCGTACTTAACCTGAAACTGTTCTTAACCTGAAGCACCACTTTAGCTAATGGGGCCTCCTGCTGCTGCCGCACCGCCGGAGCACGATTTCTGTTCTCATCCTGAAGCAAAGTTCTTAACCCGAGGTAATATTTCTGGGTTAGCGGAGTCTGTAACCTGAAGCGTATGTAACCTGAAGTGTATATAACCTGAGGTACCACTGTAGTTTCAGTCCTTCTATATGGATTTTCAGCTTAAATTATATGGTGTTGTGGATGTTCTACACAATTTTCACCTCATGCTACTTGCCTGTGTTGTTGTTGTTGTTGTTGTTGAGGAGGAGGAGTCATGAAATGGCATTACTATCTAATGATCCCCCTCACAATTTGGGGAAGGGCTCAATCCCCAGCATCTCCAGGTAGGGCTGGGAGAGAACCCTGTCTAAAATCCCGGAGAGTCGCTTCCAGTTAGTGTAGCCATTGCTGAACTAGGCAGACTGATGGCATGACTCATTTTAAGACAGCTTCATACGTTCCTAATCTGCACATGAACCATATAGCATTGACCAAGGTGTGCCATATTGTCTCCAAATGTGCAGAGAGTCTGAGTTCATGTGCTGCAGTTTCATCCCTTGCAGCCATGATAGGCAGTACATCTACATTCCCAAGCATTAGTAAAGATCTGACCTCTTCTACTCCTCTCTAACTGTAAATCTGGAAGATACCAATCAAAGAAGCACGATGATACTTTCTGTCTACAGTGGTACCTCAGGTTAGAAACACCTCAGGTTACAAACACTTTGAGTTACAGACTCTGATAATCCAGAAGCAGTACCTCAGGTTAAGAACTTTGCCCCAGAATGAGAACAGAAATCGCGCACTGGTGGCGCAGCGGCAGTGGGAGGCCCCATTAGCTAAAGTGGTACCTCAGCTTAAGAACAGTTTCAGGTTAAGTACGGACCTCCGGAACAAATTAAGTTCGTAACCAGAGGTAGCACTGTACTTAGTTCACATACTTCTTTTCTTTTTGCCTTTGTCATTAGTTACACTTTCCAGAAAAATAAACAAATACTTTATGGATTCCTTTCATTAATGTGAGGGGCTGCAAGTATCACCAATATTATTATTGTTCAGCATCTAAAAATTATACTAATCAGCACAATGGGGGGGGGACACCTGCTTTAAAAATGTTACGCTTCATATGTATATACAACCAATTAACAACTGAGTAAACCTACAAAGCCTAGTGTGTGTTGCAATGAATGCAAATACATTATATTAATGTGGAACGTCAATTGCACAAAGGGGAGGTGGAGATGGGTGGGGCCAGGTTAGCACTACAAAGCCACTACCATTCTTGTTGCATTATGGGTAAGATTCAGCAAGACATATGTACTTAATTTCCATTTATTTCAATGGTTCAAATTCCGTGGTTGAAATTTTCCCATGGTAGCTAAAGAAGCATTGCAAGTGCTTACATTTGGCCTGATAGATGTAAAAATATAAAGTATAATATATATGCTTAAAACAGGTAGCATACAGATTCACACTTCAGTAAGACAAGATTGACTATTGGCCAAATACTCATTTTACCAGAGTATAATATATATAATATTATACATATACAAAGTATAATACCTTTTTACCTTTAATATGTAAAATGAACCTAAGATGCCACTGATCAATGACAAGCAACTCCTTAAAAGAAAAGCTAAGAAAAAACCCAAAATACGTCTTCCTTAAATTCACAAATCTTGATTTTATTCTGTTTAATAGCCATTTACATCATCGGAAGCTCACATTTATTGATTGACCAAGGCAAAATCCTTCTTCCCTCTCTCCTTGTACATTGATGCAAACTGCCGTTGCTCACCAAAGATGCTATCCTGCTACCATGCTTTCCATTTGCAGAATTTCCATTTATCTGTCTTGTTCAACATTATCTTCATTGTTCAACAAGCTATCTACCATGATAACAGTTAATCTAAAACCAATCATCATGACATCATGACACACACAAATGTTTCCTATTATTCAGGGACTATTAAAATGTCTATAAAAACTGAGTTTGTGACAGCTTTCTGAAAATTAATGGACTTTATTACCCCTATGAATCTATCCATTGAGAAAAAACTGTGTTATTTCCTTTTCTGCAATGACGTCGGTCACCTATGTCTACTCCAAAGTAATAATTCTGTTCTTAGTTATTATTTTTACTTCTATGATAGATGCTCAATTTAGGCTTAATTTTGGATTCCACTTCTTTTGCACTTTATGTTAGCAACCTTTCAGGCAGGCAGGCTGCCAGCAACAGCTATTTCTCTGCAATTTCTTATCTGTGTTCCATCAGCACTCTAGAGAGATTGCCATCCAATTTTAGCAACTTACTGTTGCTCAGATGTTAGTTACACAACCACTTTATGAACTTTACATCCATCAAATACTATCCTGCCATAAATCATAAATTTGCAATGTACAATTAATTTGAAAAGGGTGTGTATCCCTTATCCAGCCTAAAAAAGAATTCTTTTGGGGTATTGGTATTTTCTGGACAACATCTAATAGAAGACCAATGCATGAAACCATTTTGTTTCTCAGGAACACAAGGTCTGTGGGATTCATCTACAACTCCTAAAGGAGATTATGTTAGAAAGCAGATGACAGATTTTCACTAAAGGTTTACTCAGAGTAGATCTACTGAAATTAATGGACCCAAGTTAGCTGTGTTCATTAATTTCAACAAGTCTACGCTCTATAGGAATAGCATTGTGTCAAAATCGAAATATTGATTCTTTTAGAAAACATGCAATAATTTTATTGAATTTAATGTAAATTATAGAAATAAATACTTTGGGTTACTGCTCAAAACAAATGTGTAAATAACACAGTTGATGGATTTAAGATACTGTGTTTTCTGTTTTTACTAGATAACATCCGCCTAGCTGATCCCACTAAGCCGTCATTCTTACATAAAAAGGAGACCTAACATAATAAACACAAATTCCAATTGTTGCTGTATTGGTATCCTGAAATGCCTTTTTAAACATGCAGGGTGCTTCCAGGTGGGTATTTATTGTGGGATGGCATGCTCTTCATGTGTGCAATTATTTTATTTCATTTTATTTTTTGCGGCATCCATGCAACATTGTTGACATCAAAATGTCAGCAAGGACTTTTCCTCGTTTAATCCAGATTTACTCTTCCCAGTGGACAATCCAATAAATTCTTTTAAAAACATAAAATTTGTGGAATTTTTTTCTTTGTGACAGGAGTTTCAACTATATCTCAATGGCTGTTTAAAATATTAAGCTCTCATCTGGAAGCGCTGACACCCTTCTTCTCCACAACACAGAGTTCTGTGTCTCTTTTCCCAGTGCTTTTCTGAAAACTGAAAAGCAGCCTTGGAAAGCTGTGGTTGGAAGCTGATGAATAATGAGGGAGGGACTGCTTTAACCCTTCCCTCCCTGCCATTTGTCCTTCAAGCCCAAGTTCCTTTCCCACTCATATTGGAAAAGAAATAAGGAGTCAGTCACAAGGAGATGAGCAACTCAAAGGAATGATCCTTAGCATATCCCATAAGATCAGAAAACAGCTTGTCGGGAGGGGGCAATTTTTGGTAGACAAACTAAAGGAGTGGAATGGGGAAATGAATACTTCACTTTCACACTCTGCAGCTCTCAAATAAAGCCACATTAGACTGCTTTTTATTTTAAAAAGACAAAATTCGGCCTCAGATGCATATGTGATCAAAAAGAAAGAAAGTGTGAGCCATGTCTTTCAGAGTTCTCCTTGATACCCAAAACCAAAGCTGAGAACATCTGATGTTTGATTCAATCTGTGCTGCAACTAACCACTCCTGTTCTCATAGACTAAGGTTGCTGGTACAAGCTTTTCAGAGCAAACCAAGTATCCCAAGTTTATGAAAGGCCATTCATATATTATTATTTTCCAACTTGGAAATCAATCTATTCACTGGAAAAATTGTGTAGCTAGCATGGGATTTTAACAACAAATGTGCTGGGTCATGGTGAATATCTTCTCCTCTGCACGTACATCAAGAGCAAATAATTTTTTCACCCAGTCTCTCAAACGTGAAAAAGTCATACGCAAAGTGCCTTTCCAGAAGTTCGCTGTTGAACTTCAACACCGATCAGTCCAAGCCAGCGCAACAAGGGTGACAGCAATAGTAGCCCAGAACATCCAAGGGGCCTTGATCTAAGTAACTGTTATTTATCTCTTGAATAAAAATTGTCACATTTCTAAAAACTAGCTAAGCCACTTTCCCATAACACTTAACCAACCAACTGAAGTCTTAACTATAACAGAAGTTGCTTACAAAGGATAGCCTTGGTGCAAAAGATTTGAGTTACAAGAAGCACACTGTTTTATCAAACCCAATTGTGAATAAACAGGTGACCTATTTAATCCCAGGAGGATTGTTTGGGGTACAATTATTTGTTTATAAGCGTCTTTAAACTGCCTAATATTAACCGGAAAAACCCTCTAAGTGTTATACAAAATAGCATTAAACCAATAAAACAGTACAATAAAAACAGAGACAAAACATTAAAAACCCATAAAACCCTATTAAATAAAAACAGATGAAAACAGGAATTCAGAAATGACAGTCCAAATCTTGTGGGTCAGGGAACGTTTGGATAAAAAGGTATATCATCACAGGAAGTCTGAAGCTGCTCACAGATGATGCTTTGTGTATGACGGACAGAAGGGCATTCTGCAGTGCAAGGCCAATGACAGAAAAAGCCTGTTTTGGGGTCACCACCCTGTGATATTTGATAGGGTCAGAGCCCCAAGTAAACTTTCCTCAGATGATCCAAGTGATCTTACTGGTCTATGCAGCAACAGGCAATCCTTCACGTAACCTGAAATCTTTCATGTAAGAGAACATCAAGGGGTTTATATCCATACTCAGTTGTGCATAGCTTTGCTGAGTGACCATAGGCAAATCCTTTTGCCTTGCTATGCATAGAGGATACACAGAGGATAGCCTTTCCTGATAGAATCCTTTGCTATTTTGATCATGGAATATACAGTATGGATATCAATGAAAGAAATGCCAAAGACAATTGCTTCTTGTCACACATTACTTCACTCTTTGCTTTTAATGGAGTCTTATCCTTTCCGAAATGAGCTGAAATTTACAGGGCCATGGGTCTGGCTCTCAAGTCTGAGATATGAAGGACAAATTATCTCACACACGGATAAGATGTTAAGAGACAGCTCCACAGTGTTCTTCAGCCAAGTGTCCTGCCATGCAGACAAGAGTGGCATGTCTTGTTGGCTATCCCTAAGGACCACCAGGGACATAATGCACAACTACCTGGCATTCTGCTTCATTTTAGGATTCTTAATTCACATAGTTAGTTACTTCTCACAATCTCCCTACAATGCATACAATCTGCTGGAGTAGTTTTAAGTATAAATTCCTCAAGACATGAGTCATGAAAATACAAAGTACATCTATAAATGTGGTTTTAGCCCGAATGATTCACTCCCAAAGATTTTCAAAAGAAGCAGCAGCAGCAGCTTGAAATCATGAAACTTCACTGTCTCATACAAAAAGAAGGTGTGTGTTAAAGTGCTCCCAAATTAGATTTTTAAAAACCTCATTCTTTGAATAACAATGTCATGAACTGGGGAGACAGAAGGCAAGGCTTTGGGGTTTGCTCAATAATCTTAGAGCACTAATTAAGAACAGTGATGTAAAAAGCACAAAGCCACACACTTTGCTTAATTGATATATGTGTGTATGTGTGTTTTTCAAGATCATTTGCAGTTTAAGGTGTGCAGAAGTTGACACACGAGCTGTAAAATAAAAACCAGGGGGTGGTTAAATCCAACTAAATTATACTTCTGGAGGTACCATTGAAATCAATAGACTTGGGTTATGTAAATCTATTGGTTTCAGCGCGTCTGCTCTGTGAATGACTAATGTTGAATATTCTTTCACTGTCTGGAAAGTTACAGAGTACTTAGATCAGTGGTGCAAATAAGTAGTAACAACATTCTCTGTTTGACAGTCACAGCAGATCTATGGACATGCCTTAATTTCAACCAGACAACTTTCCTGCTGGGGTGCATACCATTTCCAATTTGTAGATAAATAGACTTGAAATGCTGTCAAGGCTCCAGATAATATCAACCCCTTGGATCTAAGTTAAATTGTGCATTACAAATCTCATTGGTTTTAGTGGGAATTGCTTGACTTCTATGATTCCATGACTCTAAATTGGAATGGTTTCCTCTCCTGCTGAAGTCCGTAGAATTTATCTGTTGTTAACTTTTGCAAGATTGTACCAGTCATTCACAATAGAATTACGGGAATCTTGAGGATGAAACTGGCTAGAAGATGTTCAGCTCCAACCTACTTCATCTCAAAGCAGAAGCATTTGCTCTTAGCACCACCTTGCAATTCCAAATCAACCTACACAATCCAAATCAAAGTCCTTCAGCTTAACTAGATTCCCATGGCCTATCTTGAAACCATTTCAGCACTAAGCTGCAAAACTACTGAGACCGGGATCCCCAAATCCTAGTTATCCCTCAAGATGTTGCAAAACTTCCTTGGTATCACCACAACACAAACCTGCCAAGAGAACCAAATGACACCAGCTGTATTGACTCCAATGGACAATGCCCAATACCACACATTCTTAAGCTCAAAGAGGCATCGGATGGGGCAAGCGCTGTGCAGCCAAATTTCTCACACTCAGCGGTCATCCCTTGTTAATCAAGCAGTGATAGGTATTTACCTCGGTTGGAGTGGCCTGCTGCATTCGATGCTGATGAAAGGGAGGTCTTTTGCTTTTGCCGTTTCACCGTCATCATCACCTGCTCCTGGACCCTTTGTTTTCCTGTCCCCCTAGTTTTCAGCTTGTGATCCGAGGGCAACGCTAGAGTAGAATTGGCCTGGTCCTGGAAGCACTCATAAGCCAGTGCTGTTTTCAGTGGAGAAGGAGAGTGAAGCATGGTTGCAGATGGGGTGGCAGTGGGTGGGATGTCACCTGTCTCTCTTTTGCGACTTAAAAAACAAAACAGAAACAGCAGTACCAAAAAAAAAGGTCTTGTTCAGGTGTAGAATGTCAGGGAGCCCTCCTTGCCATACGTCCGTCTGCTGACAGCTGCTCTTTCCCCACACTCTGCTCTCCTGTGTGTGAGTGAGCAGGCACGCCCTCTGCTAGACTGGATATACAGCCTGAAGACTATGTCTGCACACACCCACTTATGTACTCTGCTTGCAGATCTAAGGCAACACAAGACACTCATCCAGTTGCAAGAGAGCTGGCGACCGCGTTGTTGCTGCTATTTAAGTGACTGTGCTTTGAAAAGTTAACATAAATGTAGCAGAGGATTAGCAACCATGGCAGGTGGGCAGTGTGGGGTAAAACGTAACATCGAGGTTGCGTCTTACATAATTTTATCTTCTCCTTTCTATCGCTGACAAAAATGATTGCTCTGAATAATTTTAATTTTGGCATGTTTCCCTCATTGCACCTGGTTAATACCTCCTACATTGAATAGGGATGGGCAAATCTGTCAATTGCAGTTTTTTTTCTCTTTTCCACTCTTGTTCTCCACATTTCCGAATCAGTTAGTGAATATTTCAGTCCTTGTGAACATTCAGCAGCATTTTACTGCAGGTTTATCCTAAAATGCACATCTTTGCATGAAATTCTGCCTAATACATATATTTCTGCAAAGCCATTTCCCTTAATATAATGTATTTTTGTGTGCTGTTTTCAAGAATATATGCATTTTTATGTTGACTTTATCCAAGTATATGCATTTTGTGCCTATATCCATTGATTGGCTGAAAAACTGCTGCAAAATTTGGAGAAGCGTACATTTTGAATAATGGTTGCATTTTAGTTTGTGTATTGTTCTGCATATTGCTTCATTAATCAATGCAAACTGAATTGAATTTCACCCCATCCCTATCTTTGAATGAATCTTTATTTTCTTTCCCATGCTCCAAATTAGGTCACTAATTAGCAATCAGGTGTTTCTTGCTAATCCACAAAACAATTCCAGACATATTGATTGCAGAGAGAAATGATGGCAGTAAAGAGGAACTGTGCCTGAATTCCACATGGGCTGGGCCATAAATGCTCTAAAACAGCTGCTGCAAAATGGTCCTTAAGGTTTCTGTGGGTGTCACTGAATCTTGCCCCCCACACCGCTATGCTTTCACCTGCTTAGGCTTTTGCCACTCCTGTGGATTTGGGGTTCAAAAGATCACTAAGAGGTCTGGTATAGTAAGGAAAAATTATGCTGTGTCCTGCTGGGATGTGCACTGAGTGAGCAGGAGGCCTCATCCCTCCACCATACTCCCAGCAGAAGGAGCAGGATGTGGTGGCAACAGCAGATATCTTATTCTCACTGTGGGGCCAAAGTGGGGCTTCATTTGCTTCTACAGAACATGTCCAGTAGCATTAGAGTAAGAAAAGTGATGAGGTAGCTTTTTAGGTGATATGCCAGTGAGGGGTGTGGAACCACATTGTATGAACTGAAAGTAATGTTGCATACACACTGCACATTTAAGAGTACATCCAAAGTGTACCCCCCCCCCCAAAGAATTCTGAGGTTTGCTGAGCTAAGGGTGGCTGGGAACTATAAATCTGTGATGGGGTAAACTGCAATGCCCAGCGTTGGTAGGGCATACAAGGCTCTGGTCATGGAAGTTAGAGGATAAGGGCTGGAATGACCAGGCAGTTATCCATCAATGCATCATATTAATTACAGTCTGGTCCCTCTTTTAATTCAGACTGCTCTGTGGAACACAATGGATGCTTCTAGTGTCAGAGCGCTCCGTTTCCATAATTTTTATACAGATTCCAGCACCCCAATGTTTATAAAAGTATGGGTTGAAAAACTCAGCTATGTATACCTTGGCTCCAACAATGCTCTGTAATCTCTTTCCAAAAACACAAAACACTTTGTCTCTAGTGGCAAAGCTAATTTTGTTTCTGTTTTTTTCATCCCATTCCATCTATGAATAAAAATAAACTCCCTACTGCTTAGGAATGAACATTGTTTGTTCACTAAATAGATTCAGCAAAAATATGCTTGTGTATCTAGAGAAAAGGGTCATAAAACAAATTCAGATGAAGGATTATGTGCATATTGTTTTTTAAAATTATTACAGTAGAACTTTTCCTTGATTTCCTTGTTTTTTGTAAATAGGTTTGAGGGTTTTCTCAAGTGATGTATCAATTCTATGAAACAAACAAACAAACAAACAAACAAACAAACCATAAACTAGGCATTAATATGTTAGCATGAAAATGTAGTATATCATTATATGTATTATATTTTTAATATACATTGTATTAAATCTATAAATAATCTTTTAGAAAGCAAAAAAGGTGGAGTTGAAGGCTCAGTTCCTCACCTTTGCTTGTTTTTGATCTCTTTACCTGCCCAAATTGCTCTCAGAGTTGCCTGCAAGTAACTGAATACAATAAAATACTTTTGCTGAAGGTAAGTGATGAGGAATGGTATATTTCAGTGACCTTGTTTGCATGTCATGGTAAGCCATAAATCATAGCATGCTGAGCTCAAGCAAATGACTTCTACTTCACTCTGCCCCACTTCTCCCAAGTCGCACTTGGAAAATACAAGTCATGATCCCTGTCGAAGCATTATGTCCAAACCAGGTCAGATTGTGGTCAGACACCATAGTTATGATCCTTATTTCAGGCATAATGTTCAGATAAAAAAACAATGGCTTGTTTCTCCACAGCATGAGCAGGAAGGAACAAAACACCCCAACATTTTCATGGTAATCCATTAACTACGGTTTATGGTGACGTGTGAACTGAGCCAATAAATTCACACTGAAAGAGAAATGTTCTTCCATTAACTACTATGTTGAGCTAGAACCTAAGTTCCTGCCAAGTTTACCTTGTTCATCTTAATTTACTGTGGAAATTTGCTCTTGATCTGGCAACACTATTCTAGGGCTGCCATGTGTCCTCTTTTTCCAGGACACGACCTCTTTTTCACGGATAAAATGTCTGTCCGGGTGGATTTTTTAAATCTGCAAGAATGTCTCTGGTTATACTTTCTGGATGAGACTTAGACATAACTGGTGGTTGAAGACTTGCTTTCCTCTTCTCCGTTCCTGTTCCCCTCAGCAATATATCACAGCTTCTATAGCCTGCATATAGTAGGGGTATTTAAAATGAGAGTCATCATAGTGTCCTCCTTTTTGCTCTTCAAAATATAGCAACCCTTATTATGCAAATTGAACTCGGGCTTTCTTGCTTTCCATTGTAGCATTTGCTGTTGGCAACCTTTGGAGGGGAAGCCAAACTGTTGGAAGTTGCAGCACCTGCTGTGGCTGTAGAGACTGATACAGGAAAGACATGTTTTGTGGCAGCTGCCGCAGGTGAAGGTGTCCGGTTGTGTTGCTGCAGATGCACCATGGCATTCCTTCTCCCAGAGGTCATTCCTCCCCTGGTCACTGCTATGGATACATGACCTGACTGTTGAACACATGCCTTAGAATACCTGCTCCAGTCATCTGGACCTATTATAATACAGCCAACATATCTCCTTGCTTTGATCTTGGAGAACTAGGCAATGATGATGGTTGGTGGTTATGCTTTGCTTGTTTTCTCATGTCAACAGTAATGTTGTTGTTGTTGTTTAGTCGTTTAGTCATGTCCGACTCTTCGTGACCCCATGGACCAGAGAACGCCAGGCACCTCTGTCCTCCACTGCCTCCCGCAGTTTGGTCAAACTCATGCTGGTAACCTCAAAAACACTATCCAACCATCTCGTCCTGTGTCACCCCCTTCTCCTTGTGCCCTCCATCTTTCCCAACATCAGGGTCTTCTCCAGGGAGTCTTCTCATGAGGTGGCCAAAGTACTGGAGCCTCAGCTTCACGATCTGTCCTTCCAGTGAGCACTCAGGGCTGATTTCCTTAAGAGTGGAGAGGTTTGATCTTCTTGCAGTCCATGGGACTCTCAAGAGTCTCCTCCAGCACCATAATTCAAAAGCATCAATTCTTCGGCAATCAGCCTTCTTTATGGTCCAGCTCTCACTTCCATACATCACTACTGGGAAAACCATAGCTTTAATTATACAAACCTTTGTTGGCAAGGTGATGTCTCTACTTCTCAACAGTAATAGTCTCTACTTCTCAACAGTAAATGTCTCTACTTCTCAACAGTAATAGTCAGTGCCAAACAATTAAGTAGCTATTATAATAACAAGTATGTGTCACCTTCTTTTTATAACCCATGCATGTTATCCTTACACACATATCAACTCCCCTTCAGCACAGAACACCCTGAACCTGGAACAGAAAAGCAGAACGGCTCATTTCAACCAGTTATTTGCTGAAGTGTAACAAAACATGAGATATAGGAAGCTTTCTTTTATTTAATGACCACAATAAAACTATTGCAAACAAGTAATGAGGAAAGGTTTCAGAAGATGAGCAGACAGATCACAGATGAAATTATTTTGCTTCATTTGCTTCCATGAAGAGGTTACAATTTGGGGAAAAGACCCTCAAGATAGTGACTAATGTAGATATGGGCAAAAGTTACCACCTTCAAAAGATAAGAAAAACCTGCAAGAGCAAAACAGCAAATAAAACTAAGGTCAAGAACCACCTCAAGAGGAGGGTTGCCAATTTTTAATTCAAGATGGTTTTATGTATGTGTTTTCAAACTTCACCAGCTGCATGGCAGGGATAGCCTCAGCAGATGCAACTTTTCTCTGTTCAGGGGACTTCCAGTGATGGACCTCTTCATGTCGCCTGGCAATAAAATTGTACATAATCAATTCCTCTTGGCAACTGTTAGACTTGTTCATTCTCAAGGTCTACGGTGAGCCTCTGATCATGATTAGTGTTAAATGCTTCACAGTGAATCCGTCCCTCAGGCAGCAGGAGTTTGTGGAGGTGGGTTGGTTGCCTGAGTCTAAAAAGGTGTTAATTAAGAGACTAGATGGAGCTTTAAAAGGAGAGTTGCTGCAGCTTTTCGAAGGAAACTTGGATGGTGGAAGTCAACACCAGGAGGAATTTGAAGAAGCCACAGCTCAGGTGCTCAGTCTCGCACATGCAGCATGTTGTGCACTCGGTACAACAGGATAATGCTGTGAGTCATCCTGCACGCCCTGAAAACTAGGGACACACCCTGAGCACCAGGCTTGTTCAAAGCATTTTTGTTCTGCGTTTCTGGGGCTCTGCCAAGCCATTGATTGCAATCAAAGGTCTTACTGGTCCTATTTTCCTGCCAAAATGCTTGAGATCTTAAGCTGGAACTTGTCAAAACCTCTCAGAATGGTGGAAACTATAAATCTTTGTCTTCCGGGAAAACCATCGTTTATGTTAGGGCAACATTTTAAGGAAGGCTGCTGTACTGCAGTCACATCCTAATCTACCACAATCTTACCTAATTGAGGGAAATGGATTGGCTATTCAGTGGGAGACATGTTGGGCAAAGGTGTGTTCCACTAGGTGGAGATACATCTCAAAATAAACACAGGTACCATATATTGCTAATTAAGAAGTTAAATGTAGTAATAAATCAGAGAATTACAAAATGGGAGTTTAAATCAAATGGGTCTCTAAAGTAGCAAGCAAGTAGGAAGCCAGCCAGTCTCCAAATCCTCTTTTTCTCCTTTGAAAAAGATCCAAGGCAGGGTAACTGAATACCATCTCAGTTCTTTTACAAAGGGAAATAGGAGGAGGAAAATGGAGAAGAGATGGGTTAGAGAAAGAAGTTAATGGATGTTCTCCTCAAAGAAAGAGAGCAATATGCTTAGGAATGCACTATAGTTTGGTAAATAGTGGCCTTACACGAATGATTCAACTGCTTTTGCATAAATAGTGAGGGCACATCAAGCAAGAATTTTAACAGATATAGGCTCCTGGAATGGCAATGTGGTTAACGATGAGTAAGCAAGTACTCCATTTTCCCCAGAGGGACTTGTGCCTGATGCAAGCACACCCACACAAAGCACAATTGTCGCCTGATTAAAGGAAAAATATAATGTAATAATAGAAAGATTAAGTCTGAATACAAATTTGATGATATAGATAACAGGGATAGCTGGCTAGTTATATGCCTTGGTAGGCAGGATGATTAAGAAAGCCAAGGGCAGGGACTCTTTTTTTCTTTTTCTGCTGAAGGCCATATTCCCTCAGGAGTAATCTGTCAGGGACTGCATGCCAGTGGTGGGTGGGGCTGTAGCCAAAAGTAGGTGGGACACCATTTTTATGTTTCTGCCATCTTCTTTCCTTTATCACTATCTCTCCCTCACTCTCTTTCTGTCCTCTTTTCCCTCTCTCTGCCACCCCATTACTCCCCTCTCCCCACCTTTGGACAGGTCTACCTGTCCCTAGTACCCTGCTATGGTAGACACCAGAAGGAGCAAGGTTTTGTTTCCTCTTCCATGCATGCTGCCATCTAAGCGGTGGGAGCAGCCACCACATACATGGATGAGGGGGGACATGGAGGATTGTGGGTGGGTGGGAGGAAAGTGGGTTGGTGCTTCATGGGCACTTTCACACTACTAGGTAACCATAACCCTATGCAGCAGGGGTGGAGAATCTGAGGCCCTCCAGATGTGTTGGAATCCAATCAGACCCAACCAGCATGAATTGGGGTCCATCAAGATATATAGGGCCACATGCCATACTACGTTTGATCTGCAGTGATTACCTAGGAGGGGGGAAGTAAATGTTTTCTGCAAGTAAAAAAGTTGGAGGTGAGATTCTAAGATGGAGAGTACGGTAAATCATTTAAACTAACAGTGAATACATTCTCTGTGTGTGGATGCTTATGTAACTAAAATAACATGCTGGGGACCCACCTACCACCGTGAAGAAGAAGAAGAAGAAGAAGAAGAAGAAGAAGAAGAAGAAGAAGAAGAAGAAGAAGAAGAAATACTCTAAAGCATACACTGCAACTGTCTTGGAAAAACTGGGGCATCCTGCTTTTCCCCCATGAAAGCATGGGACATCTTGCTCTCACAATCTTGCCCCCAAAGAGTGTTCTTTTCAGGCCTAGGATCTTGTATGGGTCACGTGACCCATGTGGGAGTGCAGCCCCAGAAGATGGTCTCCTGGTTTTCTCCCATGTTGCGTTGAAGGGTATGTTTAAAGGAGCCCAAAAACTATCCAATGAGGAATGATTATGCTGAGCCAGCATGGAGTACAGGCTGGCTGTTGGAGGGAAGAGGGAGCTAAAAACAGGAGAGAAGAATGGAATGGAATATCATGGAAGTGGGCATGACTGGCTAACTGGTACCCTCAATGGGAACACTCCACACAGTGACTCTTGTGAGTGTGGCAGAACCTTTTCATGGACCAGAGCTCCCTTTGTGACATGCACAAAGCGTCTCGTCCTTTGGCAGATCACACCACATACAGAGAGAAGGGAGAATGTTGTTACAAAGTGAGGCCAGAGGCCTAGGAATGCAAGAGGCGGGTGTGTCACATTACTATGCAGAGCAATGTACTCCTATGTGCTCTGCATAGTAATGTGACACTCCTATCTCTTGCAATGTTAGGCCTTCTAGCCTCATTTTGTAATAACATCCCTCTCCCTTCGCTAATTATCGGTATCAGTGTTTGCGTGTGTGCTACTGACAACTGACAACAACACTTCATGCAAATCAGTTCTGGCCTACGGAAGGTTATGCCACCATAAATTGGTTCAGGAGCTAGTGAGATCTCAGGAGAGCCTTGATTTCCTCCTGTGTTATTATGGGCTGCGTTATTGTGAGTCAATTTGGACAAGTAGATCTGGCAATGGAAAGGAGGAGGCTGCTCCATATATGGAGATTTGTGAGTGCCTTCCCCTCTTCTGAGTCCATACCCTGTTTACACTGCAATCTTAAACACACTTACAAGGGTGTAAATCGCAATGAGGCTTACTTCCAAGTAAAGATGTTTAGGATTGCACTGTTAGTCATCCAAGGCATATAATCAGCCAGCTATTGTGGCTATGGAGGCCAAATTTATTGATTTATTCTATTCAACATAATATACCACTTGATTGTCAGCAAACATCTTAGCAGTATACAAAAGAATATTTAAATTATCAATAAGCCAGTTAAAAACTATTAGAATTATTTGAAGATGCCGGTATTTAAATTTAAAGGAAAAAAGATTAAAACACATCAGCATCTATGTGCTTGCATGTTTTTAGCAGGCACCAAAAAAAATAATAAAAAAATACAGTGAAGTGGCCTGCCTGATGTCCATTGGCAGGGAGTTCCAAAGTTTAGGGCTAAAAGACCTGTTTTCTTACAACTGCATAAATGAGTGTTCCACAGTGGTTGAAGGGGCACATATGGGTCAGGCAAACCTGCAAGTAAACAATTTATGATCTTATATACCAAAAGGAACACATTGAACTTGGCTTGGTAACAAGTTGGCAACCAGTGCAGATGTTTATGCTATGTTCCTTAATGCGTGAATTTTCACGAAGATTAGGCAACTTTGGAGAACTGCAGCACAAAACTTAGAGAACTGTTTGCCTATTGTGACTTTAACAACAAACTATGGTGTAGGTGTTCAATAAATAAGCAGTCTTTCGTTAGTCAATCTAGCCTTACTATTTTACATTCTATGGATCTGTTCTGGATCTAAACTCAGGCCTGGTTGTAAAATGAGCATGTATCTTTCCCCCCAATATCATTCCTGTTACCTTCTTTTCTAAATGCAAAAATCATCTTTGTGAGTGCCAGATCTATCCAGATATACTTTTGTGCTTCTCCGGGTGCTTTGTCTTGTTATTTGGACCTCTCAATCGTGGTTTTTTAATCTATTTTTATTATTTATTATAAGCTGCCCGGAGAACTTTATGTAAAAGGGTGGCATACAAATGAAGAAAATAAATAAACTTTAGAAACCCAGGAAACCAAGGGGCTATTCAGATGCACCCACAAAACATGAAATAAACACACATTATTCCTACCAACCAAATAATAAATTGGAGATTGTGGCCAGAATACTGAAATTGTACCCTATAAGAAGGCAAAACACCAAAGTTAATTATTATTATGCACTGCTATTGTCTAGTTAAGATGCAAGGAAGGTTTGCAAAAGGGGTGGTGTAACTTCAACTCTCAGTGAAATAAAGGGGGAGCTCCATACAACCCCTCCTCTCCTCATCCTTTCCCATCCTGCCCCCCAGAGCAGCAACAAAGGAGAGTCCAATTAACTTTGTGGCTGAACTGACCATGATGCTATCCCTAGAAGTATAAAAGTTCCAGCTAGCAAACACACCATGGTTGGACTGGGAGGCCCAGCCAGATGGGCGGGGTATAAATAATATATTATTATTATTATTATTATTATTATTATTATTATTATTAGGACCTGGGAGACCAGAGTTTGAATCCCTGCTCAGTCCGTTAAGGTCACTTTGGGCAAGACACTGTATCTCAGCTTTACCTTGATCACACAGTTGATGTGGTGATAAAATGGAAAGGGGTCATGTACCCCACCTTGAGCTCCTTGGAGAAAAGGAGGGATATAAATGTGATATATAAAATAAAAACCTTAGGTGGGAACTACAGTAATGCAAAGGGCACTTTGACACCCCAAAGGAGCAATCTGAACAATTTTCCAGGGATCAACTGTTCAAACAAAGCGCAGTCAGAACTGCCTTTTGGAAACATCAGTTTTTCCAGGAACACTGCCTAGCTCTGCCTGTTTGTCTAGCAAAAGGTTGCTAGTCCTTGGGCTGGGCTGCCTGGCATATCAAATTTCTGTCTAGGGAGGGCCGGACCTTGTGGCTGCAGGTATTTATTGCTGCCCTCCTCTACCTTGTGCCTGGGATCTGGTGAAATGGGAGGCACCATGATCTAAGGCATATCTCAATGTGTAGGCAGGGTGGATTTTGTTAGCTTCCTTCATCAACTATCACCATGTCTTAACTACGGTATGCCTTCTGTGCTTGGCTAATACAGCGGTACCTCGGGTTACGAACTTAATTCATTCCGGAGGTCCGTTCTTAACCCAAAACCATTCTTAACCCGAGGCACGCTTTCGCTAATGGGGCCTCCCGCTGCCACTGCGCTGCCAGCATGCAATTTCCATTCTCATCCTGGGGCAAAGTTTGTAACCCAAGGTACTACTTCCGGGTTAGCGGAGTTTGTAACCTGAAGTGTTTGTAACCCGAGGTACCACTGTATAGTGTATACACAAGGAAAGGGATCTTATGAGCAATGTTGGCTAGTTCAAGTGTGCATCAACTATGGAAAAAATCAGCTTCCGTATTAAGGGATCATTAGGACAGGGATTGAAAACAAAATTGCCACCATCGTAGTGGTGTTATACAAATCTATGGTGTGGCTACAGTTGGAATATTGTGTGAATTTCTTGTTTCTACACTTCAAAAACAACTTTGTAGAGATGGGAAAGGTTCAGAATAGGGAAACAAAAATGATTACGGGGCTGGAGCAACTATGAGAACAGGCTTATTTGGGGTTTCTAAAAAGGTGATTAAGGGAGCAGGACATGACAGAGGTGATTAAGATTATTCACAGTATTGAGAAAGTGGATAGAGAGACATTTCTCCCTCTCCCCCCCCCCACCTTACATAATATTAGGAGCCAGCCAGTGATGCTGAATGTTAGACAATCTGAGACAAAAAAGGTACTTCTTTACATAGTATGCAGTTGAGCCATTGAATTTTCTTCTGCAAGATGTAGTGATGGCCACCAACTTGGACTGCTTTAAAAGTTGATTTGGTCAATTCCTGGAGACTAAGCGAACAATAACTACTAGCCACTAACCATTAGGGCAGTGTTCTCCAATTATTATCAGAAGTAGTATTCCTCAGAAGTATTATCAGAAGTATTATCAGAAGTAGTATTCAGAAGTAGTGGGACACGGGTGGCGCTGTGGGTAAAAGCCTCAGCGCCTAGGGCTTGCCGATCGAAAGGTCAGCGGTTCGAATCCCCGCAGCGGGGTGCGCTCCCGTTGCTCGGTCCCAGCGCCTGCCAACCTAGCAGTTCGAAAGCACCCCCGGGTGCAAGTAGATAAATAGGGACCACTTTCTAGCGGGAAGGTAAACGGCATTTCCGTGTGCTGCGCTGGTGCTGGCTCGCCGGAGCAGCTTCGTCACGCTGGCCACGTGACCCGGAAGTGTCTTTGGACAGCGCTGGCCCCTGGCCTCTTGAGTGAGATGGGCGCACAACCCCAGAGTCTGGCAAGACTGGCCCGTACGGGCAGGGGTACCTTTACCTTTACCTTTAGTATTCCTCTGAATACAAGTTGCTGGAGACACAAGGCAGGAGAGTGCTCCTGTGTTCCTATCCTGCTTGGGGCTTCCCATAGGCCTCTGGTTGACCACGGTGAGAACAAGATGCTGGACTAGATGAGCCACTAGTCTGACCCAGCAAAACTCTTCTTATGTTCTTTTGTTCTTCAGCTCCAGCAATCTTAGTATATTCTCACTCTGATCCATTCCCTATTTATTTTGTCCAGGCTAATCCATGAATGTCCAAGTCTTGTGTGTGGTCCGCCTGCTGTAGCCTGTGGAGCACATCACTGATCTGCCTTTGTTTTTCTTTTTCTTAGACCATTAACAGAAACTTTAAAAACCATTTCAACTAGGACTTGCTTTCTGCCATCCAAAACAACATTGCAAAGTACATAAGAACAAAAAAAAGTCCACTGTTTTTATTGCTAGCGTGCCCTGCCTCTCTGAGAAGAAACCGGCTCACTTCTTTCCATCCTAAGAACATGCATCCCTTTGTCATTCAGGCCCCTCCTTGAAAAGATTATAAACCACACACAGTGCCATTCACTGTTCAGTTTATGTAGTCATGCACTTGTATATGCTTATGTATATTTAACAACAACAACAATAATAATAATTTTATTGTCTATATGCCACCCGTCTGGCTGGGTTGCCCCAGCCACGCTGGGCAGCTTTCATGCACCTCAGAATGCTTTACCAGGATCACACCCATAACCATTCTGGCTTCAGTGCATTATATATGGTAAGATTCCCCCATCCCCTTGCATAAAACATGCCCCAAATTATATAGCCCCAATCCTTAATCATATTCATTCTTCCCGTTGTCAGCCAGCATTTAAAGTGTCTTGAAAGATAAACAAGTATTTGCAAAGCTCTTTGTTTTTGCTCCACATCTGTCACAGCACATTTGCCTTTAGGGTGTCCATTCAGCACAAACATTTAGCACATGATGGAAACTGTAACTTCCATTCTAATTATGGATCAGTAAGAGATAGAATGCACAAGAACTGAGTTTCCATGGCACTAGCAGCTTCAGCAAGTGTCTAGGGCTTAGATCAGGCTTCCTCAAGCTTGGCCCTCCAGATGTTTTTGGCCTACAACTCCCATGATCCCAACTAGCAGAACCAGTGGTCGGGGATGATGGGAATTGTAGTCTCAAAACATCTGGACGGCCGAGGTTGAGGAAGCCTGGCTTAGATATTCTAAGCATCATGAGTCCAGGGAGTGGTTAACACCTCACTAAATGAGTGTTATGCCCATCACCTTGAAATAGGCAGTGGTACAAGCCCTCCTGAGGCAGCTCTCCCTGGACTCAAAGGTTTTAGAAAACTATCATCCAATTTCTATAAATCTCATCATGGATAATGTGATTGAGAGGGTGGTGGCCATGTTGCTGCAGGTGCATCCAGCGCCATTCCAGTTTGGTTTCTGGATATTTTTGGGCACTGAAACAGCTTTGGTCACCCTGACCAATAACCTTTATCAAGAGGGAGACAGGGGTAATGCAGCTCAGCTGGTTCTTCTTAATCTCTTAGTGGCTTTCACAATTGGCCACAGAATCCTGGGGTTCGGAGCTGGAGGCACTGTATTATTAGTTGCAGGGTAGCACTTGCAAACTGCTGTTCAGTCCGATGGCTTTTTGAGCTATGAGGTCCCTAAGGAGTACATTCTGTCTTCCATGCTATCCAACATCTATATGAACTGTTGGGGGCTGTAATTTGGGGACATGGAGCATGATGTCATTACTATGCTGATGACAAACAGCTCTATCTCTCCATTGCATATGAATGAGGGAATGCTATGAACGTGTTGGACTGGTGCCTGGAAGCAGTGATGGTGGCCAATAAATTTAAACTGAATCCTCATAAAAAGAAGGTGCCATGGGTAGCCAGTTCTCAGATAACCTTCTCTGGGAGGGGTTCCACTATCCCTGAATGAAAACGAGTACTCCTAGATTTGAATCAGAAATTGCAGTCAGAAATGGCCTCTGTGGCTTATGCTCAGCTTAGACTGCTTTACCAGCTACTGCCATTCCTGGGTCAGAATTGCCTGGCCTCAGTAGGCCTCAGTAGTCTAGTGACCTCCCATCTGGATGGCTGCAGTGTGCTCTGTGTGAGGCTTCTCTTGAAAATGCTTCAGAAACTGCAGCTAGTGCAGAATGCGGTTGCCAGCTTGGTGAATGGGGTAGCCCAATGTCCCCAAGCAAGAGATGGTGGGCATATGGCACTGTGCCATCAAACAAGTGTTATGTAGGGAGAGAATGTCCGTTTAAGGAAGGCACATTAGGAGACAATAATTTTGACCTAAAGTACCAATTTACAGGAAATATCTCTTATGCATGCCCCCTATTGCAATTAATGGGATTTTGCACAAGTTTCAGTTCATTTTGATGAAATTTTGAATTCTCTGGAGAATTTATCAGGTTCTTTCTGAGGAACAGGGGGAACTGCACATATTTTCTTCTTCAGGTACCCAAATATGCTGAATCTGGGAATAATCTGGGGGGAAATAGATGGATAGATGAATAGACAGATAGATCTGCTATACAGAATAAAGGTAATGTAACATGAACAGAAAAGAAATAACAATAATCTATATTCACTTAATACAATTAATACTTAAAATATAAATGAGAAAAGGCACAACAACAACAACAACAACAACAGCAACACAGAAAACAACATGGTTCATAGTATCAGGATATTATTCCAGAAGTTGATCAACAAAAAACATTTTCCTGTAAACATACCTGAGACTTTCAGTAACTCCTGGTATAATATTGTCAGTAGCTATCACCCTTATTTTTAAAGTCATTAGAAATTGGAGTGATTTGTGAAATTTTCCAGTGATAACAATAATAGATATTTATTTGACAAACGAATGTTTAAATCTCGCTCTGTAGCAGGCCAAACAATACCTTACCAATATATTCTTGTTCTTCTTCTACTGTTTGGTCAGCTTTATGCCAATCATAAAGAAAAGTCAATTTCACTGGTACATGATAATACCAGGTGATGTTTGGGAATTCAAAACCCTCCTCTTAAATGTTTATAATAAAACGTTCCAGCTGAGAGGCTTATTTAACTAATGACATTCATAATAATCTCTTGTCATTGATTCTGGAAGTGTTTGATCCACACCTAGGGGTGCCTGAAAGTCTTGACATTCTAGAGCCACATTTCGCCCTTGATAATAGCTATGAACCGCAATATTATGAACTGTATTGAGGTAAGCTTTATTCAGAGGAGACCCATTGAAATGAATGAACCTAAGTTAATCATTTCAATGTGTCTACTCTAAGTAAAAGGGACGCAGGTGGCGCTGTGGGTAAAACCTCAGCGCCTAGGACCTGCCGATCGCATGGCCGGCAGTTCGAATCCCCGCGGCGGGGTGCCTTCCCGTCGTTCAGTCCCAGCACCTACCAACCTAGCAGTTCGAAAGCACCCCCGGGTGCAAGTACATAAATAGGGACCGCTTACCAGCGGGAAGGTAAACAACATTTCCGTGTGCTGCGCTGGCTCGCCAGATGCAGCTTGTCACGCTGGCCACGTGACCCGGAAGTGTCTGCGGACAGCGCTGGCTCCCGGCCTATAGAGTGAGATGAGTGCACAACCCTAGAGTCTGGCAAGACTGGCCCATACGGGCAGGGGTACCTTTACCTTTTTACTCTAAGTAAAAGTTAGTAGACTACAACCCTATGTTACTGTTTTCTCGTTTGGTTATAACCCAGTTTCTCTGCTTGTTGCCAAGCAAGTGCCTGCATGTCTGGTTCTGCCTTGCATAATCTTGCAACAATGTGAGCAGCAGTCATTGCCATGAAAGATACCCTACGCTGGAATTCTTGCAGTGAGACTACTTGATACATTCCCCAGGGAATCTAAGGCCTTGCTCAGTCACTTCCTTTATTCTACTGGAACCAAGGTGTTCAGGTCTGTTATTTGATTGTTTTATGTTACATTTATGGGGAATCTCCTCACTTCCTTGCCCACAGCATTCTGCTCTCAAATTAAAGGCAGCTTGTCCTCTGCTCGCTGCAATTGAGCAATACAGTCCTCCTGGGAAATCTCTGTGGCTTTCAGGTATTATTAGACGAGTCATGTGAAAGCAGCTCCTCGGGAATTGCCACATCTGCGCTGGCATGTTATATTCTGCCCCATCCATGTTCTGAGCTCAGCTGCCTGTAAATTAGGCTTTGCTAATGGCTTTGTTCTCTTTGCCGTGCAGGCAGTCAATGACAGCGAAAGCCACTCAATGCCACACTAAGCAACACGAGAGGAAAACTTTCGTCAGACCTAGGAGTGGCTGTGACATCCACCCAATTTGTCATGAGCTTGGTAGGAGCAAAGAGAGCAAGGAAATAGGATTTTGGTAGAAGGCCAATATGGGCCCCATCTGCACCATACATTTAAAGCAGTATCACACCACTTTTAACAGTTTATAGTTTGTAAAGGGTACTAAGAGTTGTTAGGAGCTTCAGTTGTCAGAGTGGTTAACAGCCAATCCCTCTTCCCAGGGAACTCTGGGAATTGTGGCTCTGTAAGGGGAATAGGGGGCTTCCTAACAACTCTCAACCCCATTAGTAAACTATGGTGTCCAGGATTTGTTTGGTGGAAATCATGGCTATTTAAAGCGGTATGATACTTCTTTAAATGCACAGTCCAGATGAGGCCGTGCTGCTTCAGTTCAAGTTGGTTCCACACCAGCTCATACTTTTGTGGCACGCTGACTTCATACCACTGTGCAAGACAGGTGATACCTTGGAGCTGACAACATTAGGGCCCTATCTTTATTGTCCAAAACCTGCACAACTTTGAGGACTCAGTTGTAGGATGTATTTAATTCCTTAAAAAATCTGTAAATTCAAAAATGTATACCCCTTTCTCCTAGCTTGTAGAAGACAACAAACCAATATTAATTATTACGCAGAGCAATATCAGTGTTCTGGTGGTTGTGATGGTTGTTTACATGACCTACCCAAGTAGGGGACAGCACAATCATTTTGCGTAAATTGCATACGCAATGCTTATTCCAAACTGGAACTGTGAAATGACTTGCAGTTGGGCAAGTTAGGCTTCCCCCCAAAAAAATATCTTAATGTTAATGACAGTGATGTTTCTTTTTAAGCTGGTGCTGCAATATATTACACCATGTCTGGAATGTATCACCTTATTTGCAATTCAGAACCCTTTCTCGGGAACTAATGACCAAGAGCACCAAGAGAAGAATGACTTTGGGGGAGCTTTGAGACAACCTGCGATTCAGCACGGCACACATTTCTCTATAACAAGGCCTAAGTCAAAGCCAGAGGTTTGGAAGAGTGTTTTCTGATGTCAGCAAATATTTTAAGCAGATGCCAGGAAGACATTTTACCAGCCTAGGCTCCTTGGTTTAGAGCGGCATCTGCAAATGTTCCCAGTAGGAAGCAACAAAACGAGGCAACTCCCATTGCAGCAAGGAATGCATGAGATGCCCCACCCCATGCTTTTATATAATCACCACTCGTATCTTGCAGGAAGACTTTAACATTATGCTAACTTGATAATATATCACACCATATATTGTTATGGCATATAATATCACTGAGTGTTGAAAATATTTGAACGATAAACAAGCAGGCAGGGGGGACCCTTCATGTATAGTTTTGGTCCTTAGTATTCTAAAGCAGCATCTTGAGTCTCACATTGGTGGAAACAGGGGAGCTGGATCCTCCAATCAGGCATGGCCACCTGGGGCTAGGCACACTTCTAGAGGAAGAGTTTTGACCCCAGCCCCATGGCAGGTCAGTACGTGAGCAGAAGGCTACCGGCTCCTTTCAACAATCCAAGATGTTGTAAGCAAAAGGTCAGAACTGGGAGAGGTTTCCAATCTACTCCTGGTAGATAGAAGGGGGCGTGTTCTGTCTGGGAGCATGAAGAATATGTGGCAGGTAGGAAATTGAGGTTTTTTTAATTTTTTAATTTTTTTTTTTTGAAGAAGAAGAAGATTATGAAGAAGAAGGTGCTTTATTCCCAGGCTTTCCTCCACACTAGTCTCCCAAGTCAAGGTAGTGACAGGCTGAAAGGTGTGGGGAGGGGCAGAGAAACAAGGCTGGGTTTGCAATAATGAGAGCCAACGCCCAGCTTCTGAGCTGGAATGTTGGCATGAATGCCAAGAGCAATATTTTCCCCTCTCCCATAGGAATAACATATTGGTCTCGCTTTCGGAATGTGCTCCTTTTCAAAAGGAACTGGGGAAATTCCCAGAATGTGTTCCTCTGCTTTCTGTAACTAGCCTCAGAGACCCAACCGTTTAGGGTGGAAGCTGAGCATGAGAATTGTTCCGAGAGCTGCTGCAATGATTGTTTTCCCCTCCACCCAAACCAAAGTGTTTGTAGGGAAGAGTTCTGCTGCTTCTCTCCTCTGCTGGCTTCCTCTTGCCTGGCTGAGCATGTCCTGATTCAGGGTGAAACAGAACTCACGTGGCTGCCTTGTGACACAACCTCTTGCCGATTTTATAGGATTGGCATTAGAACTTTAATTAGCTGTTTGCAAAGTGCTTGGGAATGGCCAGATGAAAAGGCAGTGTTCTGTATCCATCAAGCAGAGCGTTTTGGCTGATGAGATCAAAGATGGGAAGGAAAGTGGTGTCAGAAGGGAGTTGCTCCTGAAGCAGGCTTTTGTCTTGCAGTGTTGCATGGATGGAAGAAACAAGAGGACTCATAGATGCATCTTGGGTGGAGAATTAATTAGGAAGAATGAGGAAATTAAGCAGTCCAAGGTGGCTGTGCTGGATAACCAGCTAGCAACTGCCTAGTTCTATCTCTAGATTTCTTGAAACCCCTCTCTTGTCTCAAATAAAAACACTTACCCCAACCTGGTGCTTTTTAGGTGTTTTGTACTACGGTTCCCACCTGCATGGGGCAGCATGGGTAATGATCAAGGATGATGGGTGTTGTAGTAGTCCACGCCATCTGGAGGGCACCAGGATGGGGATAGCTGCTGTAGTCCAAACACTGGGTTTAGCACATCATTTCCTCGCAGTCCTCACTTGCCCATCAACATCACAGAGATGAAAAATTAGTGCACTGGTTTCATGTTATACAAACGAGAGTAAAAGTAGAACAGAAAGCAAGCTGACTGCATGACTCGCTTGCGGGAGATCTAGTAGTATATCCTGAATTAAGACTTTTGGAAAGATTAACTTGAATATGCAGGCAACCCCAGACCAAAGCAGCTGCTACCTTTCATGGCTTTTAAGAAGCTGAAATGGTCATATGGTTGTGTGGAGGCTCTCCAGTATAAAGGGAAATGACCTGACATAGATCTGGAGCAGGTATGTTTTCTCTTTAAACCATAACTTTACAGATTTGCAAATGGGAATATTAAGATCATTTACTGAAAATTTTGTACAACATAGCAAATGTTACATTTGATCCAGCTTATATAGACTGAAGCTGGTGTAAAGGACCATTTTGCATATTCCATGGTGGCAAACCTGTCTTTGCCTTCTTTGCCTTTGCTCAGTTATTGGGAATCTGTGGTGAAACCCAACTGCATGCATAAGGGGGAATGCATAAAATACATGCATTTCTTAGTCAGGGTTCCTACTTCACTCCAGCAAGGCTATTTTTACAAAACTATTTGCCTTTCTAACTAAATGTTAAAAGTTACAGTTTAATTGGCTGGATATATTCAGTGTATTTTGCAAATTGAGCCTATGCAGTCAGAAGTAAGCACCACTGAGTTTAACGGAGCTTACTCTCTCGGGAAACTTTGCACAGGGTTATAGTTTTACTGACCCTTTTAAATTGGGTATTATGCTATATACTCCCCCTCCACTCTCTGTGTGGAATCCACAAAGGTGTCTGCATTTTGGACTCCTTTTTTGGCTATGGGAGCAGCTCCTGCACTTTAGAATTTACCACTACTGCACTGGCCAGTTTGGGTGAGTGATAAAAAGGGAGCTTTTCCCTTCCTCTTTGAAAGATGAGAAGGACCACATTCTGTCAGAGCAGGGTAATTAATAAGCACAAACACATTTGGTTGATTTTTATTGCTGTGGCTCATTGCTGGTCAAGTTGAAATGGGTAAATTGTCATTTAATTAAATGAATTGACATGCAAACAACAGGCAACAAGTTAGCCAGTGTATAATCAATGGCTAAGGCATTTAAATTTTTCATCTCTGAGAACGACAGTAGTCCTAGTACATAGCCTTCACACTTTTAGCAAAAAATGACTGCTCCCTGTGGAACTGTGTGGATACTGCTGCCAGCAATGTGACCAATTTGCACGTACTTCTGCTACACCAAACCCACAGAGACAGACATGATATAATGCAAATTTGCTTGTAAAGGGGTATTAGTTTCTGATGGCATGCTCACCAATACTATCACAACAAAAAGAACACCTGCAGCTGCTCCAGAAGCGTAATTGTGGTATTTTTATTAAACAAAATGGGTGGAAATGACTTCTACACGTGTGTGCCTGTGTTATGTTGCAGAAACACTAAACATGAAAAACCACAGGCTGTAATGTAGTAGATGTGCAGATGTAGCCTGAGTTCATCCCTTCCTGTTTTTGCTAACACCCGCACCAGCGTCCTTGCATTTTTGTCATTCACATCCACTGGTTAATAATTTAAAGACAAGAAAGCCTCCACGAGAAAAGACATTTGCTTACTTTTTCTTCCCCACACCAAGTTTATTGAAGTCAGTTTTGACATTTCATGTTGATTCCAGTCTTACAAAAACTTTATTATGAGCATCTAATGTTGGTTACAGTACACATCTGATTTTTTAAAAAAATAATTGGTGCCTTAGCTGAAGTTTTTCATCTGTTTATGCATCCAGGAACAGGCTTTCCCTTCCCACTTAAAAAAAAATGAACAGGAGAAGCAAACCACTGTCATGCCTTACTCATTTTTTCAGTGAGAGAAAACAACTAACATCAGAAACGCCAGTTTCTGGCTGCTGCATGTAGCCAGTATGACTGCACTTAGAATGAGTCCCCCTAGTGGGGAAATTTGGATTCTTTTCCTTCCTGGTTGCATCTCTGCTAAGGATGCCAAAGGTTGGATGTTTTAACTTTTCAGATACATGACTGCCTTTTAGTCAGTTTGAATTTATCATATGTATTTTGCATACTTTTGTTGTACTGATGTGACACCTTGAGACCCTTCTGCTGTAAGGGATCAAAATAATAACACAGCCTGGGTTACGTTTTGAAGCAGGAAGATTTATAATTAGTCCTACCTTTTCTAAAAAAACACTTGGGAGTCTGCATGTTTTAGTTCTGTTAGTGAAACTGAAGTGCTCAGTTATCAATGATGAGTTGATAAACTAATGTACTAATACCCTGAATGGGTATAGTGGGCAGAGAAGCAGCACTGAGACACTCAGGCTTTGTGCAATACCATATTGACCCACCTATGGTCCACACTGCTCCCCCCCCCAAAAAAAACCCCCTGGCTTGTATGAAATATGTGTGCAGCTTATATTTGCATCAATATGGTAACTATTATTAAGAAGAACCATAGCTCAGTGGTTTATAGGGTCCCAAGTCCACTCCTTGAGATCTCCAGTTAAAGGGTTTTAGGTAGTTGTGTTGGGAAAGATCCCTCCCTCCACGAGGACTGCTGCCAATCCAAGTACTCAGTACAGGGCTAGAAAAGATGATCCAGCAGTTTGATTCAGCTTCAAAGGTTTCTGATGATGCTAGTCGTTTATTTAGGTCGTGTTTATTCAGGTTCAGTATTAAGTTTTCACTTGCCTTTGGCCCATAAAGTTCAGTTCCTTGGTAGGGAAAATGCTGAAACAAATGACAACCTTGCACACAGACTCTTGCACACAAGATGGCAATGGTCTAAGGCCACAATAGCCCCCCTGCCTTCTCCCTGCCCCCACCAAGGCGATCCAATATTATCACTTAGCAATACAATTAGCATTAAGGATCCAGTGTGATACCTGTGTATATTCATCACCTCATATCTGCTTTTCGAACATCAATCATTCAGTGTGCTTTCACTAGACTTTGATGGATTCTGACATCTCATAGAAAATCCACTAAAACAATGGAAATTCTGTCTTGGAGACTGGTAGAAATTCAGCAACAGATATGTCCTTGGTTAATTCTGAGTGCAGACAAAGATTTGGATATTATTCCCTAGAGATGTCTTGTCAGTTAAATCTCTCACTACAATATTTTTGCTAAAGAGTCCATCTGCTACTGAACTTGCATTTGACTTATATTTGCATTTGACTTTTTCTGGACTTTCCTTATATTGCCTTACTAAACATCTTTTGCTATTCTTGATTAGGAAACTGGTAACTGAATACTTTTAAATAATAATAATAGCAAGCTATTTTTCATAGTGTAAGTGAAAAACACAGAGGGCAGATATCTTTGGCATAGGGCCTCATTTCATTGAGACATTTTGAAAAGTATGAGGCTGAAACTCAGTTTTGAGCAAACACAAAAGTATAGTCTTGCTTTGATTCTTGTTGATGAGGCAATTGCTGTAGGCCCAGGAAAAAAACTTATCTTAAAACAAATTTTTCTGTTTCAAGGTTAAACTAATCTTGTTCAAGCATCCATCTATCCATCTTCAATCCTATGAATACTGAATAGGTGGCATTGTCCCACTTCAATTCTTTGTTAAGCTTTCTAAAATTATAGTTGGTTAAAACCCAAATGATGCTTGAAATTAGTAAGGTATCTCATACATAAAATTTGGTGTTCTTGACAGAAGGATCCCAACTAGTTATAAACTCTTCTACTCCCAATACATTCATAAAGCTCATGTTCTAATACAGCCACTGTGGGCACAGCCAAGCTATTTGAAATTCATTTGCCATAGGGCTGGTTCCAAGTATTTTCTCTCACAATATCTTTATCCTACAAATAAACAATCTCAGCTACACCCCAGTGGATATGAATATAAAATCCATTATTATTGCAGGACTATCTTTCCTTGTCATGACATTCAGAGGGGTAGCCATGTTAGCCAGATGCAGCAGAAACAAAACAGAAAGTCCTGTAAAAGACCAATAAATTCGTTGTGAGGATGATGACTGTGGTGGCTCACAACAACTTTACTTCCATTAAAGTTAACATATTTCCATTAAAGTCTCAGATAAGTATACAGGGATTCTGCTCTTTGAAGGACCATTGGACAGAATTGCATACATGTTTTCAAAGGGCTTTCCTGTTACGGAAAACTGTAAGGAAAAGAACAGTTGCTGATTTGACCTCACTTGCCTCACCAGATAGAATCTTCAGGCTGCTTAACAGAACAGTAAATATGTATTTTTCAGTAATGGTGTCTGTCTTACAGGAAAACGTTGTCATGCCACAGACGGTGCAAAGCTGGTTCCATGCAGGCCATTCTAAAAAGCAGGTTCTTCCACAGGAAAAAAGAGGAGAGAGAAAGAGACATATCACTTGACATTTCTAGATTTTATGTGATTAAAAGTGGAAAGTGCACAGAAAGGAATTGCATAGATTAGTTAAAGTCCACTGATTTATTTTTTTAAAAATAGGATGTAGCCTATAAATTGCCTTAACATAAGACATATACAGTGATCATCCTAGGAATTAGGACACATGCACAAGCAAATATGTTTGGTATGTATGGGGTTGGGGAGGGGCACAAGTATACGAAGACTATTCCATGCATTATTGGCTTGCAGGTGCAGGAACTTTATCTTGTATTTTGCAGCTGTAAGCAACCAAAAGAACAGTCTGCATTATTGAGGGTAGTCAAAAGGAACTATGAAGGCTCAGAATGAAGAAAGAAAACACTGCATTGAATCCAATGAAGTCACTTCCCCTTCCTGAATGCAACCTCACCTTAAATGCTTTGGAGAGTTGGGGTAGCCCTGAACAGATTTAGGGGGTAATGGGGACATATGGGAGAGGAAAGGGAGGGGAAGTGCTGTTGCCTAGGTAAAAGTTGTTCTGCTCACACAATAGCTTCATTGGAATGGTCCCATTGTGACCTTCATGTCTTGATTTGAAAAATCTTCCAATTTCCTACTTATGTTCTAGTCTCAGCTGTTATCCACTCCCCGTCTTCTGCTATTATTGGGCGAAATCTAATTTCTGCAGGACTGTGGCACAATTCTCAGAAAGAGTCATGATGAGGGAAGGTCACAGGCTGTCATCAAAGGACCTTTTGTCTCATGGGAAGTTTCACTGTGAGGCAATCAACCAAGCAGAGACAGAACAGCAATTGAACAAAACTAATTGCTGAAGCTGGATAGTTTCCTGTTGTTGGGTCAGGATTTGCCAGGGTGCTTTTAAACACCCTGTCCACACCTTTAAAAGTATTGCCACCATAGAATTAATAGCTGAAATCAGGGAAGGGCTCTAGTTTGGACCAATAATATACAGTACCAATATATAGGGTGGCAAAATGCCCTAAGGCCAGACATTAAAACCTTATTTGCTTCATGGAGGTATACCGAGTGACTGGGATATGGGCTAAGCATGCCACACCCCACCCACTCTTTAGTCTTTACCTTTTATGGTGACTTCAGCTTTGCTGACTGCTTGGCCTAGTTCATTGATGGCCACCACCTTGTACTGGCCTCCATCTGATGCTGTGACTCCTAGGATCACAAGAGAGCAGACCCCAAAGTCATTTTTGCTGAAGAAGGTAGGATCCTGAGAGATATTCTTGCCATCTTTATACCACATTACTTGAGGGACTGGATATCCAGTCACAGCACAACTCATGTGACAGTCAAATCCTAGAGTTACCACATGAGGTTTCAATGGGACAAGGAATCTTGGAGGCTGACTTTGGTTGATCCCCTTGTATTTTGGGCTTCTGACTGCAAATTTACCTGTAAGATGCACAAAATGTAGAGTTAAGGGAGATTGACCATCACACAGTATACTTAACATTCATGTCTCATATGCAACTGGCAATATTGGCTAAAAACGGTGAGGATGCAGTAGTTTCTTTGGCAAAGTTCTGAGGTTCTACCAATAAAAAGTCAATAGGTTTGTTGACACTTTCTGCATGGTACGCAGAACACAATGACCAGGAACTCCCCCAATTGACCTCAGACACATGGAGATGCCATTATTTGACCATGCCTACAGTTCAGGTCTGCACGTTTCCATTTGGCTTTAGTGTATAGCAATTTAGAAAGCTGCCTAATACTGGGACAGGTCATTGTTCCATCTAGTTCCATATTGTCTCCATTGCCTTGCAGTAGCTCTCTAGAGCAGGAATAGCCAACTTGGTGCCCTCCAGATATTGTGGTCTACAACTGCCTGGCCAGTGGAAATGCTGGATGGGGCTGATGGGACTGAGAGTCTGAAACATCTGGAGTGAAAAATGCTGGCTCTGGAGTTTCAGGCAAGAGTCATTGCCAGCCCTAGTATGTCAGAGATTGAAGCTGAGAGCTTCTGCCTTCAAAGCAGGGCTTTTTTTTTCATTGGAAACTCACTGGAACCAATTTCTGGCACCTCTCAGGTGAATGCCATTGCCATTATAAAAGAATAAGGTGAGTTCTGGCACCTCTTTTTCTAGAAAAAGCTTCAAATGCTTCAAAGCATCATTTGATTTCTTTATATGATACAGTGAATACACAGAGAGTGAACCAACAAGTACTGGTTTACTTTCAAAGCCTGTTTACCCTTTTCCCTGTGAATGATCCAGGGTTGCACTGTTTCAGAGGGCTCGCTGATTCCCATGCAATTCTTTGCCTGAACTCTGAAGTAGTATTCCCGGCCTGGGACAAAATTTGAGACAGTGCACTTGTTGGTGTAAATCAGGTCAGACACCAGTTGCCAAGATCCTTTGTAGGAGTCACGTCTCATGACCATATAATTCAGGGTGCCTTCTCTCTTCTCTGTTGGTGAGGGCTCCCAAATCAGAGTCACCGTGTCAGGGACCTTCTCAATTAGCTGTATAGGACCAGGAGATTCTGGAACATCTGCAAAGTGAAAATAAATAAAATCAGAAGGCAGAGCCAGAATTTTAAGATGGTGCGGTATAATAAGGTACAAGAGTATTGAGGAAATCATGCCCATAGAATTTAGTCACTCATGCTGATGGCCGTCCCTGATACAGTTAAGTGAAGAAAAATGTATATTGCAAACCTCATTTTAAGGCTTGATATCTGCTGCAATTATACTGCTGAAATTGATAAAGTGGACTGAGGTGGGTAACCAAGAGCTCATTTTTGTATAGATGGACTATAAAGTCCATTCAGTTCTGGTGCTGAAAACAAATTCCCAAGCTTAAAATTCTTTCCTTGAAGTATTGCATGTCTTTTACACCAGGCTCTAGTTTGGATTCTAGTAAAAAAAAACAAAAAACAAAAAAAGAAAGGAGATCCTGCAAGCCTGAAGTCTGTCCAAATCTACCCTAATTTTTTCCAGGCCAGTTTGACTATGTAGTCTAGCTGACAAACTACTTTCAGATGACCTAAACTATTGGCTACAACCAGCTACTGTCATCTTTTTGCTGTTGTTGTTGTTGTTAATTAATGGTCAACCTTGTTAAAAGTGAGGCATATAATTACCTCAAAGTTTTCACAATGCTATTGTTAGTCTTAATATACTGCCCACCTTGAGCTGCAGAGGTAAGGAGGGCTCAGCATTTCATTTAAAAGGAATAAAAGCCAGGCAACACTAGCCTGGAGCTTGCTTGTGGAAGGAAGCCAGCTTTCACCCTCTTTGTCTCCCAGACAGAAATGCCCGTTGACAGTTGGTACAGCCATTTTTGTAAACTGTAAATGGAGGGGCTGACAGACTGTGATGCTTGCAGCTGGTGTCTTATTCCATTGCTGACAGTTGCCCATAAAGGACTCCTATGACATGTGATCCATGGTCCTTTTTTGGCATTGCTAAATATGCTGACTTGCAACCTTTCAGTGCCCCCATGGGCTGCATCTCCCCTCATGGACAATAGACACCTGTCTAGCTGAAGGATTATAGAGAGTATGGTATTGAACGAATTTTCCAAAAAAAGAGAATTCGAATGCAGATTGCGCAGTTGGAAACGCCTTGCATGTTCTTTACCTAGAACTTGGACTAGGAAGCTGAAAGTCTCTTTATTTCCACGCTCAGTTTGGAGGGTGATGCTATAATGGCCACTGTCAGAAAAGTCAGCTCCTGGGATGATGAGTTGGCTCAGGCCTTCTCTAGTAGCTATTGTGGCTTTTGCGGGCAGAGTAAGACCATCCTTTAGCCAAACCACTTCAAGAGGTGGGGAAGCCTGGTGAACAGAAAAGAGATAGTAAAACTTTTGTAACTGGGCTGTGGAAGAATTCAGTTTTTGCAAACTCTGGTATAAACTATCCAGACACAAACCCCCCTAGACTAATGTGCAGGTCAGAACATAGTTATTTTTCAGATTTTGTGCTAAACTGAATTTTGCAATGCACTTTTTGGCTCAAAAATGTATCAAAATCCATTTGAAATGGATATTTTGAGATAAAATACATCTAGAAATGTGTATTGTGTGAGAAAATGCATTCAAATATACAAATTTAAATATGTATTTAAGATGTGAATTTTCATGTAGATTTAAAAAAACAAATCAATGGGAGAATGGGAGGAAACAGATTTACAGTATGAACAAACACATGCAAACATAACAGATGAGAAACAGCCTGAGCCATTATCCCTATTTTTCAGCTTCTGTTTTGACTTGAAATGTTCATTTTGGGCTTCTCAGAAGTACGTAAAGGGAAGAAGCGCTGGGGGGGGGGAGGGGGAATGAAAGGTGCCGGAACTGTGCTCCAGCTGAAAAAAGTAAAAGCACTGAGTAACAAAATACTGTATACATGGGACAGCGATGGACAACTTCTGTATTTCCAGAGACTACTTTATCTGCCATACCAAGCTACTGTTCATCCAGTAGTAAGAATCTCAAAGCAGTGGACAACACATAGACATAGAATATATTATACAGTGTTATATTACATATTTCTGGCACACAAAATAAAAAAAGAAAGATGCAATAAACTGTATTTCTTGTTTCTTACAACTTGAATACTACCCCCCTTGAATGAATGTGTAAGCTATATATTTATGAAAAGATGACTGTAAAGACACACACACACACACACACACACACAATGGTCCATGTTTGTTTAGCAAAATCTAGAATGCATCTTGTGCTCTTAGGTTTTTGACAAAAAAAAGTCATGGGAATGGATTTTGTGAATGCTGCACTTCTCAGAAAGGCTATACTTACTTCAAAGGGAATGCGCACACGAATGGCATCCCCTGCTTTTACAATCATGAAGCTTTTGGTGGTGTCCTTTACCAAGAGTTTGGGAGGAACTAAAATGGGGAAAAATACGTAAGTTAAAGACTTCACCTTGGATTATGAAATATGTTTGGCACTTTGCAAAAATATTGAATGCCTAGTAACACCATCCACTGTAAGTACTTTTGAGAAGCCCTACCCAAGAAGCCCTACTTGACCTGAGAATTTTGTTTCTGTAACAGCAGGATCAGCTTCTACAAGTGATTTAACAACTGATTCTTGAGATACTTTTAAGGTATGATATATTGTGGAAGAACTGCAACTAAATAGATGGTTGTGTCTTTTCGCCACAATTTGATTCAGCCATTTGCAATGGCCTCCTTAGGCATGAAGCTCGAGCCAAGCTTTCTCAGGTAGTCTCCTTCAGTTTCTCTTTTCATGAAATGCAGAAAGAGCTGCAGTTCAGGAGCAGAGCTTCTGCTTTGCATACAGAAGGTCCCAGGTTCAGTCCCCAGCATCTCCAGATAGTGGAGACAATACTGAGCTAGATAGATCCATGGTCTGAGACAGTATAAAGTAGCTTCCTGTGTCCCTATGAACTGTCACTCCCCAGTCCTCACCACACCAGGATGGATGCGATAACATCTTCTGGTACTCGGCTTTCTTTTTTCTTTGGGCTTCGTGTTCATTCTTATAATCTCAGCAGTTCCTCAGAATGTCTCCACCCCTATTACAGCTTTTGGTTCCTGTTTATAGTACAGTGGTACCTGGGTTTTTGAACATAATCCATTCCGGAAGACCATTCGACTTCTGAAACGCTCAAAAACTGAAGCATACATTTCTGGAAGCATTTCTGTCTGGAAAACTCAATAAGGAAGCCATGTGGCACGTCTGGCTTCTGATGATGGTTCAAAAACCAAAGCAGTTATTTCTGAGTTTTTGGCATTCAAAAGCCGAAATGTTCGACTTCTGAGACATTCGAAAACCGAGGTACCACTGTATACCCTCTCAAGTTGCTGCTAGGGTCATTTCCTCAAATTCACACCCCCTGAGAGATTACAAACACAAGACAACCAGCAATCACAATAGTGAATAGCACAATTCAATTATGTTTTTCTCTCCCCTCACCCTTTCATTTTTGTTTGTTTCTGAAATCCATTCATCGCCTTTTTATTGCTTCCCTGACCATCCCTCTAGCATTTCACCATGCAACCCTACCTCGATCTGCCATCTATTCCCTATGGTTCATTCTCCACTGCTTTTCCCTGTTCCTAGTCTTCTACTCCTTGGGGAAGTCCTACAGATTTTAGTCTCTGTTTACCATCAATTACCAAAGCGAAAGCTGGACATTATGGCTCACCTGTGGGAGGTACAGCTTGGACACAAGTGTCCAGTTCGACGGGCTCGCCAAAACCACCATCATTGACTGCTCTCACTCGTAGGAAGTACATCTCCCTGGCTTTTAGCCCTCTAACTGTGTATGTAGTCATTGGGATTGGGAGGGAATTACACTGGGTCCACTTCAGAGTGTCAGTGTGCCGCATCTCTATAATGTAGCCTTTGGCATGACTTTCTTCCTCTGCTTCTGGCTTCGTCCATGACAAAGAGATGCTGCAGTAGTCAGTACTGATCACTTTAAGATCTCTCACTGCACCTGGTGGTTCTGGAAAGGGGGTGATTCAAAATTCCAATCAGTTTATTTTGTCCTTGTTGTTCAGTTCTGCCTCCCTTGGTTTATCTTTGCTCCCTTACTTTTTGTAATGTGTTAGGGCAGAAGCATAATGTCATGACAAACCCCAGCCCTCTTTCTGGTAACGCTGGCAATCATTCCCTACCCTGTACCCAGTTCACTGGAAATTCTATACCATGCACTTTGTAACAGACAGTAGAATTTGTGTATCAAATATATATTTATATACCGACATCAAGAGTGGCTTGTTCTCCCTGCAGCGGTACTGCTGTTTATCTTGAGAGTACAGAGAAGGGGCAGGGTGGTGGCAAAATTGGGGCAGGGGCACCAGCAGAAATGCTAAGTCTTGGCTGTATTGTTGCTGTCCTGGCCCCATCATAGGGAGCAACAGTGACATCACTGCCAGGCAACTACCTCACCCTGCTGGCCATGTCTGATTGGAACCCATACAGTTTTTATAACAATTAGAAATGTCATTATTCGGCCTGCTGTGTCCACTCTCCATGCATTTACTCATGGCCATTTCCTAGCGATTGTGGAGCTAGTGATTACTGCTGTCATTTGGGCTTTTCTCAAGCAAAGGGGCACATTTTCCATTACTGAGAGGGGTAATTGAGTACCGCTGCCTGAAACCCATATCCCAATTTAAACGTGAATGATGGCACTCGGCAAAAGATTTGTTGAGTGGATGAACACACTGAAACATTCTGTGCAACTCTTCTCTCTCTCTCCCCACTTTCCCCACCTCTGGTTTTCCTGTGCCATGCCCAGTAGGATAGACTGAATCACTTACTCATGGGATCCCGAGCAAAAGCAGCTTCTGACGGCGCACTAACGTCACCCGCCCCTGCAGCATTAATGGCAGCCACACGGAATTCATACAGCAGACCCTCCTTCAGGTCAGTCACTGTGTACTTCCTGTCTGCAGAATTGAATAACATAATGAGAAATAATTAACCTGCTTTGAGTTTTGTAGTCAACAGATACAGGAGAACAATGGAACTGAATGTTATTCCTACTCAAAGTGGTCCCACTGAAATCAAGCCATTAATTTCAGCGTGTGAGAAAAACAAAGTTGTCATGCACTCTTTTTCTTCTAATTTTTTTTTTTTTTTACAGAATCTAGTCTATTAGAAAGAGACTTCTGTTTAAAGGGCTGTCTGCTCTAAGTCCCACTTAAGATAAAGAAGAGAGGTCATGGAATTGGAAGGAACTACAAGAGTCACCTAGTCCAACCGCCTAGGATGTAGGGATCTTTTCCCCTATGTGGGGCTCGAACCCAAAATCCTGAAATAAAGTCGCATTATGTACTGACTGAGCTGTCCTCCACTTAGGGGACAATGAAGCTGCCAACAACAGTCATCTATGGGGGGTTTTTTAACTGTGTGTTGAGAGGGTGAGATTGTTTTTGTTTGTTACTATGGTATGCATTCTTGTGTTTTTATATTGCAAACTGCCCTATGATCCTTGGATGGAGACATAGAAATTAAAAAAAATAAAAAATGATCCCAAATCCATTCAGGAAATCATATAGTGAGCATGGTGATGCCACAATATGGAGTCAGTCAACCTTGGCTTCGTGTTTGCATTACTGAGAGCAAGAATAATAAAGAGACCTTAACCCATAGTACATTCTTCTAACTAATTTACCTAATTATTTCCCCTACTATAGAAAAAGAAAATAGGTATAGAGACTGATGAGAACATTTGTGGTTAAGTTCAGAAGGGAATTCTAATCAACAAAACTATCTGGTGAGCAAGGTTACTTAATTTAGTAACGTATTTTAGGCAGGAGGTTAAAAGCCTTCACAAGGCAGCGAACAAAAGATTTAAAATGCAAAACAGCTCATAAAATTATAATAAAACCAAGCAGCTATTTGAGACACCATAAACTGTCAGCAGAAAAGGGCTTATTATAACCCTGCAAATATATTTTAAAATAGTTTCTACAGCATCATCCTAAAAGCATGAAGACCAGTGCCTTATTTTCCATAACACATATACTCATTTTTACTTATTCATCGCTTTTATAAGTCGTCATTATACTTTACTAGAGCTAAATTGGCAACCTAAGAATACATCTCAACATCCCAGTTCCTATTGTAATGCCCTTTAGCCACTTTGCTCTATGACTGCATACCTGTAATGGGCACATCAGTGACAGGTGTCCAGCTGTTGCTGCCCTTCTTGCACTTCTCAATCCTGTATCCCAAGATGCGGGAGTTGCCGGTCTTATGTGGTGCTGCCCATGAGAGTGTGACAGCACCCTTGCTGGTACTGACAATTTTGGGAGGAGCAGGAGGACCAGGAAATGCTGGGGGGAATGAGGTTGCTCATTATTTAAACATTTATACTGCCTGTTAAGACAAGAATGATTTCTAACCATAATTTCTAATTCAGCTAACAAGTACCACTAGCCGATGTCCATGCAATTAGTTACACATCATTGGGGAACCTGATGGGATGTTGAATGTTGGCATGGCAAGCTGACAAACAAACATGCAGAAAGGTCCCTGTTACCTTTGGTAGCAGCCATCACTTCATCAGACTCCAGGGCCTCACTGGTACCTTCGGCATTCACTGCTCTCACTTTGAAGTAGTAACTTTTGTCATGTTCCACTTTGTTGGTGGTGAAGACAGTGCTGCTTCCATCGGTCTTCCCCAAGGTCACCCAGGTCTTTCTGCCAACCTGCTGCCTCTCAATAATATAACTCTGGATTGGTTTGCCACCATCGTCTTTGGGGGGCTTCCACTGGATAGTTATACTATTTGTGGAGCAGTCCACAACTTCGACGGGTCCCATTGGTGGTTGAGGCTTATCTGCATGGAGGAGCAAAACAGAGCTTATGGGAAAAGGTCTTTTGTGTCTGCTTGGTATTGGAATGGTTGCCATATCTTTTGAGTTCAGTGGACAAGATCAATGCAAGGATTCACGTATTGTGGATAGAAGTTTTAGGTTGAAGACAGACGCAATATCAAAAGAGAGCTCACAATGACTTCTAGTTCTCGTGATGGCTATTATCTTACATCCGGGATGATAGGTAGCATGCCTCTGAATACCAGTTCCTGGGGAACAAAAGTAGGTAAGATCCTCCCTCTATTGTGTGGGCAGGTAGTCCCTCCCCTACATGGCCTGGTCTCCTTGGCAACGCTTCCCCCAGGCGGGATTGGACAACTGACTGAGGTAGGCGGAGACCTCCAGGTATCCCACCTGGGGGAAGGCGAAGCCAAGCCTATGCTGATGGAGCAGCTCAAGATCCAGGGGCTGCGTGCGCCCACGCAAAGGTCGCCCCCCATTTTATGTGGGGAGCGGTCATTGCCCTCATGTCCTGCTTCTGAGCTTTCCAGAGGCACCTGACGCTAGTTGGCCACTGTGGGAAGTGGGATAACAAATCTGATCCAGCAAGGCTCTTCTTATGCAATGCTGGGAAAATGATCTGTCAGCACTTTTTCTTATACTATTTATCAGTAGTCTACTAATGTTAATATATCGTTCTTGTCCCTCTCCACACACTACTGCTGCTACTGCTTCTGGTTTCACATGGGAAATGGAGTGCTCTGCAGCCATGGTGCTTGAATGGGAGGATGCTGGGCTGCTTCCATCTCAATGATCCTGCAGTAGGCACTGTGATTTCCAACAGGAGGAGGTAGCAGTAATGATCAAGCAAGAGAGCAAGCAGGGAAGGGCAAAAATGTTTTATTTTCTGATATGCTAGAGACAGGCATTATTATCAAAAAGCACTTTCTGTGCTATGAACAACCTCTCTCTCTCTCTCTCTCTCTCTCTCTCTCTCTCTCTCTCTCTCTGTGTGTGTCTGTCTTCAACCTTAATCAAAATTGGTGCATGCCCTGCGCTGCAACTACCTGCTTATAGACACAATGTACCAATAATTAGGGATGCAGGTGGTGCTGTGGTCTAAACCACAGAGCCTAGGGCTTGCCGATCAGAAGGTCAGCAGTTCGAATCCCCGCGACGGGGTGAGCTCCCATTGCTCGGTCCCAGCTCCTGCCCACCTAGCAGTTCGAAAGCACGTCAAAGTGCAAGTAGATAAATAGGTACCATTCCGGCAGGAAGTTAAATCACGTTTCTGTACACTACTCTGGTTCACCAGAAGCGGCTTAGTCATGCTGGCCACGTAACCCGGAAGCTGTACACCGGCTCCCTCGGCCAATAAAGCAAGATGAGCGCCGAAACCCCAGAGTCATCCGCGACTGGACCTAAAGGTCAGGGGTCCCTTTACCTTTACCAATAAATATGTTCTCTATGCTTCAGCTTCCAAATGTGACACCACATGCAGGCCTTAAAGCCCCCCCCCCTAAAGTTCTCTTATGCCTTATAGCTAAAATACTTGAGGTCTCTCACCTAGAACTACCAGCTTGAGAGTAGCTTCAGTGCTTCCACTCTCATTCTTCAGTTTCACTTTATAATCACCACAGTCCTTCCGATTAGCACTGGATATGGAGAGCCGGGTGAAATTGTCTGAATAGTCAGTGCTGATCCTGGCATCATCCAGAAGTTCCCCTTCATCCTTTAGCCAAGTGGATCTGACTGGCTTCCGGCCTTCAAATGGGATCTTCACTATGGCATTCTTTCCTGCCTTTACTACTATAGGTTCCTTCTTCAGTTTTTCCAGAAGAGCAGAGTCAACATTTGGAGGATCTGCACATAGAAATAAGAGGAACATGAATTAGCCCCAGTATATGGATGCTCTGTGCTTATTATTCTTTTAAATAACCCACGAGCCCACAGGAAATAGTGACGCCTAATATTTTGCCAATGAAGAAGAGTTTGGATTTGATATCCCGCTTTATCACTACCTGAAGGAGTCTCAAAGCGGCTAACATTCTCCTTTCCCTTCCTCCCCCACAACAAACACTCTGTGAGGTGAGTGGGGCTGAGAGACTTCAGAGAAGTGTGACTGGCCCAAGGTCACCCAGCAGCTGCATGTGGAGGAGCCGAGAGGCGAACCCGGTTCACCAGATTACAAGTCTACCACTCTTAAACCACTACCTCAGAATTCTTACTCTTTCAAAGTGCACCTCACTGAAAACTTACTGACAACGAAAGTCATTTGTCACTAATCCAAGTATTTGATGTTTTACTACTGATAGTGTGCTTAGTACAAGTGATGCAGTCTTCACACAGAGGACATACAAACAAACTGTAATAGATTCCAGGGATGGGGAACAGGGTCAGAAGCTAAGTGACAGGTAGCAGGAAGCACTGCAACTGTAATGTAGGGAGTAAAGAAACAGAGGAATAGCAAGCAATGAAGAAGAGTTTGGATTTGATATCCCGCTTTATCACTACCCGAAGGAGTCTCAAAGCGGCTAACATTCTCCTTTCCCTTCCTCCCCCACAACAAACACTCTGTGAGGTGAGTGAGGCTGAGAGACTTCAGAGAAGTGTGACTGGCCCAAGGTCACCCAGCAGCTGCATTTGGAGGAGCGGGAAATCGAACCCGGTTCCCCAGATTACGAATCTACCGCTCTTAACCACTACACCACACTAGTCTGATTATTTTTTTTAAGTGTTAAAAATGTGAATTCTCAGGAGGTATCTAAGTGAGTCAAGATTACAGAGCTGCTGCAAGCGCTGTACAACAATGTGGAAGAAGGTACATAGGTCAATCAGGGAAAGAGAAATAAAAAAGGAAGGGAAAATAAACATTTGGACAGCAGGTGGCATGGGAAGAGGTGCCATAGAAATTATGGAAAAGTCATGGGAGAAAACTTTAAGGGCAAGAACTAGATGTGATAGAGAGGGAAGTAAGGAGGAAGGGTAATTCACAATCAAAGCAACAGGGGAGGAAGATTAGTTTAGCAGAGTCGTTCTGAAATGACCAAGGTTCTCATGATGAAATGTCTCCCAGGTGATCCCTACTCTCTGCTTTTGAGAGAATGAGATCTGGTTTATGTGGATTATTAATTCAGTGACTTCATCATGCTTTCCAGCACTAAATCATATAATACTAAGAGCATAATTCAACCAGTAGCAATTTTAGTACCATTTTCTCTACTAGGCTGGACTAGACTTGCCTTCAACAAAAATAGATGCCTCTGTTCGGACTCCTCCAGCTTCGAATTTGTATTTTCCAGCATGGCTATCTTGTACTTCATCTATTAATAGTTTGTGGACTGGGCCCTCCTTCTCAATGGAGACTCCATCCTGGCCTGTTATCTTGTAGGGAGGTAGACAGAAGGTAAAGAAATATTCTCTCTCAGAAATTACATGGAACATTACAGCAAACAGATAGAGAGAGTAATAAAGTCAGCTATTTTCTCTAAACTGGTTTTAGACATGTCCCATCTTTGGTTGATAACAACAAGAGGCAAAGTTAGGCATTGTGTTCCTCCTGCTTATCTGCATTATGGAAGCTTTATTTCAAGATAAAAAATTAAAGTGACATTCTTGAGAAGTTTACTGCTTTCAAGTTACCTTGAACCCATCTTTAAACCAAGTTCCCTCAAGCTGGTCATTGTTGAGGCTACAAGTTAACACAGCTGGTTTTCCTTTTGGTGCATGGAGGTCAAATAAACCTTGGTTGAAACGGGGATGTGATTCTGTGCAAACAAAAGAGATAGAAGGGGCTATTTTTAGAAAACATCTTTAAAAACATGAGAGATGTTATAAACACAAATAAATGAAGCAGGGACACAATAAATTACAGTAAGCCCACAACTTACATGAAGGTTCGGAAAAAAACATGTAAAACCAGGAATTCTCAGATGACCCCCCACTCACTCTCAGACCACCTATGCTTGCTCTCTGTGCCCTATCTCATTATCTGGTTCTCTGACTCCAACTCTCTAAAGACACTCAAACACTCTCCTAGGGTGAGTACAAAGGCTGATGGGATTGCCAACTGTTGTTTCCTGCTCTCCTGCTTTTTTCTGACATATTTTAAAAAGCGTATTTGAATTTTCCCCACATTTTCCCAATTTACATATATATTTTTGATCACCTGCATAAGGTTGTGGTCACGTAAAAAGAAGAAGTGAGCATAAGATGTGGGCTTACTGTGTTCATAAATATATAATTACCTCTCACATCCTCTTCAAGAAGACTTCCTCCTCTCCCTTTCCTGTCCCTGGTTCTTGAAATATCAGATGAAGTAAGTTGACTGGCATCTAAGTCAGATAGCTGTCTTCTTCTGTCACCAGCATGGGTTCCAGCATCAGAAAGGCCAGAAGACAGTCCATAGCCTAGGAACTCTTCACCAGGAATGCCTGACATGTTCTCATAGAGGGATCCATCAACACCTCTAACTCCTGGACCAACACCAAATCCACCTAGCCTACCATCCCTACCATCCAACCATCCTTCACCACTAAGACCACCAGCACCAGTTTCACCAACCCTGCCATCCTTACCTATCCCTCCTTCACCATAACCCTCACCTGATACACCAGCTCCACTAAGTCCACCAATGCCTGGTCTACCTGGCATTCCATCCTTACCATAGAGCCCACCAATGCCACCAGCACCACCAGGTCCGCCAGCTCCACCTAACATACTATCCTTGCCATAAAGTCCACCTACTCCACCAGCACCACCTACTCCACCAGCACCACCAGGTCCGCCATCACCAGCTCCACCTAGCATCCCATCCTTGCCATAAAGTCCCCCTACTCCACCAGCACCACCAACTCCACCAGCACCGCCAGGTCCGCCAGCACCAGCTCCAGTACCAGATAACATACCATCCTTACCATAAAGTCCACCTACTCCCCCAGCACTGCCAGCTCCCCCAGCACCAGCTCCACTTAGCACCCCATCCTTGCCGTAGAGTCCACCTACTCCACCAGCACCACCAGCTCCATCTAGCATCCCATCCTTGCCATAGAGTCCACCTACTCCCCCAGCACCGCCAGTTCCCCCAGCACCAGCTCCACCTAGCATCCCATCCTTGCCATAGAGTCCACCTACTCCACCAGCACCGCCAGCTCCACCAGCACCACCAGGTCCACCAGCACCAGTACCAGCTAACATACCATCCTTGCCATAAAGTCCACCTACTCCACCAGCACCACCAGGTCCACCAGAACCAGCTCCACCTAAAACACCATCCTTGCCATAAAGTCCACCTACTCCACCAGCACCACCAGGTCCACCAGCACCAGCTCCACCTAAAACACCATCCTTACCATAAAGTCCACCTACTCCACCAGTACCACCAGGTCCGCCAGCACCAGCACCAGCTCCACCTAACACACCATCCTGACCATAAAGTCCACCTACTCCACCAGTACCACCAGGTCCGCCAGCACCAGCACCAGCTCCACCTAAAACACCATCCTTACCATAAAGTCCCCCTACTCCACCAGCACCAGCTCCACCTAACACACCATCCTTGCCATAAAGTCCACCTACTCCACCAGCACCGCCAGCTCCACCAGCACCAGCTCCACCTAAAACACCATCCTTGCCATAAAGTCCACCAGGTCCACCAGCACCACCTCCACCTAAAACACCATCCTTGCCATAAAGTCCACCTCCTCCACCAGTACCACCAGGTCCGCCAGCACCAGCAGCAGCCCCAGCCCCAGCTCCACCTAACACACCATCCTGACCATAAAGTCCCCCTACTCCACCAGTACCACCAGGTCCGCCAGCACCAGCAGCAGCACCAGCACCAGCTCCACCTAAAACACCATCCTTACCATAAAGTCCCCCTACTCCACCAGCACCACCAGGTCCGCCAGCACCAGCAGCAGCACCAGCACCAGCTCCACCTAAAACACCATCCTTGCCATAAAGTCCCCCTACTCCGCCAGCACCACCAGGGCTGCCAGCACCAGCACCAGCACCAGCTCCACCTAACACACCATCCTTGCCATAAAGTCCCCCTACTCCACCATCACCGCCAGGTACACCAGCACCAGCACCAGCTCCACCTAAAACACCATCATTGCCATAAAGTCCCCCTACTCCACCAGCACTGCCAGCTCCACCAGCACCAGCTCCACCTAATACACCATCCTTGCCATAAAGTCCCCCCACTCCACCAGCACCGCCAGCTCCGCCAGCACCAGCTCCACCAAGCATTCCATCCTTGCCATAAAGTCCACCCACTCCACCAGTACCACCAGGTCCGCCAATACCAACTCCACCTAGCATCCCATCCTTGCCATAAAGTCCTCCGACTCCACCAGCACTACCTACTCCACCAGCACCACCTACTCCGCCAGCACCAGCTCCACCTAGCATTCCATCCTTCCCATAAAGTCCCCCTACTCCACCTGCACCACCAGGTCCACCAGCACCAGCTCCAGCTAACATACCGTCCTGGCCATAAAGTCCACCTACTCCACCAGCACCACCTACTCCACCAATCCCACCAGGTCCACCAGCTCCAGCTCCACCTAGCATCCCATCCTTGCAGTAGAGTCCACCTACACCACCAGCACCACCCATTCCACCAGCACCACCACTGCCTAAGAAACCATCCTTCCCATACAGTCCACCTACTCCACCAGTACCACAAAGTTGACCAGCTCCGATTGGCAGACCGTCTTTGCCACAAAGTCCACCTACTCCACCAGTACCATCAAGTCCACCAGCTCCACCTAGAAAACCATCTTTGCCATAAAGTCCACCCACTCCACCAGCACCCTCAGTGCCAGCTCCACCTAACATACCATCCTTACCATAAATTCCCCCTACTCCACCAGCACCACCAGGTCCACCAGCACCAGCTCCACCTAGCATCCCATCCTTGCCATAAAGTCCCCCTACTCCACCAGCACCAGCGGCTCCACCAGCACCAGCTCCACCTAACATGCCATCCTTGCCATAAAGTCCCCCAAATCCCCCAGCACCACCAGCTCCACCAGCACCACCAGATCCACCTAACATACCGTCCTTACCATAAAGTCCACCTACTCCACCAGCACTGCCAGCTCCACCAGCACCACCTAACATACCATCCTGGCCATAAAGTCCCCCAAATCCACCAGGAACACCAGCTCCACCAGCCCCAGCTCCACCTAGCACCCCATCCTTGCCATAAAGTCCCCCTACTCCACCAGCACCACCTACTCCACCAGCACCACCAGCTCCACCAGCACCACCTAACATACCATCCTGGCCATAAAGTCCCCCAAATCCACCAGCACCACCAGCTCCCCCAGCTCCAGCTCCACCTAGCATCCCATCCTTGCCATAGAGTCCACCTACTCCACCAGCACCACCTGCTCCACCTAGCATCCCATCCTTGCCGTAGAGTCCACCTGCTCCACCAGCACCACCAGCTCCACCTAACATACCATCCTTCCCATAAAGTCCACCTACTCCGCCAGCACCACCAGCTCCCCCAGCACCAGCTCCACCTAGCATCCCATCCTTGCCGTAGAGTCCACCTACTCCACCAGCACCAGCTTCCCCTAGCATCCCATCCTTGCCATATAGTCCCCCTACTCTACCAGCACCACCACCTCCACCAAGCATGCCATCCTTCCCATAAAGTCCACCTTCTCTGCCAGCACCGCCAGCTCCCCCAGCACCAGCTCCACCTAGCATCCCATCCTTGCCATAGAGTCCACCTACTCCACCAGCACCACCAAACCCAGCTCCTGGCCCACCTGCTCCATTAAGTGTGGAACCATCTGAAGTTTGCAGTCCACCTGCACCTCCAGATCCAGTTCCTGTGCCACCTAACATAGCATCTTTACCATGCAGTGAACCCATGCCCCCCAAACCACCCATTCCTCCACTAACACCATATCCAGTATGTCCCATATGTTCACTACTACCACCAGCAAATCCAGAGAACTCATGCCCTTCTCCCATGTCTGTCCCCACCCCAGATAACTGTCCCATCTTCCCATCTCTGTTGGCTCCTCCTCTTCCCAAAGATCCATCTTTTCCTAAGGAACCAAAAGATTCTCCTTCGCCAGCTTGGCCATTCTTATACTGGCCATCCTGCTCATCACGGCCTTGTCCTTGACGAAGTTTCTTTGCGCGGTCTTCATCTAGCTGTTTCTTCCGCCATCCAGTTATATCATCACTATCTCCTTCAGTCTGTTTTCTCTTTCCTTTAGCTGCATTGTAAACATGTTGCTAGTCAGCTTAAACTAGCTCACAGCCATGTACAAGAAATAAATGGGAAAACAAGGGGGAAACTAATGTAGTGCAAAATAATTCTGTTTTAATCAGAACCATATTAAGGGAATAGATGTGATCAATATTATACATGAATTTTGTTAGTTTGTTTTAAGTGAAGGAAATCACCTCTTATTTCCAAATAGTTACTGACATTAACAAAAACAACCAAAATGGCAATATAGGCCACAAATCAAAGTCATGCCCATTAGATTGACTCATATCTTTAACAATGGTATGGACAAGTGAATAAAGGTTAGGGAGTATCAACGAATATTGGCTATGGCAACTAAAATGGGTCCTTTATATCTCTTTCTGCTAGTGTTGGAGACAGTGTGCTGGTATAGATGAACTGTTGGCACTTTTACAATTTAAAAAAAGTTTTCTATAGAACTGCTTTCCTTTAAAACAATGACATTTCTAATACATGTTAAACATGCTAGACAGGAAAGCACAAGCACAATTAAAGGATTGCTATTTAAAGGTACTGGTGTAAGAAATGATGACAATAGGCCAGAAGGTTTCTTCCAATATCTATCCCATTTAAATCAGCCTGCACTCCATAGTTGGGCGCTTAGCAATCAGTCCTTGGATGTAGAACCCTGAAGTGCTGCTATGAGGGAATGGGGCACCCCACTTCACAATAGATTATAGTGTGAGAAATCAAGATTAGATCACCACTCACATTCAACCTCAAGCCAGGCACTTGAAGAGCGGTCTCCAATATCAATGGTGTAAGTCCCCTTGTCAGAGGCCTGGGTGTTTTTGATGATTAGGCGATGAGTGAGGCCATCTTCCGAGACCGAAATTTCATACTTGTCATTGGACTCTAGAATACAGTCTCTGTGCAGCCACGTAGCGTTGGAGCAGGGTTCATAGAGCGTGCACTGAAAGACAGCATTTCCTTGCTCGTGGCATCTCACCTCACCAAGAGGATAGCGAAAACTTACTGGGATGGCTGCAATACCAAATTGATGTTAAACAGACATGCAACAGATTCTGACCACAGGGCAGCTTTGGAAGAGCAGTGAGATGGATGGAACGTGGGGAAACCCAGTTCCATTCAGCAGCGAGTGAGGGCTTAGTATCTGCCTTCCAAAATTACCCAAACAAATGCTAAAACCTGAACAGAACTTCCAGCCCTGATTTGGCAACAAAGCACCCTGATAGCCTGATAAGGACTGCATGTGAAAACCTCCAAGAAATTTATCTGCCCTTATTTATGCAGCAATTTTTAACCTTCAGAGTATACATTAAAGCTTGTGAGATGCTCTAATGTCAGCTGGGGCTCCATATCTAGACTGTAGCTAGGTGCTATCATGTTTTTGTTTTTTGGTAAAATGAGGTCTTAAAACCTCATGTTCGATAAAATATGCACAATTATGCAATTAGAAATCAGCCCCTTCTGCCTTCTAATCAAGTTCTCAGCCTACACAGCATCTTTCTATTAAAGCTGAGCTCAGTCACAAAAGTGAGAGCTGCTTCACATCTTATGAGACATTTGATCCAACATGGGTATAAATCTCTGGCGTGTGTGTTTATGTATATGTACATCAAAAAGACACAACTGATACATGTTATAGCCTTAAAAAGACTAACGTGTGAAGAAGCCCTGAGGCCTTAGTTTGAACATTTGTTTTATTGTTAATTTTTGTTGTTAATTTTTGACACTAGTCAGGTGGCAATCCTATGCATTCTGCAACCCTGAGGGTAAACACAAGACTTGCTTCTGAGAGACCATGCATAGGATTGAGCTGTAACTTTGAGATTTAATTACAGCTGAGACTAGGGGTGTGCAAGAATCCCCCTGGTAGTTATTTCATTTTTGTTATTAAGCCCTCACTCATTTAGTGATTCATTAATTAATAATCACTCATTTTCATTATTATTTAATTCATTGTCATTATTCTCATTTGTTCTTGGCTTCCCCCTGCCTTCTATGGGACATCCAGTGGCACTTCTTCTCCTTGTTACTCTGTGTTTTCCAGTTGGTATGAAAATATCAAGCATTTCATTCCCTTTCTAAGGAATCAGACCTTAGACCTGCTAAATTTCAGACAGACAGGGAAAAGGGCCCCTGTTTCATGATCAGACTATGTATCAACTAATCTCTCTCTGTCAAACTACAATGGTACCTTGGTTCTTGAACTTAATCCATTCTGGGAGTCCGTTCAACTCACAAAACTGTTTGAAAACTAAGGTGCGGCTTCCAATTGGCTGCAGGAGCTTCTTGCACTTAATCGGAAGCCACATCAGACATTCAGCTTCTGAAAAACGTTTGCAAACCAGAACATTTACTTCTGGGTTTGTAGTGTTTGGGAGCAGATTTGTTCGACAACTAAGCCATTCAGGAACCAAGGTACCACTGTACAAATCATTAACTCATCCACACTTTTGCTTCTCCCATGCCCGGAAAGCGTGGGTCTGGGTGGTTTTCTGCTTCTCCTGCACTTTCTAAGCATGGATCTGAGTGGTTTTGTCCTTGTCCATTTTTTAGTGATAAATCGGAGAAAACATGATTGGCATTTGCTCCAATTTAGCAGTGAAGACTTTGCATTTTTCCAGGGGAAAACAAGTCTGGATGAGCCCTTTGGAAATGCAGAAGTTAGGAAAACTACCACACCTCAACCAGTAATCTTCATCTGATCTATACCTGCTGTTAGTAGGAGATGAATGGTTCCAAACAAGTCATAAATGAGCAATAAATGAATATATGACATTTGGAATTCATCCAGAACTCTGGCATTTGTTTCTTTACTAGTAATATCAAATGAAATGAGTGGTCCCCAATCATTTCAATTTTTTCCCATATGCTATGAAACAAATGCACACCCCCTCTAGGTTCTGTGCACAACCCCATGGTCACGAAGCCTTACATTCTGCTTCCAGCTCAGTTGAGAAAACATCTACATCTTCTACTTTGATCTGGTACACGCCAGCATCTTCTGGCTGCAGATCGTTGATGATAAAATTGTACTTTTTGCCAACCTGTCGCAGGCAGTGCTTTGTGTTTTCACTGTCAAATCCAAAATTGATCATCTGGCCATCCTGAAGGGAGGAAGGAAAGAGAATAAGTTCACAGGAAGGTCGGAATCATCTTGCAAACAATATAAACCAAAGTCCAAGCAAAATGATCCTTGCAAATGTCCATTTGCAACAAATTGACAGGTGACAAAGATTTGAAGCCACTATAATTGGGAATCATTGGTGGCCCCACCAAAAAAACAAGCTAACCAGGGATTTAAAATGAACACGGATATGTAAATATTCGTAAATATTGAGTTTTGAGAATTTGGGTTGTCAGCATCAGGAATAGGTATTCATAAGAACATAAGAAGAGCCTGTTGGATCAGGCCCATGGCCCATCTAGTGCAGCATCTTGTCCTCAAAGTGGCCAACCAGTTGCCTGTGTGAAAGCAGCAAGCAGGACCCACCCAAGCACTGTTAGTTTCTGTTTTGCCACTGAGCAGCTGCTTGGAGTCACAGGACTCTGTTTACATTCCAGAGGCCTTCCAGTCTCACGGGAAACGAGACGGGATGTGACGTTAGTGGTTTCCTGTTTCCTTTGTTCCTTTGTTCCCTTGTTCCTTTGTCCAGTTGCTCTCTGCTTCCATAGAGAGAGGGTGTCTTTTCTGTCTGCATAGCTTAGAAATAAACTCTTTATAATGTAGCCAAAACCTCTCATCTCTTTCCTGTGCTGGAAACTCTGCTGAAGAATGTGCCTTGGAGCCTCATCAAAGGCTCAGGTCATTAAACACGTTGGGAGGTGATTCCGAAGACTCGGAGGAAGAAAATGAGCTTTATCAGCTTGGCCGAGCGGAGATCCCGACGAGCACAACATCACTTTCTTCTGCTGTTTCCAGCAACTGCTATTATTGCCTCTGACCATGGAGGTAGAGCAAACCCATTGATAGATCCACCATAAATTTATCTAATCCTCTTTTTTTTTGGTTAAATCGTTTTTATTAATTTTCCAATAAAAAACATCCAATTAACATATCAAGTAATAATCCAATAAAAAAAACTAAAATAAAAAAGATCAAATTATCATCCAAATTATAATTATTAATTTTTCAGGGCTTCCCGTAGTCTGGACCTTGAAACGTATCTCCAAATCTCAATCCTGCCTCTCCTCTTTGTTTCCATATTTTCCACATCTCGATTGTAACGCTATAATAAGCAGCCAGGCACAACAAGCACTTTCTTCTGCTGTTTCCAGCAACTGCTATTATTGCCTCTGACCATGGAGATAGAGCAAACCCATTGATAGATTCTCCATCAGTTTATCTAATCCTCTTTTAAAACCACCCCAGTTGGGAGCCATCACTGAGAGTCTCATTGTTTAACTATTTGTACCCCATCCTTCTGACTGGGTTGCCCCGGCCACTCTGGTGGCTATGTGCTACATGAAAAAGTACTTTCTTTTATCTGTCCTAAATCTTCCAACATTCAAGTTCACTGGATATCTAATGAGGACTAGTATTATGAGAGGTGGAGAAAAACTTTTCGCTATCCAGTTTCAACATAGCATGCATAACTTCTGTCATGTCACCTCTTACCTTTGCTCTAAACTAAAAGGCCCAAACACTACCTCTCACCATAGGAGAGTTGTTCCATCCCCTGTTCCTTTTGACTGCCCCTTTCTGAACCTTTTCCAACTCTTCAGTATCCTTTTGGAAGATTATTGTGTCATTGTTACTCCTCCTAAAGAGGAACATGTAGATGCTGTGCTTTCACTTTAACACATTCCCTTCTGAAATTTGTTTATACTGTAGGACTCTCTCTCTCTCTCTCTCTCTCTCTATATATATATATATATACTGTATAGTATACCATGGAGTCAAGCAGTGCTGCTATACATTTCTCGGTTTGTCTCCTGAGCTACTTAGCTCCAGTTCAGCCCAGATGTCTGATATGGTACAACTCCGTGACTTGACTTAACCTTCCTTACCTTGTATAGGTAAATTCTACTTTCCGGATTTTTCAGTTCCATCTCTAGATCAAATGAAGCATTTCCTTGCACCTCATTGACTCTGACATGTCTCAGGTTTCTGAGGTTGAGTAGATACTGTAAAGAGCAAAGAGGAGATGAAAGCACAGGGATATAATAGTGGATTTCATGGACTATTAACACAGCTTAAATGGGGTACCACCTGTTCTGATGACAACCAAGTCAATTATTTCAACAGCAGCAAGCAAGATTACCATTTCAATGCTTTTTAGATAAATCTAGGTGTTCTCCTTTCTAAGGAGAATGTGCTGTGGAAAACAAGCCCAAGCCTTGTGGCAAGTTCACTATAATACTCAGAGCCTTGGCAATAAAGTTTTAAATTTCACCTGGAGATCTGTGATTGGGTCATTTAATCCGTATGGGACCTTCAGAAAAACTTACTCAATTCTGAATTTGTGACACAGGTAACGTCATAATTCAGCAGTAAAGCATCTACTTTGCAGGCAGAATTTCCTAACAACAGTCCTCAGGCATCTCTAGATAGGACTGTGAGAGATCCCTGCCTTCAATCTTGAGGAGCTGCTGGCAGCCAGTGTAGAAAATACTGAGCCTGGTGAACCAATGAACTGACTCAGTATAAGACAATTTCTTCTTTCTATGAAATGCAACAAGATGAGGATTTGCTTCCCTAGATTCTGGTGTTAAAGAAGTAGCCTTACCTGTGCCTGCTTGTCCTCTCTCTCCTTCTTCATCTCCTGAAGCTTCCTCAGCATCCCACGGAAGTCAACAATGCCATACTTCAGGCAGATCCTTTCATAATCTTTCTTATCTGCATTCAGCAATAACTGCCAGATCTGTTCCATATCAATTTCCTTCTTTGGAGCACTTGAAGGTGTTCTGAGAGAGTACCAGGAAGAAAAACCCTGATTATATGTGAATAGCAAGAGACATCTTTCTCAATATGTATATGTGGTGGGGTGTTTTTTGGGGTGGGAGGGGGTTGCTTTTCATTCCAAACCCTCTTCAGAATATGAGGCAAATCCACTAGGAACATACTAGTAGGACTCCATTTGTTTTCTTTAATGACACCAAATACAGCCTCCTCTGTTTATGATGGGGATGTTTGCAGCTAATGGCAGAATTGCACTCAGCAGGTGGCATTATTAAGTACAATACATTATTTCTACAAGCATTGGAACATCTGCATTGGAACATCTTACCTGGGGAGATGTTGGGCCTCCTACCATTTGGAATCATGAAACAGTAACTTATCAAGAAGATGATTTAAGCCTATCTGTACACACAGTATTTATTATTCACTTATTACATTTATAGTTCCCTTTTCTTCCATGGAGCTCACAGTTTACGCCTTCCTCATTTTATCCTCACACAACCCTGTGAGGTAGGTTAAGATGAGAGACTGCCACTGGCCCAAGGTCACCCATGAGCTCCATGGCTGAGTGGAGATTCAAACTCTGGTCTCCTAGGTCCTAGTGCAGCACACTAACCAATGCACCCCACTGGCTCTCCCCTTAATATTAATTTTACGATCTTAAACAAATGGTAAAACCAGAAGACCACATTGATGTCCTACCCTCCCACCCCCAAATTTACTTAAGCAAAAAGGTTATAACTTCAGGAGAAAGAGATAAAAAACTGCAAAGCAAGACCAATTGTATAAGGAATCATACACTACTGACAGCAACATCTATTGGGGACTGATCCCTATTACTGTCAGAAGCAAGATATCTGCTTATTATATACCGAAGTTCATGAACATTTTCTGCAGAATATCTGTTTATATAACACCCTCTGCAAGTGGGACTTTGTCAGCCATTTTTTGGAAGACAGGGACCACCTTCCCCCTACTTTATAAAACAACCTGTTCTTGAAAAGACTCACCGTTTCTTTAATGTTTTTCTGAAGTCCTGCAGCTCCTTCTTCAGGTCTGTAAGATTTTTTAAAGAAGAATTGGCATGCAATGAAAATGGGGCTTCCTTAACCCAGAGCTTAATAAGAGCGTTGATGTGGTCGATGTATTATCAAGTGGCAAAGTCTTGGCTTGTGAGCCTCCAGAGCGATGCAGCTTACCTGTCTGTGGTGCAGAAGAAGTCTGCTTCGCTTTCTTCTTGAAGCCGACTGATCAGTTACGGCAAGAGAAGAAAGGTGAGGAGGGAGAGAAATCAAGAGGGAAGGAGAATTCCTTAATTAGCCATGTAGTTGCAGGAATGCCTCCTCTAAGCATTGACAGTTGTTACAATTTAGATGTTAAGCACACTCAAGCCTCACAGAATTCTTAGGGCTTAAGTGTACAGTTCATACTTATACTGACTTCAGTGAGACAAGCATGGTTCGCTTTGTATTTGTCAAACTGGGAAATGCATCATCTATGTTTCTCATTTAAATATTCTATTAAAACATGACATTCAAATGCCTAATGGCAATTACAGTAATAGAGAAAGCCCTTTGTTGGCCTGTAGATTTTAATGGGTATCTTTCATGAATAAGAATACCTATAGTCGCATTATACATATCATACTGGATATTTTTTTTCTTTTGGAATGGCAGCAGTTCTCCAGGGTCTCAGGTCACTCACACCATTTGCTTCCTGATCCTTTAAACTAGTGATGCCAGAGGCTGAACTGGGAAACTTCTCCATGCAAAGTTATGTGCTCTACCACTAAGTTATTGTCCCTCCCATACTTATTATTTGCATTAATAACGCCATCCTATGCATACCACTGAGCCTAGGGCTTGCCGATCAGAAGGTCAGTGGTTCGAATCCCCGTGACGGGGTGAGCTCCAGTTGCTTGGTCCCTGCTCCTTCATCCTAGCAGTCTGAAAGTATGTCAAGTGCAAGTAGATAAGTAGGTACCTCTCCGGTGGGAAGGGAAATGGTGTTTCCGTGTGCTGCTCTGGTTTGCCAGAAGTGGCTTAGTCATGCTGGCCACATGACCCGGAAGCTGTATGCTAGCTCACTCGGCCAGTAAAGTGAGATGAGTGCCACAACCCCAGAGTCATCTGCAACTGGGCCTAATGGTTAGGGGTCCCTTTGCCTTTTTATGTATACATACTCAGAAGTAAGTCTCATTGTACTCAGCGGTGCTTTCACCCCTGGTAAGCATGTTTAGGATTGCAACTTAAGTAATAGTTGGTCCTCAGTGCCAAAGCATTATTGTTTAGGCTGACAGCAACATGCTACCTTGACTAACCTACCCTGTATGATCTTGAGACCAGCAGTGCAGGTGGCTTCCCCATACTCATTCACAGCGGTGCAACGGTACAAGTCAGCATCATCCGCAGTGATTTTGTTTACCTTTAAAGAGAAAAGAGAAATGGAAATCAGTGAAGAAAATTGATTATTGTTGTATTCGCTCAGCTCCTGCTTGCTGGTTTCCCACAGGTGTCTGGTTGGCCACTATGGGAACAGGATGCTGGATGAGGTGGGCTATTGGTCTGATCCAGCAGGCTCTTCTTCTTCTTCTAAGATGCTCCATTTTTTAAGGAGAAGATTCACCAGTCCTTGACATTTTACTGTGTTAAAGATTAAACAGTATATTCACAGGAAGCTGTGTATATACCATACATTAAAGCACACAACTCCCCCCCCCCAAAGCATCCTGGGAACTTCAGTTTACCCATCGCAGAGCTAAAATTCCCAGCATGCTTAAGAAACTGCATTTCCCAGAATTCTTTGAGGGAAGCACATTTAAATCATAGAATCATAGAGTTGGAATGGGGACAAAGGGTCATCTAGTCCAACCCCCTGCAATGCAGGAATCTCAACGAAAGCATCCATGAGAGATGGCCATCCAACCTCTGCTTAAAAACCTCCAAAGAAGGAGAGCCCACCACCTCTCATGGGAGTCCATTCCACTGTCAAACAGCTCTTACTGTCAGAAAGTTCTTCCTGATGTTTCTTGCAACTCGAGGCCATTGGTTTGAGTCCTACCTTCCAGAACAGGAGAAAACAAGCTTGCTCCCTCTTTCATGTGACAGCCCTTGAGTTATTTGAAGATGGCTATCATATCTCCTCTCAGTCTCCTCTTATCCAGCCTAAACATACCCAACTACCTCAGCTGTTCCTCATAAGGCTTGGTTTCCAGACTCTTGTGGTTCTTGGTCGCCCTTCTCTGCACACGTTCCAGCTTGTCAACATCCTTCTTAAATTGTGGTGCCCAGAATTGGACACAGTATTCCAGGTGAGGTCTCACCAAGGCAGAATAGAGTGGGACTATTACTTCCCTTGACCTGGACACTATACTTCTGTTGATGCAGTCTAAATGTCTAGTGTGTACATAGCCATAGATAGCAGTTAATCCTCACCTGCAGGATAAACTCATTTGTGGCTGGACTGAATGATATCTGGTATTTCTGAGGATCATCCACTGCCTCATTATTGCGTTTCCAGAACACTTCTGGTTTTGGTTCACCCTTGACCACAGCTCTGAAAATGGCATTTTTACCTTGGAAGAAAACAGAAGGGAAATGTTTCAGTAGGAAGCAGAAATCCACAATAAAAACGGATGTTGTAAAGGAATTCCCCTTTGAAATATTTGCCATGTGTTTTCTAGTTCCCTCCTAATAAGAAATAAAGCGTTCTAGCAGATGCCTTAAAAACACCAAAAATAGTTGGTTATTAAGCTGAGGCTCCAATACTTTGGCCACCTCATGAGAAGAGAAGATTCCCTGGGAAAGACCCTGATGTTGGAAAAGATGGAGGGCACAAGGAGAAGGGGACGACAGAGGACGAGATGGTTGGATAGTGTTCTCAAAGCTACCAGCATGAGTTTGACCAAACTCCGGGAGGCAGTGGAGGACAGGAGTCCCTGGCGTGCTCTGGTCCATGGGGTCACGAAGAGTCGGACACGACTAAACAACAAATGTTTTGTTTGCTTGCATTGTATTTTCATTTGCATTTGTTCACATAAAAATCCCAGGAATTTAAAGGAAGAGACTCTCTCCACACAGCCGCCGCCCCCCCCCCCCGATATACAACGGGGCTAGTTCTCCTCTCTTCCTCCGAAAGAGGAGGAATTTGCTCAGCTATTCAAGAATTGTAATAATCAGTTCTTAGGCGATGCCTCACCTTCCTGTAATGTTAAGGTAATTGGCTTCCGCTCAAAGTCAGGTGTGCTGCACCCTTTCGGAATGTCCTCCACAAACTGTGTGATAGTCACTCCAGGGACGGCCGATCTCTTCAGAGTTTTAACTGCAAAGTAATAAATATTGACCGGAGGTGGAGCAAGAGGACATTTATTAACTGAAACTTCTCTAATAGCTCAAATCCCATTATGCTAATTACCACAAGGCAGCAAGCTCGAAAGATAATTAGACTGTAAATGTCCCCTCACCAAAAAATGTGGTGTTTTGTTCTGACTTCTTTTTGAGAAAACATTTACTGAGCACCTGAGAGAAATAAATCTAGCCAACTTTAGGTGTTTCCAGATGCCTGTTTATTATGAGACTGCTGCTCCTCTTCCATGCAAGATGTTGCTGTTGATTGTTGTTGCACTGTTTGCACAATATTGTTGGCTTCAACATGCCAACCCATCCTCTCCCCACCCTTTAATCCAGATTTATTCTTTTGAGGAGAAATCCATTAAGAAAAAAAAATGCTGCCTGTGACCCATTTGCAAATTAAGTCCCATTCTGGAAACACACTTTGTATCTTCCATTCCAAGGCCAAAAAGAGATCCTTTGGAAGTAATTTTGGGTATCGTAAATTACAAACATTACTCCCATTCTAGAACATAGCTGTCAACTTCTCCCTTTTCTTGTGAGGAATCCTATTCGGAATAAGGGAATTTCCCTTTAAAAAAGGGAAACGTTGACAGCTATGTTCTAGAATGTCTGTGTAGTTGAGGTTCTGGTCTGCCATGTTGCTTGCCTCTCTCACCTCCCCTCCGGCCTGCCATTCCTCTTCTGGCAGCAACTGGAGCTCAGCAGGAAAACCTGATGAATTCCTCCTGCAGATAAATGGCAATCACCTATTAGTATACATGGCTGGGGGACACACTAGCAATAACAATAACAGCAATAATTTTATTATTTATATGATGTTGTTATTGAAGTGTGTGCACCCAGGAAGGCTGCAGAATGCAGACCATTCATATAATAAAAGGGTACTTGTGATAACATGGGTCTAGGGCCTCAAAACCTCTGCACCCCACGCATGAGAATTTCACATGCACACAAATTCTCCTCTGTGTTAGTTTTTAGATCCAATGTTGTTTCTCCTTAGATGGAGAATGATTGCTGGGGCTATAGGAGCCACAGGAGAAATCATTACTGTGCTATTTGAGACTAGAAGGCTGGTCTCAGAGAAACTCACATAGCTCCCAAATGGACAAATGAGGATCATTTTACTCCTTTGGATGAAGTACAATAAAATAAACCAGGAACAAAGAAATAGGCTCTTTGAATATTTGGCTTTGGCTGTCTTGGCCTGCCTGCTGTTGGCTGCCTGCTGATCCAGGCAGAATTATAACTGAAGAAATGCCTATCGCTGCTTGGAAATAAAAGCACTAGGTGGTGCTAGAGAGATCGTTCAGAATCAGAAAATGACGGAAAGTTGTTTGTTGTGTCAACACCATCTCAAAATGAGGGTGCATGGCAGATGTTTGCGTACCCTTCCGATGTTGTTCACATAGTCTGCCTTACAAATTAAGGATTACAGAAATAGATTTACAAATTTCTATCTGAGAAAAAAGAGATGCTGACATTTCAGAGGAAACCATCAAAATATTTATATTTCACCAATCTGCTGACATTCCAAAGTCATCATGCCACTTTTTCAAAAAAAAAAATTAGAAAGTAATGTGCTTAATCAGAAATCGAGGAACTTCTAAGCAATAACTTGCATACCCTATGATAGAGAGCATCTTGCTGACTTTCTATGGAAAAGTGTATCCCAAATGCCACTTATGGTGGGACCATTCAGGTAGTAGTAGTAGTAATAATAATAATTTATTATTTATACCCCTCCCATCTGACTGGGTTTCCCCAGCCACTCTGGGCGGCTTCCAAGAAAATATTAAAATACAATAGTCCGTAAAACATTAAAAGTTTCCCTAAACAGGGCTGCCTTCAGATGCCTTCTAAAAGTCTGGTAATTGTTTTTCTCTTTGACATCTGGTGGGAGGGCGTTCCACAGGGCGGGTGCCACTACTGAGAAGGCCCTCTGCCTGGTTCCCTGTAACTTGGCTTCTCGCAGCGAGGGAACCGCCAGAAGGCCCTTGGCACTGGACCTCAGTGTCTGGGTGGAACAATGGGGGGGTGGAGACGCTCCTTCAGGTATACTGGGCCGAGGCCATTTAGGGCTTTAAAGGTGAGCACCAACACTTTGAATTGTGCCCGGAAACATACTGGGAGCCAATGTAGGTTTTTCGAGACTGGTGTTATGTGGTTTTGGCGGCCGCTCCCAGTCACCAGTCTAGCTGCCGCATTCTGGATTAGTTGTAGTTTCTGGGTCACCTTCAAAGAGCGCATTGCAGTAGTCCAAGCAAGAGATAACTAGAGCATGCCCCACTCTGGCGAGACAGTCCGCGGGCAGATAGAGTCTCAGCCTGCGTACCAGATGGAGCCCTAGACACAGAATTGACCTGCACCTCCATGGACAGCTGTGAATCCAAAATGACTCCTAGGCTGCGCACCTGGTCCTTCAGGGGCACAGTTACCCCATTCAGTCACCAGTATGACTGCTTCTTAATTGCTAAAATCACTAGCAGCAAGCAGCACGTATAGCCTCTCTCTTAACAGTGTATCTGACTGAATTCCTCTTCATCCCAGGTGGCCCAGCCCTTATTGGACATTGAAGCCATAGGGTGTACACTCAGACTCTTTAAGCCAAAATCCACTATACCTCCACAGGGTTCTTTACATGCCATCTGTCATTGGATGGGCATCTTGCTTGTTTGAAATAACTGCTTTGGTCACACCATATACCTCTCTGTGAATAGGTTTCAGAGAACAGATCTTGCAAAAAACAACAACCTTGACTCTCTAATGCCATTTCAATTGTAAATGTGGGACTAAGCTACATTGTCAAAAAAAAAAAAAGCTGTTTATATGCATTGTTTATGCATTATAACACTGTGATATCAGATGGCACTGTGGAGTTCCGTTTTTTGCCAACCAGATTTCTCATACAAAGTTCACAACACATTTAACTGAAATGCTTCTTTCATATGTCTAGATTTAATTCCCACTGAATTCAATGATAATGGAGTTAAGGGGGAAGAAATCAAATGCAAGTAACTTGTTAGAAAGACACATTGCTGGAAATGCTTTATGTACCCCAACTGACCGGCAACCTAAAATCAGCAATTTGAGGCAAGGGGGAAAAGCCAGAATAAAATCAGAAATAATGATGGGACCAAAAGAATTTGGGGGATTTGCAGTTCCAGATCTAAGAAGAAACTTGGAAGCTGCATGCTGGAGCCGGTTGAAAGAGTGGATGCTATTCAAAAATACTGAAATCTTGGAACTAAAGGGATAAAATTTATGGTTGGCATGGCTATTTAATCTACGGGAAAGCACAAATGCATAAAGGATTCATGAAACTTTTAGTGAGAAAGGCCCTATTCAAGGCATGGGAGAGAATGAAAGAGAGAATTATAGAAAGAACCCCATGGTAGATCTCTCCAATAGAGGCAACCTCAATATTAAAAAATAATACAAAAAATTCTTGGCCAACTTATAAAGATCTGGTAGAAGGAATGAATGAAAATACAGTACCAAATTAAAAGAATATGAAGAACTTAAAAAAGGAATAAATTGGCTGGAATATTTTCAATTTAATGCTACATATGAGAAAGATATAAAGACCAGAGGATTAGGGAATAAAATACCAAAATTAGAAAAAGGTTTTACAGAATAACCAAAAAATACTCACCAAAATATATAGATTATTAGACAACATTCATCTAGATCAAGAAAACAAAGGAAAGATATGCAAAAGTGGGAACGAGATTTAGGCTATACAATTGAATATAAATATGGGGGGGAGGGAATTGGACAAAAAATATAAATTTCATGGCCTGCTACTCATTAAGAGAGACCTATATGAAGATGCATCACAGGTGGTACTGGGCACCAGACGGATTGGCAAAAATGAATAAATCAAGTAGCAATAAGTGCTGGAGATGTAATAGAATGATTGGTACCCTATATCATATGTGGTGGACATGCCCAGAGATTTAAAAATTCTGGAACATTCTTCTTCTTCTTCTTCTTCTTCTTCTTCTTCTTCTTCTTCTTCTTCCCCCCTTTTAATTTCCCCTCTCTTCCCTTTTTCTCTCTTATCATTATTCTTTCTTTCTTTTCTTTTTTTTCTGGCTTTTATTGTGGAAAATATGTATATAAGTTTGTCTGCAGTGTTATGTATTCTTTTATTTTATTTTCTTATTTCTTTGTAACAAATAAATAAATTAATAAAATGATTTTTTTAAAATAATAATAATCAGCAACTTGAAATGAATCCCAGTTTTGTTTTTAGTCAGAAGAACCAATGCCCCACTTGTGCTACAAACACTCGTGGCTTCCCCAAAGAATCTTGGAAAGTGAAGCTTTTTATAAGGGTATTTTGAGAGTTGTTAGGAGACCACATTCCCCCTGCAGAGCTAGGGTTCCCCGAGTTCACTGGGAAGAGGGATTGACTGTGAAACCACTCTGGAAATTATTGCTCTGTAAGGGGAATAGAGCTCTCCTAACAACTCTGAGGATGCTTAACAAATTAGAGTTCCCAGGATTCTTTGGGGAAGCTATGATACTGCTTTAAATGTATGGTGTGAATGGGCCCTAAGTCAGGGATGGGGAACCTATGCCTCCTGCAGACGTGCTGGTCTGCAACGCCCAACATCCCTGACCATAGGAGCCCAATGAAGAAGAAGAAGAGTTTGGATTTGATATCCCACCTTTCACACCCTTTAAGGTGTCTCAAAGCGGCTAACGTTCTCCTTTCCCTTCCTTCCCCACAACAAACACTCTGTGAGGTGAGTGGGGCTGAGAGACTTCAAAGAAGTGTGACTGGCCCAAGGTCACCCATCAGCTGCATGTGGAGGAGCGGAGACGCGAACCCTGTTCCCCAGATTACGAGACTACCGCTCTTAACCACTACACCACACTGGAGTGCCACTATCTCCCCATTCCTGAAGTACTTTCTATGATTTCCATTTTGTCTAACACCAAGGAATATGTTCACAGGGTTACACATGCATTTTAGACCCATATGACTATGCCTATTGAATAATATGATAAACAAAGATAGCTGCCTGTATACTTCTATAGTCCCATCTAAACTGGTCAGTGCCAACACCTGCCAAGATAACATGAACCAATTGGCCAAACAGAGCAGATGATATTCCTGCTATGTCCTATTCCTTGTCCTTATCTGTCCTTATCTCTCTATTAGCTGGTAGAATGACTTACTGAAAGATAGAATCCTGGACTTGATGATGACTATTTCAACAAGTCTGTCACAAGGTATTGTCCAGAGAGTTAAATGGACCCTCCAATCTCAGAGGTTGTAGGAGCTAACAGTAGAGGAGTGGGGTGCCTTTCACAACCTTCATGGTCTTGGTAACAACATGGAAAATTCACCAAATACATAAACGCTCAAGGTTGTTGCAAAACTAAAATAAAAAAATGTGAATAAAATTACAAAGCTAAATCATTTGGTGTGTGTGTGTGCCAACAGGAAATAACAACCAGTAATTTTTTTAAGGAAATGGGAATTACTCATTAGAGAGTGGAAATAATTTGTGAATTAGTAACAAATAGTAGGTAAAAACTCCCCTCCCCCTGCATTATGAAACTCACCATCATTTTGCTTTTCAGGGGTGTGTGTAGTTGTGAATAGTTGTTTATTATTATTATTATTATTATTATTATTATTATTATTATTATTATTATTATTACATTTTATCTAGAATCTACTGCTTTTAAGTGAGCCATTTGGGTTAAATTCTATTTGTGGAAGGACTTTTCATACAGTGGACACCTCCGCTAATGGATGAGGAGCAGAGATTATTTTTGTATAGGTGAAATTAAGATTCCACCCCCCTCCCCACTATGCATCACTTTGCACTTCTTTACACTAAATTGCATTTGGCATTTTACCACCCATTTACTCAGTTTGGATAGGTCCTTTTAGAGCTCTTCGCAATCTCTTTTCGTTAGTATAATCAGCAAAATTGGTCACCTCACTGCTCACTCTTAACTCTAGAGCATTACTTTTCAAGTTTAACTTTTCAAGTTAAAAAAGCACAGTTCTCAATACCAATCTTTGGGGGGTTCTGCTTTCTACATCCCTCCATTTGGAGAACCGTCAATTTCTTCCTTTTCTTTGTTTCCTGCTACTCAAACAAATCCTGGCTCACAAGAGGACTTTATTGTACCCTCACCTGCCCAAGCCCACCACTTAGTAGCAAGAAGATACTTTAATTCAAATCACAAATCCCCTTTTGCTTGTTAAAGGTTCTCTTTTTCTCTCACACCCAGTTCCCATTTGCCATATAGGAAATACAGCTCTGGGATTCCAATACCTCCTAAACACTGATATTTTGCTGTCACCATATGAACACGAATATCTACAGCTTTCTCACAGCCTGGATAGCTTGGCCAAATATGAGGCATGGTTTGAAAGAGCAAATCTTTATTACTATAGTAAAAGCTGACTATAACTAGCTCATGTATTATTTGTTCTTAATAACAGTGTTTGGATACTTTGTATTTTATAACATGTGTTATAAAATATTCACATAGAAAATGTTACATTAATGCAAAGTTACTAATATACATAAATCAATATCAATTCATTTTCCTTCTGACAAACCCTCCCTCTCAGCCTCTGGGTTCTAACTCTCATCCACAAAAGTCTCACAACGAGAAGAGAAACAGCAGTCATCACCCTAGTCTCTCACTCTATTTTTTTAAAAATAATTTTTATTAACTGGCCAATCACATCAAATTAAATCACATCATATAAATTCCAAATTACAAAGCCAAATTTTTAAATTTTGTTGGGGGAACCCATACTTCAAGATCCTAGTCTCTCACTCTAGACTTGTTATTTATCCTTCACCCAGAGAGGATTTACTATTCGGCAACCCTTAAAACAGGAGTTTGCAAACTTTTTCAGCAGGGGGCCAGTCCACTGTCCTTCAGACCTTGTGGGGGGGGGGCACAAATGCCCCACAAATAACCCGGAGATGCATTTTAAATGAAAGCACATATTTTACGAATGTAAAAACACCAGGCAGGCCCCACAGATAACCCAGAGATGCATTTTAAATAAAAGGACACATTCTACTCATGTAAAAACATGCTGATTCCCGGTCTGTCCACGAGCCAGATTTAGAAGGCGATTGGGCCGCATCCGGCCCCTGGGCCTTAGTTTGCCTACCCATGCCTTAAAACTTGTCATTTCCATGATCTGCTTGCATGAATGTGAGCTCTGCATGCAGATTTGAGCTGATCCTCACACAGATTCATAGCCATAATAGTATTAGAAAATATTGTGCCTCACAACTGTCACTAAGAACTATGAAGTTATGAGCATTAGTAACCCAGGCTCACACGCAACATAGATCTGAATTTTCATTGTTATCAGAAGAATCCTGGGTCTAGCTTTTCTGCTTCCTTTGGTTTAATGATTATCTGTGGTGACCTGAATCCACGAATCGATGCTGAATGGTCTAGCGAAGGACCAAATAACTACATTCAGTTCGGTTTGCTTTTGTCTTAAGTGTGAGCCGACCTAACTCGCACTTCCCGAAACAATATGCAAACCAAAATGAGGCTATCCTTTGAAATTTGCACTTCTCCAAATTTTGTGATACAGTTCTTCAACCAAATAATGGGGGGGGGGGGTATATTAGGAGAAAGTGTGAATAAAAGTAGTAGAAATCAGTTTTTTAAAAGCATGCAAAAATGCTTTCTATTATGGGAATTTGCTTTGCAAAAATGCTGTACAGTATCAGGCAAAATTGTATGCAAAAATAGGTATATTAGGAGAAATGTGCAGCGGCAAGACTCGGTCTAAAAATCACATAAAAACAAAGAGAGCAGGGTAATCAAAATAGGTAATCTTTGGTTCCTGACTCAAGGAAAAGCCTAATAGACACAAGACCTGATATCAGAAAGGCTAATTACTGTCTATCATCACATCATAGCATCTCAGCCTCATACTTTTCGTTCTTACATTTGCTTGATTTGTATACATATTTGAGAATGCAGAGATGGAATAATTGTCTGGGACTATTAGCTCACCATACCTTCCAATTTCCGCTACCAAATAGCTTTAATATGTTAAACAACAAAATGTGTGTTTGGGGTGTGCATGCGTGGTGATAAAATCCAGATATAATGTTCTTTTTCTATGCATCAGCCAGTCAGCCTTCCTCTATGTCCAAAAACAATGAAGATTCTTATGGTGCCTTAAATACTAACAAATTTATTATGGCATAAACATTTGTAGAAGACCAGAGTCCGGTTACATCCCCTTGTTTATAAAAAGAGGTAGGGGGTACAGAGAACAGGAATTAACAAGAAGCCTATTGGAATAGTTGTCAAATCTCTCAGTTTTCTGATCTTTCAGGACCAGACTGCTTAAATCAATAGTCAGTCCACCTGAATTAATGGAGCTCAGCTGGTCCATGTGAAAAGCTAGACTAGACATCCTTACTAATGCTCTACCATAAATTCTTGAGTATTGTGTTCCAGATGCTAATCCTATGGCCATTTTGTATATACTGTATTCAACAAATACATATAAATTTAATAAATCAGATAACCCTTTGGGGGGGGGGCAACAATGAAATATACTCTTCTGGCAATTTCCTTGGCCGTAGGAACATAAGCAGCCTAATGCCAATGTTGTTTGGATCTTTCAGAATATTATACTGCCTCGCAGTGACATACAAATATCCTATTGAAGCCATGACTGGTTTACACAAGCAGCAGAACTTGTGTACTCCTAAGCAAGAGCCAAGTTATGTCTGATGCAGGAAATCTAACCACACTTCTCCCAGTGATTTCATTTTTACTTTAAGCAGCTATGGAGGAGAGGGCAGAGAGCCCTGATTTTTATCACAGTAGTGGTGCTAGAGGAGGATGGGTTAATTCTGTCACGGTTTCCCTGATTTAAGTCACACATGTGACACTAAACACTGTTAAACAGTCGTGAAACCTTTGACAGAAGTTCCTGGAAAACAATTATTATTATCCCCAGCAAGCAGCATTGCTGCACTTAGTTCATGATGCCATAACATGTCATGCATGATGTGACAAGTCCCTTATCATGTCTTTTTGAATTTCCCATTCCCATAGTGTCACTGCAGGGTTTTTTTTATTATTCTTGTTTACTTTTCCTGTATTTTTGCCTCTGCAGAAGCCACACAGACTCAGCCACTGACAACGATGGGGTACATCACTCCTATAATTATTCGATTGTTTTTGTTTTTTTTTAAAGGCATTTATGTGCATTTGATCCTTAGCGTTTCTGAGTGGTGTACGTAAAATTGAGCCATACAGAAAATACAATAATAAAAAGTTGCAATAAAACAAATTTTTCAAAAAAACAAAACAAAGCCCTTCCCACTCTAACAATACTATCATTGGGCAGCAAGGCTTAGCCCTTCCCATTTTCACGAAGTTGGGAGGGGGATATTGTTGCCCATGGCATTGGTAGCATTACTGTCATGAAAGTTGCAACCAGTCGGGAACGCTTAAATTTTTCTTTTCTTTTTACAGTGATTCACATTAGGCACCAGAAAACAGGTCCATCCCATTTCAGCCCTGAGACACAAAATGGAACCAGCATCTCCTCCAAATGGTCTGATAAATTAAAACCATCTGTGAGGAAGCCAAACTCTCTGAGAGACTGACCTTCTTCCATTTCACTGCTGTCTTGCTCCTCCCAACCAAGTGCCATTAACTCGTGCGCCACTGAAACCCGAAAAGCAATGGAATATCTGGATGGTGTTGTACACATTTAGCAGCGGTCATGGATTTCAGCGCGTTTCTTTCATGTGACCAAACGTACTCTGCCAGAGTCAGTGTAAAAGGATCGGGGGAAACAACTGCCGCAAAGAGCGGTCCTCTCGTCCTCCATCATCTCAGGATTAAATTTAACTCCGCTCTTGGTGAGGAGGTAAGCTTCTCCGCATCCTCCATTTTCTCTGACTCACAGACTTTGAGAGTAATAAACACAGGCCTTCGTTGTGTGCTCAAAACATCTCTGTGGCAAGAAATGGGTAGGAATCTTCCCAGGTTGTTCAAGTACCGCTGGCCTGAAGCAACACATTCACTCAGGCTACTGTTATTTCTTATACACCTACTAAATTGCTGTGGTTTGTAGAAGACTTTCTCCTACATGTTCCAAAGGCCTCAGAAGCCCTCTCCACTGTAACACAGAGCAGGGCTTTTAGTGTGGCTTCCCCTGTTCTGTGGAATAGCATTCCTGCCAAGATGCAACAGGCAACAACTATCTGCAACTTATGGAAACATCTGGAGTAATTTTTGTTCCAATAGGCTTTCCTAGCTGGATAAATATGTATTTACATTAAGTGTCTACTGCATTAGGGTTTTAGTCTTTTTTAAAAAAGGTACTTGCTGTTTTTGTATTTTTAATGTTTTTTTTAAATTATCTTACATGTAAATTGTCTTGAGATAGTTGTTTTAGAAACTGATTATATTATATAATATTATTATATTATATTATATTATATTATATTATATTAATTATATTAATTATATTATATTATATTATATTAACTATATTATATTATATTATATTATATTATATTATATTAATGATGCATCTCAAAGGGTCTTTGTCCCCTCTTAGTCTGAAGAATATTCAGGGGTCAAAGTCTAAACTTTTTTCAGTCAACTGGCTCATAGGCATGTGCTTTGGCAAAAGTGTCAGATATGACCAAACTCCATGCCCAATAGAGCTCTAGTGGGAAATGACAGCCTGGAACATTTCAGCATAAACTATTCAGAATGGAAAAATGATCATTAAAAACATTCACGAGGCCGTCAATGGGACTTAAAAGGGTTTTGAAACCATAACCAGCTTTACAAAGTCTTCCGGCGAATTCTATACATTACATTTTTACTGCAGCAATACACACATCATTTGAATGAGCACAGGATTTATATTAGACATTTTTAGGGGCAGATGGGCATTTTCCTGAGAGTACATTGCCACTTAGAATTGATTCCCATGACTACCCTCTGTTTCTCTTTGGGGGGGGGGTGGGAGTGGCAGCTCACTATGACTTGCAATCATTAGTGCTGTGAACAGATGCAGTTATGTCTGGGGGCCAGCAAGACCCTCAGAGTTCTATATATATTGACTTGGTGGATGAACTCAAAATTCTGCATGTATGTGCCATTGGCTTGTATGTAACTATCCTTGTTGCAACAGTTTCTGCACTGTGAGTTTTTCTGAGAATCAACCCTAAGGGATTGAGAAATATAAATGCTTCAATTTTAGTGAAGGTCTTTGGCTGTATGGTTTGATGACTATTACTCAAGTTACTTTTAAAACACAGAAGTGTTGCCTCATGCATTGTTCCTTAAGATTCATGGTTTACTGTGCATGGCACTGTGTGGATTTCAGATAGACCAAGGGTGCAGAACTTGTGGACCTCCAAAAGTTGCTGGATTCCAGCTCCTATCAATTCCTGTGAGGATGATCAATGGTCAGAGTTGCAACAAAACAATAACTGAAGGCCTATAGATTAATCATTATTCCCCACCTCTGAGACAGAAAACACCTAAAATAGATCTGTAGGTTGCATATCTTCCTATGAAACAGATTTATATGATAGCCTACCAGCATCATACCAGTTCATGTACTTTAAGAGATGTCACTGAAAAATGCACATTTGTCTTTTACAAGTAGCATGAGTAGTGATTATCCAAGAAGGATTGTTACATCCTGCCCTTTGAGTCACACTATGGCCATCGTATGATTACAGACATCCTGTAACACATTCTGATGCACACTTACTTGAAAGCGAGCCTTATTTTCTTCAGCATGCCCTATTCCCAAGCATGCATGCATAGGGCTATAAAGGTAAAGGGACCCCTGACCATTAGGTCCAGTCATGGCCGACTCTGGGGTTGAGGTGCTCATCTCGCTTTATTGGCCGAGGGATCCGGCGTACAGCTTCCGGCGAACCAGAGCAGTGCACGGAAACGCCATTTACCTTCCCGCCGGAGCAGTACCTATTTATCTACTTGCACTTTGACGTGCTTTATAGCATAGGGCTATAGCCCTGGTCAATTAATTATACCAGTTTTTAATTAAGCGATTACATCTGATTCCTTACACCTACATAGGAATACATATAACGGATCAAAAGTTTTTAGTTTGTTAATATAAGCAATGAATTAACACAATGCTACAGCACTTGTTCATACTTTTAGTTCTGGAGTCAGTGAGAAGGACCATAGCTCAGTGATAGAGCTTCTGCTTTTCATGAAGAAGGTCCCACTCAGTGTAAACAGCACTGAGCCAAATAGACCAATGGTCTGACTCAGTGTTAGGCAGCTTCCTATGTTCCCATGCTCCCTTTAATTTTTATATGGGGAGCTGTTTATATGAGGACAGCTAGCTTTTCTTCTGACATGGCATGTGTTCAGTTTTCTTATGGGAATCATTCTGTTAAGACAACCGTATGGTGCGGCCCTGTTGCACAGGTTTTACCACTGCCGAAATGTACATGTTAATCGACTCCTGGCAGCAACAGAAAGCCCTGACCTAATTTGTGGCCACATTTTGACTGAAGTGAGAATACTTAGTAGGCTTCCCCACCCCAACCACTTCCAGTTTGGAGGTAAAGGAAGCTACCAATTAACGTATAACTCTCTAAAGCATAAGCTTTTGAGATGAAATGTCCCCATAGGTCTGACCGCAAACCCATTGACCAAAATGAGCTGTGAATAACAAACTGGCATTCATACTGTACATTGTTTGCACAAAGAGAACAAGTTCACAGGTGGATGTCTGTCAAATGTAATAGCTTTAAATTAGGCCTTCATATTTAGAGGGTCCACGTTGGGTCTTCTAAATAACAGTTTGAATGCATTTGACACTGACTGTTCGCAGGCTTTCAGAAGCACTTCTAAAAAAACAGGTGGCCAACTTGCAGCTTCTATGTCAGACATGGGCTGCATATCTGAAGAGTTCTAAAACTGTAGCATGCCTCTTGCACGGCGAGAGCTTTCCTCCAGCAAGCAATGGCTGTCACTCTGATGTCTTTGCACACTTAAGTGGTATACAAGTGTGCCTCTGTGCCGGTCAGCGGGAGGTAAGGATTAAAATCTAACCTCACAAATGTAGAATGCGTCAACGTGCAGCCTCCAAGCTATAAATTAGACCCTTCCTTCCCCCTGACATACAGAATCTTTGCTATTCCCTCACTTAAAACTGATTTAAATGACTGTCCAGTGCTGTTTGTCAACTTGACGTCTGATTTAGATGAGGCATTGCTTGCTTTTAAATCTGACACTCACACTTCTTCCCTGACCGTCCTGCTCTTACAGCTTCCAGTTTCCCGGCACTCCTGTTCCAGAGAAAACAACAGAGGTAGAAGTGCTGTTTGGCCCTGCTACCTAGGCAGGAAGTCAGAAGGCCTGCTAGACACATCACCCTATCTTTCTTTGCTAGAATGTGTCAAAATGCTTTTCTGTGCCTGAATATTAACAGGCGCAGAAGCTATGCTCTGCGCTACCGCTCCATATAGCCTTATATGGCTGGCGCGTCTCATCAGATGGTTTCTCGCTCCAGCTAAAATTAACAGTGGGTGTTCCAAAAGTTTCATGTGTGGTGCCGTCTGGCACATAAGGGGTTAATCAAATAATCACATTGTTTTAAAAAAGGTAAATATAGCAGAAAATATTCAGGTTTGAAGATTAATATTTTTCATATTCCCTGGAATCTGAGGATAGCGGTGGTCTTATCAATACTATTGAGAAAGTTGTAAGCGTACTCCGTTTTTATGTGCTTCAGTTCAATGGAATTTAAAGGCACATAATTGCATGCAAGATTATTGCCATGTTTGCAGTATGGTTCATTTATTTTATTTTTTTGGAGGAGAGAAATCTCCAATTTACAGCTTCTTGTCCTTAACTTGTCAGCCTTCTACACTTGAAATAATGGGTAGAAGTCAACTAAACGTTACTCAGAGTATGCCCGTTGGAATTAATAGACCTAAGTTACTCATGTTCATTAATTTCAATGGGTCTACTCTGAGTAGGCCGAGTGTTGAATTCCATCCATATTCTAGAATTCCATATAAACAGAGAGTAGCTCCTATAAATTGTCTTGCATTTTGGGTTAGTGTTGGGTATGCTACGATGTCTGACCAAATGTTATTTTCAATTTAATTCAAGTAGCTGCATCGACCAGTTTTATAGCCTCAGCTATGAAGAGCCAATATTTGATAAGGACAATTGCATATTAGAAGAATACAGCCGATTAGAATCCACGTCTTGGTTTGTACTTTCTCAGAGAAACCCCTCTTTAATCAGCAGTCCTGAGGGGGGAAGGAGGGAACCCTAGGTGAACCCATAGAGCTGCCCTAAATGCTTCTAATACATTAAAAATTATACCAAGAAACCAGCCAGAAGGGAGCTCCCTCATCCCTCTCTGCACACCTCTGTTACCCCATAACACTTCATAACCATGTGGTGGTTTCGGTAGCTTTAAAGAGACTATTTTGGAACTCATGCATTTCCCCTTTCTAGTCCTTCGAGAAGTATCACACTGGCTGCTTACCCAGCTGTCAAATGAAGAGGATCGGCTAAAGGTCGCCTCTGTCATGCAAGTACAATCTAACACGAGATGCTCCTGAGCTTCAGGAATTTGTGACTCACCTGTCCGTGAGGAAACTCCCTGTCTTCTCTGCCCTTGTCACGGCTTCCTCTTTGCGGCTCCCCACAAGGGTCTACGTTGTAGTCAATACTCCTGCAACTGAACAGCTAGCTTAGAATTAGGTCATCGAGAGCCCTCTGCTCCTCTCCCTCAGTCCGTCTCGCTTTCCCCCTCTCGCTCTCTTAATCTCTCTCTTGCCCTCTCCCTTTCATAAGGTGAAAGCTTGTCAGAGAGCTGTTAGCCTGTAATAAATCCAAATGATTTTTTTTATTGGAAACTTATGGCATCTGCCTTGTAGCCACTATACTATTCCAGTACATGCCAGAGACGGCGCTGCACAAATTTGAGATTAACTCTAATTCTTTGGCATTTCATAAATCAATTCTGAAGTGTTAATTTTCTGCGGATCTGATTTCCTCTTTAAACTGAAACCTTCAAAGCTCCCCCCTTCTGGTAAAACCTTTAAATATTTCCATGAGGGGCACAACAATGTTTGTATACAGCGGCGAGACTTCCACATTTTCAGAAGTGGTGAGCACTCACAATTGTTTCTGAACCAATAGCTAAGCACTTTCCGATTTTTTTTTCTTTTTTAAAACCTTAATTGTAATTGTGGTTATTAATCTTAGAAGATTAGTTAGAACAATTAATGTTCTTATTACATACATCAGAGGGGGGACTTTTAAAAGCCTATGGTTGAAATCCTGTGTTAGTCATTCTTAGAGTAGACCCACTGAAATCAAGAGAAAAGCAGCTTCTTGTGATTTGTATAATTCTATGCTTTGCCTCGATCCTTCTATGCCAGGGTGGTATAGTGGTTAGAGTGTCAGAAGAGGACCTGGGAGACCGGGTTCATATCCCCATTCAGACATGAAGTTCACTGGGTGACCTTGGGCCAGTCACTCCTCTCAGCCTAACCCAACTCACAGGGTTGTTGTGAGGGTTGAATGAGGATGGGGAGAGCCATACTTTCCATCTTAAGTTCCTGGAAGGATAAGGTGGAATATAAATACAAAAAACAATAACATAGAACTCTCTTATGGCTTTCCTGGTCACTTGAATAAAGCGACTGGATTTGCATATGCAAAAGGCAACACTTGTCCCTCCACTGGAATGAATGGAGCAGCCTGTATTTGCAGTAGATCTCTCTGTATGTGCATCTCAACACTGAAGTGCCAAAGTTTATTTTTGGTCTTTCAGATATCATCTGCCCTGGATCTTTAGGATAAAGATGTGATATAAACTGAAAATAAAATGTATTTGCTCCAAGATGTTCTCTATAAATGTTATAGTGAGTGTAAACAAAACAACAACCAAAAAACCCCTGCTGATTGCCAACATTAACACACGAATGTTGACAATCCCAAAAAAGTTTTGCGAATATCTTAAAACATATCTTAAAACAGATTATCTGTCTCCCTGCTTTCCAAAACATAAACAAGTAAGTGCAGGTAATCACATGCAGGTGACTGTTGGCATTATTCACCACATCTCTGAGTTTTCAGACATTCATAAAACTTTGCTGAGGTTGTTATATGTGAAATGCTGTTACAAAACTTCAAACATCCCTTGTAACAAAGCACTAGGGAAAGGACAATACACAGCAAAGCAGGCATACATGTACTCCTTACTGGTTCATAGCAGCCAGGTTGTTATATAATACACATACAACTTTTATGAACATTTAGCTAACTACATTAGAATTTCTGTTATCGAAACATCTGCCATTACTCCCCATTACCCCATATAAACACTACTTATTGCTTTTCTTTCTTTTAAGCATTAGCAAATGAAGGCAAATCAAACTACCCCAACTCCAGGCTAGTTTAGGGTTGCCATATTTCAAAAAGTGAAAATCCGGACACAAAAGATGCTGAGCTCTTTTTAAGGAAATTCACCAAAAAAGCAACACTTCCAACATGGGTTTCCCCAGATATTTTTTACTGATTTTTGGAAATTCCGCTCAGATGCTATTTCTGATGGACAAATCCCAGATATGCCCAGGGAATCCCAGACGTTGGCAGCCCTTGGCTAGTTCCATAGCCTTTCTTTGGGGCCACAATCAACACCTGGCAACCCTGCAGCACCTGGGGCCTAAGTGCCTTGGCAGGAGCCATCAATGCTGAGGCATGCTCTGCCCACTACTCCCACATTAGCACTGCCAGACAAAACTTCACCAATCTCCTCCCTCTCCTCTAGGGGCTTACCTAGTGGTGGGTTTCCCATGAGATTAAAACACCCCCTGAGCTGCACTTGGCTGTTTCCCAAATACCAATGCCGCAAATTACTCAGTGTATCTGCTGCTTGGCTCTCACCACTGGGCAAGGAGTGGGGAAGACCCACTCATCCTTGGTTTGGGTCCTGTCTTTCTTCTCTTTGAAATGCGTCGCTAGCAGTAATGGTTGAAGAGGACACCAAAAACCCTTAATTGTGTGAAGCTGAAAGTCCGCTATTTAGATGGGTAATTTGGTCCTTTGGCCTAGAACACCAAATTTCTCCATGTGGCACAATTTACATCGGTGTGTCCATAGCCTCTACCATGTTAGAAGCATACCAAGCAACTGGAACCTGATGGCATCTTATCATGTTTCTATATCATAAATCTACAAACCTCCCCAAAAATCAGAATGTTCAAAGCACACAAGTGTGAATGATCTAACTGTTGACTAAAAATGGTACAGTGGTTCATTTTGGGCTCCATTGGAGGGGCTACACCAGTGTAGTGTAGTGGCTAAGAGTGGTAGACTCGTAATCTGGTGAATGGGTTCGCTTCCTCGCTCCTCCACATGCAGCTGCTGGGTGACCTTGGGCTGGTCACACTTCTCTGAAGTCTCTCAGCCTCACTCACCTCACAGAGTGTTTGTTGTGGGGGAGGAAGGGAAAGGAGAATGTTAGCCGCTTTGAGACTCCTTAAAGGGTGTGAACGGCGGGATATCAAATCCAAACTCCTCTTCTTCTTCTGCACAGCAGTGTAACACCACATCTTCAATCTAACCAATACAAGCCTTATTGCTCAACTAACTTGAAATTGCCCCTCTCTGGGTTGTGCATCTTAATGGGCTGATGACTCCACAGTGACTGTCCTATAGTGCACTTGGTGTTTGACCATCACATGTGTTTTGAAGAACTAATTGTACACGGCTATTTCTGTTTGTTCTGGATTTGGGGAAACAGTGGCACTACCGGTTGCAAAAGGAAACATGGCAACATCTGGAAGTAGTAACATGCTTCATAAAAGCAATTTGAAACCATATCCTTTACTTTTCCTGTACCGTTTTGCCTTATTGGTATAGTAAAAAGCAAATTTGTCTCAATCCAGGGCTGGCATCTCTCAGAATGGCAACAGAGCATTTCTTTGCACAGAAATTAATTTTGCCAGAAATGTATCCAAAGAGAATGTTATTGACCGGAAAGTAGGATTTCACCATCGAATACCATTTCCCACAAGAAAGAACTTGTGTGATCTTTAAATGCAAAACCTGCTAGCACTTAAGTTTAATTTTGTCACCTTCTGTGATCAGCTATAAATAGTAGAGCCAGAGCTGTCTGAGATAACTCTTGCTTGCACATGCATCCTCTTGGCTGCTGACCTGGCCAAGACACTCGCAATTCTCACACAACCAAATCCAGATCTTGTGCAAGCTCTCTTAGGGTGTGTCTAGGCCAACAGCATTTCACACAATCTGGTGTGTGAAATTGCATGACGGGGGCAATGCAGGTCTCACCACATGGTCAGGTCTGCCCCCATTTAGCACTCCCCATTTAGAGATACAAACCTATTCTATAGAGTTGTTTTCTACTGTCCCTCCCCTTAGCCTTGCCTTGTTCTTCTTTCTTTCTTAGAATCTTTTTCTATGTTTATATTGTTATAGTTCAGAACTTAACTGGTTAAATTCCCTGGTGTGTGTCACCTGCTGACGTCAGCTTACAGAAGCTGGGCGGAGACAGAAGCTTTTAGAAGCTCAGGAGGAGGAGTTTTTCCCTGTACTTTCACTTCTTCTTCTCTCTGTATCTGTGAGAGAGACATGGCTGAAAGAAGCCCTGGACTTTGATGCTGTAATGTTTGAATAAAGAGCTGTAAATAGACACACCTGTCTATGTGTGCTTGCCTGGAAACTAGGCTGCTTTACACGCTGTGCTTCTACTCTGCTACAAGCCGTGACTGAGAAGAGACAGCAGGAGTTATTGCGCAGCTTCGGAGGAAGCGTGCCGGACCGCTGTAAATGACTGATTGGGATCGTAAAGCTGTCTGAGATCGCGGCCCCATCGATCAGGGAAGATCGATATCTCCACATATATTTCAAAAGTGAATTCGGTATTTATTCAGGCCTGGGGGGAATTATGTGCTAGCCTGCAATATCTAGGAAAAGGAACCACACAGAGATTTGATTCTGGGTTAGGGCGGGTCAACACTGAAATGAAATGTCAACAGGGTGCTGCAATAAGAGTACACGGAAAAGCGACTTGGCAGGTCAGTCACTCAATCCCTCCTTCCTCATCCACTTCTCAGAGATTCTGTTCTGAGGCCTGCAGTTCCTTCAGCTGATCTGTCCTGACTGTATCAGCTTCTCTGCATTCTACTGCCAGTGGGGCTGTGGTAGAAGCAGCACTATGTAGAAATGGCATTTTGCCTGAGGTACAGAGCAGTATAAATCCCTGCTTAACTGTAGCACTTCCTGAAATTGTGTGTGTGTGTAGATATAAATATAGATATATAGATATAGATATAGATATAAGATTTATATACTGCCCTTCATTAAATATCTCAGGGTTGTTCACCGGCCCATACTTTCTGGTTGCAAACCCGAGTCCCATGTTTCAGACTGAAAATATGCCTAACTTCACTTCCAACTTAGTATTCTATTTGTCTGTTAAAATATTGACATCCCACATTTTTGAACCAAAAGGTTTACAGTATTTTTTATTTTATTTATTAAAGCAGAACCCTATATACATATATTGTATTAGCAGCCTTGACTGCATTGCTCAGGAATTCTAAGAAACAAATGGATCATTGCAATTTTGAAACCAGTGGTTAATCAATGCAGTCCTGAAAGTTACAATCCACCATCTTGATTCAAAAGACTGTCCAGGTTTATCCAAACGTACATGAAAATCTGCTGCTTGATCTCAGGCATCATCGTGAATTGGGGGGGGAGGTTAAAAATCAGTATAATTTGGATAGATGCAGTCTGCTGTCTTGAACCATTTTTATTCAAACATAGATGCAAAACTGCTTCTTGATCTCAGGAACCGGGGAGAATGAGGCAGGTGAGGACTTGTGAGGAGAAACTTGTGCTTGAATCCTTGCACGGCCAGGAACCTCACTGGGTGATCCTGGCCAAGACAAAGACATTCTTCCTTTCCTTCTCAGCCTAAACTACTTCACACGATACTCATGAGGTGAAAACAGGATAATTGCCATGAATGCTATCTTGCATCCTTGAAGGAAGGGTGGAATATAAATGTGACTACTAATTATTATTGTTGTGACTAAACACCATCATTATCTTAATCTGATTTCAATGTTAATATGCTTTTTATTCCTATTTTGGCTATCTGGAACTGTTATTATGCTGCCAATTTTTATCTTTATTATAGTACATTATATATATATATATATATATATATAAATTGGCTTATTATTTTGATGAACTCCCTGGCATCGATCTGGAATGGAGAGTAGAAAGGAGAGTTTATTTGGATATGGGATAACAAATCAACAAGGGATCTCCATCTCTAAGGCTGCATTCACAGGCCAGTTCATTCTGTTTTCCTGACGTTCCCCTGTTACTTTCCACATTATACCTGAGCTTTCACATGATGTAAAAGCCACTTCCAGAAAACCAGCAAAATCTAGAGCAAGTTCAGCACTTGTTTCTGTGATATTTGCTATTTTAAAAAAATTCGCTTGCTGTCCTGGAAATCCAGAAAATCGTGGGAGTTTTGTGTAGGGCTGTGCATTGGATCCTTTCGGAAAGTCGCTTGTGGAGCATCACCCCCCCCCCCAGGATTGCCCCTCCCCTCAACAGCTGTTGAGGGGACGCAGCAACCCCAATTTCTAACATCCCTTTCACACTGTAGTACCTTCTGCTGTGAATAAGAGTGCAACCAAGCGGTGTATAGGTACTGAAGTGTGAAAGGAATGTCAGAAATGGCTAAAACTAACACAGTGAATACAATTTCTGAGTGTAACCTAAGTCCACCGAGGCTTGTGTAGTCACATAGTTGTAAACTATTTTGAACACTGAGGTCACTGAGGTGGAAAACAATATTTCGCCATAGTAGAAGATGGTGCCATCATTCAATGCTAATACATTATCAGTGGACCACAGATTTAATTTAAGGTATCTGGCATCGACGATGACAAGTACAACAAATAGATCCTGAAGTCCAATGGTAGCACCTCAGTTAAATTCTTCTTCCACCTCATTTAATGCTCATGCAGAGATGTCTTCATGATTTTGCGAAGGAAAATGTTGTGCCTTCGCCTTGCTTCAGCTCCCCAGTCAAACAAGCCCTTTCAGCCGCTTCGCTGTCCAGTTTGCAGATCAGAACTGGAATGGTTCCGTGACTCTGGGAAACGATATTTACAGCAGTTTGCAGCTTCAAGGACACACCTCCAGTAGTATCATGTGGCAGCACAGAGCTGAGCACAGGTGGCTCCATATTTCCATCAGGGCCGACGACAATGGAATCCACAAGCCTAGCGCCTGTTCCAAAATAAACACATGGTTCGGAATTGCTACCAGAAGGATATATGTCTCAAAACACAACATGAAAAAGTCAACCCCAAAGCATAAAGACACTGCAACATGGAAACAGTTAGTTTAATCCATGTGTCATTTCCCTGCGCCAAAGGAGGAAGCCTGGATGACATAATGGCATGACATAATGGTTAGGAAGATCACACAGAAATTTGGAGGTCTGCGCCCCCCCCTAGCTTTCTTTAATGACTCTGCACATCACTTAAGGTACCATCTTGTTACTCTATAAGGGCATGATTGTACTCTCTCATGTCACACATCTGTCTAAAGACATGTGCAAATATGGTGCCTATTATATATGTTTCCTGGATTCTGCTTTAATATTCCCACTGCCCTTTCAAAACACCACAGAAAATACCCTCTTTCTCACAACCCTTCTAGATGCCTATGCTCAGAAAGAGCATGTCAAATCTGCTGAAAGATATATGTAGAACATAAATACGTCAAGACAAGACTGCATGAATAATTATGGTTATGCTTATTACAAATTGCATAGTTCAATCACTAGTTCTTCATGCTGGTCTGGATACTGGCTAGATTTACCCCTCCTGCCAATACTTCACACCTGTGCAAAATAAATTGTCCTATTTTATACATGTATATTCTGTACCTGGGGTATCAGGTGGACAGCTGTAAATTCCACTGACATCTGTGAGAAACACAACTCGCCTAGGAGAGAATTTCTTAGCGAGAACCTGCAAGAGGAAAAATTGAACAGAACCATGTAAATCTGCTTTATGTTGAGTCAGGTCTATCTAGCTCAGTTGGATCCTGCTCTCACTGGCATCTTAGCAATGCATTTTTGTACACATTCCAAATGGCTGGAGAACTGCATTGCAAAATTCAGAGAAGCACAAATTTCAGAGGATGGTTGTGTTTTGGTTTGCATATGGTTTTGGAAAGTGATAGGTTCACCATTAGAAGCACATTGAATCAAATGTCTTCCCCATCCCTAGCTGCCAGCTGAACTACCTGACAAAGATGGGAATGACCTACTAAGGATAAACACAGTGCTATTTACATATTGGTATGCATGAAATTGAACTCATCTCTCACCTCAATGATTTTATCTCCAGATAAGATGCAGCAGTGCTGCTCCGAGTCCAGAGCACAATCACCATGTAAAACTGGGACATAGCCTGAGTCTAAAACATCCTTCACTGTATCGAAACCAGCCTGGATGACATTCTTGCACGATGTTTTCCAGGTTCCAAAAGGCTGTGGGAGAAAGACAACAAAGGCAAACAATGCTGCTTGTCTCTGTCATTCAAGACAGTCATTTCCCCCCAAGCTGTTTCCTACGATCCAGCACTTCAGGTGCCAATCAATATATAATACAATGATTAAATTAACTGCATCTAACAATAAGACTTCCATCAAACTGTTACAAATGTAATGGAAAAGTCATCTTGCAATGCCAATACTGCTGACTACTTATGAATCAAGGAATATGAAAACTTGCTAATTAAGGCTACATGTTAATGCACTTTGGGGTGGTACGCAATGGCTTGTGTTGCAGACATTGGCTTATGCCACAGAGATTCTGGTTTCTCTTTTCTCCCCCTGCACCCAAGTCCTCAAAATTTTCTCCATAGGTTCTTCAACTTTCCAGAGAATTTGGAAAGGAGGGTAGGGGGGACACCCCCACCAAATCTGCTCCAGAGGTTTGGGGAATCCTCTAGAAGAGAGTTAGGGAGTACCAGGGAAGGGGGTGAGGCAGGAAGTTCCACTGCACAAGTGGAAATACTTACACTGACAGAACGAGTTAGTTGGATAGCACCCAATATGTTCTTTGCCCTGTTGCTCAAGAACAAATTGGTAGACTTCTGTTGTGTGTGGGCGCGTGTGGCACATGAAAGTCAGAAAGGAATTGCTTCCGCTTCTTTTTCAGAATAGTAGCTGCATTTGTCTATTGTACTAAATATATCTGCATACTTACTCAAGAGAAACCTCACCAAATACAAAAATGTAGGCATGCATAGGGTTGGGAATTCTAATAGGAGGTAGCTATCGTTAAAACTGAAGCAGGGCAGTGTTTATTCCAGATTAATTAATTTCAAACACTTTTATCTCTGGCTCCAAAAGGAGATGCACCTCCCAACAGGTTAGACTGAGAGAATTCATCTCTGGACCATTTTATTATTATTTTTTGCCCACTCTTGCCGTAGAAAAACAGAATAACCTAAGAAAGGAGAAACAACAGGTGCCCTTACCGAAATGCCCACAGCTGGAATTCCATGGCTTACCAGTTCTTCCGTCACCAGATGGTTTAACTGTGAGAAGCAAAAGAGTGACTTTGAAACCCCAAAAGCTTTCCTATCTCAGTTTCCTGTACTCAGTTTACAAAATGAGTTCTGTGACAGTATTCTTGGATAACAAAGGCTGGGCCGGCTAAGGAGGTGGTGGCAGCGGTGGGAAGCAGGAAAGCAAAAAGTATGTTTCTTAAGTCTTGCTTCAGATCCTTCACACAGAACACCATATCACCTTACCTGGTATGCAGTGCTGTTCTTAAACTGTTCTCACACCTGGACATGCAGGAGATTGTTCTAATGGCCAATAGCAGGGATATCCAATAACTGCGGATATCCTGGTTTTAATTTAGCACTTTCTTTTCTTTGAGCACAAAGGATGTTTTTTGGCACCAATGGCATCACATACTTTTTCTAAGTGTGCCAAAAGGCAAAAACACTACAGTAATTAGGCACACATTCACAATGCACTGGGGAGAGGGGGTTGCCTCTAGATTTCTGAGCTGGAGGGGCACACCACAGCATTGATCTGATTCTATGCCAGGTCTATGGGATCCCCTGCCCCTGTCCAGAAGTGGCACCAACAACCACAGTTAGTGCCAGAATGACCCATGCTTCAGGACCTATGTTTGGATGCTCTCGTTTCCAACACAATTAGAATTGCCTTTTGTTACATTACATATCAAAGAAACCACAGAATGCCTACAGGCAAGTTTCTAGGAAGCAGGGAGCTTGTTCTCTAGCCTTTGTCTGAAAGTAAATAGACTTCAAGATGGCTTAGCGATCTCTGATATCCTGCACACATGCTAAGCCAATTTGGGGCTTGGATGGATGAGGTTTCAGCCCTGCTCTTTAATGCCAGCTTGAATGTAATGTAACCATTTATGGCACGGGAGGAGCCATGCCAGGTACAGGCATTAGATTCCCCTGGAATGTTTGTCTGAGGCTGGACAGTGAGCAATTGCTCCAGGCTGCAGACACCTTGGACTACAGTCAAAGTAGCATCACTGCTATGATATGATGCAATGGTTCCGAATGGAGTTATCATTCAGCACCACCCTTGACATCTTTTCCTGCTTGTTGGAGCTGGAAATGTGTTTGTTTTTGCAGTCCATAAGAACACAATGCTGAAATTCTGCACAGAACCAGGATTTCTGGAATCTGTTAAATTTCAGTGTTCCTTCTCTATTATTTGAGGGTAAGGGACAAAGTACTTGGCAAGCAGGCAAGGGGAATTCTATCCATTTTAGTTTCTTTCCATTTCTCAGTTTTCCGTTCTTAAGTTCAGTTCCCCACATTTTCACATCAATTTGTGATTATAATTTTTTTAAGTCTTCATGAAAATTCATTAGCATTGTGGTATAAATTTCTCACAATATACACATTTTTGTATGCAGTTTTGCCCCAAACACATTTTTTGCAGAGCAATTTCTGTATGCCATTTTTACTAATGCATGCATTTTTATGCACATTTTACCCTAACAGATGCAATTTTGTAAGCATTTTTTCACTGCAGAATCGTACTGCAAAATCTGGAGAAGTGCAAATTCTGAAGGATGGCTGTGTTTTTATTTGCATATTGATTTGGAAAGTGTGAATTGGTTAGGTTCACCGTTAAATGTAAACTGAACCCCCATCATCATTCGTATGTATTATTAAAGTGATCTTTGTAAGTCCTGGACAGTGAGTTGTACAACACTACTATTTGTTTATTGAACATTAATCTCCTTTAACTGCACAAACCTAAAGTACCAAGATGTGTGTGAATCCCACCTGAAAAATACAGGAGGCACCCTCAGAGAAGTGGCTTGGTATCATTATTACTCTACATGCATTTGAAAGGCAGAAACATACTGGAAGGGATGGACTTGCACCACAAAGGCGTAGTAGGGTAGGAATTACTTCTGAATTAGAGGCTGGCTTGAATTTGCAATCCACAGGTCATAGAGCTGAGCTCAAATTAGCCCAAGAAGGGAACAACAGATCAACTTTGCTGTAAAGTCATAGATTCCCCATTAGCACAGAGCTTCAGATTCTGATTTCTCTCTCTTAGTTTAAGTACACTTTGATCCAGAGAGCACTGGGCTATTAACGGAACAGTGGGAGAACAGGTAGATTTCACCCTCTGTTGTTCCTTGTAAGAGATTAGTAGAAAAGTTTGGGAGAAGAGAGCAAGAGCTGTTTATCTCTATAAACCACCATGAATGAGAAGATCTGTTCTGCATTAAAGAAGCTAGCTATCAGCCATGTGCACGATACTCTGGTTTCTCTTCAGATCGCACTCAGCTATGTGCACCGAATGTTGAAACATACTCCTAGCAGCACATTTGACAGTAACTGATTTCATTTGCTTTGTGAAATCTTATCTTGTTTTACAACTTGACTACCACACGATCTCTCGTCTCGTCCATTTGCCTCAGGGCCCCAGCAGGAGCTGCAGCATAGCACAGGGGTGGACAGGCGATCTGAGAACATTTACAAGGCTGCTGAATGAAGCTGTTGGATACTGGTTGCAGATTACCTTGGTGACAGAAAGCCTGGTCAGACACAGCCCACATCTCAAATTGTCATCATCAGCTGATCTTGCTGATGTCCCCGAGGCAATGCCGTGTTCCTTTGCTTGGAAATGTCCAAAGGAGCTGGAATGAAAAAGGAATAGCTGGAGAACGATGTTGTCTCTTTTCATCTATGAGGCTATTGGAAGGCTAAATGTATAGTCTGCTCCTCTAAGGCACTCAGAGAATAAAGAAAGGTCTTGCCCCATGAGGGAAGAAACTGAATTAATGAAAGGCATGCTCACACTCGTTGTTTATGACAAGTCTCTGCTGATCTGAGGCAACTGCAATCCCTTTCTCATCCGCTTTTGTCAGAAACTATGAAATGTAGCTGAAGTGTGTGACCCATTTATGTGTAGGATTAAATGTTTTGAAAGGTAGGTAAAGGTAAAGGACCTCTGGATAGTTAAGTCCAGTCAAATGTGACTATGGGGTTGTGGCGCTCATCTTGCTTTCAGGCTGAGGGAGCCGTGTTTGTCTGCAGACAGCTTTCTGAGTCATGTGGCCAGCATGACTAAACTGCTTCTGGCTCAATGGAACACAGTGATGGAAACCAGAGCACACGGAAACACCGTTTACCTTCCAGTCAAAGTGATACCTATTTATCTACTTGCACTGGCATGCTTTCAAACTGCTAGGTTGGCAGAAGCTGGGACAGAGCAACGGGAGCTCACCCCGTGACGGGGATTCGAACCGCCAACCTTATGATCAGCAAGCCCAAGGGGCTCAGTGGCTTGGACCACAGTGCCACCCGCATCCCACTTAAATGTCTTGAACACCACAGCAAACCCTCAAAAGATATCTAAAATGGTGATGTGAAAGCTTAATCATGTATACCAGGCAGCATCTGAGCCACAGGCAAAACCAGTATTTTGTAATCTCATGTCTAATGGCTGTATGAATTGGCTCTTAATCTTTTACACTTGGCATAGTTTACTATTATTTGTCCCAATAGGCATTGTCATAACTATGTAAGCAGTCATCACAGTACAACAATACAAATTCCAGAGAGAGAGAAAGGCGGCCATGACTAGGGATGGGTGAGAAATACGATTTAGTTCACATTTAAAGGGCATGAGAGCTCTCGCTGCTGCCATGCTACCCTGCTCAACAGCTGTTGGGTGGGAAGCTGAATGTACTGCAGCGGGCTCCCCACTTACACACATTTTACTTAAGTGCATGGGGGCCTGGAACGTATTTTTCGCTCTATAAGATGCACTTTTCCCCTCCTAAAAAGTCAGGGAAAATGTGTGTGCGACTTATGGAGTGAATGCTGGCTGTGCAGCTATCCCAGAAGCCAGAACAGTGAGAGGGATTGCTGAGCGCTCCTTCTTCCAAGAGCCATGCTTCTTGGGGGCTTTTCCCCAGGAGGGAAAAGGGCAGCCCGTCACTGACGGGCTGCTCTTCTCCCTCCTCAGGGAAAAGCCTGCAAGCGCCGCACACACGCTCCATGCAGCTCGTGAAAGGGAGCGCTGAGCAGAGCCTGGGATGCATACAGGCTCTGTTCAGCGCTCCCTTTAAAGAATATTTTTTTCTTGCATTCCCCCTCTAAAAATTAGGTGCGTCTTATGGTCAGGTGCATCTTATGGAGCAAAAAATACGGTAAGTGGGGAGTCACCTGTATAGCTAAACAGGTACTCTGAACTGACTACTGGAAGACAACCAGTGGTCTAAGAATCCTGAGCTGACATATCATTTCAGACTGCTGGTGAATTCAACCTTTTAAATATAAAAGCCTCCCCACAACGAATAAAGTAGCAGAGCAAGAAGTAAAATGGGCTAGTATCTCCCTGTTGCATTTTATTTGTAAGGATTTTAAAACAACAACAACATGGGAAAACATTATAAAAATTGTGACTCCTCTTGCAACCTAGAATAGTTCAGTCCAGTCTGCCACCTTTTAATTACTGGACCACTTTCATTCTTCTCTATATGTAGATCAAGTATGAGCTGAAGTCCTTAGAAAACTACGTTCAGGCAACACAGTATTACATTCTATTTCATATTTATTCTCTGCTCCCCCCAAGTAATAAATAAACAAATGTTTTCTTAACTGCTCTGGTTGTCAAAAATAAAAAATGCAGTATTCCTTACACAACATGTTATGTATGGCTGTTTATAGCTGGGAGGGAGAAAGAAAGACCACAACGTAACAGGAAATGATTGTCTACTGGGATTCTTCCAGGAAGCATTTTATTCTAATCTAGCCCAAACCTGACTGCAGAATCCGCTCCCATGTGTAAATGTAAAGAAACACTTTCCCTACTACTGTGCTCTAAGAAATCTTAGACTGATAGGAAGAGAAGCTGCTTCACCTTTTGGAGCTTGCCAGGAGACAGCGATTAAGAGTAAAGGCTATCTGGTATGTACATGTAGCTTGGCCTTTTGCCAGTGGAAGCAATTGACTCAGGCCTGTCCAATTTAATAATAATAAAATAAAGAAAGCCAATCTTAAACACAACCTGGATGAACTAATTTGCAACCTACTCTGTTGGCCTGAACAACATCCTGACCGCAAGATTAATCCCTAGGGACACAGAAAAAGACAGAAAATTAAGTAGTGTGCAGGGATCTGACAGCAATATAGATATGAAGCAGAGTAGAAATTAGGCTGGAACAGGTACTAGAAAAGTAATTATTTGTTTGGCATGCTACAAAGTACAGGTGGCTTCAGTAAATGTGTGGAGGCTGTGGTGGATGCTTAAGATGTCGAAGTTGATTACTAGGCCAGGAGGTATAAATCAACCCATGAGAAAGACAAAAGAGGAGAATAATGTTGGTCTCTTTTTTGTTGTCCATTTTTGACTGGTGCAAATCCACGCCTTTGAAGCGAAGATAATGGGCAGCAAACAGTTTTCCGCCTTGGGCATTAATGAAGCCCAGCAGGCTCCTGTCAATCTCTTTTATTGGCAGATCAGGTGTCCCCAGATGGTCCAAAGGACCGTCTGTGACATGTTTATCTTCATGACAGTGAATGGATAATCTCCCATTCCTTAGGCCAAGTCATGTGCTTTTTAGATTCATTCAGCATAATTTTTCCCAGGCATATCTCATTTTACACTCTGCATCCTTGAACTTCCATCTTTCCATCTAGCAACTGTTTTCTACTTTGAGGGGAACATGCCCAATTTGCAGCCCAGTCGCCTATTCCTGATGGGACCAGGAAAGGAAAAGGTGCAAGAATTGCAGAAGGAGGCACGGCTGATGACACATTTATGTTCAAGCGAGGCCTATCCTGTATCCAGAGAGTCCATGGAAATCTTGGACAGCGCCCTTCAGTCCCTGAGGGGTCTCAAAAAAAGGTTCACCTCACTCTTCATGAAATGAATCCCCTGCCACATTGAAAAGGTGCTTCATTTGGATGATGTCATTAGCCACAGGAAGAGATAAAAATTGACAAGAGGCAGCAATTCTCATTCCCCCACTCCCAGTTTTAAACTCAGTCCTCCACACTTCCATATCAGTGTGCACTTTTTAAAAAGTCCTCATGAGAAAGCAGCATTTTAGTGTGGATTTCTTCTAACAGACACTTTTGGGTATGTAGTTTTGCTTAATGCACACAATTTTGCAAAGCATTTTTCCAAAATATAAAGCATATTGTACGTAACTCTCATTAATATATGCACTTATATGCACAGTTTGGTGAATGCATTTTTGTACACTTGGCTAGAGAACTGCATTGCAAAATTCGGAGAAGTGCAAATTTCAAAAAAAATGAGTGTATTTCAATTTGCACATTGTTTCAGAAAGTGGGAATTAGATAAGTTCACCTTTAAGTGTAATCAATTTTTGTCTCCATCTCTACCAACTTAGCTCCTCACCCTCAACAGGATTTTGTGCTTATGCTTTTGAAACTGAGGCAACACTAAGGGAAGCCAAATCATGGGCATACCTAACATAGCCAGATGTATCCCCAGGGCTTTTTTCCTCAGTTGTTTATGGTTTTCTTTTAAAACCATAAATTTTGCACTGGTTTTTAAGGTGTTCTTAAGGTAGAACAAACCTAGACAAACCTAGACAGCATCTTAAAAAGCAGAGACATCACCTTGCCGACAAAGGTCCGTATAGTTAAAGCTATGGTTTTCCCAGTAGTGATGTATGGAAGTGAGAGCTGGACCATAAAGAAGGCTGATCGCCAGAGAATTGATGCTTTTGAATTATGGTGCTGGAGGAGACTCTTGAGAGTCCCATGGACTGCAAGAAGATCAAACCTCTCCACTCTTAAGGAAATCAGTCCTGAGTGCTCACTGGAAGGACAGGTCCTGAGGCTAAGGCTCCAATACTTTGGCCACCTCATGAGAAGAGAAGACTCCCTGGAAAAGACCCTGATGCTGGGAAAGATGGAGGGCACAAGGAGAAGGGGACGACAGACGACAAGATGGTTGGATAGTGTTCTCGAAGCTACCAGCATGAGTTTGACCAAACTGCGGGAGGCAGTGGAAGACAGGAGTGCCTGGCGTGCTCTGGTCCATGGGGTCACGAAGAGTCGGACATGGCTAAACGACTAAACAACAACAACAAAGGTAGAACATAGCAAGAAAGACTGCAATTGTAATAGATCAGGCTTTCCTACACAGCTTTCAGGTCACTCCTAGGGATGCTGTGATGACCACTGAGGGTATAGGGCGATATACAAATTTAATAAATAATGATAATAATAATAGCAGGTAGGCTGTCCTAGTCCTTTCCCTTCTGTCACACAACTCCTGCATACAGCTAACGAAGCAGACTCCAGCTCTGCAGAGCTGCCAACAAGGCCATAGTTTTTTAATGCAAGATTAGACAATTGTAGATTCCAAACCACACTACGGCAGAAAGGGGACAAAATAAGGTCCTGCCTGTTTTTGCTTTGTGTGTGTGTGTTTTTTTAAAAAAACCCCTCTGTAAAACAGATTCTCAAATTTGGTTTAGACTTGATGATAACATGGAGCCACATCAACTTAAGAGACAGAAGTCCCATAGTGTAAAGGCTGCAAAGGGAAAAGTGAGCTCAGAATAGGGGAGGCGCTGAAGCAATTCGTCAGCAGAATGCTCAATTCCTAACCCCTGCTGGTATAGATAATCCACACAGCACTTGGCATTCCTGAGGGAGCAATCCCACAGAAGCTGCCCTTTCACACTGCCAGCAGTAGTATTTGTTTACCGTCAACATCCATACCCTTTCCATGGTGCCAGCTCTAGTAAAAATTCTTTCACTTCAGGCTTTGGGTATATGAACAATTTTTATTGGGAAACATATCGTGACCTGTGAGATCAGGCCCACGACCCACCGTACATAAACAGAAGTGGAGAAGCCAAGGGTGCGTGTGTTTGACGTTGCCAACATCGGAGGTGCTAGTTTCTGTGCAATGGCACTTTTGAAGGGTGAATTGGGTGAACAGTGTAAATTACCCCAATGAATGTTTCTCACCTCTTTACATAGTTATTTATAAAAGAGTCTTCAGGCCCTGTAGCTTCTGGTTAATAACTGCTTGGTACATAGTCTTGGGAGGCTTCCTTTCCTAGAAAGGAAACGTCAGGAATAATAATATACCGTATCTGGAATTTGTCATTCAGACTCAGACATGTTCTCTCATTCTTCAGAGAGAAGGTAACAAAATGGGTTACAGGATGTCACTGACAGACCTCCAAACAACACTGAGGAAAAATGATAAGGGTACATCTCCAAACTGAACTCCTGCTTCTATTATTTCTATAGCAGTACATTGTCAAGCATCACTGAGCTATTTCTCAAAATGTCTTGTTGTCTGATATATGGGATAAAAATGAAGAATTTTACCAGCACCTTTTGTATTTTCCTCTCTCCTTCACAGTATTACCATGGAAATCTGCAAACCTAAATTACATGAGTGATTAGAGACAGCGTATTTTTTCGCCAGGCAGTTGAACTGATGTAATAGCATCATTATTGGGTACACTAGTCCTCTTCAGGCATTCACTATCTGGGTTGAGTAAATACATGAAGCACATGCTATCTCCACCCCCACTGCCATTCCAGTTACTTTCCATGAGTGTGAAGGCAACTATCTGAAGCACATCTCAGAGCCCTGATTTTCCAGAGTTCAAAACGTACAAGGAGCCTCCACAGGTACAGGACTCCCCTCATTGCAATCTGCCAGACTCCAACTTGTGTAGGGCAACCAGAATAGTGACAAGGCATGGAGCTAGTAGCATGTTTGTCCCCACAGTCCTCTGTTTTACAATCATGCATCAGAACAGCATAAAAGATCTGAATTCTGGTGCTCAGGTGATGTGAGCGCATATACTGAAAATATTATAACACAGATAAATATCTAGATGAACCATATCTGGAGTCGAACCACTTATGTAAAACACAATTTACATCATCACTAACCATTGACCATGTTGGCAACATCTGGAGGGCCACAAGTTTATTGCATTTATTAATTAAATGTACACCCCTCCCTTCCTCTCAAAGAAGCCCGGGACATAAAATAACAAGTGATAAAATGATAAAAGCATATTAAAAACCATTCCAGTGCAGATACAGACTGAGAAAGAGCTCATCTTAAAAGGCTTATTGAAACAGGAAGGACTTCAGCAGCCACCATAAAGACAACAGAGACAACACATCTGCTCCCTGCTGCACAGGATCATTGATCCTTAAGCACTAATATTGAAGTTGCGTTCCTATGTTTGCCTGAACATGCAAATGCAGTACTCGTGGTTGGGAGCAGGAGTGTGCACACAAATTCCACCCCAACCATGCCTATGCACATCACCCTGTGCGCTTAGTCCCCAATCTTCTCTACATTGAGTTGGAAAGGTCTGCAGGGGATTTCTACTCATGTTTGCGTGAACACAAGTAGAACCTACTGCATGATGAGGGATCCGGATAAGCTCAAGCCACGTGAGTAGAAGCCCCCTTGCAAATCTTCCCTGTACAGTGTGGGGAAGGGAAGGTACTGTGGGTGAGTGTGTAATCTGCACCGAGACACGGAGGGGAGCTCTGGATACAGAGTTCATGTGTTGAACCAAACATTTTAATTCACCTGAAGTTGGAAAAGATCCAGAATTTGGTGGCTTCAGCAAGGAGAAAAATAGTGCCACCACTCCAGAGCTCCACATCCCCTTCACCGCATGCAAAAATTCATGTGCACACTGCCCTACACATAGAGTTTATTCAATTATGAACGCAAGACTCCCATTCCACAGAAAACATAGAGTTCTATGCAAGTAGGGAAGTTATATCTGAAATGCCTGCAGTTTCACTGGATTGCTGGTAGGGAAATTTTTGACCAATCTAAGATAAGGACTAGAGCAGGGGTCAACAACCTTTTTCAGCTGTGGGCTGGTCCACCGTCCCTCAGACCATGTGGTGGGCTGGACTATATTTTGAAAATAATAATAATAATAACGATGATGATGAACAAATTCCTATGCCCCACAAGTAACCCAAAGATGCATTTTAAATAAAAGCACACATTCTACTCATGTAAAAACACCAGGCAGCCCCCACAAATAACCCAGAGATGCATTTTAAATAAAAGGACACATTCTACTCATGTAAAAACATGCTGATTCCTGGACCGTCAGCGGGCCGGATTGAGAAGGCGATTGGGCCGCATCCAGCCCATGGGTCTTAGGTTGCCTACCCCTGGACTAGAGGGTCTCAACTCTTGTGGCTGATGTCCTACTGTTTTTGTTTACTTGACTGGGGGGGGGGAACCTTGTGCAGATTCTATTGACTGTAACAAACCAACATTCAGCTTAATAGTTTCTTTCTGAATAAACAGTCACAGAAGAGCTGATTGCTATATCCTGCAAGGGCATCTCCAATTCAGCTGCTAATCTCCAGACCCCTCTATCCAACCAACTGCAGCCAATCCAAGAGTACATCTGTGCCAACTCTTTCCCTTGAGAAGGCTTCCACAAAGAGGCCTTCAGATAGCTCCAGACAACTGACTCTCATGTTGCCAGGGATTTTCTTTTCAGCATTAAAAAATAGCAATGCAATCAATTACTAAGACAACGTAGCTATTCAAATGCAGATAATCTTTTCCCTTCCTGGGACCACACAGACTGTGCCATCTCAAGGTTCAGCTGTGGCAGTGATTTATGCTGCAGGACAGTGAGTGTCCCCCATGAAAAAGCCCCACACTGACAGTGTCGGGCGAAACTTCAAGTGTTCCTGCACTGACCACTCTTTTCAGCCTCGGTCCTTAAGGGAGGATTCCATTTCCACTGCGGCCTTAAAGTTTTCCCAAATCACAGGAAGGGAAGGAGAGAGAAAAACAAATGGCAAAAACCAGAGACGATGAGCCTTCAGGTGGTTAATTTTCATTATGTCTGCCGCATCATTATGAAGTTATGGGGAAAGATCACATCTCGGTGGCTGAGCTCATGCTTCAGGAAGTCCCAGGCTGGTTCCACCCCTGGCATCTACATTTAAAAGGATCTCAGGTAGCAGGTAATGGGAACCATCTCTTCCCGAAACCCCAGAGAGCTTATGAGAACCAGAACAGAGTCAGTACTGGGCTAGATGGAGAAATAATCTGACCAGGTATAAGACAGAGTCCTATGCTCCTAATGGTTGTATACATAATATAGTGCTTAGTACACACATTAACATTACTGTACATATTCACCTTTAGCTTTTGTTGCCTCCTGATTTCCTCACATCAGCAAGACAATTATCTGTGAACCAATCCCAAGCTAGTCGCTTTTTTAGTTTCTTGTGTGCAATCCCATGAAGTTCTGAAAGTCCCAGTTCAGAAGCCTTCTTTGCAGTATACTCTGGTGCATAGGCCTCTAGGGTGCCTTTGTCCTTTCTGTATTTTCATTTCATAGAAATACAAGGAAAGCCATAACAGCTTGAGTAGCTACTAGAACCAATCAAAGTGACCAAGAGGTTTTTCCTGTGGGCCACTCAGCATTGGGAAGCTGTAATTCTCCTGTTTCTTCCATATATTCCTCCCCACATGCTCCACTAATCATCTGAGACCCTGCTTCATATTCCTTGGCTATCTGAGGCATCAATGTGAAGGACATTTCCAGTAGAGATGCCCATCCTGTGGAATGTCCTCCTGACTGAGATTCACCAAGCCACAATATGTTATGGTTTTAGGCATTGTTGTTTAGGAAGGCCTTCAGCTAAGACCTTTTTGCCTCCTCACTGTGGCCATGTCAATACTGTTTTCATTTCTGTTTCTCTACTTTCTCACCTCTGTTGATTCTGAGGTGTATGTGTGTTGTGTGTGTTTTAATGAGTGGGCTTTTTTGATGGTTATTGTTTTTTTGTGGATTTGAACTTTGGTTGTTTTGGTCTTCGACAATGCCTGTTTTATTGCTGCAAGCAATGTTGAGTTTCTTGGGGTGGGGAAGGGAAGGATATAACCTTTTTAATATTAAAAAAAATGACAGTAGGAACTGTTTGACAGTGGAAGAGACTCCCTTGGGTGGCTGTGGACTCTTATTCATTGGAGCCTTTTAAGCAGAGGTTGGCTGGCCATCTGTCATGGATGCTTTAGCTGGGATTCCTGCATTGCAGGGGGTAGGAATAGATGACTCTTGGGGTCCCTCCCCACTCTACAATTCTAAGATTCTATGCTATAAATCCTATGCTGGGTGGAATGGATGCTCCTGTTTGCTTTCTGCCTTTGCCCACCATTTCTGTGTTTGAATGCCTTTTCCACATTCTTCCCTGCTAATCTCAGCAATGATTTGTGAGAGCTTCAGCAAGCAGGAGTCATGCAAACCAGCCTGGCATGTGGTAAGGAGAGGAGGTTCACGGCAGACGTTGGTTCTTGGAGGAGGGGCTACAAGGATGCACCTGTTGCGAGTGAGCGGCCAAGGCTTATGTCAGAGTGCCACAAATATTCTCCCTTCACGAGGGGCCTGACCTTTTCAAGCATGTTTTATGACAGCGTGCAACCATTAAGTGCTACTTGATCCTCTGCTAATGCAGCAATTACAAAAGGACCATGGGGGCTTGCTTGACTGCTTGTCAATGGGATAAACACCTTTGCTAGGGGAGGAGGTTGCTGAAAAGGTGCACGTTCCCCATTCTCCCCAACCACACCCCTGCCCTGATTGGTCTTCCACACAATCAGACAATCTGAATTTTAACGGTACCACTAGCCACAATGACCCTGTGCCAGAAGTGGGATTCCCCATTTCCCCACCCCCCTTGGTGGGGGTGCAGGGGGCAAGGACAGCCACACTGTTATTTCCAACTTCTTTTTTTCTCCTAAGGATTTCCACCCCATCAAGTAAATGTTCCTTGGTTTACAGTAAAAAAGTCAAGTGCCGTATTTTTTGCTCTATAAGACTCACTTTTTCCCTCCTAAAAAGTAAGGGGAAATGTGTGTGCGTCTTATGGAGCGAATGCAGGCTGCACAGCTATCCCAGAAGCCAGAACAGCAAGAGGGATCGCTGCTTTCGCTGCGCAGCGATCCCTCTTGCTGTTCTGGCTTCTGAGATTCAGAATATTTTTTTTCTTGTTTTCCTCCTCCAAAAACTAGGTGCGTCTTGTGGTCTGGTGCGTCTTATAGAGCGAAAAATACGGTAAGTAAAAATTCAATTAAAAGTTCTTAGGAAGACTGAGCAGTAATTGAGAGCAGGAGACTGCCTTGATGATTTGGGAGCATTGATAATTATTATTTGCAGCAGTAGTAATACCTAGCACATAGTTCAGTTGGTTAGAATGTGGTGCCGATAATGCCAAGGTTGCAGGTTCGATTCCTGTAAGGGACAGCTGCATATTCCTGCATTGCAGGGGGTTTGACTAGATGATCCTGAGGGTTTCTTCCATCTCTACAGTTCTTCCATTCTATATGGAGTGCTTTGGAATGTTCAAAGGACTTCACGGAATTATCTTGCAATCCTTCCAACAACCCTGTAAGATCCTGGGGATCTGAGAGAGCAGAGGAGCCACTAGCCTTTGAGCCCAACACTTTGCCTGCCCTCCTCAGAACCTCATCCTGAGGCCAGCTCAAACCAGATCATACCAGGTTGATGAGAATGTGGTCCTGATCTACCACTGTTTAGTGACAAAGAAACAATGCATGTAGCAAACTCATCATTCCATATTGAATAGCATCTGGGATGAAGGCCATCCTGAAAGGGAAAGACGCATGTCGGGCAGGGCCTTGTCAGACAGCAGTGAAGTTAGTGGAGTCCTTTATGGGTCCAGCACCATTGTAGGAGCACTTTCACCTGCTGCATAACTGTTTGTCATGTAGAAGCTTGCCTGGAACAAGTAGGTTGTCAACAGCCTGGAGGAATAACTGAGAGCATTCTGGTCCCTGTGTATGGTCATGGGGGAGGTTTCCCACTTGGTCTACACAGAATGTGTGAGGGTCTGTGGAACAGCAGCCTGTGGAGAGCAAAGCAGCCTGAAAGCATGGTAGAGAGCAAGAAAGAAGGGTGAGTGGTGCCACTTGAGTGACAGCTAGTGCTTGTGCCTCAGCCTCCTCACCCCTGGGGGCAGGGAAGGGAATGACTGAAGTGACTGTGACTATAGTTATACCTAACATTTCCCCATGGAGGGTTACTGTATAACCCTATGTGTGTGGAAACAACGTGTGTTGTTGTGTAAATTGCCAGTGTTTGTGTTTGGAATGGTTTGGAATGGAAATCAATCTAGTCAATATGAAAAGTATCCAACCAGTGACTATGACTGGTATTTGGTCCCAACTTTCTGATTTAATTAAACAACTGATACGTGATTATGACCTGTTTTGCCGTTTCCTTTACGTTGAAACGAATAGTGTGGAAATTATGTCATTAATTATGTTAAATCCGTAAATTAAAGAAATAATTTTGTAATTTGCATTAAACAGAAGAAAAGATGAATACGGTATCATTTAGAGGAAACTGAACTGCAGAGGAACAGAATCAGTGCTGATTGTGAGGAAGACTGGTCAGAACAGAAACTCCTGCAAACTTACCTGCATGTGGGGATGAGGGTCTTGCCTGTGTAGGGAACATTTCTTCCCACTATTGAGGGGGAAGAGTGTTTCAGCAATACAGTTCTGGGAAGACACAGCATTCACATACAGTGATATCTCGGGTTAAGAACTTAATTCGTTCCGGAGGTCCGTTCTTAACCTGAAACTGTTCTTAACCTGAAGCACCACTTTGGCTAATGGGGCCTCCTGCTGCTACCGTGCCGCTGGAGCACGATTTCTGTTCTCATCTTGAAGCAAAGTTCTTAACCTGAAGCACTATTTCTGGGTTAACGGAGTCTGTAACCTGAAGCGTATGTAACCTGAAGCGTATATAACCTGAGGTACCACTGTACAAGATTGTTCTGTTAGTTAGTTAGTTAAAATGAATACTGTATGGGTATGGGGATTCAATATTTCCCATTCCAGAACTGCCAACAAGGTCAGGATACTTAAGGCCTCCACATCAGCATCATTTATCCAAGACCCTCCTCCAAGGGCCCTCCATCTTCATCAGGAGACTTGCAACGTGCCTGGGTTGTGAGCTTGCAATCCCAAACAGATGCCTACAACTCTTATGGAACTCCATCACAATCACAAAAGCAAGGGATAATCTTCAGGGTGAAAGACATTTTCCCAGGGTACAAAGTCTCACTGTTAGAGATTTGATTTAAAGACACACACATCCCTCCGATGATCCTAATGAAGGAAGATTGTAATGAGCAACTTATAAGAGCCCAGCATTTTCATGGGATTGACCAGGTTGACAACTGGTCTGAAAGTTGTCTGGTGAACGAAGGAACAAGTGTGTGTCCAAGACACATTCCCAGCCAGGAAAAGTTGGCATTTAACATAAAGCAGGACAGGTAATTAAACATTTTCAAAGTGGGACAAAAATGACCGGCAGAGGCCTTTAGAAAATGAGGCCGAACGCAAGGTAGATGCCAAAAAGGAAGAGAGAGAGGAATGTATAAGCAACGGTGGAAAAGTCTGGGTGGCGGCAAGGGGGATGAAGCAGCGATTTCACATCCATGGCTTGGGGATCATTTTGAAAAGGGTGGAGATGTTTGTTTGAAAACTATTTTTAATGTAGCATAGAGATGGGATGAGATCGCCACAATCCCCCAAAAGACTGGCAGGGCGGCTGTTGCGTTCTCTCCTGAAAGGTTAGCATAGGAAAGGCACAAAGAGCTGAAACCAAGAGGGGGGGATATTTGTAGCCGGCTCCATAGGCTTGCGCAACCATATACAGGCATGTCCAGTAACAACATTGCGACCCTGACACCAAGTCGGCAATAAGCAGCATCCTATATATCATCTCTCGGAGTGCATTCCGTCTAGCTATTCCTAAGCACAACATTCCACTACTAGGTCATTCTGTCCAGTTTGCAATATAGGGGGGTGGGAGAGAGAGGAAGGCTGACTTCCCTGATGCTACTCAGCAGATCAGCACCAGAATTTATTTGGGATTAAGTTCATATCCAGGAGCCAGGTTTGGGTCAACTGACTAGTCTAACTGGTAGATCAATTGAACAAATGTTATTTGCTATTGTCAACTATTCCATGAAGTCAGCAACCTTAGTCAAGTGGTTAGTCTATTTTTATTGCACCGTGGAGTCAGTGACTGCACGATGGCTATCAATGACAGGGCTGAGGGTCCCTTGCTCCTGAGCCCTGCAGGAGTGAGAACTTCATATATCATACTAGTTTAGGAGCCCCATAATGCTCTCCAGGGAGCATCTGTCAAGTCACATGCCCTAGCAGCTCCTTCTGGAGATGCTACACCACACTGGAGAGCCAGTGTGGTGTAGTGGTTAAGAGCGGTAGTCTTGTAATCTGGGGAACCGGGTTCGCGTCTCTGCTCCTCCACATGCAGCTGCTGGGTGACCTTGGGCCAGTCACACTTCTTTGAAGTCTCTCAGCCCCACTTACCTCACAGAGTGTTTGTTGTGGGAGAGGAAGGGAAAGGAGAATGTTAGCCGCTTTGAGACTCCTGAAGGGGAGTGAAAGGTGGGATATCAAATCCAAACTCTTCTTCTTCTTCTGATCAGAGGATCAAGCCAACATTATGTTTGGTTTAGGGGTGGCTCCCAATTGGGATCTCTCTCTCTCTCTCTCTCTCTCTCTCTCTCTCTCTCTCTCTCTCTCTCTCTCTCTCATTGTTTTCTTGCAAACATCAGTCTCTCTTCTCAAGCTTCTCCATATCACTATTTACTACTAACATCACCGGGTGGCAAAACACTTTGGCAGGGTGGGGAGAATCAAAGCACAGGGCATAATCCAGATGGCATCCCCACCAGCAACAAGATACATTAGCAACCAGAGCAGAGAGGACACACGTGAGACAAGGACAGAGACCGAAGTGTTTCCAGACTCGCAAACCCTCTCTGGCATTGCCCGCTGGCATGTAAGTGAAGACACTTGCCACAGAAAGATGCTTCTAAATAACAAATAATTTACTAAATAACAGGCTCATATTTCTTATGGAGCAGGAAAATGAATGGCAATCGGTTATCTGCCTCAGTGTGGAAAGGGCCTCCAAAGCTGTTATTCCCAAACAAAAACATGGCACCCCAGATGTTCCAACTGGCCGAGGAAAGGTTATGACACACAATGAGATTGTGCCAGTGGCTTCAATTTCTGACAACTCACTGCTTATTTAAAATACTGTCTCAGCTAGTGTACAAATGTTGTTTGCCTCACATTTGTAGATAAAGTCTTCCATTGCTGAAGTCATGACCATGGTTTGGAGCCTCAGAAACAATCCATGGGCTTCAGCCCTGCTCACATAGAGTGGCCACCTTCTGAAGGTTCCATGCCAGAGGTGGACAGAACGGATGTAAATGTTACCTTTGTACAGTAAGTCCACACACAATCTTCTCTATTCTCCACCCAGGCAAGCAAATCAGAATCCAAGGAGGGTATGAACAGCCTGGGAAGGGTCTCAAAGGCAAGACGGTAAGGCTCGGAGGGATGCATTTGGTCCCCAGGCTTGCGGTTGCTGCTCCTGATCTACATGATTATGCCGCACACATGAAGAGGGCTCTCCCCTTTCCAAAATGAGGATGGTGGGAGCTCGAAGGTGCTTTTGTTGATACAGGAAAGAAACCGAAACCATATCTCTAGGAATAAATCTAGCTTTGCAATACCTCAAACCAGTTTACTATGATGAGACTGTGCTGAAAATCTGTCTTCGGAACAATATGCACCTGATGTATCTCCTGAATGCTGCAACTGGTAGAGCCACTCATCCTCCTAAGCAAGGTGCATTATATGGTGCTATAGGAAAGCCTGAGAGCTGTGGTTCCTCCAATCCTCTGGGCAAGCAGCCTTTACTTGACTTTCCTAACTGTTTGGGGTTAGCTGACTCACACTGGAAAACTCTTGCTTTCATTCTGAATACTGTACTATATCCCATGGATACTGCAAAGATGGTAGCACCTTGATATTACATCTTAATATATTACCTCTTAATTTTATCTCACATACGCTAACGCTGTGAACCTTGCTAAATAACTATCAGGAAGGAAAAAGAATTAGCACCCTCCAAGTATTCCTAGACTGCTCTCATATCTCCCTGTCTCATCACTTAAGCAAGCTACAAATATTTAGCTCTTTTAACCTTTCATCATGGATAAAGCCCTCTCTGGGTACTGCCTGGTTGTCTGGGTAAAGCAACAATCAACTAAAGAAATTTCTGACAGATACTTGACTCCTTGTCTAAGATGAAAAAAACCTCAACCATCAGGTTCTCAGAAGCTCATTTTTTTGTTATTAAGTTCTGACTGAAGCTTGAAAATTCACAACGTGGCAGCTTTTATAGATGCACTTTGTACAAAAAACATTTTAAAGGATCGTGGATTTTGGATTGCCAAGTCAATGCAAATTTGCCATGGTAGTTTATATTAATGCAGATTAATGTTAACCTTTACTAATACTCATCAATTTTAACCTTTAATTTTTACCTTAAAATGGTCTTTAAATAAAATTTCTTAGTTGATATTATTTGAATGGCGAGTTTTAACAATTTGATCCAATTTGAAATTTGATCTATTTTACCAGATATCTGTGATTTTTTTTTAATACAACTATTTTGCTTTTTTATGTTGTTATGGCCTATGGTCACATAATAAAATTCCATTCCTCCCCCTCAACCTAGCAAAAAAGTAAGAGCGTCAGTTTACACATTTGTTAAGTGCAAATCATGCCTCTGATTTCCTGAAATAAGTTATCATTTGAAGTGGAACATATGTATCTCACTGGCAGCAAGGTCACAGGTCTTAGTATGCGTGAGATTTATGAGACCTACTTCAAATGTTACGTTAATTGCAAGGCATCAGAAGCACGAGGTACACTGGCCTCTTTGAGCTGCACAAATAAAAGACTGTACAGTGCTACCTTGGGTTAAGTACTAAATTTGTTCCGGAGGTCCGTTCTTAACCTGAAACTGTTCTTAACCTGAAGCACCACTTTAGCTAATGGGGCCTCCTGCTGCCGTCGTGCTGCTGGAGCCCGATTTCTGTTCTTATCCTGAAGCAAGGTTCTTAACCTGAAGCACTATTTCTGGGTTAGCAGAGTCTGTAACCTGAAGCGTATGTAACCCGAGGTACCACTGTAATATGTGTTTACTCAGAAAGAAGATCTACTGCGTTAAGTGGTGCTTTCTCCCAGGTAAACCCATGTAGGATTACAACCTTGGAATTATCACTTTAAAATTTTCACTCGTCTCTAGAAGCTGCTACATTTCTGGTCACATAATTTTGACAAATGTAGAAACACTTGACAAGAACCTGAATGCGTGTCAGTTTATAGTATATATAGTATACATGAAACATCATATCCATGTTTTGCAAGTTCAGCCATCAATCTTATCTACAAATTGGTTAAGAATTGGTGCACAAAGGACAGCTTCAGATGTCATGACTTTTCCTTGTGTGCATGAACATGTGTTGAGTGTAGAACATGAGCGGCCAACGCACAGGTGTCTATTTCCCTCTGTGCACATGCGCAGGAGAGCCATTGGTGGCATCTTCCCCACACATTAATTGCACATTATGATCTGCATTTGGCCTGAAGACTCTTTTATAAATAACTATGTAAAGAGGTGAAAAACATTCATTGGGGTAATTTACATTGTTCACCCAATTCACACTTCAAAAGTGCCATTGCACAGAAACTAGCACCTCCGATGTTGGCAATGTCAAACACACGCACCCTTGGCTTCTCCACTTCTGTTTATGTACAGTGGGTCGTGGGGCTGATCTCACAGGTCACGATATGTTTCCCAATAAAAATTGTTCATATACCCAAAGCCTGAAGTGAAAGAATTTTTACTAGAGCTGGCACCATGGACAGTGGCCACAGGTTCCCCATCACAGGTTTGCACAATGTGTCTTATGATGGGAGGGGTGTTTCCAGCTGCCCCCACGGCTGCAGGAGAGCGACTATGAGCAACATAATGGGACGGGTGTTTTTAGGACTAAAGTGAAATGCAAGCATTCTAGCGTTCTTTTTTTCTCTCCACAGGAGTAACTTATTCCAAACAATTTGGCAACTGGCAGCCTCTCCCTTGGGAAACTGTCTGCTTAAGTAGGAAAATAAATAAATTATTCACATTCTCACACCATCTCTAATCTTGGGAGTTTACAGCGGCTCAAGGGATTTTTATTTTTTTATTTTTACAAAAACTGCTGAAGCCTCCTGTTAAAATGCTGCCAATATTTACTTCCCATAATGCATGGCAGGAGCTTGCATAATTTGCTTCCCTTCTCAACTGAAAAGGGACAGCTGTTTTGCAGAGTGCGACAGCTCTGCTCTAAATGGGTCCCATAACCCACCGAAGAACAAGTGGGGATTTCAGAGGTGCCAAATGCAACTGGCCGGGTTGGAATTCAGCCAGATCGCATGAGCTAGCTAATTCCCCCTTCTCCTGCAAAATGCCTTCTGATAACCACAAGAACTCGAAGATGGGGAGCATGTCTAGAAGGCGGTGCTGACAGCAAAGAAGTGTTCCAGGAATACCATGCCTAAGGACCACTCGAGACAATCAACGCATGAAACAACCACATTTTCCTCACAGCTCAATTTCTTCTTCACAAGCTTTAGCTTGGTCAGAGGTAATGGAACTCCTGTCCAATCCCTTTTTACACAACACTGTCAGCCAGAAAGAGGGTGTGTGTGTGGGAGAGAAACAGAGACAAAGAGAGTGGAGAACTTTCTTTCAGCCAGAAGGTCACATTCTGCTGCGCAGAGCAGAAGCAAAAATGGATAGAGAGTAATTAATGCAATTTTAGCTTTGTGCAATAGGCTAGTTTCTACACCGAAAGCAAGTAATGTGGGCCAGCAGCCCAAGTTTTTTTAAAAAATCAAATCCAGGAAAGTGAAAAAATAGAGGCTGTTGCTCACATCACCATCTTGGCTTTCAGTCTCCCACCAACTTACTTTCTAGGCAAACTCTCACACTGCTCTCTATTCTTCAGCAACATGACATCCTACTCAGCTGTTCCTTTCCCCCTACAAGTGGCAGCCATTAACTGGATTGCTCTTATTGGATGGAACCAGGGAGGTGTGGGTTGGCAGTAGTCACGTGTCCCTGTAACGGCTAGTTAGGCCCAGAGGTGGTGAAGTGGACGCGAGAGAAGAATCAATCCCTAGAAGGAGTCGCAGGCGGACAAGAAGATCTTCACCTTGCCTCTGTTCTTTCTCCCCAGCCCTGAGAACATTACTCATCTGTGCCATCTTTGCACCTCCCCTCTGCTCCAAAAGGCTTTAAAGAACTGGCAAGCGCTGCAGCTGCAATTCTTGAGAGTCAATGCTGAGTTCCAGTGCTTAAGATTTATTTGGTCATGGCAATTAAGTTAATGGCTGTTCGCAGCCTAGTGCTGCTCCTGTGGGAGCTGTCTCCCGACACAGGGCCCTTCACATCGCCTGTCTGTCTGCATGTAACTAAAGGCCAGTCACGGATACCATAGCTGCCCTCTATGCTGCATACTGGGAAAGCCACCTTCCCCCTCCCACTTCATGAGCAAACCACCTGCTCCTGACCTTGATTAATGGCAATTAAGCGTTAAGAGTTTCCAGGCAGCCTCTGACGGAATAATGGGCTTTGAATATCTCCAGGGCCTTGTGCCACTGGAACACAAAATGCCTTAACAAGCAGCTATTAAGTAAGTACGTCTCTTGGTAGCCTTAAAAACAATGTTCAGCTGGAGGCAATTCTATGGAAAAATTCCAGTGAGTTGACCACGGTTCTACAATGGGTGTGAGATTTTTTTGGGACGCGGGTGGCGCTGTGGTGTAAACCACTGAGCCTTGGGCTTGCCGGTCAGAAGCTCGGTGGTTCGAATCCCCGTAGCTCCCGTTGTTCAGTCCCAGCTCCTGCCAACCTAGCAGTTTGAAAGCACGTCAAAGTGCAAGTAGATAAATAGGTACCGCTCTGGCGAGAAGGTAAACAGCGTTTCTGTGTGCTGCTCTGGCTTCGCCAGAAGAGGCTTAGTCATGTTGGCCACATGACCTGGAAAAACTGTCTGTGGACAAACGTCAGCTCCCTCGGCCAGTAAAGCGAGATGAGCGCCCCAACCCCAGAGTTTCACTTGGCTGTAAAGATGGTTGGTCTCAAACTTTAGAGCAAACTGACTTTCATCTTTGCTCAGGACTTTGCTCAGGAGTGGGGAACATTTGGCCCTCTAGATGTTGCTGAACTATAGCTCCCATCAGTCCCAGCAAGCATGGCCAAAGGCCAGGCAAGATGGGAGTTGTAGTTCAGTAACTCCTTCCCACACCTGACTTAGATGTTGATCCGATACACCCATTCCAGAAGGTATCTTGGTCCCATGTTGTTTTTAGCACTCAGAGTTGGGCTGGTGATGCACCCAACAAGATTACCTATGGACCACTGATGGGCCCCGGCACACTTCTTGAAAAGTACTGTATTCTTTTAATGACTAAGCGAGAGAGGGAAAAGATCCTTCAGTAACTTGCGTGATGCAAAAAAAAATGAATTCAGCTGCTCCTACACATAATCTCTGTTCAATCCTGAAGACGACATTGAAGGGAAATGTTAAAATCAAGGCACAGTGCTTCCCTAGCAGTAAGTGGAGGAAATAACCTAGAGCAGAATCCCAACTGTTGGAGTACGGCACAATCCCCCCTTCTTCACAAAAATTGGGGAGGGGGCTATTCCTGGCAATTGCTAGATCCTATATTTCCAGTCCCACAACCATCATGTTTTCAAAGGCATTTTAACATTGCATATCAATGCAAAGCCAGTCACTGACAGCAGGCTGTATCCTTGAAATAAGACCAGTCAGCCATTGTTCTCCTTCACTAGCCTTACTGAGCATTGCCAGTAACTCCACTTAAATCCAGCCGTTACCTTGGTGTAAGCCTATTACAGGAAGATGGCAGGAAGAAGAGAGCATCCTTCCTAGTGCTGTAATGAATAAGGTAAGCTTGCTGTCTATCCCAGCCTTCAACAACCTGGTGCCCCCAAAATATTTTGTACTAAAGCTCCTGTCATTGTAGATGCTGGGCTGTTTGGGGCTGATGGGAGTTGGAGTCCGAGGTGTCTGGAGTCAAAAACATCTCTACCAGGCTGGTGAAGGCTGATCTAGCCTGAGTGGTTTCTTGCCAACAGATCACACCATACTGCTGGCAGAGATACGCTAGATAGTCAAAATAGGCAAAGCCTCACTTGTGGCAGATGCACACTATGCCCGCTTGAGTCGCAGTTAGAGAGCCCTCTTTGGCTCTCAAAACCTTTGAAAGGTTTTACAGGGCGGGTGGTAATTGAAAGATCTTCACACCTGTTCATGAGACATGTTCAAAGATTTGGGCTAAGCCCTTGAGCATCAAAGCACATTTCTCTCAAGCACTGCATGTTACAGATCCTCTAGCTGGCTCCAATAATGCCACAGATGCTTCTATTCCTATGCAGATCCACCCTCTGCATACTAACCCTCAGAGTAATCCAATAGCACCAGACAATGCCCCGCTGGTCCCCATACCAACAGCATGCCAGTCATTGCAGGCCTTGGAGTCTGGCTAGGCTCTTTCCAGAGCTAATCCACACTTATCAGCAGCAAATGAGAAATGGCAAGCTGAGGACGAAAAGCCGGAGAGAGGGTGTAAAAATAAGATTGGCATGGGAGACTCGCGGGGAAAGAGAGTTTAGTCAGCTTCAGCACGTCCTGTGTTACCAAACATTTGAGACGGCGCCAAGGGAAGAAAAGCCAAATGCCACTGTTCTGGGATGTAAACATGAAAATCAGCTAATTGACAACTTGATGCCCTTTAATGCTGGGACAAGGCATCTATGGCTTTCCATCATCTCTGATCACTGACCATTCTGGCTGGGACTGATGGGAGGAGGAGACCAACAAAATCCAGAGAGCTACAAGTTCCTGCTTTAATGATATCACACGCAGCCTCAGCTGCTACCCCAACCTGTAAAACTAAGGTGGCTAAGCTATGGCCCTCTAGATGTTATTGGACTGCCATCATCCACAGTCATCCTGGGTCAGTCAAACAGCACCTGGGGAGCCACAGATTAGCCACTCCTGCTTTATAGTATTAGTGCCAATCCTACTAGCAATCTGTGTGCATGTTTACTAAATGAGAATCACGTGAGGTGAATAAAGCAGGCAATTCTGAGCTCATCCACCATTGCTGTCTACCTGCTCCTGACGCTGCGGACACTATGAATTGATATAAGCGAAAGACTAGCACAGCGATAGAGTTGCAGGCAGGTGGGGAGTGTGGGCACTGCATATGGGTTGGGTGCTTCTCCGTCCCCAATCACACCTATCATCTAATGCAACATTTTAAAGATAAAACTAGGTTCAATATTGTACACGCAATTACAAAACATTATTTATTTTGCACATTTATATATATCTCTTCTGTTACAGCAACCATTAATTATGAAGAGCACATTGATGGCTTGTTGCTCCCACTCCCAGTAAGTTTACTGCAATGTGCAAACTGCTTAATTTTAGGGAAGGAGCGAAGTGGGACCCTACTGCACATTCACAGTAGACCATTAACCATGGTTTACTGTGATATGGAAACACTGCCCTTGGATCTTGGCTGTCTGCAGAAAATACCTGATATATTAGGATTTTGAATGAAAATTTTATTAATGCTACTGCATTAATAGAGCAAACTCAGGCTATTGAAGCCTATCCTACACAACAACACTTTCATCAAGTTTAATTTCCCTCCCTGAGCTCAGATACTGCCATTCCAACTTAACAGATCCACCTTGGTCTTGACCTTTCAACATTTCATGTATATGCCACAGATTCTTACCCCACAACTGAAGTTGTAATATTCAGATCTCTTTCTCTCTTGTTTGGAATCAATGGAATGAACTGAACAAATAAGATCAATATATTTTGCAAATAAGAACTACTGCCACCTGCTGGAAATTTAAAATGCACACTTATAGATACTTTTTTCAAGTAAACCTGAGTAGGATCACCACAGAGAACGCTTTAAAACAGAAATTTCCACACACAGACTTCGTAATCTTCCTCTAGTCAAGAAATGGCTACAGATCCCCTGAACACAAGACAAAATACAAAGGGTGAGTCAGCTGGCAAATCTTTCCTGCATCCCTGGCTAGACATAACAGGCAGATTAAAAGAAAAAGAGACGGAGCAAGTCAGGAGCATTTATGTTTTCAGTTCCATGAGTTGACAACTCCAAGGAGCAAAACATTTCTAAGAGAGGAATGGAGAATGTACAGGACTTGTTCCATGGGCTCCTGCTCAAAGCTCGCTGTTCACACTCATAGGGCCACAGATTTAGAGAATTCTTTAGCCCTATAAGAATACCATTGTGATAATCCCAGTGGGCTCAAAGCCTAGAAATTATGGGTTGTGCTGCTGCCACCAGAGTTATTATTTTCATGTTCCATGCAAGATAGAGTGCAGTAAGAGACTGTTTATATTTTAAAAATCTCATAGAACTGTTTTTCTTTTATTGTAGGATCTCTACAATCAGCAATGTACAGCATAACAGATCTGTCAGGTTCTCCGAACTTCACCCTACATTATGCAATGCATAGTAGAAGAAATTTCCAATGGTATGAAACACAAGAAGCAACCAACATATGACATGCTTCAATGTAACTCGAAATGACTGGAGCACCCATGGGCAACCCATGGTTTAATCCTAGCATCAATAAATACAATAGCAAGCAGGACTGGTCTTGTCAGTAGGCAAAGTGAGATGACGGGTGTTGTCTCCTGTTTCCACTGCTTGAAAATCTGCCATTCATCAACTGTAAATAAAACAGTGGGCAATGGAGAGAGAGGCGGGGCAACTGTTGGCAGCGGAAGGGGGAAATGCGGAAATATTTATTTATCTTATTGAAATCAAGTTCCTTTGCAGTTTGCGATAGGTTTCGTCGTCTCTAGGCATGAAGACCGTATTAGATATGAAGCTTCTTAGGAAATCCCACTGATAATCGTGCACAGATTGCCCGTTTAGGCGGCGCTTGCTTTCGGGTCAGCACGTGGGGGCACTGCAGCGGTGCGTTTCCCTGGTGGCGGCGCGCGCCTTTGGAAGGGAGGGTCTCCTCGCCACGCAACCGTGGGAGAAGCCCTGCCCAGTCTCTCTCCCCCCCCGCCAGATCTGCGCTTGCTATGCTCCTACCCTGCGCCGTGCACGATTATGCACCGCCTCTGTCCCGCCTCGCGGAGCTTGTGCACAAGAGCAGCCGCCCCGCGCAAGGACTCCGCTCTCAGGGTCTCCAGCTGGCTTTTGTGCGTCAGTGCGCTGCCTCCTAGCTTCAGGACACAGTCCACCGCAGCCATTGCGCCGGCACAACCTCATGCCCACCAGCAAGGCACACTTCCCACCCCCTGGAGCCCGCCTTCCTCGGCTACGCCACTTCCTATCTATTTCATTAACACTTTGCTCCTCGAGCAAGCTGAGCTCCCTGGCCAGCTGCAGAACTCGCGGAGCCAAGTGCCGCTGCTTACTCAGAAGGAAGACCTGCCAGTCCATGGAAGGGTGCGTAACTTTGCGCCCCCTGGTGTGGTGCGTTGCCTTCAATGCGCCGCTTTGACATGTGCCGCTCCTATCATCCCGGACCACTGGCTATGCTGGCCGGTGCTGATGTGAGCGTTGGTATCCAACAACATCTGGAGGACCACAGGATCCCTATCGCGTTCGACTAGACTAGAACCATAGAATTGTAGAGTTGGAAGGGAGCACGAGTGTCATCTAGTCGATCTCCATGTAATGCAGAAATCTTTTGCCCAGCGTGAGGCTCGAACCTACAACGCTGAAATTAAAGAGTCTCGTGCGCTCTTACCAAACAGGTCTAAGAGGCTGCTTCAAAAGGAGGAGGAACGGAGCTTGATAAAAGAAGAGCAAAGTTTCGATTCCCGTGGGGCGAAAGGAACACAGCACTTTTAAAAATTACCGTACCATCGCATTAGACTTTTCTGCAGTAGGTTGTAAATAGCCCGTTTTTCTACTCTCTCTCTATCCTCGGTTAGACGGCGATTCCTTCATACCGTTAAAAGCAGAGAGGGTGGTGATTCCCGTTACACAAGTGCAGGGAGCTCTGCACATGTTCAAAGGCACTGTTTCCTTAGGCTGCGGGAAATTATGGAACTGAATTATGGAACTGTGTTTGCGTAGGCTACTTAATCTCTTTGTGCTGGGACTCTTTCCTTCTTCTGCCCTCCTGTTTTCCCCTTCAGTCGAAACCTAGACTATAAATTGCCGGGACCTGGGGCTTTTTTTGGGTGGGTGCTAAAACTACTCTGTCAATTGTCATGCATATTGATACTGTGTCGTTGTTGTTAACAGCAACTGAGGAGGAGTAGAATGACATGGTTTTCCAAAACTGCAGGGTCAATCTGCAACCTGCAAAGTTGAAACGAAGCCAGCCTGATCACCTTTTCCTGCCTTTCGAATTCGTAGGCAAATGCGTACAAACGTGCAGTCGCCTTGCGTGTATGTTAGCTGTCGAATCTTTTAATCCACAAGAGCGCCTCTTTTCTTCTTTACTTTTTCTTGTGAATCCAAGGGTAGGAAATTATAAACGATCCCTCAACGCTTCCTCTGGGACAAGGCTTTTGGTTGGTTGCGAGCAGTGTCTGTTTTGATGATGTCAGCAGGGGAAAAAAATACCAGTGGAGATTAGCGTGGATTCTTCTGCTTCTAGGAGCTGCTGCATCTTCGGTGGGTATTATATTGCATAGCGAATAATTCCTCGCCCCGGTTATGGGGGGCAAGCGGGATGGGGGGAGAGCTTCGTGGCTTCGTTTGCATCCTCCAGTCGCTAAATTTGGGGGCCGCCAAATTTCTGCAAACTGGTCGGTTTTCTCTATGCTGAGAGTGAATGTGCGGACATGCTCAATGAAGGGGTTTTAATTGCCGGAGAGAATATTATCTGCACGCAGGATGCTGCCGATTGATCCCTTTTCATTGCATTCCTTCGGGAGGGCATATGGAAATGTATCCCTGCTTAGTCATACGTTTCCTTTTGTTTGACCTCCGCACCAGAGGTATACGATGTCTGAAGGTGCAGGTTCTATTCAGCTGTCATCTGCAATAGCCCTTGACGGCACAATCCTCTGTGAAGCTTCTCTCTCTTTTTTTAAGCCACCTGAGTCAGTAGTAGCGATCATCACATACTGTACTGATGAATTTTCCATGGGAATTACGTGCAGGGTCCAATTCAGGAGCATGAGACTCTCAATCTGAGGGTCATGGGTTCGAACCCCATTTGGCAGAAGATTCCCTGCATTGCAGAGGTTGGACTAAATTATCCTCATGGTCCCTTCCGACGCTACAATTCTGTGATTCTATGTTTCAGTGTGATATGAGTGAACCTTGGCCTTACACAGACCTTTCCCTAAACCAGTTTAAATAGTGGGAAATCTAGTTTGTAACAAACCCATTTGCCACGGAATATACTAAACCAGCAACCTGTCATTTACATTTGCCCTGCAAACTGGGTTCCTAGAAGCCCAGGACTCATCTCAACCATGGTTTGGCATTACAGGTAAAGAACTGCCCCAGATGACTCATTTGTATACTATTATGAGTGGCATAGGGACGCGGGTGGCACTGTGGGTAAAACCTCAGCGCCTAGGACTTGCCGATCGCATGGTCGGCAGTTCGAATCCCCGCGGCGGGGTGCGCTCCTGTCGTTCGGGCCCAGCGCCTGCCAACCTTGCAGTTCGAAAGCACCTCCGGGTGCAAGTAGATAAATAGGGACCGCTTACCAGCGGGAAGGTAAACAGCGTTCCGTGTGCTGCTCTGGCTCACCAGATGCAGCTTGTCACGCTGGCCACATGACCCGGAAGTGTCTGCGGACAGCACTGGCTCCCGGCCTATAGAGTGAGATGAGCGCACAACCCTAGAGTCTGGCAAGACTGGCCCGAACGGGCAGGGGTACCTTTACCTTTACCTATGAGTGGCATAAGAATTCCTCACTTTCTACTTTCATAGTTTCATATACAGTAAGCCTGCAGGTTATGCAATTTTCTTTTTTTTACAAAATCATGCACATTCAGCTTTACATGCATGGCAAAACCAAACCAAAACATAATTTAAAAGGGGTGCAAAGGTTCTGGAAAAAAGGCTTTGGCAATCCCACCCGCCATTGAATACAATATGTTTTGACTATATGCGATTTTGGTTTTAGGCCTGATCTCCAGAACGTAACCCCCACATAAGTTGTGGGCTTGCTGTACTTCAAAAAAATTACTTAAGATTGTTTGTTGCTAAACAATTGTGCTCCGTATACTTTAATCCACGCTTTACCAACCTTGTGACCTCCAAATGTTTTGAACTACGACTCCCATTGTAGAATAAATAAAAGGAAAACAATATAAATCAGCAAAAAAATATGAATGAGCAAAGTCACAAAATGGATGTGTGTTTGTGAATTGCATTTGTGCTTTCACTGGAGATGCTCCCAGGCTGTCCAACTGTTATTTTGATGTCAAGTTAACTGACATTTCCCTCCCCTGCCTGTAGCTGCCCCAGTCTCTCACCTGGGAGCAAACCCAAGTTGACTTTCCTATTGCTGCGTTTTATGCTACTTTGTGTTTATAGGCCTGGTCCCCACATCTGCACCTAGTCTGAGGTTGGAGCCAAAATATAAGGAGGAGGCATCTCTATGGTCCATGGTACACTGACAATTAAGCAGAAAAGCAGGGACAAAGGAAGAGGCCTTGTACTGAATCAAACCACTGTCCATCTTGCCCAGTACTGTCTACACTGACAGGCAATGTCTCTCTAGGGTTCGAGGAAGGGGACTCTCCCATCTCTGACATTCTACCTTCTGGCACTCTGTGTCAGTGAGACGCAGCCTCATCTAGGAGTTACATGCGGAACTCCAGAAAGAGTTTGCTGACTTAACTTCTTCTTTTTTGTTTCAGGTTCCTGCAATGCTTGTGTGGCATTTCTGAGGAAATCATGAAATTCGTATTACTTGCAGCTGTGGTTTGGTGTATTGTAATACCACCATCAGAAACCAGCAAGGTGAAGGGGGTGGCAGTGGTGAAAGCACTCAATGCAAGTGAGAAATCAAAGAGACATTGCATAGGGAAGTAATTGCACAGCATTCCAGGCCAAGCTGAGTGTCCCGTTGGCTTTGGGAGTAGAGATTTTGCATGTGCATCTCTTACACTGAGTTCATCCTCCCAAAAATGTTGTCCTACCCATTTTGTATGTTCAAGGTCAGGTTAATTTGATTGCTGATAATATTATATGTGAGGCTGAGGTTCAGGACATTTTTAAGTAAAGCTCAACAGTACTTTTGAGCTCAACATTGAGCTCAACAGTACTTTTGAACAAACACCCACATAACCATGCAGTAATACTTGGGTTTTTGTTGGCAACTGTCTAGTTGTATTTTGGTTAACTAAGTTAACTAAGAACCGCTTTCTATCAGAATTTTTGACACATGGATTGCAAACCACTTCTATCCGGCTATTAGGATTTTTTTTACAAAAAGATAATTTGCATTAATTATGATTAATGTTGGATTTGAATACTGCTTATATTCCATAATGGCTTCTAAGTGGTTTATAAGCATAAAATCAATTATAAAATTCATACATAATTAAAATGCACAATAAAACTATTCCATTAAAATATTAAAAGCACTCATATTAAAAATATACACTAAAACTAGCCCATTAAATAGTATGAGTGTTAAACACTGAACTATAAAAAAAACAGTTAAAACAATTGGATTAAAAAGTTCAAATTCAGGGGAATGAAACAGGCATGTATTCAAGATCCGGCGGGATATCAATGCGAATGGATATTGCAGTTACTAGATAGGAGAGAAAGCTCACTAGTGAAATCAAGTGTTGACCCTGCTGAAAATCTCATTCTCTGGTGTGGTGGGATGTTTTACCAAAAACTCTTTATTCCATTCCTATCTTACTTTGCTCCTTTAGAGCTTTGAGGACATCCGCTGCAAGTGTGTCTGCCCCCCATATAGGAATATCAGTGGACAGATTTACAAGAAGAATGTGTCGCAGAAGGACTGGTGAGTCAATCTTCAACTGAAGTTTTACATCCTCTAATGGCATAGCAAATGACCTTTGCAAAAACTGTACAACATAGTTCCTCAGGGGACTGTTCCAGAAGACTCTCTGGCTCAAAACCAGCTACTGCAAATAGTCAGGATTTGTAAATAGCTGCTTCTTACTGAGAATTAGGGCCTCCCAAAGTGCTACAATTCCCCATTCATAGTTTGAAGTCATAAGGTAGGGAAACAATGAAGAAATGGTTGTTATCTTACATCTGCAACCATTTTCCAATCCCTTCCTGATGTTGATGGGAAGGTTTGTTGGAAGCAGTGAGCTCAAGTTCAGACTGTCTTGTGCCACCTCAGAAAACTCTACCTTGGTTCCCCACTGCCGTGAACAGGGATCCCCAATGGCCACCTGCAGCACTGACCAAGTCTAGCTGAACTCCCATCGCCTTACCCCATAGGCACCCACTTTGATCTGCAGCATGATGTTTGCTGTGCATTTGTCAGAAATCAGCCTTTTACTGTGGCAATCAGTCTATTCTCTGGAACTCCCCACCTATTCATACTAGAACAGTGCCTTCATAGTATCCCCCCCCCCCATGCCTGCAAAAACTTTTGTTGTTGTTGTTTTGGCAAACCTACCATACATGCAATTTTATTATGTATATTTGTTTTTAAAACTGATCATTTTACAGTATTTTGCTCATTGTATTAGGTTGCATCCAACCAAGTTGTATTCCGAGTAGATCCACTGGAATTACCTAAATTACTCTGGTCCATGCATTTCAGTGGATCTGTTTTGTGCATGACTAGCATGGGATGCAACCCATTAATGTTTAACTTCCATTTAAAGTCTGTCGATTTTATCAGTATTTTCTAAGGAATATGTTACGTTACTTTGTGCTTTAGAGCTGGTTGGCCTTTCATTCGGCGACATATATAACGCTTGCTAAATAAAATATATAATAGACTAACCCTGATAATCGGCTGGGGCTGATGGGAATGGAAGAGTCACAGGTGACAGCCATTCCTGCTGCGTTCTGTGACAGAGGAGAGCTTCGATTCCCGCTGTTGATGCTCATCTCTTGCCATCATTGCAGCAACTGCCTGCATGTGGTGGAGCCGATGCCTGTGCCGGGGAACGATGTCGAGGCATATTGCCTGCTGTGTGAGTGCAAGTATGAAGAGCGAAGCACCACCACCATCAAGGTACAAGACAAGATGAGCCTTTGCACTGCCTCTCCTTCTCACTGTATAAAACAGAATTGTGGCCATTGGCAACTTTGGAGGCAGGGATGAGTAGGGTTGAGGGTCTACCCATGAAGGACATAGCGCTGATGGTTGTCTCAACCATTTCTGAAGGTCTAGTCCACTGGTTCTTATGTGGCTTTTCCAAACATAAGAGGAGCCCGGCTGGATGAGGCGAAGGGCCCCTTTTTCTCCAGCACTTGGATCAGGCAGCAGCCCACCAGATGCTCATGGGAAGCCTGTAAGCAGGACCTGATTTCAACTCCCCACCTGTGATTCCCAGTATTTCGAGTTACACAGCCTCTGACAGTGGAAGCAGAACATAACCATCATGGCTGCATTGCTAGCCTTATCCTCCACAAATATATCTTATCTTCTTTTGAAGCCGTCCAAGTTGGGGGGCCATCACTGGCTCTGGTGGCAGCAAATTCCATAGTTGACCTGTAAGGTGTGAATCAATACTTTGCCCCGAATCTTCCAGCATCACTGGATGTCCCTGAGTTCTTGTATTATGAGAGAGAGAGAGAGAGAGAGAGAGAGAGAGAGAGAGAGAGAGAGAGAGAGAAAACTCTATCCACTTTCTCCACAACTTGAATAATTTATAGCTGGAGGTACATGCATGGGTTTATAGCAGGAGTAGTATGTCCTGCACAAGTCCATGGAGCAAGCTTGTGCCTCAGTGGCCACATCAAAAGTCCCTGGTTCTCTGGAAATTGTAGCTTAGATGAACCCTGTTGACATTAAGGGGGTGGCGGCAAAATGAGCTGGGTTTTTTTCCACTAGTTGGGAGTTGGCTTCTGGGTGGTTTAATTCCTGCTAACTTGAAGGTTAACTTGGAACTGTCACATCATGCTTCCTAAATCATTCTGAAGAGACGTATGTTGCAATATAGGCTGTGTGACTTGCAGAACCTGATGGCTTAAGAATTGCTTCATCCCGTTTCCTTGCTGACCTTTGGCAGGTCATCATCATCATTTACCTCTCAGTGATTGGAGCCCTTCTGCTGTACATGGTCTTTCTGATGGTGGTCGACCCCCTCATCCGGAAGCCGGATGCCTACACCCAGCCCCTACACAATGAAGAGGAAAGCGAGGTGAGCATGATGCCTTCCTCTTGAATAATGAGCAGACTGGGGCAAAAGTAGACTGCATGAGGCGTGAGTCCTAACCTCAGCATCTGCTAACTTAATCAGCATTCTAAAGGGGCAACAGAATAGAGGGGAATATTCCATCACATTTATGACTCATCCGCCAAAGGACAGACAATATTCTATCCAGTCCTTTGAAAACCCCAAAGATAAAAGTGCTTTGCTCCCTGACACTCAGATGCCTTCTCCACCTTACTGTGGCTTGCAATCCTTTCCCAGACATTGGCCAGACCTTTTTAACTTCCATGATGTGCCAGATAACTGCTTTGCATGATGAATGCTGAAACTGCAGGCACACGGTCCGTACAATCCCAACTGTGCAAAACTGGAAAAGTTTCATTGAAATTTTATCTTTCTGGCCACGGAGATCCTCCAGTTGGTTTTTCTCCATGAAGGCTTGCCAAAAGGTGTCAACACTTAAAAGGAATCCAATTAGACTTCCCCAATTTTGGGCCTCCAGATGTTATTGGACTACAAGCCGTATTGGCCCCAGCTAGCACAGTCAGGGATGATGGGAGCTGTAGTCCAACAACATCTGGGGACTGGAAGTTGGGGGAGCCTGTTTCAGGCTTCCTTTGATGTGTCACTGTTGAGCATTGTTGCTGTGCTTCTGAAATGCATTGCCCCTTTGGAGATCCTTGAGGTGTTTATTCTTTCGGTGTTGCAGGACGCCCATTCACTGGCAGCAATACGCCCTTCGGCCGCCACCCGGGCAAACACAGTGTTGGAGAGAGTGGAGGGAGCCCAGCAACGGTGGAAGCGTCAGGTGCAGGAGCAGCGGAAGACGGTGTTTGATCGACACAAGATGCTCAGCTAGATCTCATGGAAGGTTTGCAGTCCGGGAGAGAGCAGCAGCTGCTGGTTAGCTGGGCAGGTAATTTCTGTTAGCCAATGCAAACCCCGAGACCTGTAGCTTAAAACTTGTTGCACTTGCCCTTTCTAGTTTGTTTTGCTTGTTTTCCCCCCTTAGAAAGCAAGCTCAGTTGAAAGAAGCCACTGGCTGTGCATCCCAATCTTATTCTAGTCCATAAGGTGGAAGCCCTTTGTCTTCCCCATCATCTGAAACAGGTGTGAACTTGTGACCCCCAAGATGCTGCTTGGCTATGTCTCCCATCATCCTTGGGCATTGGCCATGTTGGTTGGAGCTGATGGGAGTTGGAGTCCAGTGATACCTGGACAGCCACAGACAGGTTCTCCACCCTCAGTCTCAAACTATATTTCACTCACCAAGCAGTGAGTGTTGCCCCTTAATTTAAATGTGAGCTGTGGGAAGTCCAGAAAACAACAACCTTTAGCTTCTTTGTATCTTTCCAGAAGATAAAAATAGCAGCAAATTGTGCTGTGTCTTGTAATCTGCCAGGCAAACGTCTAGCTTAACTGTGAAGAACGGGGCATTATTTTGTTGTTGAACTTTCACTATTGCAAAAGAGGAAGAAGCAGCTGACAGAGAAGTATTCTAATCTTTCAAAGAGAAGGCTCTGGCTCTGATCATTAAAAGATAACGTAAATGAAATGCATTTAGCTATTACATCATGAACTCTCAGAAGCACTTCCTTTGGAGACTTTAAGACTGCTTAACTTTGCACCAAGCAAGTAATAAAAGTTTTGTTATGTCAACAGTAACAAACTTTGTTTAAAGTAGGGTTTGTTACAATAAACCATTGTTAAAGATAACCCAAGTTCCTGGTCTGGAAGTCAAAAGAAACTGTGGTTAATCTAAGCCAGGAAGGAGATGCTTGTAATCTCTTCATTTGATCCAGAGGTACAAGATGCAGGTAACTTGCAACTTACGTGCATTTAACTTGTGCACATTCAGCTTTATGCGCTTGGCAAATTTTGAATAAAAAAATAATGAAAAGGGGGCACACATTTGGGGGGCAGGGGGGTGGGGAGACTTTGGCAATGCCACCTGCCATTGCAGCCAATGTGTTTTGACTATACACAATTTTGGCTTTATGTGCTATTCCCAAAATTCCTGCATAAGTTGAGAGTTGTCTGTATTGCTTGTTGGAGTAGGTCTAAGATTTTAAACTGGGTTCCATGGAAGCATGAGTGGGGAGAATAAATACTTGCTCACACATTTCCTGTTTCAAACACACAGTTTTCCACACGTTAACGAGTTTGATTTGATGTATACCCTCCAAGAATTGTGCATCTGCAAACAAAATGGACCCTGCTTTTATTTATCTGTGTATTTATTTTATACTGTGATGAAAAAGTCCCCTTGAGGTAGTTCAAAAGTATAACAATCTTCATAATAAAACAATACCTTTGCATTTGTTTTCATGTGTGTCTTGTGCAAGGAGAATTGTCATTCGGCTTGTGGGAGTCTGTTTCAGTACGTAGAAACTGGACTCTCGATCCCAGTGCGAAATGTTGCTTATAAAAATATTGGGTGTAGTCAGTCAAGTTTTACTCTGAGTACACCCACTGAAATTAATAGGCCTGCCTTAGTCATGTCCATTAATTTCATTGGGTCTACTCTAAGTAAGATTTAGTTGAATACTACCCTTTGGATTTCAATTTGGCTTTACAAGGTGCCAATTCAAATATGGGCAGTTGTTCATAGTGACGTTCCAGTCCTCAGTAATCAGTTTTGTTTTACTTGGTCCACAGTTGACAGCCTAGCTATGTGCAATATGGCTGCTGCATATGTAATATCACATATACCAGCCTTCCCCAAATTGGTGGTCTCCCATTGTTTTGGACTTCAGTCCACATGAGCTGGTAGTACAAGCGTCTGGAGGCTGGAGATTGAGATACGCTTCCGTTTTCATGGTACCCACAGCAGGTTGTCCTGTCAGCATGGTACCACTGGTGAAGGGGGCGTAGTTTAAACCTAGTGCATTCCTGTAATGTCATGTAGTAATAATGGTTTCTCCAATGAAAAAGTCAACAGCAAAAGGTGTTTAAGGATGACCTTTTTCCTGCTGCATGAAAGAGATGTTTATGTATTAAATGACCTGTTCTGTTCATTCCCCTTAAGGAATCTCTGGCAGATTGGGAAATCCTTGTTACTATGCAGCATCTTTTCATTAAACAAAGAAACTGGTGTGTAACCCGTGTCTTTTGTGATTCATGTACCCTTTGCACTTCCGCTAAGCAATAGGATCTGCCTATAGTCTATCCTCTTGTATTTTCTCAATGATGGCCTCTGTTTGGTACCTATACTGCACTGATCTGATCTGACTCAAGTGCTCCCTCGTGTGGATTCTGTTCAGATCTCTTGAAATCCTGAAGGCCTTTTGTCATTTTAGGCCAGCCCGTTTTCTCAGACAAATATGTAACAAATCAAAGTGATATTTAGAGAGCACCCCTTTATTTTTTGTCCCTGAAAATGCAACACTTTTCCAATAGAAAATGTGGCAGTGCAAGGCAAAGTTATTTTAGCTGCTGATTCTATGAGTCCTCTGAGTAATTAAACTGAGAAACAACGCATTCAAAGAATATATGAGCTTTGATCCTACGCATGGCTACATCAAAGAAGATCCCTCAGACTTCCATTGCACTTACTCACAAATAAGATTTCAGAGCATTGTGGCTGCCAAATCTGATCCATTTTAACAGACATTCTAAGACTGTACTCTCCAAGCCTCCAAGGTGGACGCAAGGCTTCAGGAAGGGGCCAATTCATTTTGAGCCACTCCTGAGACACCTTGCTGCACCTTGGACATAGCCCAAATCACTTCAGTTCTGGATCTGGACTTCATCCAAAGCAAAATCACACACCTAGTTTCATTCGTCAGATTCATTTAGCTTCTATTAGAACCATGGCTTTCAGCTTAGCGGCGCCAGTATTTTGGAAGGCTGTTCCTATTGAAACCAGACAGGTACCTTCAATTCTGATGTTTCATCTGCTGAAAACATTTTTTGTTTTGTCAACCCTTCCTATAGCATGCATTGCTGTTAATTTGGGCTTGTGTTTTAGGTTTCTATTGCCTTTTTGCTGTGCACTGCCACAATATTTTTCTTGTGAGTTGGTGGTTTGTAAATACCTAGATAAATAAACCTCCTCCCTCTGTTTCACAATAAGCCTTTATCGTCCTAATGGGTGGTAAAGATGTTAATCAGACATCTTGAGATGCAGAAGGGATAAAGAGGAATGGAAATTGCAAGAGAGTAGGGAGATCCTAACAGGCTCACCTCTCCTTCGGAAAAGTTTCCAGATGTTGCTCTTCAAGCGTGTCTTGGCATGTGCTCCTAAAGTTTCTCTTTGAGGCATAGCTGGATTCTGTCCTAATGTTTCACACAACCCTAGTAATTCAGTCCTTAAGCTCCTAAAAAAAGTTATGTAGAAAGACCTTTTTGCACACACCCGAAAATTACCACAGATGTTTATAAGACAAGCTTGGCATTGTTTTGTTTAAAATGATTTTTTAAAAGCTTGAGAAATAAAATTCCCATGTGGATGCCAGATATCTATTGCATTTCGATTAGATAATGGCCACATCAATTTTAAGATGCTTTCATTGTGAGGTCCTAGGCACACACATAAACACACAGAGAGAGATGGAATGGTTCTCTGCAGTGGTAAACTTCAACCATCTGCCACCACACTGGAAGAGAGTGGCGGTCTTGAGAGAAGGGCACATACACTGCATCTAAATGGTATAGGGTAACAGGCAGTAGTGAATGTCATGGTGGCACTTACTTGGTCTCCCAACAGCTGAGTCACCACTGCTTTCCAAGAAGGAGGGAGAGGGCCAAAGTGGCAGGGAGCTTAGCTTGATGCAAACACACCACCAGGAATACCATATTGGCTCTGTCGCTGTGTTTCCACTGTGCTGGCCTCCCCACCACCTTGCCCCTCTCCTTCGCAGTAAGCAGCAGTGACTCAGCTGTCAGGAGGTCAGGTGAACACTGCTGCCCCACCACACCATCTGCTATTGACTATAGGGGAGCATCTGCCAGGCACCTGTGTGTAATTGTGAACAAAGGTGAACAAAGGTGTCCTGAGGCTCCCTCTGGAGTGAGAGGCCATGCTGAAATTCTTATCATTCTTCAAGAAGTGGGGAGAGATTTTGCCAGCAGAAGATCCCAGCTTCGATCCCCAGCATCTCCAGGCAGGACTGAGAGAGACTCCTGCCTGAAACCCTGGACAGCCACTGCCAGTCTTCGTTGGCAGCACTGAGCTTCATGGACCAATGGCTTGAATTGGTATAAGGCAGCTTCCTATGGTTGGGGAAATGGGGGGGGGTGTGGGTAGCCATTTTTGAAAACATTTTTTATTTTGTTGTCTATATTTGGCATTGTTTTGTTTTATCTTAATAATACTTTCATATTCCACCCTTCAGGGGTAAAAGCACCACTCAGGGCAGCTTACTACATTCAAAAAACGAATAAAAAACAAACACACCAGTAATATATACAACAACCAACCATGGAGACAGGAACAGCAGCTAAGTCTAAGCATGAAAGCATTTATCCTCCACATATAACAGAAACCTGTCAGAAACCTGTCAGACTGAGGAGGAGGTATTAGAGGATGAAGAGGTAACAGACTTCTGTTACCTCTTCAGCCTCTGATACCTCCTCCTCCCAGTCTTCTCCCTCCAACCACTTATTGTGATCCCACCACCAGTCCCCTGGCTCTGAGGCATCTTCATCTGGGAGTTCCCCAGCTGGTTCTTCCCACTATTCTTCTGCATCCAACCATTCAGAAGGGCTTTATAGGTCATAGCCATCCCTTTGAATTGTGCCTAGAAACAGACTGGTAGCTACTGGAGCTGTCCCTTCCCATGTGGCTTGATTTGTGTCAGTTTGTGTCATGCATGCATCCTGTCTTACGGCCATTGCTACTGATGGGATCCTGAAGCTGAGGCTCCACCTCATGAGAAGAGAAGACTCCCTGGAAAAAACCCTGATGTTGGGAAAGATTGAGGGCACAAGGAGAAGGGGATGACAGAGGACGAGATGGTTGGACAGTGTCCTCAAAGCTACCAGCATGAGTTTGACCAAACTGCAGGAGGCAGTGGAAGACAGGAGGGCCTGGCGTGCTCTGTTCCATGGGGTCACGAAGAGTTGGACACGACTAAACAACAACAACTGATGGAGAAGGAGACAAGGAGTTCAGCAGAAGGTGGAGCCAGAGTCAATGGCTGGCAGAGTCAACTAATTCTAGTTTTGCTTCCAACCTCCTGCTCCCTGCTGAGACCTACAAGGCACAACACTGAGACTAAGAGAAGGAAGCTGACAGGCAATGCCACTCTCTGAACTGGTTGCAAGACAGGCCTGTGGTAGCACACTGAGGGCATACTAAGGATGGTTGGGCAGTGCCCTATTTGCCCATATGGACCAGCCTCCACCACTTATTCCTTGGCCAAACAAGAAGCATATAACTAAATATGTAGGAGGTTTGGAAAGGCCACCATCTAGGATCCTACTTCCCACATTCCTCTTACTTCCTGATGTTTCTGGCTCATTTCCTAGTGTTTGGGGGAACTTTCTAGAATTCGCCAGGGAGGAAAGAGAAAGAATGCCCAGATTGACACCTTCACGTTTTGCTAGCAACTATTGAAAGGTGTGGGCAGAGGCTAACTGTCCAAAACTGCTTCAGGGCACAAGATATTTTGAATCCATCCAATTTCGTTTTATGCAAAGGAAACCATGCATTTATTATTGCAGCTGTCAAAGGACCCTGCCAAGATCCAGTTGAGGCGGGGGGGGGGGGGCGGTGTCTCAGAGTTCAAGATTATTTCCTACAATGTTGCTTATGATTTATTATGTTTTTTTCTCTCTACATCTAAAATAAACCCATTAAATACTTCAATGCACATAAACGAAAATAAATTTTAAGTGATAAACTGGGAACAGAGTTCAGTGTTGAAACAGTGATATATATAGATGAGGGGAAGAAATCATCTAGGTTACAATCATACGCAGACTCTGTCTGAGGGTAAGCACAGCCAAACACAGTGGGACTTCTGAACAGACGTGCATGGTACTGCACTGCGAGTTCTGCTTTCTCTTGTATATTTCCCCCCTGTTAAATGTCAAGATATCCAACTTGGGAAGTCAATCTCAGGGCTTCAGCAAGGGCATAGTCTTATTGCACAGAATGAGACAATGTTAAGAGGTCTGTAAGCATCCATCTACCATTTTAACTACAGTGGTGCCTCGCAAGACGAAATTAATTCGTTCCGCAAGTCTCTTCGTCTTGCGAGTTTTTCGTCTTGCGATGCACGGTTTTCCATAGGAATGCATTGAAAATCAATTAATGCGTTCCTATGGAAAAAGCCTTCCCCCGACCTCTTCTGGCGGGCGGCATTTTAAAATCGCCCGGGACAGCGGAGGACTTCTCCGCTGTCCGGGGCGATTTAAAAGCCCCTGGGAAGGCAGGCAGGGGGGACAAAGGCTTTCCCGCCCGGCTTCGGGACATCGTTCCGATGCCGGGCGGCTGGGGGAGGCTTTCCTGCCCCACCGCCCGGCATCGGGACGATGCCCCGATGCCGGGCGGCTGGGGGAGGCGTTCCTGCCCCACCGCCCGGCATCGGGATGATGCCCCGAAGCCGGGCGGGGGGGGGGAGGCTTTCCCGCCCGGCCGCCCGGCTTCGGGACATCGTTCTGATGCCGGGCGGCTGGGGGAGGCTTTCCTGCCCCACCGCCCGGCATCGGGATGATGCCCCGAAGCCGGGCGGGGGGGGAGGCTTCAAAAGCCGTCCGGGGGCTTTTAAATCGCCCCGGACAGTCCCGGGGCGATTTAAAAGCCCCCGGTTAGGCAGGCAGGGGGGGCAAAAGTCTTTGCCCCCCCTGCCTGCCTTCAAAAGCCGTCCGGGATAGCGGGAAGCGCTTCCCTGCTATCCCGGACCGCTTTTAAAATGCTGGCGGTGGGGAGCAAAGCCTTTCGCCCCCGCCGGCCTTCCTGGACCTCTTCTGAAGTCCGGAGGGGGGGGAAGGCTTTGCTCCCCACCGCCAGCATTTAAAAAAAGGTCCCCGAGATTTCCCTATGGGCTTTCGTCTTGCGATGCAAGCCCATAGGGAAAATCGTCTAGCGAAGCGTCGCAAAAACCGAAAAACCCTTTCGTCTTGCGGGTTTTTCGTCTTGCGAGGCATTCGTCTAGCGGGGCACCACTGTATTGGTTTGCTTATTGTGCTGTTTTGTCTCCTTGGGATCGACTCAATACCAGGAAACACATTATAAATTACGAGACAAGATTGCCATCGGGATCTGCTGGGGGGACAAGGTTCTTCCACCAGGAAAGAGATCTCTCCTAGAGGTGGTATTATTTGGTTCCCATCTTTCTCCTAAAAGCTTTCAAACATCATTGTCGTCATTATTATTATTAATGCATATTAGCAGATTCCCATAAGATACATAGGCCAGATGCTTTTTTAAGGGTAGCTTCTTGAAAAATATTGTTTCTGCAGTTGGTTCCGATCCCAATCGCTCAAAAAAATATATTATGGCCACCATTATATTTTAAAAGTACTATGGTAGCCAGAATATATTTTCTAAAAATACTGGCTCAAGAATGCCCTAGAGTAGCATGTTCCTGAATCTTTTAAAAATGGAAAATTTCATATAAGCCAGTAGCAATTAAATAGGAACAATAGAGATGTTGTCCCTTACAAGTAAACATGTTTATGTGCACAAAGTGGAAGTCAGTGGCTGAAGTCCAGACCACAGTTATGCATGAGGCCCAAATGAAATCTGTGTGAATCCAAGGTGGTGCAATTATGGGATGGACTACAGGCACTGACCTTTACATTTAAAGCATTAGCTCTATTTAGGTCTTTTCCCCCAGCTGGAACTCACTGGAACTCAGTTCTGACACCTCACAGGTGGGAGCCATTGTCATTATAAGAGAGGCTTCCTCAACCTCGGCCCTCCAGATGTTTTTGGCCTACAACTCCCATGATCCCTAGCTAGCAGGACCAGTGGTCAGGGATGATGGGAATTGCAGTCCCAAAACATCTGGAGGGCTGAGGTTGAGGAAGCCTGTTATAAGAGAACAAGGGAGGCATTCAAGATGAGTTTCGGCACCTCTTTTTCTAGAAAAATAGCACTGGCCCTATTTTGTATAACTTTATTGATTACTTATATGTTAAGTCTGGTTTTCTGTCTTACGAAACAGCATGGGTGCGTTACTATTTAAAGAAGACCAGCACACAATTATGACACCTGTAGCTTTGAGCTTTACAAAAGAAGCAAGTTTCTTCTTGGGGGTCGTTTTATTAGGCAACTGGAAATCTGGAGGGAAAACACTCCTTAAAACAACAATATCAATAACAACAAAATCCCAACAAGCCATTCACAAAGCAATCCGCAAAATTTTGTAGTGTCTTAACAAACATGGAAAGCTCATCTTTTATTCCCCCAAAGACTTTACCCATCCTAATAATAAACTATTTAAATAAGGTTGGATTCCTGTGTCAGTTACTGAAGCACCCCCTGAAAGAATAATGGGAACTGTAATTTGTTACATGTACTGGGAAATGTATGGAAGTGAGAGCTGGACCATAAAGAAGGCTGATCGCCGAAGAATTGATGCTTTTGAATTATGGTGCTGGAGGAGACTCTTGAGAGTCCCATGGACTGCAAGAAGATCAAACGTATCCATTCTGAAGGAAATCAGCCCTGAGTGCTCACTGGAAGGACAGATCCTGAAGCTGAGACTCCAGTACTTTGGCCACCTCATGAGAAGAGAAGATTCCCTGGAAAAGACCCTGATGTTGGGAAAGATGGAGGGCACAAGGAGAAGGGGACGGCAGAGGATGAGATGGTTGGACAGTGTTCTCGAAGCTACAAACATGAGTCTGACCAAACTGCAGGAGGAAGTGGAAGACAGGAGTGCCTGGCGTGCTCTGGTCCATGGGGTCACGAAGAATCGGACATGACCAAACGACTAAACAACAACAACTGGGAAATGTAGCTCTGGTGGGGAAACTACAATTCCCAGGGTATTGTTGGGCTCCAACTCTCATTAGCCCTAGCCATCATGGTCTGTGGTCAGTGACGAGGAGACTGGTAGCCTAACAACAACTGGTTCCCCATCTCTGCCTCAAATCCTGCTTTTTATCGCTGTCCCATCAAGCTTCATTCTCATGTCATTTGCTACTAAAAAAGTTGCAACAGATGCAGTGCCCTTTGCTTTGATTTAAGTACCACTAATTGTATATAACATGGCAATCAGGCTGACATTGATGCCAAAATCCAGCATTGCCTGAGCTCTGCGAGTACAGCTTTCTCCCATTTGAAGTGTAGAGTGTATGAGGACCGGGACATTCTCAGGGAAACAAAAATGCTTATTTACAAAGCTATTGTACTACCAACCTTTCTGTATGCTTGGGAAACATGAGCCACTTATAAATGCCATCTTCAACTCCTCAAAAGATTCCATCAATGGTGTTGCCAGAAAATTTTACACATCACTTGGGAAGACAGGCAAACTAATGCCAGTGTACTGGAAGAAGCAAAGGTCCCCAGTGTCAAAGCAATGATTCTTCAACATTGACTTCGTTGGACTGGTCATGTTGCTCAGATGCCTGATTATCACCTTCCTAAGCAAATACTCTATTCCGAACTTAAAAATGGAAAGCATAATGCTGGTGGTCAACAAAAGAGGTTTAAAGACCCTCTCAGGGCAAATCTTAAAAAATGTAGTATAAACACCAACAACTGGGAAACACGGGCCTGCAAGCACTCCAGTTGGAGAACAGCCTTTACCAAAGGTGTCATGGACGCTCAAACTCAGGATGAAAGGGAGAAATGTGCTAAGAGGATGGCACGCTTGGCAAACCCTCACCTTGATCAGCTCCTGCCCAGAAACCATATCCCCACTGTGGAAGGACATGTGGATTCAGAATTGGCCTCCATAGTCACTTATGGACTCATGGAAGACAATCTTACTCAGCTACAAGTGATTGTCAAAAAAACCCATGTCATTGTCAAGATCAGAACATCAGTAACTCAACAGATTGGCATTGATCAGACTAGTAGATCTTGTACAGACTAGTCTATTCATCAGACCAGTAGATCTTGATCAGACTATCTCATATGCAATAGCTCAGATGGTAGAGCATGTTACAGATAGGTAGCCGTGTTGGTCTGCCATAGTCAAAACAAAAAAAAAATCCTTCCAGTAGCACCTTCGGCCAACAATTCCTGCATTGCAGAGGGTTGCGCTAGATTACCCATGTGGTCCCTTCTATTATCTTTGTACTCCTCTTATTTTCCACTAGCCAATGTGATTAAGACACATGGAAATGCAATTGCTCTTCAAATAGTAAACACAGGCATAATGTAAACATAGTGAACGGACAAACAGCTTTTCAAAATATATTGTTGATTTTGACCTAAAATTTCATTAATGGATTCAGCTAATATATAACAACTTTTGGCCATTGTTCACCCCAGTGAGGAAGCTGGCAAGACTTTACATTCAATTAAATATGTAGTAATCCACCCACTTCCCACAGGCTCTCACTGAATGCATTCAATCACATCCTCAAATGCCTTAGATTCCATGTAGGTCAAGTAAATTTATTTGGCATATCCAGGATAATGCAGTCCAAAGAACATAGAGGAGGTCCATAATCAGGTCTCTATAGGGCAAGAGCAAATTGCCAGCACATTATTAAATTTGCTCTCCTAAATGGAAATACTTACTTTACAGCTACTGTTCATTATTGCTTTGAGTTTCTTTGTGGAAGGTCCTAAAAAGTGCCAGCTTCCTCCAAAAACAAAAAGGTCACATTTCACCTAAAAAATTAAAGGCAAATGCATATTTCTGCAAGTCAATAAGCAGGTCTGGAAATGTGAAGAAATGTCATTTGTAAATGATGATGATGTGTACAACAAGCCATCTCAGAGAGAACATGTTCAGGAGAAATAACTTTGCAGATAAGTATTATCTGGAGACAACTCTTTCTATACATCAAGAAATGCTGGAGATGTTTATTTGGCTGCATCATCTTGCTGACTATCTTGGATCACTGTTACTCCCAGATCACTGTGCATCTCAGTGGAATTTTGAATTTCATCCTCCTTGGCGAACTTAGCTATTGCCAATATGATCATTAGGGTGGAATCAGATGACAATTTATTGCAACATGGCTGCTTAAAACTAAAACTCAGATTAAATAACTTGCTTTGTTTGTATTCCATCTGTAAAAAAAAAAATATGTCACCTGCTCATGATGTCATTGTGATTTCCTGTGATTGACAGCTGCACAGCCTCGTCCCCCTGCCAAATTTGGCCTCCGAGGCCAGTCCTGATAAGGATCTGACTGGTGGAACGGAAAAGCCTTCCCCATCCCTGATTTACTGCTTCTGCCAGTTTCCTTCCCATTTACACAGTTCTTCCCATTTCTCTATGCAGTTTCCAAAGCATCTTCAAGGGCAGTACTCTAACCTAGATATAGCCAGAGCATAGGCTATAGGAGTCAAGCTACTCCTTTCCATGCAGAGGCGAATCTCCATGTCACCAAGGCAATTTGTGTATCAAGCAAAAGTAACGACACCAAAGGTACCCCAAAGCCACCCAAGAGCTCCAGAATGCTCTCAGCATGTTCTTGACTCACAGCATCTATGTGCCATCTCCCGACATCCATGTGCACCTATAAGTATGTTGTAGTGTAACTAGCAGAAGAATACTCACTGTGTGCTGAGCAGAGCCTTTGTCCTGATGTCAGGGTAAATGCAGCTTACCTGGATAGGGAGAGGGCAGGGGTAGGTGGGAGCGAGATGGGGTTTCATGAGTGCATTGGCAAGAGCACTGGATTTTGCAGCCCCACCCTTACCACCCCAGCCCCACTGAAGTGAGCTCCAGCAACTCTGCATCTCTATCATACTCCACAGGCTGCACCACAAAGAATACAAATGACTGCTAAATGGCTCTCTCCGCTTTCCAGTGGCAATTTGTTTAGCTGCATTGAATATGCTTCTTTTGAAGTATATCAATATCCAGCACCGTCGTGCTTAAAATGTTTGCATCTGGTTGATCTCAAAGCATGGAAAAGCCCCCATCTGTGGGCTTGGCACGAACATTACTGCATTTCTGCAACTTCATCTCTAGATCTTAAAAGGATGCTTCCATGTCTGGCAATGTTTTCCTTTCCTCACATCCAGGTCTTACAGACATGTCGATCTCCACATGATGACTGATTGAGTGATGGCCTGATTCACTGTTATTCTGGGACCAAAAAGTCTAATATGAGTCAAGAACCCTGGCTTTTTACTGGCAGGTGTTACATGGCTCTATGTCAGCTTCTGTGAAGCTCACTTTGAACAAGCAAAACAAGAGCAACAACCACCCAGAGGCTAAGGTCAGCCACAGAATTATTATCTTCGATCAATGTAACTGGCCATGTGAACATGTTCCTCATCCTCCCAGGGAAAGGAAGATCTCCTAGGGTGGAAGGCTAGGAAAAGAATGGGAAGCTCCCAGGTGAGAGCTGGGATGCTCCACCCCTTTTTGTGTCAGACAAGGGTTAAGATTTACCTTTGAAAGAGGGCTTTGTATTTTTCTCCTCTCCTCTCCTCTCCTCTTTTCCTTTTCCTTTCCCCCCCCCCTTTTACTTAGATAAGTTTGTTTTTTTATTATCTCATATGAGGAAAATTTTCAACTAAAAAATGCTAAAACAAAAGAAACTAGTTCCCTTGGGATCCCTTCCAAGTCTACATCTGAGGAATTCTAAGTTCCTCATTCTCTCCACATGGAGCGCATGCAAAGGTCAAGGTAGAGGTAAATGACCCCTTGACAGTTAAGCCCAGTCAAAGCTGACTATGGGGTTGTGGCGTTCATCTCACTTTCAGGCTGAGGGAACTAATGTTTGTCCATTGACAGCTTTCCGGGTCATGTGGCCAGCATGACTAAGCCGCTTCTGGCACAACGGATCACCGTGACGGAAATCAGAGTGCACGGAAACACTGTTTACCTTCCCGCCGGAGCAGTACCTATTTATCTACTTGCACTGGCATGCTTTCCAACTGCTAGGTTGGCAGGAGCTGGGACAGAGCAACAGGAGCCCACCCTGTCGCAGGGATTCAAACCGCCGACCTTCAGATCAGCAAGCCCCAGAGGCTCAGTGGTTTAGACTACAGCGCCACCCACATCCCACTAACTATGCTCCATAAATGTGGGTATCCTTCAGTGGCCTTACATCTGAAGAGATGGAATGCAAAAGCACTAAGGGACATGATGATTCCTGGAAAAAATAAAGAGGCATTGGAATGCATATCATAGGATTAACCCACTTACAACATCCTTAATTTGTTATTAATTTAAAACATTGGGGTGTGTGCTAAGAATGTGCATGGGAAGATCTACTTCTACAAGTCATAACACACAAATTTATGCACTGGTGATTAAAACTACATGAACCCCAGGAAAGCCCTGGCTTGCTAAAGTAACTTGAACAACAACAAAAATATAGGGAAATTTCTGCTCTCTATTTTTTTATCTTCCACTTTGCTAACAACACAAAAAGGACATTGTGATAGACGTGAAAGTAAAAGCCAAATTATGACTGGCTAATGTGTCTAATGAAAGACAAAGAATAAAGACAGAACCAGTAATTTTCTAAAGGACCCCCTCCCCTTACCGCAAATACAATTACTTCATTTTTATCAAGCCCTGACATCAATCCCTAATAGCAAGACTTGACAAGTATTTTTTTGAAATATTTTTCTTTTTTTGCCTGTTAGGGCTTTTAGGGGGCTATTTCATGGATGTTGATAAAGCTCGCAGTGTTAGGAGATTAATGCTCACTGTTCGATCCGTGCACTGCAATTTAATTTGAAGAAATTAGTTCCAACAATTAGAAGACAATGAGTAGAATGATATCATTCAGTGGTTGCTATCTGGATGGCAAGCCAGAGCAGAATAAAATCAGTCTGGAAAGGCTCCTGTTGCAGCCTTGATGATAGCTGTTTGTTGCATAGCACGGACAGTTTCACACATTGCACAGTAAGAAAGCTAAGCTTGCCACCAACTGCACCCTCAAAAAAGAAGTGTGGCCAATCTTGGCTCTCTGATTAGTATCTGTATATGATGTAGATATTTTCAACACCTGTTTGTAACGTAGTTAAGAAACGCTTAAAAACTTAATGCAATGTAATGTATGAAGATTCCTTCAAGAATTCTCATGGCCCAGAAGGGCCAGTCAGAAGGTTTCAGGTCCCTAGGAGTGCAGGCTGGCACCTGGATTTTCCAAAATCAAGAAGTCCAGGGCTTCTTTCTGATCGCAAACTGAATTCCAAAGAGAAAATAATTTCTGAATAGGGCTAAAATGAGAGAGAAAAACCCAGGGCCAAGTTATCTTAAGGATCACCTCTGCGTTTATGAAGCTGCCAGAATAATGAAAGCAGCACCTATATTTTAATACTGATTCCACTCTGGCTATGAGATTCAGGTGCTTAAAAAGGCATCCTTTTCATATTCCATGCACTGCCATCCTCGAATTCATAGGATAGCAGCTGCAACACAAAATGTCCACTGTCCAGCACAGAGAAGTTGCAGAACTGGATTCAGGACCAATTTTTAATGCCACCTGCTGGTTTATAACTAACAATGCAGAATCTATTCAATGTGTTGTAATCTGATGGAGGAATGTGCTACAAAGGAAAGTATTTCATTAGGGTCTGAAAGTGCTTCCCCCACCCACACATCACACCATCCTTTTGCTCCCACTACCAAAATATTCAGCAGTGCTTTCAGAGACACAGCAACACTACCGTGGCAGAAGTGAGGAACCTCCAGGCTGCGAGCCTAAGCAGGTCTTTCAGCCTAAGCAGGCCTTACCATTTCGGCCAAGCCACGAGCACCTGATGTCATGTGCTGAGCAGGTAAGGACACAGCTGAGTCCAAAGGAGGTGTGCAGGAACCATCAATCAGCATCTGCAAAGCCCAGTGTACCTGGCTGCATAAGCTCCAGAAATCAGCTGATCTGGCTGGATTTTGAGAAGCCCCATGCATAGCATTCCAGAAGATCCAGAGTGCTTGCAGAGTGCTATACAAGGTTGGATTTCAAACAATGCAGGCAAAATCAGGTCACCTGACATAATGATGACATCAGGTTAAATGTGCCCCCATGGAAACTGGGGGAGATAACGACCTGGCCCAGTCTCTTAACCCCGTAAAGCATAACTACCTGCAGATTAACCATGATTGTAAAATATATGCAGTATAGTACATGCAATCAAGCGTTAGTATTAATTTCGCTGTACCAACTTGGAGTCTACCATTTAATTGAATATTCTTGTCCCCCCACCCCGCCCTGCAGTTTTGTTTTGGTTTTTTTTGCATATTTTTTTGGTTTTTGGTTTTTTTTTGCATAATACTTTGGACAACAGGTTTTTTCTGGAGAGGGAAAGAGATGGCAGGAAATAGCAGAAGTTGTTCTGCTTGCACAAAGACATTGTTGTATACAACCCTCTGTAACTCTTAGGTGCTATAGAAACAGATGCACCACTCATTCAACAGCCTTTTATAGGGTTTTTCAACAACTTTGAAAAAGAACACTTTTAAAGATGTTCAGTCTATTCCTTCCGTCCCTTCCTTTAATAAAAATTCTTTTTTAAACCAGTCCAGGTTTCTGCCAAATGACACAATTGGAAGATGTGTCAAGACATGAACTATTCAAAATAGCTACACACACACAGAGAGAGAGAGAGAGAGAGAGAGACACTCACATTCTTTCTTGGCTTTTGTTTTGCATTAAGAGATGGGAGGAATACAGGAACCCCTGAAAAAGTAAAATTAGGATTTAAAACTTGGCCATGGCATATTTATCTGTAATAGTAAAAAGACAAACAAAAAAACGCACCATTCTATAAAAAGAGAAAATAAATAAATTAAAGCAGCTGGAGAAGAAAGGGGAAGCGGGTGGAGAAAGAACTGAGAATGGAAGGATGCCTTTCCCTTGGGACTCCCTGGGAAACTCACCGAACCTGCTGTACCTGGAAGTGCATGCAGAGAATGCAGCTGACTGCTTAATGGGACACAGCTGGAGGCAGCCTGAGGAAGCTCCATCCACCTTAGTGCCTGCCCATAAAAAGCAAGCCTAAAGTGGGAGACCAGAATGATGTCAGCATCAACCCTTCTCTTTGTGAGGCTTTTGCAGGTGTGCTGGGAGTTTGTTTCAACCCTTGGTGAGAGCCAGGAGGCTGAGAGGGAGGGTGTGTCCAAAGTTGAGATCATTTAGGCTGGTTCATATTCATTAGTAATTTTGTGTTAATGTACTATTTTCATATGTTAACTGCATATTTTTAAATTTGTTGTTTAAGTTGTCTGTTGTTGCTTTAGTTTTCTATAGATGTGTGTATACACACACACACACAATATGTATAGTAAAGGTGACCCCTGACTATTAGGTCCAGTCATGTCTGACTCTGGGGTTGTGGCGCTCATCTCGCTTTATTGGCCAAGAGAGCCGGCATACAGCTTCCGGGTCATGTGCCCAGCATGACTAAGCCGCTTCTGGTGAACCAGAGCAGCGCACGGAAACGCCGTTTACCTTCCCACCGAAGCAGTACCTACTTGCACTTGACGTGCTTTCGATTGGCAGGAGCAGGGACCAAGCAACGGGAGCTCACCCCGTTGCGGGGATTCGAACCGCTGACCTTCTGATTGGCAAGTCCTAGGCTCTGTGGTTTAACCCACAGCACCACCCACGTCCCCTAATGTATAGAAATAGTGTAAATAAATAAATCAAACAGTTCAAAACCATCCCACACAAACTGAGTCCAATTGTGGTGATCAACGGAATCTGCATGTCACTTGCTGGAGGATTTCAATATCCATGTGCGGACCACCTTAAGTGGACCTTCTTGGACCTCATGGCTGCCATGAAAGCCATAGAATTGTTTCCAGAAGATTTGTAGTCACTGAAACAGGCCGGTCTGAGTGATGAAGAGCTTGTTGTGGGGTCTGGCTTGGGGAGAAGTGGAATGGAACCCTTGGCCACCTGCTATGGTGAATTCACAAAGCATTTTGAATGAGAATTTGCAGGTATCGGCTCTGAGACTGATGCCACAATTGAGGCACCTAGAGCACCACCTAGTTAGATTTTGTGGGATTATTTTCAGCTGTCACTGTCTAAGGAAGTGGACAAGAAGATGCTTGAATCAATCTATCTAACCACATGTAGCCTTTACTCTTGATTAGGCCTATCCAGGGGGTGCTGAATACCCTGTTTTGTTGGAAGAGAACCTTCCCAGATCTGGAAGAATATTAGAGCCACCACACAGTTACTAATATCTTCTTGGGCAAGCTTTGTGCATTCTTAGAGGAAACAGATTATCTAGATCTAGAGTGATTCTGAACTCTGGGTTTAGGCCAAGGTTTGGAACTGAAGCAGTTTTGAAGAAGAAGAAGAAGAAGAAGAAGAAGAAGAAGAAGAAGAAGAAGAAGAAGAAGAAGAAGAAGAAGAAGAAGAAGAAGAGTAGTAGTAGTAGTAGTAGTAGTTTGGATTAGATATCCCGCCTTTCACTCCCTTTAAGGAGTCTCAAAGCGGCTAACATTCTCCTTTCCCTTCCTCCCCCACAACAAACACTCTGTGAGGTGAGTGGGGCTGAGAGACTTCAGAGAAGTATGACTAGCCCAAGGTCACCCAGCAGCTGCATGTGGAGGAGTGGAGACGCGAACCCGGTTCCCCAGATTACGAGACTACCGCTCTTAACCACTACACCACACTGGCTCTTTTGGGTACCTTAATGGTTGGTTGACCTGTTCCAGGAGACAGATTAGGATGGTAGTGAAAATGTGTGAACCTGCTAGTTCCTCTGGATCTCTCAGTGGGTGTTTCTTTAAAAAAATACCATTGACCATGGTAGTTTACTGGACCAGCTCTGCAGAATGGAAGTTGGGGGCATGGTTTGCAGTGGTTCTGCTGTTGTAGGTTCTCTGGGTATAGGTGAACAATCATTCTCCGAACTACATGAATTTCAGGAGTTGCATTTCTGTATGCACATTCCAACATGAAAGTGTAATGGCCTAGTTGCCTTGGCCTTTTTGGCTTTGGCCCCAGCCTGGTGGAACGCTCTATCACAGGAGACCAGGGCCCTGCGGGACCTGACATCCTTCCGCAGGGCCTGCAAGATGAAGCTGTTCCGCCTGGCCTTCAGTCCAGGCCTAGTTTGACCCCCCTCTATGGGACCCTGTAAGTTGCCTCTTTGGCCTTTTTCTCAGCTCATGTGGGACCAACATGGATAGCTGGCCCTGATGAATACTTGAGTTTCCGACCCGTATGGTTGTAATTCGTGGTCAATCATTTACTTTTATCCTGATTCTATTTTTTAAGCTGTATTTTAATTGTTTAATTGTTTCATTGTGTTTTAATGTATTTGATATTTGATGTTAGCTGCCCTGAGCCCGGTCTTGGGCGGGGTATAAATAAAAATTTACTTACACTGTCACATCCTCCCAACACCTGCCCCACCATGAGCAGATTTATACCTTTTTCAAAGTAGTGCAGCCAGGACTGAAAAAGAGGGAGCTAATTAAGCAGGAGATGAAAGCATTCATCAAGCAGTGCCCTCCATTTCAATTTAGTGCTAATTTTTCCAAAGGGGTTTTCCTTTCAGCCTTGCAGTGCCTCCCTTCTTTTCCCCAGATGCAAGGTGTTGGTGTGTTGCTTATTTTATCAAGGCATGGGTGACTTCAAGTCTAGCCCTGCCTTAGCAGATCCACGAACAAGGATGCTAATGCACTTCTGGCTCAAAGTAAATGAGACATTATCTAAGTGCTAAGGAAATAAAATGTGAAATTAAAAAACAGGGATTATTTGTTTTATCTGTGTCTGTCAGAGGGGCCAAATCTACAAAGGCAGTGAAATAATTCCATCCTTCCCTTTGCTCCCCCTCCCGTTCAATATGACATCAGCAACATAGAAAAATGTCCCCATCTGTTATAGTAAAAGCAGATATATCAGTTCTGTTTTCTCTCTCAGAAGCTGTCAAGACTATACACACCATCGTCTTAAAAATATGGTTCACTCTAAAAACTTGTATTCCCCCCCCCCTATTTTCTCCATTGGTGAATAAAAGTCTGAAAATGCACTGTCAGAGCATTTCTGGTAACTTTTAAAATGGATGTTTAGAATAGCATACATCAAATATATTTCTCTGCATCATATGCATGCCCCAAATAGGAAGTGAAAGCTTATGTCTACCATCCTGTTCTGTGCTCTCTTAGTGAGCCACTAAGGTTGTTCACTGAACAAGGCTGAGCTGAATGAAAATATACTTTGAAAAGCATGATCAAAATCCCATAAATTGAAGTAAGAACATTTATCCCCACAGGGAATATTCTACACGATGCATGACCTACGAGTAGAAAAAAACTAGGCCATGCAGTTCTGTAGTTATCATTCTTTTATCTGTGACCTAATATGGTAAAATGGAGCTGTATATGTACCAGCTTGGCAAAGCGTTGCAGCCAAATTTCTTCAGATTTTATTGGAAGCAACATACTATTAACAGTTGGTTAGTCCGCAAAGTTTCATATAAGAGGCATAGAATAAGTAAGAATTAAAGGGATACTTGGCAATCACATTAACATATCTATAGCTAAGACACTAAACACTGTAAATCCTTTCTGAAATGAGAAAGAAAGCAAAAAGGCTGAGCCTTGTAGAATTGATTAAACACTCAACTGGTTAACAACAGAGGAGATTACGAAAAAATCTCAATATGCAGCCAGTCCAAAAAGCCTTTTATTGTTAATTTCAGGCCTCTTGGCTGTCGTCTTTCAGCACAAGGAGCAGGAAACGGTTACATTTGTAATAGATAGCAGGCATGTACAATCAGACTAACTCCCATTTTTGGAGAAGATACTTCTCAGTTACACAGGCCAAGCAAAGCACATTTTATACCTCAAATGTGGTTAGCCAGTGAGAGGACACAGTGCAAATGTGTATCCAAAATTCATCGCCACTCACATCTCCCTGCCAAAAGGTGCCCTTAGCTGTCAATATGGCAATATGTTATATATGTTATATATTTCTAGATCCCTACTAAAGGGTTGTAGTGGGTATATGGGAAAACACATTTGCCAGAAACATTTATGTGCCAACGCTTGAAGCCTCTGAGCTGAGCTGGGAGAGCTACTAGAGTGCTTGATTTTAAATGCAAAAATATGACAGAAACCTCTGTAGGAAGGACATAGGGAAGAGTGTTCTAGGGGCAGCATTGTGGGTATATGAAAACAGGGAAGACTTCTCCACACAATCACTGGCCATAATTACACCTTACATTCAAAGCATTATGATACTACTTTTAACAGTCATGGTTTCCTCAAAAAATTCTGGGAGCTGTAGTTTGCTAAGTGTGCAGTTTGGGAGTGGCCGCCGAGACCACATAACACCAGTCCTGAAAGACATTGCCTCCCAGTACATTTCCAAGCACAATTCATAGTATTGGTGCTGACCTTTAAAGCCCTAAACCCAGTATACCGGTACTTGAAGGAGCGTCTCCACCCACATTGTTCAGCCTGGACACTGAGGTCCAGCTCCGAGGGCCCTCTGGCGGTTCCCTCACTGCGAGAAGTGAAGTTACAGGGAACCAGGCAGAGGGCCTTCTCTGTAGTGGCGCCCGCCCTGTGGAACGTCCTCCCATCAGATGTCAAGGAAATAAACAACTGACTTTTAGAAGGCATCTGAAGGCAGCCCTGTTTAGGGAAGTTTTTAATATCTGATGTTTGTTGGAAGCTGCCCTGAGTGGCTGGGAATATGATGATGATGATGATGATGTTAAGGGTTAGGAGTCCTGCTTTTTCCTCAGAGTTACAATTCTCAGAGTGGTTTAATAGTCAATCCATCTTCCCAGATGCCAGAGATCTTCTGGATGCAAAGACAGATGTGCTACTAACTGATGTTTGGCCACTCAACTCATCACATTGAAATTGTTGGGTAAGAACAGGAGATGTCCCCTGTGTATTATGTCCAAAGTGTCTTCTATACAACTACTTTCATACACTAGAGATGACAATAACAAGTAACTTTGATGTGAACATTTATGCCTTTCATAAGAGAGATCACTGAATGAAATGGGATTGTTGCTCTGGTTTTCTTTAAAAAGATAGAATACCTGGGTGTTTGCAAAACTCTTGTTTAGTTGGTCCTCTTAAAAAACACTGTCTAACATAGCCGCTATTATGCGGTTCTGCACTTTGTATGACGATATGGTACATAAATGAATCCCAGATGGTAGAAGCTTTCATCACCTATTTATCATCCTATCGGGTCCCTTCTTTCTGAATCATTGACTCTGCAATCCTGTCAGCAGTAGGAGAATTACTGTTTGTCCATCCCATTACTCTGCCTATAATTCTAGCAGATTGGATGTGGCGAATGCGAATGCCACGGTGACCTCACTTTAAAGTTGCGAGAACATCTAAAATTTAAGACTGGGAAATATGTGAGATTAGATTAAATGGGGGCATGTGGAGGCATTAGATAAGGATAGCATCTCATCAAGGGGTACTGGGGCAAAGGAGGGAAGGATTAAGGAGGTGGAGGAGAGGTGTGGAAATAGGGTGGAAAAGTAAGATAAAAAGATAGAAAGTAAGATAGAAGGGTTGATCTCAGAGACAAATTACACATTTTTCTTGATCAGCAGTTTCACATTTGCTGCCTTTGATAACTTTTAATATTGTGGATACCATCTAGATGTGTAATTTGTCTCTTTTTAATTTGTCAATTTCTAGAAAGGTTTGAAAACAAGACTTTTAAAAGCTTAAGAGTAAGAATTTGGATGCTCCTCTATACAAAAATGGCAAATCGATGATACAAGCACATTCAGTCACAGGGTTCAGTTGGTTTCTCCGTAGATAAGACGAAATAGTAGGAAAGACTTTGGGTTTAAATTTCAAGCTTCAGTAGATCCGGGTTGCATGCCACTTTACATCTCGAAAACAGCAAAAAGGAACTGTTTGAAAATTCTAGGATAATACCAGACAGACGTATTCAAGACAAATGTCTTGGGCAAACAATATCCCACTTCCACTAAAAAGTTGTTTGGGCTGAGCTATCACAGTCCAAACAATGCGTACATTGAAGTGAAAGTGTGAGAGAGGTTTCCATTCATGAAGGAAGGAGGCAGGAAGCTTTCATGACCTTTAACAAGCATGCAGCTCCCATTTAATAGCTGGTGGAAGAATTTGTTTGAGATCAGCCCCCAAACAGAAATGCCTTCACAGCGTTTCCCCACAAATCAGCTGGTGCTCTTTGCACAACTATAGGTGTCAGTCCTGCTGGAGTCCACAACTCTTTGAGACGTGTTTTGAAACAAACAGCCACTCATCACTGATAATCAGACCAAGATGCTTCAAATAACATCCATTTAGGAGTTATTAATTGTTAACACGTACATCAAAATATTCAGCATTGCATAAATTCATCCTGTTCTCCAGATTTCCAGGGATATTCAACCACCAAAAGATGACAAAACCAACTTTTGTTAGAGGATATTTCTGATACACCCCAAATTCAGAATACAATATAGCTTGCTATTTATATTTTAAAAAACAGCCATAAGAATGCTAGGTAACATGAAGTACAAATTCTAGTTAGAATTGCACATTTCTTTTTCACATTAAACTTGGCTGTGAATAATTAGAGACTGTAGAGTTGGTATAAGGGGGCTGGGATCAGAAATCTCCATGCCTTAGATTTTTAACATAAACAAAGTTCATAATTAAATGCACAGGAGCTGGTAAGCAGCTGTACATTGATCTAGATAATCTTGAACATCTTCACAGTTGGTAACCTTGTCAGGAAATTTCACTGCAGCAGAACAATAATACTGTTTCAATGTAAATAAATAATTTTCCACAAGCAAGCTGAACAGAAAGAATTTGGAGCATTCAAGAGTAAGGCGGGGAGAATCATTGGCAAGAGAAGGCACACAGGACAGAATTCAGTTTTATTTAGCCTTGGCAGCTTAGAGTTGGGACGATACACTTAAAAAAAATATGGTACAAAATAGCTACAGTACAAGGAGAAGGGGATGACAGAAGATGAGATGGTTGGACAGTGTTCTCGAAGCTACTAACATGAGTTTGACCGAACTGTGGGAGGCAGTGGAAGACAGGAGTGCCTGGCATGCTCTGGTCCATGGGGTCACGAAGAGTCGGACATGACTAAATGACTAAACAACAATAGCTACAGTATTGCCAGTTCCATGGGGGGATGCTCAGACAAGATGCTCTCAATGTGTCCCCCCCCGCTCCTGAGTGTGTCTATCTTACCCTCCTTGCTTGTGTTATCAGTACCCATTTGATTCTTTCTCTTTCTAAGCCAGCTCCACACCACTTCCCAGAAGGATTGGACAAGGTGTGTGGAGACAACTGCATATCTTCATTCTTTTCACTGCTCACTCACTTACAGAAGCAGGTGAACAGCAGGCAGCAACAGCAGGAAGGATAAAGTGCAAGGCCAGCAGATTGGAACGCTCTCTGGATATTGCTGGGCAACACCGACTCCCATCAGGATGGCCAATGGTCAAGGATGATGAGATCTGTAGTTCAAAAAATATGGAGGGCCCAGTGTTGACTACCTCTGTCCTAAGTACTGCTGCTTTCTACTGGGCTATGTGTCTCAGCAAATGCCCCCCAATGTTGATGCCTGGTGTCTGCTCTGGATCATAGTTTTTTCTAAAGAAAAGACACTGACAAGGGACAATCAGGATACTTGGGAAGTTTAAGGACAAGTCTTCTTCATTTTTATTTTAAAAAAACAAAACCATGCTATATTTTTTATCTCCGTGGGTGCATAAACAAATACCAAAATGCGTGACTCCAAGTAGAGAGTTGGAACGATTTGCTTCCTGTCTTTATTAAGTTAAGAGACAAAGTATTTGAAGAATGATGAGCTACATAAGATGAATTGATAAGAATGTTGTCATGAGAGCTACTACCAGCGGCATGTGTGTACTTTCCAAATGGAATTCCAAACAGGGGAATAAGAGCTCAAATGAAAAAGAGCATTTAAACCCATTTCTGGGAAACGGCTACAGAATGGAATGTTGGTGTAAACTGTAAACCTTTGGGCTTGAAAGGAATTATTTTTCTACCAAAGCCTCATTTAGTGGGCATCTCTTGCGGGAAACGGCCATATCATTCCCCATCTGCTCCTTGTGCCAAATTGTCCCAAGCCATGTACCAGTTAAGCTCCTGGATCCCTCTCATAGAAATTGACCCACCACTGGAGAGCATCTGGTCCCCATTTGTAGAGGTATTGCTTCAGATCCAGGCAGCAACTTAAGTTACAAGATGAAAAACATTTCACTTTTAATTTAAATAGCTGAGGAGTAGTTTACTCTGGATTTTTCAAACTCAAGGTTGGAATCAGTTTGATTTAGAAATGAGTTCAGATTCGAACTTTCATTTACAAATACGTCTTGATTCTCACTTTAGGGTTGAACAGTGGCACGCCTTGCAACTTCAACGTGAAACAATTGGATTTAAGATAGTTAAGCTGATCTGAGGTCAATTGTATGTTTTAAGCTTAGTCCTGAGTACAGGGATTTAACTGGCTTTAAATCCCCAAGAATGTTCTAAGCACTTTGCTGCCTCAGATGGATTGGTGATGGGCAATATGCCTAAGGTCTGTGATCAACAGAGGGCCAGAATCAAAAGAAACCAATTGGTTATTTACATGAATTTGGTGTTAAAAAACAATTTAGGTGTATGGTGTCTGCCTCTGAGCATGGGATTCCAGTAGATGCAATCATGGCTAATAGACAATGTTAGCTCAATCCTTCATTATTTGTCTATCACTGCAATCCAAACCTCTGTTTCACCTTACTAGGGTCTCCCCTCCAACCATCCCAAAATAGATCAGCTGGAGGCTGACTTTGAGCAACATCAGCATCTCTCCACTGGCATGGAACCACAGCTGGATTCTTGGCAGCAGTAGCCCACGAAAAGCTGCAAAATGGGGCATTCCAGTGATGGAGAGGGTATGAGCTAGCTCAGGACCCACTGGATCACTTGATGGCATTGGCTGTCATCCAGACTAGTGCAACACAAAGAAGGGTTTGGCCTCCACCTTGTCATCCACCTCAGATGGTGTAAGCAACAGAGTGTTGGATGCAGCAATGCCTAGACCACTCTATCATTATGATTCAAGCTAAACTAGTGGTCATCATCATACACTTGATTCCTGGCCTTATGTTAAAATGTTGCTGTTTTTGTAGATCTGTTTTGCTGCAAATAGTGCTAAACTACACAGAATTAGCCATATTACGATGAAGGAATTGGAATTAAATGTTTTGTGAGAAGGTTTAGATCCACCATCAATGGCATATTTTAAATCAAAAGGAGGAGAACCAGGGATTTTTTTTTAAGTAGGAAGATACATTCCTGATGTTTCAGGAACACTTTGAGAAGCTTAGGAAAGGCAAATCTTAAACAAATGGCAATAAAATGGTTTTTATTTTTTTATTTTTGCATTGTGAGGGTTACATCAAGTACCACAAGCTTTAATGGCTGAGTTGCAGAAAACAAAACAGGAAATTGCTCTAATGGAGAAAGAAAAGAGGCTTGATTAGAGTAAGAAAAACACCTGCTCTGTACAATGGAAAAAGGCTACAATACAGAATCAACAATTTGCCTGCCAAACTCCACTTCTTACTCAGAGAGACCTTGAAGAGGGAGAGAGAAGGTCTTTACTCCAATATAGTTCTGCTATTTTTATATAGCACCTTTGGTTTTCTCTTTCTCCAAAAAGTTCTAGGACAAAGTGTCTGTGGCATGAAAATGGTCAGAGAATGAGTGAAAAGAATAAATGGGTGAACTGAGTGTGACTGTGTATGTTTATAAGAGGCTGTATACTGAGGTGGAAAGTGCCACACTATTGAAAAATATATATATATATATATATATATATATATATATATATATATATATATATATATGCTTTCGTAGATTTTCACGGGTACAGGAATGCAGGTTTTGGTGTCCTCGGGTGTCTTCCCGTGTAAAAGTTGGGGTGTCTAGGCGACGTTTCGACGAGGTCTCACTCGTCATCTTCAGGCTGGTGCTTTCGGCTTCTTGTTACTGGAACAGAGCAGGATCTCAGTGTTTGAGTTCCTATAAATACTGTTGAGGGGGTGTGGTGTATAGCCTCCAAAGTTCTGGGCAGAGAGGAAGTTCCCAGGCTAGTGTGCCTTTTCTTCTTTTGTTCCTTAATTACTTGAGGGATATCTTGAGTGATTTCTTGAGTGATATCCTGAGTACCACTTAGGTGGGTCATTAGGTGTGGATTAGTTGCTAAAGTCTTTGTGTCTTGACCTCTTGAACTTTGTGAAGAGTTTTTCTGAGAAGATGGCTGTACTGCACTTAGTTGTGCTCTGGCTTGGCTTCGTGTATAGGGGCGAGCTGTGGTTTTGTGGCCTGTGTCAGCCAGATCTGTGTAGGGATTGCAGGGGGGTGCAGCATCCGGAGGTGCCACCATGGTTTGGCTACTGGATGGTGTCTGTAATTTATCTGTGGAGAGGGTCTGGGTTTGGGTCTGGTGTGGTTGATTGGTGATAGCGTTCTGTGTGCCTCTGGATCTGGTGTCAGTTTTTGTGGGGAGGGCTAATTTCCAGATGTCTGGCAAGCGGGATGTGTCGTCACGCTTGTTCATGTTGTGAGGGTGTTTCTCTATCTCGATGGCTTCCATGATTATTCTCTTGTGGTGATGTTCCATGTTAAAGAGCAATTTGGAATCTGCAAAATTAATTTCGTGTCCTGTTTCTTTCATGTGTTGGAAAAGAGAGGAAGTTTTTTCTTCTTTTTTGACGGCAATATATATATATATATATATATATATATATATATATATATTGGGGGGGGGACATAGTCATGAGCCAATACGTAGAAATTCAGTGAAAAGTAATTGAAAAGCTATGCATAGGGATCCTGTATATCATAAAGAGTTTATCTAGCAATTACTTATTATTCGAATATCAGGGTAGGTATAAAAGAAATGAAGTCAAGTTATTTTATTTGGTGTAAAATAAACAGAACAGGCTAGGCAATATAAAAATAGACACAGAAGAGAAAAGGATGATGGGAAAATCAATCCCAGCCCCCACCCCCCAAAAAACAGACACCTGGAAACAAAAGAAGGATGAGAGACAACAGCCACACAGAAAGTTTGCAAGAAACAAAATTAAATTTAAATCATTGACCCAAACAGAAGATACCGTATTTACCGAATAAAAATGCTTGGTTAAGGTGGTCTGTCACACAGAGACTGTTGAGAGTTTTGCTGCAAGAGGAGGCAATCTATCAGTGTTGAAACACTTCTGGCAAATGCACAATATGGACAGAATGTCATGAAACTCAGAAGGCTGCCATATACTGGGTCAGACTAATAGTCCATCTGCTTCAGTGTTGTTTACACTGACTGGCAGTGACTCTTCAAGGTTTCAGGCTGGCCTCTTTCCCAGCCTTACCTGAAGATCCTGGGGGTTGAACTTGGAACCTTTTGCTTATGCTCTATAATTCAGCTGTGGTTGCTCCCCCCCCCCCCCGCAACTCCCTCCCCCAAGATCCTGTTTTACATTTCAAGCTAGAGGAGAACTTTGGAGAGGAGATACAGCTTGATTCATAATGTAGCTGAACATTATGGACCTTAAAAAAAATCTGCCTTCTGAACAATTACAAATGTGGTTATTTCAAATCCCAAATTCTTGACACCTGCCAAGTTTGGAAAAGAGGGTGGATATATTTGAGAGATATTGAAGGAGCAAGTTTCATTTATTGTGACCCATTGTCCTTTGGCACCATGGAAATTCTCAAAAAGTTCTGTGTGTACAACTAATTTGAGGCATGATGGATTCAGTCCAACGAAGAACATATTTATAATAAGGCACACTTAAAATATTGCAAAAACAGACACTCATATCTTGGCTTGGATAGACTTTGGGAGTATGCATGAAACTTATGTCCAAAATATTTGGCCTTGTTAATTTCTGGGTGGGGAAAACCTGGCTGACTCCAAGGTTAATCTGACATTTTAGATTTTAGTAAATCACTTCATTCAAAATTTTAGCAATCAGCAGATTTTTATAAGACTGAGATAATGTCCCATAGATGCATGCATTCTGAGTTTGAATATTAGACAAGGCTCATTGTTGCTATGAAACGGAACGTTCTAACTTTCAGAGACTTACTCTTAATGAGGATCATATTTAATTAATGGCAACTATATTGTGTGGTATAGGTATTTTTATTTATTAGTTATTAAATGTGTGTATTTGGTACTTGTTCAGCTATTTAGATTAAGCCAGCTTGCTGTTCAGAGCAAATTGTTTCAGATAGGCCAGGTGAAACTATTTTTCTAGCTGGTTGCTTGCCAATAGTCAAGTTGGATATCTTCTTCCAAATGAGAAGCAGCAGCATCTGTAACAGTGGGATCTGATACCAGAGATCTTCAGGGCAGTGGAAAATAAAAGAGTTGGCAGTTTCTGAATTTGGAAACAGACAGTACTGTGAATCTAGCTAACAGGAAGCAGCTTGTAGAACTACAGGAGTAGTTGCTTTGGGCAACTTATTCAGGATCAGTACTTTTGAAGCCTGTTTTGAGGAGTCTGCTTGCTTCCAATAGACTCTCCTATCCAATTTGCAAATAAGCAGATTCTCCCTACCCCCTCTCCCTCTATCCCTCCTCTCCCTCAAAAAATGCTAAACTTTATAGCAGCTTCCCTGAAATTCTTTCAAATCTGGGGGGTGGGGTGGTAATCAACAGACCTGATTCAGTAGCCAATGAAGTGGTTGTTAGATGAGACCCCAGGGGACTCAAAAAGTTCACCTTTTTTTGGGGAAAGCAATTAATAATTATAATAATTTTGAGTAATAGTTTGTAGATTAAAATTTGGCTCCTGATTAATAGGTTGACAATGAGGAAACGCCGTGGAAGGAATTCGGTGTAGCAATGAGGATATTGCTCCATCTGAGCAAACATTTTTGCTTGCCTGGGAGAACAACCTTCCCTCTCTTCCCCCTATATAATTCTCTGGGAGTTATCCTACCCACTCCCAGGGCCAATTGGGGTGGGGGTGAGGGGGCATGGGGGAGGAGAGGGGAACCCACCCCACCCCACTGCACTAACAGAAGCCATCATGTGAGCTTCCACTAGTGGAGTCTGTTAGTAGAATCTTCTCCAGCGACTCTGATAACGTGAATGTATTTCAAGTTAACAAACTGACTAATCCATCAGGCAGCAGCCACAGTCAATTAACAGCGCAATACTTGCCTACTCAGAAGTAAGTCCCATCGTGTCTCAGTAGGATTACTTCTGAGTAATTGGTATACCTTTGCACTAACCACTTATTTTCTCCATTGAAATGCCTCTTGCTGCACTGAAGAGTTAGGCCCAAACATGCTTGAGCAAAGCCGATGTAATTTATGTGGAGGTTAATGCTCTTATAAAGGCATTTTGTGTGCCCCCAAGGCAATTAAATACTGTGAAAGTCAAAGAAATAAAAACTTTTGGTGCTATTTCCCAATAGCTGCCATAGGAAATTTATGAGGTGAGAATTTCATGTTTAGGCACAATGCCGTGTTTATTGTTAGCTCCCTGGAAATTAGTAGAAAGTGATTGGGGGGGGGGACCCACCTTCTTTTCTTATTTTAATGAACTCTTTATATATTTGTTTGGGGACGTTTTGGTTTTTTTTTTTTTTGAAAGAGTTTGATACTGTTTTGCTTTTACCTTTAGTAGTTATTACCAGACATCAGCAACACAGCTCAGCTTGACAAATGACAATAATGAACAAAAGTGCCATTATTGCCTTTGGGATAGTCGGGTTTATTTTACTTTTGGGATTTAAATACTGTTTCTGTAGACAAAAACAACACAACCACAGTGACCTGTAACATAATAACATTAAATGTATAAAACCTCTGTGTTAGTGCAACATGTCCAGAAAAGGTCAGAAATAAGCACAGCATGCATTGTTCTTAGTTTAAACAAATGGACTTACCATTTAATAGGTCACTCCACAATAATGTAATATGATATAAATAATAGAAAGCATTTCCTTCTCCTATCTAGGTAATAAAGCATACAGTTTTCATTTGGTTCCTGATCGCAGAGCCAAGGGTGATTCAAACAATTGATTTAAAACTCGCAAGACTCACTCCCTATAAAAACCAAAATTAGTTACCGTGCCCTGCAACTGAAAACTAATTTTAAAGCACTATGTAACCTAAAGCAGTCTAAACATGACCAAATAACATTTTACCGCTGAAATTTGACTCTTTTGCGTTTTGATAGGGGACAGATCCTTTGATAGAAACTGTAATAGGGAAGAGTAACTTGGTATTGTTGCTCTGCAATGGACTCTAATCCACAAAAGCTGATGCCATCCTAAATGTTAGCCATTAAGTTGCAACAAAACTCTTTGGGTTCTTTCCCCAGTACAGTGGTTTCTCAGGTTACAGACGCTTCAGGTTACAGACTCCACTAACCCAGAAATAGTACCTCTGGTTAAGAACTTTGCTTCAGGATGAGAACAGAAATCGTGCTCCGGCGGCGTTGAGGCAGCGGAAGGCCCCATTAGCTAAAGTGGTTCTTCAGGTTAAGAACAGTTTCAGGTTAAGAACGGATCTCCAGAACGAATTAAGTTCTTAACCCTGTAATATGCTGCATTGGCTACATTCACACGTAACCCTAAAACCATGTCTTAGAACTATTTGAGTAACCTTGAATGAAACTGCGCAAAGTGTTGGGCTTCTATGGCCCCCTACTTCTTTCCTGCTAGGTGTGTTCTCCTCCTCCCATCCACCCAGGAGCAGGACTTCTGGAGAGTTTTATTGCAGCCCAGTTTAGTGTTACATTTGAACAAGGGATCTTGGTTTCAAAAAACATTCTGGTAAGTTTCATATCAAGCCAGCTTTAAACTATGGCTATAAACAGAGCCGTCTTTCCCATTGGTCTTAGTGGTTCATTGCGCCATGGTGCCAGCCTCTCGGGCACTCTAGCGAGTGGGGAAGCTGCACGGTTTTGTCAGCAGCCTCCCCTTTCCCTGCATGCCCGCCAGCTGCACCCTGCCAACTATATGACTGGCGGGCATGCAGCTTCCTTCCCAAGTCTCTGCAGGAGGAGAGTGATCCCCAGAGATTTGCATCTGCTAAAGACGGCCCTGCTCCCGGTCGTTGTTCTCCTCCTGCTTCCTAGCGAGCCTTCCCGGGTGCCCCGACTCCAGAGAGCATGTCCACCAGCATGTTTTCCTGCTTGATTGCCGCGTCGGGGTGGGGAGGGAGGCAGAGGACATTTTCCACCACCCCCTCCCTTGTTTTGAAGTTGCTGGGGGGGTGGCGCTGGGGGGATCTTTGCACCACAGTGCTGGATATGCTTAAGACGACCCTGGCTATTAAGGTAGCTTTTTAAACTAACCAGAGTTTGATCTGGGGTTCAAACATAACTGCAAGGTCAATGTTTAATATGAGTGAAATTAAATACTTCTGAACTCCTCACTGCTTCACTCATACTCATTCAAGTCCCTGCAGTGCTAAACTATGACTTAGTGTTATGTATCTATCTATCAACAGGCAACCAGCTAGGTAACTGCTATGGTGCTAACTTGTTCTTAGGAATATATGTTCTGTTCTACATCCACATTGGTCGGGTATTTTTTCTTTCTTTCAGGAACAATTTGATAGGAATGGGTTGTAAGATGGATGTCCCTCAAGATATTCTTTTCAGGACCTTACGCTTCAAAATCCTTGACCCAGTGTTATGTGAACACCTTGGACCTAGAGCTGCTTGCTTTGCTGATACAGTGCCAAAACAACAGCATACCTTTGGCCAAGTTGTAGAAAGGTAATTTATTGGGGCTCATGCCTCTAAAAGAAAATATCATTTCGGCAATGGGGCACATACAGACAAACACATATGCACATAACCTATATATCTCTGAAGATTCAACAATTAAATCAAAACATCATGAAAACATTGAAAATTCAGTTTCTAATTTTATTTAATAATGTTGGTTTTAAAAGAAATAGATAAAAAATAATGAGTGGGTTCCAACTTAGAATCTAATATTAAAAATAATAAAATTAGCAATATGCAAAACATGCACATTGATGAAGCTACCAAAGTGTAATAGAAAAAGTAGTAATAAATTACTCTTAGCACCTAAGTAGCACATTTTGAGAGTTCAAAGTGCATCATGTACATTATCTTAGTAAGTCTTACAATTGGCCTGTAAAGCACTTAGGTCAATGAAATCACCTCTGTAGAAAAAATAATAGTGGTTTGCTTAACCTAACCTAATACGATGATGGTTACAGTAAAATGTTGTCCTTGGAATTTCCAGCTCTAACTTATCCTATGCAAAAAAAAGTATTTAAATCATTTATTGTTATTGTTTACTAAATTTCTATGCCACCCTTCAACCAAGGATCACAGGGTGGTTTATAATAGAAAAACACAAACTCATATAACATGTATCCATTAAATCACATTTTTTTAAAAGAGACTCCATTTCCTGTTCTCAGGAACCTTTTAATCAAAGAGCAGCTTTGAATAGCTCCAGCTTCCACTCACTCCATACATTTGTATTTCAGGAGAATGCTAGTGATGTAGACTAACAAAAATTTTAATGTCTAGATAGAACCATAAGAACCATGTCATCAAAAATGCTGAATGCAAACCAGAACTTTCTCTGTGGCAATGATTTCACAGGATTCTCTCAGGCCATTTTAAATTAAAACAAAGAGCTTCTAAAATGCATTTTTGCACTTTGTAAATCTATTAATAGATGGTTCCTATTGCTGCCAGACGGCAGGGTGTTACTATTGCAGTATGTCATGATCAGGCAGGATAGCTGTTGATGGGAGACAACAACCAGGGCTTTAGCAGAGACATCTCAAAGTGTACATTTCACAGTGATAATATATAACAAGGTCCTTCTCTTCCTGAGGTTGCAGGAAGAGGGGGCGGGTACCAAAGGCCAGCAGGAGGTGTCACAGGATTTGAAGCTGGCTTTCACATCCAAGTTTAGCACTCAAGTCATCATTGGCTCCTCATACCTTAGGCAAGAGATCGGTAGTGCCTGTGAAAAGAGAAAAGGGAAATTATATTTTCCACCCAAGCCTCCAGGCAGACATAGCAGGAAGTCTGCCATTCACACCGCCCACTCCACATGAGTCCTCCCCTTCTTTGATGCCAAGGCTGGCACTATTTGTTAAGGGAGCCCTGGCAAAGTGTTATTGATTAGCTCTACCTCCCTGACAAACCCCCTTCCAGCCTTGGGCCCTCCTCTAGGGGAATTACCATTGTGTTGCCATCTTGGGTGGGCATCTGCGAGCCACCTGCCATTTTTATGTCCCCACAATTTATTGACAGTGACATTCAGGGGCACTGTGGGATAATCAAAATGGTGGCCTCCTGCTCTCCCACTGCTGCTGCTTTATAATCTGAGCCAAGAAATGTTGGAGAAAAGCAAATACATGTCCTTCACCCGAATTTCTAGTTAAATGACACAAGGACACTGTTTGTCTAGCAATATAGCCAGCCCTTGCTTGTAGTCTTTGCTTTGTCCAAGTTAACTCCACCACTAAAACATGAGCCATTTTGTTTGTTGTTCTCTCCAGGCAGTATGTCTGTTATTCTCTCTCTCTCTCTCTCATCTCCACACACATTGTAAATACTTCCTGAATGAATAAAGCCTTTAAACTTCAGTAGCTATAAGTGATTATTCCAAACTAATTCACCCAAGCTGCAAGGTCTCCTAATGGGCAGATGGTCCAATCTGAGCCCTGGTGGGTCTTTGGCAACTGCCTAGGCATGTCAGGTGTTCCAGCTGGCCCTGCTTGACCAATGGGTAGCCAGGTCTGGGCTCTGGACTTCAGACATCAGTGGGCCTGATCCCCCAAATTGGAGCCTGCCAATGTCTTAAGCATTTCTGCATAGATTATAATACCCTGCAGCATTTACAACTCCTGTGATACTGCTCAGGAAGCAAGTATAACTTTGGGTGGGTAGGGGAAGGGCCTAATTAAATGGACTTCCATTGTCAAGTGAAAAACGCAGATGCAAGAAACCGATTCCTTGAGTTTGCTGCTTTTTGCTTCTTCTTCTTTTTAGAAAAAAGGATTAGTCTAGTGCAGTAAAAAGACCTTGGTATTTGTGTGCTTCAGGTTTGGAGTTGGCTTCAATGCAACCTCATAAAAAAGAGTATCACATTGCCATGCAGATGTGTTAACTTTTTAACAATAGCCGGGGTAAACTGGTATCTGGGCAGAAGATGTACAACTCTGACATTCCTTGCAAAATCAAGCTTTCTTTGAAATCCATGAAGTTTAACACACAGCCATTGAAATAACAAGCCCCAAACTATATTTAGACATTACATTCCAAAAATTCCTATATGACAGGTAATATTGCCCCCCTCAAGCAACTGCTTCTGTCTTGTAACTGACAGCACAGGTTGGAACATTTGTGTCAAACTTCTAGGGTTGAAATCCTGGGCGTAATTGCAAAATATACCATTGAACTCAGTGGAACTTACTTCTAAGAAATTGTGCACAGGAATGGGCGGTACGTCAAGAAACTTGCTGTGGACAGAAGATAAGAGCTAAACTAGACATGATGTTAAGTGTTTGTGTGTATATATAACCAAGGGGATACCTCAGCAATCTCAGGGGAGATTGGGGAGGTGGGTGAGAAGACAATTAAAACTGTCTCAGCCACAGTCCCAAAAATTGTCTCCCTGAAGCTGCTTTTGGTCTCCATGGATACCAGCCAAATATTATTTATTTAAAATATGTGTCTCACATTTTGATCATAGCTAACATAATCATATTTAAATCATGCTTCACAATCTGGCTTTCTCAGTGCATGTAGGCCCAAGACACTGGTAAAATCTAGGCTGGAAGAGGTATCTGTTAGGTGGATTTGTAGCTGGTTGGCTGACTGAACGCAAATAATGGGTAATGGATCCTCATCATCTGGGGGGGGGGGGTGTGACAAGTGAGGTGCTGCAGGGTTCCGTCCTGGGCGCGTTGTTGTTCAATGTTTTTATAAACAATTTGGATGAAGGAATGCTCATCAAGTTTGCAGCAAATGACACCAAACTGCAGCAAATGACACCAAACCAATGCCACAGAAGACAGAAACAGTATTCAAGAGAACTTTAACTGGGCCAGAACTAAACAAAATGAATTTGAATAGGGACAAATGTAAGGTTTTACACTTAGGCAGGAAGAACCAACTGCACATATATAAGATGAGACACCTGTATTGCCAGCAGTACATGGGGAAAGAATCTAGGGCTCTTGGTGGACCAAAAGCTTAACATGAATCAACAGTGTGATGTAGCACCAAAAAAGCTAATGCTATTCTAGGCTGCATCAAAAGAAGTATAGTGTCCCAATCAAGGAAAGTAATAGTGCCACTCTATTCTGCCTTGGTCAGACCATACCAGGAGTACTGTGTCAAGTTCTGGGCACCACAATTTAAGAAAGATGTTGACAAGCTGGAACATGTGCAGAGGAAGGCAACCAAGACAAACAAGGGTCTGGAAACCAAGCCTAAGGAGGAACAGTGGAGGGAGTTGGGTATGTTTAGCCTGGAAAAGAGGCAATTGAAAGGAGATTTGATAGCCATGTTCAAGTATCTCAAGGGCTGTCACATGGAAGATTGAGCAAGCTTGGTTTTTTCTTTCTCCAGAGGGTAGGACCTGAACCAATCAAGTTACAAGAAAGATTTCAACTAAACATCAGGAAGAACTTTGTGATGGTAGGAGCTCTTCGACATTAGAATGGACTCTCTCAGGAGGTTGTGGGCTCTGCTTCTATGAAAGTTTTTAAGCAGAGGTTGGATGGCTACCTGTCATGGATGCTTTAGCTGAGATTCCTGCATTAGACTAGACGGCCTTTGGGGTCTTTTCCAACTCCTCAATTCTATGATTCAAAGCTGGCAGTGGGATAGCACCATGCAGTGGAAGCTTGCTTTGGAGGCATAGTGCAGGCCACGCAATAAACACATAGGTCTGTTTTCCAACACTTCACGTTTATTATTTTCCACTTAACACTGGGCAGCTGCCTCACTCTGCCTATCGATTTATCATGCAGGCATGATAAATCCATCTTCACAGGAAAATAGGACCGGAGCTGCCTGTCAAAGACATATTCAAACTTGTCAAGGGCAAATACGTTTTGTACAATTCTGAGAGCATCTCCTACACTTCAGCCCCCTTCTATTGCTAAGCAAACTACAGGTGTACACTGAGAGCGCAGGTGAAAGGAAGTTGCTGATACACCTCTTTTGTAGTGAGGCTTTTGTTTATACAGTAAGAATGGATCTCAATAGATGAATAGATATGAACCAGAAGGGCTAAGGGACTAAAGCAAACAGCCTGAATAAAAATGGACTTGCATGGGAGTCTTCTGTCTGTTTGCTATTATTTCAGTTCTATTATTTCAGTAACATGCATTTCCAGACCCCATAAATAGGATAATAACATAAAAAATATTAACGGGGGGGGGGGGCTTATACACACTTCTGCTTGTCTCCCCACGCACCCCTGGGAAAACCTGAGGTTTAGCGCTGCATTGAAACAAGCAGATTGTAGTTTGCTCAGATTCAGTGGTAAACAGTGGTCTTTCCTGGGAAAAGCAGTGGGATGAATGAAAAACCACTCAGACCCATGCTTTCTAGCCACCGGACAAGCAAAGTGGGAACGAGCTCTCTCCTTCCCTCGCTCTCTCTCCTCCCTCCCCATAAATTGAGTATCTGCAGATGTTAGAAAATTGCTAAATCCTCCCTTGCCTCTAGATGGTGCTGTGCAGCCAGAAATTTAGAGGGGGGAAAATTGCAAATAGTTCCTGACATCTTTTTCAAAAGTTTACATGGGTCTGTGATTTCAGCATCCTGTTTCAGGCAGTATATTCAACCCACGTTGTTTCTCACCGTTATCTGCTTAGTCTGTGGCGTATATGCTTCCTATGAACTGTGCAAAGGACATAAAGATTTCTTTGCCAGTGTACATAAACATACATACATAAATATAAGCATTGTTGTATCTGAGGCTGTTCTCAAGAATCATGTTTAAGCTGAATTGTCTCCAAGTTGTTCGTATATTCTTTGAGCCTGTTGGTAATATGAGAAACTTCCTTCTATAATATGCAATGAGGGGTGATGTGACCAAGAAGCTCCCACCAGGGTGACTTCTGGAAAGGGCTCCTGTCACTAACCTCTCTCTGGCTCCTACAGTCCTACAGACTGTCTTGCCAGAGTGGTGCGTGCTCTAGTTATCTCTCACTTGGACTACTGCAATCTGCTCTATGTGGGGTTACCTTTGAAGGTGACCCAGAAACTACAACTAATCCAGAATGTGGCGGCAAGACTGGTGACTAGGAGTGGCTGCTGAGACCATATAGCACCAGTCCCGAAAGACCTACATTGGCTCCCAGAACATTTCCGAGCACAATTCAAATTGTTGGTTTAAAGCCCTAAACTACCTTGGTCATGTATACCTGCAGGAGTGTCTCCACCCCCATCATTCAGCCCAGACACTGAGGTCCAGCTCCGAGGGCCTTCCCTCACTGTGAGAAGTGAGGTTACAGGGAACCAGGCAGAGGGCCTTCTTGGTAGTGGCGCCCGGCCTGTGGAATGCCCTCCCATCAGATGTCAAGGAAATAAACAACTGACATTTAGAAGACATCTGAAGGCAGCCCTGTTTATGGAAGTTTTTAATTGATGTTTTATCATGTTTCTAATGTTCCACTGGGAGCTGCCTAGAGTGGCTGGGGAAACCCAAACAGATGGGTGGGGTATAAATAATATATTATTATTACTCACCACAAGAACCTAAGAAGAACTTGCTGGATCAGGCCAAGGGCCCATTTAGTCCACCATCTTGTTTTCACAGTGGTCAGTCAGGTGCCTGTGGGAAATCTGCAAGCAAGACCCAAGCACAAGAATCTGCTCTCCTGTGGTTTCCAGCAACTGGTATTCAGAAACCTACAGCAGGCATTGGTAAACTCGGCCCTCCAGATGTTTTGAGACTACAATTCCCATCATCCCTGACCACTGGTCCTGTTAGCTAGGGGTGATGGGAGTTGTAGTCCCAAAACATCTGGAGGGCCAAGTTTGCCTATGCCTTACCTACAGCCTCCAACTGTGAAGAAAGAGCATAGCCCTTATGCTCCAGGAATTTGTCCAATTTAGACAATCCTCTTTTAAACCCATCCAAGTTGGTGGCCATCGCTGCCTCCTGTGGGAACAAGTTCCATAGCTCAACTACAATCATTTTAAAGTTGAAATCAAGCAAAGTGCCTGCTCTTATGGAAGCCTGGGAATAGAAAATGCCAGTAAAGGATAGCCAAACCCTGTGTGGACTATAATCCCTGTGGGCAGAATGTGGTAAATCCCCCTCCCCCCCCCCCAAAAAAATGTATTTTCTGTGACTTCAAACTTTAGCAATCCTGCACAGCAAACAAAGTTTTTCGAGTGTAGTAAATAAATATCACAACAGAAAGTGCTCACCATCTTTCTCACAGACAGGATAAAAATAATTAGAGGGAATAACCTTTGGGACCTCTGGAAGCTTTTAAATTAATGTTGAGTGCAGGCAAATATTCCAAAACAGGCTGATGAGGCTTTCCATTTAAGTGAGGTTACATTTTTTTTTAAGCATTTGGGTTTGGAAACTTGTCCAGTCTTCAGTCATGTTTGCAATCAATTGAATGCAACCCAGTTGGTTACTCTTTTAAATTCAGGCATTTGCATTTTATGGCGCTGCTTTCGTTTCCCCTTCTGCAGACTTCACCATAAGATGGTCTCCCACCTCCATTAGCAATTAAATGAGTGTATTTTATATATAAAAACATGAGTACATAGTCTGTCTCTGATTAGAGTGTTTTGTGCAAAGCCTTTGAAGAGAACCTCAACGCTTTCCGCTCTAAAAGAGACGCAAAAAAACCCAGATTTTGTGACACAATCCAATTGGGAGTTTGTCAAACTGTGTGTCTGTTTCTATATATGTTTCAAGATATGTAGGCAATTCAAGGGATTGTGGCAATTTGCTACTCATTGAGTTCCTCAGTTTCTCTTAATCTTCGTTTCTTATTATTTTCTTCATCTACAGATCTTGGTGGAAAGAAGCCAGTGAAAAGGTGCCAAATTATCAATTGCCAAATTACATATTTCCAAGTTTCAGATACACAAGTACAGTACAGTACACACTGATCTAACACTTCACACCCCCAAAAAAGAAAAAGTCAAAATGAGTTACTTTCTTATGTGGTTACATTGTCACAGCAAGCCATCATTGTGATCTACCACAAAAACGGAGAAATTGTTTACAGACTGCGTTGGATTTGATCCATCTAACAAATTAAACTTAAAGGCTATCTGTCCACAAATAAAGAGATGGCTTTAACACGAAATAATTTGTGTGTTTACAAGTGACTAACCCTTTAGTGCCATTGGCCCAATCCTGTGGAGCACCCTGTCAACAGAGATTCAGCAGACGCATTCTGTGCCAACTTAATTTTAAATATATATATATATATTAATAAGCAAAATAAACCAAAGATAAAGAGCATAAAAATACAGGTTGAAAGCAGCATGAAGTTGGACATTATCACTGAATCTGTTCCAAAACATTACCAAAAAAACCCCCCACCCATTTCCCCCATAAACCTGTTGTGCTGGGTTATATGTACTATTTTATAATACATTAGTTTAATCATAATTACTATAGAATAAATTTCTCAGTCCATTTAGATATAGTAGGAGGTATGCTTTTGTCCCAGTTTTTAGCTATTATAATCTTAGCAGCAGCTATAACACTTGATCGTTTTCCAAAATAACATCCTCTAGATAACCAAGCAGAAATATTTTAGGTTCCAAGGGTATTTGATATCCTAACATAGCAGAGATATCATCATTAATGGATATCCAGAATATGTCTATTTGAGGACAATGCCAGAAGATATGTATGCAATCTGTTTTATTTAATCCACATCTCCAACATTTAGCCAATCCTAACTTATTCATGAAATTCAATTTGTAAGGTGTTAAATACCATTTAAAGTAGTTTTTTTTAGGTCTGCAGAAATTATATTAGAATAGAAGTTGTCCCATTGTTTCCTAGTTATTCTTTGAATTCAAATCTCACACCCATTTTCTCATATCTGTATCCTGGGTCAGATCCAAGTTTAACCTTCTGTGCCAACTTTTGAAAACTTTTTTATTATGCCAGGCCTATGCAGGAAATTAAGAATACATTACTCACAATGGTCTACTGCTGTTTGTTTTTAATTCTTTTGCTTTTAACTTGTTTTACTTTCTTATGCTTTTTTGTATGACTTTATGTTCTTATATTGTGGTAAAGCACTGTGATATAGTTCTACGATACAGCAGTAGATAAATATTTAATAAATAAATAAGAATGAAAGCAATAAGTATACCTATAGAAACAAAATCACCTAGAAGAAGACATGTAAATGTGACCCAAGCACTGAGGACTAATTTAGGCTTGTCTCTCTTCTCTTCTCTTCTCTTCTCTTCTCTTCTCTTCTCTTCTCTTCTCTTCTCCTTTTGTTCTTTTTCTTGCAAATTTTACATTTAGAAAGATATTTAACGGGGAAGGAAGCAAAATAGGTTTACCAACTTGCAATAAAAGTGTTTTTTTTCCCCCAAATTATTTGAAATAGCATTACCAGCATTTTTGACTGCAATTGTAGCTGCGTATTTAGCAGAAGCTTGCTTAAAAGTGCAGGCATTAAAAAAAATATGTTTATCGCATGCTGTGAAAAGCTTCGCCTACAGATGTCTGCGGATCAAGCTACTGTTAAGAGCATAAGAGCAGGCCTGGCCTTTTAATTTTGGGTTAGTTGGCAACACACTGTACTTGCCTTTTTATTTCCGACATGTGCTCTCTCTTAGCTCGATATGTTCCTAACTGTCTGCTGTATCCTTTCCAAAGTATTTCTTCACTAGACTTCTTTCCTTTCCTTTTTTCAATTATGTCAAGTAATAAAGCGAAATGTGTTTACTCTATAATTAAGAACTTGGAGCGAGGAAGAGTTTAATCTGGCAGTAGGGAAACCTAGCTAAAGGGTAAAAACACAGAAAATGCTTTTTAAAAAATTTAACAGTTCTTTTAATGCAGCCCACAAATAAATTCTTCAGATGAGATTACCGGTTCCAACTTTCTAATGAAGAAATCATGGTGGGTGGGTGTTTTCCCTCCGCAAATGATTATCCTCCTGTCAAATGTCACTGGTATATGAACCGCAGCTTGGATCACATTAGTGGTTCACTATGGAATGGGCTGCCTAGCCTGATCCTTAAAGGTCAAGGCTAGACCACAAACTTGTGTCAGTTTCTTATAACATTTGCTGTTGTTTCTTCCCCCAAGAAAACCTTGGGAATTTTAGTAGGGTGAGGTGGTGAGAACTCCTGTCTTTCATATAGTGCTACTGGTAATGAAGGTCTGGGAATGGGAGGAAAAACCTCATAGAATGACTCTGGTGGGGAGCCAGATGCTTAGTGAAGACTTTTTGTTTATTTTAGATTCCCCCCCCCCCCAGATTTTTATGGTTAATGCTATTTGAATTTGCCTTTATTTTCTTTATTCGTTGTTGCTGGGTTAATATTTTTTTGCTTCTGATCACCCCACCTTTGCTTCTCACCTCTGCAGCAGGAAAAGGAACTGTATTTCAACAAGTACTGAATTACTAGTACAATTGCTTTTGTTGTTGTTTAGTCGTTTAGTCGTGTCCGCCTCATCATGACCCCATGGACCAGAGCAGGCCAGGCACTCCTGTCTTCCACTGCCTCCCGCAGGGTCTTTTCCAGGGAGTCTTCTGTTCTCATGAGGTGGCCAAAGTATTGGAGCCTCAGCTTCATGATCTGTCCTTCCAGTGAGCACTCAGGGCTGATTTCCTTCAGAATGGATACGTTTGATCTTCTTGCAGTCCATGGGACTCTCAAGAGTCTCCTCCAGCACCATAATTCAAAAGCATCAATTCTTCGGCGATCAGCCTTCTTAATGGTCCAGCTCTCACTTCCATACATTACTACTGGGAAAACCATGGCTTTTACTATACGGACCTTTGTTGGCAAGGTGATGTCTATGCTTTTTAAGATGTTGTCTAGGTTTGCCATCGCCTTTCTCCCAAGGAGCAGGCGTCTTTTAATTTCGTGACTGCTGTCACAATTGCTTTTATTATTTATTAAATTTCTATACCACCACTCAGGGCTGGTTTCCTTAAGAATGGACATGTTTGATCTTCTTGCAGTCCATGGGACTCTCAAGAGTCTCCTCCAGCACCATAATTCAAAAGCATCAATTCTTCGGCGATCAGCCTTCTTGATGGTCCAGCTCTCACTTCCATACATCACTACTGGGAAAACCATGGCTTTTACTATACGGACCTTTGTTGGCAAGGTGATGTCTCTACTTTTAAAGACGCTGTCTAGGTTTGTCATTGCTTTTCTCCCAAGAAGCAGGTGTCTTTTAATTTTGTGGCCATATTCAGTGATCATGGAGCCCAAGAAAGTTAAATCTCTCACTGCCTCCATTTCTTCCCCTTCTATTTGCCAGGAAGTGATGGGACCAGTGGCCATGATATTCGGTTTTTTGATGTTGAGCTTCAGACCATATTTTGCGCTCTCCTCTTTCACCCTCATTAAAAGGTTCTTTAATTCCTCCTCACTTTCTGTCATCAATGTTGTGTCATCTGCATATCTGAGGTTGTTGATATTTCTTCCGGCAATCGGTCTTGCCAAAAGAATATTTCCAAGCAAAATCGGCCTACAAGCAAATTCAAAAGGGTGCCAGACTGGAATGGCAAGTGAATCAATGGCGGGCAATTATAGAAGCCTCATCATCACGGAACACCAGACAATTTTGGCTCCTGGTAAATAAAAGAACTAAAAGATACCCTCTATTATTCCCGCCCCGGTTTGGGAATCTTATTTAAAAAATTACTTTGCCACAACTGACTGTATCGTTAACACAAGAGACGAATTTCAAGATCAGCTTCCCCTCTGGCCCCCTACCGATCCGGAAGACATCCATGACTTGATCGTCAACCTTAAAACAGGGAAAGCGCCTGGGCCAGACCTGATCCCGGCAGAAGCTATAAAATACCACGCGGACTGGTGGGCCAAGGTCCTAGCGAATATCTTCGATGCAGTTAACAACTCTGGAATGATTCCGGAAGTATGGAAGGACGCTGTTATCGTTCCAATCCACAAAAAGGGCTCACCAGATGACCCGGGGAACTACAGGAACATCAGCCTGCTCTCAATAGTGGGGAAACTGTATGCCCGCTCCCTGTTGAACAGACTAATCCAATGGGCCGAAGAGAGAAAATTAACTGGGCCCGAACAAGCTGGATTCCGCCCAAAACAGTCAACAATTAATCATATTCTAATTTTACAGCATCTTGCCTGGAAATATTCCACCCCAAAAGGTGGCCAACTCTGTGTGGCATTCATTGACCTAAAGGCAGCATTCGATAGTATCCCCAGGAGCATCCTCTGGGAAAAACTCACCCGCTGGGGCATCGACAGAAGGCTTCTCTGGCTAATAATCAAACTCCATGAGAACTCAGCGGCCAGAGTGAGATTCACCCCGGAGGGTGATCTCACGAATTCAATTCCCATTAACAGAGGTGTTCGACAGGGTTGTATATTGGCTCCACTCCTGTTCAATTTGTTCATAAGTGACATGAGGACTCCCCTGATAGAGGCCCAAGAAAGGATTCATGCACCCCGCCTAGCACTTTATCGCTGCCCCTTGTTACTATATGCGGATGACGCAGTCATTCTTTCTTTTTCTAGAGTAGGTCTCAGGAGGGCCCTAAAAATTTTTGGATCATACTGTCACGCAAATTCCCTTACAATTAATTATGGAAAATCTAAGATCCTGATTTTCTCAAAGAGCCGGAAACTCCATAATTGGAGAATTGATGGGAGAATCATCGAACAAGTCTATAGATTCCAATATTTGGGAGTCTGGTTACAACATAACCTCAGATGGAAGGCCCATGTAGCCTATGTTACAAATAGAGCCAAATCTATCTCCTTGGCGATCTTGCGATTCTTCTTCACCGATGGGGCCCTTCATATCCCATCGGCGTTGAAAGTCTTCAAGGCCAAGGTGATCCCGACAATTGCTTATGCCATCTCAATTTGGGGGACTTTTGCCAACCTATCTCACCTGGAGGTCATTCAAAATCAGTTTTTAAGAGGGATATTGAAACTGCCCAACTGTGTAAGTAATACAGCGTTACGCATGGAACTTAATATTGTATCCCTGGAAAATGCTCTGTGGAAGCACATACTTTGTCACTGGTTATCTCTATGGCACAATCTCCCAAACTTGTACTTGATACAATGTATGTGGAGAGATGATTTCCAGAGCCCATGGGTAAAAAATTTACAGCTGAAAATAATGGCAATGGGAATCTCCCCATCCAAATTACTAGGGCAGGACATAGTTCCAGCTAAAAGAACAGTAACCTGTAAGCTAGAGGAGATGGACTTGCAGCAGAAAATGATCTTGGGCAATGGTACCTGCTCACCTCTAAATCTTGGTTTATTACCCCTCTTAAGGCTCCCAAACTATTTGAATTCTTTAACTTCCTCAGCCCATAGATATGCCTTTGTAAAGGCAAGATTCAACACCTTCCCACCGAACGTGCTGAGAAATAGATTCTCCAATGGACAGCTATCGCTCTTATGTGATTGTAATTGTGGGGCACCGGAATCGTTGCATCACATAATTCTTGATTGTGCTTTTCACTTATCGGCCAGGAGCAAGTTTCTTGCTCAATATCTTAAGGGAATTGCCGATGATACGACTGAAGCCAAACTGAGATATCTATTAAATGATGATGACCCCCTAAGATCACTCATGGTTGCCAGATTCTTGGTCAACGTCCTATCCCTAAAGAAGAGAAACGGACTCCTGTGTGGCTCGGATAATCCCTTTAAACCATGATCTATGTTTTAGGATGTAATTAGGTGATATCACCATTGATGTCTTCTATTAATTTATGAGCAGAGGGCGATGTTTATGCTACAAATTTGTTGTAATGTATGATGTTGGTCTTTTGTTTTTGTTTTGCTTTGGTTCTTGTCTGTTTTTTTGTAAGTTTTGGTGGTTTTAAATTTGGAGGTTCAAGTACATTATGGTGGTGTGACGGGCCAATGGCCGTAATAAAGATCAATCAATCAATCAATCAATCAATCTTCCGGCAATCTTAATTCCGGCTAGGGATTCATCCAGCCCAGCCTTTCGCATGATGAATTCTGCATAAAAGGCCATAGATTGTTTAATTAGCTAAAGGTCTGGGAGAAGAGGAGTGTCTTTGCCTGGCCTCTAAATAAACGTAATGAAGGTGCCAGGCGAGTTCAATGTGAAAATGGAGGCTTAGAGATCCCCACCAGAGAACAGCAACCTCCCCATCTTTCTCTGGAAAAAGAGAATGCCTATTAAACTAGTGGTGATAGCTTGGAAATATGCTCAAAGAGTTCTGCTACAAAAGGAGCCATCAAAATGGAAGGGGCTGGTTCCATCAGAATATTTTGTAGGCAAAAATTGAAATGAATAAACACACCAAAAGATCCAGGCATTGTACATCTCACGAGCATTAGACACTTTTCTTATTTGCAGAGCCAACATTTACCATCCCATACTAGCAAACTGATGCAAACCAGTTTTGGTAAGGCCTTCCAGTTACCGTACTTTGCCCACCTACTCCTGCAGCATAGTTGTGGATCAGAAAGTTTTGTATGTGATAACTGTTTTAAGAACTGAAATGGCGAAGTCACATTTTTTCATATGTGGTGGGATTGTAAAATAATCAAAAGTTTTGGGGAAATGATTTACAGTGAAATGAAAAGAATGTTTAAGATAGCCTTTGTTAAAAGACCAGAAGCCTTTTTGCTAGGCATTACAGGTCAAGACTTGCCAAAAGAGCAGAAGAAACTATTTATGTATGCTACAACAGCGGCTAGGATATTACTAGCCCCAAAATGGAAAGACAGCTGGATACCAACTAAAGAAGGATGGCAAGAAAAACTGATGGAATATGCTAAAATGGCAAAGCTAACTGGAAAACATAAAGACAAGGACAATAGAGACTTTAAAAAAGACTGGGAACCATTCATGTTGTATTTACAAAAATAAAGAAAAGGACTCACTAGCAGGGTTTGAGTAAACACTTACAACCAACAAAATAAACATAGAAATTAAGATGTAAGAATGGGAAAATAACAAAGTGTAAGAGGTAATTTGAAAAAAAAATTATGGTATAAAAATATAACAATATTTAAAGAATGCAATATTAAGGTATAACTAAATAAGCAGGAAAAGTAAATATATAAAGAACCAGAAGGGGAAATTGAGGGAAGTTGGGGGGGATTTGGGGAATTGTATATATTTTTTCTTTTTGAGATAATATCATTGTGATGAATATAAAATTGTAAAATTTAATAAATTATTTTTTTAAAAATTGAGATGGCAACCCTATATTCACCTACTTGGGTGTGAGCTCCATTGAATTCACTGGGACTTACTGTACTTCTGAATAGACATGAATGCATTACGCTCTTTTCTTTGTGTGAAGATGAATGCATTCATAGTTGTTCAGAAGAATTAAGCAACAATGGTAGTATAAATAGAAGTTTATTTTGCCACAAAAGAAATGCATGCATCTATATTTGATTTCCCAATGCAGCATAAGCAACAAACTGGTGAGGGAGGTGAGAATGGAATGAGAGGTGAGAATGGAATGAGAAATTGGAGCAGTTAATTTGCTGTTGAACCAAAAACACAAATGTAAGAGCATAAAAGTCCAAAGGATTCGTATATTTTACTATTGCTCTGCTACAGACATTTTAGCTTTTAAATGCACCAGGCTTTCCCTGTACATAAGACAGCATCAACAACCAATCTGGTGATTCAATTTGACAGGCAAAATGTGAATACAAAGAACTGGCGCTTGTTACAACACAAAGGATCAACCCAGAGCAATTTTTCTCCCCAACACATTCCACTCATGCTTAATTAAGTAAAGTTTGAACCTTTGACACATCTGGGACTGACTCCCATGCTCTGTTGCTACATAATAATCCTCAATTCAAAGAATTTGAACAAACATTGCGTCTCTCAATTTGCCGTGCAATCCTGCAAAAGTCAATGAACGGTTTAACCCAATAGAATTTTTTAAAAAATGTTTCTGACAACTGAAGATGCCAGTTTCCTACAATGAATGGCTACATAAGGAACCAGTGTTTACATTTCTTTTTTAAAAATCCCCCTTTAAAAAAAATGGTATTGTTTTTGCAGTTTTGTGTTTGCCACCCTTGGCTCCTTTGGGTGGAACGACAGCTAATCATCATCATCACCATCATCAACAACAACATCATCTGAGCCTTTAGCAACATCTCTAGCAGGATCTTCACAGTTAAAACAGAAGCTGCTTAGCCTACCTTTTTCTTTCTATCAGAAGACCAAAATTCTTGCTTTTGGGGGAAAAACAAAGTTCAGAAACTGGAAACTTCAAGGCCAAAATTTAGAACAAGTCTCGAACTACAAATACTTAGGAATGGCAGTCCAGGCATCAGGATCCAACAAAATTCATATTAACTCAAATAGGTGTGCCGGAGAAAGATATGCAAATGCTACCCTTACATTTTTTAGAACTCAAGGGGGTTTTTATGTCCCTGTGGCACTAAAATTATATAAAGCCAAAACGTTGCCACAGCTCCTTTACGGTTCCTTTCTGGGCCCTCTTCTCTCCTCGTTCATTCCCCTTGAAAGAGTGCAATCTAAACTCCTCAGAGCCCTTCTACAAGTTCCTAGATGTGTTTCAAATGCATGGGTCAGACTAGAAACAGGGAAGATGAAAGTTGAAGCTCATATTAGTCTAACATCAATATATAAGTGGCTGACTCTGAAACTGCTCCCCCGAGGAATTGCCCCATTGATTCTGGGCGACCAGTTTCAGTCTTGCCGGCAGACAGCAATCTTAAACGCTCTTCAGAAACTGCTCCCTGCTCCCCAAACCCTCATAACTATGGGTCTGGGCCAAGCTAGATCCATGGTTAGGCAAAGAATCATGGACATAGAGAGACAACAGGACTGTACAAGGGTCCCTGATTATAAGATCATAGAAAACAGGAGATATGTAGCCGCTCCACCAACATATCTCTATTTCCTCACATCCAGAAAAGCAAGAAGGGCTTTCACTCTTGCTAGAAGCTTGGCCTTGCCCTCACAGGTTCTGGAAGGCTCCTTTAGAAGAGTCCCATACGCACAGAGACTTTGTGCCTGCCCATTAGGGGAAATAGGAAGCCCCGACCATATATTTTTTAGATGTGTTTTTTATGTTGAGATTCATAGAGACACCATTGATCCTGTTCCCCACCTGTGACCTACATGTATGAAACACATGAATAGAGCTATTCAATTCATTCCACCAGATTGTCTTCAGGGGCAAGATACCTGAGCTATGAGAGAGCCACTGTTCCATAAGTAGCTCCTGCATGGCTGGGGTAATAGTCAAATCATCCAACCAAATGAGCAGTGGAATTCTGATTCTGTGCCAAAGGCCCATGGGATCTGCACCCTGCCCATGTGGTTCTTTAATTACATGACACCCCTGTTCAAAATAAATTCCCAGGTATACCAAAGGCACAATATCACAATAGCTGTTACACCATTGAGTGTGCTGAGTAAGAGTATTAGAAGACTACAGTGTTTTGTACCTGCATTTTCCTTAAAGGTCTCTAAAGCAGTTTGAAAGGATACATTTCCTATGTCACACTTCCTATGTCACACTTACCTGTAGTCAGCTGCAAATTTCTAAATCAAGTATGGAAAACCTCACGCTTCCTAATGTGTGACAGTGCCTGTATGTCACTGTATGTGACAGTGTCAGTATGTCACAGACAGGAAGTTGATGTGCACCAAGCTACCATTATATACCTGAGCTGCTGCTGTATAATTAAAAGCAACTAGCCATAATCAGGATCCTATAACATTTTGCATGTGAAGTTTTAATACGGCTACTTTTCTGCAAAAGCAATTGACTGCATTCCTCATCTCTCTACAAACTGATCATCTTCTTTCTTTGCCTTCAATCCTCACAGCTTTTACATATCACAAAAATAAGCCCTAGTAGCTGTGTGGTCAGGCCATTTCTTAGGAAGATTTTATGACATGAACATATTTGGCAGGGAAGGGATTATGTTCAAGATACAAAGCATGAATAACTGAGGAAATATTTTGATGACTGAATAACCCTACCATTTGCAAAATAGGTAAATGCAGAAAACTAAATGATATCAAAGCTCCGGAAATCATGTGGTTGAAGCTAATCACCACAATGTCTATGTTTGCTTGTAATGTTAAACCACATGGGAAATAGTTGCATAGGGAATCATTCATTATCCCCTCCAAGGAAAATGAAATCTAATTCCTCATCCGCAGCAACCTAGAGAAATAAGATACTGGCTTAGAATTTGTACATATATGTGGGGCAACAAGGACAAGCCAGCAGTCCAACTTTAAGGGACTGTTCAAGGTGTAAATGTTCTGCTTCTTTATCTAATAAGAAAAAGCAAAATCCTTTTTCTATGCGTTTAAACCAGCTAGGCTAGTATGACAGTTTATGCATTATGAAAATGTAGCTGCCATTAAGGAATCATCCTGCATTCAGTTACTAAGCACAAATGATCATTTGGTACAGCAGAGACATTACTTGCACATGTATTCCAAATATAATCATTTTATGCTTAACCAAGAATTTCACACTATAATGTCTTCAACAACAAACTTGAATATAAGATGGCAAGTGGGAAAGTTTTCTTTGGCCTTAACGTGTAATGTCTTATTCTCAATAGATTGTCTGAGGAATATTTGTTTCTGCTACATTGTTCAACACCAAAGACGATGCTAGTTCCTGTATGAAACTTTCACAGAGTCACACCATTGCTGCTGTTGCTAAAGAAGATGAGATGGGTTGATTCCCTAAATGTAGCGTGCAGCTTGTTGCTTTAAGAATTGTCAAAGTTTGCTTTCTGTTGGCATACCATTTCATAAAGTGGATTATACTGTCAACCTACAGTTCATTTGTGGATTAGCCAGTTTCTTCCCATCTATTCATCCCCTTGCTGTGTGTGTGGGTGTGTTTATATGTATATGTATTCCTTCATCAACATACTTCAGCCAAATGTTTTGATTGACAGCAACTCTTCAAGGTCTCTGTAGATGCCTTCCCTGTTCCAGATACCAGAGATCTGTTAAGCAAATATTGGCAATGGAACTTCTAAACGGGAAGTACTGTGTGCTACACCACCAACAAGCTATAACCACCTTCCCTTTCTTTGGGTGTCTTTTCTATCCTACCCTACCCCAAGGATTAGACTATATATTCTTCTCCTTCCCTCCATTCAATGAAACTACACACCGAGAGCCAGCAATTTGTCCAAGACCACCTGGTTATCTTGATGGACACCCAGGATTTGAGCCTGGGCAGACCATATTTAAGCCATATTTAAATAAATGACAAAATAAAGAAAATGATACAATAATATAATAGCACCAGTAAGCATAGTTCTATCATTTGATTCTGTATGATGATTTGGCAAGCTTATAACACCATATGGATCAGGATGAATGTGCAAATATGTCTTTGGTTATAGTTTGTGAGCCTTCAATTATTATTTGTTCAGAAGATTAATTAGATTACATTCTCAGTTATCTGTCAATGTTTCTTACATATAATTTAATTTCCAGATAATCTTAGTTCTATTGATAATGTCTATTTGGACCATTCAAGGCAGATCTAATCTCTGAAATTCAAGCTTATTGTGTTTGGCTTATTTTATAAAATGGACACCCCCCCCCCCCGCATTCTCCTTTAGCATGCAGGTACGGATGAGAGAAAACAATTATTCTAATATTTATTGGAACAGGAAGCAATTAAGTTTATTAAATGATTACAGTTGAAATGGTAAATAAAGGATTGTGTTGTTCAGGGAATCTACCACAAGTCAGACCCCATAAATTTGGAACTACAGTCATATAAATACAGGGGAAATCCTACTTGCATTTGTGGAAGTCAGAGCAACATTTCTTTGATGTCTTGCCAAAGTGTGCCCAAGTCCCCTGGGAGCATTTAATGTAATGTACAGATATTGAATTCAAAAGCCCATTTCTAATGGAGCCTTATTCCATTGCAGCTTGCATCTCTGTGTTCAAATTAGGCTGTGCTCCATGCAAAAAGAAACAACTAAAGGAATAAATGCAATAAAATAATGTATGAGACGTTATAATAATAAAAAGTTTCTAAGTTCATGTAGAAATGTTCTTTAGGCCCTTTGATTTGTCTACAGTTCAAAGTGTGTTATATAGCTGCCCTAAAACTGCTTTGCAAAAAATAGCTCTACTATAAACTATAGTAAGCTTGTGACATTATTATTGCCATTTGCTTCAGTAATATTTAATGGCAAGTATGATTTTTATTCCCTTTACCCTGAATGTGTATGTGTTTGTGGGGAGGTGGATAGATGGGTAGTGCACAATGGAAGAACACTGAACTAGAGGGGCAGAGTATAATCTGGACTAGGGTAAGGCAGCTTTCTATGTCTTATTGTGGTGTAGTGGTTAAGAGCAGTAGATTCGTAATCTGGGGAACCGGGTTCGCGTCTCCGCTCCTCCACATGCAGCTGCTGGGTGACCTTGGGCTAGTCACACTTCTCTGAAGTCTCTCAGCCCCACTCACCTCACAGAGTGTTTGTTGTGGGGGAGGAAGGGAAAGGAGAATGTTAGCCGCTTTGAGACTCCTTCGGGTAGTGATAAAGCGGCATATCAAATACAAACTCTTCTTCTTATTATTATTGGAACAACATTTTGAAACTGCTGTAGATCTAATCTACAATCATGAAAAAAATCACAGAAAAGCTACAACACCAAGGAAATGTTCAGCAGACGTATTAGGGAAGGTTGGTGCCACTGGATATGACAAAGATGATTAATGAAGGACATGTGACCTTTACTTTTACACAATGGATGCTGTTGGGGAGCGATGGGATTCCAAACAGCCACACCCACTACCTTCATTTCTCAAAGTGCTCTGCCTCTAGGGGGCGTTTCAACCCTGAGAGACACTCTTGGAATTGAAGGTGGCAGGCGCAACTATCTGTAGCATCTCTGCTCCATGTGGCTGAAAGCATGACTCCTGCCCTGTAAACAAGAGATAGTTCCAATGTCAGTATCTGCTGCTGTACGCAGTGATGGGCCACCCACTCCCAACAGCGACATCCCCACCACTTGCCTTTCAGAGTTGCCATACCTGGATTTATGGCACTCTGTGACCCATAATGGCTGGAATCTGACAAATCGAAAGCTAGCATTCCTTACTGTCTTCCAAAAGCTAGGACTAAATATCCACATAAAGCTAAAACTGGGAGTCAAGGTTCACCACTGTATCCGCAGTATGACCTCTATGTTCTAGAAATAGAAGCATGGTAAATTTGAGACATTCACCTGACCATTCCTCATATGGAGTCCATCTTGCCCAATACAGTCTACTCTGAATGGCAATAGTTCTTTAAGGTCTCAGGAGTGTTATGATCCATCTATAGCTGGAACCCACAAGATAGGGCAGCACCATGGAAAGCTCCAAGTGGAGGCTTGAGGTGAACTGAGGTATTGTGAGTGCCCTTCATCCATTCTATCCCCCCCCCAAGCTTCATCTTCAACCCTGAAGAGTGTGAATCTTTAAAAAGCCACCGCATGGCCTGAAGGTGAGTCTTTCCTGTGGCCTCCCACCTGACATATTCTCTGCCCTGCTGGGCAAATGTAATGGAGTCACTTCTCAGGCCAATGGACCTTGGGAGAAGGCATCTACTAAGGTTTTGATTTGGGCTCTGCAAGCTCCTGATCACTAGCCACAGGCTTGGTATGAGGAGCTCAGTCTAGCCGACCAGCCCAATGGTACATCAGCCTCAAACTCAGCTGTCTCATTCTCTTCTGTCTCTGAACTTGAAGCCAAAGTTATTGACTCTAAGGAAACCATCCCATCTTTTTTTATTAAATTTTCCAACATACATTTATAGTATCCAATCTAAATTTATCACATATTTTCTCTTTTAGACTTCCTTCAACCTCTCTGACAATCATCCATTATTCAAACTTTTAAATACGCATTTCCTAATTTTATATTGCATTTTATAAACCGTCACACACTTAGTTTTCATCAATACAATAGTCCTCTATCATTTACAGAACTTCTTGAAATCCCACTAACGTTATTTGCTCATCACATACACATTTCAGATAGTCTGAAAATTTTCCCCAGTCTTCAATGAACTTTTGATCTTGTATATATCTGATCTTTCCTGTTAGTTTGTCCAGTTCAGCATACTCCATCAGTTTCATTCTCCATTCTTCGAGCGTCGGCAGTTGTTCCTGTTTCCATCTTTGGGCCAATAATATTCTCACTGCTGTTACTGCATATTGGAAAAGTTTATAGTCCATTCTATTTATTTCATTTCCTACTATTCTTAAAAGAAAAGCCTCTGGTTTCTTAACAAATGTATATTTCAACATCTTTTTCATCTCATTATATATCATTTCCCAGAAGCCCTTCACCTTCTTACAATCCTACCACATATGATAAAATGTTTCTTCTTTTTCTTTACATTTTCAACACTTATTACATGTTTTATACATTTTTGCCAGTTTCACAGGTGTGATGTGCCATCTATAAATCATTTTCATAACATTTTCCTTTAACGCAGTACATGCCATAAATTTTATGCTTTCATTCCACAGTTTTATCCAATCATTAAACTGTATATTATAACCCAAATCTCTGGCCCAGTGTATCATAACCGATTTAACTTCCTCATCTTTTGTATACCATTCTAGCAAGATTTTATACATCTTGGACAAAATTTTATTTTCATTGTTTATTATTTCTATTTGAAATTTCGATTCTTTTTCCTCATAACCTCTTTCTTTTAAGTCCTTTTTAAACATTTCGTTAACCTGAAGAAGAAGAATAATGCAACCAATCATACACATACTCTTTCACTTCTTCATAGGATTTCATTTTCCATTTTCCTCCTTCCTTTATAATCAATTCTTTATATGTAATCCAGTTCCCCCTCATATTGACTTTCTTAAGACTCATAACTTCTAACGGAGATAGCCAGTGGGGAGTTCTTGATTCTAATAAACTTCTATATCTCTCCCATATTTCTATGAGAGATCTTCTAAAGATGTGGTTTTCGAAACCTTTATGAATCTTTCTTTTCTCACACCATAGATATGCGTGCCAGCCAAATCTGTTATCAAAACCTTCTAAGTCCAATAACTCAGTATTTTTTAACTTTATCCATTCTTTCAACCAGCAGAGACATGAAACCATCCCATCTTTACTCCATAAGATCCAGGAAACGGTCAATACCAGAGATGGACCCTAGAACCATTTACATGCAAATCATTAGCAGAGATGATCTAACCAGTTCCACATGAGCTAGGCCGTCTTCACTGTCCAATACTGTGAGTAATCATTAAAAGGGAGTTGGATAACATTTTGATTCATGGGACGTGGAATTATCTAAAATCTCTGAAAATGGCCAGAATAAATACTGGTAGCGAGACAACATGTGACATAGTCGACTTGGAAACAAAGAACCTTAGTCATGGAAACGCAACATGGAAACTCTCCCCATTTGAATACTCCAAATGCTCTAATTGTGAAATTTAGTGTTCCTTTACTATATCTTCCCTAGTGATAATTAATGATAGAGAATGAGATTTATCATTGCACAGGTTAGAAAGGCCAACAGTCTTGTCAGGCTTGAATTCATTTTTGGCTACGAGCACAGATTTCAGAACAGTTGGTCAAAACATCCTGATCTTTAAGACACACTTTACTGTTCTCAGAAGAGACAGTACTTACAAAAAGACTGATGGTAGCGTACAGAACGCTCATGTGAAACAACTCCACTGAAGCTGATTTCTTCTTCTTCTTCTTCTTCTTCTTCTTCTTCTTCTTCTTCTTCTTCTTCTTCTTCTTCTTCTTCCTCTTCTAATGGAGAGTTTTCTGTCTTTCTTGAAAACCTAAGAGCTATGCTGGATCATTCCAAATACTATCTAGTCCAGCATACTTTTTCCACAGTGGCCAACCAGATACCTATGGAAGCCCACATGCAGGAGCGGAAGGAGTGCAACATCACTCTCCCCATTTGCGATTCTCAATAACTGGTACTGTGAGTCATATTGCTTCTAATGCTAAAGGTGATCATGACTAGTAGTCACTGATAGTTTGATCGAACTTCCAGTAGCACCTTAGAGACCAACTAAGTTTGTTATTGGTATGAGCTTTTGTGTGCATGCACACTTCTTCAGATAGTTTGATGTTTAAAGTGTTCAAGAAAAACACACATTATTTTTGTTGTTAAAAAATTATTTATTCATTCATTAAAACCTCTGTCAATTATTATTTCATTTGTTTTTGTTATCCCATTTCATTTTTGTTTCCCAGTGTTTTCATTAGGATACCCAGCCATTCTGCTTCCTTTAATTTTTGTCTTCTGAGCAACTGGCATGAATTTTCCAAGCATTCTACCTCTCTCTCAAAGGAAGCACTTGCCAAATGTTAGGCAGATAGGATATAGGGAAATCTTAAATGGCACACAGTCCCAGAGATATCAGACTAAGCATACAATACAAATGAAGGTTGTGCAATAATTTGAGGTCCAGTTTGGATCTGAAACTCAGAAGGAGTGCTTCATGTTCAGTTTAAAACAAAGCAAGAGGGAACTAAAGTGGCTGGCAGCAGAGGAACTGGAAAATGAAAGGAGGGAGGTGAGCTGATGAAGGGATAAAATGAAGGGGGAGTCAGTGCTGTAACTCATAGGCGGAATAATGTCTGAGATACTTATATGTCCTAACATGTATTCCCCAGGCACGTTTGCCTGAAATTTAGCATCCCTGATAACACTTGCATCTACTTGTCTATAATTTGGCATCCCTGCAAATTTCATCCAATTCCTCTTTAAAAAAATGTCAAAGTTCAACATTCACTGTGAAATCTTACTTTATCAAAACCTTTATTAGGCATTATGGAAATAAAACCTTAAAAGAGAAAATAACATATAAAAGCCTTGAAATATATATAAAAAAGGCAGCAGTTTGCTAAGTACATATATATATATACATATAGAGTCAGTGGTATTCCTTGTTAACCTGCTCCTTGGAGGACTGCTGCCAAAAACTCGGCTACCCCCGCCGTTACCCTTTGGTCAACGTCGGATAGGTAGAATCCCACACATTCACCTTGCTGCGGTTCCAGACCACCCAAAAGAGGGGACAGCACGCGTTGACGGAGCGTACTGTACAGTGGGCAATGAAGGAGAATATGCTCTACAGTGTCCGGGACATTCATAGAGCATCTGCAGAGTCTCTTGTTTCTAGGAATGTTTTGATATCTTCCCCTGACAAATGCTGAGGGAAAAACATTCAAGCGGGCCAGCATAAAAGCCCTACGTTGGGCTGGGATTATTAGTTTAGTGACGTAATTGGCTCTGCTATCTAAGATATTTAATTCATAGAATATGGGGGAGCAAATTTTGTTTACAGCTGCCGTAATATTTTGTCTCTCGACATCCTTTAGTCTAGTTAGGATATTATGGGAAATATATTGCTCATTAGAATTGTACAGGGACTCCAGCTCGACGCCTAAAGATTCAATCTTTTTTTCGAGGTGCTGATACCATCTTGATTTATAGGAGTCTTTGAGCAAATCAGCGAGCAGACTTGATGGAGGGCAGCGGAAGTGGCAGCGTAACCAATACTTTATTGAGGTGGACCATGCCCAATATTCCATTGTGTGTATGCCTATTTCTGCACACATTGTTTCATATTTGATCATAGCTGGGAGTCCAAGAATACGTCTCAGAAAGCTAGAGTGAATCTTTTTCTTTTTCACTGTGAAATCAAGGAAATGCAAACAAAGATTTGCTTATCAAAGAAAGCAATCCTCTTTTCTCTCTTTCTCTCTTGTGTGTTTTGTTTTGTTGTTTTAGATTATAAGCCTGCAGGTAGGGATTGTCTTGTTTTGTTCATATATGTAAGCCATTCTGAGAACCCTTTTGGCTGAAGCTCAGGGTACAAATGCTCCAAGCAAGCAAGCAAATGCCCATGAAGCAAGTGAAGCAAAATGGCTGCTTTATTCCAGGTGAGTAGCAGTTACAGCCCCTCACAGAATGGCCACAATCCCCAGCAGCCAAGATACATGGGCACAGCCAGCCATTGAGACTCTATCTGGCCGGCCACATTGCAGGGTTGAATTCCCTGCCATAAACACTGATTTGAACTGGCCAATCAGGGGCCCTCTAGGGGGCAGAGACTCATTGTGGATTGTGGATTGAATTGTGGATTGCAGATTGTGGATTGAATACTTCCACTCCAGTCCAACAGCGATGCTTAAAAGCCTACTGCCTGGTGCACCTTCAGTGCAGTCAGCCAAAGAGCAGACCCTCCCTACTTCCATTTCATGCTCTTGTAATTTGTTTTGTTTAACCTTGTCTTTGCATTCTAGGTTACTTGTTTCATCATGAGTTTTAACCATTTTCTTCCTTAGGTTGCTTGTTTAACCATGTTTGCTTCCTAGGTTCCTTGTTTAACCATGTTTTGCTTCCTTATATGATCTGACATTGCTATGGTTGCCAGTGGTTTCTGTATTCGGAGCCTGAAAGGAATTTGCCTGCAGACAGATTGGCCATCAAGATTTTGGGTTAATTGGTGCATCACCAGGACCTGGACCAGCAGCATAAGCAGGGTACCCAGTTAGAGGGGTCTAGGTGGAAGCCACTGTCCAGAAGCCAAGCATGGGGCAGATGGGCCCTCTGTAAAAAGTTTCAGCCCTCCAGCAGGAGGCTAAAACAGATACACACTCAATGCCTGAGCCAAAGTCCACCTACAGTACATCTGGAAACAATAAAGTTGTGGCCATTTCTAACCCCAAACGTTGTCTGCTTGAGTTTGTTTATTACACCTTCGCTATAGCCACTGGGAGTGTGACACTGAGACTGGGACCGCAATGAGATGGTTTCAAAAAGGATGTCACTATTGCTATTATTGCTACTGTTGCCCCACAGGCCCCACAACAAACCACAAGTAAGGAAGCATTAGATAATAGGAAAGGCAGGTGGAAAAAGCAGTGTGAAATGTCTTCAAAAGGCTTAAATGGTGAGGACAGATCAGCTGAAGAAGTTGAAAATAGTTTCTTAGGAGAAAGAACTCTCAGAGGCAAAATCCAAGTCTTTGTCTCCTTCTTACTATAGACTTCTGCAAGACATTTCCCTTGCCACTGTGGCCAGTTTTGTGTGAAAATGGGACCTAGTATAATGTTAGGTCCTTTCAGTAAAATAGATCGGACAGTTTACTGTGCCAATTTCTTTTTCCCCTTTCTCCCTACCTCCCATAACCTCCATTTGACCCCTTTTGGCTACAAGGGAGAAATGAAAGCTAAAATGTTTTCGAATGCTGTTCTGAATGAGCAGTGAATTAATATGTGGCATTTGGAGTCATTTCAGAATTCTAGCATTTGTTTCTTAAATAATAACGGGCCACATTCATTAAATTTTTAATTTACCACAAAATGAATACACACCTTTATTTTATTTATTTATTGTTGCTGCTGCTCTAAGCAAATGGGCAATATGGACCCTTCGTCAGGTCCAGGTTATCAATGAGAGCTGGACAGTGGAAACATGTCAATCAGAAGGAAAAAAACTTCAGTTTGCTTCCAGGCCCAATTCAAAGTCCTGGGCCAATTTGGGACCCGGGACACCTGGTGGGCCAGCTTCTCCCATTTGAATCTGCCCATTTATTAAGATGCTCAGTGGAGGCTCTCTTATGTGTCTCAGCAATGTCTGCAGTGCATTATAACAAAAGGTGACAATTAAAACATAGAAAACAAAACCATAAAATAGGCACATTTGTTGGAGACCAGGGAGACAGCTTTCATTGCAGCTCTGCAGCTCCTTGCCTAGGGGGGTGTGCCTCACTCCCTCTCCAATGCCCCTTATCATAAGACCTTTCTTTAGAAAGAAGAATGTGGCTTGTAAGAATATTTCTTAACAACCTTCTGATATTTTGTTTGGAATGAAATTTTATGCATTTTTCATGCTATGTTTTGTTTTATTTTGTTGTTGAGATTTTTTTGATTTCGTTTTATAATGCATATGAAACAGAGAGAACAATTATAACAAAAGATGACAATTAAAACATAGAAAACAAAACCATTAAATTGGCATATAAAATACAGTTTCTGGAATTGCACCCAATGGTGACCCAATAACAGGCATTTTCTGCCATTGCCCATGCACTCTAGAAATGACCTTCTCTCAGCCATACGTGCTTCAAGCATCTTGTAAAGACATATTTTTGTGTAGGCTTTCTCTGACCCACAGATTGGACCCTGTTAATGCAGAGTTTCTGTTTTAGATATCTTTATGTTTGTACCTCTGATTTTATTGTGTTGCTTTGTGTGGTGTTTTTGTACACTGCTTGGAGATTTTTCAATATTATGCATTTTAACAGAGCTGAATAAAATCAAAGCAGTTATTGTAGAGGTGTGATCTTTTAGTGTGACAGAGTCAAACCTATGCTCAAACTAAGCTCAGTAGATAGAGAGGAACATGACCACTTATGTGCCAGACCAATAGCGGATTAAGTCACGTTATCTGTCAACACCTTGCAATTAGATGTCAGACTCTGAACAGGGAAAGGTTTTTGTTTTGGTTTTTTGCAATAAATTTTCCAACAGGAAAAGAGCCCACAGGGAAGAGTAGTAATAGTAGTTAATATGCCAGCGATATTACTGTAAAGTGGATAAGATTTATTTCAACTGACTTCTGTGCTTTCCGCTATTCCCTGGCCACGTCTTTGCAAATAGGGTAAAGACTGCATTTTGATACCACATATAATCCCAAACACCTGCCATTTTAAACAGGAAGATTATATAAATCACCATTTTAAAGGAGTGTGATTAACAAGACTACAAGGTCCATGCTGGTCTAATCCAGCATGTCAGTTCTTATAAGGGTGCTATGAAAACAGTTGTTGCAAGACTTTTAGAAATAGCAAGACTATTGGTTTCTTGATTCTCTCCTCTGAAATGGGACGGACCTACAAAGAGCTTCATAACATGGGCTGCTGATCATGGCTTCAGACAGAACTATAACTCCACTGATGGGATGTAAACTGCTTTATCCTAGTACTGGTTAAAGACAACAGTGGCCTGATACCATGACATTTGCTCTGCACTAACCAGGAAGCACTTACTGTTATGTTTTATATGTATGAGGTCTGAGGCCGACCCTTCTTATCACCAGTTAAATGATCTCTTGGAATAAAGCTGAGAAAAACTTCTGTCTGAGAACACAATCCATACCCACGTCTGTGTCCCAAAATCCCTCCCACATGGAAACTAAATCTTGAAAGGTGAGTTTTTGCCCAGCTTTCTCCATGACATGCTTGTTTTCTATGTGCAGGGATTACTGAAAGGACAGTTCTGTAGATTTCAGCTTATCTCAGTTTCTTTTTTCCAGCATTAATTTCAATTCACCACTTTTTTGTATCAGTTTGTGAATTTTCTTTTTAGAGAACCTTCATGAAAATTCATCAGCATTCTACTACGCGTTTCTCCTAATGTACACCTTTTTGTATGCAATTTTGCCTAACATATTTTTGTATGTTATTTTCACTAATATGTATGCATTTTATGCACACTTTCCCTTAATATATGCATGGTTGCATGTGTTTTTAGAGGGAGAACTACATCACAAAATTCAGAGGCATGAATTTCAAAGGATAGCTGTGTTTTGTCTCTTGTGCTATTTTATTATTATTATTAATAATATTGTTTGTTGAATTTATATACTGCCCTATATATATACAGGGCAGTTCACTGAAAAGTGTTGATTAGGTAGGTTCACATTAAAACACAAACAAAATTCCTCCCCTATCCTTGTATGTAATGAAAATGCTTCTGAAGTGGAACAGCCTGCACCTTTTAACCATACTATAATGATCTAATATTGTTTTGATGTGTGCCAGTAAAACATTTCCCCCAAACTATGTTTTGCAGGTTGAGATCATCACTGAAACCATATTTCCTGGGAAGCCAGAATCCCAACGACTGGCTGGAGTGAGGAGATGAATGGGTTAAGAGGAGGCTTAGATTCTCAAATTATACACTGTTTCATAAAGTAAGAAAAAATCATGCTTGATCCTTTAATTTTTCATGATGTTTATGAAAGAAGGGAATTTTACTATCAAGAAGTTATTTCCAACATGCCATGAGAATTTGTTGAGAAAGCCCCTTGGGATGGGCAGAGGTCCACTCCCAGCCACGGTCTTGCTTTCTAACAACAAAATGGGAGAGATTGTTGATGATATACTATGCAAAACGTTTAAAAGTGTCAGTTATTTCTAAAAAAGAAATGGTCAAAAAACTGTATTTTGATAAATATCAGCACAGAAATTCTCAAGGGAAGGAACACGGGAAATGCTTCGCTGCGCACTGTCAAGTGGGTTCCATGGCTACCTTCCAAACGGCCGTTGGCCGAGTCCAAATGAACTCTTGAATTCTCCCAGGGTTGGGATTTTGTTTTGGTTTTGTGAAAAGGGAAAACAGCATGCACATAAATACTTAGAGAATGAAGCACAAAGGGGAAGTTTCACTACGATCCCCTATAACGCAATAGCCTAGAAAGTGTCCGGTAGTGCAAATCTATGCATGTTTACTCATGCAAGTGAATCTGACAGGATTCAGTGGTGCCTACTCCCCAGTAATGGTAGATTAGTTGACACTGTGAGAGTCCCATAACATAGCATAATGAACAAAACATAATAGATTAATACTCATATATACCAGTCTATATAAGACAAAGCAAAAATATGTCCTGCTCCATCAGTTACCATGCTAAGCAGAAGAAAAAATAGGAAGAAAAAAACCGTATCTCCCTGTACCTCTCATTTACCTCAGACCCTGAGGTATTGATGCTTACTCACTAGTTCACACAGCACACTAAGCCAAACAATGGTTTATTAGGATCAGGCAAACTTTGGCTGCAGCTGGTTAGTGAGGAGAGAGTCCAGGTTCAGATGACATGCTAAGCTAAACCTTGGCTTAGCTCAATACAAAAAAGGACTGGAGAGGAGCACAGTAGCTGTGGACTCCTCTTAGGGAATCTGCATGTTCTTGTGGTTCCAGTAAGGTATCGTTAGTCTCACCATGTTGTACGAACCCGTCCAGTTTCTCACCATGACTGGAGATTGGACATGGTGAGCCGACTGGAGCTGAACCCATTCCAGGCAAAGTTGAGACAACAATGGCTGCTGGGTGACAGGAAGGGGAAGAGTAGAAACAACAATTGTAGATACTGTTCTGCCTCACTTGGTCCCTCAAGTCCACGACTGTAAGCTCTATGTGCGCCTGAATCTGTCTTGGAGGAAGGGTAGAATATAAACACAATAAACATAAGAATAACAAAAATCTTTTTTAAAGTTTTGCAGAATAAGATCCCATAGATCTTCACTGAATGGTTGAAAGTGAGGAGAAAACTTTGCCTGGTTACATATGTGAATATGGAGGGAGTTTAAGCACCAGGCAGATGGCTTCTGTCTTAAGAGTTCCTTAAATAAAAGAACCAGCCACAAGTCCTAGAACTATGGTTGATTTATGGCTTTAGACATTATTTTTCAGTTGATTTTATATTAAGACTCTGATAATGCATGGTACATTTTTCATAAGTGAAAGACCAGTGCCTCTTTTAAAATGTTTTTAAAATACTGAGATATGGTGAGGAATTATTGGCAGGGCTTCAGTTATAAAGAAACACACAAGACATTAAACAGCAGCTCCCATTTTGGAAGGATTCACTGTGTCCATGAACGTTTCAGCTGTTTATAGATGCCAATCTTCCATTTCCCTCTCTAACTTGAAGTTGTAGCAAATGCTTCGGCCAGGTTTAAAGAAAACTCATCAAAGAATCCTTCCTTAGCAATAGGCTTTGTAATTGCTAGGTTTCATTTTATCAGTGCTAATAAACTGAGAAATGCCCAAACCTGTTCTATCTAGTGACTTGTTTCAGTTACGAGCCCCTAGCTTTTCACTAACCTCGTACTTTCCAATACTTTTAATGTGTTTACAATGTTTTTGCAAATCAGTTTACAATCTAGCAGCATGAGCTGCTGCACCAGAAAACTGTTTTAGGATGAGATTCCAAGGTCAGCTGAACTTGTGGTGGGAATACAGTGGTATATAGGATATCTCTGCCCAGTTCATGCATACACATAGATGTTTGGTTGTCGCAGTTGAAATGCAACCATGTAGGAGTTCTATGAAGGGAACTATTTGGATGAAGGGGCTTCCTAACTAAGGATGAATTCTGGAAGACCTGTATGATATACAGGAAGCCAAATAGGGAATTATATTGTTGCAGCTGTTGGGATCTCTCTTCAACAGGAGAGCATAGAAGAAACCAACTTTGAATTTCTCCTTTGGATCCTGGAGTGCCTCTTCTTGGTCTTCATACTTCAAACTGCTGTTCTTTCTCCTTTTTCGAACTTGTTCTGTGTCAAAGTTTGGTAATATTTCTATGTCCTTTGCAATCTCAGTAGCATCTATCAAAAGGTGTTGCAAATCCTCATCACGCCTGCAGTCCACAAGGTAATTCTTGGTCACGTGCAATTGGCTGGTGGCTGAATTTAGATTAGCTTCCTTATTTTGTAGTAGCTTGCTTGTAAGATTGACTTCAAAAAAGGATGCTGTAACCAGGAATGCTACCAAACCTGAACTGACAAATTGTACCAGCAAGGGTCTTAGCTTCAGTTCAAGAATTGTTCCCAGATAAACCTTTTAGGCTTGTGTCATCAAATATCAAATATCATCAAATATCTCTATTAAGGTATAGTATATACTACCAAGGTGATATCTCAGTTTCAAAGCATCAATCCGATTATCCCATCTTGTTTTGCTCAGTGACTTAACAGTTATGCCTAAGTTATGATACATGGCTAGTTAAAATTTGCCAATGTTGAGTCTATGCAGGGAATTATAGATCTGTTGAACCAAATGGGGGAGGGGGGAATTGTTGCTTCCAGACAACACTTAGTGGCATCATTAACTACCAAGTTTAAAGAGTGTGCATTGCAGGGCACAAAAAGGGCGTGTGGGTTTACATCCAGGACTCCCCCCCCCCCCCGCCGCTGCCTTTAAAATTAATGTCATTTTCACTTTTTTTGTTTGTTTGTGTGAGTATTACCTAACCTGAAACAAATTCTATGTTCTATTTATTTCATTTATAAATATATATAGTAACCCATGTCGGAAGTGGGCAAAACTAAAAAAAAAAAAAAAAAAGCTCAGCAACTTTTGTGACCAGATTTTCACTTTGTGAAATAATGGCAACGCTATCAAAATAGAAAATAATAGTAAAATATTACCAGAAAATTATAAAATAGATCAAAAACTAATCTGTATAAAACCGTGCCCCTCAAAGATCAGTTCTGCACCCCTCTGCTGACTAATTGGGCTAATGGTAGCATCGGCCCTGAACTTACCAAATCTGCACTTCCTGAACCAGTGCCAACCCCAACACAGAGAGATCCTTCAAAATTTGTGCTTTTTCAAATTCCATGCATCAAATTATGCATCAAAAATTACCGTATTTTTTGCACCATAACACTCACTTTTTTCCTCCTAAAAAGTAAGGGGAAATGTCTGTGCATGTTATGGAAATGCCTACGGGTGGCATGCCTACGGATTTTCCTCCTCTAAAAACTACGTGCGTGTTATGGTCGGGTGCGTGTTATAGAGCGAAAAATACGGTATATTTTGGTGAAAAGAATAAGAACAAAAATGCATTTCATTGCATTGTATTTTTTGAGGGAAATTGCTCACAAATTTGTATTTTCAGCAAAATTGTGTACGAAATGTGTATATGAGGTGAAATGCAACGAATATTTTAAAAATGGATGTGAAAGGGGGAAACTGAACTTACGACTGAAAACAAATGAGAATTAACAGATTTGTCTGTCCCTACCCTAAGTCATCCTGGGGCTAGGCCATTTAGCCCTGGCAATGAACCGGGACTGAATTTGAATCGGCATTCACCAGGGCGGATTCTTGAAACCAATCATCAGTCACAGGCCTGAAGCCTGGAATGTATGGCTGAAAAATAGTGTTCCCGGCACATGCGTATTATTGTTTACCTTCCTCATTGACTAACCAAAACCAGCCCACACAAATATTAGGAGCGACGGTTTCTGGGGCAAAGGCAATGACTTTTCAACAGGCTAACACCCTGTCACCTCTCGTTTTCGAAACACAGTATAGTGATGATCTTTTCAGAGGAATATGCATCCCGCACCCTTTATTTATAGAAAGCATATTCCTGTCCCCAATACAGCTCTAATTTTGCCTCTTCTGAATTTGCCCCTCAGCCACTTGAGCTTCATTGTATGGTACCATCAGAGGGTAGGTGTCATTCTTGCCACTTAGCTTAGGAAATAAAACAAGGACAAATGGCCACTTTGTGCAGGAGAACAGTATAGCCCCCCAGTTGCTCGAGGCAGATGCATTGCAGCATCTGATCCAAAGATCTCATCTACTTTGAACAAAGGAAGTGAAGACAAAGGAAGTGATTTTTGTCCTTTAGCAGCACTGCATGTTATAAATGCCTCTTTTCCCCCTTCTAAAATGTAACAGCCTCAGTTATCTGTAGCAGTGGGATATTTAGGCATTCAACAAAAAGGAAGTAAATAACAAATTGGCTCACTTTTCAGATTCCACTGGCCTTGGGAATGACCTGAACAAAATTTGTTATCTAGTGGGAGACTCAAGTAAGTATGTCACCCACAGAGTTCTGTGTTTGTTGTGGCAAGATTCAGATGCACCAGAAAGAGAACTGTCAGAAGACAAGCACAGCGGACATTCATGCTGATTTGTTTTCTCAGGCTGATTATTCAGTTTTATACGCTTCTGTATTTTTGCTATTTATATTGTTCCAAATGTTATGTGATGCTATGTTTTATGTGATGTGATGTTTTGCTATTTTATATGTGATTTATTGCCTTGCAATGAAGTATGCAAACAGATATATTTCTTGACCAAAGTCTATGGGGCAAACTGACAGGTAGCAGCAGCGTGTGGGGCACAGGGTGAGCCAAACCATTCTGTTCTATTTCTTTGCACAGGTCAAATGCCTTACAGATTACAAGCTACATTTGACTGGGTAGTTTCCAAGGGGTGAGGGGTGCATACTCATTTTTTTCACAAATGTGTCAAGAAATGGATTAATGAATCACTACCGGGTGGCGCTGTGGTCTAAACCACAGAGCCTAGGACTTGCCAATCAGAAGGTTGGCTGTTCGAATCCCCACGACGGGGTGAGCTCCCGTTGTTTGGTCCCAGCTCCTGCCCACCTAGCAGTTCAAAAGCATGTCAAAGTGCAAGTAGATAAATAAGTACCGCTCCGGCGGGAAGGTAAACGGCGTTTCCGTGCGCTGCTCTGGTTCGCCAGAAGCGGCTTAGTCATGCTGGCCACATGACCCAGAAGCTGTACGCCGGCTCCCTTGGCCAATAAAGCAAGATGAGCGCCGCAACCCCAGAGTTGGTCACAACTGGACCTAATGGTCAGGGGTCCCTTTACCTTTACCATAATAAAATATAGTTATTCAGCATATATTGGGTTCCATTCAACCAATTTTTACTCAGAGGAGAGCGTTGAAATAAGTGGCCATTAATTTCAGTGGGTCTACTTGAAGTACAGTGGTATCTTGGTTCTCAAACTTAATCCATTCCGGGAGTCCGTTTCACTCCCGAAACCGTTCAAAAACCAAGGTGCGGCTTCCAATTGGCTACAGGAGCAGAAGCCACGTCAGACATTTGGCTTCTGAAAAACATTCTCAAAGCAGAACACTTACTTCCGGGTTTGAAGCATTTAGGAGCCAATTTGTTCGACAACTAAGCCGTTTGGGAACCAAGGTACCATTGTACAAGTTAGTCATCAACAACAACAGTGTTGTTCTATGTATGTATGCTTTTTGTTTTGTTTTTGGGATTGTATGCCACTTAGAGATTTATAAATTATTGCGAATTGCTTTTACATAAAAATAATGAAGCCGTACTGGACACTGTTGTTATGATAACAACAAATGCTTTATTCATAGAATCTTAAGGCTGTAAGTGATTTTAAAGGGCACCTAGCCCAATCCGCTGCTGATGCATAAAACCCACGGCTACAGCATCCTTGATAAGGGGCTCTCCAGCCTTTGCTTGCAAAGCTTTAATGAAAGAGAACTTGCCTCCTTCCAAAGCAGTCTGTTCAAACACCTGATACAGCAAGCGCTTACTATTGTTGAGTTGAAATCCACTTTCTTGTAATTTGAACCTTTTAGTTCAGATCCTACATCCCAGAACAGAGAACTTCTTATACGTTTTCAGGATCCACCCTATTCCTCTGATTATAATTTCTTTTCAACAGCTTTTAGTGTTCTGTTCTTATATGATGTGATCTACCAGGGGCCTTAGGGTGAAGGAGGAGGTAATAAATTAAAATCAGCATCTTTTAAAGTATGACATAAGGGGGCAAGGGCAGTGGGGAGAAAGAGATGATGCAGGCAACTCTCTCTCTCTCTCTCCTTGATGGCATGGTATGCCCTGTTCCTCATTTTAATAGCTCCAGATCACCCTGGGTGGACATGACCCAGTTCAAGGCTGCCTTGATCCAATCCAGAAGAGCCCCAGTTCAGTTAGAGAGTTAGGATTTTGTTGGATTGGTTGTACAGCCCTAATATCCAGCACCTTCATCCTATTTTCATAGGAACTCAGAAAGCTGCCTTATGCCTTATAGTTTAGCACTATTACTAACAATGACCAGCCGTGGTTCTCCAGGGTTTCAGAGATGGAATGTTTCCTGGCCCCACCTGGAGATGCCGGGTATTGAACCTGGTACTTTTTGCTTGCAAAGCAGATTCTTTGCCACGGCCCTTTCCCATCGGATGCAGCCTCTTGAACAAGCACCAGCTTGCTGATGCCACTATTAAACTGTTGTGCTTGTTCTTAGTTAACCATCCTATTTTCCCCTTCCCACTCTCTCTGTAATGTATGTCTTCAGGTTGTTCCTTCCAGCCCATCACTTAAAATGAGCTTTATTCTCACCAGTATGTTGTTGTTGTTTTTCATATGGAAACCATATGGTAATAAAGGTGTGTCCATACCCTTCATTTGAGAAGCACTTATAGCTTTGGGAGCTACAAGTACTTATGATGTGAAATTCTATCATGTCCTGTAAAGCATGTATAAACAGTTCCTCCCTTCCTAGGAACTGAATCCAAGAAGACATGGGCGGATCTCTTTAGAAATCAAGTAAATAAAGTTTCAGTATCCCTCTGAATAGACTTTGTTTGCCCTCAGTGATGTAAGTAATTTGATTGGCTGGCTTATGCTGCAGTGTCATCACACAGTCTAATTGTTTTCTAATTGGCTGGTATTGACCAATTTAATCCAAGAACCATTGCCTTCACGTGGAATGGGCATTGTTTGCCATCAGTGACATTTGGCTGTGCAATGTCGTTGGGTTCATTTCATAAACCCTGATTGGAGAAAGAAGCTGGAATAAAATGGCATCAAGCCAGCAGACAAGGGAAACAAATGTGATAAAACAGGATTCCTCTTCCCACACTTCTATTAGCCTTAGGGTGGGATGGGTGGGGGATCCCTTTGGCACCAAAGCTTGCAGCAGGTGTGTAGGGATTCTCATCAGGATTACTTCTGATAGAACACTGATAAAACCCTATCTATGAGCACTGCAGTCCCATTGAAGATTGACTTCCATGTCTATCATTAGAGGTGGGGACTACTGTTGTGCAAGCAAAAATCCTTGCACTGACAGGATGAGAGAGGTCTTCTCAGGTTTCGAAATTGCAAAGCATGTGCATATTTGGCAATTGACTTATCTTTATGGTTTTTTGTGCGTGGTTTTTTTTTAAAAAAACTCCTCTGCTGCTGAGGGTCCAGGGCATATAATATTTATAAATAATTGCATACTTAAAATATAAAATCTCACAAATTAAGATCTAACAGTCCCCAAAAAGATTTTCTAGTCAAACTTGGCTATTGAACATGTAGTTGTCTTAATAAAAAGGCCTTGCAGATTGCATTTCTCTACACACCACACACAACTTGCTCAGCAGTTCTAAACTGGGATGTTCATTATAACTGGTCTTGTAGGTTTCTTGTATTCTTCACTGACATAACTTGTCATTGTATTTCATGTAATCTCCTTAATTGATTGAGTTTAGCTGTACTGGCGGAATTTTGCAGGCATGCTGGTCACATGGATATTCTCTGAAATTATACAACTTTCAGGATGGGATTCAAGCCTGAGAGTCTACCTCTCTTTAGCTATGATTCATTAAAAGGCTATTGATGGTACTCTGATTTCATCCCCCACACTGGCTGCCTTACGTATGAATGAAGTGGACTATATTAATCCATCAATGATTATGCTACAGCACATGGCCTGGAGAGCCAGGCCTTGAAACATGTTTATTTCCATTTCTCCCTTTCAACAATGGCTTTGGAAATGCCTTTATGCCATGATAGCAGAGCCCTGCAGTGATCAAGACAAACAGCTGGCAGCTACAGAGTCACCAACTAAGGAGCCAAACCCGGGTCTGGCTCCTTAGACTGTTGCTGGAGAATAGGAGACCACTGAGCTGACAGAGGAATTCAAAGAACAACCTTCGAGGTCTGTAGAGCCAGGACCTTGCCAAGGGTTTTCCCCTGAGCCTGAGGAACCATATGCCTCCCATAATGCCTCACTAGTTCAGTGGTGCAGGGAATGCCCCAGGCAGGAGGCTATGGGACATCTTCAGATCAGAGAAGTTCTCCAAGAGGGGAACGAGCCTCAAACAAAGCCAAAAGATAAGATAGTCACTGAAAGAACTGGGCAGTCAGAGTGTTTCCTTTTTTTGATTTCCCTCCCACAGGACAGTTTTCCTTGGGCCTTACTCTTCTCATCCTCCTCCCTTATCAGTAAAACATCAGAGATGACACTCTGCTGGGAAATTGGAGCAGGTTATCACCACTGGCTACACCACTTCAAAGCGCAGATTAGGACCTCTGCTTTGCTTTGGGACCTCAACAGCATCTGAAGATAGGGTTGCCATATTATAAAGAACAAAAAATGAGGACACATTAGTTCATGTGCCTGAAAAAGAGGACATATGGTAACCCTATCTGAAGCACTCTCTTCTGGTCTGACTCATTTTTGCTTGAAACCATTGAGACCATTGACACAGATGCATTACAATACTGACATTTTGCTCTCTGCCAGGGATGGGGAACCTGAGGCCCTCCAGTTGTTTTTGTCCTGCTTGTGGCCTTCTGGTTGGCGACTGCTGGACTAGATGGGCCATCGGTCTGATCCAACAGGGCTCTTCTTTTAGGAAGTCATACATCAGCCTCAGGCAGCTTGGCTAATGGTCAGGAATAGTGGGAGTTGTGGTCCAATGTAAGAACTTAGGAAGCGCCGGCTGGATCAGGCCTGGTCATCTAGTCCAGCATCCTCTTCTCACAGTGGCCAACCTAATGCCTATGGGAAACCCTCAAGCAAACCAACAGGACCCCCAACCCTGTCCTTTGCCTATTGCCCCAGCAATGGCAGGAATGTTTGATTGTGTAACACATTAGTGATCGCACACCACTGAAAAGGTCCTTCCCACTGCTTTGTTACTGCTGATGTGTTATACAATCAGGCATACACTTCTTGTGTAGTTGGGGATGGAAATTGTCTCCTCACATGCTTAGAAAGAACTGTGGCTGTTGTAGACATGGAAGAGACACCTTCAGATTCACAAGAGAAAACAGTGGAGGTTCATTCATCTGGCTAATGTTGGAAGGAAAGAATGTTTTGTCATCAGGAAATCTTTACAGAGATGACCTAAGCTGAGCAATCAAAAAGAAATGACTGTTGAGAGAGAAACTATTGTGTTCCTTTTCACTCCATTTACTATGACAAGGAAGGCATTCATCCCAGACGATTTATTACACAACGAACGGCTGGCTGTGAAGTACAATACAAGTGAATATTATTCACACTTAATGATGCGAGGGGTGGGGGCGGGGGATGGATCAGGTGGAAAACGCATGTAAAAGCACAACAATCTGCACCTGCTCCAGAGATGGTAATAGCACGGTGAATTGCAATGCAGTTTGAGGCACTGTCTGCAGGGAAAGCTAGCCAAAGGGTCTGTCACACTGACCTCCTGAGTTGCCACCATGGCAGTGGTGACCTTGGCATGCCTGAAAAAGTATTAGAGGATAACATGGACACAGACAAGGTGATCATGAAGAGGTAGAATATCAGAATTTTAGAGCTGAAAGGGATCTTCAAGCCCCCTGTTCAATTCAGTACCTTCCCGAGGCCACTGTCAAAAAGCTCTGACCATTAGGTGTCTCCTAGTGTTTAGCCAAAATCTGATTTCTTGCTGAAGAGAGACCATTAGCCTTGTTGACTGTCCACCATAGGCACCCTGTCTCTTTCCCTGTCTGTTCCCTGGAGACTATTAGTAAGAACCTGGGGAAACACTAAACATCTAGCTGATTCTCCTAACACATCCACCTTTATAAATCCACTGAGATTCCCATATGAAGAAAACATACTTCTAAATTACTGTTTTTGAAACCACAAGTATTACAATTGTATAAAATAATTTATTGAAGATAGAACCAAATCCAATTAATGATGGCTTAAGCTTGACCTAACCTAATTAATTTGAACCGTGATGAGCACTCCAGCATCAAATACCTGACGGAAGGGAATAATGTTTGAACCCACAACTGGATAAAATTTCAAACTGAGATTTTTTCACTCCACAAAAGAAATATAACATCTTCAGAGCCCTGAAGCTTAATTCCGGGACAATTTCTAATTACTCTTGAGACATCTTTTGACTTCTCAAAAAGGAAAGTGATGTAAGAAAGTAATCAGGGTTGATGTTTGAAGGCTAGATTTTTCTTTATGACAGCATGCCGTACTTAGACATAAAAAAGAGGACATTTATTAACCAAGGATGAATGGGATTTTCTACATTCATATTTAACACAGGTCAGCATTCTGAGAGATTTCAGTCAGACACAGCTAATTAGCCACGGTACTTTCAAACAAGTATAACAAACAAGAATCCATTGTGGACTTTTATGCTATCATCCTATATACTAATAGTGAACTCATTCTCCATGTGGATCTTTATGTAGTCAAAATGGCATCATCCATTCACAACAGGGGAGTATGAGAAAGCTTAGGAGACCCTCGAGCTTTGCAGAAGTACAAAAACTATTTTGGAGTGGGGACCCTCATGAGGTAACCTCCTTCCAAAGCATCTCAGTGGGCACAGAGTGCTGACTGACTGTTGAATGGAGGAGGGGAATCAAGGCACCAGTTGGTGGGGAGAAAGGTGCAATGTAATGGAGTGTTCTGGAAAAGGGTATAGCTGGTTGGCTAGAATCCTGAGAAGGAGCATATTGTGTTGCACATGCCACTTCTGATGTTCAGGTATAAGTGTCATTGCTTATGAAGTCAAAATGGTATCAGCTACACACAGCTAATTCATGTTGCATCTCTCTCTATTTTTTCCTCCCTCCCTCTTTAGGAAAATCCGTAAGGGAGCAACAGTGCATGCACATGAAAGCTCATACCAACAACAAACTTAGTTGGTCTCTAAGGTGCTACTGGAAGGAATTTTTTTATTTTGTTTCAACTATGGCAGACCAACACAGCTACCTACCTGTAACTGGAAATAACTTGTCACTGAAATCACTGGCAAATTCATCATTTTGAGCACAGGCCTTATAAAATGCTGGGCTGGTAATGACATAATCAAGACTGACATCTTAACTAGCATCTTATTACAGTTGACCATCATTTTGATAAATTGGGTATAATTATTATTTTTTTAAATATGGAGCAAATCTTCTAGATTTGCTCATTGGTTTTCTCCTTAAGTGCCCCATTTTTGTTGTTGTTGATTCATGTATGAAACATTTCCTATGAAGCAACTCACAGCAATTCCACAATATAAGAAAAACATATGTAAAATAATTGCACATGCAAGAAAATTGAAACAATTGCATATAGAAAAACAATATTCATACTAGTTCAATTCATTCTGTTTGATTCACTTAGAACACTTGCTGCCTGAAGCTTTCTATAGATCCTCTTCCAAATGTTAAGATCTGGAGTGTTAACATACTCTCTTTGAGTAGCTGGGAGTTTTGCAATTGCCTTATTCAGAATAGTGCATGTGATGTACATAATGGCACATTTAGTACAGCCAACATCTTGGAGACATAAGATGGCCACTGATGTCTCTGCACTAGTAACCTCCAGGCAGGTTAGTGCAATGCATTCTGTGTGGGGCTGCCCTTGAGACTGTCGTGGAAAAAGCGGCTAATGCAAAATGCAGCTGCTAGGGTTGCCATACAGTCATACTCCGGGTTACTGATGCTTTGGGCTGCACGATTTCGGGTTGTGCACCGCACCAAACCCAGAAGTACTGGAATGGGTTACTTCCAGATTTTGGCGCTTGCTCAGGAGCACCAAAACGCAACCTGCGTGTGCGCAGATGCGGCGCTGCAGGTTGTGGATGCTGCGGATTGCAAACGTGCTTGTAGAGCTTTTTGCAAAGTTCTGAAGCTTTTCTTTTTCCTTTTTCTTCTTCTTTTTTTGCAAAATCAGATGCTTTGAGCTATTTTTCAGGGAAAACGGCAAAATTGACACTGCCGACACAGGTTGCCATATAGCCAGATTTCCCCAGACATTTTCTGCCCTGACACTGCTTCCAACTGGAGTATTCCAGGTATATCCGGGAAATTCTGGATGTATGGCAACCTGGCAACCCTACCCACTGCTCACTGGGACGGAATACCACCATCACATCAAGCCACTGCTGAAAGAATTCCACTGGCTGCTAATTACTTACCAGGCTCTGCTCAAGGTCTTGCTATTGCTGTACAAAAATCTCATCTCCCTGCCTCACCCCCCTACACACATACCCCAAACATAGCATTCTGCATGAAAGGGTATCCTGCAGAAGATGAGTTCTGCCCCACGTTCCTCATTCAAAAAGCCCTCTAAACGGATATCTTTATCCCAGTTGGAATGCATATTGGATTTGAATTGGTTTCATGTCTATGTTGCTATGAAGCTGTTTTTATGTTCATTTTTTGGCCAATATTTTATATATATATGTAACTATTTTAGATATGTTTTTATTATATTGTAAATCACAGCAGGATGCCTCGGGGGAAGTGATTCATAAATGAAATATATCATCATCTACTTTGAGTTTTGGCTGTTGGCTTCATATTCTTATGTATATGTGCTTGTTGGCTGAAGAGCTCACTAACAAAACGTCACTTCATTTTTCTTCGTATCCAATGATATCCAGTGCACAATATCCCCCTCTTCACTTGGAGAGAAGGAGGGTATGGCAAAGGGACATCTGGTTGTAATCTGGGAGGGGGGGGCACACTGTCACAAACCTGTTAGAATACTTGTAAGTCAGCAAACGTGAAACTAGTATTTTTTTAAAGGATATATATATGCTCTGGTCAATTTCCCCAGTCCAGCAGTAGTGGAGGTAGCTTTCCACATTCATGGTCAATGCTGATTTAGATGTTGATCTCGAGGCCCATCTCCATCCACATCAGTGGTCATCCAAGCCCAGGTGGTCTTTTGGGGCTTTGCATCATTCTCTGAGGCTACTAGGTGCAGGTAACTAGTGGTGGGTTGAGACGACATAAGATTATTGTTGATTGCAGCCAGTACTTTGTTTCTTTTTGTGAGAAAAAGGTTGCTCTCATTTTCATGTGCAGGTTTTTGAAAGGGATGCAGTCAAAAGCACTAATTAGGTTTATAGAGTATATTGGCCTTGATAGCTAAGCAATGATACTATTGAAAGGCAAACCTGGTGACCCGATACTATGAAGATCCACCACTGGGATTTCTCTAAGAGGAGAGGGGGCACAGGGGAGGAAAAGATGCTGGGGTTAGGAGACAGCTTCAGCTAAGTCAATTTATAAGTACGGTCTGCCTGGTTTTACAATAATTCTCGAACAAATGGAAATGGCGAACCTTCTAGTCAAAGTATTGGTGATAAAGAATTTTCCAGATATAGCAACTGCCTTTTTGAATGGAAAATAGTTTCATCTAATCAGCATTTTCCATAGTGAATTTCTGTAATCATCAATGAATGTTCTCCCATCTGCTTTTGGCTGCTTGGTTCCCAGAATCTGTATATGCCAGAATGATTCACTCTAGATCAAAGCTTTTGGTTGATAATTTCCCCCAAAATGCTTCATTTAGACCTGGAAAACTACAATATGACGTAGGGGAGCTGTTTCTGTTTGTGATTCTTTCCTCTTAAGGATCTGTGCATGAGTGGTTCTGGGAAACTTGCGACCTCATTGTATTTTAATTAGAAGATTTAATTTTTCCATGGCAACTTGTTTTCATGTAAAAAAACAAAACTACAGAAGCTGTTAAATCACATGTCTATGTAGAGAGAACCTGGCTTGACTTAACAGAAAGACAAACATGGCAGAATGGCATTACAAATAAGTTTGGCGTAACTTCAAAGCACTAGCAAGCCAATTGTCTGCTAATCGAATTCACTGTCCATTCACTCAAAGTACAACTTAGTGCCAGATCATATGCTCAATTTAATCCCAACATGATGTTCCTCAAGTGTCTCTGAACGTCAGGAATGAGCCAGGGTCTCCATGGACACAGCCAACACTTCACAGAGTTGATTCCCATGAAATAGAGCAGCACATTTTTCAGCCAATGAAGTCACAGAGATTGCTCCTGAGTTGTGAGAAATGTACCTGTAGAGATGCTGGTTCATTCACAACAGACATTCTCCATTCAAATGCCTGCTCAGGGAGTAATGAAAAGCGAGGGGGGAATGGTTATGATAACTGGAGCTTCATTCAAACAATACATTCATTCACCATACATTCACCAGAGGGTTTTCTCAAGGGAGAAATCCTGGGATGGTGGATGCCAATTTGTGTGTGTGTGTTTAGCTTCTGGGATGCTCATGACAAGTAGTTCACCAGACTTGCATTGCATGGGTACCCACAACTGGGAAATTTAACTCAAGCAAACAAGTCTTATGATCTGCTTGTGGTGAACAGGGAGTTGACATAGGCTAAAGGGGGGAGAGAGAAGTCTGTGATGAGCTGAATGCCAAAACAGCCAAGCCACAGCTGCTGTAAAGCATACCTGACTCTACGCCCAGAAGGTGTGTTTTCTAGCTCAGCATCCCTAAGGCCAGTTTTACTTATCTCTAGTAAGGATAGCACAAATACATGAAGCAGATTTGAAACAATGACAAGAAGCACCCCTCATTTCCTTTTCTACAATGGAAATTCCTGCTGTTTGCATGTTCCTCTGTGGCTGGGAACAGAAATCATTCAAGCAAATAAAACTGGTATTTGTTCACATCCTTGTTGTTGCTTTCAAAGTCTGAAAATGATATGTAATTAATGGCTTGTTTTATAGTGTTTTGATTCTTTCTTTGCTGTTAAATGAATGTAAGTTACATAAATGGTTGCATAAGTTATATAATTTATGTCAAACAGTGAAGACAGTGAAGACAGTGAAGTAGTTTTTGGTAGAAACAGAATTGCAGCAGAAAGGAAACATTGCTGATCATGAAATGGATATCACTTCCCTCTTACATTCCTATTGGTGTTTGTGGTGGCGCAGAGCTGACCTCCTGATACTGGCATCACTGCAGCTTAACTGGATAGGCATGGAATAAGGCAGGGCATCATCAAGGTCATGGCTGGCAGAGCCAATCTGCCACTGCCACTGGTACATCCATGCAGCCCTAACCTCATCACTCCTCTGCCTGCCCTAGCCCTGTACCAGTGGTGGACCTCCATTTTAGGGGCCCTGAAGCTTGAACTGTCATGGGGGTCCCTTCGTAACCAGCAACGAGGTCTGGGCAACCACTTTTACCTTCTTCCATGGCATTCTTCCATGGCAAATCACCACACCTTTACAACATCTGTTCTACAGACTCTCCTACTATAGGACTGTTGAAATATACACAACAAAAAATTAATCAATTTGAGTGGTGCAACTCAAATAGGTCAACTAGACCCCAAAATTTAAAGTAATGTGGACTAAATTTACTTCTGGGGCCCCTCCAGGATTAGGGGCTCAAAAGCTTAAGCTTCATCAGTTTCATAGTAGATCTGCTCCTGCTCTGTCCAAGTAAGTTGTGGTGGAGTCGATTTCAGGGCAGCTTGGCTGCTGTCCTCTACCACATGGACCACTACATTGTGAAAAGTAACCTTGCTATTATCAGTATGGTTTCAAAAAGACTGGCTTGTTCTAGATGAGGAAAGAGTAGTGATTCAATCATTTCCTATAATGAAAATTTCCTATTTTCACAGTCCCACTGCTGAACACATCAAACTGAAAGGGAAATAGATACAATGCCATTGGTGGAGAAAAATATTTTAATTCAACTGAGGATCAAACTGTATTCTCCAATATATTTTATATTTTGCTTATGGTAGGAAACACTTACCTTTTGACTCTCTATGTACTGTTTACATTTATGTCACAGGAAAAAAATTAGGAGCAATGTAGCATGCATGTCTATAACATAAATCAGCTACGTTTATGCTTATTGTAATTCATTACTTTGCTGGGAACACAACCAATAGTGATTAAAAGAGTGAGTGCAAACTGTTCTGCTCTTATTCGTTCCTGATTTTAGGATTAAAAGTCAGATACTGCCATGAACTGACAGGACAATGGGGAGAAGGAAGAGGATCCTGGCAAGGGATGCAGTTGGGAATGGGACAGATCAGGGCAAGCGGGGAATGGGGAAGAAGAGGTCAATGTAGCAAGTACTCACAGGATGATGGAGGGTGGCAAGGGGATAGGGGATAGGGGGTCAATGCACAGGAACCAGAGCAGCAGGACCCATCACCAGAGCCAGAGGGGCCTCTGTATCCACAATCATGGTAGGCTCTGAGGTGTAGGGAACAGCAGGAGGTACACTCTAGGAGGCTGAGGCAGGCCCACAGCCCAGCTCAGTAGTTGGCAAGTGAGGTTCACTAGCTTTAGGAGGAGGTGTGTGATTCCTCAGCTGGAGTAGGCTTGGAACAGGTGAAGGTCACCTGCCTCATCAAGCCCAGATGCTGCAATCAGCATGCAAAGTATAAAAAGGCAGCAGAGCCAAGGTGTTGTGTCTACTCAACTGCCCATGTTGATGGACCTCGGCTTGGATGTGCCAGGATCTCTATGCAACTGTGCTTTGGTTTCGACTTTGGACACTTGGATTGACTCCAGACTGGGGACTTGACATACTGACATGCTGCCAGGTAGCCTGGGGGTTCAGAACACACCACCACTCTCTCCCACTATTGTATTTCACATGCCAAATTTTAAAGCTTATTGTGTTCTCTCCTTCTCTCTCTCTCTGGACTGACCACAGTGCACTGATAGAAATAGCTAAGTCTTTCATGGTGTATGTTTTCTATTATTGTTCAGTTTTCAATAAAGGCTGATTCTGCGACTTTAAAACTCTAGGGAAAGAGGGGTCAAGTATCTGGCATCTGTTACTCATGCACTATTATGCAGATTAAAATGTTATTTTGGTGTTTAGATTTATTTGGTATAAACACATTCGGGTGATTGTTCCAGCATGAATTTGTTGAAAGCCCACATCTCTATGTTATCACCTCATTATGTTATCTTTTAGTTCAGGGGATTATTATTTTTGGCACTTTCATTAATGGCCATCCCCACTCTGCTAAAAGGTCAGATCTTTGAAACAATCCTCAGCATGTGCTTAACATTTAGGTTAGGATGTGAGCGGATTAGCTCTGTAGCAAAACACACTGGAGGAAAAACTCTTAGGGTGTTTTGCAAACACCTTTGGTCAGGTAGACCCTACCAATCTCATGCTTCTCCAATTTAAAGTCCAGGATCTGTGCTTCTCAGCATCACCTCACAGATTTTATTTTTTTCTTTCACGCAGTTGTGTTGCAGTGATCCTCATGCTACTCACACCAGCCAAAATAGCTGGGGCAGCAAAAGAGCAAAAAGCTCAAGTGGATTTGGCACACTGGCAATGCCCAGATGGTTTACATGTGCAACCTCTGCTGCCTGAGTCAGAGACTCAGTAGAAGCATTCATATTATGCTATCATTCTTACTCTTCCAGGCTATAGCTTGCAGTATAATTTTAACAGAATCGTTAACAAGAGCAAGTGACCCATCTCCAGGTGGAGTTCACAGCCCCTGTAGCAGGGCCAGCCCAAGACATTTTGTCACCTGAGGCAAACCACAAAATGGCACCCGCTTCCCACTGGGGAAAAGTGGATGAGTAACTATCTAAATCAGGAATGGGAACGGGAGTGGGGGTGGGATAAAGATCTACATTGAAATCCCTGTAGTTCCCTGTAGGATAAAGAACTACATTGCTGCCTGTGTAGATCTTGCCACCTGAGGCAGTTGCTTCACCTTGTCTCATGAGTGGGCTGGCCCTGCCCTGTAGAAAGTAGAACAAAACTTGGGGATCTGTGGCCATCCAGATGTTGCTGGACTACAACTCCCATCATTCCTGACCATTGGCTATGCTGGCTGAGGCTGATGGAATTTGGAGTACAACAGCGTTTGGAGGGCCACAAGCTCTGCACCTCTGAAGTAGAAGCATTTGCGACGCTTCTTTGGCACATCAAGGGAAATGCACCATCAGGTACCACTTCACACATTATTAAGGCTTCAATTTAATATTCATTTACCTGGGGGCAAGTCCAACAGAACCAAATAGGGCTTGCTTTTGAATAGACATGTATAGGATTGCACTTCACATCTTATAACTGCACAGTTAGCTTGTCTTCTTGATAGATACTAATGGTTGTGAAGTCAATGGATGTGAAACGGTCGGCACAGCTAAGAGTACAAATAGCCCCGTAGGGCCTGATATTGCAGCATTCTAAACTGTTGCAGCATCCTACACTTACAGACCACATTTTGTACCCCCCAGCTTGTAAGATCTAGGTAGCACACAAGTTCCTGGCACTTCTGTAAAACAGAGTAGCCAGATGCAAGAGAGGGCTTCTGTTTTGTTGGTTGTGCCAGCTACACCTGCTGAAATTCCTTCTGCTCAAATTTTACAGATGCAGGAGTCCTGCTACCCTCGTTTGCATCTGGCCACCCTCTTGCAAAATCATTACTATTTATATAATCTCTTTGCCGTATGAAACCACTAGCTGATTGACTACTAATCTTAACATGCAACAGATGAACATAGCGGGAATTCCGACAAACTCTTGCTAAAGCTGTGCCCTTTCTGACATCTGTGTGTGAGGGGACCATATAATCCACATCTGCCATTGAGCAAAGTCCTTTCCATAGTAGCTGTTGCTGCAAAACTGGCTTGTGCCAATATATATACTGAAGTGCCATAAAAATAAAATGGCAATGACAGCAGCCCACACCAATCCACCATGATTTCTATTTTATGAAGGGTCCAATTTGTATCTAAATTCTCAACAGTGCCTGCAAATACGTTTAATTCAATACTGAATCGTGTTCCATTAGAAATGCTGAGGAAGAATCAGGAAATTAGAGGCAAGAGTCCTGTGTTTCTTCCTCCCCGATGTATTGTCTTCTGCTGTTTACTTTACTTTTACCCTACAAACTCACTACAAACTGAGTTAATGACAAATCAAACTTTATTCTGAATGAGGCCTGGGAGCCTGCACAGACTATACTCTCCCAACCACCTCTGAGTAAGCCCCCTAGGAACTGGTTTCCTGGGTCCTAGCTGTTACTCTTAAAGAAGCTGTATATTTAGTTGACAGTGCGTATCTTACGTCCATCTACTCTGCAATATCTCCTTCAAATTACAGTACCCCATATCCTGACTTCATTGTTTGCCGACTTCTTGATTGGCTACCACTGGTAGATTCGGCAGAGGGATCTTCTATCTCCCATCTTAATTCTAAGCGCCACAGTGGTAAGATGGGAAATAAAGCCCTCTGCTTGCCCTGAGAAGGAAAAGATAGCATTTCCAGACACTGGGGTGGGGAGGGCCAGAAATGCTGGCCATGGATTGTGTGTGGAAGTGTATGTATGGGTGTGTGTGTGTGTGTGTGAGGGAGAGAGTGCTTTGTGCCAGCATATCTTGTATGTGAGTGTGCTGCATGTGCTTTTTTCTCTGCAAACAACCAGCATGGGTGAACTTGGAGGCGATGAATTTGAGACCTTCTTCTGGATGGTGGGCAACAAGAGGAAGGGCTATTTCCACCTGGAGTTTCAGTGGCTAAGGAGGCATGGTGTTTAATGTCTCATCTCTTATAATTTGTAACATACATTGCTGCTAAATTAGCTCTGTAGGGTAACAAGGCTTTGAAAATAGTAAGGCAGACATTTTTGTGGAAGAAGTGGACTGTTTGTGGTTGCATTTATTTAGCCATTGAATGCCTTTATTTGCTGTTTTTTTATTTAAAAAATACTGCTCTTTGTTTGTTTGATGGAGCCATGTGAAAAAGCTGAAGCTCAAACTCTTTGAGCCTGAATTCAACTAGTGCATTCTCCCCCAAATTGTGAGTGCCCCTTGGCGCATAGTGGCATCGTTGCCATTTTGGGACCGTTAGCATTGTTGTTTTACAGCACTGTAACATGAAAAGCTATCCCGAGGAACTGCTAAATGCAGGGGTTCCATGGGGGGGGGATGCTTTTATTGGACACAGCCTTTTCTCTGTCAGAGTTAACATTTCTATCAACAAGATGTAAGAGCCAGTGGATTTATGGAGTCCAACATAAACATCTCACAACAGTTCAGGAAAACTACACCATACGTCCAAGCTGAGTTAAAAAGTAATGTCAAGCTGAAGAGCAGACAAAGAGACCTTGAGGCACAGAGATTGTTGCTTAGAGAATGTGGAGAAGTTCAACACTGTTATTCAGTCTTCCTGTGAAGTTTCAGGGAAACTGTGCATGCTTAAAGCTTGCTGTAAAACTGAGTATTTCAATAGGACAGTATTTACAATAAAATACACTGTCCTCCAGGGGAATATCATTCTGCAGCTGCTGGGCAGAGGAGATAGAAGCTGTGAATTGTGAGTTGTGTTTTGGTTTGTATTAATCTAGGAACACTAGTAAAAAGCAAAACTGATAGCTAATTGCACCAAAGCCAGGGAACTTTATGAATCCCACATCAAGCTTAACTCCACCTTACTATACATGTTAGGTATCAGCACAATCTTTTATTCAGAAGTTCATGTCTAGAACTGCAATATATAGTCTAGAATTATGCGATGAAGAAATCTTGTGCAATGCATCATGCACATGTAAGGGCAAGATTGGACTCTTGCCTCCAATTTCCTGGTTTTTAAGGGCTCAGTACTGAGATTTTAAAATAACTGCATCCTTCTAAATACTTTCTGGATCTGTCACATACTTACACAATGAAGATGACACAGGCAGAATGTATTTCTTATCATTTGAACATACCATTCCCCATGAGCTATCTCCTTCAGGGTGTTTTAAGTTTGATTATGGGTTCCATTTTGAAAAGAACAAAGTTGGGGGGTTGATGACAGTCATATTAACAGAACATGCACAGTGGATCGATCAACCCCAGAGTTTCTTCATGTCTTGGAAACTCGGATTACAAATTAATCAAATCAGCAGATCTGCTGCTAGCTTTGAGACCGCCACCCTTCGCCCTCTCTGCCGCCACTGCCTGCTTCTTCCTTTATTCTCTTACCTTTTGTAGTCTCATGGGTGACAGCGATCTTTTCCTTTCTGGCTAGTTGGCAAAGGCAAGACTGCTAGCCAACTTCCACGGCAAAATGAAGCGATGCACGGGCCAATTCCTCTGGGGCTCCAGCCGCCCCCTATTTTAATTTAAAACATTTTAGAACAACATAAGACAATCCTGCTGCATCAAGCCAGTGCCCCATCTGGTCCAGCATCCTGTTCTTGCAGTGGCCAGCCAGATGCCCGAGGGTAACAGGACATGCGGGCATCAGCACTCTCTCATCCTGAGGTTTCCATCACTGGTTTTAGAGATCCAGAGCCTCGGACAGTGGATGTAGAACATAATCATCATGGCTAGCAGTCTTGGAGAGCTTTAACCTTCATGAATTTGTCATAGTTCACCTGTTATTTTTCCCTACCTTACTCCTAAATTGATGATCTTGGACTCTTCCCTGTCTTAATGGGGCAGAGCAATTGCTGGGGCTCCTTATGTCTTCATTCACATAGGGCAAAATACTATATCATCTTGCCAGGGCTGTGCAGACTGGTTCCTTATTGGTGAGTAGGCTAATTCCTACCAGATTTTTAACAGAGATTTTCATATGTGCATCTAATTCTTGGTAGATTATGCAAAGGTTGGATTACCATAGCTTCTCCTGATTTCCACACATACACACCCAGCTCAGAAAGATGCAGTAATTGTTTTAGAATCATTAGACAGAAACTCCTACCTCTGGCTTAAAAGGGGGGGGGGGAGTAACAGTTAATCCTGCCTGCAGAACCAGCTCAGCTTAAAAACAAAATGAGCATGTGAGGAGAATGTTTACATGGCATTAGAAGCAATTAGAAAGCTAGCTTCTAAAAAAAGTAAAAAACAAAAACCCATAAATGAATAGAAAAGTCTTCTCTGCACTGGTACCACAGCGTTAACACTCGCAGCAGCATTATTATTATTATTGTTGCTTTTGACATTTAAACACCAGGTCAAGGCATGGCTTTTTAATGCTGATCTTGCTAAGCTGCTGCTGAGAGGTGATGCTTATACTGAAGTGTTTAAGTGCTTCTGATTATCTTGCACTGATGTATAGGGTAAAACAAAAAAGCAGTCTGCTGGATCAGGCCAATGGCCTATCTAGTCCAGCATCCTGTTCTCACGATGTGCAACCAGATGCTGCTGGGAAGCATGCAAGCAGGACCTGAGGGCAACTGAACTCTGTCCCCTTGTGATTCCCAGCAACTGATATCCAAAGGCATCCAGGATTAGCCACTGATAGCTTTATACCCCATGAATTTTTCTAAACCTCTTTGAAAGCCATCACTGTTCCTTGTAGGAGTGGATTCCATAGTTTGAACTATGTTAAGAAGCCCTTCTTTTTGTCTGACCTGAATCTTCTGGCCCCAAGCTGAGTGTGTCAGTGAAGGCCGCCAATTGGATACCACGTGTGGGTTTATGGGGAAATCAATAATGCCGCGGCTGTGAAGGTTGGACCTCGGCCATTCCCTCACTGCTCTCAATGGCCCTGTTACCTCAAGGGTAGCACATTGGCTAAGCTCATTGCTATTCTTGCCCTGGGATCAAAAATGTTTAAATAAAAATGGTAGGAAGCTGGAGTCTCAGTTGCTGATACAGCTCTTTCTTCATTTCACACTGTTGTCAGGGTACTGCTAGGCCATCACTGGGGTCACCTGGGGGACATCTGAGGTGCCCAAGGTCCCTGACCTTCACCTAGTGATTTTTAAAAAAAATTATTTAATCATTTTTTTGATACAAACAACGACCGCAAAAGACACTACAACAAAAACCGTAATAACAATAGCAACACAATTTGACAATTCAGATTTAAATACACTGATATACCTATGATTGCCCCTTTTAAACAATATTTTCCCACCTCTCCTCCCCCCACTTCCCACCACTATTCGCCTTATCGCTTAAATATTCATTCCAGATTTCTTCATATTTATCCATTCTTAATTTGCGTTGACATGCAATTCGTTCATCTGTAGCTAATCTGTCCATATGATCAATCCATGTGCTCAATGGAATCTTTTTGCGGCTCTTCCAATTCATCATAACAAGTCTTTTTGTTTTGTAACCCAACCCTACCAGTGCCAACTGCACATCAGTGAACTGAATTCAAGCTCTTTCCTCCATACTTCAGACAAATTGTTGGTCCTCCTTTTTGTTGTTGTTAAAATCAGTATTTACCAAATGTCTTATTAACGAAAAACAAACTTCTTTTTTTTAAAAAAAGCATTAAAATTTCCCCAACTTCCTTTTATATCCAATTGGAATGAAGTCCAGAAGTCACTGCAGAGTCCTCTCCGACCCCATAACCCAGCCTCCTGCCCATTCATTCTTCCAGTTGGGCCCTAGAGCCACTTATTGAATGTAGCTCTCATTACTGTGACATTCATACTTCAGATAAGTATAAGATCATTTGTCTGTCTAGCCCAGTACTGTCTGTTGCAGGGGTAAGGAATCTTTTTAGGCCTGCGGCCACATTCCCTCTTGGCTGACCCTCTGGGAGGGCCACATGTCAGTGGTGGACATGGCCAAGAAAAGCAGACTCTACTGTGACTGACAGCAGCTCTCTCTGTGCCAAGCAGAAGCCTTTCACAGCTGTGCTTAAGAACCTGGGACCTTCATCACAGAAGGTAGGTTCTCCAATGATGAGCTTTGCTTCTCCTCAAACACTTTTCATTGGCTAACCTTTCAAAACAAAATGGTGACGCCTTGCTAATCTGTTCTCCCAAGTGCCTTGTCTATGAATGTTTCCCATCCCAGTTCCACATGTTTTTGCAGCTGGCAGCAACTGACATTGCCCGCCAACCTTTATGGGTAGTGCATTCCCATCAGCATACTATTTTTATTGTTCCTTTCTGTTTCTTCTTGCATACAGAATTCACATAGTGATTTGCATTTCTCCATAAGGAGCGCTGTAAAAATAAGGAACTGGTGGGTAAAGGAATTCAGATTCTCTGCATCAAGGGGCCTGTAGTGCCACATTGATACATCTGTAAGATCTGCAGCAAAACATTGCGATTTTGCTTTGTGTCTGTGGACTTATTAGTCAGTCTCTGACTGACCCAAGTTGTTTGTGGGAGAGGTTTGTATGTCACCTGCTGAAATCCCCTCTTTTACACAACTTTCAAAGGTGCACAAGCCATGTTCGCTTTTTCACCTAGCTGTGCTACAGCAACTGCTACATACATAGTCCATATTCATCATCTCAAGTCAGTAGTCTAATGATTATCCCACAATCCTTTGCTTGAGTGACAGATGGATAAAAATGGAAGGAAAAGTTAAGGACCTTCAAGTGCTACTCTGTGCTCATACTGGGGGATATAAATTAAACAACAGTGATGGGTAATCTGACAGTGACTAAACATAAACTGAGAAGTAATTACTGTGGGGAAATGAGGACATAATACTGATAATTATATTATACATACAGTGGTGAAATTGTAGCACAGATACACCCTGTCTTACTTTAACCAAGTGTATAATTAACTAATTAAAATAAATAATAGAGTATCTCACCGCAGGTGAAGTTTTGACACCATTTAATGAAGACAAGCATCTGCCTTATTAAATAACACAAGCAACGCATATAATATCATCATGAATGTATTGTGTGGCCAAGACACACACACACACCAACCTAATTCTATATGAGTCCCATTACCACTAACACTCTATCACAGGAGGTACTGCAGGTTTGAAGATAACTTTTAAAATCACATTTCACCTGTACAAGTAATGAACGCATCAGAAAATTCCATTAATAAATTGACGTATGTCATCAGTCCTAAAATAAAGGGTCTGAATAGGATTTCTTATTTGCAAACCAGAAGGAATCTCACAGGTTGTGGACTCTGCGTTACATAAAGGGCCACTGTGAGACTCTGGGAAGCATGACAATTTCAGGTTTATGGGGTGGGGGGTAGGTTGTGAAGACGAGCCTCTTGTCTTAGTGACGGCATCAACAGCTCTGAGCAAGCTTCACATAGTTTAGCTTGTTACCACAAGACTTAATGAAGTATTTTAAAATCCATGTGATAAAATTGCTGTTCAGAAATGTCAGAACACCTGCACCCTAGCATTGTGTATTCCTTAGATTTTTTAAATGAACTAAATAAATCCTATAAGCAAGCCTACTATTTGGGGGTTAGGGAAGAGTTTTTGCACCCCCCCCCCAAAAAAAATGACAATATATTTTCGTGGCATAAACATTTCCTTGAGACCAGGAAGCTTTCACCTTTAATTCTCTTTGACAGATATTTGTATAACAATTAAACAAAGAAGCTGAGGCCTATTGGTAAATCATGGAGCTGAAACCACTCCCCCCCCCAAAGCTTATAGCTAGCATCAAATCTCTGATCACATTTGCCTCCATTGCCTGAGTAAAACAAAAAATTAAAAAGTCAGTGCTTTCCAGTGCTACCATGATGCAAACCATGGATCTGAGATTTGTATGGATCCTCATAAATTTTATAAGCGATCCCTTCAAAACCACCATTTACCTCTGTATCCACTGACATGTTCTGTGATTTGTTGGTTGTTTTCTCATCCTGTCTAAAAACCATGAAGTTCCGTGAGGAACTCTGCCTTGAATTAATTCTTTCTGTGGCACTGACAAGCACCGGATCTGGGATTTCCACTGTGTAGTCTATCAGTGTAGGCTTTAACATGATGATGGGGGATGGGGGGATGGGGGACCTCATTTAAAATCATGACAGGACTATAGACAAAATGAGCAGAAGGAACCTTGGCTGCCTTCTCTTCTACATGCCAGGATACTTAAAGGGCTCTTTCCAGTGTCCAGGATGTAAGGTAGGAAATCCTGTTAATAGAAAGCAGATGTCCTGGGGCAGGAGATGTTTGGGGGAGGGCCATAGCTCAGGGGCAGATCATCTGCTCTGAATGCAGAAGGACCCAGGTTCAATCCCCAGCATTTCCACGTAGGGCTGAGAGAGACACCTGCCCCAAACCCTGGAGAGCTGCTACCAATCAATGTTGACAATCTGGACTAGATGAACCAATGATCTCGCCCAGTATAAGACATCTTCCCATGTTCCTAATGCAATCAAATAAGCATGCTATTCATCAATATCCACCTTAGCCCTGTAGCGTACCATCTCCTGCCTCTTAAGAATGGTGTTGTGGCAAACTGAGAGGGTGTGTTGAGTGAAGGATGAAGTGTCACATGGGAAACTTTCATGTTAAACAAAGAAACAAAAGGCAGGAAATGAAACGCTTCTGCCTCATTATCCTCTCTCTATGTCATTTCTTTGATATATCCTCAGGATGGCATAAGGAAGCCTGGACATGACAAATCATCCTGGAGCACAGGTTCCTGGGATAAAAGGAGAGCACACCAAGAAAGCTCAGAATTTCTTAGAGCACTTTTATTTACTGAACTAGCCCTATAGATTTGAAAGCTAGCAGAAATATGTACTTTGTTGCTGCTGAGTCTCGGATTCATCCAACAACCTCCTGCCAACTTCATTACAACTGATTTAGGGGGATAACACTCTAACAGAGAAATGCAACACTCAGCAGACTTTGAGGGCGGAGATGTCATGAAAAGTGAGAGTGCTTCAACCTTCCACAATCTGCAGTTCCCCCACTCTATATCCCCACCTTCTACAACCTCCTACATTTTTAGCATTCATCAGTAACTGTACAAACATGAAGATGCAGATAATAGGGGCTGCCACAGCAAAGGATCCAATCCTAGGAAGAAATCTGACTTTCTGGACAATATGAAAGTTTAGAAATAAAGCCGGTGAAGGGGCTGAGTATGGCATCAGGTGCTCAAAAGGCAGAAGATTTGCATCTCCTGCATTAACTACCTGTCCATTTCCATATCTTCCCAGCTGCTACATCCTTTTTGCACTCCTCCTATATTATATAACACTAACCAAGTTATTGCAAAATACTCCCAGCATATGCGGCTTTGTTAAAGACCCAAAAAGTTCCTACCTGAAGATCAGATGGGTTTTGGTTTTTTCATAGTGTGGATCACATTTCTCTTTCCTTTCCCACTTTTCTATTCAAAGACATGCAAAATGGCCAACACGATGAAGAATGCTGTCATTCTAAAGCCACCTGAAGGCTGACTGATGGGAGCTTGATGTGGCATCAGTGCCACTTCAATGACAGGGAGGAGCTGTTTGTTAGGATATTGATGTTCCATTCCACCTTAAGTGGAACAGACATGTGGATTGTTGTATGTCGCATGTCTGTTTACTTCCAGCACAGCCAGCTGGGAACTTCCATTGTGTATAGCTTCTGCTTATGCTTTTGCTTGGACACGAAGAGTAGCAGACATGTTTTTCCTTTGTCCTGATGCTCAATAAAATACTTGTAAATACGCTTTACACAGCCTCTCTCTGACCTTCTGTTACAAAGAGTTCTTATCTCTGCTGGCTTGCTTGCCCAACATATGACGGCTTCTAAAGCTTGAGTCGCAGTTACATGCTGATCCAAGGACCGGAGTTCGCCTGGCTGCCGGCTGGTGGGCTGGAGCCACCTGGGGGCCTTCCAATTGCTCCTGTTCCCTTGGAAGCATCCCAACACTGTTCTGGTAGATCAGCACTTACTCCCCCAGACAAGTTATTGGTACCACCGGCAGTGTATCACTGGCAGTAGAGGCCAAGAACACAAGAGCCATGCTGGATCAGACCAAAGGCCCATCTAGTCCTGCATGCTCTTCTCACAAGAGCCAGCCAGTTGCTCATGAGGAGCCCACAAGCAGCACCAGAGTGCAACAGCACTCTCCCCAGCTATGATTATACAACGACTAGTATTTAGCGGCATACAGCAACACAGCACCAACCTCCATGCTGACTCAGCTTTCTCCCTTTATAAAGTAGTGGTTCCTCAACTATGGGATCTTTATAACTATTGCTCAGCCACTCACAAAAACAACCATTAAGAAATAAACATATACACAAAAGCTACAACAGTAAAGATAAACACAAATTGTACAGTCCACTATAATAATAATTTATTATTTATACCCCGCCCATATGGCTGGGTTTCCCCAGCCACTCTGGGCAGCTTCCAACAAAATATTTAAATACTAGTCCTTCAGATATTAAAATTAACATGGGGAAAGGCATTGCTCATCAGTAATTTGTGGAGCTTTTTCTTGTGCTTCCCTTCATTTTGAGGGGACTGAGAGGTGTTTGTGTGTGTGTCCTTTCTTTCATTCTACAAATCATCTCTCTGAAGGTCTGTGCTCTGCAGCCTTCCTGGGTGCCCATGCTTAGAGGGAAGCCCAACCATGAATGTCAGGAATTTGTGAGAACATACAGGATGGGAAGGCTGCAGGCTGACAACAGATTGTTGTACTCACTCGCACATACCCCTCAGCCACTTTGTAAGTAAGGTAAGTGCAGACCAGGAATGGCTGGTGGGAGGTGGTGGTATGAACCTGCCTTCCAGGCAACAGTGTCACAACTGCTGACCAAGAGGAAGAGGGGTCAGGCAGCAGGGAGATTGGCACCAGGGTGCTAGATTGGCTCCATTGGTGCATCTCCATAGCACTGATCTTCCTGCCACCTTGCCCTCCTCAGTAAGCTGTAGTTATGCAACTGCCAGGGGTGCACTCCCCCCCCCCCTTGCTGGCTGCTCATGGTGCAAGCTCTGATAAAACAACATCATAAAACTCTATATCTAGCTATATTCCTACCTGCAAAAGAGGTAGAGTAGGTGGGTGGGGACAGCCTCTTTTGCATGGGAAGAAAATTATCTAGAAATGTTGAGGGCAGAATTGGCATGGCACTAATTTGAGGCGAATGCTTCACAAAATGAATGAGGCGCTCCTTTGCGATGCTGCATGGGTTACTCCCCATTTCAGGAGTCTTACAGGGCATGCGTACAGATGGGAACTTGCTCCCCACCACCCAACACATTCCTCCCTGGGAACTGGCACCTGCTCTGAGCCCACAGATGCCAGGATCTGTGTTGTGTGCTCAGACATACGAAAGGTCATGCAACAGCATTAGAAATACATGCAATTAATTGTGCCAAACACATGCACACACATATGTACCCCAAATTTAAAGACAAATTTAAAGACACTTTCCTTGTAGGAAGGAGGTTACACATATAATGTTAACTTAATACCACTTAAAAAGAAGAGACATGAACTTGCCGACAAAGGTACGTACAGTTAAAGCCATGGTTTTCCCAGTAGTAATGTATGGAAGTGAGAGATGGACCATAAAGGCTGATTGCCGAAGAATTGATGCTTTTGAATTATGGTGCTGGAGGAGACTCTTGAGAGTCCCATGGATTGCAAGAAGAACAAACCTATCCATTTTGAAGGAAATCAGCCCTGAGTGCTCACTGGAAGGACAGATTTTGAAGCTGAGGCTCCAATACTTTGGCCACCTCATGAGAACAGAAGACTCCCTGGAAAAGACCCTGATGCTGGGAAAGATGGAGGGCACAAGGAGAAGGGGATGACAGACAATGAGATGGTTGGACAGTGTTCTCGAAGCTACGAACATGAGTTTGACCAAACTGCGGGAGGCAGTGGAAGACAGGAGTGCCTGGCGTGCTCTGGTCCATGGGGTCACAAAGAGTCTGAGACGACTAAACAACTAAACAACAAACCACCATTGTATTGTTGGCTTGCTGTTTTAATTGTTATACAGATGTAGTTAGGGAAGCAGGAGTTAATCATTGGAAATTAGCACATGATCACTTTTTATTACATTTATTTATGTAATTTTTCTATCTTCTTTGTATTTGTTGTATGTTGCCCTGAGACCTTTGTGGTAATAGGCAACCAATAAGCAAACAATAATATTAAAATTAAGAACTTAAGACGAGCCTGCTTTATCAGGCCCATGACCCATCTTGTCCAGCAACCTGTTCTGACCATTGCTGATCAAATACCTGTGGGGAAAGCCTGCAAGCTATACATGAGTTTAACAGCACTTTACCCTCTTGCGATTCCCAGCAACAGGCATTTAGAGGCAAAAATGCAAAGTACGACAATTATAGAGATTCTACTGAGAAAGGTGTATCTACAGCAAGATATGGCTAGTTCCACAATTACCAATAAATGAAAAGTAGCTACAGTAGGACCATTTTTTGAGATGGCGGGGGAAGATGACAAGATGAATGAAACTGTGCATTTGCCCTGTTCCTGGTTTAAAGCATCCATGCCTTGGTCATTTGTATCTGCCTGATGCTACCAAATATGGCTTATGAGGAGGAGGGGGTGGGAATTTGCGGAGAACAGGGCATTGATAGAATATAAGCCCTAGGCAAAACTATATCCTCTATTCCTCCTGCTTTAATTGAATTTGTGGCTCTACCTTTTAGAATCTTTGCTCTCACAGAGTCAGCTAAAGTACGAAGAACAAAAAAAAAAAAGTTAAAGTAGTGGGAAATATCAGATTCTTGAGTAGTGTCCAGCTGGAATTGGACAAAAATAGACAGAAAGATTCTCACTGCAAATTTGCCACTGGAATGAAGGACTTGTTTTTTCATGTCTTCACTAAAGTCCTCTCGGTAGAAAGGGGGATGTGGAAGAGTAACTACTGGGAAAGAGAGATTTTCTTGTTCCCAGCCATGAGGTTAGGGCCTAAAAGTGAGTGGTTGGTATAGAACAACACACAGCAGTTGACTCTTGACAGAACCCCATAATAACTTGGCAGGATGGGTCAAATTGCCATCAACAATATCCATCAAGCTATCAATCAAAAAACCAATAACGTCCTATCAATCAAGGACTTGTTACCGGATCTCAGTATATTACTGGTATCCAGCTTCTGATAATGGTAACTCCCAGTATCCAGTCTCTGAGAACAGCCAGGACATCACAGTTCAAATATATAGAAAGGCACCAATATTGTTCACTCCAAATAATCAGCAATTAACATTAGTCTAACCTCTGTGTGGATGTGTTCAGCTTCTTTGGGAATCTTCTATATCATTTTTATTTTACCTTGAGGATTCTTTGTTTACTGTAGCTCAGGGGCTGAGAAAATGCAAGGGGAGATCTTTTTATCACGCCGATTGAAAACTAAGGTGGTAAAATCTGAATGTTCTCGAATTAGCTCCTACTTTACTAACTCCTATAAATGCCACAAATCCATAGGTTGCTGTGTTGTGCCTAATCAATAACAGACCTTGTGGTGTAATATTTAAATTAGGGCTGATTAAAATTTTCTGACTTCAAACAAATCCCCCGCACATACACACACACCACCAATTTTGTTGCCCACAAATAGAATGGAGAATTTTAGAAGTCCATTTTAGCTCAGCCCTAATTTATATGATAACTTTGCTTTTCTTATTTCTTGTAGACAAAAAAAAAATCCCTGTGCATTGAAAAATTTCCCCAAATGCCTGTGGGAATCATCCTCAACCCCAAGAACAGACCACCACAAATGTATTTTACAAGGTGACAAAACCTGCTTTCACTTTGAAAGCCAAGCGCCTGAAAATGAGAGCAACCAGGACCCATGAATGTAGTGAAACTGTGACACCAAGATAAGGATCAAAGAACAAGGTGTGGTGCAGCTTGTCGTCTTGTGCTTGTCTCTATACTGATGCTAGCCATTTTTCATAATCCAGTCCTCAGCATTGTTGGACTTCATCCAGAACTGGTGATAAGATTTAAAAAAACCAACCCATTAAGCAATCATACACCTTAGTCTTTGATTCTCCACCTGGAATTGATTTTCATCGCTTAATGTATATGTATGATTCCCAGAAGATATTCCCATGCAATTTAAAAAACAACATTATTCAGTACTACAAAAGCACTTATTACAAAACATCCAGTATACCACAAGAGATACTCATCTCAATAAGTTCTTCCCATTGCCAATTCCATTATATAAATATATCAGTTCTGTTGTTATCTGTTTCAGTGACAAATAATCCAGAGTACACCAAGGATCTCTAGATTTCCTGATTAGTACAATTATAATCTTAACCACAACTAATAGATATGCAGCCAATTTGTTTTTGATTATACACTTAAATCACTGGAGCAATGTTGTAAGAGGGTTCCAGTTCAACAGCCCCTGCTATGAAATTTCTTCAAAAATTCCTAACATAAGGGCAAACTCGAGACATAATTAAGATGGTATTTCCACCACTGAATCGTGTGTGTGTGTGTGTGTGTCTGTATACACATTATATATATATAATCTTGCTAACAAATCTTTGGGTTATGATAAAATCTACACATAACTTTGTTCTATGCTTCTGTCTTTTAAGGATAAGGGCAATTATCTAAATGTCATGTAACATCTTCCAACCTTCTTTCATTAATTGACTGTATAAGATCCATTTGTGGTCAGGTAGTGTGTGTGTACCTTGTCAAATGAAACTGGAGGGGCGTGATGCCAGTGTTGCTGCAACTTCTCCATATGGCACAGACCTGGGAACAGCTGCCTGGAGGCTAGAAGCATGTGTATCTGGGCCACCAGGTAAGTTGTTGTAGGTACACACTTTTAGCTGTGGGTGCTTTGGAAGCATATATGCATATTACAGTGAAACGCACATACTAGTTCACAGACAGAACAATCATGGATGGTTGGTGAGATGAAAATTAGCATATAGGTCAAAAGCAGACTTTTCTCACTTCTGGAAAGCATAAGACCCAGAACATACTCCTGATCAGTAGCTGTAATGGATGCACTATACCATGTGTGTATAACCAACATGGATAATGATTTTGGTGGTGTCTGAAATGCGTTTGAATGTCAACATTCATGCACAAATGTTAACAATCCAAGATGAATTTTGTGAATGCCATTCCCTAGGTTTATATCTATATCTAATCATGCATAAGATAATTCTGACAATCAAAAATGCAAAGTACCACAGTGAGAAAAGTGTCTTTACAGCAAGGTATGGCATGATTGACACTCACAAAAAGCTGCTTGGGATTTTCAAAGCTTGAGTGCTGACACTAACCATATTTTCAACATTCACTTCAACAGAACATGTTGGCTTATGGAATCCCAGGGCCCATTTAAATAGTATACACTGGGGCTCTACACGCACGCCCTGATATATTTCTCTAGGGGCGGGGGCCTAATCTGGGAATCTGGAATGGTCCCGATTTGACCTGGATCTGGGCCTTGAACCCAATCATGGGACTTGCAGTGTTTAATTAAATTAAATTACTCATTAATCTGGGAATCTGGAATGGTCCCGATTTGACCTGGATCTGGGCCCTGAACCCAATCATGGGACCTTGCAGTGTTTAATTAAATTAAATTACTCATTAAACTAAAATATTAGTTAAACACTGCAAGGTCCCATGATTTTAAAACATAACTGAGCATGTCCTGGGAGGTGGGGAGCTGCAGGCTGCATATTCAGTTAGGGTTTAAAACAGGGGACAGCAAACTTTTTCAGCAGGGAGCGGTCCACTGTCCCTCAGACCTTGTGGGGGACTGGACTATATTTTTTTTTGGAGGGGGGAAGGAACAAATTCCTATGCCCCACAAATAACCCAGAGGTGCATTTTAAATAAAAGGACACATTCTACTCATGTAAAAACACGCTGATTCTCGGACCATCCACGGGCCACATTTAGAAGGTAATTGGGCCGGATCCAGCCCCTGGGCCTTAGTTTGTCTACCCATGGTTTAAAACACCATTCAAGGCTCCCACTTAGGTTTATTGCCTGAAAGCCCCCCTTTTGACAGCTCCAGATATCTCCGGGTGGACCTGAATTTGGGCGATTCGGGGCTGCATTAACCTGCTCCAGCCAAATCTCAGATTGGCCCAGATCAGCCCAATTTGGCTGGAGTGGTTGCACATCCATGGCTCTTTTCTTTTAAAGAAGACTTTCAGAAGAATGATTCTGTCCAGCAGGCAGGCGAGCCTGGCCTTCCTTCCACACTTTATTGCACCCTGTAAAAGTCTTGCTTCTGGCGGCATCCTCCGTCCTCCTATAAACCATTCGCACTGTACAAATTATCAAAGCTACATGTGTGGCTGTCGCATCACAACAACGTGTCCCATAGATCAGAACAAGAGCCTAATGTTTTATGTGTGTAGAGGCGGCATTCTAGTAAGGCATTTCCACCCCACCCCAAACTAGTAATATGGCAACGTCACCCTGTGCTATGTAGAGTGGGAGTCTCAGTATGCTATCCATTCCTGGTTTACTTCAAAGTCACAGACTTTCCCTTTTCCTATTAAAAGAGATAATAGTACATTTCTCAGAAATCTAAGCACACTAAAACTTCATAACTCTGTTTTGTGAAACAAACTATAGCTGATTTAATTGTGTTTTTTTAAAAAACGTAGACAACTGTTGCCACATTTATAGCAGAACCAAAAGTCTTGTGTGTGCCCTTTATAGGGAAAACTGAAGCCTGTTTACAGGATGTGCGATTTATAAGCCTGAACTCTTCTCTTAATATAGCCACTATCGTAACTCTCAGGTTAAGTGCCATGCCGGGTGGCTACCCATCTGACAGCTTGAATGCGGAGTCCAGACTAAATTATAACACCAAAAATGCAATGAAAATATCCTCATAAAATTCTGTGTGTATGAAAAGAAAAAGAAGTACATGAAGGAGATATCACTACTTGGAGAGGCCTGATGTACTAACTGAGCACAGAGTAGTCACATATCCTTACTGCATGCTTGAGGACACCCAGTAGGGGAGCTGGACAGTGCAGAGAAGCATGCACTGCCCATGCTCTGGGTACCTCCAGGGTAGAATACTGTAAGGTACGACACAAGGCGCTGCCCTGAAGACTGATTTGAAACTGCAGAATAAGACTGTTAACTGGGACGTGGCTTTTACAGCCCTTCATGGTTTAGTTTTGGAGTACATGAAGGATCTCTTGTTCCATGTGTATTTTCCCATGCACCCAGTCACTGCAGCTACCACCAGAGGTGAGGTGGGTTGTTACCAGAGAGGGGTGTCTCCAGAGTGGTCCCACAATTGTGGAATGTCCTCCCCAAAGAGATTCACCAGGCATCTTCTGGGAACCAGTAGCCTTAATGCTACCCCTTACCCCACAAATTTTAGATACAGGCTGGATCTAGACACATAAAAAAAAAACGTTTCAGGAAAACTTCATCAAGGGAAATCAACTTGCTGAAAGATGGGACTCCACAGCGCCATCTGGCGTTATAACGCATATAAAGCGTTTTTTCTTTACTAAAGTAGCTGAGTCCACAGTGTTCAACTTGCTGATTTTTGTGTTGCTTTGTGATCTTAGGGCCTTGGCTGGAGCAATCCAAACTTCCAAATTCTGTGCTGGAGAGGGTTTCTCTGCCAGCACTGTTTGTCTTTGCCAGCCTCGGCTGATAGTGGAGACCACCAAGGAGTGATTCGGTGTCCTTGCCTAGACTGTGGCCAGGTGCAGGCTGCTAGCCAATGGTATCCATACTGGCAGTAGACCGTATGAACCCCCAATATGGGGTGGTCAAGGGATGGGGTGGGTTAGAGGTACATGAGCAAAGGATCAGCTGGATACTGAGACAGCCCTGCTACTGTCACATGACAGCCCCCAATCCAGGCATCTTCACTACTGCACCCTGGGAGGCAACATAGCTGAAATGTACCCCATACCCTCCAGCTGGCTGCTGTGAGCATCAGGGTTGTAGATGCTGTAGTGGCTAAGCCACTCCATGGAACCTTGCTGCTGTTAGCCAGGGGCTTGGGTTGGAGTTTTATTTTATGTAGTCCCAAGGCAGGAAATCTCACAAGGACCTCTTCCTCTCTCCCTCCTTGGTAGTAAAAATACAACAATAATAAATTAAATAATTTATCCATTCTGGGGTTGCAGCTGAAACTTCATCTAAAGTGAAATGTGAAGGATTCTCAAGAGAAGCTCAAAGAGTTCTGATGACTACCCAAATTGTTGTACTGCTTGCTAGCAGAACAGCTGTGTGAATGGTGTATGGAGCATTCATGTCTGTGCAGAAGTAGGCATTTCAATGAAGACATTCCAGACCTTGTTTTTCTGGAGAATTTTCCCCCACCCCATGGCCTGTTGCAATTATTTGAACCACACAGGCAGAGGTGGAGCTAGCTGCTCTGGCACCTGGAGCGGTGCACATGCATGCAGCTCAGGCAAGTGTCCCGGAGGGTAGGGCGGTGATGTCAACCCCCCCCCCGGATGACACCTGGGGCAGGCTGCACCCACCACACACCCCTCCCTCCACCAATGCCCACAGGTACCCATTGAACCACATGACCACACTGCAAGTGGTCACCAAGTTTGCCCCATGTGCAAATCAGACTTTAGCCACATAGCTCCTTGGAGGCAATGCTGATGTAGAAGCACCATGGATGGGTCATTTTTTTCCACAAACACCACGGAATAGTGGATCAGGCTGATATTCGATTTACTAAGACAGAAACAATTATGAACTGATTCTTTGGTAACAAAGTTATTTCACTTCACAAGCCAAAGTGATGTCTCAATAATAGATCAGAGAGTTGGAAAAGATATTTTCAGTCATTCTGTCCAAGCACAACACATTTTGGGTCAATTCAAAAGGGCACTACACAAGGTCCAGACTTCCAATCTGCAAGCGACTCCATTTGGCTGGAATATGTGCAGTATCAGATTTCATTAAGCCCAATGCTCTGTGCTCTGTGGCTGACCTGTGCAGAATATTATGTGCCCCTGTTGCTCTGATTCTAGCTTATCAATGAAGGACACAGATGTTCACACATTTATGTCTATTTCTTATTCCCTCTGCCCAGCTTCCTTTACTCTCCTGACAGCAAATGCCATAAACGAGGTCACAGTATAAAACAAGTACTCTGCTTGGATTAATTTCCCAGATATCTCCTTGCCAATTTAAACAAACTGTCTAGTACAGTTTCTGATCTAAGCTAGCTCCATCTAGGGCTCTGCCCACTTGGGAGCTTACTGAGCAGGCAATTCTTTGCTAAACTCTAATTTTGGGAAACAGTACCATAAATAGGAGATACTAGAGTGTTTGTACAATATACTTCCATGAGAACAGTGGTACCTTAGTGATCCCCAAATTGCCCAGGCATACTCTGCAGGCTAGGGATGTGGATGGCGCTGTGGGTAAAAGCCTCAGCGTCTAGGGCTTGCCGATCGAAAGGTCGGCGGTTCGAATCCCCGCGATGGGGTGAGCTCCCGTTGTTCGGTCCCAGCGCCTGCCAACCTAGCAGTTCGAAAGCACTCCCGGGTGCAAGTAGATAAATAGGGACCGCTTACTAGCGGGAAGGTAAACGGCGTTTCCGTGTGCGGCTCTGGCTCGCCAGAGCAGCAATGTCACACTGGCCACGTGACCCGGAAGTGTCTCCGGACAGCGCTGGCCCACAGCCTCTTGAGTGAGATGGGCGCACAACCCTAGAGTCTGTCAAGACTGGCCCATACGGGCAGGGGTACCTTTACCTTTTTACTCTGCAGGCTAGCAATAATGAGCATGGAGATCAGCATAAATGGCATGAAGTTTGCAAGAAGTAGGCATTGGCAGATGCAATAAAATGCAGGGGGGAGCACCTGAGATGTGATGAGACACAGGTTCAATTCCCAGCATCTGCCAGTTGGGCTGGGAAATTACAAGATACATATATTTAATAAATTTTGGTTTGCACAGTTCTTAAACAACTTGTAATGAAGCATGAGCCTATTGTAGGGTCCCTGTTTATCTTTCATGGAATATACCTTCCTAACACTAAAACACTGGGGGCATGCTGGAGTTCCTGTTTGTGTCTGAAAACCACTTAAGAAATAGCTTAAGTTAATCTTGAAGTTTCTGTTGATTCTGATGCCTCCCAGACTTACTGTAGCTTCAATATACATGATGAAGTCAATTTGTCAGTTACAGATAGGTAGCCGTGTTGGTCTGCCATAGTCAAAACAAAAAAAATTTTTTTTTCTTTCCAGTAGCACCTTAAAGACCAACTAAGTTAGTTCTTGGTATGCGCTTTCGTGTGCATGCACACTTCTTCAGATACATGCGTATCTGTGTATCTGAAGAAGTGTATCTGAAGAAGTGTGCATGCACATGAAAGCTCATACCAAGAACTAACTTAGTTGGTCTTTAAGGTGCTACTGGAAGGGGAAAAAAATTTTTTGTTTCAATTTGTCAGGACTACCTTGATAGACCATCTCTTATGACCACAAAGGACTTTTCCCAGAAAATAACTGGCCTGATAGGCTGCAAGCCACACATTAAATATCATATGTTACTCATTCACAAACCCAGTTGGATTACAGATTTCCTTGGGGATGGGACTGACAGCTTGTCCCATTGATGCTCTTGTTGAAAGGTGGAATTGCATGGCCATCAGCAAGTTGTTTCTAAGTTGCCTCTAGCATTCTCCTCTCAATTTTCAGCAGCAGAAATTTCATTCAAAGATATCTGATTGACCGCTTCATACTCTTAAACCTCAGTTTGCCACCATTTAGTGTGAATTTGCAGGGCTTCCACTTCCAGCTGGCTTTTGGCAAAAGCTGTAAATAAATTAAGAGAGGACATTTCACTGCGGAGGGTCTAACCTCAAGTTGGAGTTGCAATGTTATGACGCAGTTGTAGCTCTTGAGTTGTTTGTCTATGGAAAAAAGAGCAGAAATTGAACCCTATTGCCCAGAGATCCCGTTCACATATTCTAGAAAGAAAAGTACAAATGTACTTGCAAAAATAGTCTGTTGAAATATTCATATAACTGAATTATCTTACTCATAACAAAGAAGAACTGAAAACATTGAAAAGCATTTAAAAAACAAAACTGTATCTGGATTTGTGGTAAAAAAAGATGGTGTCTCAGAATTCATTTGCCTGCAGCGACAGTTACTCAGAGTAGACTGATTGAAATGAATAAAAATGGAAGATGGAGCAAGCTTGTTTTCTGCTTCTCCAAAGGGTAGGACCTGAACCAATGGATTCAAATTATAAGAAAAGAGATTCCGACAAAACAGTAGGAAGAACTTTCTGGTGGTAAGAGCAGTTCCACAGTGTAATGGACTACTGCAGAAAATGGTGGGCTGTCATTAATTGGAGGTTATTAAGCAGAGGTTGGATGACCATTCTGTCAGGAATGATTCCTGCATTGCAGGGGGTTGTAGATGACCCTTTGAGTCACTTCCAACTATGACTTCATGACTAAGTGAAGTCTATTCATTGCAATGTGTCTACTCTTGAGTAAATCTTAGTTGCATACCACCCATTCTATACCTTCTGATGATTGACGGTGTTCACTTATGCATCATCAAAAAGGGGGGAAGTTGCATAAAATTTGCACACGATCATTTATCTATAGATGTACATTTAAAAATAATTGCGACAATTTAAATAGAAATACAATGCATCTCACCATAGTGGGGAATAGCATGGCCAGGTAACCTCCATGCTTGATCAGTCTGCTGTTCAGATGCTAGTTGTTGTTGGACAACATCAAGGTTCCTGCTTCCCCTTCATAGACTTATTTATCTTCAATCAGAACTTGGATGTGTCAGCCTTCCCAACAATGGACTATCCCCTTGACAGTCTTCACTCTCCTCTATAGGAAGTAATGTTGTTCTCAGTGGATACTTTTCTCTGCTACTTAATTTCTGCAGCCTGAAAGAACAACATAGAAAAAGTCTGAAAGGCAAGTAAGCTCCTTTAGCAATAAGAGCAGGTTATCACTTACAAGATTATTTTTAAGTTCAGCATCCTGATCTGTGTTTGCTTCTACCTCCATCCTTGCTGTGGGCTTGACAGCGCATTCCTTAAGCTGCCCCAGAGTAATAAAGCAATAATAATAATATTAATTATGGTACTGCTCCTTCTAAGGTCATGCTTATGTTCCATGACCTTTTCTTTCCCACTGCTCCTAAATTCAATAGCAACCTGACTGGAACAGCCATCTTTTCTTCACCTTTTGAACCACTCCTCTATTTTCAATGGAGTTTAGCCAAAGCCAGCCACACACATGGAGGAGAGGAATGTGAGGAAGTTTTCCCTGTCCACCTCTAGGTCGTGAAATGAACTTTACAGTTCTAGTCGGGGGGTGAGGGCTTCAAGATTGTCACCTAGCCTGGTAAGGCAGAAGACAAACCAAAGGGTCTAAATGAATGAAGGATTTAAATGAATGAGAGGTTAGCAGAATGAATCTAATGGAGAGCCCAAATCAATGTTCCTTGTTGTTAAAATTAAATTTTTATTTATTGGTTTGCAGTGGTTCTGCTGTTTACATTAGCAAGCCATATTTAAAATATTGAGGGAGTTTCCATGGTCCAGTCACAAGCTGGGCCAAACTTACTAGGATTGTGATACCACACAAGACTCTGTGGAAAGGGCTCCATGATGCAGCTCTCCTCAGAACATCAGGCCCATTTGATTTCAGCTATGTGTGTGCCATGTTTATATATCTCCTTTCTTTCATGCCCCCCCCCACATAATAGAGTACATGTTTGTACTATATGAACCTGTTCTGAGCCTAAATAAGAGCAAAGAGCTTTGAACACCCTAGCTGTATAAGTATTCAGCTATCCAGGAGAGGGCAGATTGACATGAAATTGTGGTTGGGTTGAATCCAGAACTCACCATGCTTAGAGTAGATCCTATTGAAATCAATGGGACTTGTTAGTCCCCTTGACTGAGTTAGTCATGACTCATTAAAGTTCAATAGATTTCAGTGTGTCTGCACTAAAAACATCTAAGTCTGGTTTCAGCCCATTGAATTTTGCACAACACAGCCACAAAGCCTCACAACTGGACTACTGTAGTGCTCTCTGTGTCTTTTTCCTGAGGCTTTCCTTGACCCATAAGATTAGACTCTGATTTATTAGAATGTACTCCCTGAATTTGTTCTATTTGCTTCTAGATACATTTATATGGTTTTTTTTATTTAGGCTATAATTTTGTTTTACTGAATATTGTTTTTATACTGTACATAGTGTACACCACTTAGAGACTTCTACACTATCAAGCAGTTTAGAAAATGCTTTGAGATAGATAAATAAATAAATGGATAATACCACAACAAAGTGATTTCTCCTTAACTAAGTGTACAAAGGAAGCCTCAGACAGCCCCAGATTTTTGTAAGAAGATACAATGAGATATACATTGAAAGGCATTATTCAGACGTTTGAATTTATTTCCCTGGTTATGAACATTATTTATAAAATTGTGTCCACTCAGTGCTTTCATAAACCAGCCAAGACAGCCGTGCTTGAAAGAACTCACAGTATGTTCTAGTAAGCAAACCACAGCAGACATGTATAGCTCCATCTTTTATGAATCAAATAATCTTTTAATTCAATCTACCTTGATTAACCTTAGAAATATAGTGCCATGCCTAGTTATCCATACAGAGCACAGATGCATAGAGAATTCATTACTGCTGGCTTCCTATGACATGGCTGTATTATGTAAAGTTGTGCCTTCTAGAAATCTCAAAGCACATTAAAACCTTTAACTAAGACAATGTGTTTCAAAGGAATTTGTTTTCTTTGGAATATGAATGTCCCCATAAAAAGGCATGATCTGTATTACACAGCAGTGCCCAATGATTTGCAAGCCCTGCAAAACATGTCCTGGAGTAAACCCTGCTCCCCACTAAACCAAATTGGTTTGTATTTGTCCAGAGCATGCAGAGAACATTTTGGAAAGATTACTACAGCTACGTGCAGTTAACCTAGGCTTTTATTTGTATTGTTCTTTAAATGTCTGCCTTACGACCACCTAGTAGGTATGGCACAGTGTACATGGAATGTTTACCACAGCCTGTTTCTGCCAATTTGCTCCTCTATCAAACACACTCTCGACGCCTCCAGTATTTTGCATAGTAATGGAAAGACAGGGCAGACAATACTGCGCAAGATGGACAAATGGTTTGACTCAGTGTAAGGCATCTTACTGTGTTCATATGAGTACACTACAACTGACAACTTCTAGAAGAGCAGCCATTTTAGTCTGTTGCAAAAACAGAAACAACAACACACAAGTCCTATGCTGCGGTGACTTAAAGGGTCCCATTTTTGTTATGACATAAGCTTTCATGGACTCTCCATGAAAGCTTATTCCAAAATACAAGCTGAACAAATGAATTAGGATGGGACTGGGAATGAAGATGTGACTGAGAATGAGGTTGGGACTGGAATTGGTTGTGAAATAGTGGAAAACAAACAGGTGTGTGTGTGTGTGTGTGTGTGTGAGAGAGAGAGAGAGAGAGAGAGAGAGAGAGAGAGAGAGAGAGAGAGAGAGATTGTTAGGTTAAACAAAACTGAAGGTTAAACAAAAGACAAGCTGAAAAACATGTCACTCAACTCATGAAATGCTTTCTAATGTTCAGAGAACTTACAAAAGAGTAAAAGGCAATGGAGGTGAGGAGCTAGTTTTAGTTTTTTACCACCCACCATCCCATTTACTAAGTACTGTGATTGGAGAGTGTTGCATGAGATTGGGTTGGGTTGGATTGGATTGGAAGCTAGAGTTGAATTGCCTTAAATTTTCACAACCACTAAATCTCTGCTAGCCAGCATTAAGTCTGATCTGAAACATAGTCTTCCACTGTCATATTAAAGAAAAGCCTAGATTTCATTGGCCACAACTATTCTTCTCGCCTGAACTTCTAAGTTTTAAATAAATATGTGTTGCTTACGCCAAACATATATCTATCTATTCCTATAAATACAGTAATCAGAAGCTGTTTGAGATCTTGGATTAAGTATAAAAGTCAATTTATGTTTGGCACTGGGTTCTTTTAGTTGTTGTTTCCTGATGGTGTTAAATCATTGGGCTCACTGTGCCAGAGTCTAGCTGCGAAATCAGCCGGGAACAATAAATTACTAATGATGGAATATGGGTAGTGTTTTAGATATCAGACGTCAGCAATGCTCTTTTGAACATAGATAGTAACATAATTATGAAAGTGTGGAACAAGTTGCTGAACATACAGTAATGACAATACGTTAACCAATAGAGCATCTTTGAACTAATAATACAAAAACTCCTTCAGGTGACCTATTGAACTTTCATTCTGATTTGCCTGCACAAAGCTTACACAGAGGTTCTTTGAAATCATATAAATGCCCAAATGTGTTGGAACGGCTCTAGATGTACAGCTTGATATTGGGGGCAGCCTCCCCATGGTTGCATTTCATATATCCACATAACTATTGTTGACCTGTGGGAATCAGGCACATTCAATTGCTCCCTCTTGTACCAAGCTCAAGTGATGAGGGCTGACAGGGTTGAAGCCAAAGTGGGATCGCAGAGCAAAACCTCAGTGTTCGCAAAAGTACGAAAAACACATTTAGAAAGAAAGCTAGAGGTTTTTTTTGTGGGAGGGAGCATGCCAGAGGCAGCCAAAGTGAGACTGAACAAACTCACTAGGCACTGCACGTTGAGTGTAGTAGGAAAAGAAAAACAGAAGATGGAGGGAGTGGAAATGTAATGCCATGTTCCTGTATCATTCTAGCAGGGAGGGTAATCCCATTGCCTTCCATAGGTTTGTTGAATTCCAGGTCTCATCAACCTAGCATGGCCAATGATTGGGGATATCTGGAAGAAGACAAGGCTGACTGGCTGTCTGGAATCCTGAACCTTGAACTTCCTGTTAGGGGTGATGATATGTTGCAAAACTTTGTTGCAGGTCCCACTTGTAACATTGTAATAACAAACTCACTAAGAGTTGTTTAGCATCTTTAATGTTCTGTAGCAGGAAAGGTGAACCTACTTTCCTATGAATTTAATCTCTGAGCTGAGCCCACCTCCCTGGCTTGGAAGAATAGTCCTCACTCCTCCTTCTTGTGGATTTCCTACTTTAATTAAAATAACAAGTTGATAATGAAATTGCTGTGCACTGAGAATAAACAGCCGAACAACAGCTGTCATGATTAGCCTGCCAGAGGCTTGCATAATGGAATGCTAATCAGATGAACTAAACTCTTGGTACAATTTCCAGAAGGGTAGCTGTGTTAGTCTGTTGTAGCAAAAACAACAAAGTCTTGTGACTAGCACATTTATTATAGCATATAAGCTTTCATGAACCATAGTCCATTTCATCAGATGAATGAAGTATATTCCTGAACTGGAAAATGGGCAGAGCAGTGCAGAGAAGTGAGTTCAGAGGGAAACAAAATGCAGAAAGGATAATGATTATTACCTGAAAGCAAAATAACTACAGTGACCAATCAACAAGGCAACACTGGTAATAGCACAAAGATCCTCACATTGGTAACGTATGTTTTTTTTAAAGCTGTAATCTCTATTCAGGGCACAGGTAACAGAATGGAGTTACCTGATAAACTGTAATGCAGAGGTTTTCTGCTGGAGTTGCCCTTTGACATCCCTTTGATCAGGTATGGCCACCTTAAAATCAGGTAGAGAACTGTCCTTAAGGTGGCCAGCCTCAAAATAAGGAAGGATTGGTTTTTTTAACATTTCAAAAAAGTATTTGTGTTAATTAGCCAGCAAATGTCTTATCACCAATTCTGCCTTGTTAAATTGGTCACTGTAGCTATTTTGCTTTCAAATAATCATCATTCAGGGTCCGGGACCCCTACAACCTACACCAATGCCTGAAGTGTGAAAATAGGTCATGGGACAGGAGATGAATAGTGGTCTAAATCATGGACAGAAAGTTTTAAAATGCTCAATTTTTAGCTCAGATGATCCTATCTTCAGATGGTTACATACCCTGTATTTAAACACCTTGACTGCCCCTGGGATGTAACAGCCACTTTGAAATATAATCAAACAGTGAAATCACGGGTCATCTGTCTCTCCTTGCCAGCATCAGGCTGCTTTGTTTCCAGTTTCACAGCAGGGCTCATGTTTTAAATAGATTATGTACTCTACTCTGAGCTGGCAACAACTTGCTAATAGCCAGCAGCTGAGTGATAAACTATTGTTGCTGACAAGGACCTATAGGGCTCCAGGCCTTTTGTATATTTCGGAAGTACAATTACCTTACCTCCGGGTCAGTGGATACTTTGCCTGCTAATTATTTCGAGACATTCCAATTAAGAGCAGCCAAGCCCACCCCTGACACAATTCATCTTGAATACTATTAATATCTGTCGCTTTTCTTTATGATCCCCATAAATACAAATGACACCCGTTATAACATTGATTCAATTGAAGTCCTTTATGGGAGATATATTATCCTATGGGAAATAACAACTGGTACATCTGTACTCTACACTTCATTACAGTCCAAATCGAGGTGTCTGGTTCATCCATACTGGGTATTCCTACAATGACCTTTGGGTATTCCCACCATGGCCTTGTCTGGATTACAATCTATTATAGAGGAAATCAAGTGGGGAATCGATTTTCTGATTGTGCCCCAGTTCAACATGCACATACTGATTACAGTGTAGATTCATATGGCAGAAACAGGAGACGGCATTATATAGCAATCTAATTAGGTGGACTCTATGACCCATTTATCTGCAATGTGAAAGTTAATACTCACTGTTAACTAGGTCCTCTTTGGACTTATTTTCTGGGTTCTTGGTGTGGAGGGCTGCACAGAAGGAGCAGATCCACAGATTGTATGAACCATAGTTTGCTTTTGGAAGTCTTGATGACTACGGTATATGCCAAGGCTGGAGGAGCAGAAGAGATAGCAGCTAATCATCCCTGAATACACAGATCATTTTCCCCCACCATACAAATTTTGAGATAAACACAGTGATGAGTCCTTTGAAGATGAGTGCTTGGATGGTTGACAGTTCACCAAAGGGATTCGTAGATGAGATAATTATTTGCGAAAGTGATGTATGATCTTAGCTAGGTGATTTCAAAGTTTTTCCAGGTTTAGGAATTTATGGCTTACATTTGATAAGGAAAACTGAGTTGCAATGAAAAAGAGAATAACGAAGGCACAGAATCTTGGTGCAAGCCATAAATTAAAGAAAGCTTAATTTTAATAGGGAGTAAATTTATTCAGAGGTGTTACCAAAAAGAATCAATCATAGTGTGGGAAAATATAAGAAATGAAAGGGTTTTATATTAGGGAAACACAAGGAACTAAAACTGTTCTGTTTTGTTTTGTTGTGGAGGAGAGCTTTTCCTTTTCCATTCTTTTTTTAAAAAAAAAAGTTGTCCCAATCTTCATGAATTATATTCACTCAGGAGTCTTCCACTGGAAACCTCACCATAGCAAGTCTGGTACATATGAGCCTTTGACTCGTCATTCCGGAAAGCCCCTGTCTACCTCTTCTTTTAAAATGTGAAGTGACTTTTCTTATATTGTTTTAGAATGCCTTAATAATACATTTTCCTATAGTAGTCTTGTTGCAATGGTTTCATTTATCAACAGTCTTTTAAATGAATATTTGCAACTTTTCACCATTTGTCACTTCTTTTAAGTACATTTTAAATTTACTTTCCTTTTGGTGTGTTTCACCATACACATGCTCACTAGACCAAATTTATATAGACTAGTTTAGAGCCTGTTTTTCACTCAGCTGTTCAGTTATCTGTCTTAATCATGGAACAAAAAATGGAAACAAATTAAATGCATGACAAACAAAACTTAGAGAATCAGGCTGCAGTTCTATATATACTTACCTTGGAAAACATCTCATTGAACTCCCACTACTTACTCCCATGCTTTCGTGTGTGTGTGTGTGTGTGTGTGTGTGTGTGTGTACCATGGGTACCAGCACCGAATGGCTGCAATGGGCAACAACAACAAAAAGTGACAGTACTTTGTACTAATAACAACTGTCAGAGAAAAAGCACTGCTTACTCCTAAGTAGATGTGCACAGGGTTGCACTGTCAATGTAACACAGCCCTTTTATTCGAGCAGATGCATTGCTGTAAATTATCAGAGTAGATTAAAGTTAAGTCTCAGTAGTATTTCAGTATTGGGGAGTATGTTATGTACATTGCAGCCATGAACAGAAGATTATATTAGCATTTCTCTACTTAGCAGCAGCATTGAGTACAGCCTTGCTCAGCTGCACAAAGCTGGCAAAAGAGGCAAATATTCCATTCCTCTCATTCATTTACAAGCTAGTAGATACCTAAAGCTGAATTGCTTAGAAGATCACTGAGGTACGCTATCATAGGGTCATTTAATTTGTTACATTTGGGAAGTGTCCATCTTAAAATGTAGAATGCAGAAGAGGCAAACACATGTTTGGAAAGGAAACACACATTATCTGCAGACTCTGACATCGGAGAGCCAGCTCTGACTTGAGCCCTGTCTCAAGTATACTCACAGTGGCAAACTTGGGTTTTCTGCTTTGCAATGTGTGCAACAGCCTTAACAATCCTGTGATCAATGTGTATTTTCTGCCATCCCATTCAAGTGGGATATAAATTTAATAATGAAGTAAATCACTGTTGCAAGTTTTGTTTTTGTTTTTCTTAAATGTGATGAATGTTTGAATTTGGTATCTACTAAAATAGGAAATGATGGGGCGCTGAATGTTACTTAACATAGGGCTAATCAACCCCTGCCAAACTCCCAACTCTGTTGCCAACTGCCCTCTCTTTGCAACTGGCCAAACTCCCTCCCCCTCCCTTTACTGATCCCCCCCAAAAAACCCCTTCCCCTCACAGCTCACTCATCCCCCCGGGCTTCCTTCTCTCAGTCAAAGCAGTGGGGGGGGGGGCAAAGGGAAGAAAGTCATCCTCTCCCCTCCAGCCACAGAAGCAGCAACAACAACAGGAGAAGTGTGGGAAGGCCTGGCTTTGCTTGTGAATGTAAACTTGGTTTTCAGTGTAATGGCAGACAAGTGCTGATATAGTAAAGAGTGGCATACCTACATATTGAAATATTTATATCCCTCCTTTCAGTCCCCAGAGAGACCCTGAGGTAAAGACTTCTCAGAAGTTGGTGCCCAGTATAAAAGGCATGCTTGTAGGTTGAACATTGGATATATTGTGTGAACTCACAGCAGAATGGCAACAGTAGTTGGACACTGTAACAGTAGTAATCAAAAATAGTAAAAACAGAGGAGCTACAACACATAAAATCCAAAAAATATGTAGTTATTTACATTTAATATTCAGTTCTATTTATGCAGCTGAATAAAGAGCTTCTTGGAATGTGCATAATATAGGCTTGGATGATTTGTCAAGTTAACAAGAGCAAACACAAGCATCAAATAATTACTTTCCCAATCAGAATTTTAGACCATTTAAAATCAAAATTAGGCAAAGAGGAAATCAACATAATATTAGAGGAAATCAATGTAAAGTGAAGAACTTGCTGGGTGTGCTTGAAGAATCAGTGATCAGGCTTTTAGAACAAACTTCCTTCTTACATTTCTCTGCAAGTCCACTTATCAGTCCTACATGGTGGAGTTCCTATTAACTCTAGTGAATGGTAATAAATGTCAAGCTGTAGTTATGAATGTTGGATAATTGATTTGTTGTTTTAATTTGAACTCTGTTGAGTTGGTTAAGTTTTTTGCCTAGCCACAGGACCTGGCCTATTTACATTGCCTATCCAATTCAACTGCACTAAGTCCACACTAAGAAAAGATGAAAGGAAAGTGCAGACTGGGTCCCTGTCTTTTTCTGCTGGGCCTTGCTAAGAGTACTACTCTCCCCTCCACAATTCCAGACACCTCCTGGTCTGGGAGCAAGAAGGAGAAATGGGAGGTGAAAGATATAAAACATCTCCCAAGTGGTTCTTCGCCCTGTGGAACGCCCTCCCACCAGATGTCAAAGAGAAAAATAACTACTACCAAACTTTTAGAAGACATCTAAATGCAGCCTGTTTAGGGAAGCTTTTAATGTTTAATAGGTTATTGTATTTTACTGTTTTGTTGGAAGCCGCCCAGGGGCTGGGGAATAAATAAATAAATTATTATTATTATCATTATTATTATTATTATTATTATTATTATTATTATTATTATTATTCTGTGAAAAGGCAGGTGGATTGCATGCACTGTTTGTCTCACAGTAAGAACAATAAGGCAATTAAAACATAAACCACAATAATCAGAAAGACAAAGCAATCAGAATTACTGCTTCACAGTGTGTTCAGCATAACAGGGTCTAGAATGGATCCCAGTGTGTCATAAAGCATATTTCCAAAATAATTTCTTTCTATATAACATTTCAGTCCCATTGATTTCAGCACTGCAGTTAGGCAGGTGCTTTGCTCTTTTCCAAAGAAACTGAAATGCATGTGCTGAAATTTGCACCGTACCAGTGAATTGACAGTAAAAAGAATAAGAAAAAATACAGTCAAAATGTAAGCCAAGTCTGGAATTTTGACCATTTAATCGGTTTGCATGTGTGTTTAAAATTAGAATATAAAAAGCAGAACTAGGTGGCGCTTTCTAGTCATGACATATATAGTACACAAGCATTCCAGGTGCACTGCCCCACAACTGCTGCCTACCTGCTTACCCAAACCATAACTGTAGAGGATTGCTAGAGTTTGCATACTACACCCCTAATTTCCAAGGATTCTGATACATTTTCAGCACACCAAACTTTCCCCCCATCAGTCTTCAGTCTTCCTAGAGTTAAAAGATATATACTCATCTCACCACACTTCCCTCTGCTGGATGGAATGTATGTTGCATCATTTTACACATCTGAACTTGGCATCAGAAGCTGCGGCCAGTATATTCTCAAGTAAGAGGGCCTAAGTTATAGGTATGTTGTGTTTCTGAACAGGACTTTCTCATGGTTAGTTTAGGTGTTGCCTGTTATCATTTATCGTTATTATTTTTTAAATCATAGACAGTTCCCACAGCACATTATTCTTTTATTTTCAGTCGAAGGATATTGTAAAATTGAGTATTTTGGAGCTGTGTCTTGAGAAAAAAGAGCCAGTTCAATGTTTCTATTACATAGTCTGCAGCACGATTGGTACAGCCATGCACTTCAGGTTCCTTGCAACTCTCATACCATCTGAATTTGACTTCCCATGTGTTTCAGACTAGCAGCAGTGTTTTGTCATACTGGGAGCCAAATGCGCTGGAATGGTGCTTACAATGAAATCATTCAAGAAGACAAATGAAGACATCACCACAGCCACATGAATCCCTGGCCACATGGAAGTGGCAAATACTGCAGCTATGCTGGGATAGCCATTATGTTCTATGGAAGTGTGAAGCGGCTAGCCATCTCTGCACAAGGTATGTTGTTAGTTTCAGGCTTACATCCATAGCTGTCAACGTTTCCCTTTTTAAAAGGGAAATTCCCTTGTTCCGAATAGGATTCCTCGCAAGAAAAGGGAAAAGTTGACAGCTATGCTTACATCCCTTTCAGAGACCTTATCCATCTTTGTTGCCAGCAAAGAGATGAAACAAATATGAGTTGTATAATGTGTCTAAACTGCGTATTTATATTCAGAGTCTGAAGGAATGATTTATTGCTTTGTTATCAATAAATTATGCAATTTGCTATTACACAAACATGCATGTTATTTGGGAGCACGAAGTATGAGGTGACACCTTGGGAACGAATTGGTTTATTGTGGCATGAGCTCTGCTTATGCTGGTGCAAAAGCAGGGGAATTGAATTTCTTACTCAACATTTTGAAAGTTGTACATATACAGAAGAACCACCTTGCCAGATCAAATCAAAGGTCCATTTAGCCCAGCATCCTGTTCAGAATTTGCAGTTTGCATGTGGCTAGTTAAAGTGCAGTTAGCAATTTGTGAACAGTTAATTGGCTATGTATTCACTTTTTAATATAAGATTCCCAATTTTATTTTAGCAAACTTGTTATTATGTTCAGTTATGGTTGCTTCACCTTAAAAAAGGATGTTGTACATTCAGGGGGGAAAAGGCAACCAAAATAATCCAGGGGATGAGCAGCTCCCCTGTGAGGAGAGGTTAAAACCTTGGTTGGCCTTTTAATATAGAGAAAATGTGAGCAGCAACATGAAAGGAGTGTAGAAAATGATGTATGGTAGGAGAAAGCAGACAGAGGCAAGTTTTTCTCTTGCTCTCTCCTCACACTAGAACTTGTAGAAGCTGAATGTTGGAAGATTCAGGTCACACAAAAGAAAGGAATTCTTCACACAGTGTATTGCCAGACTATGGATCTCACCCACCCAGGAGGCAGGGATAGCCAGCAACTTGGATGGCTTTAAAAGAAGAACGGGCAAGTTCATGGAGGAGAAGGTATTTGCCTTGATGGCTATGCTCTGTCTCCAATGTTTGGGGCAGCCTGCTTCAGAATACCAGTTGCTGGAAATCACAATGGGAGAGAGTCAGCTCTGGCTTGCAGGCTTCCTATTAGGATTTGATTGGCCACTGTGAGGACAGGATGCCCGATTAGATGGGTATTGGCCTGATCCTGTTCTTATATTCTTATGGCTATTGGCTGATGTTGGTGGCTCAAAATGGAATTCCTTCATTCCAAAAGTTGACACCTTTCTGCTTGCAGTTTGGTGGTCTGTTGCATCTTCTTTGCGTGGGAGAAGATTCATCATTCGTGAACCAAGAATCCGGAGTTTACACTCAGTTAATCTGCAGCGGGGTTTGTTTTCTTTTCATCTACCTGTGAATCGGGTTTACTCTGCATTCTTCATGAATCCAAACCTTGCTTTTTATGAATCTACTTTACTGCTCTTTCAAAGTTCAATTCGACAGGAACTGGGATGATTTCTTGCTTACGGAGCAGGTATTTTATAGTGGACCTCCAGGAAGAACTAAAAAAAAAAAAAAGCTGCCAAATTTAATTATTCCAGATAATTCCGGCGCGAAACTGGATAATCGCCCCCAAACAGATGACTCGAGGGGGCTTGGAACGTTCGCCTTCCTTTGCGCGGAGTGGGAGGTTCCTCGCCGGGCGCTCCGCCCGCCCTCCTCCAATCAGAAGTCGAGCAGCCTCCCGAGGCGCTCGCCTGCATTTCCATTCATCTCCCGCAGGAGACAGGAGCCGCGCACGTGCCGGCGAGTCCCTCTCGAGAGCGCAGCAAAGGCGGACGAGCGCGAGGGCGGGAAAAAGCTCGCGGGCGGCCTGGGCGAGCGACGTCTTTCCCGGGAGTCGCTCCGCGCCCCCTCAGGGGACTTTCCCGCCCAGCGTCTCTGGGCTAAGCGCGGCGAGTCTGTGCAGCTCCCGCGCCTTTTTTTTTTATGGCGCTAGGACCCAGGCGAGCCTGTCTCTCGTGAGTCAGTTGCCGCAACAGCAGCGGCGGCTGGGTCGGAGTTGAGCGAGAGCGCCGTGGATGAGGCTGCGGCGCGCGCGCGAAGTGAATGGCTCGCGTGCGTTGGGAAAGTGGCCACGGAGCGAGGCGCTCGAGGATCCCGTGCGTGAGCCTGCGCGACGGCGCCTATAGCGGCGGCAGCAGCAGCAGCGGCGGCAGCAGCAGCTCCTAGGGGGGCCTCTCTCCACCTGCCCGCGGTCGCAGCGCTGAGGTGAGTCGCCAGCCCGCCTTGGGCCAATGGACGCAGCAGGCGCGGGAGGAGAAGTTGCTGCGGGGCTGCCCTGGCGGGGAGGGGCCGGCCGCAGGGGACGCGGGCCAACTCCCAAGCCCGCCAGCTGCGGTCCCGGGGCTGTCACTGGAAATGGCACCTTGGCAGGAAGGTCCCTCGGGGGGTTGGACCAAGCAAGCCCAGCAGCCTCTGGGATGAGCGAAGATTAGTGGCGCGTCTTTCTCTGGGGAGCAGCAGCCCCGTCCGAAAGTCGTGGCTTAGAGGGCGCAGGGGTCCCTCATCAAATCAATAAATCCATAAACGGCGTGAGTCGCCCGTTTTCGCCTAGTTCCGCGTATGGTCGCACGGGGGAAAAATGCCTATGGCATTCTGGTGTAAATCAGGGCCAAGGCTGTGGTTCTCTCGGGCTGTTTTTACACTTTTTAAAGCCCCCAGACACGTACAGGGCTGAGTTCCCCTCCAGCTACAAACTCCCTGCTGGGACAGGATGGAAACTGACGGTGCTCATTGATTTATGGTTTGTGATTAAGCTTTTTCCTCCACCCCTGAAAGCGAATGCCAGGCAGAAGGGAAAGAGGCGAGCAGATGAACGGGAGGGGGTTGTTTTGTTTATGTAGCTCCTTGGGACAGTTTGTGGATCTGTTTCTTCCACCCTTTAACTTTTGAGCATTGCCTTGTCCGGTGGGAAACCTGCAGGAAATAAATGGATATATGAATAGTGTGCTCGTCCGGCTGGTTTCCCCCCCCAAATTGCACAAGCTTGAAAATTTGTGAGCATCGAAGTGTATTACTGTAAATCCTTTGTATAAGCTAGGTGTGGGTTTTCTCTTGTACAGCATAACGTAGCCTTGTACCTTAGCTTAACTGAAAATATGCATCAGAACTTTGTTGTTAAGTTGTAGGAAGAGATTCTGTCTAGAACACCTCATGTTAGCTTTACTTTATCTTACGTGGTTCCAGTGATGCTCTCATTGTTTGATCAACATTCCATCATTAAATAATTCCATGGCACTGTACTGCTATAAAATGAGAAACGTCATTATGATCCATGAAATTGTATTATTGGGGGTGGGGGGGAGTCAGGCATTCGCCTACAGGACAAAAAAAGATAATAAGGACCAACGGCCAAATGGGTTAGATGAGTCATATATTGAGCCAAAGATGATCAGGACCTTAGCATCAAGTATCTGAATCATTGCTTAACAATCTTTGAAACATCTGGAGACATTGTTCAGTGATACAGTCACTTTCAAAGGAGTATATGGAATTGGGATAACGATAATTCAGCAACTTGAGAAATGCAGAGAACTCACCCTTAAGGGACAAAATCTGTTTCACAAGATGCTAGGAGAGGAAGTCATGAAGTTTCAGTTGCTCATTACTTTCTCCTAGTATTAGGTAAGCACAACTTTGCTCAGAAGCAACCTTGCTCTTCTTCTTTTAGTTGTTCTCTGTTTTCTCATGTTAAAAATGGGCAGAAAGCTAAAGAGTTGTGAAATTGTGTCTGTTCAACTTGCTTCAAAGTGTCAAAGTTTCAATTCAAGAAAACTAACTTGTTTCTGAATGGAAAGTGCTTATCCTTTACAGTGCAACATACAAAGATAAATTCAGCTAGTATATTATGAAGTCTGAAGTTGTGTTGGTGAGATAGATCCCACTTGTTGATGCAGATCTGTTTTGCTTATGTACACATTAAAATTCTGTGTCACTTGCATGTATTTCAAAGGGGGGAAAGTTTGTTTCAAGACACACGTACAGATCGCTGTAGTTTGTTTTCTAAGCATCAGTTTAAAGAAGAGGTGCATTTATTATTTGTACTAAACAATTTAATTCTGCTTGTATTGTGGTTGTGTTCAGCTGTTGAAAATGAAACTGTTTCATTTTTGCTTAAACTCCATAAAGTGTAACATGCATGGAAATACAGTAGTACAAAATTCAGTTCTGTCACATAATGTCAGTCCAGACCAGGCTGATGGAGCTCTCCCAGACCATCCATTACAGTTTTTGAAAATGTCACTGTTTATCATGGCCATTTAAAGCAATGGTGACCTCTGCTGGCAATTCCCATCTAAAAAATATGTGCTGAATTCAGCCATCTGATAAACATGAATTGTTCCTGATTGATTTAATAACATGCATTAAAGTAGGTTGGCTAATAAAACCATGAAGTTCAGTTACACAGTTGTAATGACATTAATGGAGTTTGCTTCTAAGTAAGCGTACATAGGATAAAGTTGTTTAAAAAATCCTTATTCTACCACCTCTCCACATGTGTTCTTCAGGTTTGTACTGTTTTGTGAGCTAGATTACACATATAGATTCCATTTTTTTGGTTTACGTTGCTTGCCAGAAACCCTGTCTGTTTTCGAGGTGAAGGAGTAGTTTTAATAATATAACAAAATTTCAGGGGGAAGACTGTTCCACATGAATATCTGGCATTTCAGATGGAAATAGTTTACTTTGTTATTGGTTAAACATTAAGCAATCCATGGTCTGGAATTAATTCACCTATAGAAGCAGGGGGGGAGATTCTCTGCTTTTCTTTTTTTTTTTCTTTCTCTTGGCCTTTGTATGATTACCAGAAGACAAAAGAGATAGATATACAGTTGAGTTACAGGTAGATGAGAGAGAACTTACTCGTGCGTACACATGCAGCTGTCTTGGAGTTAATGGTGCTTGCCTAATTTAACCCTGCTTTGGTCTTCTAGCATTAACATTAGTGGAAATAGTAGACCACCCATAAGACTGTAAATGATAGCAAAAACTTTGTAGTAATGAACATGAGAATGCAGAGGTCTTTATACAAAACAACTGCAATACACACACACATCTATACATCAAAATTAGTTTTTGTCTACCAAGGCAATAATTCAATGTTGGCTCAGAATCTTGAGATCTGGACTTGATAATAGCTACTGTGCTTGGAAAATCAGCTTCTGGATAACAGAAAATAGCCAAATGCTGCTGTTTTAAATATTGAAAGCACTCAGAGAGTTTGTTCAAATGGCAGATTCCCCAATACTGAAGTGTTAAACTAGAAGTAGATGATAAAAATGTAGAGAGGTGTAAATGAATGTAAAAGTACCTAAGGAAAGATTTTATCTGCTTTATCTTGTTAAGTCAGTTGGATACATTTGAAGTAGACTAATAGATGCAATAATGATAATTCAGTGAGTTCCCATTTGCTATAATTGTGTCTTCCAGTTGGAATCAGCAAAGAGATCAAAATGCAGCCCCTTTGAGACAATGGGGGAAAGCAAAATAACAACACAAATGTCAGTAAATCCCATGGCAATCTCTAAAACATGCTATCCTGTATAAGTCAGTTCAAAATTAATTCCCATTGAGTTTCCAGGTCAGAGTGAATAAGACTGCAGCCTAAAAAAGGAAAAAGGCAGTAGCAGTTTGTTGTTGGCATCTGTCCGTCTTGAGAGACAATGGAGTGTGCATTAGCAGCCCTGAAGTGACCTCTTCAGGCCTCAGCAGTGTGTATGGAGGTCCTGGGCTTGGCTGCAGGAGTTGCTGGTAGGAGGTGTATGAGGCCCTATCTTAGAGACTGCACTCCAAGTTTGTGTAGAGTTTATCTTTTAGCCTTTCCTTCTCTTAAATATACCCCACAAGGCAGCAGAGGCTTAGGTTCAGAATTTTCGTTCTTCTAGGTAAGCTACCTTCCCAGGTTGACGAGCCCCATCTGCCCCAGTATAGCAGAATAGAATGATAATCTGCAAAAAGACTGATGAAATTATGCATTCTTCACCCCCATTTAAAAGTGTGGTACAAACCTCTCATGGGAGAGGGTCCAGTTCTTGGCTGCTGAACTAAATGTCTAAGAAATGTAGGGGAGATTGTAGGGATTATTGGGAAATACTGGCCCCAGGCCATTTGGGGTTTCAGAGGTCAAAACCAGCTTCTTGCATTAAGCCTGGAAACAAGATCAGTTAAGCTGGTACAAGATCTGTGTAATATGAACTGATTGATTGGCTCCTGTCCAAGCTTCTGGTTGCTGAAATCTGAAACTTCCAGATTGTCTTCAAGTGCAGCCCCACATAGTGAACATTAAAGTGGTCTGATCTGAAGGTGAATGACTGAGACCAGGTCTGGTTTATCAAAGAGAAAGAAAGAGAAAGGGACAGTTATTATGTAAGATGAAGCTGGAAGGACGTATTTCCTGCAACCACTGCCACCAGAATATTGAACCATCACAACTCTATCTAGAGTTAACAGCCCTAGTCCAGATTTGTTCACTCTTCTGTGGTATCTTCTAAAGTGCATTCATACACCTCAGGTGGGGGGGATAGAATAATAGAATTGTATAGTTGGAAGGTATCTCAAGAGTCATCTGGTCCAACCCTGTGCAATGCAGGAATTAAGATAACTTCAAGAAGAACCAGCAATACTTCCTCCTGGACCAAATTGGAGAGGCATCTTTTACAATTGCGATATTCCCTTTGCTTCATCATCATCAAAACTTTTATTGGTGTCACATACAAACATCCATAACATAACACATATAGCTCTGGTGGCAGTGACCCAGTAGTTCTTTATTCAGCTAAGCAGAATCCCTTTGCTTAATGCAAACAAACTTCTATTAACTTCTCGTTATGGATTCAATTCAACTGAGCCACGGTGTCCTAAAAATGTTCTTTGCCTTTGCAGTTATCCTCATTACTGAAAATTACAGATGTAATTAATTTAAAGGCAGCTAATATTAACAGCTTCTTTTTCTTGTTATTACAATCTTTGGTTTATGCTTCATACAGAGATGTTTAAAAGATTTGTATGTGATTAAAGCTAGAGTAGAACTGAAGTATATTGAGCTCAAAGCTCAATGGCTTATGCAAGAGTTTGTGGCTCCTATGAGTTTATTAAAATGTGGAGCAAAGCTATATTCCATTTACTTTTAAAATCGTATCAGACTCAAGCTGAATTACTAAATGTTCATCAATATGACTGGAAGGAGGATTTTACATCACTTTTTAAATTGAATTATATATGTCTAGAATTGGATGGAACCTTGTAACCCCTGTCCTGCTGCAGGAAATGCAGACCTAGAACATTCTCAATAGATGGCTGTCCCTACCAATCCTCTGCCTAATTATTTCCATTTCTAATGGTTTTCACCTTCAAGATGTTTTTCCTAATATTCTCCTAAAGTCAACCAATGTGGTGTTGTGGTTGTACTGTTGTACTAGGGCCTAGGAGGTCCAGCTCCAAGGCCCCTCTGGCGGTCCCCCCCCCCCCCGTGAGAAGTGAGGTTACAGGGAATGAGGCAGAAGGCTTTTTCAGTAGTGGTGCCCGCCCTGTGGAATGCCCTCCCATCAGATGCTAAGGAAATAAACAGCTATCTGAGTTTTAGAAGACATCTGAAGGCAGCCCTGTTTTTAATGTTTGATGTTTTATCATGTTTTTAATATTCTGTTGGAAGCCACCCAGAGTGGCTGGGGAAACCCAGCCAGATGGACAGAGTATAAATAACAACAACAACAACAACAACAACAACAACAACAATAATTGGAGACAGGGGTTCAAATGCACAGAAACAGAAATGAATGTTCTGATGGTTCCTAAGCTGTCCCAGGGAAAGAGTGGAGCAAATCAGAGGGTTTCTTTCTGTTACCAGAGCACCAACTACTTGTTCAGCACCATTGCTGTTGCCTGTTTTACCAATCATAAGGCCAGCAGAAGAATGAGAGTTGGGATTTTCTGAGTAGATGGGATTTTCTTCTCCATTGAAGCCCTGGGCGTTTCAACTCTGTCCAGCCCAGCAGCACAGTAGTAATATAATAGCCGTTTTTGAGACGGATCTGTAAAAAGCAATCTTCCTTCCATCATAGCGTTGGGCTTGGTGGAAAGGTTTCTCTCTGCCCTCCAGTGCCCAACCCAGCATCATGATGGGGAGAAAATTCCCTCCACACATCAGCAAAGGAATGGGGAGGGTATTGTGTATACAATGGTACCTCTGGTTACACACTTAATTCGTTCCGGAGGTCCGTTCTTAACCTGAAACTGTTCTTAACCTGAAGCACCACTTTAGCTAATGGGGCCTCCCGCTGGTGCCGTGCCACTGCTGCGCGATTTCTGTTCTCATCCTGAAGCAAAGTTCTTAACCCGAGGTACTATTTCTGGGTTAGCAGAGTCTGTAACCTGAAGCGTATATAACCTGAAGTGTGTGTAACCTGAGGTATCACTGTATATCTCTTCTTCTGTGTGTCTTTGTTCTTTGGGCTGAAAAGGGTGAGCCAGCCCTATTTTAAGCACTCCGCTTATGTTTATTATGAGAATAAGCATTTCATTATTAAGACTTCATGCATTTCTCTGCAGATATCCATAACTGAGATGATTACGACTGCCTAGAACCTCCATAACTAAGGAAGATTAAATACATCTGTCGCTCTAATGCAGTGATCTAAGTGCTTGTGCTTGGGATTCAATTTGTAATTCTAGTTCTGATCTAGTAATAATGTTGTTTTAGAGGAGAACCCTTTATGTTTGTAACCCTTCCCACAGATCTGGGTTGGCTTAATCATGGTATATGAGACTTACAGTAGATTAGGTAATGAAGTGCAGAGTCAGTTCCTGTACCCTTTTCAGGCAGGTATTTCTACCTGTTAGGTAAAGAATGATGCTGGCTCCCAGGAATTTTAAACATTTAAACTGTCCTGCATAGCGTATCTAAATATTTGAAACTGAATACTATTGATTTTATAATTTGTTATTTATATCAAATTATTGGCAAACAGTTTAAGCACATAAAAAACCAGCAGAACAAAAATGGAAGTACAATAGATTATTTCACTCTTTAAATTAATCTGACATATGTGAATTCTTGGATCCTAGTAATTGCAATTCATACTGGGGCAGGGGAGCCTCGTGGTCAAATGTAGCAAGCCAATGGAAAACTTAATTTTTTCCCTTGTAAATCTTCCAGTAGTTCCAGCCAGAAAGGCTCTTAAGAACTATATGCAAAACTGTCCCCTTTTTACTCCTTCTTGTGCCTTTGACAACAGTTTGACATGCAGATATCAAACAGGAGAGAAAAAGCTTTACCAGTTCAACTACTGCTTCTGCATTTGCTGTTAAGGACACAGGAGCAGGTTAAAAGTCAGGCACCCCTAACTTTATGGAGCATTTGATCTAAAACTTGCAAAGAAAAAATAACCTGTGTTTCCTCTCATCTCGTGTGTTAAATGGTGAGCGTACCTAACAAACAAAACCTACTAGATCAAGTCAGCTCCGGTGTGACACGCAGAATACTGTGGGTGGCATTTCGATAAATTGGGAGAAGTCTTAGTAGCAGGGTTTCTAAAATTCAGGCAGAATCTGTGTTCGAACTGACCTTTTTTCAGCATTGCTTATCAGCTTGTGTGTCAGTGTTCACTCTAAGGAACACTTTGGAATCTTGAAGAGGAGAGAAATATTTGCTTCCCAGGAAACATCTTTTTCTTCTCTTTCCAAGGGTTCTACGTTTATGGTATTACAGGCTTTAAAGAAAAGAAGGTCTATTGGCAAGTAGCCATATCAAAATCCAATTTTCCATTACTGGGAACAGTAACAACATATGATTATACTTTCCAAGTTACACTGATGAATCTACCTTGAGCAGTGGTATGGAAGATGAGAGGGATTGGGTTAAATGGGTGCAGAGGGAAGAATGTATTCTAGCTAATGACAGGCAGAATCATGGGCAATCTTAAACCACTTTCTGTAGCACTAAATGATAACAGTCATTTTGTGTAGCAAACCTACGTTGGTCCCAAACCTGAAGCCCAAGTAATTTGCAATAAAGTTTCTACTGCTGGAAACTCTTGAGCATGAACCTTCAAAAGCATCCTGATGGGCTCTTTAAAAAGATATATAATGAAGATCCAAAATAGCTCTCCTTTTACATGTCGTGCTTTCATTAACAATGCCCTATTGAAAGCTCACTTCATTTAAAAAGAGGGAATTTAAAGCAAATCTATGAGCATAAACCTGCTTATAAAAAATGCTCAGATTCGCAGGAATTTGCTTGAGGTACCGAATGGCTAATGTGTTGGAAGCCAAATTATCATACTGTGGCAAATTATTGGCCATGTCTATTTAAGTTATACTCAGGAGAAGGGAATGGGGTAAAAGAAAGGCTGTTCCTCCTGTTTCAACACCTATTGTTTTTCTTTTTAAACAAACGTTGCAGGTGTAAAGCAGTCCAAAGCATTACGTGTATGGTGGTATGTTTTAACACACATGCCACGGTTTGTGTTGTAAGGGCACTTTTACTACTATGAGGAAATGTGAGAGATTCCTGTTATAATTGCTTCTCAGCATGGAAAACAGTGTTGTTATTATGTTAATGAAGCAACAGACATCCAACAGAAACTACTGTTGGGGTCTTTATTACCCCTGTGTTCAGCTATACAGCTTTGCTACCCCTACAATTGTAGAATTGTATCTGAAAACCTAACATGCTTGGTATGTGTGTTTGCTTGGTATGTATGGTACATGCTTGGTATATGTGTTTAGCACCAGAAGGGGGCAGAGAAGAGAGATGTGCTCAGGAAACCCAGATTAGCCACATACATGTAATTTAATCTAAAATGTATGTGTACGGTTACTTTAAATTACCCATTGCGCCTCCCAAAAAATTTTTTTCACTGAATTTAGTTATTTTTGGCTTAAGACCTGACTCATGGGTAGTAAATATGAAAGAGACCTAAACACACTGGCTTGACAGACAAGGCAGCACATTATTGGGGTGTGATGAGTAGGTATCCATACCAGCTTGGTTTACTAGGTGCTACTTCAGATGTAGTGCCTATTGCTTTAACAGATCCATTCTCCTACTTCCTCCCATTTTCCTCCACAACAATAACAGGCTGTACTGTAGCTGTGGTTCATCACTGATGGAGAAGAAGACAAGCCCTGCTGCTATGGAGCTCTAAAAGCAAGCAACAAGTTGGTTGGAGTCAGGGCAGAGCTAAGAAGCCCACAGTGGGATGCCTGGATTTCTCATATGGGTGCCATAAGTTGGATCTCGAGTGTTGGTTTTTTTTTTTTTAGTTTTCTTAATAGGTTTAGAGCACTTAAAATGTGGGGTTGCCAAATCCAGACCCTTTTTCCAATGAGCTCATGGTGGTGTACAAGGTTCTCCCCCTCTTCCAGGTCCCAGTCCAACTTTCACACCACACTGTTTCTCAGACTTCCTGGATTTTTGTCCTACAGCTTCAGTGTAGGACTGAATTTATTCAACTAGTCTGCAATTTCTTCATACTTATTTAGCACATCTTTAGTTCACTTGTCGTCTGACTTCCTCCCAGCTGGATTTTTAAAGATTTTTTTTTAAATCCTTGTTCTTAATTTTCTTAGTGACAAGAGCCTCAAATTCTTTATTTCATTTCCCACCCCTCTTCATCCACTTCTGTTTTGTGTTTGTGCATGCGCACGTGCCTGTTTGTGTCTCTTTTTGTTCTGATTTGTATAAGAGACACCCATTTTCTGAAGGAACCCTTCTTGCTCGTAGTAGTTTCCTTGCTTTAATATAAATATGCCCAGATTGTGTCAGAAGTAGGAGCTTATGGATGTATATCACATTGAAACCAGTAGTATTAAGCTATCAGCAAATTCCCCTCTGCTATATTGTTTTGTTGAAAGATGCATATTTAAGCAGCAGAGACTGCACTGATTTTCAGCTGAGCAGGTTCAGGCATAGTTACAGGAATTCACCCAATAGCAGGTATGGTGATTTATTTGGCTGTGCTTTGGGGGATTTTCCTCTATCTTGGTTAAATGTGACAACTGTTGTCAAAAATATAATCACAGGTCTTGCCTCTAACACTGAGCTGCAATAAACATGACTGTAAAATTTTTAGCCTGGCAGTGGGTCATTTATTTTATTTTTGAATAGCTATGCAAGTTCCAGTTTCAAAGCTGCTATGCTTAAGGCTTATTTAGCTCCTCTGTGGGGTGGTGACTGTTTGGGAAACTAATAAAAGATTAGGCTCCATTTGACAGCTTTGAACCACACAGAGGAAATTAGTGGAATTCGTATTCCAACGAGAGATGGATTATTGCTTTGCCAGTTTCATGTTACGTGAAATGTACCTCTGCTTTTCTTGCCACCTAAGACCTTTTTTTTTTTGTATTCTAAACAGTATTAAGGCTTGGAGTTTTGTTTTTATGGCTCTCATTAATTTAACAGTTTTTCTAAAGACTGTGAAATCATGGGTCTCAAGGGGCATTTTTAAAATAGATGTCAACTCCACTCATTTTTATAGTGTGGCTTGTTTCCTATACAGCACAGTCCTGCTTCTCTTCTCCCCTGCACCCAAGAGTGTGTGCAGATGAATGTGGCCTTGGAAGAAAGTTGCATGTTTCAAAGCAGGAAAGTGGAATAACAATGGCAGTATGCTGGTATATTGGCACTCAAGTAAACAGACATTCAAGAGAATTCCATTTAGATTTAGGCATCAAATTAGGGGCATCTGTCATCCCCTTCCCCCAAAATACTGTAGGCTCTATCAGCCACATAATCACTCAGGTGATCAGAGACAGATAATGGTAGAATAGTAGAGCTGGAAGGGACCCCAAGGGTCATCTAGTCCAACCCCCTGCAATGCCGGAATCCCAGCTAAAGCATCCATGACAGATGGCCAGCCAACCTCTACTTTAAAAACTCCAATTAAGGAGATGTAGAAATAAAAGTCAAATATTTTCAAAATTCCAGGTACTGCAGTTAATATAAAGTTCTGAAAATCTCCAATTATGTTCCCTGTGAGACGTATGGATAAATTCCACCCCTCCCCCCCAATGATGAAGGCATTCTCAATTATCTACTGTTATGGAATAAGCTATAACATGTGCCGTAACTTAAGTGCAAGTCTGTTTTTTAACAGAGCAGCAGAATCTTGAAGCTTCCCTCTTAACCCTGCTTTTTTAAAGGGGTGAGGGATATGTGACTCTCCACATGTTTTTGGGACTTTCTTTCCCATCAACTCCAGCCACCTTGGGCAATAGTCATGGATGATGGGAGTTGAAGTCCAGCAACATATAGGGCCCCAGATTCCCCACCCCTGCTTTATTACAAAAGGTTTTGTAAACCCATGCCTCCACCATCCCAGGAATGGCACTGACAACTCTGAATGTCATGCAAGGCTCTTCTTCTCCACAGTCCTCTCCATTCTGCCTCACCCTCTAAAAGCCACTTTTATTGCATATTTAATGGGGCTTTGCATGAGTGCTTTGGGTAGCTGTATCTACATTGGGTCTCAGATTGTTCTCCTGCATCAACACTGGGTCCCCTGTGCTGGTTTATGTGCACCATTACTTCAGAGCAGGATGGCATACTTGGACTCTAAAGTAAGGTTACCATTTGTCATTGAAGGATATGCATTTGAGGACTTTAAAGTGGATGGAGTCCCATTCCAGTTCCTTTCCATCAAAAGCTTATTTTCATACCAAGGCTAATGTAGCTTGGTTTGATACCTTATTCATTTTCTGCTTGGGTCCAGAAGTGCCAAATTCAGTTTCTGTTATTTTACTTTCAAAAAACCCCAGACCAAATCCAAATAAATATAAAGTAAAACTAAAAAAAACATTTACAGTGGTACCCCGGGTTACGAACTTAATTCTTTCTAGAGGTCCATTCTTAACCCAAAACTGTTCTTAACCTGAGGCATGCTTTTGCTAATGGGGCCTCCCGCTGCCGCTACACCACCACCATGCAGTTTCCATTCTCATCCTGGGACAAAGTTCTCAACCCGAGGTACTACTTCCGGGTTAGCGGAGTTTGTAACCCGAAGCACTTGTAACCCAAGGTACCTCTGTACTGGTAATTTTCAAGGAGTCAAATGCTGAGAAAAGCAGAAGGAAGCAGAACGTGAAAACTGGTCCTTTCCCATTATTACGTGATGCAGAAAACAAACAAAACAAAGACAACAAACACATAGTATTCAACCATGGAAGAAAAAATAGAACATAGACTGTAATTCTGTGCACATTGGGCTGCTTAGATTGTAGGCAAGATGTAAACCAGGGGTCAGCAAACTTTTTCAGCAGGGGGCCGGTCCACTGTCCCTCAGACCTTGTGGGGGGCCAGACTATATTTTGAAGGGGGAAAATGAACAAATTCCTATGCCCCACAAATAACGCAGAGATGCATTTTAAATAAAAGCACACATTCTATTCATGTAAAAACACCAGGCAGGCCCCACAAATAACCCAGAGATGCATTTTAAATAAAAGCACACATTCTGCTCATGTAAAAACACGCTGATTCCCAGACTGTCCGTGGGCCGGATTTAGAAGGCGATTGGGCCAGCCCTGGCCTTAGTTTGCCTACCCATGATGTAAACATTCCCACTGTGCATGAATGCAGTCATAGAAAGTTTTTTTAAAAAAAAACATTCACATTCAATTTGCACTGTAGGTTCCCCAATCCTACTCAATATCACTGTATTTCCGGTTGAACCTACTTGTAATAGAGTTTTCATATCAATAGACAGTTAACTTATTAAAAGCTATTGTAATCCCAGTTGCAAAGTCTTGAGCTTCGCAATGCCATGTACAAGTTTTCAAGATTGGACATAGTGATAAAAAGGTGTAGCTTTAGAAGAGGAAGGCTGGCCAGCATGTGTGGAACAATATCTTCTAGGAGTCAGAGGCTCCTACTTCAAAACAAGAGATAATGCAGCACATATCTGGGAACTAAAGTTACAACTTGTCAGAAACGATTTTAAAAAGTTTCACATATGAGTACAGGACAGAAAATATTTTTCAGTTACTTGGGAAACTTCTCCTTCAGCTAGATTTGGTAAATATCGGACAAGCAAAATCCAAACCGAGAAATTTCAAGTTGCATGTCTTATAGATTATAGACTTTAAGCAAATTATAAAAGTGTAAATTAGGTCATGGTTGGCTCAGACAGTTTATTTTAGTACTCTAGTCCATAGTAATTGAATCCATTTAAAATAAATCTGCCTTGAAATATGATACTGTGAATGACAAAGCCATTTTAATAAATATAAAAAGTCAGGATCACTCTCTATTCAGGTCAGTGGGGCAGAATGCCTTGCATCAGGACTGCCTGTGAACCAGAGGGTTTGGTAACTACTAGCCAAATTATTTCCATATGTGTGGTCTTAGTACCGTAAGGCAAAAATGTGACTTTAGACAATTAAAATGTTAAGTAACATGTATAACTGCTTGGCAGCATTGCCAAAGTATATCGCTAGTTGAATCTCTAATTGTTCACATTTAGGCAGAATATACATTACACCAGTAAAATGTTTTAGCAAGGAGACAAATCAAGATAATGTTATCTATTTGAGAGGAACCCCGCTGTCTGTTCCATCTGGAAAGCTTATCTCCCCTTTGATTTTTGTTCTACTTGTATATATTGCCTCCCATATTCATCCCTGTCATTCTTGCAGTCCTAATTTAACATTTGGGAATTCGTGGTTTACCAAAGTCCTAACCCAAGCAAATCTTCTAACTTTCAGTATCTTTCCTATAATGTACCTCTTGCCTTGACACTCTTTCAGCGATGTAATTAAGTAACTTTTGTGCAGAGAAAGTCATGCAGCATGATCTTCTTACAGTGATATAAATTACAGAGATGGTGATTCTCAGCCCCTATTTATGCTGTTGCAGTCCCATTGAATTAATGGCATTCCATCAATGCAAGTTATCTTAGGGCAAAACTAGACATAATAATGCAGTTTGGTTGTGCACAGCTGTTTTTTCTTCAACTAGTAGCCAGCTCAGTGGGACTGCGAAATAGCATGGTGCACTTTGGTTCTCTGCTCTTCTTGTAGTTCTGATTGGAATTGACTGCTTTACCTCCTATTTGTAATGGAATAAAAGTTCCAATTGATTCCCATTGTGAGTAGCAGGCATGGGATGGGGGTTGCAGGGGGACTGTGGTGAAGGCAAAGGGTTAAAGCCTACACACACACACACACAAACACACACACACCACAATCTTGATCTGTCTTGTGGGTCCCATGTAGCATCTACTAGTTAAAGGGGGGGCGAAACAGGGGGGGGGGGTGAAACAGCTGCACAGAACTAAAGTATATTACAAACTTCACATCAGTTTATCCCATTTTAGCAATAAGGTTATTCTTCCATTGATGGGAAGGCAGGAAATAGTGTCATAATATTATGTTGCTCCAATCATCCTGTTTGCCTCATATCATTGCTGTTTAATTTATGAGCTATTGCTCCGACAAGTTAGAAGTTAACATGTCAGGAAATGCACAGCCCTGAAAATTTATTGTGCTCCAACCAGACAAAAGCCACTTTCCAAAGCAAACTGAATTAAGACTCAGTGGCTCATTTATAACATTTTTGGGCACTGTTCTCTTCCGTTGTGGGGTCGGGGGGGGCGGAGTATGTTTGTATTGGATTTTCAACAAATGCAAAATTATTTCCCAGCAGGGAGAAGCTAGTTGAAAAATACAAACAACTCAGAAGAAAGAGGTTCTTCAGGGTTAATAAAGAAACCAGTGCACTAAAATACATTCAAAGAAGGAACTGGCTTCCTGTAAACTCCAGGAGTGTGCCACATTGGATAAAAATATTCAGTTTGGATAGGACTGGATAGATTGCTCGTGTTTCTCCTGAAGTGTCTGTGACACATAAGGCTGGCACAGTTAAAGGCACAGTTGTAGTTTTTGTTTTTGTTTTAGCAGCCACATGATACCTAGAAATGTACCTGGTGAAGCTTTTGCTGGCATGGAGTTAAGAGGTGGGAAAAGCATCACTTAGCAAATTAAAGGCATTGACATGGGGCCAGAAAAAAAATATGATGGCAGCTCTAATAAAAAGAAATAATGCAGTCCCTACTGACATCATGTCTAATTTACAACATTTGATAGCAGGATGTAGAGATGATGTGTGCTAAAGTTATGTGAGTAGTATTGCATGTAAGCCAGTATAGTGCCAAAAGAGCCAAATTCGCAAATAGACCATGACCAGTCACATTCCCATGATGGCTATTATAAAGCTGATTTTATAATATTTACATACTTTCTTCATTCCTAAGTACTTGGCCTCTTGCAGCTGTGACACTGCTTCCTTCGATCATACTGTAGGTGTAGACATCTTGTATTATTACTGCATCTCACTTAACGTTGGGAGACACACAAGTGCTTTTACTAGCTCCACCTGAAACAGTAAGGAATTGGGACTTTCAGGCCCTAATCTCAACTGCAGTGCTATTGATAACTGTGTAACAGCACTTCTCATCAGATGCTATAAGCCAGGGCTGGGAAACCTTTCAGCCTGCAGAAGTTGTTGGACTTCAATTCTTATCAGCTCTAGTCAGCATAGTCAGGGATGATGGGAGTTATATTGCTGCAGTATCGGTGGAGGGTGGACAGAGGTTCCCCAGCTCTGCTCTCAACTTTTGCCACCATTCCCACTCAGTGGATTGCATTTTACTGGGGGCTGCTATTAATAATATGTCTGGTGATGCTTGTTTTCTTGTCGTATTTGCCATGCTTTGATTAGCAATCCAAAGAAATGAAACATTACCCAAAGAGACACACCTCTTCTAATCAAGCGGTCAGCTCTTCTGGCCAACAGAGAGGCAACTTATGTGATTCCAAGCCTCTTCTCCTATGTTATTTCATTTTATTTATTTCTCTGAATATTTGCACCCTGCCTTTTTTCTCAGATGGGCCCCTAAGGCAATTTGTAATCCATTAAAAGCAAACAATAAAATGCAAAAGTACAATAACTAATAAAAAGTAGTAACTTCTAAAATTGGAACCAATGAAACACATCCTTGCAGGGGAACAGAAACTCAGCCCAGACTAAAGGTCTGGCAAAACAGAAGAATGATTTTGCAGCTTGCAAGGTACAGTCATTAAATAATGGACCAATCTGGCCTCCTGGAGAGGAAGTTCCATTAACAGGGCAATTCAGCTGAGAATGTTGTGTATTGTACTGTGCACTGTGGATTATCTTAAATACAGTGGGCCACAGGACAAGGCCTCTGGTGAAATACACAGTTTGTGAGCATGTTAATGTGGAAGAAGACAGTCCATCAAAAAATCTGCCCTCAAATGGTTTAAAGACTTTGTATGTAATAATCAGCACTTCAAACTGGAGTCTAGAAATGACTTGGCAGACAGATTGAACAATGTTGCAGCCTTTAGTATTTTACTCTGGGATAAAGAATGACATTTATTGACGTGAATGTTCAGGAGAATACTTTTTGCTAATATAAAGAACTGTTGACATGTTTCCCTTGAAGAATAAGAAGTAATTACTCTTGAATGAGCTGAGTGATAAATTGCAGTTACCTTTCACACAGGTATGTGCCATGCTAAAGGCACAGAAGTGTGCCTGTTTTTAAAAAGTTGGCAACTGGTGGTGTGAACTGTGTTCCATAACAATATCACACCTAATTTACAACAGTTAATATAGCTTGGGGCTGAGATAAAGTGCGCTAATGCTGTGTTTCTGACAACAATGCAAAGCTGCATAGGCAAATCCACAAATATCTCACAGCCAGCATGTAGACAAGATTATGATAGTAGACTTCAATGAATAGCAGTAGGGGATTTAAACAAAAAAAACCACACCCCACCCTTACCCATCCAAAGCACATGTGTTGGGGGTGCACGGGCTTGCCCCATTCCCCTTCCATTGAAGCATCCTGTGTATACATTATCTGCGTGGCATGGAACTGCATGGAAGTAGCTCCCTTGCATAAGTGTGCATCAGTTCATGGTCCCCTCCCAAGAAGTGGTACAAGTGAAACCCAAAGGCACAATCACCTGGGAGGATTGCACAATAAAGTTCTCCTGTGGAGGACCTAGTACGTAAGCAGAAGACCAACCCTAGGTTGGGCTGTGAGGTGCATTTATTGTGTTGCTTCCATTCCTGTACTTCATTGCAAAATTAACCTGTTAGCCGTACATTGTTGATCAATCAGTTAAGGATGGCATGCCATGCAGAGAGTGCATGAATGTGACTTTGCTTTAGGGGAAGTGCTTCTCAGATCTCCTCTTCCAATTTTCCTCCACAAAACAGCAGCCCAGACATGTAGTCATTTTCCTGAGGCCTGATCCAAAAGCCATCAAAATTAAGATTTCCCCTCTGTGTATTGTTTGAAGTTACTGGCTTAGGAAGGGGGTGGGCCTGTGTACTGTTACCAAGATGAAACAGTAAAATTTTCCAGTAGTGTATGTCTAAAAAGTTTGTATCGCTAAGCTAGTCCAAAACAGAGATACTCCCTTCCCATGTTGCTTTTCCTTTCTCCATTAGCTGCTTCCTTCCAGTTTTCCATTCCATTCTATGGCAATCTTCTTCTTGACCTATGCCACACACCCTTGCTTCTCTTACTGTTTTCTCATTCCAGAAATCCATTGAGAATAAATCATGAATCACAAGAGAGAAAAGTTCTCTTTCAGTAGTCTTTGTGGCAAGCAAGTGTGAGGCTTAAGGTTATTTTACTTGCTTTTTTGTTGCTATGTTACTCCTAAAGTATTTTAACTTTTTTCCACTCAATACTGCAGAGATGTATAACTCTGTAGAGGACAATGAAAGCTGCTACGTTTTGCACTAGATTTCAGTGCTGGACTATTATTATTATTATTATTATTATTATTATTATTATTATTATTTTATTTATTTATATCCACCCATTGCTGGGTTTCCCCAACCACTCTGGGCGGCACCTAACCAAATATTAAAAACACAATACAGCATTGAACATTAAAAACTTCCCTAAACAAGGCTGCCTTCAGATGTCTTTTAAAAGTAAGATAGTTGCTTATTTCCTGTGTTCTACAGGGCAGGTGCCACTACCGAGAAGGCCCTCTGCCTGGTTCCCTGTAACCTCATTTATTGCAGTGAGGGAAGTGCCAGAAGGCCCTCGGCACTGGACCTCAGTGTCCAAGCTGAACAATGGTGGTGGAGACGCTCCTTCAGGAGCCGTTTAGGGCTTTAAAGGTCAGCACCAACACTTTGAATTGTGCTCGGAAATGTGTAAGATGTCCATGTATATTGCATTAGTTACAGGACAAATACATATTGGGACTAGGTCTTCCCAAGCTGTTGCTGAGGTGTTCTGCCTACCTGTGATCCTAAACATACTCCTTAGCACTTTGACTTCCAATACAAATACTTCTTTCCATGCATGACTGTGCCAGTCAAGAGGTTGGAACTCCCTCCTTAGCAATGCTTAACCTGGTATTAAGCAGGATATCTTTCAGGCAGGCAGCAAATATAATCTTACTCACCTTTGTACCTGTATATTGGAACCCAAACAGAAAAAGGTTTGGGAAGGTATGACCCAAAGAGAATAGCCAAAAGTATTACAAGAATAAACATTGTAGTTCTTGGTATACATGATAAAAGAATGGACAGATGTCATTGGTTTATGAAGGTGGTTTTCACAGCAATATTTAAAGGCCACTGTTGGATAGATCTAGGATTTACTGCACAGTCCTATGTATATCTAGGGGTGGGGGAGAAATTCAGTTTGCTAAGAATTTTAATGGAAAATTAACCTAATTTGCAGTTTCAGAAACAAAATGCCAACTGAAACATAACTATCCTTTGAAATTTACACTTCTCCAAATTTTGCAGTGCAGTCAGTTTATGGGAGGGTTATACACTCATAACTGTTCTGTTGAAATAAGAGTGATGTGCAGTGCAATCCTATACATTGTGACTCAGGAGCCCTATTGAGTTCAGTGGGACTTACCTTCAGTATTTTACCGTATTTTTCTCTGTATAAGTTGCCCCCATGTATAAGACGATCCCTATTTATTTTAACCCAAAATTAAGAAATTAAGTTATTTCGCTTTGGTGGGGGGGGGAGGTCACTTCCTCCAATCGCCCTCCCGCCTGCCCGCCACTGCCGATCACTTGCCACAGCCACTGCTGATCACACACCTTGCAGTGGCCACTAATTGTCTGCTTGCTCGCCACCACCACCAGCCCACCTGCCCACTTGCTGCAGCTGCCAATCATCTACCCGCCTCACCACAGCCACCAATCACCTGCCCAATTGCCACAGCCACAGCCAATTGTCAGCAGGCCTTACTGCAGCCACCAATCACCTACCAATCACCGCTGCCAATCTCCTGCTTGCTGCTGCCATTAATTGCACATCCCCCCTCTGCATTCACTATCCATGTGTAAGACGACACCCAATTTTTGCCTCTCTTTTTTTAGCAAAAAGCATTGTCTTATACACAGAAAAATACAGTATGTTCTATAAATACTCAACAAAAGTATCTTACTGCTTTCCAACTCCCTCCAACTTTGGCTGCTCTTGACAATGCTTTCCTTCTTTTTCATCTCAGGCATTAGTATTAGTATTTTGAGTCCTGTAAAATATAGGCAGGTTTTACTAAAACATATGAAAATTTAAGCCACAAAAGTATGTAAGGAAAGAGTATTCCGTTTACAAGCTGCTGATCTAGCCTGTATTATCAGAGCTGTATCTCAGTAGGACCTTAGTTTCTTCCAAAAATAGAAGTCAGCTTGTGATAGGAGTTAAGTGATGCCATTGTGCTCCTTCCTTTAGGGCTGTCAAAATTATTTCAAGCTGGTTATAATGTCTCTGTGTTTATAAACTCCAGCCCCCTCCATATCAACTGCTTCCTAATTTCTCACTGGTTTACAAAAGTACACGAGTTTAAATGGCAAAATACATGTAATGGCCAAGTTTTTCTATTATAAACAAGGCAATCTGGAAAATATTAATTAAAAAAATAAAGTAAAAATCAGTTGTCAGGTATCATCAACCTGTCCTTTATCCTTCAGCAGTGAATGTCTAATCACTCGCTCTAGGACACTGATAATAGTGTGAGCAGGATTTCTTCCCTGCCTCAGTTGGAACGTGCATCTTATCTTGTGCTATCGCAAGTCTTGTGTCAATAATACAATGCCTTGGAACATATTTCGTTTTTCCTGAACTAATTACAGGAACTGAGGAGTCTAAAAAAGAAACAATTTTCACTCTCCCACCCCACCCAAGACATGTCATAATTGGAATGGAAATTGCCCTCCCCAGTGTAACTAAGGACCTTAGAAAAAAGTTCCCGTTGGTGTCAATGGGACTTGTCCCTATCAAAGCTCTTAGTCACATAGGGGTGGGGGTGGGGGCAGAGGGCAACTCCATTTTGATAGCTGTTGGAAAGCGAAGTGCTGACATCAGGCAGATAAGATCTGGAATCAACTCCCTGATCAGTCCTTAAACTGACCGCATGGCATTGAATATGGCATATTATCTGTCTATCTCATCCCAGAAGTCTTAACAAGAGGGAATCAAAGTGCCATTTTGTACCCGTGTTGACTTACTCTCTTTGCATTCTCCCTCACACACCCTTCAGCCTAATTTACCACACGAAGTCTTTGAGGGGGGAAATGGAATACATGCTGCCCTGAGCTCCTTAAGGGGGCCTACATACAGTGCAAATAATGTGTAATCTGAAACCTTTAAATGCTAATATTGTGCTTTTGCAGAATTAATTTGTATGTGCCTGTGTGTGTATTCACACAGCATGAACCACTTTTAGTGGGGGTTTTTTAATTCTGACAAGTCCATATATAATGGAGGAATTGGCATAAGATCATGACTGTTCAGTTATATATCTTGAACCAATTATTCCAGATTAGTGAGGGAGGTTTGTTTTAATGCCTTATTAAATATTCCTTAAAGTGCATATAAAATGACCAGACAAGAGGAAAAATGTTTATGAAGCTTTTGCAGTGAATAGCCATGGCAATATAATGATACCAGACTGTAACCATGACCATCTGTTTTGCTGTCTAATTAATACTGACTTGCAGTAGATTGGAATATGGATTTTCCATCAGGCTTTGCCTAATTGCTGCTCTGCAGCTACATCACTGCGCATTGTGCTGACATTCTATGTTTGTGCACATCCTCACTGTAAACATGGCCTGCAGGTTCCCCTACACATTCACCTATATTTAGTGGAAGGTATAACAGTACACCCATGGGATGCGGGTGGCGCTGTGGTCTAAACCACTGAGCCTCTTGGGCTTGCCAATCAGAAGGTCAGCAGTTCAAATCCCCATGACGGGGTAAGCTCCTGTTGCTTGGTCCCAACTCCTGCCAACCTAGCAGTTAGAAAGAACACCAAAAGTGCAAGTAGACAAATAGGTACCACTCCGGCAGGAAGGTAAACGACAATTCCGTGCTCTGCTCTGGTTGTGCCAGAAGCAGCTTACGTCATGCTGGCCACACGACCCAGAAAAACTCTCTGCGGACAAACGCCGGCTCTCTCGGCTTGTAAAGCGAGATGAGCGCTGCAACCCCAGAGTCGTTCGCAACTGGACTTAACTGTCAGGGGTCCTTTACCTTTACCTTTTTATAACAGTGCAAGGATTACATGTAGTGCTGGCCGAAGACATTTTGCTGCCTGAAGTGGAGCAAAAATCTCCTTTATCCTACTAGGGCCAAACACTTTAGTATCACAGCAGGGCAGGGCAGGATCAGTGCTGGCTTTTGTTTGTTTCAGAATTTATCAGAATTCAGAAAATATCTGAATATAAAACATAGATAATAAAATAGTATTAAAACACATAAATCAACAAGAATTAAAAACTATCTGATTTGAGAAGGCTTCTGAGAAAAGAAAAGTTTTCAACAGATATTGAAAACACTAACCAATATTGGGGTTGCTTCACTTTTGAAGAAAGGGAATTACAGAGAGCAGGTGCCACAGTGCTAAGGTCACATCATGCCTTACTGCAAAGGTGTATGTCACCATCAACAGATGCTCCTCCACAAATGTAAATGACTGGGGCAGTTTCTCAGATTCTGTTGTTCAGAATTGCATAGGGCTTTATGCACCGGTAGTATAACCTTGAACCTAGCTTAGTAGCAGATTGGCAGCCAGTGCATCCCTATCAACAGAAGTGTCACATGTTCCTGATAAGATGCCTCAGAGAGCAACCATGCAGCATTATTTTGTACTATCTGCAGCTTCCCAATCAAATGCAAGTGCAGACAAAAGATGGTATTTCTCCACACAGTTCATTGTTAAAGTCTGGAATTTGCTCCCACAGGAGACAGTGAGAGCCACCAACTTGGATGACTTTAACAGAAGATTAGACAATTTCACAGAGGATCAGGCTATCAGTGATTTCTAGCCATGATGGCTATGCTGCCTTCACAGTCATAGGTAGTGTGCTTCTGAATGCCACTGGCTGGAGACCGCAGGAGGGGAACATGCTATTGTACTCTAGTCCTGCTTGCAGGCTTCCCATTGGCCACTGTGAGAAGAAGATACTGGACTAGATGGGCCATTGGCCTGACCCAAGAAGCTCTTATTTTCTTAAGGGCAGCCTGATGTAAAGTGCATTAAAGTGATCCAGTCTAGAGGTCACCACTACATGGATCACTGTTGCCTAGCTATCCCTGTCCAGGAACAGTTGTAGCTAGCATACCAGCTAGTGTCCTAGTGACTAAAGACACTTGAGCCTTCAGTGACAATGCTGGATCTAGGAGTCCCCCCAAGTTACACACCTATTCTTTCAGGGGGGAGTGCAATCCCATTCAGAGCAAGCAACTGACCAATTTCCCAGACCTGGAAACTACTTGTCCACATGGCCTTTTGTCTTACTTGGATTTAATTTCAGTTTATTGACCCTCATCCAGACAATTATTATTGAGACTAGGGATTAATTTGTGACTTGCATGGCACCTCCTGATTCAAATGCTACAGACAAAGATATATGTGTCATCCGTGTACTAATGAAACTGTGCTCCAAATAACTCCTCATGACCAACCCCAGTGGCCTCTTATAGATATAGCATAAGTGACAAAGTAGTGTCCTGTGGCACCCTACAAAACAACTCCCAGCAGCCCAAAGGGCAATTGTCCATGCCCTGGAATCAGTCCTGTAGGTAGGAGCAGCAGAGCCAGTGTAACACAGTATTCTGCACTCCCATCTCACAGAGCCAATCCAGTAGAATACTGTGGTCAATGGTATCAAAGGTCACTGAGAGATCAACAGGGTCACACACCCCATCTCTCTCCCTGTATATATGTACAGGCCTGAATTCAGATTGAAATGAATCTAGAAAATCAGTCTCATCCAAGAGTGCCTGCAGCTATGCCCTGACCACCCTCTATGATACCTTTCCCCAGAAAAGGTGTATCAGCAACAGGGTGGCAATTGTGAAGAACCCCAAAAGGGCATTTCACCATAGATATTATGAATGGTTAAAAAGGAAAACCACTCAAAGAGGAATGAAATTAATGCTGTATTTATGTTTGACAATAAAATGTTTGAAATCTGGCCCATACTTCTAGAAAGGGTAGATTTTCACTTGCTGTGCAGGCGAATACCTGTAGATGCTTTGTTTTCGTTATCAAATCCATTCAAATATCTCTTGCATCAAATTTCTAGTTATTCCCATCCTCCCCCACAATTTACCCCAGGACAATAAGATTATCATCATAATTAAATATTTGCATATTACTATTTGCCTGGCTCAGGAAGCAGGATCGGTTTCCAGCTCATGCTCTTAGTCAGAAAATAAGCAACTTACTTTGTTTTGTTTAACCATCACAGCTCCTTTAATAAGAAAAATACCACCATGGTTCCCTCCATAACCCCTTTGAGGTTCTGATCCAACTAAAACGAGTCACTTCTAAAATCCAATGAGAACATTTAAACTAAGTTTTTCCCAACTAACTTTTCCCATTGTTTCGAATGGGACATGCAGCACAATCCTGCACACGTTTACTCAGAAGTAAGTTCCATTGTGTTTAGTGGGCCTTACTCCTAGGTAAGTATGTATAGGATTGCAGTCTTAGTCACATGCAGACTTACTCAGAAGCCCCACGATGCTCAGTTTCATCAAATATGAGTTAATCATACTCATATTTGTATAAAACTTTCAAGTGCAACCCAAAATAGTACATACCCTCTCCCTACCTGTCCTATGTTCTCTGCCATGTCGGTTATTTATATTTAGCTCCTGATCCAGTATGAAACTCAGCACCTCTTAGAAATGGCAAGAACTTGCTAAATTCCTCCATCACCAATCTCTGATGATAGATTTGGGTTTTCTTTACAATATAAGATACTTCAGCTCATACAGAATAAGAACAGAAGAGCCCTCCTGGATCATTGTGAATAGAAAAGTTTTTGCTGTGCCCAGTTAATTGATGAATCAGCAGGTATATTGCCATCCATCTGTCTGCAGATTGCCAGCAAGTGATCTACAAACAGTTTGTTGAGTTGTGAAACACATTTGCTCATCACAAGCATTGGCAGACAAGCTTGACATCACTGATTATCAGAATGACACTTAAATGCTTTTTTTAAAAAAAATTAAAACTACTATAGAAACATGAGTACTACAGCACACTATATTTTAGCTGCCTTTGAAAAGTGATTGAAAACTGTAACTGTCCTAGAATGTGGCCGCCAAGTTAATAAATGAACCTGGCCACTTACCAGCAATACTAGCTGAAGGTTAGTTTCTAGTAGGAGTGTGCCTCAGACCCAGTCAAGTCCTGAATCCCAAATTGAAGTGGGACATTTTAGACAGATTTGAGGCTTGGCCAAAGCAGGGTCTCTCTGAAGTGCCCCAACTGAAGCAGAGCTCTACACAGTAGTTCGGGACCATTTGACCTTTAAAAAACTGTGAAGATAGGCTTAACTTTTTGCAGACACACTTTCATCCTGTGAAAGTAGGGGTGACTTTTATGCCAGGCTGGAGGGACGGGAGTTGGATAACTCTTTTGTGATTGACAGCTTCTAATCAGAGGGAATGGTTGTACCAAGTCTCTTCCACCAGTATTTTGGCACAGTAATATATCACCATGTTCTTTTTCCCAGGCTGATGAGGAACCATTAATGAGTACTTTTTGGGTTTGGTCAGTCAATCAGCTACAAAGCCACCTAAGAGTTACCTTGTTCAACCCACATTTTACTAACTTCGTCGCAATAATATGCTGGGGGACTTTGTCAACAGGCTTACTGAAATCAAGAGGCTTACTGAAATCAAAAGGCTTACTGAAATCCACAGCATTTCCCTGATCCTCCAAGTTTGTAATTCCATCAGAATATAACTCAGAGTGGACTGACCTTGAACAGTAGCCACAGAATGTTGACTATCAGTTGGGAAACAGAAGTGGAGGACAGGGATAGGAGTATCCCATATGTAAGTGTGTGACTGACTAGAATCCTGAAAAGGAGTTCTCAGTACTGCATTGATTTGTTACAGGGTTCTATTTGTGTAGTTGTGATACTCTTTCTTGCATTACATATGGCAATATATCAGCATGTGAGGTATTTCCTACATGTTTAATTGTGGTCTGTCTAGATAAACTGCATACTTTACATCAAAGCACGAAACAATGTAAAAGTAAAGCTGTTACTACACAGAGGGAAGCAAAAAAAAAAAAGATTATTTAATTATGCATCAGCTTCCTTCAGCCTAAATGCCTGGAGCAAAGTAAGTGAATCATACATATCACTTTTGCTTTGCTGGCAGCACATTTGATGTGATATCTTAGAGTCACTTTGCATTGAGCAAAAGTGGGAGTTCCCTCTGCTCAGCAGAAAGTGTTAGCTATAAAACTTTGGAGTAATATAATTTGGAGTTTATTGCTTTTATTTATTTCATTCCTGGTTACGCCAAATAGCAACTTGTCCTTGCTATGATATTATTGATAGGAATGTGAGCATGTATCTGCCTTAAAATAGAGTAAGTAAATTGTGTAATATGTAAACCTGGCTACCATGATCAAAGACAACAAGGGATAGTACACAACTGTATCCACAAATAAAGTAGACTTTTATTTATGCATCTCCCAGATATTTGCCAGAAAGTTGGCGGACCCTCTGTAGTAGATTGGAGGGCACGGGGATTCCATGGAGGAATGAATGGGGAAGTCTGCTCACATGAAATTGGATATCACCTATGGGTTTCCAAGAAGCATACCAGCATGTTTTGAGAAATCAGAAAGCAGAGCTATATCATATTTTTTCTACCTGTGGTCATAGGTTTGTCACAGTAACCCTAAGTGTTCTCATGACATAGAACTGAAAACCTTTCCTTAGCTTATTTCAATTTCAGTCTGTGACTTTTGTAGTTATTTATGTTCTCAGGGACATAAGATGGACACAGGAAATGATGGACAGATAAGGATTGGAGATATAGTTATTCTTGATTCTCTGGAATATGTGGGTGGCTTTTGTTAGCATTCACCATGGCATCCTTCTGAGCTATCTTGTCTGCATTGGACTGTGAAGTCCTGTGTTTCCATGGCTCTGGTCCTTTTTGTCTGGTTGGTCTCAGAAAGGGATGCTGTTTCCCATAAACATTGGCATGTGGACCCCCACAGTGATCCATCTTCTCCCCCGTGCTATTCGAACTTGTACATGAAATTGCTGCATGAAGTTAGAGCTTTGGGAGGTTGATGATACATGTCTCTATCTCTCTTCTCCATTTGATCAGAGGGAGTGGGCAGGTTAGGTCCTAAAGCAGAGCTGGAACACAGTGATGGGCTAGCTGAATCTGAATCCAGAGAAGATGGAAGAACTGTTGCTTAGAGTTTCTGTTGATCCAGGGATAAATGCACAGACGGTGGCTATGTACACACAACATTTTGTTCCAGAATTGATGGAGACTGAATACTTTTTTTTCTCTTTGTAGTCCACAAACAATCTAGATCTATTGCATATGTTTCCATTGAAATGTGCTTATTGAGAAACTGGTTTCATTTAGAAAATAAAAGCTCATTGCAGATTCATTCTGTATTACCCTACAGTGTGCCCATTTGAAAACAGAGACACTCATGTCTAATGATGTTGTGGGTGGCCTTTTACCAAGATCACAATCACCACTTCCTACTTCATTCACTTGGGGCATATGCAGGGAGGAAAAGATGTGGATAATGTAATCCAAGAGAGGGTTTTCAAACACATATCAAATAACCACTCCCATCCTTATAGATGGTAGGGTTTAGAATCAGTATAGATTGAAAGCAGTACGTTGAGAACAAACCATAGTCTGTCATGTTTTCATTTGCCTTGATTGCATTTGAGAAAGCTAATATTTTTCTGATTTGGAGAGTATATCATAACAAAAGTTGTTGAATTTTTAAAACATTGCATTTTGTTACTTAGAAATTTCCACTATTCATAGGAGTTCTTTTTTATGCTAGCTGGATATTAGGACTATTGACAACACTGTTGTTTCAATATAAGTAAATAGGTAGTTTTCCGCAGAGTTAATGATATCACATTGAGGGATGTGATATCATTAACTCTGGGCACACAATGAATTACAAGTAGTACTCTGTAATATTAAAGCTCTGCATTTGAGCAATGCTATTAATGATGTCAAATCCTGCAGTATTTCCTGCCCATCATGTGGACCTTAACCCTCAGTAGGAAGAGTTCCAGGCTTCCCTGTAGATTAGTATGATCATATCTCAGGCTCTGATTTCTGACCAGAGCCTAGTTCAGTTTGAAAGTATACAAGTCCTTCTTTCCAAACAAAGTAAATGGTAACATCAGCTACTATCTGGCCAGCCTGCACTCTGAATTCAAAGAAGAGTGTGTTCTATGAGGTGGAGCTTGGTTGTGTTCAGAGCCTCTTGTTGCAGTGTAGCTGTGTGACATAATAGTATCTTGGGACACGTCTGCAAAGTAATTTCACTGCAAAGTGATTTGGAAAGAGGACAAAGCTGAGACTGGGAAGAGGCAGGTAGCTTCTTTCTCATTCCATAAGCATGAATGCTGCCTTGCAAACCTCTTGACCTTATCCTATGATCCACCCAAATCTCCTATCTTTGATATGTACAGACAAGAACAAGCTGAAGTCTTCTGGGATTGTGGACCATGGTATCTGATGCACACTGGATAACCTTCAAAACTATTGTGCAGATGCATCTTTAGTCAGATTGTTGTTTTTTTCTATTCTCTTTCATAGAACCATAATCAAAGATGGAAGAGACCTCAAAGATCATGTAATCCAATCCCCCCACTGATGCAAGACACTCACTACTACAGCATTGCTGGTAGGTGGTCATCCAGGCTCTGCTTTAAAAAAAACCAACTATAACAAAGGAGAGTCTACCACCTTCTGAGGCAGCCTGTTCCACTGTCAATCAGCTTGTGCCACCAGGAAGTTTTTCCTAATATTTACTCTAAATACTTTTGCTTGTCATTTGAATCCATTGGTTCATGTCCCACCATCTGAAGCAACTGAAAACAAATTAGCTCCATCATTGGTGGAAGTTTCTGCAGGTCATGAAGGGCAGAGAGGAAAACACTAGTTACACAATTTGATTTCAGGACAGACTAGCACTTACTAACTGGAAAATATTTGTTTAGGTTCTGGAGAATGTGACTGCTTTTTCAGTTCTGTGTTAAAAGACTATTTAGGTAGATACATCCTGTGTTAGTATTTGTAACACATAAATAACACTACATATTAGCAGCAACCTTAATGTGACCTCTCCTCTCAAATGATTCTTTGCAAGTTCATTTGCAAACTATATTCTGTCAAATCCCTTTCCATTTTGAAAGGCCTGAACATAGGCCAGATAAAGCCAGAACTAAAAAGATCCCTGTCTTGTGTGAAGTCTTGAGATCTATACAAGATCTCAAAGTAGCTGTTTTACTACAAAGGAATTTCAGAAATAGACTGGAAAGAGAAGCTGCTGAATTGCAACTTATCACCAAACTTAAAACCATGGAGACACCTGGTCTGAACAAAGACCTTGGATTCTTATCTCATTATACATGACAAAGCCATTTTTCACCTTCTCACCCCTTGCTTTTTCCTGTAAGACCTATTGCAGTCGTTAAGAGTCGTCAACAGGCTCATCACAGTTATCTGCCAATCACCCATTCCCACCACCCTTCTGAGTAATACCCCTCCCCACCTTCTCACTATATAGAAGGGTCTGGAAACTTCTGTTTCAGTGTATCTGAAGAAGTGTGCATGCACACGAAAGCTCATACCAAGAACTAACTTAGTTGGTCTTTAAGGTGCTACTTGTGGGAAGTGTTCAGCTTTATTTGCCCTTTCTCAGGCCTAAGACTACAACCCATAGCTACTTTCCCTCCCTCTGATTAGTACAGCATGCTAAACAACTGAATATCAGAGATAAAAACCTCTGCTGAGCAGTGCACAAGATTCCAGGGGTCTTGGTACTTAACTAGGGTTTGTGTTTCCTTCAGAAATGAGGCACAATGGATACTATAGTGGTTTATTTACACTATATGGTTTATTTACACATCTCTATAACCTGAGCCTACTTATGGAAGAAGGTCAGTGCATCAATATTCCAAGAAGTTTCTGTCCCTCTCATAAAATATCAACATCTCTCTCTCCAGCATACTGCTTATTACCATCAACCTACCTTTTCTAAAACTCTGGTATTGTCTTTTGAACTAACTCTCAGTTGGAGGAGGTAGGCTTCCTAAAGGATCATTAGGAAATTAGTTTTTACATGTGTTGATGGCCTAGGATTAAACGGGGTAGCTGATACACCATTTAGGAAGGTGTTCTAGGTTAACATATGCAAATTCCATGGGATTAACATTGACTAATGCAAATCTAGAATATGTATTTTAGCACCTATAAATCTATTATTATTATTATTATTATTATTATTATTATTATTATTATTATTATACCACCCTTCATCCAAGGACCACAAGGCAGTTTACACCATATAAATCTATAACTATACTGTAGCTAAAATGGGGTATATGACTGAGAGAAGGAGAATAAGGGACTATTTTGTAATAATCTGAAAACCCTTTTAGAAGACATCTGAAGGCAGCCCTGTTTAAGGAAGCTTTTAATGTTTAACAGACCACTGTATTTTAATATTTTGTTGGAAGCCGCCCAGACTGGCTGGGGAAACCCAGCCAGATGGGCGGGGTGTAAATAAATAATAGTAGTAATAATAATTAGATAAAAAGAATACCTTTGTTCTAGTACAAGATGGTGAGGGAAGGTGTCAGCCAAAAACTAGGAAAAAGCCACTCCATAGCTTCCTTTTTAATTGTTATCCACCCATCCCCTTTTCATTAGTGTATTCCATGGGCAAGAAAACTGACTGTGTTGTGAGGTCTATAACAGCTGCCTTCCCTCCAGAAAATGAGAACACCCACTCTCCCCTGTTCTCCATTTTCTCTCCCAGGAACTGAGAAGGTCCTGTCAAAACTTGGATTATATTCAAGCCTTTCTCTCCTTAGCTTCCTTCCTTGCTTCACCCCTCTTTGGGAGTCATGAACCAGGCAACAGCGGATGGCCTGTTCTGGGCTTGTCACCTTCACACTGAATCCAGTGTAGAAGGAAAGGTATTTCTGGCTTGATTGGGCTCCCTCTTGGTTTCTGATTAGACTTTAGCTAACACAGCTGGAAGCCTTTGTGAATGAACTAACTGTGTTGGAAAAACAAAGAGGTTCTCCTGGGCTATGTCATGACCTCACAATAGAGTAGTTAGCACTTACATAATGCCATCTTTTTGCAGCAGGGAAGGGTACACATTTGTGCTTGCCTGTTTCACAGAGAAAGTAATAAGCATGGTATGCGTAAGATAAAGGTCCTCCAAAGTAACTAGGAGGATGCAGGAAATGGTCTAGAGTGGGGACCTTAGGTGATGGAGGTAATCCACTCATAACATGTTTTGTTTGTTTTCACTTTGTTTTCCATTTTAAAATTGCTGCAGGCTTAGATTGGGTTGTATACATATAGGTAGAAATCCAGCATTTGACTTTTCCTTGTCTTATGGAATATTTCAGAAGTGGAAATCAGCCAAGCCCCACAACGAATGCACTGTGTGCTGATGGGTCTCAAACACTCACTGAGTTAGGGACTTCCCCTGCATGTGAAGATAGGCTGTGACAGATTGAGCAGATGAGACCAATAGTGGATCCAACAGTCAAGATGGCAGTTTTTGCACATTCTGTGGAAGAAAATGAGGGGCAAATGGGACTCATCGACCTGGGAAGGTAGCCCACCTAGGAGAAGGAAAACTCTGATCCTAAACCTCAGGATCTAAACCTTTTCTTTCAGGAGAAGAAAAGGCTAAAGGGTCACCCTACACAAATCCAGAGTGGAATCCCTAAGACAGTTGGATGGTGCCATGTATGCCTCTTCCAGGCAATTTCTGCAGCTGGGCTGGTGCCAAACATATTGCTCTGCTTTCATATGAACCACATCAGGGTGGCTGAGAGGGCGTGGGTCTCCATACACACTGCTCAGGCTTGCACCTCAGGGAGGTCCCTTCAGTGCTGCTAACGCAGCAATGTGACTTCACCCCTGGAGGTGTACTCCAGTGTACTCAAGATAGACAGATGCCAGAAACAACATGTACTTTTAGTTGAGATTCCTGCATTTTATGGGGTTGGAGTAGATGACCCTTGGGGTCCCTTCCAGCTGTACAATTCTATGATTATGTGATTCCTAGACTGAACACAACTAGTTGTAAACTTCTGTGCCAAGCTTAGAAAGTGAATGAAATGTTTTGAACTTGTGAATATTTTCTTCTTCTTCTTCTTCTTCTTCTTCTTCTTCTTCTTCTTCTTCTTCTTCTTCTTCTTCATCATCTCACTTCCATTTCAAGTTCTCTCCAGCATTCTCTTTTGTTTGCTTCCTGTGAGTAGATTAGAACCTGCATATGTCTTAAGTATTTAAATAGGGTGATACATGTATTTCTAAAATAAAATACCATATGCAATTAAATACCGTATGCAATTAAAAGTTGAACATATAGACAAATAAAGAGGGTTGTTTGAGGTCATTATTTATCATCTCATATTTGGAGGAATGTATCGACTAAAATATGTGGCTGCAGGTTATACAACAGGGTGAAGTCAGAACCTGCTTAATTAATCCTTCAGCAATTATAATTTACAATAAAATAGCTACCCTTGATTGCACACTCTAAAACTGGTGCACCATTTTAAAATTTGTGACAAAGGCCTAACCCGAAGTATTCATTGCAGAGTAAATGCTACTGAGATTTGGATCTCTTCATCTGTTTGATGTACACAGTGAGTAAAATGTAAAGTAACATGTAATTCAAGCTTTCATTAGATTTTCCCTGTTACCTTTTTTCCAACACAGCAAGTGTATTTCAGAGTTGTAACATGAGGCAACAAAGAAAGAATTCATTTAGTAGAAAAAGCAACCCCCTCATATGGGTAACAGACCTCTCTCATTTAAAAACAGGAAAGAATCTCCTTGAAGTAACCAAACAAAAGAGGGAATGCCTCTACTATGAAGGAGACATACTGTTTGTCATGAAGTTAGGTTTTGGAGTTTTCTTCTTGATCACCACGATTCATTGTCACTATATGGTGCATGCTGAGTTGAGTGAGTTTGTACATACCTCTCAACTAATGTGAGTCTTTGAAATGAAAATTAGTGTCAAAGCAATGATATTTTTCCAACGAACTGTTCCCCAAATTTTTTTTTACAAAGTGTGTGTGTTTGTGTGTGTGTGTGCACGCGCATGTGTGTGCATGCCCAAGGAACATGGGGTTGAGGATGAAAGTTGGGGTGCAAAAGGGGTTGCAGAATAGGAGGTGGTTGTGACTTCATAATTGGCCAGAAGGTAAAAAGGGTGCTTAGTAGTCACGTTGTTTAAGAGGAAGAAAGTGGGCATTATAAAACTTGCCGTGCCTGAGCCTACAGCTACTCAATTCATTGCCTCCAGTAAGAGAAAGCTGGCGACAAGGAAGGAAAAGCCTTCTATGTGGAAAGGGGTGGTTTGTGTGCAAGAGAATACTTTAAAAGGAAAAAATAGACCTCTTTAGACAATTTCAATAATAGGTAGTTCCTGTCTGTAGCCTGCAGGCTTTTATAACCATGTGATTAAATATTTTAATTTAATTTAACTCATTGCCTGCAAGTTTTATAATTGTATAATTAAAAAAATTTTATATGGTCATAGAAGGAGCCTGGTTAGAAACAATACCCATGTTACCACAACCTCAGCTCCACCCTGATGATTCATGGGATTTGCCCTCACCTTTTTGAACTGAGTGGCTTTTGTCCATGTGCGATAATAGTTCAGTGATTCCTTGGCCTCAGTACATATTCCAGGGTATCCAGCTGCTCAAGTCCTTGCTAACTAGTATTGCCAGTTTCCACATGGAAGCAAACTCCTGTTTAAAATGCTCCATAATATATTGTGATGTATTTCATAATTTTGGAGTTGTCCATTAGTATTTATTTTATTGTGGGCACATTCTCATGCAGAGGCAAGATGTAAATTTAAGAAATAAATGAGCACAAGGCATGTTATCAGATTTGACATTCCTCACCACAGTTGCAAGTTATCCAGGCAGTTTTAAAATGGGATATAGTTAGAAGTATTATTTTTAGCCCTGCACAAATATGGGTGAATACAGAAACATAATGATTTAATCCACAGGTGGGGAACCTGTGGCTACAACTCCCATTATGCCTCTCTCTTGGCCATGCTAGCTGGGGCTGGTGGAAGCTGGAGTTCAGCAACATGTCTAAGAACATGCATGCAGTGGCGTAGCGTGGGTTGTCAGCACTTGGGGCAGGGCAAGTAATTTGCGCCCCCTAACCCGTGGATTTGCGCCCCCTAACCCTAACCCCCAAATGTTGCGCCCGGTGCAGCCAGCCCCCCCTGCACCCCCCACGCTATGCCACTGCATGCATGCTTGTCTGAATAAGACCTTGTAGAGCAGCCTGAAGCTCCTTCATCCCTGGATCTGATTTGATCACTCTTCCCATGTTTTCTCTAGATGACCTATCGCTCCTTTGGGATGCTGTAGTATAATGCTGCAGCTTTTGCTTACACAGTTTGACCTTAAGTGACCTCCTTATATTCAGAGCTCAGGCCGCACACATTTTGATGACCCTCACTTTCAGGCCAGCCCACATGGTTCTTGACCTAAACTGAGTTTTGACCATGTGTCCTGCAGTGCCTTGTCTGTACTGGGGTCAGAATGGCTGATAAACCTCTCAATTCAACCTACTGCTCAGGCGATAATAAAATCCATGCGTTTTCCACTAGTATATTATGGCACCGAGTGATTTATTTTAAATATTGGAGGAGATACTTACACAGGGCAGATCGCAACAATTCTTGCAGTCACAGAGAGAACAACTCTCATTACAAGAGATACAGACTTAATCTGGCCTGAGGATACATTGGTATAGTTGAATCATGTCTTTTTAATTCGCTTTTTAAAAAATCAAGGTATTTTGAACTTTTACCAAAGCTTAAATGCTCCCAGCAATGCAAAATACTAGTTATCTAGACTGAATCATCTTCCGAACTAGTTTTGCTAGCAGATTGTTTGTGTTTGTTTTCATGCCTTTCATATACTTACTCCATGTGCTTGTGACCATACAGCTATCTGGAATCCAGAATAGAAGAATTGTTTCTCTCCCTTTTTCCTTTACTTCTGTGTGGTTGCCAAAACTACCTGGCTTCATGCCCAGCTCCTTAGATGTACCCTATCCCTCCAGTACTGCAGGTGCATTTCTCGTCTTGCCTGAAGAATAGTACACAAGCCATCTGCTCTTAGTGTAAGGAGGCATTTTCTCCTGGTCTGGAATGTGGCCATTAACTCATTCCCTTTCACTGTTTTGATAGGCCCCCTGGCATGCTGGGCCTTAACAGTGCTAATTTTAGAACTGTTTGTTCTGCGGAGGTCATTTTTGTCTTGAGTATCGAATTTGGATTGCACTATCTCTTCTGTCAGAGTCGCTCAGCAGTGGCTGTGTCACCCTGTTAGCACTTGGGATTGTCAAAGACAACTGCTTGGCCCTGTGGCAGACCATTAACAGAATCGTAGTGCCCTAGAGGTGATGGGGTGCCAAATACAGTTGCTGGTCATTAGAAATGTGTATACTCTTTTTATCTATCTAGCACTCTCTCTCTCTCTCTCTCTGTGTGTGTGTGTGTGTGTTGTGTGACCATAAAATTTAGAAACATTATTAATGGGTATTGGAAGCCTGTCTTTGTTTCTTAGCGGCACTATTTCACAGCGCCGGGTTTTCCAGAATCAACATTCTCCTTTTTTTACTGCTCACTTTTATGAGATTACCCTTAAGGCTGATTCTCTTTACCATCATTTTCTCACCAGATGAACTTGGCTTCCAATGCCACCAAAGCCCCAGCAATGCTTGGAGCCTGATTTTCAATATGATTCTCAGAAACAGAGCATACTGTCTGCCAATCAGGTCACCCGCTATTCTTGCTATAGAGTCTCTCTGGGCTGGGTGCTGGAAATGTAGAGGCGGAATGCTTAATATCTTAATTATCCACACCCAGCAATCTGTAAAGCAGAAAAATGCACCCGCCCTTGTTGCTGTGCTTTGTTGTTCTAAATAAATAACACATTCTTGTAGAAACATTTTACAGCAGTGGCACTGGGACCACCTTGGTAAAAGAGCAGCGTGCTGCATAGCTCAGCACATATATAGCTATGTGCATCTTTAGCTGTACAGCTAAGCACAAGAGGGACTACAGAATATATGACCATAAATTTAAATTTATTGTTGCCCTATAAACCTTAGAAGGAAGGAATGTGGTTTTATCTCATCTCAGAGCAAAGATAAAGTATATATTAAGACAGAGTCACGTGGTGCTGTTTACTAGATGAACAGAGATACAACTGCCAACTAAGGCTGCAATCCTTATCTCACTTACCTGGGAGCAAGCCCTGTTGAAATCAGTAAGACTTACTTCTGAGTAAGCATGGTTAGGATTGTGCTGTAAGTGACTCATTCACGCCTTTGACGTTTACCCCTATAATTTATGCACCCTGTCCAAATGCTTTGATTTTGGCCTATATATTTGCAACAGTCCAGCTACTATGCATAGAAGAGATATTTCCGGAGAGGTGACCTTGCTAGTCCATTGCAGCCAGCAAAAATTGCAAGAGTCAGTATTTTCACATTTAAACTTTAAACTATTGACCCAGTTTGCATGTTACACTAAGGCAAAACATGGTCTAGAGCAAACGGTGAGGGGAGATCCCAGAAAAGAGATCACAGCCACTTTGTTTCTCCCTGATCAGCTTGCTGCTGGGCTCGGCTGAGCTGGAGTTAGGCCATGGTCTGGCTTACCATGTTCAAATCCAGACTTGTGCTTTTGTACTCTCCAGACAAACCATAACTTATAGCTCACAGTTCAGTTTGCCCAGACTGAGCTAAATCATAAGGCCAGATCCATATATATAGCATTCTAAGCCAAACAGTGGCTTAGCTCAGTGCTGAACTAAGTGTCCTCACGGTTTAAGTTTTACCTGGAAAGTAGTGATGTCCTAATAAAAATGGATTAAAAAAAATAAATAGTGATGTCTGGGAATCTGAAATCCATCCGCAAACTCTTTTAATCCTATCATTTCTTATGTCTGTTCTTGCCACAGCCACCACCTTTATTGCTACATCAAGTGCCTTTTTCCTCTTGTATTTCATTCCTTCTAAAGTGATCCTGGGCAATCGCACCACCACATAGCCCATCATATTTAGCTGTATGCTGGTATTATTTCTAAGGGTATAATGTAGACCATTATGGTGACAGCAGTGTTTCTTGTACTGGTCACATTGGTTAGAATGGTCCATCTGTTGTTAACACATAGGAAGGGAAATGCATTGGACTTGTTTTTCATGGAGTGCTTATGTTCAGTGTGGTGTAGTGGTTAACAGTGGTAGACACGTCATCTGGTGAACCGGATTCGCTGCCCCACTTCTCCACATTCAGCTGCTGAGTGACCTTGGGCTAATCACACTTCTCTGAAGTCTCTCAGCCTCACTCACCTCACAGAGTGTTTGTTGTGGGGGAGGAAGAGAAAAGGAGATAGTTAGCCGCTTTGAGACTCCTTAGGGTAGTGATAAAGTGGGATATCAAATCCAAACTCTTCTTCTTCTTTTTTCAATTGTACATACCATACTTTTCTGTCTATAAGATGCCCCAGTGTATAAGACTACCCCTATTTTGGGGGACTCAAATTTAAAAGTTGTGGAGCTTTTTTGCGGAGGATTACCCAGGGTTGTGGAGCTTTTTTAGGGGGGATTGCCAAAAATTGCTCACCCGCACGTGTCAGTCAATCTGCTTCCCGTCTGTCCATCAACTCCCATCTGTCCCAGGAGCTGCAAATTGCCTGCCCAACTGCTGGAGCATCAGCCACTCAACACCACCTATTGACACAGCAACCAGTAACACGCACAATAGCTGCTGACAGCTGTGGCAGTAACCAATCAAATGTCCACCCTATGCACTACCCATGTATAAGACGACCCCCACTTTTTAGCATGATTTTAAAAGAAACAAACATAGTCTTATACACGGGAAGGTACGGTACATTTGTGGAATAATGTTGCCTAAACCAGAATTGCTATCTTGTCTGTACATACACATGGGCATACTTACATAATAGTATTCATCAATATTCTGTACACCCCTCCCCTCAGTTACTCTAACCACACACCATAAGCAATGGCAGAAATAATGTAGGACCTTCTACACCTGTGCAAGCACAGATCCTCAATTTATTTCAAAAAAAATGTGTGTATTTATCTCCGTATCCCTGATCTGTATACTTGGCTGAACCTTTATTGAGCACCAGAATCTCAGGGAGTTCATAATGTAGTCCTTTGGGTTCATTAAAGAGGAAGCAAGCAGCCTTTTTCCAACACCCATGCAAGAGAATTGTAAGCAGATGCTTTAACACACATTTCATTGTTAAATAGGCATTGTTCTCAAGTTTGTTACTATGGTGTTGGCTCCGGTCTGTTTATAATCTGACTCAATTTCATTGTGCTTGGTGATAAAATCTCTGAAGTCTATAGACTCTGGCAGGGCTTGTTGTCTCAACTCTCATTGAGGGAGCATTAATTGTGGAAACACTCAATACCATCTGTGTAATTTATACCTAAGGAAGTGCATTTACTACTTCATAAGCCCAATGTATTTTGTGAATTTTTAAAATAAATAAGCAACTTCAGTAACATATAATTTAGCTCCGTGCATTTTGTTTGCTGACATACGTTCCAAAAACTCTGATCCTTCAGTGATGTGCTTTGTAATGTGTTTTACAGCACAATCCTACATGTTTAACCTGAAGTTACGGTACTTCCATTCTGTTCAGTGGAACTTAATGATTAGTCAACAGTGCAATCCTCAGAAGTAAGTCCCGTTGAGTTCAATGGGAATACAAAAATGAAGAGTTGAGTAACAGAAGTGCTCCAACCTTAAGATACTTGAGTCTACTCTTAAAAGTGTCTTCCTGGAGATTTTAAATACTGCAACCAGCATATTCAGCATGGGTGGGAGTAAATGGCACATCACTGAATTTAAAAAAAATGAAAAGGCTCTCTTTCAACAGAGGAAACCGTATAAATACACATGCTATGTGGCTATCTCTGTTAATTAGAAGCAAGGGAGAATTGCTGGTATAATATACAGTGTATAGAAGAAAAGGAGAAAGGAGATACAGATGCTGTTGGAAGATTCCCCTTCATTTGTTTCCAATAAATATTTGCCAGATTCCCATGGGTGATGCTTATGCAAACTAGGGGCTGTATCATTAATTACATTTGCGATTTGAGGAGTGTCCTTATATAAACTCAAGACCTTAGCTTTCATTTTGTGCTGAGAACTGTGCAACCCCAACAGTGTGGCTGCAATTACAACTCAGGTTTTAATATAGTTTCCTAGTCTTTTATGTTTCAAATTATGAGCAGTGACAAAGCAATGAAATCACCCTTTTAACAGAGCTGCAAAATGAAAGGAGTAAGACCTCAAAAGGGAAACAGAGTATGCAGCTCACAAGGGAAATGTGGATAAGTGTGAAAACATTCCAGCCAGGCACAATGAGAATTATGAGTTGTTAATAGTTGGAGCACATTTTGGCTCTTTCAGGTTATTAACGGGAACATTTTAGAACTCATGTTTGCATCGGAAATAGCAGTTTATCAGCATTCATATCACATAATCAGAACCCCGCAAAAAGTCAACTGTGCTACATTTTGAATGCATATGCATGAATCTAAATGCAGATATCTATGATTTTTCAGCTAGAAGCAAAAAGGAGAGGGAAGAAAGTGGGAGAGATTCTTTCACTCGAAAGGTCAGCCATCAGAGCAATGCTGAATTTTCATTCTTTAACATTTACAAGGAGTAAAAAAGTATTCTCCAAAGCTTTGCTTTCAACTTTTTCATGTGGTTTTTCATGTCTGTTCAAAACCATTGCTCTCATTCTGCTTCTGTTCTGGTGTCACCTTTAAAAAAAATTAACTGTGCTGGTTCATTCTCCCCCAGTGCATGATTTTAGCTGGTCATGGTGAATATGATCACATATAGTGAGTATGAGCACATCATGTAGTCATGTATCTGCTAACACCAGTGAGTGCAAAAGAGAAGCTATTGTCATTGAATGTGCATTGGAATGCACATTCAAGTACACATCCTACTTATAGCACTAATTGTCAGAATCCATTCTCAGCTCTAGGGACGCGGGTGGCGCTGTGGGTTAAACCTCAGCGTCTAGGACTTGCCGATCGCATGGTCAGCGGTTCGAATTCCCATGGCGGGGAGAGCTCCCGTCGTTCGGTCCCAGCTCCTGCCCGCCTAGCAGTTCGAAAGCACCCTTAAGTGCAAGTAGATAAATAGGTACCGCTTTATAGCGGGAAGGTAAACGGTGTTTCTGTGTGCTGTTCTGGTGCCGGTTCGCCGGAGCAGCTTCGTCACGCTGGCCACGTGACCCGGAAGTGTCTGCGGACAGCGCTGGCTCCCAGCCTCTAGAGTGAGATGAGCGCACAACCCTAGAGTCCGTCAAGACTGGCCCGTATGGGCAGGGGTACCTTTACTATTCTCAGCTCTACATATCAGTGTTCATTCAACTGCATTCCATACCCAATGTTCTGTTTGGTAGATTCATTGCCACACCACAAGCTTGGCAAAATAGAGAGCATCGTTGCAGTTGCTGAGGCAATAGAGATGCCCCTGTAAATACTGTATATTCCGGAGGTCCGTTCTTAACCGGAAACTGTTCTTAACCTGAAGCACCACTTTAGCTAATGGGGCCTCCCACTGCCGCTGCGCCGCCGGAGCACGATTTCTGTTCTCATCCTGAAGCAAAGTTCTTAACCCGAGGCACTATTTCTGGGTTAGCGGAGTCTAACCTGAAGCGTATGTAACCTGAAGCGTATGTAACCCAAGGTACCACTGTATATTTGGAGCCTAAATCTAGTCTCCTACCAACAAACTGAAAGCAACATTAGAAAAGTAAAACAGTTTATCTAATTCAAACTGATCATAAAGATGATAACAGTATGTTTTGTGTAACATTATATTTTACTGAGTGGGAGGTGTTACATAGTAGTAAACACATAATTTGAGATATAGTTTTTCATTTCCACTATATATTTTCTACAGCATCAATAGGCATATCTACCTTGGAAAATTGAAGATCGACAAAGGGAAGTATCTAGGGATGGACAAACAAACCCATTTCAATTCTACGTCAGTTTCATTGGTGCTCAATCATAGGTCTGTTCTGGCCTGCTGTTTTGCAAATATTTTGAAAGAGTATATTAATTTATATTTAAATTGTAAACATTTTATACACATTCTTCTCTTAAGATGCATGTTCTTGTTTCTACTCTTTACAAAAAAATGCACAAGTTTGTGCATTTTTCATACTGAATGCATCACAAAATCTGGAAAAAAATAGTAATTTGGCTGATAGTTGTTTTATAATGTGCAAGCAAGTTGAAGGCTTAAAAACTGGGCTGGTCCATTGCAAAAAGCAGACCAAACTTCTCCTTCACCTTTAGAAATAACTAACCCAGGAAGAGGCAGAAACCTGAACTGTGTTAACTTCAACAGTATTAAGCCTGAGATCATAACATGGAAGTCAAAAGCTAGATTTTTCAACATAGTTGAATTGGACTTCTTTCAGCACTTGAATTCTGCATGATATGACTGGTTTGGGGGTGCCAGCAGACTCTATTAAGAAGTTACACTGATTTTTCTTTCCCCAAAATGGGTGACTAAGCTCTGGGCATTGGCTATAATTGAAACAAGAAAGTCAGTACAGAGAGGGAGGGCATCTGCAGTTTCTGCTGGGAATTGTATGAATTCATGTTCCTTTGAGTCTTAAATATCTAAATTGCATGGGGTTAGTGGTGAGGGAGAGAGCGCCTGGTTTCCTTCATTCTATAGGTGTGGGAAAAAAAGAAATCTGCTCTTAATCTCAAGGATTCTCTTACTCAAATAAACGTAGTCTCTTGAGGCAGATGGGTTCTATGGAGCTCTTGTTAACCCCAGAGCCAATTCCCTGGGTGGAGAGCTGTCCTTTGTTCATGATGTCATGGTCAAATGGAACCAGAAACACGAAACACTAGAAGATTGTGAGCTTTTTTTGTTTTTGAAATGTAATTATATGCGTATCGAGGAAATTTAGGATAGCAGGTTTTCATCTCCCCCCTGACCTTTGCTACTGAGTTAATGAAAGGGTAGATGGATCCACTTTGAATATGAGCTTCAAACAACCCTTGATAGCTCAGTCTTTATTACAGCTAACCATGTTGTTGACATTTTGTCAGATACCAAAGGGTGGGTTGGGGTGTGTGTGTGTGTGTGTAAATAAATAAATAAATATAAACATTTGTATGCTGTCTCTTCACAGCTTGAGGCAATATCACATTTGTATGCTGTCTCTTCAGGGCTTGAGGCAATATCTAGCAGATAAACCATCAACTGTAATAAAAAAGGAACATTTAAAATAACAGTGCGCTTTCTAGCAGCGTACGATAGGACCAAAACACCCTTTCCACAGCTGTAGGACTCCTGGATGAGGTAGACTTTGTGTCCATTTGCAAAAGCCACCAGAAAAGTACAATTTTCTGTCTCATTCAGCAGGTTGTGCCATAACGCCCGAGCAATTGCAGTAAGAGTCCTGCTCCTCTTCACCAATTATTCTTTTTTCATGCACTACAGCCAGTCAGAGCCATGACAGAGGTTATTTTGCTATATCCTTCAATAGCTATTTACATTTTATTGAATGATCTAAAAGCAAAACTGGGATTCTGAAAACCAAAAAGAAGAAAGAAAATGTAGACTGGATGCCAGCAAAGCTCCGGCCTCAACCTATAAAAGTGAACAACTAAAGGGGGGGGACATAGGGAGGTTAATAATGGAATAATGGAGGTTAATAAAGGATCACCACTGCATAGGGACTGGCAAATACATGTGAAGCACTTGGATGTGAAGAAATACTTGTATTATAAAGTGTAAACAGGCATTGCAAGGACAAATACAATTTATACAATAGTCAATTAGCACAGTGTTTATGGGGAAGTTGGAGGTGTTGCAATGAGCTACACAGGTAATTATAGTAAATAAAACACATTCCATTTTATGATAGAGTCAACCTATTAATCCACGTTGAACTCTGCACTGAATGATGAATTATTATGAATGCAGCAAGTAGCTAAAGTAGAGGCAAAAGGCAAAAATTCTTGGCTTACAAACTGGTGGGTTACCAGTTTAGTGACTTGATATGGGGCCCCAGTTTTCTTCTTGAGCTGTGCATAGTTCAGCAAGCATGCCTAGAAATTGTGTTCTGGCATAGTAAAAACTCTCTCAAAAGTGAAAATCAGCGTAGCAATTTCAGTCCACTCACAAATTTTGCATCGTGTGTGTGTCTGAGGGTGGAAGCAAGTAAGGGAAATCTAAGAGCCTATTACTGCGAGATAGTAGACAAACCTACTTTCATTGGCATGGATATAAGAGAATTATCGTTCTATTTACTTTATTTTTTGGCATAATTTAACAGCCTAGGACTATAATGTGTAATTGCAGAAGCACTCAAGATACCACTCTTAGTTAAGTTTACCATCACTGAGGTCCACTGAGGCTGATTATGCTCAACAACTACCATCTAATGCTCAGAGAAATAGAGAATTCAAAGGATTTGACATAAATGTTATGTACTGGCATTCATCTTGGAGAAAACACATACTGTGATCATGTGTACAGTCCAGCATTAAATATGGAATAGTATTCCATAAAGGCAGTTGGGTTTTATTTTTAGTGGTCTTCCAGTTTTGGTTTTCCCTGCCCTAATTTTTGTGACCCGTTTCTGGTTGTGTCCTCTGCATGAGCAAAGAGAGCAAACCTTTTGGAGGTGGAAGCATATAGCTGTTTGCTATTAAACTAAATGGATTTCAACTAGTTCAAATAGCAAGCAGGGGAAATCATTTATATCTGGATTGACAACTTGCAAAGAAAGATTTCATTTCAGCGAATGATGTTAATCCCTGAGAATTGGACTGACAATGGAAACACTGACAGATTTTTATCCTTAGCATCGTTTGCTTGACACTGCTTCATTTACTGGATTTAGCCTTCATGGTGAATCCAGAAAATATAGACGACAAGAACATTGAAAAAAACTGCTGAAACTGGAACTTTTTTCTTGTGGTTATAACAAGCCGCCAGTTGAAACAGAGGCTCTGTTTTCTTAGGGTGGCAGTGCTTGGAAATCCAATGAAATTATTTTTGGCATAAACCCGTAATAGTAGCTCTGTGGTTATCATTGCTTAAAGTGGTGGACCTAGAGCAAAACCATTGTTTTAATAGGATAGTCCTACAAAGAATGTAATTTTGTACATTCTGTGTGGCATGAGCTTTTTCTGTTTTGTGGGAAGAGAACAGCAGCCAGCTTTTGTTCTGAAACAATTCTCATTGATGAAAATTGAATTCCAGAACATTGGGTACAACAACCTATCTATTTATCTACTTTATTTCAGAAATTTGTAAACTGCACCTTCATCCAAAAATGGATTTTAGGGCAGTATACGATCTATAGATATAATATGAAACATAAAGAATACAATAAGATTTAGAGGAACACAACTATTTAAATAAATTTTGAAAATACTATAGCATAAAATGGCTAGTCAAATGAAAAGCATGGCTTTCCCAGCATCTTCAGACTGAGGAAGACTCCCCTACAGCTTCTCCTCCTCCACAGCCACACAGGAGTATGCAGCTGCAACATTTGCTATGGTGTCTTTTAAAGATTGCATACAGCACACCCAAGGAGATAAAGATACTCAAAAGAAAATGTTAAGTTGGCAGCTTGAAGATGACGCTGGTGGCCAGTTTCCATAACTGAGGTAGCAGGGCCCACTGGGAGTTGCGCACAGCCCTGATCAGCTTTGCATAGCCCCACACCTGATATAGGCTGGGAAAGCTTTTGGTAATCACTACCACTTCCAAATCATGGCAGAGCAAGCTGTCTGTCTGTCTGTCTATTATACTATTTTATTAATTTTTACAATAACAAACAAAGATCACATAACAATTCCCAAACATGGGATTTCCAAAATCCCTTGACTTCCCTCCACTCCCCCTTCTTGGTTCTTTTGTTTTACATTTGTTCATGCACTCCCATAATATCTTCAATTCATAATAATTCCCAATTTTATACCTTATCATATTACAAGTGTTCTTCGAAATCCTGCTAACATATAATATTATATACAATGCTTTGAAAATATACAATAAATATTTTTCATTTTTCAAATTATTGTCTTTTTATTTTCTTGAATTTCTATTTGATTAATCATTGCTGCATAGTCCATTAATTTATTTTACCGATCTTTATCTTCTTTAGTGGGGGGCTTCTTCTTTTTCATGTTCTGGGATGATTGTGGCCAAGCAACTGCTATCAGATACAGGAGGAGATTCTTTGCGAGAGCAAGATATTTAGGGCATTACATTAAGACCCAGTACATTGAGTTTGGCTTGTTAGCAAACAAGGTGCCAATATAGTTCTTTCAGGACTGATGTAACATAGCTGTATCTAGGAAAACCAGTAAATGCTAGCAGCTGAATTCTGTACTAGTTGAAGCTTCCAAATCAATTTCAAGGGCAGTGCCACATATAACACACCACAGTAGTCTAACCTGGACTTTACTAGATTATGGATCATTGAAGCCAGGCTCTCCCTATCCAGCAAAGGCTGCAGCTGGTTATACAACCAAAGTTGGTGAAAGGTGCTTTGGGCCACCGAAGTCACTTGAGTCACAAGCAACAGAGCACCTCAAGGCTGTGCACCTGCTCCTTCAAGGTGAATGCATGTCTCTGGAGACGATGGAGGAGTGCACCTTGGGGGGGGGTGAAGTCAAACTAATCCTATCCAAAATAAGAAATAAACAGACTTTAGAGACTCGAGAACCACCAACCCACATTGCCCCTGTCTTGTCAGTCTCAGTCTCTTCTTACTGCACAGGCCATTGTGACTGATACAGAACTAAGATTGGGTGCAGTATGCCAGCTGGTTCCAGTAAAGATCTTGCTGGTGGAGCAACTTTCTGGCCAACACCCAGTTAGATATAAGGGACTTCTCACATCCTCCTAAGCTTAGTTTCCCAAGGGAGGAGGAGGAAGAACATAGTAGTCAGAAGAATGTACAGGTTAGTGCTGTACTGAAACCTATCCTCTTGCCTACTTAAAAGTTTGCTTCGCCTGTATGAAGGAGGCTTCCATTTTTCTGCTTCATTCACATGGCACTTTATAGATTTAGTGGGCAAAGAACTGGACCTACTTTTTAACTGCAAGGTAGCCATGGGTGGTTTGTGGTTTTTCTTCCAGTTAAAGGTTTCTCCAACATTCTGCTCCCCTGCCATTCCTGATCCGATCTGAAAAAGCCCCATGTGACAAGTTATCTCACAATTTCTTCCCCTGGGCGTTAATTGAAAGCAGGTCAGGAGTAGAAGCAACTTGTTGGATGAGGCGGAACCACTATGCCAGCTTCCTTGGAAGTAAGTTGGTTATTGCTTACTGAGAGGAGGAGGGGCAAGGCTATGAAGAGGTTGTCATGGTGCAAACACACTGGCAGGAGCACTGGGTTGCTCCACAGGTGCATTTGCACCACTGCAATGTCCCCACCATCTCACTCCCATCTCTCTCCTGCCTGGTAAGCAGCAATGATCCACCTGCTAGGAAACTAGTTTAGTGGCTGCAGCTTCATGAAGCAACCCACTTCTGCTGGGGAGGTTGACTACTCAGCACATGAGATCAGCAAGCTCAGCACATTTGTTTTTAAGCAGATTCCTTCCTTTTACTCTTAAATTTTCAGCACCAGTTTCTTTAAAAATAAAATGACCTTACAAAACAAAACAAAAAAGCCCCAAACCAGTAAACAGTTGTCAGGCACATGGTATGAAGCCTTCTTGAACTTAAAGGAAAGCCCAGCTGAAGTGTAAAGACATTGCTTATTCCTGTCTTCATTTGTTAATTGGGCTCTTTTGATTCAGTACCTATATTTTCTTAGTGTGAGCTGAGTACCTCATACAGAGAAGTAAGACCTGACAACCCCCTGCAGTGTAGCTGTTTTCAATAGGAAAAGCTAAGCAGCCTACTGTTAACATTTACCCTGAGCAACTTGCTTCAAGAATTTCCTGCTGTGTAGTTGGCTCCACAGATTCAGTAAGCCTCGTGAATGATGTATCTGCCATTACTTGCCTTTTTTCACTACACTTAATACACTGCTGCTCCTTATTCTGGATATCATGCCTGTTCCAACCTTGCTATAAAAGAGTGATGCAGGTGACTTAAGTCACACATTTTGGGAAGTGACAGCTCTTACATTGTCAGTCATCCTGGAAATGTTCCACTTTGCCATGATGAGGAGTCACCTAGACTCTGGCCAGCAGGAAGAAGCCTGAGGCATCCCCTCAAACTTGAAGCTGCAGGGCATTTTTAGGATGGGGAAATGCCCTACCAGAACTCAAAATTCCCCATCAATAAAGTGCCCTTTTGTGTTCACTCAGCTTCTTTCTCAATATAAAGACATGGATCACTTTGCCTTTCTGCCCATCTGGCCAGTCTTGTGCCCCTTCTCAGTAAACTCAAATCCACCCACCACTGCTCAAGTGCCTTTTTCACAGTGTCCCTTCCAAAATATTGTTTGTAGCACCACACAGTCAGAGGGCGTATTAAAACAAATGGCAAAAATGCACATTGAAAACAATGGGACATTCCCCAAAGGTTTGTTGGAGATAATTGAGCTGTGATTGTCAGTTGAAATAAATATACACTTGAATATTAAATGTGATGAAAGCTTGTGCACTTGAATAATTTGCTATTTTAACAACAGGAAGAGGACAGAAAATAGTCTGGAAAAAATCCTTATGTCCAGTCTTTTATATTGCTGCTGATGCTAGAGAGGATGCCAGGGAGAGAATTTAACCCTGCTTTGCTAAATACATAATAGAGTGGGATGAGGGTCAAGAGGAAGAGAAAAAGAGCTTGCTTGCCTCTTTGCTGAGAATTCTCATACTTTGCATTCATTCTTTGATTTAATTTGTAACTCTTTGACCTGCTGCATACTGGTCTTGCCTCACCTTAATAAACATGCAGCCCTAAATGCCAATGTAGATATTTTACTGAAACGCAAGAGCCAATCAGAGTGTAAGGAAGCACCTCTAAGCACTCTTACTGTATGTCAGAGACAGGAAAGCCTAGATTGGAGTCTGAGGTCCGGGTTCCGGCTGATCCAATAATTGAGCATTCATCCTGATTTGTTTGCAGTGTGCTTAGATGACATTGTATCATGCAAACATTATCCTACACTTTCCAGTCATTTTCCCCATGTACATTTCCCATGCAAGTGGTCCAATATTTTTGGGGAAGAAAGTTTGTTACATAAGACCTCTAAATAAATTTTTATTGCACAAACTGAGTTTGCCAGTATGTGGCTGAATCCCACCCAAAAATAGCAACACTCTGGAAGTGTCCCGCATTGTGAGATTAAGTTGGTAGTCAATCAGCGTAAGAGACTTGGATGGGTTGTTGGTATTATGGCAAATGCTGAAAGAAATGCTAAAAGAAGCATACAAACGTGCAAGAGGCTGCTGAAAAATGTCTTAAATTGACATGCCTTATTGCCAAGTGCTCATCAGCTGCTACTATTTCTACCAACACTTGAGAGAAAGCTATTTTGGAAATAGGCACCCACTAGCTGTACTTCTGGAAACAATTCCAGATGTGAATGTCTCTGCCTAGGTATTGTTTGTAAGCCTATATTTGGTTGTAGGGATGTGGGTGGCGCTGTGGTCTAAACCACTGAGCCTCTTGGGCTTGCCGATCAGAAGGTTGGTGGTTCTAATCCACACAATGGGGTGAGCTCCTGTTGCTCTGTCCCAGCTCCTGCCAACCTAGCAGTTTGAAAGCATGCCAGTGCAAGTAGATAAATAGGTACCAATGTGGCAGGAAGGTAAACAGTGTTTCCGTGCACTCGGGTTTCTGTCACGGTGTTTCCTTGCGCCAGAAGCAGTTTAGTCATGCTGACCACACGGCCTGGATAGCTGTCTTTGTCTGTAAATCCCTTTGGGTATGAGAAGAAAGATAACTCAAAAACTGACCCACAATGCTGCATAAAAGAGACAACCAATGGAAAGGGAGATGGCTGTTATCAAGTCATAAGATCTGATGTGAAGTTTATTGGCAGAATTGAAATTATTACTTAAAGCTGTTTAAGAATTGTTGAATAATTAGGCGTGACTAATTGGCTTACGACCCCAATTAGGTGCAGTTTATAGCGGTCCGGCACGTTTCCCTCTCAGCTGCGCCAATCTGCGTATCTCACGCCTTGCAGAGTAGAAACACAGCGGAAAAAACTGTTGCTTGTTGCTGCCTTAGATCCATGCAAACACACGCAGTCTTGTGTGCTCATTTATCAGTCTTTTATTGCGACATTTCTCAGACAAACACTCCTGGGCTTCTAGCCGCCATAGCTATTGCTGCCGTCTCTCACGAAGACAAAGAGACAGTGAGTAGAACTCCTCCCACCTTCCAAACCTGACGTCAGAATGTGAGGCGTCACTCAGAACATCTTAACCCTGTAAGTTCTGAATCCCAATGAATGAGGGGGGATATTTGTTGCTTGTAAACTGTGGCAAGACTATAGAGAAAAGGGGGGAATCACTCAGAGAATAGGACTTTTCTAACTGCTAGTGGTGCAAGAGCTGAATGGAGAAGATTCAGCTGCCTGACTTTCAGATTTGCTTCTCAGACACAGTCTTCTCCATCAGATGTTTCTAGAATGTCTCCTGTATGTTTTAATTATTTTCTGCTGTAGCTTGGCTTATCCTCTTGAACTTTGTGTACATTAGTTGCTGATTCTGACCTAATAGTAGTGTGGATTGTGTTAAGTTGATGGTTTTTAAAGTCCCTTTTTAACAAAGGTATCTCAGTGTGTGGAGAGTTGGACAGACCAGTTATTTATCTTATTATTGTTCTGCTGATTGAATACATTTAAAGGAGCTTTCAGAGATAGATAGATATAGATATATAAAACACAAGCTTTTATGTGCATTTATAGATAACTGACTGATCCTATGCATGTTTATGTGGAAATAAGTCTTGATACATTCAGTGGGGCTTCTGGGTAAACAGAAATAGGATCAGGGTGAAATTTGCAGCGATCTTTCAAGCTGGTACCTTATAACAATTTCAGTCTTTCTCAATGAAACGTTCTTTCTTTTAATAATTTTGTGTTTAAGATCTAAGGGGGAAAGAGCTTTGCTATTGGTATGAAGAAACTGATTACTATTTCATCAACAATTCAAAACTTTACTACTGGGAAAGGAAAGCCCCGCATTTTACTAGAACAGCTCTAGCAGTATGGAGAGTTCAGTAAGTTTATACTTCAATATTCTGTATAGCAACATGTTAAAGACTTTTTGTGGGGGGGGTGCACATTGAAATATGCTCTTAAATTTATTCATCTCAAATAAATACTTTCCCCTATTCCATATTCACAATTATTTTTTCTTAACAGAATTCCCAATTTACCCATTAAGGATATATTATAGAAATGGTATACAGGGTCAACACCACTATGGTTTTGAGTGCAACAGAGTCATTAAATTAGAAGCAGGGGTGTGTAGAAGTAATTAAATGATTTTTAATCATTTGATCAATTTTGAAATAATTAAAAGAGTATCAAACAAGATAGCGAGACCGTTTCAGTGAATTGTGTGTCCTTGAATTTTATAAAAGGGAGGATACATGAGTCTACCAATTTCAAGCTAATTATTCTTTCCAATGATCTTTTAAAGGCTTTTGGTATTTAAGCTGATTTTTGCCATGGAAAAGTGATAAAGGGGAGGGGAGGATGCAAAAAACAGGATTCCAGTTGTGGCAAAGCACCACTGGGAGGGGACTAAGGTTACCTCGGAAATGGGTGGAGAGAGACAAAACTTGTTCTTCTGCTTGTTCTTCAGACAACAAAATGCTTTGGGACAGCCATGATTACATTGCAATACATGCAATTAGTTAATTACGGCAATGGAAGCTTATCCAGTTGGCATTGCATTATGCCAGACTATATTTTCTCCCTGTTGATAAAACTGGGAAATTTTTCATGCTGAAGCCATTGTGAAATCCTACCTGATAAAACTTACAATGAGATATGCTTGCCAGCTATGCCTGCCACTGGCATTATTGCTCTCCTTGAAGAAAGATGCATCTGTGAACAGTATGCTCTGTGAATATTAATAAAATTTCTTACCAAGAAACAACAGTGCTATAGGGCCTTGAATGGAAGAACAGAAATGACCTTTGATGTGGTCCCCATACTGAAGTGTACTCATTGCAGATGATGCACAGAACTGTGCCAGCTTGAAACTGCATGTGACAATCATACCTGACCTGTGTCCTTGCTTTTTAATCCTTCCTCTTTCCTCTGTCAATCTATTTCATCAACAAGAATATCCAATTTGATTTTTTTAATGTTAGGAAGCTGACGTGGAAGCAAATACCCTAATACTATTTAACTATGCAATAAAAAAACCCAAAGGAAGGGAGATAAACCCTTTCTTGAATGTTGCTACAGTTCAAAGCAGCAAATCTGCCCATGCATTTAACCCCAAACGGCATTTTATGGCCATCCCTAACCTCCTTTTTCCTATTCAGAAGGGAGTTACATACCAAGGGATTGTATTTAAACAACAAAGGTGGAGATGCTACCATGTGCTAGTGTCTGGATTTTGTTGTGCAAACCTTTTTTCATTAGCATCCCTATTGACATCAGAAAACTCGTTTGAGCTGTCCTGACGCATCTGACTTTCATTTGAATTGTTGGGGAAATGGGGCCTGCGTATTCCTGCAGTATATGGCTGGTGTGCTTCTTTTGCCCTTGCCCAAGAAGCACCTGCCCCTTCCCTTCCACACAGCACAGGGCTTCACTCTGGGTCTAAACATGATTTGAGGTGTGCCAGAGAGGTCTGGCTAATGAGTGCCCCTTGTCTAGGAGGGCTTTGCAACTGATGCCTAGTATCAGAGTCTGAACCATTTCCTTATGAGAGCTTGAGACTTTTGTCCACTCAGTATATTCAGCCAAAACACGACAAAAAAGGGGAAATCAATCTTGACAACATTTACTCAGTTTACATTTGTGACCGCAAGTTACATGCATTTCAACTCCCTGAAATCAATGCCCTTAAGCAGCCTAAATTGTGGGTTAAATTGTTTATTACTCTTTTCTCTGGCTTTCGACATTTGAGGTGTGTATTTTTAGGACCCTCCATTCTTTTGTGACTGCAGGTTGTTCCAAACAGTTTTTAATATTGTGTTTTCATGTTGTAACCTGCACTGGGAATTTAAAGCAAAGTGTTGGTAATAAATTAATAATAACACCATAATATATTAATGCTTCACTGCTGACAAAACTGACAAATGTATATGGGTTAATGGTCAGGTCAGGGCTTTTATATTGGTTTTTAATTCAGTATATCAGTTTTTTGCAAGTTTCTTACATGTTATTTGGATATATTTTTAGGAAGCTGATTATGTCCATACTGCGTGTCTAGTATCTTGTTTGGAGATATACCAGTTCTGGCCTCCCTGTGGAAATATTTAATTTAATTTAATTTAATTTGTATACCACCCTTCATCTGAAGATCTCAGGGCAGTTCACAGCATAAAAATGCAAAATAAAAACACAAAATACATAATAAAAATGAAAACAAAACCATAAGCCCCTCTCCCACAAATTTAAACACATTTAAAAGGACATGGAATGTTAATCAGCCCTTCAAGGCCTGGTTGAAGAGAAACATTTTCACCTGGCATCTAAAGATGTATAACGAAGGCGCCAAGCAAGCCTCCTTTAGCCATGTTTGCTATCTTTGTGGCTCATTCCAATCTAGGAGAAAAAAATAATTCTTCTGAGATAGATAAATATCTATCTCCAAAGGTTCCCATGTAACCAGTGGAGAGTCTTGCCAGGAGCAGCACTCCGCATTAAAGCCCCTAAACAATGGCTCTGTAAGTCATCTCCTAATAACAAAAACCACAGGAATTAACAATAACCCAGTTATGATTTCCTAGTGTTCCCAATTTATGAAGCACATCACTGCTATGTGAGTTAGTCTTTCTGAAAGGGGCGGGGAGGAAAGCCACATCTGGCATCCACATGCAAGGCCTTCGCAAAGAAGATGAAATATTTTAACAGTGCACTTTCATTGGGACTGCCTTATCAGCACATATCTATTGACTAGGCTTGAAATGGAACCTTTTGCATGTCGCCCTTTTTTTTTTTTTTGCTCACAGTAATGTTCCTGGTCTGTTCTCTCCTAGGTGCATAGCGTAATGTCCATGCTGTGCTACACTCTGATTATAGCATTTCTGATCGGCATACGGGCAGCACCAAAAACTGAAGATAATGCACCACTGGGGTCTCCTGCAACATCTGGCATTTCTGAAAGCAGACGGACTAAAACACACCACATTATGAAAACGTCTCAGCACAGAGACCACAGCCAGCCTGTTACTGGGAAGGTAGTGAACAGGAAATCCGGGCAAGCTGCAAGCATCATAGTGGACCCAAAGCTTTTTCAGAAGAGGAGGTTCCAGTCGCCTCGGGTTTTGTTCAGCACTCAGCCTCCCCCTTTGTCAAGGGATGGACCGAGTGTGGAGTTCCTAGACAGCACAGACTCTACGAACAGGACGATCCGAGCCAAGCGCGCAGCTCACCCTGTGCACAACCGAGGAGAGTACTCTGTGTGCGACAGTGTTAGTGTGTGGGTTGCCAACAAAACCACAGCGACAGACATTAAAGGCAAAGAGGTGACTGTGGTGGTGGACGTCAACTATAACAACTACCCTTACAAACAGTACTTTTTTGAGACCAAGTGCAGAGACCCTAAGCCGGTGTCCAGTGGGTGCAGAGGCATTGATGCCAGGCATTGGAATTCCTACTGCACCACCACACACACCTTTGTCAAGGCACTGACAATGGATGGCAAGCAGGCAGCTTGGCGCTTCATTCGGATTGACACTGCCTGCGTATGCGTAATCAGTAGGAAAACAGAGAACCTCTGAGATAGACCAACCCTCCATCTTATACCCACCTCCTCCCAGCCCCCTACCTCAGCCTGTAAATTATTTTAAGTTATGAGGACTCTATGGTATATTTATAGTTTATACAGTAAAGAAATGAATCCTCATTATTTATTAAAATCTTTGAAACTGCTGATGTGTTGTATATTTTAATGGCATCTCTTTCCTTTTAAAACAGGAGCTTTTTTTCCTTTCCTTTTTTACAATTTTGTTAGCTGCAACTTTCCCTTTTAACATGATTGCCATAGCAAGATTTTGAAAATGGAATACTTTGCCGTTTTGCCTTCCACATCCTGATTTACCACGAAACAGCAGTTTTTGTGTGTGACATTCTATAGTCTTGAAATAGACAAAAAGCAAAAGCTGTCATATTAGTCCATTGGAATAATTCCAGATATCCTTCAGCTCCACATCCAAGCCAAAATTAAACCCAAGTAAGCTAACTCAGATATTTTAATATTTGCATTCATTCAGGCCACATATCAGAAGATACATAATTCTGCACCTTCGGTCATTCCATAGTGGTCTTCATGTTTATACATCCTCATAGATTTCAGCTGACATCTTACAAAGCTTACTTAAAATCATCAGTTTTCACCATCTTTCATTGTGCCTGTTTACCTATTAGAACAGGCATCCCCAACCTGCGGCCCTCCAGATGCTTTTGGGACTACAACTCCCATCATCCCTAGCTAACGGGACCAGTGGTCAGGGATGATGGGAATTGTAGTCCAAAACATTTGGAGGGCCCGAAGGTTGGGGATGCCTGTATTAGAAGGTAAAAACCTTTTTATTTGAGTTGGTTGGTGATGCCCTTTTAAAGGAAACAATTGAGCAGATTTTTTATAATAAGAGAAATTATCTAGTGTGTAATATGGAATGAAACCACCAGTCTTTTCTACATTTCATTTGGGTCAACTGCAGCTAAAATTAAGACAGGTCCTAATCATGCTCAATTTTGTTCTAATGAAGTCCCATTCAAACTAACATGGGTGATGAATTGTTTGTCTGTTGCATTCAATGGGACATGCAGTCAAGTCTATTTTTACTCCAAAGTAGGCCTTACTGATTTTATTCATTTATTTTAATAAATTTGGATACCATCTTTATCCAAAGATCCTGAGGTGGTTCACAGCATAATAAGATATGCACAATATTACATGCATCATCATTTTAATGTGATATGCTCCCAAATAAGTGTATAGGGGTACCTCGGGTTAAGTACGTAATTTGTTCCAGAGGTCCGTACTTAACCTGAAACTGTTCTTAACCTGAAGCACCACTTTAGCTAATGGGGCCTCCTGCTGCTGCCACGCCGCTGGAGCACAATTTCTGTTCTCATCCTGAAGCAAAGTTCTTAACCTGAAGCACTATTTCTGGGTTAGCGGAGTCTGTACCCTGAAGCGTATGTAACCTGAAGTGTATGTAACCCGAGGTACCACTGTACATAGAATTACTATCTGACAGCACATGCCTAATGATGTCCATTGGCCAAGGGCTACAGCTCAGTGGTAGAACATCTATCTGCTTTGCATGCCAAAGATCCCAGGTCAAATCCACAGCAACTTCTGGCAGGGCTAGGAGAGAATCCTGCCTGGAACTCTGGAGAGGTACTGGCAGTCAGTGCCTGAAACTCTGGAGAGGTACTGCCAGTCAGTGTAGTGAGCTAGATGGACCAATGTTCTGGTTCATTGTAAGGTGGCTTCCTATGATCTTAGTCCCAAGTCAGTGGGTATATGTACAACAAATTTGTATGTTGCAACCTGCTCTGAGATCCTCTTTATAATGTAAGGTGGAATATCCATTTTGCTTAATAAGTAGCTAAAATGGCTTAGCTGGATTGGGACAAATGTAGATAGGAATTGATTGGCAGTTTTGTTGGAATTAACCTTAATACAGTTTATCATGCAAAGCTTTTAGGGCTGGAAGGTGGGAAGATCTGAAACAATCTTTCTCTGTTCATGACCAATTTTTTAAAAAACAAAAAGTTCTAGTTGATGCTTCAGACACCTACTTTTTCTGCAGTCACAATAACAAAATAAAGCACACAATCTTAATGGCATTTAGGAATGCATCTATGTATTTGGCATCCTGGTGCTTCTGAATAAAATGGTACTCAAACTGCCCAGCAGTTTTTATTAAATGAGACACTATTCATGCAATTAGCAGACGTCAGGTTCCAGAGGTGGAGGGATTTGGGTCGGACCCTAACATTCAGGGTTACAAGGTTTTAAGTCTTTGCTCCCTTTTGTGGTCCCAACCCAGATACTATTTGCATCAGAGGGGAGAAGCTCCCATTTGTACATTGCTGGTGTGTGCGGTAGAGGATAGAGAGGAAGAGGAAGCAATTCAGATTGGGACCATAACAGGGAACATAGGGTTAATTGTCATGCCAGGACCCTGATCTAGACCACCACCAGTTTGCATCTGTAATTTGCTTTTTAAAAGCAACACACACAATTACTAATTGCTTGAATGGTCCTCAGAGGCTAAATGAACTTGAGTGCTTCAGCGAGAGCAGCCAAAAACTGTAAGATTGTCTGGAGAAGTTAAGAACCTTATTCTGTTTGTACAAGAGCATTTATGGATTGGGTGACAAAAATGTTACTGTGATTAATAATCTTATTTTATTTAAAAGGATGGGCCTTCAAGCATTTTTCTTCCTACCATAGCTGTAAAAACCCAGATGGCTTCCTTTTGCCAGCTAATAATGGGGATGGAAATGAGTATGTTTACACAGGTTTTTTGTTTTTTTAAGAGTATTTTGGCCATTTTTAAGGTAATTTAATCCAAGAGAAACCCTTCTTTTCCTGGTGCCTTTGCTCCCACGCTGGAGAGACAGCTTGTTCAGCTTGAAGACCTCCACAGTGTAGCCTTTGGGCTTAGACCTATAATGTGTGTTCCAGCCCATAGGGGCTGCAAAGAATAAAAATCTTCATAGTTCTCTTGTTTTCTTTGAAAAAGCAACTGCTGTCTGTTCAACAAACCAGTTCAAGATAAATATCACACAAACTCTTTAAGTTATAAAGTCTTTCAGAACTCAGGAGAGCAACTAGTTTCAGCTCCCTTTTTTCTACTTGCACACTTATTTCCCATCTTATTGTTCCCACCCACAGCCAAGACAAAGGATCTCTACAGGACAGTGTTTCTGTTCTAAGAATAGTTGTGTTTTAGAGGGGAGGAAACAGCAATCCAGCTTTTACAACCACATTGGTATTTTCAGCAAGTCACAATCTTATCCTTGGCTCTTATGCGTGTACTGTAAGCAAGAACTGTCCAAATTCAGACAAAAATGTGCTTTGCCAGATATTTCCACTTGCTGCATTGCTAGTCTGGTGGATGGGTCCTAGGCAGTAGCTAGTTTGGTTTGAAAGTCTGTTTCAAAAGAGAAATGGAGGTTAGATGGGATAAGTCCCAGGGTATGGTCTGAAGCCATGTGAAGCCATCACCTTACTGATAGTAGTGGTCAGTGTGGTGAAGTAGATCTGCCTTACTGACACCACTACTGCTTACCTAAATAGGGCTGGGGCTGGGACAGGGCAGTGGCTGAGGCTACTTGAACGCCCTGGTGGAGCCAATCTCGTGCTTGTGCCAGTGTACCTGAGCATCCTGACCACCAGTCCCATCCAGGGATTCCTTCTACATCAATGCTGATCCATCTACAGCAATGCTGATGTTGGGAGAGGGGTTCTGCAGCTGTGCCCCACAACACTGGGTGCTACTGCCAGTCTGGTTAGTGGCTGGAAAGGTGGCTGCCTAGGAACCACAAATATACTATATTGGGTTCCATGATGGAAGAAAAACGGCAAATAATTGTAAGAAAATTAAGTCCATAACTCCTGCCCTTCCAAATATACTTTCAGCATGTCCCATTTATATAGTTGCTGCTCCCTTTCATGACCCTCTTTTATCCAGCATCATGCCTCCAAGGGCTAGATTTGGCTTAGGAGCTTCCAGTTACTGATTCCTAAGCTGTACAGCGCACAAAGTCATAGAATGATAGAATCTTAGAGTTGGAAGGGACCCGAGTGTCATCTGGTCCAACCCCCTGCAATGCAGAAATCTCAGCTAAAGCAGCCATGGCAGATGGCCATCCAATCTCTGCTTAAAAACTTCCAAGGAAGGAGAGTCCACCACCTCTCGTGGGAATCTGTTCCACTGCCGAACAGCTCTTACTGTCAGAAAGCTTTTCCTAATGTTTAGTCGAAATCTCCTTTCTTGTAATTTCAAGTCCTACCCTCCAGAGCAGGAGAAAACAAGCATGCTCCCTCTTTCCATGTGACAGCCCTTAAGATATTTGAAGATGGCTATTCTATCTCCTCTCACTCTCCTCTTTTCCAGCCTAAACATACCCAGCTCCTAAAAGTGCTCCCCATAAGGCTTAGTTTCCAGACCCTTGACCATCCTGGTTGCCCTCCTCTGCACACACTCCAGCTTGTCAACATCCTTCTTAAATTGTGGTGCCCAGAACTGGACACAGTATTCTAGGTGTGGTCTGACCAAGGCAGAATAGAGTGATACTATTACTTCCCTTGATCTGAACGCGGGTGGCGCTGTGGGTTAAAGCCTCAGCGCCTAGGGCTTGCCGATCGAAAGGTCGGTGGTTCAAATCCCCGCGGTGGGGTGCGCTCCCGTTGCTCGGTCCCAGCGCCTGCCAACCTAGCAGTTCGAAAGCACCCCCAGGTGCAAGTAGATAAATAGGGACCGCTTACTGGCGGGAAGGTAAACGGCGTTTCCGTGTGCTGCGCTGGCTCACCAGATGCAACTTTGTCACGCTGGCCACGTGACCCGGAAGTGTCTCCGGACAGCGCTGGCCCCTGGCCTCTTGAGTGAGATGGGCGCACAACCCCAGAGTCTGTCAAGACTGGCCCATACGGGCAGGGGTACCTTTACCTTTTTATTACTTCCCTTGATCTGAACACTAAACTTCTGTTGATGCAGCCTAGAAGAGCATTAGCTTTTTCTTTTTTTCTTTTTTGCTGCTGCATCACACTGTTGACTCATGGTCCACCAAGACCCCTAGATCCTTTTCACAAGTTCAGCTAGTAAGCCAGGTGTCCCCCATCCTATATTTGTGCATCTGGTTCTTCCTGCCTAAGTGCAGAACCTTACATTTGTCCCTTTTGAAATTCATTTTGTTAGCTTGCACCCAGTTCTCCAATCTGTTAAATTCATTTTGAATTCTGATTCTGTCTTGTGCGGCATTAGCTTCCCCTCCCAGTTTGGTGTCATCTGCGAATCTGATGAGCATCCCCTCAATTCCTTCATCCAAGTCATTTATAAAGATGTTGAACGACAACAGGCCCAGGATCAGAACCCTGTTGCAGGTGCCTTGTGCAGCTGCTGCTATCTATTCTATTCTATTCTATTCTATCAAGATGATTTTGTTTCTCAAAGAAACACTCAGGCTGAAGTTTCAAAAGGCTGTGATTTTAGCCCTGATTCGGGTCTGACAGTGGAGTAAAACCACTGCTCATATTTTGCATGTTGGCTAGACCTTTCTGGTGGGACAGCTCATTGGAGTGCTTCAAAGCTCCATCAGGCTTGTGGTGGTTTTAAATTTCCCAGATTGCCCCATCCTGAACAGCAAAGGTGTGGTGGGGGGTGTGACAAAATGGCAGCCTCCGCTAGTGGCATTTTGGGAAATCTGAAATGGATGTAATTTAACAACTAATATAAAAGTAAGGGTTTTGGCTGAGTGATGAACCTTAATCTCCCTGGCCCGATATGACATTCTGCTTGCTCACTTGTGTGCATTCTTGGCTGTGCTACCTGTTCCAGCTCTGCACGAGTTCGTTCTCTCTCTCTCTCTCTCTCTCTCTCTCTCTCTCTCTCTCTCTCTCTCTCTCTCTCTCCTTGTGTTTCTTTCCAGTACAAGGTGGATAAATCTATTGCTCCTAGCTCATTTGTACTCATGGGCTGCTTTTTGAGTATTTGTAGTTTATACATGCAAAGAGCAGACTGGAATTATTTTGTCAGTAAGCATCTCTCAGCCTGCCATAATAAGCAACATGCTTAGACATTTACTCAAGAGTAACTGCCCTTAGGTAGGCACTCCAGTTGGCGCCCTTCCTCACCAGCAAATCCTAGCAACAATCTCACTTTATTCCATTTATGGCTTTGTTAGTCTCATTCCCAAAGTATAAAGAAAATTTAGTACAGCAGACTGCAATATCCCTTGCCAGTGAATCTGTTGACATGCTTACTTGCTCATGTAATGGGTTGCTTGTCATCTTCCAGACTGAAATCACAGGCTAGGATGCTTAACTGCAAAGGCAGTTCATTTCAAGCAGCAAACTGGTAAGCTTAGCATGTCTGCCTGTAGTCTAGACAGGTACTGGAGGGAAGAGAAATACCTGCCCAAGGAAATATTCACTGGCTGTCACAAACCCCTGAAGCTGAATCTGGGACATGACCCTGGACATGGCTGAAAAAGTAAAATGGTTGAAATTTTAAGGCTCAGCCTTCGACAGGATTAAGCATACAATTTGGGTGGTGCATGTACTGGGTGGTGCTTTTCAAACATTAGGCTTCCTGCACGGAGCACAGTCTTGTGAAAGAGCTTCTCAGCAGCTCCCACACTAGGGTTGTAACAACATTTAATTTGGCCCTCTGAGACAGCTTCTGACTTGGGGAGCTGAGACAAAGCAATCACTGCTTTTCAGCACCCTCTAGTGGCAGGTAATGAATGCCAAGAAAGAGTATCTGAGGGTGGGCTGGAGCAGCCACTGTCTCAACAGCTAAGTAAAATGAATATATGCATGGCACCTTGTTATGTTGTTGAAGGGTTGGTAGCTTCTTACTTAATGAAGGCTGCCTTTTGCAGAAGGGGAAGTTGTGCGCAAAGTGTGATATGAAAAGGAAATATTAGGGGGAGAGGTGAGGGCAGCCATAATAGGAAGAGATGCTACCAATGTAGGAAATTCATATATTCAAGGATAAAGGCATTTTCACCTGCAGATACCAAGAAAGCATGCCCTAAATTACTTAGGAGCATTAAATTGATCCTCCAAATTGATGGAAGGTATGCAAACCAGCTTCCAAGTCTGGAGCTTTAATGCATTGGAGTTAGGAAAGAAATGCAGTCCTAGCATGGCTTGAGATTTTTATTTTATTTTTTGTTTACCAAGCCTCAGGTTGACACGAGAAAACTACAGCTCCAGTGCTGTCTTCAGATTGTATTAATCGGAAACATGTGCAAGACCTGGCGGCTCTTCAAAGAGCTTGGGAACTCTGACACAGGCTTGTTCTCCAGATTGTTGTACTAAACGGAGGACTCACATGTGTAGGGCACACAGCCTATTCAGACTGCTTCCAGTTCCACCTACTTTTCATATTCTTTCCAGGGAGAGAAAGATAGCTGCCAATCAAGTTCATCTGCAGAAGATGTCTGTTAAAATCACCAGCCATCCTTTCTTACCCAGCTGAACTCTTAAACAAATATTTCCAACATTATAAAATCCCACTTTAAAAAAAAAATGAGATGTACTCTTTTGCCTGCACCCATGGCAGTGAGATAGAGACTGTTTCTGCGGTACATCTGCATTAAATCATGAACTTCAGAGGAAGCTGAAAATATAAAACAGTTGCATCTTTTTAGATATCCTCGCATTCCCTGTTGGAATCCCAAATTTAACTCTTTGGTATGAACCTCGTCACCGTCTTGCTCTCAGCCAATGAGAAAGACAACATAAATAGGACTTCCGGCGGCGCGCGTTTCCGGTGTGGAAGGGTTTTGGCTGTGAGCGCGAAACCAGTCCGGTAAGGAGGGGGAAAAGGGGGTGCCGAAGGGCGAGAGCACCCCAGATACACGTCCGGAGGGTGTCCGGAGATACAGGGAGCCAGCGGAGACCAGACGCGGCTTGCCCCGCTGTCAGGTAGCCTTGTAAAAGGTGAAGAGAACGGCGGCGCTAGGCAGCAGGTCCGAGGCAGCCATTTCCTCCCCCCCCCTCCAACAAAGGACAGCCCAGCCCTCGCCGGAGATTAGCGACCCGTTTCCAAATACAAGAAACCCGAAGAAAGGACTAAGCTTAAAGGTCTTACAATCTTGGAAATAAAATCACGGGTAAAAAGTGAAGTTATAGGGGTTCAGCCTTTACCAGGATTCGATAAACACGCAGAGAAACAGCAGAGTAAGGGCAAACGCACCGAATCACCACTAGAGACTAAGTTGTTTCCCTAAAAAGACTCTAATATCAAATATCGGACCCTCATTGAAAAAGAGGTGCTTAAACAGGGAACGGAAGAAGAAGGTACAGAAAAAGAACAGTCTAAATAACTTAAAAGGAGCGCTGGAAAACACTGATTTCTTAGCGCTACGCCCAGCGGAAAGCGGAAGAGGAGAGAATGCAAGGACGCCATTATCGGAAACAGAGGGGGCTAGCGATCAGCGATTAGCTCAAAAGAACAACAAAGAACAAAAGAACAATTAAAACTTACTTCTCCAGCAGCTCAGGCGAATTTGACTGGAAATTGGGCGACTGTGCTTCTGTCTACTTGTTGATATCTCAGCGCCAGACCGGGCTTATTTATACCTTCTCTGATTTCAGCGGATGGCTTAAGGATCGGTATACAGCTCTCCACTTATTTATGCAGAGGGACCCTTGGCTTGCATGTGTAAAGAGCTAGGTTCTTGGATTTAAACAGCGACTGCCAGCGTTACTCAGATACTCCACCGCTGTTTTGGGCTGTTGGATCCCTTGGGCGCTTGTGGTTTGTGCTGCAATCTCCCTGCGTAGTGAGCCTCCTCTCAGAACTAAGCTATACAACGACAGAGAGCGCCATCTAGTGGACAAAGTGACTATTACTATTACATGCAGAAATTTATAATTTGATGTAGCCTTTTCTTCTTTTCCCTCTCTCACTCCTAACCCAACACCTTTACCCTTTGATTCCCCTTCGCCTCCCTCCCTCCCCCCTCCCCTTCTCCCCTTTTCGCTCCCCTCTCCTTCTGTTCTCCCCTTTTCTTCCCTGCTTTACCTCCGGATTTTCACAGGAAGAAGGGGTGTAGACTTTTGACGGGGAAATTTCTAATCCCCCTACCCAAATAATACCAAACAATAATTAACAATAATTAACAATCACTCAAAAAACTATCACTGCCAATTTAAGGTATATCCAAGGTATTTCTCCAGTGCCGACGTACGAACTTTTATATATATGAACTTTAATCCCGTGGGCATACCTGAAGGTCTCTAAGGGTGTAACACAGTGGAAAAGAATAAGTGGCTTTATGTGAATAATTTAAGGACGGATAAAAAACTGTGGGGTAGAACTAAGCAGGGTAAATCAATCTCAGTTTTAAAGTGTTGCATCTATAACACCTGCTGTACTAAGTATTAAGTACCAGAGCTCTTCTAGCATTAAGAATGTCAAACACTGGGAAAAGACCTGAAGGAGGAACACCAGTGGAAAGGAAGGGGTCAAAGCAAGAAGGAGATTTTAGAGCAGAGATTTTGAGAATGTTTGCGGAGATAAAACAGAGTGAGACAAATGTAGAGCGTAAATTAGAACAAGTGGAACACAGAATAGGGGAAGTAGACAAGAAGCTAGACGAAACAGTAAGTGAATTGAAGAACCAAATGAAAGAGGTATTCAGGAGGACACAGACAGTGGAAGAAGGTCTGAAAAAGACAAAAGCAGAAGTGAGAGATATAAGGCGTGAGGAAGAAAAGATTAGAGCTGAGATTCTGGATTTGAACAAAAGTCAGGAAGATATGAAAGACTGGATTGCCATGAATGAACTAAGACAGAAGGAGTCCAATCTTAGGATGAGAGGGATACCCGAAGCCCCGGGAGAAAATATAAAAGAGAAAGTAATAACAGAATTAGCTTCCTGGCTGGAATTACCAATAGAAGAGGTTGAAAAGGCAGTGCAATCGGCTTTTAGACTAAAAACTAAGACACCAAAGAATAAAAGAATTGTAGGAGACTGCCTAGTTGTGTTCAAGGAGAGAGAAATAAGAAATAGGGTTCTCCAAAAAAATAGAGAGAAAAGGTTAAACATTGCAGGGAATTCTATAGTGATCTTTAAAGACGTCCCAGCTAGGCTCCTAAAACGCAGGGATACCTATAGAGAATTGGTACAGATACTTAAAAGGAATAACATTGAGTTTAAGTGGGAGTTTCCCGAAGGCGTCTCCTTTACATATAGAAGTAAGAGACAAAAATTGACAAATCCAGAAGAAACAGACAAGTTTTTAAGGAAGTATAAAGAACTGAAACCGCAAAGGGGAGGGGGTGGAGGAGGTGAGGTGGGGGCGGAGGGGGATCCGGAGGGAGGAAGGAGGAATTCGGGAGAGGAGGAAGGAGAAGAGGGAGCGACGGAAGAGGAAATCTAAAAAAGTAACAACAGCCACTCCTCTCCCTCTCCCTCAATTAATCCAAAATGGTGTTAAAGGTTTATAGTTGGAATGTTAATGGGATGAACGATAAGGGAAAGAGGAATAAAATTGAGCATATTTTGAAGAAGGAAGGACTAGATATTATTTGTCTACAAGAGACTCACATTGCGAGGAAGCACAAGAGAATTTTGATCAACCATAGACTAGGAAACGAGTTCATATCCTCAGATCAGAGTAAAAAGAGGGGGGTAGTTATCTATATTAATAAACAAATCGAAGCGAAACAATTATTTAAAGACGAAGAAGGAAGGATATCAGCAGTCCAAGTTAATTGGCAGGGAGAAAAGATAATAATAGTGGGAATATATGCCCCCAACGACAACAAATCAGATTTTTATGGGAGGCTTGAAGAAACGTTATCTGACTACGCAGATCAGAAAATTATATTGCTCGGAGACATGAATGGCGTGGCGTCGTTAGAGTTAGATAGACAAAGGAATACCAAAGGCAAAGAGGGAAAGTTACCCAGAACTTTTTTTTCCCTGGTCCAAAATTGCAACTTAGTGGATATTTGGAGATATAAATACCCCTTGGAAAAACAATATACCTTTCATTCAGAACCCAATGAGTCACTTTCAAGACTAGATCAGATTTGGATTTCGAAAGAACTAGTTCTAAGATCGAAAAAGGTAGAGATCCAGGTTAGAACAATCTCAGACCACAATCCAGTAAAAATGGAATTGAAAGGACAAGAAAGCAGATTAAATAGATGGAAGTTAAAAGACTATCTGTTGGATGACCAAGAGATAGTTGAAAAGGCCCAAAATAGACTAAAAGAATATTTTGAGGACAATTTAGGCAAAGGTACAAAGCCAAGGGTGGTCTGGGACGCAGGCAAGGCGGTGATGAGGGGTTTCTTTATCCAACAGAACGTAATCAAAAATAAAAAGAGGGAAAAAGGGAAAAAGGAAATCGCACAACAAATAATGGAGAATGAACAGAAATTAAGTCAAAACCCAAAAAATAAGAAGATAAAAGAAAATATTAAGGTACTACAAGCCCAATACGCAATGCTGATCAATAGAGAGATAGAATGGAAGGTTAAAAGATTGAGACAGAGGAATTTCGAATATGCCAACAAATCAGGGAAGCTCCTAGCGTGGCAATTAAAAAAAAGGAAAGAACAGAGTACAATAAATAAGATAGTGGTGGAAGGAGTAGAGATAAATAAACCGAAAGAAATAAGGAGTGCCTTTACAGACTTCTATGGAGGACTCTTTAAAAATACAGGAAAAAATATGACGAGGAAAATAGAGAGATATCTAAAATCCAAAAATATTAACAAAATTACCACAGCTGCAAAAGAAGAGCTAAATGCCCCAATCGAGACAGAAGAAATTAGTGCAATAATAACAGACTTAAAAAACGGGAAAGCCCCAGGCCCAGATGGGTTAACTAGCAGATATTACAAAGAGTTGGGATCGGTTTTGGTGAATCCACTACAAGAAGTGATGAATAACATTCTTAAGGAAAGAGAAATACCAGAGACGTGGAAGGAGGCATTGATTACACTAATCCCCAAACAAGACTCAGACCCAGAACAAATTAAAAATTATAGACCGATCTCCCTGCTAAATATAGATTACAAGATCTTTACAGGAGTTTTGGCAAGGAGACTAAAAACTGTTTTGGCTGAAAGTATTCATAAGGACCAAGCGGGCTTTCTGCCAGGAAGGCAAATGAAAGACAACATAAGGAATGTTATCAATATTATAGAATACTTAACAGAAAGATGTGATAAAGAAGGTTTACTGTTATTTGTGGACGCCGAAAAAGCGTTCGATAACGTAAACTGGGAATTTCTGCTGAAACAACTGGAATTTATGGAAGTAGGTACTAAATTTTACAACGGGATAAAAGCAATTTATACCGAACAAAGAGCAAGATTAATTATAAACAATGTGGAGTCGACCGAAATAATAGTAACCAAAGGAACAAGACAAGGATGCCCGCTGTCCCCATTATTATTTATAATGATATTAGAGACTCTACTTAATTCCATCAGAGATAATAAAGAAATCAAAGGAATCAGGGTCGGTCAATACGAATATAAGACTAAGGCCTTCGCAGACGACTTGGTTGTAACAATGGAAGACCCACTTGATTCAATAAAAGAAGTATTGGCAGAATTTGATCAATATGGGGAAGTAGCGGGCTTCAAATTAAACAAAAGGAAAACAAAAATAATAACTAAAAATATGTCGGTGGATAAAATCGAGGATCTACAAAGAGAAACAGAAATAGAAGTAAGTAAAAAAGTGAAATATCTGGGCATATGGGTAACGTCTAAGAATATAGATTTATTTAAAAACAACTATGAAACTACGTGGAAAAGAGTCAAGAAAGACATAGAAACGTGGGGAAGACTTAAACTGTCATTTTGGGGCAGAATAGCCATAATTAAAATGTCGGTACTTCCAAGACTACTATTTTATTTTCAAAACATCCCGGTGATAAAAGGTACAAAAATATTCAAAACCTGGCACAGGGAGATTTCTAAATTTATCTGGCAGGGAAGGAAGCCGAGAATAAAATTTAAACTATTAACGGATATTAAAGAAAGAGGAGGCTTCGCCCTGCCAGACCTGAAAATATATTTTGAGGCATCATGCCTGTGCTGGGTCAAAACATGGATAAAACTAGAAGAGGCGGAAGTGCTAGACTTAGAAGGCCACGATAATCGATTCGGGTGGCACGCATACTTGTGGCATGAGAGGAAGAAAGTGCATAAAGGATTTGGAAATCACATATTTAGGGGCCCTCTGATGGAAGTGTGGGAGAGGTACAGAGATGTTTTGGAACCCAAAACGCCACAATGGCTGTCACCACTAGAAGTTATGGCGGTTAAAAAGAGCGATAGGAGAGCTAAATGGGCAACTTACGAACAACTACTAATGAAAGAGGAAGGAAAGTGGAAAATGAGGCCGTATGACCAGGTCAAGTCCCAGGTGTATGACTGGCTGCATTATCACCAGATAAATGGAATGTTCAGGAAAGATATCAAAGACAAAGGCTATGCTGATAAGAGTTCTAGATTTCAAACTGAGATTTTGGAAAATAATACAAAAATTCTGTCCAAAATGTATAAACAATTATTGGACTGGAACCTAGCTGACGAGGAAGTTAAGGCAGTAATGATACAGTGGGCTAAAGATCTGGGTCGCAATATCTATTTCGAAGAGTGGGAAAAACTATGGAACCAACATCTCAAATTTACGGCCTGTGTACTATTAAAAGAGAACTTAATGAAAATGTTCTATCGCTGGTATTTGACCCCCGCAAAATTAGCAAGAATGTACGGATCTAGTAAGAAATGTTGGAAGTGCAGGGAAAGGGAGGGAACTTTCTACCATATGTGGTGGGAATGCCAAAAGGTTAAAGGGTTTTGGGAGGAAATATATAATGAAATGAAGAAAATGTTAAAATATACTTTTGTTAAAAGACCGGAGGCGTTCCTGCTAGGTTTGGTGGGAAGGGAGATTAAGAAGGAAGATCATAAGCTATTCCAATATGCAATAACAGCAGCAAGGGTCCTAATAGCTAAAAACTGGAAACTAGAAGGTACGCCGTCATTGGAGGAATGGAGATCGAAATTATTAGAATATGCGGAGATGGACAGGTTGACAGGAAAAATCAGATACATTAAAGACCAGAGGTTTGTCAAAGACTGGGAAAGTTTTACAAAATATCTGGAAAATTTAATTGATGATCAGATAACTCTGGTGGGTTTCAAAGATGCTCTGTAAGGGGTAAAGGGTAATGCCTAAAAGGAAAGGTACAAATGGAAATGTTTTATGGCATTACAAACAAAGAAATGCAGAAACATTATTTATTAGTAGCATGGACGATTCGTGGTAAGACTGAAGGAAGTCATCCTTTTCAGGAATATGTAAAGAATTGTTATGTTTGTTCGTAGTCTGATCTTGTAAATCAATAAAAATTATGCAAAAAAAAAAAAAAGAGAAAGACAACATAAATAAATGTAACAGTACAGCAATACCTTGTAATGGGCCAGCCTCTTTTGATGATACAAATGTTTGGGTTGCAGAGGATTATCCTTTGAGAAGAATTAAAAGGTAGCAAGCGTTTTTTGCAAATAGTGTGCTCCTAACTAGGTAGAAAGTTTGGCCTGAACACAAAAATTTCACACAATAGTAGCAGGTAATGGGTAGATTGTTGCAGACTTGTCATAATAAGTCTGAAAGTCAAGACTTACATTCAACCCAATGTTCTTTGCATTTAAGAAAGTCGTAAATTTTAATTTCCAGACAGGTGAATTAGTACTTACAGATAAGCCCTGGGGTCACAGGTGAACTAGCTAGCAAGGAAAAAGAATAAGAAGTGGTATGGTTTTGTACTAAATTTCCAAACTTCTGGCACAAACTAGACCAGAAGCTTGTGTTCCAAATATTCTGTATTTGGAATGATGCTCATGGACAGACTTTGCATAAAACCACTCCACTCACACCTTTTAGCCTATTTGTCACAAGGCAAAAGTTAAATGAATACAGAGTGAGTAGTGCTGCAGATCTGACACTTCTTAGCTGCCATTTAGTCACTCTAAGCCACATTCGTGTGTGGACAGGGTTTAGCATACATGCACAGCAAAGCTGTGAATGACTCCTGCGGTGTGTTGACCACGTGGAACAGCATCTGTCCATGCCAAGAGGAAAAGTGGGGAAACTCAGAATGAGAAATGTGTGGGGAGGATTCATGCTATGTCATCTGGGTTGCTGTTGTTTTCCAGACTGGAGATGATGTAACTCAGCAATTGCAAAAACTACTGAGATTCCCCTGCAAGTATGTGTGGGGAAAGCTAGATGCAATACAGGACTGCAGATGAATAATAAAAAAAGGGATTTTCTGACCTCAGGAAGAGAATATAGAGCTGTGCAGTCCCCGAAGCATGCCTGAGAAAATTTACTTCCAGATTCCTCCAGTGAAATCAATTGGAGGAGAGTTCAGGACAGCCCAAAGGAAGTACTTTGTGACACAAGGCACAATTAATTTATAGCACTCACTGCCACTAGGTGAGGTAGTGGCCACTCCTTCAGATGGCTTGGGAACGGGGTTATATAAATTAATAGAGGATAATTGTTTTTGCTGGTGGTTTAATTCTTTTATTCTTTTCATAAAGTACTTTTAGGTTTAACTTTGTTTTGTTTTTACAAACATGTGGTATATGAATTTTGTTAAATAAATAAAATAAGACTATGGCTAAAAATCGCTCTAAGTACAAGTTGCAGGGAAGCAACCACAGGAGTGAGCAATTGTCTTTTGCTCTGCTTATGGGCTTCGAGAACACATCTCATTAGCCACTGTAGGAAACAGGGTGCTAAACTATATGGATTTTCATTCTGTTCCAGGAGCTCTTGTGTTCTCTATAGAAACTTGCACTGAATTTCATAAATAGCCCAGAGTTTGAATACCTGAATAATTATTTTGATTTTGGATTTATGTAAATCCATATGTTGCTTCAGAATGCTCACATGGTGTGTGGGGGGGGTTGTTGTTTTTTTACATTTTTACCTTTTTATGTTACCTATTTATTTTATAAAGGGCTAAAACAACAATCGGGAATTTTAACCAAAACCTGCTTAAGAAAATCAAGTCACACTAGTTGTGTCCTGTAAAACACTCAAAGTGTTGTTTTTTATGGTGACTGTGTGTTTTACTCTTCTGATAATGATGAGAGACAGGACTGAGAAGTAATGACTTTCTCAGTGCTGCCCAGCAAGCTTCATAGCTGAGGAGTTCTGAACCTGAACTTCCCATACCCAAGCCTAACACAACACTGCAGATGCCAAGATTATCTATAAGAGGTGGTGGTGGGGAGACTTTTAAAATCAACTTAAAGTTCTTCGGAAATGACAAAAATGGAAATGTAAGCACATGAGTGGGGGGTGTCAGGAGTCCAGGTTCCCAGCTTAATAACACAGTAGGCATAGGTAATTAAAAAGAAGGATTTATTGCAAAAACAAACAGATAGCTCTGGATGGCTCTGACAAAGCCTCGAGCATCATTACTCAAGATGACCCTTCTGAAGACTTCTTCCAGCATCTACAGAAGATATTACATCTCTTGTTTTGCTTCCTATCTAGCAGCCCTCCCATTCGCTGACTCTTCAGACTTAGTGGATCAGCTCCAACCTCTTCCTGTTCTGAGAGGCTGTCTATTTGTGCCTATTTGTGCTTCCTGCGAGTTGTAGCCATGTTCTAGCCCGCTCTCAGCTACTGCCTGATCAGCCTGCCCGTTAAGGTCAGGAAGAGCCGAAGTCTGCAGCTTCCAGCTCTCCCCTGCATGAATAACATCTAAGCCTCTCTGTTCATGGCTGCTTTCTACACTTGGCTGCAAACCTTCGCTTGGAGCTGGCTCATTCCTGACAGGGGACAACAGAGATGAGTGTACCAGCTCAGGGCGGTCCCCACATGCAAAAGACAGTATCCAGCTAACTCATTACACTTTCAAAATGGAACTTCCTCCCTTTCTTTTCTCCTTGTACCCCCAAATATGTTATTGTGGTTTCTCCAGTCCTCCAGAAGAGATTTGGGTAGGGTACAGGGCAAGGAGGTAAAGTTCCATCAGCAGACATGTTGCACTGACAGAATGAGTTGGTTGTATCCTGCCCACACATGCCATTTTCATCACCTTCCATTCATGGAAGATTACTGTCTGCACAGTGCAGGGGGAGCTTTTTGTATCCATGGAGCCTCTCCTTGCATTTTGGAATGCCAATGTGGGGAGCTGTCTCAGATACAGAAGGTTCCCCACTGCAGGGAGAGTCACATTCAACAAGCTGAAGGGTAACAAATATGGTGGTAGGAGGGCAGAGCGTATCATGCTCATCCCCACCCTCTTCAGTGCATCGAGGAGGTTGCAGCCTCAGCTGAACCAAGAAGACACCTCTAACTGACTCTCCTCTTGATTCCCAGCCTGTACCTGCAGCCCCATTTTCCCCAAGGTTATAAATTAACTTTAATTAAGAAGGCTGATCGCTGAAGAATTGATGCTTTTGAATTATGGTGCTGGAGGAGACTCTTGAGAGTCCCATGGACTGCAAGAAGATCAAACCTATTAATTCTAAAGGAAATCAGCCCTTAGTGCTCACTGGAAGGACAGATCGTGAAGCTGAGGCTCCAATACTTTGGCCACCTCATGAGAAGAGAAGACTCCCTGGAAAAGAGCCTGATGTTGGGAAAGATTGAGGGCACAAGGAGAAGGGGACGACAGAGGACGAGATGGTTGGATAGTGTTCGCGAAGCTACCAGCCTGAGTTTGACCAAACTGCGGGAGGCAGTGGAAGACAGGAGTGCCTGGCATGCTCTGGTCCAAGGGGTCATGAAGAGTTGGGCATGACTAAACAACTAAACAACAACAACATAAATTAACTGGCTGTTGGGTTCGAGATACTGGATCCATCTGGATATGGATTGCTCAACAAAGTGTTTCCATCAGAACATTTGGTTCACCAGTGAACTTTGCTACTGAAGAAGGGCACTTGGGTTTATAAGACCTCAACCACAGCCTTCCTTCTCTCCACTGCAGACCACATCCTCCCTATTCTGGGCTCAGTCATAAAATAATTAGTCCTTTTTGAAGCCACATTTAAGAGAATTTCCTAGGATGTGTTCGTTTTGAGGAGAGAAGCAGCAGCAGCCAAAGGGGTGATTATCTAGAGCAATTTGTTGTGTACGATTCTCTTTCATGACATCTGCACACTGGTTATTGCAAGCCTTTGTGAGAATCAGATGTTTTGATCTTTACTAAAGAAGACCAACTTTCAAGTAAAGTTTTGAGAAGGTTCTGGGAGGACCAAAAGGAAAAGAAATGGGTCTAACCAGGCATCATAAAGGGAGAAGGAAATGTAGTTATTAAAGGGATGGAGCTAAAGCAGTCCCACAAAAACCTCAAATGACCCCAGGCAAAAAAGGGGGGCTACATTTATGCAGAGAGGGGCAAATATCAGCTCCATTGCAGTGAAGCATAGGCAAAACCATTCTTTCTACATTTGAGTAGTTATCTGTGTACTTGTTTCTTCACATGTCTGCTAACTGCAAATAGTTTATTTTGCTTAGCAAAGAATCCAGACCTAAACCTACAGTCCAAGCCTTGAACTGAATTGTGTAGGGGTAAGTCGAGACATATGTCTTTCTAAAATTAGGCTTAAGTGATCAGTGTATCCTACACACACACACACACCCCAAATATTTGTAGCTTCAATTTTTACACACCGTTTACCTTTGCATGTAACATTTGTACAATTGCATTTGTTGTAATATCTCCGATTTAAATCACTGCAATGCCTGTCTAAGGTTGGAACTAGATGTTCTCTTGGCAGATGTGTTCCAAAACCAACATTTGCCAAGATAACATGAATGCGAAGGAGGCACTTAGAGGGAAAGATCTATGCACTGGCTGTGCACAGGGTGAGAGGCACTTAACCCAAGCAATTACCTCTCCATGGGCACTTCCTTCCTCTCTCTACCACCTACCCCACACCACCAGCAGAATTGCTTCTGGTTTCAGAGGCTGGCTGTGGAAGAAACATATTTAACATTGGGGGGCAGAACTGAGGAATAGAGGTTAAGCGCCACCTCCAGCACACTAATTTTCTACAAATCCACCCCAACCCCTGCATTAGCATTATGAAGGTAAAACAGGCTTGGGGACACAGTGATTTCCCCACAGATTTTAGTCCTGCCCTGAGCAGGTTCTCTGAAGAATGTGGGATTTAGTTCTCACTATCAGGGTATTGTTAGCAAAGTTCAATGGAGGACCCCATGCAGAGTCTGAAAATGAATATTTAGTGGGTGGGGAGTCCAATACAGTAGACATCCAATCCTAAGCTCTTCTCCAATGGCACATGTATTGCATTAGGGAAGTGTTTGTTTGAAATGTTCAGATCTCAAGGTATAACTAAATACAAAACCAGGAACATTGTGCAGGCTTGTGAGACTTTCGGCAGAGCTTCAGGCCCAAGAACAAACAATTAATGGATTGAAAGGAGGCACAATTATAATAGTTTAATCAGCCATGGATTAACATCTTGCTCCTGAAACGTTGAGTGAGCTGTGCTGCTCCAGGTGAGTTCAAATGAAATACCAAAAAATTGAGCATGTTTTAAATAGCTATCACCCAACCTGCTTCTCCTTACTTAAGCTCCTAACAATAGCTGTTTTAATGGTAGGCATTTGTGCATTTTAGTTAGTGTGTTTTTACTAATTTTTAGTTTCTTATTCAGATAGTTACTCTCCCATCTACCTATCCAGCTTTCACAATAAAGCAGGTTTCAAAACTGCTGCCTGGGTTCTTGTGGCCAATGAAGATTTGCCCATCTTGTGCTTTGCTACCTCCAGATGCCAAAGTCTTCCTTGTGAATACACAAACAATGCATGTGCCCTCTGGTACAGAGTGTTGCAACTCCCGAATTGCTGTCATTCGTGACTCCCCAGCTTCTCCCTGTCAGGGCTGAATGTTGCAACACACTTTTGAGGGTTGAATCTTTCGGTTCCTCATTGGCCTATACCTCAGTGGCTTCCACAAAGGTTGTGTCAAAATTGCAGAGAAGAGGCAACCGAACTTAAAATTTCAGACGATTTAGATTCAAGCCACAAAGGGTGCAACCTCATCCTTTGTGGTGGTGATTATTTGCTGATATGTCCTGTTTTTGTTATGAGTGATGCTTATTCTTGAACCAGTTTGGGATTTTGATGATTGGCAAAGCAGAGGCAGGAAACTTTGCTCTAGTTTTTTATTTCACAATATCAGAGGGTGATGGCTGGAGACGCAACACTTTACACTGTAATTCAACAAGGGGGTAAACTTCTAAATTTGAAAAACACATAATATTACTGATTTCTCCATCTTTTCCCTCCATGTTTTCTCTGTACACAGAACAGAGCAAGCTATGTGGCAGTGATAGGTTTCTTTTCCCCCACTTTGCTGTTTAAGATGCACAAAACAAGTATTAGTACTACTAAGCCATATTACTGGAAGCGCTCCTAAAATAAATAGCAGCAACAAGTTGGGTTGATTTGAGCTTCTATTGACCCTAGAGTGCCACATGTTCCATGTTCCCATCAAACTGTTTTTCTAGTACCAAAAATTCATGATACAACAGCCAGATGCTAATACCCCTCCAGCGGACCAAAATGGAAACTTTTCATCCTAAGTTTGTCCCCCTCCCAATGCAAGCTGAGTTTGCTTTAACAAACTTCTTTATTTTATTTTTGTGTGCTGAGCGATGCCTCTGTTGGCAAATATCATCTCCAGTCCTTTTTCCCCTTTCGTTTTTGTTTAACAGCAACAGCTTAAAGTTCAAAAGCCGTCTCCCTGACTCGTTGCTGCCAAAGACAAATACAGTTTTGTTAGAAATGAAAATACCTGAAGGAGGAGACTTGTTTGCTTCTGAGGCATGAGTCCAAAGGCAAAAAGAAGCATCTTTACATGCAATGACCTTCTGGAAAAAGCAAGCCCCATAGGTGTTCATAGAACACTCAACTATGGGTCATACCATATGTTTAAAGCCCTATGTCAGAGACCAGGCTGAGGAGTACCCTATGATACCACTGAGACTGAGTCTTTAGTCTGGAGACTGAGCCTATAGGCATCCTGAAGAACTACGTTTCTAAGGTTCCTTGCGCCTGGGACACTATCACTGTCCCACCATGGTGGAGGTTGAAATGGGGTGATCGGTGGGGGAAGGGGATCAGGGGAGACTGTGGACCCAGAGAATCCTAAGCCCCCTTGTTCCACAAGTTCCTACAAAACTATGCTAGCCCTAGAGCTGTCAAAGTTTAATTTCCTTCCACTTCAGTCAAATGAAGATTTAAAACAAGAACAGCAACAACACCATGAGAAAGAAGAAGCTGCTCCCGTTCTTCTGCTCTGGCCAACACAAGCTACCAGGGCTTGGAAGTGGCAGCAGTGGCGTAGCATGGGTTGTCAGCACCCGGGGCAAGGCAAGTAATTTGCGCCCCCTAACCCGTGGATTTGCGCCCCCTAACCCCCAGATGTTGTGCCCAGTGTGGCTGGCCCCCCCTGCACCCCCCACGCTACGCCACTGAGTGGCAGCTTCTCCACCATGGAATCTCCCACTCTTTGGATTGACCTTTATTTATAACGTTTTGACTTCACCTTATCACTTGATGGCTTTCAATGTGTTTAGCAATAACAAAATTTAGAGAGAGAAAAGAAACCTGTGAAGGCAACAGATAGAACACTGAAGCAGGGCTCAGGAACCTGTGGACCTTCAGATGTTGGACTACATATCCCATCATCCTTAATTGCTGACCCTGCTGGCTGTGGACAATGAGGTTTGGAGTCCAACAACATCCAAAGAACAACAGGTCTCCCAGCCCTCCAGTAAATTCAACAACTAACCCAAGTAAACTATCAATCAGCTGCAAAAAAGTGAAGTTAAAAGGTTCCCTGACAATATGAAAAGCCTTCATTATTCCAAGCTTACAGAAAGGTCAGGAAAGCAGAATAACTCTACATCACTGATAGTGAAAAGAAGGTATGTGTGAATCATTGCCAATGGCCAGATGATAAGATTATTCAAAAATTATCACAATGTGTACTTAAGACAGTTTCAGAGTAGTATTTCAATGTAGCTCCTCCTAGACCCAAAGCAAATGACTTTCTCCCAGCACTTGTGGTTAACAGAGAAAGCGGAAGTAACAATCAAAGTCTCTTCGAAATAGGTCAGGCATAGCCAAGGCAAGTCTAGGCAACGTCAAAACATGTCTCTCTAAGCAGGTCAGGACCTTGGGCAGCTCCTAGTGGGCCCTGCTGGCTGAGCTACAGAGGATGTCTCAGCCAAGAGAGCTAAGGCTTTACATAGGCTGGCAAGGCCTCTACTGCTGTTGGCACAGACTCCTTGAAGAGCTGAGCTCTTATCCAATTGTGCCAGTGCTGACTTCTATTCTTTGGAAGCACTTGTTGTTCTCCAAGTCTGGGGAAAGCAGGAAAGCTATGCCCTTAGGGCACAGGGAGAGGCACTGAGCCTTCCACCCCAATAAGTGGATCTGCCAGTATTTCATCCATGAAAGGCCAGGTTCTGGGTGGCAATTATGTCATCCTGGCTCTCTGGGATCTCTCCTGGAGACATTTCAGAAGACTGGCCTCCAGTGGAGTGGAGCTTCAAAAACAGGACTAATGGGAGGGGGGCGGACTCACTTGCAGCAGCATGATATAGCTGTGTGGATAACAGATGTCAAAACAAAGGGTACCTCCTCCATCTAGCCTAGCCCAGTTCTCTGTGAATAGATGTTACAGCTGGGACCAGGTGGCTCTGCTGCCCTCCATAAACACAAATTATGGAGAAGAGGGGGGAGGACTCACCTGGAGGCAACATGCCTGACAGCACTCAGGGTAATAGCTGGTGGTAAAGCTAACAAGGCAAAAATGTTTTACATATGTATGGTCAGGACCAGATTAGAAGTCTGAGGGGATTATGGCAGAGAGGATGGAAAGTCTAAATCAGGCTTCCTGAACCTCAGCCCTCCAGATGTTTTTGGCCTACAACTCCCATGATCCCTAGCTAGCAGGACCAGTGGTCAGGGATGGTGGGAATTGTAGTCTCAAAGCATCTGGAGGGCCAAGTTTGAGGAAGCCTGGTCTAAATTGCATGCACTTCATATTACAATAAAGAATTGAATAAATAGAAGTAATCAAACAAATTATAAAAAGAACACCACATGCCCCAAACCTTCAAATATCATTCACTACATGCATTTCTTCAAACCACTTTTTTCTTTTCCTGGCTTCGGCAAAGTCAGAAATGATGTCATTCCTCCAAGGGAAGGGGATCAACGTAGCATGCAGACATACATGCATCTATTTTTTTTTCTGACTTCCTCACGACAACCTCCTGGGGAAGATAAGGCTGAGAGAGCTGGACTGGCGCAAGGTCACTCAGAGAGCTTTGTGGCTGAGCTGGGAAGTTTAAAGGCCTAAAAAATGGGAGCCCAATTTTTAATCCAGCCCTGCATAACATGTGTGTTCAAATAGAGGCCACATTTACACAAAACATTTAAAGCACTTCTTATTTATTACATGCACTATTTCTAACCCGCCAGGGATGCCAACTTGAATAAAATATTGTGGGGGGCCTAAGTAAGCGCCACCCCACATAATCAATCATATGATACAGTGCACAATATTTTATGAGTTGGCTCCTATGTAACCCGTTCTTTGTTGTTTACATACACTATCCCAGTGAGAGGAACAACATTAAAATACAACTAAACAGTATTTAATTTAAATACAATATATGTAAAACTGAACAAAAAGGTACACTAACATCATAAATGTATACTAACTAAAAGGTAAACAGCAAAACTATGTCAGGCAAGTGAGGAGGACCACTTGAGCATCATAGTGCTATGCAAATCTGTGTCTTCTTTTATCCTTTGTGTGTGTGTTGTATTTTGTCTTTGGGATGGCAATGTATAGGTGGCTATCCTAAACAAAAGGCAAGTGGAAGGACCAGCCCCTGAGGGGAAATCCCACAGATGAGCAACTGGACATACAACAGAGTGAGTTGTGCACACGTACAGTGAGCTTGAGCAGTCGGGCAGATATAGTCAAGAAAAAGCTGCTTGTCACTCAAGCGAAGTACAGGCTTGAGCTGAAAGCATTCAGAACTGAAAGCAGTGGAGTGCCTGGGCCTTTCTGAGTCAGGCTGTGTCACTGCATCATAATCCATGGAACCTTCAGAGCTGCTTAGCCCTGGGCAGCTCACCACATGGGGTGCAGAAAGCAAGGATCTGAAGTCTCCGAACTCTAGCCCTGTTGGCTCCCGACATCAAGGGCCTGGTAAAGTTGAAATAAGAGACACTTAAAATTCTAATATCTTGGGATCACTTTTATATGACCAACATTAAGAAAGAAAACAGACTTAATCCCTCTCTTTGGTTTGCTTGCATCACTGGGGTGAGCTGCCTCTGCAGCAACAAGTGTTTGTTTTTGATTAAGGCAGAAACAAAGAAAAAAGACAGTTTCCAAGGGAAACAGCTTACTTTCTTCCATTTCAAAATAATTTAATTAGTGGTCTGATTTCCTCCACTGAGCATTGCATTTTTTGAAGAAAGAGGGGAAAAACTTCATTGTGACTGGTATAGCTCAAAGGCATAAAGTGCTATATAATGTTTAACAAGTTCTTTGTAAAAATCCACTGCCATTCCCACCTATCAACAGGATGCTGTTTATATATAAATCATCCCTCCTTGTGGGCTCTTGCTAGATAATTTTCAACAGCAGAAATGCAAGTGAACACAGGCCTGCACTTCATTAATCACACACAACTTTCCTCAAGGTACAGCACAAGGGCTCAACTGATTGTATCTACTTAAGAAGCAGACATTAGCTCAAGACTGCCCTACCATTAGACAGAGTGAGGCATTCACCTCAGGTGGTAGATGTTGCAGCCTCGCACCGTTCCTTCTGAAACATCTAACTTGGTCTGCCCTGCAGCCCGTAAGCTGGCCTGCTGCCCCCAGGCGTGGTATGCTGGTCCTGTCACCAGCATTGAATTAAAACCCAAATGCCAGTCTGTAGAATGTGAGGGTGGCATCATGTCATTTGCCTCAGGCAACAAAATGCCATGGATCACCCCTGCAGCAGCTTCCTAGTAGCATCATTTGTGAGCAAAACTATAAAAAGTAAGCAATGTCTTAACAAAAGGTGGCATATTTTGCAGGTACTATGTTTCTTGCACACAACCCTAGGTACTGAAGACAAAGGATTATTGCGCAAATTATTGTTATTTTCATTCTTTTTCATGGTTAGGAAGTCTTTGTTGGCAATATGATTAAAGCTAGCTGGTTGTAACTGGGTTTATATTAGAAGAAATATTTCACTAGTTGTTATTTTTGGATGTGTATAATATTCGAAGACTTTGAATGATTTCTTCTTGCTGTTGTTCAGAAGCACAAGCGGACACATTCATCTGTTCCTGATGCAACAAAACATGTCTCTCCCACATCAGTCTCTACAGCCACAGCAGGTACTGCAATCTTCCAACAGCTAGACCTTGTCCCCAAAGGCACCTCTTCCATTGTCTGCTGAGACAGATGCATGCCAGCTTTGTTGTTGTTCCTTATGCTGAATTGACCATTCTTCATAGGACTTTTATTTCTAGCAGGGCCAGCTCCAGGTATTGGAGGGTCATTGTACAAGACCCTCTCCATGGGCCTCCCTCTCTCTAAGTACATGATTGGCAGAGAACCAAAGAGCATTCAGGCAGAGTCATCTACTGCTTTTCCTTGTCATCACCACTATTGCCGGGACGAGAGCAACAAGAGAATGAACAATGCAGTCGGAGGCAGGAATGCTGCTGAATACCATTCGCTGAAAATCGCAGGAAGGTAGAGTGCTTTTGAGCTCAGGTCCTGCTTGCAAGTTTTCCACAGGCATCTGGTTGGCCACTGTGAGAGCAGGACACTGTACTAGATGAGCTGTTCAGCAAGCAGGCTGAACAGAAGCAAGTCCAATGAGTTCTTCTCACTGGGCCCTTTGCTGGGCTGTAGAATTTCAGGAGATGCTCAGAAGTCAAGAACTTTCACAATGGTTGTGAGGGACCAGCGCTGCTTAATCTGTCCTGTGTGAGACAATTCTCCCCTGTAAATGCCCCCTTGTGGTAATTTCCCTGGGTTTATAGCCCAATGGGGCGCATTAATTAAAAAAGAGTCAGAGGAAACCAGCACAAACCCTTTAAAGACCTATGAACATCTAGCTGTTTAGCTAAAAGGCCTGTTGCACAAAGTAGAAATTCCTCACCTACTTCTTCCTACTAGAGAATCATTTGCATTCATCACAGAAGGTCTAAGTAAAAGACCTACATAAGAACAGAGAGAATGGGGTTCCCTGTGATAAAAGCAGGCCATTTTCTTTTTTGTTGGAAGAAGTGGGTAGGGATTAGTGGGGCATCCTTTCTCTAACCAGGGGAATCACCTTCTCATCAGTTCTCTTTGTAATGAGTTTTTGGAGCCTTTGCAACATCAAAGAATTAATACATGGATAGTAATTACCCAGCTGACAGTATTCCTTTGCCCTGAAGTAAAGAAGCAGATTACCAGGCCCTGGACAGTGCTTCAAAATTTATTGCCCTTTAAAGAAAGCCAAATGCCATCTCTGGGTGAAAACCCCATGCAGTGAACATGCTGCCTTTTCACCCTGCAGTTACCTGCCTAACCAGGAGATTAAAGGGAAGGGAACACCCTGCCCTGTCTACTCATTTTCCAACTGCACCTGACACATTGTGTAACATGCCTAATAACTTCCTGGAACTACATCTGAAATTAGACTTCACTTGGTGCTTCTCCCTCAATTTGCATCTTTTAGCTGCCAGGGGACTTTCCTCATTATATATATATATATATATATATATATATATATATATATATATATATATATATATATATATATATTTTTAAGCCTCCAGAAATGCTGGCCAGGATTTGTTAATGAAAATGAATGATCAGATCCAGGTGCTTTGTGGAGCAAAACAGCAATTAACCTGGATCAGGAAATTCATGGAAGCTTCTAAGGTGTGAGATTCCACCTTGCAGGAGGACTGTAGTCTCCTTGGTTACTTGATACTGGCCACTGAGCATTCCCCTCCCCCCCCCCATTGGAAATGGGCACTTCAAATGAGCACTGCTGTTTGTGGCACAGATCACCGTGCATATCAAAGGCTGTGGACGTTTGGTATGGTAAGAACATGTCTTAAGGAATTTTGAGAAAGAGATCTTCCACGAGAACTGTAACAAGTTACTTGGACAAGCTTCAGGCCAAACACCTGCAGACTAGAGAACAGTGATGATCTGCTAAAATGTTATTTGGCTTTGGCTGAAAACCGCCCAGCAGATGTAAGAGGGATGGCTTGTATAAGCAACAGAAAGGTCTTGTTCACTTGCTATACTCAACGAGCTCAAAATCAGACAACTTCTCAGCGATAGATATTACGAAAGTTTCAGCATGTCATTGACTGAAGTCTTAATGGCTCAATGTGTCCCAACGGGACTTCTGCACAAGACTGTGTTTCACAAGATGTTTACAGCAGTGTTGACTTTGCATGATGCTTAGTTATGTATCTAGTGCTTGAGCTCTTATCAACAAAGTTTAGCAAAATGAAATTAATCAAGTAAACTGGGGCCTTGAATTTTCGAAGATAAGTTTCTGGTTTTGCAGCTTTTTTCAGTTTTGCATTAGTGCTTTCTAATTTCATTTTTTTTCCATTAAAAAAGCCAAGAAAAGTATTTCTGAGGTAGCAAAGGAATGGATACTGATATAGTTTGAATGAGGCAGAGTATTATCCCTACACAGTAATAACAGCAAGGAAAGTGCAACCTTATACATGTCAGAAACAAGTCCCGTTGAGCTCAGGCTGATTTATCTAGGGTGGAATGTGCACACATTTAAAAATGCTGTGAAAATGCTTTTAAAAAAATGTTTTGAAAAATACATTGAATTTGGCATAGCTCATTTTCGCCATCTAGGGTCACATTTGTATATTGCACTTTACAACACATTTAAAACATTTTATTTGCAGCTGTATAGCTGAGTCCCAGGTTTTCAGTCTAGTTACTTTTAAATAATTAAATAATTGTCATTGTTGTTGCTGCACTATTTCAGTCATTATTTCTGTTACAGGGAACTTCTAGGACCATTATACTGTAAAAGAAATCCCACAAATCTGATTTATTTGCAATGCAGGGCCAGGATCCTGAAAACTATTCAATTTGGTGTTATAGCATGCTAGATCATATTCCTCTCCTACAATCAATAGAGCCATCCTAGCCCTGTGCATCTTTTCCCCTCAACTTGAAGATTCCCCAGTTTCTTTTGGGGAAAGGGATGGATAGTATTTGCTGCACACTGGAACAGTATAATAGCTATGATCACTAGTATCCCAGGACTACTAGTCATGATGAACATATATAACCTGCTGTGTCAGAGGCATTATGCCTTTAAATGTTATTTTCTGGGGAACAATAGCTACTGCCCACATATTATTATGCCACAATATTACTATGGGCTTCCCGTAGGCATCTGGTTGACTACTATGGGAACAGAATACTGAACTGAATAGGCCCAACAGGGCCTTTCTCTGTTCTCAGAGAGTAGCCTCAGAGAGGGGACTTGACAAGTCAGGTTGTACATCCACAACAGTGACCAGAGTAGGAATGACCACTGGGAGGAACACAGAGTGAAGAAATTCCAAAGTGCATGTGCACAACTGGAGACCTTCAACTGCCTCAGCTGCAACATTCAGAAATTCTTTAAATCTACTTTTAAAATGATGATTTCCCCACACAGACACTGTTGTGTCTCTCTGATGATATCCTAGCTGTTCAAAGATGTGGGATGTTGGAAAAGGGGGTCAAAGCTGCCTACATGTTTTGCCATGTCTAGGCTCCTGTGGGTGGGGAAAAGTTTAGCTTTGCTTTTTAAACATGGTTCACATGAACACTCCCATTAGTTGTTACCCCCCCCCCAAAAAAAGACAATTTCATTACCCAGTAGTATCCATGTTGTGTAGATGCTGCATTTACCACATGGCAAGAGCTGGAGAATGAAAGACTCATGTGTGAATTGGAAAGACTGGCTTTCTTTTAAAAAAATAAAAAAAACCAGAACTAAACGGTGGTGTTATTATTGCTTTAAATACAAACAGCTTTTTTGCTTCCCAAATGTTACATTTGACAGCCTGTTTAAATTTCCAAAACATCTGTGCCGTTAACTCTTGGAAAACACTCCCTTCCAGATCCTGGCTAATTCTGTTGGCCTGCTCAACACTGGCAGCAGCAACAGAAAGGGGAAAAAATGTTTGTAATGAGTGTTCCATTTCCACAGCATTGTACACATTGAGAGCTTGATTATCCTGTTACAGTTGTTCTCATCATCTGACCGTGCCTCAGATGCATCTATTGTGCGAACCCAACATGTTTGCTTCCCTCAAACCGATGGCTGTTGCTTATTTTGAAGCTATCCAGAGGCCTTCATACTCTGGAGCTTCCAACACTCATTGCCTTTTACCATCAATAAACTGGCTTTCAGAAAATACAATTGAGGAGTCTGCTACCTAAAAGGCAGCAACTGAGAAACAAATCAAGCTGACATAATCTAAACTATTTCTGACCCCAGGTCCCCCAAATTCACACTTTGCACTTTGCAGGAGGCCTGGGACAAACAACAACACACCCAGGAGTAAATAATATGTGATTTCTGACACATTTGTCACAGGGGGTGTTTTAGGGATGATAAAAATGTCAAAAATAAAATAAAATGGAAGTATTCTGCACCTGAAGCATCCACATACTAAAATGGCCAGAGCTGGGCTTTTTAAAAATAAACATTTTAAAGTTTTATCTCTGAGACTGTAAAAAGCCTTCAATTATGTGTTGTCTTCCAGGGAAATCTTTTTTTAAAAAAATTGTCAACAATACACAGGGCAATATTCAGCTAAATAATTTCACAAGTGGAACAACAACTGCTTGTTGTTTTACAAGTGGATCAACAACTGCTTATATCACAATATAAAGTGATGGAGAAAGTGTTGCTTGGATTTGATGGATATACCTGGTATCTTCAAAACAAAACAAAAATCCTTCCAGTAGCACCTTAAAGACCAACTAAGTTAGTTCTTGGTATGAGCTTTCGTGTGCATGCACACTTCTTCAGATACACTGAAACAGAAGTCACCAGACCCTTCTATATAGTGAGAAGGTGGGGAGGGGTATTACTCAGAAGGGTGGTGGGAATGGGTGATTGGCAGATAGCTGCGATGAGCCTGTTGACGACTCTTAACAACTGCAATAGGTCTTACAGGAAAAAGCAAGGGTTGAGAAGGTGAAAAATGGCTTTGACTATGGCAGACCAACACGGCTACCTATCTGTAACTGGTATCTTCAAGTTAGCCTTTAATTCCAGCGTACACGTAACACCGAGGTGGCTGTCACCTTTGGAGGCCAAGGCCCGAAAAAGACCCAATATGGAGGCCAATTGGCCAAAATATTGGGAAATACTAGAAAGGGATGGAGACAATTGGAAACTGCAGAGTTTAGAGAAAATGAAAGATAAAGTGCGAGACTGGTTACACTATGCTCAGATTAAGGAAGTGTTTAAGATTGATAAAAAGTTAGGATTCCAGGTGGAGAAATCGAAACTGGAGACAGAACTGCTAGAACCTAAGACCAAGGTACTTTCAAAAATGTATAACTTGCTGCTGAAATGGAACACACAAGACGAATTGGTTAAATCGGCTATGATAAAGTGGGCCCAGGATATTGGGCACAACATTATGTTTGAGGACTGGGAAAGGTTATGGACTATCGGGCTGAACTTCACAGCATGTAATGCTCTGAAGGAAAATGTAATGAAAATGATATATAGATGGTACATGACCCCAGTGAAATTGGCTAAAATATACCATTCGTCTGATAACAAATGTTGGAAATGTAAGGAAAATGAAGGAACATTCTTTCACCTCTGGTGGACCTGCCCTAAAGTGAAGGCCTTTTGGGAAATGATATATAATGAGTTAAAAAAGGTATTTAAGTATACCTTCACCAAGAAACCAGAGGCCTTCCTTCTGGGCATGGTCGGCCAGAACGTGTTAAAGAAGGATAGAACATTTTTTATGTACGCTACAACGGCGGCAAGGATACTTATTGCTAAGAGCTGGAAAACCCAAGATCTACCAACACTGGAAGAATGGCAGATGCAGCTGATGGACTATATGCAACTGGCTGAGATGACTGGCAGAATCCGCGACCTGGGAGAGGAGAGGGTTGAAGAAGACTGGAAGAAATTTAAGATTTATTTACAAAAGTACTGTAATTTGGTTGAACCCTAACAAGGAAGCCAGAGCAGAAATAACTGTCTACCATTAAATTATAATTTTTTATTTGAGTTTAACCTAAATATTGCACTTAAGAGTATAAACAAGATGATAATTTGCTTGGAAAATTCGTTTTTAATGATGAGAGTGGAAGCGGGAGACGTGAGGGAGTCCGCAATAGAATGAAAAGATGTTATGAAACTTATTTTGTTTGTTAAATATGTATCTGTAAAAAATCTTAATAAAAATTTTTATAAAAAAAAAAAAATAAAAACTATATATATTTATGAGTTAGTTCTCAAAACGATGTACCATCTATCATCTCTGCCCTTGAAGCAACCCTGTCATATAAGCAACCATAAGTCCCATTTATAGATGACACACTGAGGCCAGGGGGTTCAAGACTTAACCATTATAGGGTCCTTTCCTTTGGAAGCAGAAAGCAGTATAGATGCATTTGAGGTTGTTTTTTAATTCACATTTACATAAGTTGAGCAGAGGGGCAATCAGTTATTCAGCCATACAGTGCTGCACCAGTTTCTGACACGCAAAATCAGTGGTATTCCCCCAACTCCCAAACCTGCTTGCAAAACTCGGGCATCTGCCTCTGTTGGTTGCATTCAAACTGCCAGACAATTTCCTCTCAGTCCCCATGCAATCATATGGGGTTTGTGGTGTCACTGGTAGTTTTACCTGCCATCACTGCTTATTTAAGTGAGCATTTGACAACCAACAGTGTCCTCTGCAGCAATGTCATTAACATAATAAATATAGCATCCCCACAGCACTGGACTAATAAGGCACTAGAGACCCCAAGGTAGGTTCAGCAAGTTTTCAGCAATCCACAAACTTTATGAACTCTTCATATAGCTGGTGTTTGCTCCTGGCCACATGCATGAAGATGAGGGTTTTCCTTCCCTTGTTGACGCAAGATTTCACATAGCCAGGACAAACAACTGGAATGTTTCAAAGTCTATGGAGATGATTTAAACAGCTGAAGAAAGGAAAGAATGCATCCAATCCCTCAAACCCAAAGCCCTTGTAAGGGAAGACCCACTAGCCAATAAATATAAGGATGTTCATTATTGGCTCTGATTGTGACAGGAGAAGTATTAAATAGGAATTTAACTATGCACTAACCCAAATTTAGAGGACCTCAAAGGAAAGCAATTATTCACCACCACATTCTAATCACAACGTTTAACTCAGACAATCTTGAAAGGGATCCCCAGTTTAGAATCCAGAAAAGGGGCAGCGCAATTGAAGAATGCCAGGCATGTGCTTGAGAGGGTACCCACCCATCCCAACCACGGCTGGAGCTACATAGGGTTTGCTAATTCAGCAACACTGTGGTGTACCTGCAGCAACACATCTCCAACAAGTCTCGCCCTCATTGGTCTCTACAGCCACAGCAGGCACTGTAACTCCCCAACACCTCCAGAGGTTCACTCCTCCATTGTCTCCTGAGACAGATACTAACAACCAACTCAGGGTGCACTTAACCATGCGGTGAACCACTTGTTTTCCTGGATTTCTTATCTGGTGCCATAGGTGCCAACTCCTAGGAGTGGAGGTCCTTTTGGGGGGCCCTAAAATATTTGAGGGAGCCCCCAAGTTCATATGACCAATAGCCAGAGATTATAGTTCAGCAACATCTGGAGGGTTACAGGCTCCTCAGTCCTACATTATATTTTTGTGGTAAACCATTCAGACTAGTACACCACCCCAGGAATATCACATGGAAGTTTCTCTACCCTTACTAGGCAACGATCGAACCAAAGATATGCTTTGTGGTTATGCTCTGCTATGTGTGATGTCCAGTTCAAAGTGAGATGCCCCCCAAAGGAAGCTGCCTTGTGTCAAATCAGGCCATTGTTTCATCTAGCTCTGTATTGACTTCACTTACATGAAGCAACTCTTCAGGGACTGAATCTGGGACCTTCTGCAAGGAAATCATGGAGCTTTGGCCCTTCTCCTGGTTTTCATATAGATCTGAGCTGGACCAGGCAACTGAGGTACACAAGGCAAAATGTTCTTGTGTCAGAGGAGCAGTGGGACTGATTAAATGTATTCACCTTACTACTTTCAGTTTTCAGAAATGCGAAAGATGTGAAAGTGCCAGTGAATCAGCCCAGCTGCAATTATTATGCTGGGCGTTCAACTCATTTCCTATTCTTTCTTTTTTTAAAGAATAATCTTTATTGGTTTCCCACATAAACATATATACATAGATAACAAGTCATACAAAGCAAAAACAAAGAAAGAAAGGAAGAGAAGAAAAAAAGGAAAGGAAAATACATTTAAATAAAAAAAATGAATGTAAAACTTCCAATGATTCTCGTTATACTGCTTATATTGTCTATGTTTTCTCGCACAGATTTATATTATTTCATATTATTTTTATATAATCCGATAAAATATCTAACACACTTTTTGCTTACAAGTATCAATCTAGTTCTGCAAGTATATTGTTGTTTGTACAATACAATTTTAGATATTCCTTAAATATTTTCCATTCTCCATATACTTTCTGGTTTGAAACTCCTCTGACTCTTCCCGTCAGTTTTGCTAGCTGCAGGTACTCTATCATAAGGGTCTGCCACTCTGTTATTGTTGGTAGTATTTCATTTTTCCAGTTTCTTGCCACTATTATTCTAGCTGCCGTGATTGCATACATAAACAATGACCTTATATCTTTTTGAAATTCTTTGGTAGTATACCTAATAGGAAGATCTCTGCTCTTTTTTAAAATGTAAATTTAAATATATTTTTTGAGTTCACTGTAGATGCTGTTCCAAAATTCGCAGATAACTACACAGTTCCACCACATATGAAAGTATGACCCTATGTTCTTTTTGCATCTCCAGCATGTTGGCGACCTGCCTTTATACATTTTAGCGAGTTATAACATCTTCATAGTCTTTTCCCTGAGGTTGTAGCATGCCGTGAATTTAATATCATTTCCTATTCTATAAGGTTTGGGCATGCCCCCTCAGGTAAGAACTTAGATAGAATTCCTGAGGACCTGAGATTATAAGGAAATGTAAAGGAAACGCCTGCTTGTAATTCATTGCTCGTGAGTGGCTTCCTTTAGTGTCTTCCCTGCCAAAGCAAAGGGCTCAGGCAACACTAATGAAAAATCCGGCACCCCTTGCCCTCATCCACAGCTATGTCTGAAAATAAAAAAACACAATTGCTGAACAGTCTGTCTCAAACAACCATTGAGTGTATTAAAAACACCATGGTTTCCTTTCCAGCTAGAATATACCGTATAGAGTCAGTTTGCCAGAATGTTTCTGCAACTCTTTCAGCTGGGGCAACTAGCCAGGAAATATTTTAGCTAATTAGACAGGAATGATCTATTAAACGAAGTGGATCTTCATTAGAATCATTTTTTCAGTAAGTGGCAAGGTGTGTGATGGCTGGGGATTCTAATCAAAGAAAGAAAATTGAAGGAAAGAAGCCAAGATTCTCCAGACAGAAAGAAGAGAAGGTACCACCAACTTTAAATCAAACATTGTTGACTGGTGTTGTTGAACCATCAGTATGTGGGGAAGCCAGCAGAGTCCATGGAAAAACTTTCTTCTGGAGTGTGATGTTTATTGACTTTATGGCAACAAGCTTTCATTCTTTGAGCTGATGAAGACTGAAGTTTACCCCAGTTCACTCAAAGCAAAAAGTCTGGAGCCAAATACAACAAACCCCAGAGGGATTACTCTGTTTCTTTAAAGGTAGCAATCAAACAGCCAACTGTTCTTTGATAACTGATTGCACCAGTTCACAGAAATAGAAATCTAGAAGGAATCAAGAGCAGATTCACTTCCACTTTTGTAAATAAAATCCGCCACACGCCCAGAAACGGATAAGTAGGTGCCAATAACCTTGGAAGAAGCCTTGTATCAGTTGAAGTACTGATGAGCTAAACACACAACCAAGCTCAATTCAATTGGCTCAAATCCAAAGTCCTGTCTGAATTTGTAATCACTGCAAGTATATTTATCATGAGCTGAACAAAATGTCTGCATATTACTATCACAGGTCAGTTCCATAACCATTTTGAGCTTACAAACACCTTTTCCAGTTTGCTATTGAGTTGCAAGCAAACTAGCAGATTTCATGTGTTTGTTTCCATTTTACAGATGGAGAACTTAGCCTGGGAGAAAGTGACTGGCCCAAGCCACCCCAGATACATTGAAGGCTACATGGACATTTGGCATTTGTGGCACCTTGATTCAGGATTAACTATTTATATTTTGCATCACAGCATCGTGAATCCAGGTGAAATGACTAAACCTTACCAAATGAAATATTAACATTTGAGAGAAAGCCCCACTGAGTCCTGTTGGATCAGACCAGTGGCTCATATGGTCCAGTATCCTGTTCTCACACTACTAACCCCACGTCTGTTCCTCAGTAACTGGTGTTCAGAGCTATACACACAGTGACGTAGCGTGGGGGAGCAGGGGGGGCCAGCCGCACCGGGCGCAACATCTGGGGGTTAGGGTTAGGGGGTGCAAATCCATGGGTTAGGGGGCACAAATCCACGGGTTAGGGGGCGCAAATTACTTGCTTGCCCCGGGTGCTGACAACCCACACTACGCCACTGTATACACATAACCATCATACTGGCATGATTATTTGTCTTGGGGCATGTTGTCCACTGAAACAGCTTCTGGACCTACAGTTAGTTAACCAACTGTAATCAAACAGAAGTTATTGGATGTTTCTGTAGTGAGAGGATAATTAACATTTCTGCTTTTACCTGTTTTCTATATTTCTTGATATGATCCTCCTTTTCTTTTGGCTGCTTAGAATTGCATATCACATCAAGCTTTTTTTTAAAATGCAGGTTTGTCTAAATGTTTTAAATATCAGCCAGTGAATCAAAACTGGGGAAGAACTTAATGAATCACAGAGACATGCAATCCAAGCAAAACATTATATAGTAGGATTGCACACTACTCCGTGCAATCTTAGTGAAGGCAGCAATTGCACAAAACTGGACGAAAGGTTAGATGATTCAGAGAATGGAGCAGTCAGCTTATTGAAGGGGAAAGGGAAAGGGAAAGAAGTCATTTTGCTTATTCAGATTCTCCAGGATGGCTGCATGAATGCAACGGATGAGCTGTGACTCATTTCAACACACACACACGCCTTAAGAGTTGTACATACAGAGCACACATGTCATCATTTTGCAAATATGGGTGCTTATTGTCCTCAGTGTCCAGATGAAGAATGCATAAGAAGCAGAGCACACACTTTGTGGTTTCCAAACATCAGTTCAGTCACAGACCTGGGAACAAAACCCAAGGTTTCCAGATTCCACTCCAGCCGTAAAAACCACAAAGTTGTCTGTTTCAAAATGTCCTTTATTTTAAAAATAAAACCCATTTTGTCTTCAAAGTTCATTGAGACCCAGCCTCTGGCTTTTAGTCTGTCCTTGTTTTCCCCGAGGCATTCAGCTCGCCTGCATTCAAGCTGTATGTCTGGAAGAAAGTGCTTCCATGCCCAGGTCACAGAGTATGTTGTCTCAGCAACCATCTGATTTTATTTATTATCAGTTCTGTCTGTGAGCTCCAGGGCCAAGCTAGACAATGTGTATGTGTGTGTGGTTGCATTTAATGTGTCTGTTATTTCCTTTATTCTAAATAGCAACCACCATGAGGAGGAGGACAGGACATGGGGTATGAGGGGGGTTAATTATTTCCTTTCCCCCACCTCCAACCAGGGTACTGTCAAAAATTGCCCCCTTCTCTTGAAGCTGTTCATCATGGGGGCAGGGCAGCTGCCTTTGATCACTTTGCCATTTGTTAGTCCATACTGAGGGAGAGGAGTAAGCCCTTTTCCATTTGCAGTGGTCCTTGTGCTCCCCCCGGCATATGGCTGATATTTAAAAGAAAATAATTGGACATGTTAAAGGCAATCTAGTATTTAATGTGTTCTCTTGTTGATTTCCTAATTAAAGAGAAGAAATTTTCACAAAAGCTGGTCTGTAGAAGGCCAGGATTTCCCTTTTCTTCCATCTTTCCACATGTTTAGTGAACCTAATATAGCTGAAGGCAGGAAGAGATGTAGAACTCTTCATACAGAATGAGTGGATGGTGCGTCCCATTCACTGCTTAGTCAACTAAAGCTACATATGTGACCCATGATGAATAAATGCATATGCTGCTAAAAACAACAATAGGAGACAGCCTTGCATTGGGTCAAACCCAGGACCAATCCTATCACCTTATCAAATGACATTGCAGTGCAACTGACCATTGATCAAAGGTGGTGTTGGGTACTTGAAGCAAAGTAGCACCCCAGCAGAAACGTTTAAAGTAAGCAATGCATCATCTTGGCAGAGAAGGAAAAGCTTCATTGGTTCTTCCACACCTCTGAAGATTTAAATAAAAACCAACAATTCTTGGGAGTTATGGTGAATAAAAGAGTGCTGAGCATGAATTATGGGTGGCTGCAAATAACTCATTGTGAGGAATTCTTTTCCTTTATAAGACTCCCACAGTAAGAGAGACTTTGAATTGACTCTCACTCCAATTCTACTTGAAACTATCTCTTAATGGGAGACTTTTTTGCCCAGCCAGGCATCAGAGTTTAGTCCGAGTAAAAAGCTCATCTAATGCTAAGCCAAAACAAAAAACATGCAATGTTTCTCCTACATTATTTTTCTGAAAGGCTGAATTGGTCACAGTTCTAACAATTCCAGAACACAGTACTTCTGTTTGCTACTCCATGTACTAAAAGTTATGGCGTGAAAAATGAGAGTGTCTTGTATTCTTCTATAGACATCAGTAATTAGAAGCTCACATTAAGCATTGCCTGAAATAATCAGGTAATTGCAAATCTGGAAACAAATATTCCTGCTCTCAATTTTCTTTTAGCAAACTGTATGAGAAACCAAGAATCTCAATTTGGGGGGTTTCTAGGTAGTGATTCTTCCAGCAGCTTTCTAGTGGCATTCGAAGCAGGATTTGCTCAGCAAGCATATTAGTTTTGTGGTCTGCATCACAGCATATGGAATACAGAATCTCTCTCACTCGGATTTTGTATCCTGTAACTGACTAAAGGAAGCAATAACCCAACAATGCCAGATCAGGTTTGTTTGCATGCAACCAACCAATAGAGGAAGACACAGATTTCCCTGGAGTCTTCTGCTTGGTTCTCATGACAGAGCCAATCACAAATTGGATCTGCTCCAGTATCATAGCGGGAAGTTTTTAGACAATGACTTGTAGAAATGAGTACTTCTGGTTCCAGGACAAAGTTTTATTTGAGTAATGAAAGGATATACAGCCAAAGCACAGCATATATTTAGGAGAGACATATGAGGCAATACAGTAAAGAGACGTATCCAACACTCATCATGAACAGGTGATGTTGGGACAATATGTAGGATCCATGTAAGACCAAAGGACAAATGGAGGATATGAATTTCACTGAGCATTGAGTAGAAGAAGCAGTACTAGATAGACAGGCAGACAGACAGACAGATGATAGAGATAGATGATAGATAGATAGATGATAGATAGAGATAGATAGATAGATGATAGATAGATGATAGATAGATAGATAGATGATAGATAGATAGATAGATAGATAGATAGATAGATAGATAGATGATAGATAGATAGATAGATGATAGATAGATAGATAGATGATAGATAGATAGATAGATAGATAGATAGATAGATAGATAGATAGATATAGATAGATAGATGATAGATAGATGATAGATAGATATAGATAGATGATAGATAGATAGATAGATGATAGATAGATGATAGATAGATGATAGATAGATGATAGATAGATGATAGATAGATAGATAGATAGATAGATAGATAGATGATAGACAGACAGACAGACAGATAGATAGATAGATAGATAGATAGATATAGATAGATAGATAGATAGATAGATAGATAGATAGATGATAGATAGATAGATAGATAGAAGATAGATGATAGATGATAGATAGATGATAGATAGATAGATGATAGATAGATAGATGATAGATAGATAGATGATAGATGATATAGATAGATAGATGATTGATAGATAGATAGATAGATGATAGATAGATGATAGATAGATAGATAGATAGATAGATAGATAGATAGATAGATAGATAGATGATAGATGATAGATAGATAGATAGATAATTAGATAGATGATAGATAGATAGATAGATAGATAGATAGATAGATAGATAGATAGATAGATAGATGATAGATAGATAGATGATAGATGATAGATAGATATATAGATAGATAGATAGATGATAGATAGATGATAGATGTATGATATAGATAGATATAGATAGATCAGAATAATACACATGTAAAAACAGGCTTCCAAATGGCTTATACATGAAGATGTTGGAGAAGAATCTTCTTCTCATCTTCTGTAGGATGAGATTGAGGATACAGTTTGTGAAATAACCCCCATGGTGGGTTGGGCATCCATAGCAAGCCCAGTTACATCCTATGCCCTTCCCTCAAAGCCAAGTCAAACTCTCAGTTTTGCAAGGACAATAGATGAACACAGGAAGTGATATTGCCAAGGCATACCTTGCTGACTTCTGATCATGAAATCCTTTCAGGCTATTATGTCCCCATTCTATCTGTGCATCTGCTGATTTGGAAAAGGCCTGGGGTCAATGAGGAAAAGTGCAGCTTGATCCTCTGTAGCATTTTTGCAAGTCTTACATCACCCATCCATTTCCATCATTGGCTTTCCATACACAGACTGATCAAAAGGAAATGAAATAAATAGGATTCTGAGCTGCTGGCTTATTTTTGTTTTTCTTTTAAACCAACACATCGCCATCACTGAATGAGTGCACATATGTTGTGTACATGTAGAAGCGCTCCAAATTGTTTAAATCCGCACATGGAAGGGATTGACTGTTCATTTCTATTGATACGTGTAATTGTACATGATGTATTTATTGCCCTTTGTTTGTATGTTCGAAGCCAGTCCTTGTATTGTTATTTAAAGGCACAGCAACGCTGAATAGTTCTTCGCTGATGTGCTTTGCTGTTTATGTGGCCACATCACAAGCTTTTATAACATTCCATGCTTTCTTTTATGAGTTTGCAGATGTTTCTACACAGAAAGCTTTATTAGAAACGTTTTTAAGGGGACATAACAGCAGCCACAGCACACACACAAAAGGTATTACTAGAACATTCACAAATAATTTTTATTTCTAAAAAATAGAATTTGAAAATTTTATAAACAAAGAAATTGTTATGTTAAAATTTGAGGTTTATAATAATCCAATATATACAGTATTCTGTGTCTGGTGCAGTGGTTATCGTTGTGAGACGGAGACTGGGGAAAATCTTCAGCCATGAAGCCAACCTCTCTTGGGCTAAACTACCTCACAGGGTTGTTGTGGGAATAGAACACAGAGGGAGGCCATCTATGTTGTTTTGAATTATTGGAGGGAAAGTCAGAAATAAATAAGCTATTATCCACTACAACATTATCTATCTACCTTCCTGGTACAGGAGGGGATACAGAGGTTGTATACACACATTTTATCCCATAATCAATGGATACAGAGTAGTTGTTTCTTCTGTGTACTCCACACACAGTCTTGATCAATTGCATATTTCTTGCCCGTGAAAAGTGCTAATTGAGAAATTGGTTTCATTCCAAAAATAAAAGATCATTGCAGATTCATTCTCTATTGCCTCACAGTGTGTTCCTTTGGAAACAGAGGGAGGCGGTCTCAGCAATAGAGGGTGTGGATACATTTGCCCAATAATGCTGTGGGTGAGCATCTACCAAGACTGCAATCACCCCTTTTTTTCTTCATTCGCCTGGGGCATGTACAGGGAGGAAAAGGCATGGATAATATAATCAAGGGGATAGCTTTCAAAAGTGTATTAAGTAACCACACATACCCCTGTGGACAACAGGATCTAGTCTCAGGCAGCATGTTGGGGATGAACAAGAACAATCCCAGTTTAAGGGAAAATACAAGTGGGTTAGTGTATACAAAGCCTTTGGCATCAACTGTTTAGACAGAAACAATATGTAATTCCTAAATTGTTCCAAACTGGAGTCTTTTTCGTGGAACATTTGCTTTTCTCCTGTTTGGAACAAGTCCCTTTGGTTTGTACTTTTTCACCCACACTTAAATCCTATTTCTGTCTCCTCACCCATTAAGCACAAATGCCCTTAAAATATTATTCACCAAACAATTGGAGTTTTTTTAAAAGTGCATTTCTTTAAGAATATTCATCATCATCATCATCATCATGGCTTTCTCCCTGCATGAAACCAGCTGTGGAAGACTTTTACTGGACTTCTCTCATCTGCTTAATATGCCTACCACTCATGTGTCCATTACAGGGGTCAGCAAAAAAATTCAGCAGGTGGCCGGTCCACTGTCCTTCAGACCTTGTGAGGGGCCGGACTATATTTTGGAAAAAAATAATGAACGAATTCCTATGCCCCACAAATAACCCAGAGATACATTTTAAATAAAAGGGCACATTCTACTCTTGTAAAAACACACTGATTCCCAGACCATCTGTGGGCCGGATTGAGAAGGCGATTGGGCCGGATCTGGCCCCCGGGCCTTAGTTTGCCTACCCATGGTCCAGTCAATGCCTCAAAATTGGCTTCTCAGCAGTGAGAACTGGCTTTATTGTAAGACTGTCATCGCACATGTACTTATTTGTAACTAAATTTACGTGGCAAACGAGTGTAAATCACTAGTCTGCTTTGAATGCCAATTTTTACAAAGTGTGAATATCTATATGAAACACAGATGGTGAAAACACAGGGATGAGTGTACATTTTGCCGCACACCGACCTTACAGTTTTACGGTGCCTGTATTAAAAAGGTAATTTGTATGTAGTCCACAGAAAGCTCAAGTTACCACAATGCCTGTTATTTATTGCACTCATGTGCATACCCTTTAAAAGTTCAAGTACAGTCGTACCTTCCAAGGTGCGGCTTCCGATTGGCTGCAGGAAACTCCTGCAGCCAATCCGAAGCTGCGCCAGACGTTCAGCTTCCAAAGAACATTTGCAAACCAGAACAGCCAAAACGTACGAGTGCCAAGGCGCTTGGCTTCCAAGGTACAACTGTATCATATAAGGGGTTATCCAATTTTATTCTGACTCTGTGAGGTTAGGCTGAGAATGACTTCTCCCCAGTAACCATGCAACACTCTACAGTGGTACCTCAATTTACATATGCTTCAGGTTACAGACTCCGCTAACCCAGAAATAGTACCTTGGGTTAAGAACTTTGCTTCAGGATGAGAACAGAAATTGTGCTCCGGCGGCGTGGCAGCAGCGGGAGGCCCCATTAGCTAAAGTGGTGCTTCTGGTTAAGAACAGTTTCAGGTTAAGTACAGACCTCTGGAATGAATTAAGTACTTAACCCGAGGTACCACTGTACTCACTATAACATACTGGCTCTACTTTATCACTGTTTCATGGTCAAACATTCAAGTGGAAAGCAAACCAGACAGTTTCATCATATAGTAGTTCACATATTAAATGACTGATTTTCAATGTGTTATCTCTTTGTAATATATTCATCCCTTCACACCTCTCCACTCCCTACAATATAATTTGATAGGGTTTCGATGAACAGCTGCACTGCATTTATAGCGCCACACACTTCAACACGTTTTCTTCTCTGTGTCTACTTTTGTTCCTGTTGGCCTGAAATAGGCTGTGTATTTCTACTCTGTCATACGATTACAATTGGCATAATTAAAACTGGTGTGGTGTTCCTTAGACCTTTAGAACATGGTGACTCCCTCTATGCCAGCACTTAGAATATTTATCTGCCTTGCTCCTCTTGCAAGCATACATATGTATGCACTCCTCCTGATTTTCTGCTGGGCTGATGCTATAATTTGAAAATTCATTTAAGTGATCAAATCTTCAGATCCAGTAGCACCAAGAAAAAAACGTGTTTTTAAGAAATTTGATTCTGAAAAGCTAAATCCCATGCTGAAGTATTTCAAGTTGTTTGATATTTCATATTTGTTCAGTTAGAATTTTAATTACATGTTAGTTTACCAAAATGATTTAAGATAACAATTTTGTAACATGGGATAGTCTTCAACCTTGTGATGCACAGCTTAAGAGAAAACATTTTAAAATTGCCTTTTAAAAACTGCCCTTCCTTTGCAAATCCATATCTGTGCAAATTTTAGATAAGGGCTATGCTAAAAGGAAAAATACTTTTTGCAATGAAATTGCAGAGGTGCCATGGTGAGATCAAAACTCTGTTGGGCAGAGCCATCCTGTACAATTGCTCTAATACTAAAATTATTTCTATTCATATCTTTGCTATGAAAAAGAACAAGGGGCCCCTCATAGGTTACAGAGCCCAATCAATAGCAAAATGCATAAATAGACAGAGGTGTCAGGGAGGATCATGGCTGCCTAAATGGCTGTGGCCTCCTCATTGTTTATTCTCCAGTGTTTAAATTCACTTCATTTCTGAGTCAAAGGTCAATCTGAAACTCCTTGTATTTATTTTCCCAGTGAATTGGAGTAATCTAAATGCCCTGGTATTTCAAAGTGATGAATTATGTTAATGCACATTTGCAAACAATGTTTTAGACCTTATCCGAGGTGAACTTTGAAGGAATATCCATGTAAAGGTGAGAATATTCTTCCTATAAGGATTAGGACACAGTGGCTGCCATTGAATATTCAGAATCTGAACCATGAAAAAGGGGGAAAGTGGTATGCAAATCCTTCCTAGCTGACCCAGGGATATGACCAGCTAATGCCATTTTGACACCCTAGGTGCAGTTTATATATATTTAAAAATATCTGCTTCCCTCCTTAGCATTGTCATATCTGGGCACATGGCATGTGCTGTCACAGCCTCCCACATATCATAATCCAATCCAAGCCACAACTGTAGTTTGTAATCAGAAATCAGAGAATGGGAAATAACCTCCAAGCACAGCAATCAACTCTAGAGAGTGAGCCAAGCCACAGATCACTGGAGAAGTCACAGATAATGCAATTCCCATCACTACTGGCCATTGTACATTCTGATTGGATATTGACTCAAGCAACATCTATCTGGAGGGCACCAGGTTGGGGACAGCTGCTTTAAAAAGACTGGCCAAAAGCTTTTTGAAGCCTGCCTCTAAAAGGATGTTGTCACATACTCAACAGCTTCCCCTTATTGGTTGTGGTGCTGTCATCTAAACTATTCCAAATCTGATCCTGCCAACGACGCAGGGAAGCTGGGCTATCGGTTTCAGCAAACCAAATTACTCCACCAAGCTCTTTCTCTTCTTGTTTTGCATTTCCTTGGCATTGAAGCTGATTATTACTATTATTATTATTAAAATTTATATATCGCTCTACACCCAAAGGTGCTGCTGGGGCATCAGTGCAAAGGCTACTTCCCCACCCCTCCAGTCCAGACATCTCTGTAGCCAAATAATGTGTGCTTTAAATTAAATACGTTCATCATCTAAATTTACCAAGTGTTTGCATTGCACCCATCTGTAGAAATGTTGATTTGGGTTTTAGCCTCCCATATGAGCTGGGGGGCTGTGAAGACCAGGGCCTCCACGTTATATAAATAGGAAGTGCCACGGAACAACTTTATGCCAATCATTTGGAGAGGATTCATAAATATAGACCCCTTTTTCTGTGATAAATATAAGCACTTTCAGTTAAACAATTACCCAAGTGTCAGGCAAAAATGAGTAAATTGTCGATCAGTCTTCTTAGAAGCCCTCATCCCTCTGGGCACAAAGGCGGGGTGGGGGAGCCAAAATTGTCTGCGAGGGGCTCCCAGCTAAATATGCCACATTCCACTAACTTTTATGTTCTACAAATAACGTGTCAAAAACAGCTCAGGGACCAAACGAGAGCAGGAGACAGCAGAGGAAGGAGACCACAAATGTTAGAACTTGGTGACAGCCCAAAACTGAAGCCAAGTATAGGTCTGTTAACTGCTGCAGCCCTCTCAAACACAGGGCCCTGGGGGTGTATTACAAGGCGCGGGTCTCCCTTTATGTGGCTGGAGCGACAGTTAGGTTTCTGGCACTGACTTCAAGTCAAAGAGCATCAGCCTGTTATTACATGAGCAGTAAGGTAAGCTATGACTCAAGTGTCTGGACCAACAGGTATTAATCATCTGCATTACACATGGTGAGTAACTGACTCAACGAAACAACCTGGCCGGGGAGGGGGGCGGAATAAAGCTGCAGGAAACCTCACTGGGTCTGGATTCCCAAAGTGGAAACATCTTTTTATGTCTCCTAAAGAAGTTGCTAAATATTGTGCCTGAAGGAAAGTTTGCACAAGAAAGAAAGATCAACTGGATGTGTTCTATGTGATAACGGGGGTGAATGCAAAGGTGACCCAGTGGTCTAACTGCTTGCAGTGGACATGCCACTGTGTCAGGAGCTGGTTGTTGGAAGTTCCTGCAAAGAATTTTGTCACACATCTGAGCAGAATCTAGAGGAGCAGAGGATTGCTCTCCCACCCTTGTCTACACTGCCTGGTTCTCCAGGGTTGAAGTACCAACCCATTTTTCCCAACCCTGCTTGGAGATGGTGGGGATTGAACCTTCAATCTTCAGCAGATGCTCTTCCACTGAGCTACGGTTCTGTTGTAAGAACTGTTCCAATCGTCTCAATGTGGTTCCCTACAGATGTTACTGGACTACAGCTCCCTTCATTCCTGACCACTGGATGTGTTTGCTGAGGCAGATGGGACTGGTAGCTCTACATTGGCTATCTCTGATCTATGTGAAGCAAGCACTGAACACCCACACAATGTGCCATGCCAATACAAATAATTTCCCCCTTTTCCACAGTGCAGTGATAGAGTAACATGGGAGTAAGGTTAGTAACATATTGAAACGGTCCAGGTGCCCAAGTTCTGTTCAAAGGCACGACTCCTCTGGCCCAATGCTCAGAGCTCACCTTACCACTTTCATCATGGATGTGATGATTCATATCTTATTCATCCAGGGTGGGGCACAACTAATTAACATTTGTAAAATACCTTGCGGAAAAGGTGCTATAGATGAGCACACTATTATTATTTCATTAGTCAGAGCTTTGTCATTTGGCTCCTCCTAGGCAGCCCTGAGACAATTTCATTCCCCACATATCTTCTTCATTTGTATCCGGAGACACCTCTTTGCTTGTGGCCTCTGAGGTTTCGCAGTGAGCCTCTAGCTCTGCTGCTTCTGCTTGCAGTCTTGACTCGTGGTGCAACAGCAGCAGCAGCAGCAAGGGATATTAATAGAATCCTGAAGATTCTTAGTGGTAGAACAGCCAACATTCGCTTTGGCATCATTACAAGTCTCACTTATTTTTCTTAAATAATCAGACCATGGCTTTTCCATGGCTTCATTTTTCTACTCGCATATTCCCCAAAGAAGGAAAGAGGAGGATTCCAGAGCTCTGAATAAGGATGCATCATTAGGACAGGAAAATATTTAACCGTTGATGAATTTTCTGCTCCCCTCTATGGATGTTGAGCTATGCACACCATGTGGTACAGCTGACCTGTTTCTGCAGTGTTTTGCCGCCCATATACATACAGTCATTCAACAAAACAGAAATGTAACGTTGGCTCGCAAGTGGTCATTCTTCAATCACATTTTGTCTAAATGCTGGAATGAAGGGCTGCTGGCGGCATCTTCCTTTGCTTAGCCCTTGATCCTGGCTTGGTTTGGGCGACTACCTTGCATTACATAGGAGGGCCTCTGTCCCAAGTGTCAGTGAGATTATGTGCACAAGGTGTGTGGTGTGGTGGTGTTGGGGGGTTATTTCCAGTGTGCAAAAGTAAGTTCCAAGAGTCATAGAAACATAGGAGTCTAGTTGTTGTTGTTTAGTCATTTAGTCGTGTCCGACTCTTGGTGACCCCATGAACCAGAGCACGCCAGGCACTCCTGTCTTCCACTGCCTCGTGCAGTTTGGTCAAACTCATGCTGGTAGCTTCGAGAACACTGTCCAACCATCTCGTCCTCTGTCGTCCCCTTCTCCTTGTGCCCTCAATCTTTCCCAACATCAGGGTCTTTTCCAGGGAGTCTTCTCTTCTCATGAGGTGGCCAAAGTATTGGAGCCTCAACTTCACGATCTGTCCTTCCATTGAGCACTCAGGGCTGATTTCCTTCAGAATGGATAGGTCTGGTCTTCTCACAGTCCATGGGACTCTCAAGAGTCTCATCCAGCACCATAATTCAAAAGCATCAATTCTTCAGTGATCAGCCTTCTTTATGGTCCAGCTTTCACTTCCATACATCACTACTGGGAAAACCATAGCTTTTACTATACGGACCTTTATTGGTAAGGTGATGTGTCTACTTTTTAAGATGCTGTCTAGGTTTGTCTAGGAGTCTGTCTTATACTGAGTCAAATCACTGGTTCATCTAGCACCAGCTCTACCTGTAGCCTCCAGCAACTGAACTTGGGACCTTCTGCAGGCACAGCAGATACCCTACCGCCAAGCTATTCATCAGCTGAGCCACTCATCTTGAAGGGATATAATTAACCCAGAAGGTTCAGCCATTGTTGCCTTTCTTGTTAATTGAAGTGATTAATACCAGAAGATAGTGGATATGCCAGAGTGCTGGTGGATAGTGGCAGAGGTGCCAAATCATTTCAACGATACCATGGACCTGACCCCAATGTCCTATGTCATACTTCATTTCCAGAAAGCAATAACAGCATTCCTTGGAAATGTGTCAAGTACTTTTTTACTGGCCAAGTGATCCAGCTAGCTGACTGTCATGGTTGCCAACAAACAAATTTACTTCTACAGATATATTTTTTTGGGGGGGTGTCCAGGACACTACTTGCTAGACAGGAGAAACGAAAGCTAGTTCCCTGACCTCTGCCCAGTTTTCCTGTCCACAAATATATATTTATTTTGCACATGCTCACTAACTCAGCCTGTGTAGCCTGCGGCTTGGTTTGGCTCACTTTCTTGAATGATCTTCAGGTGGCCTTTGGGACTGGATTCAGTGTCAGCTTTCTCCATCTGTAAAACATAGCCAAAATTTTGGGCCATGTCTTCTTTGAATTTAATCTTCATAAAGAAGAACATAATAGATGAGTTTGTCCCCTTGAGAGGAAACACCCTAAAAGGACATGGGAATGGTACCTAGAATATTCCTTGTCTGATACAAACAAGTTAATAACAGACTTTCTGGCCATATTCCTCTTCTCTGTTTTGCAAAATGGCAGTCCCATTTTAATGCTAATTTATATTTTAAGTTTCGTTATCTTTTGTAGCATATGGTATTTTTACCTTGTATGTTTTATCCTTTGTATTATATTAAAAGCCCTAACAGCTTTGGCTCTGTATACTTGAAGGAGTGTCTCCACCCCCATTGTTCATCCTGGACACTGAGGTCCAGCGCTGAGGGCCTTCTAGTGGTTCCCTCGCTGCAATAAATGAGGTTACAGGGAACCAGGCAGAGGGCCTTCCCGGTAGTGGCGCCCACCCTGTGGAATGCCCTCACATCAGATGACAAGGAAATAAATAACTATCTGACTTTTAGAATATGTCTGAAGGCAGCCCTGTTTAGGGTAGTTTTTAACGTTTGAAGTCCTATTCTGTTTTTAGTCCTCTGTTGGGAGCTGCCCAGAGTAGTTGGAAAAACCCAGCCAGATGGGTGAGGTATAAAGAATATTATTATTATTATTATTATTATTATTATTATTATTATTATTATTATTATTTTCAATGCAAGTGCTTTTATTCTTCATATGCTTTGCTTTGGTGGGTCTGTGAACATATAATAAATAGTGATGATGAACAGGCCAATGTCTTCTAAATGTTTCATCTTTTAGTAAAATGCATGCAATTTGTGGGTGTGATTAAATGTGCCTGGACTAATCCACTTGAGTTATCTGCTCTTTACATACTCCTACCCCTTGCTTTGTGCTTAGAATGATTGCAGGCTGGGTTGCATAGAATTCTTTTGGCCTGGTACCATGTCTGCATGGTGTTGCTTAGTGTCTGGGAGCTTGTAAACACATGCAGTCAATGTGCGTCTTAAGATGACTAGAACATTTTCTGTGGGCTCAGCCCTTCATTGCTGGGCCCTACCCTGGACCTGACCCATTTAGTTATAGGTCACCTCCCTTTGCTCTACTGGTTTCCACCCCCTTGCCCTACCAGCCCATTGACTATTGTTAACATTATACATGCATGACCATCAGGTAGCTCTTTTATTTAAAACAACAACGAGATGTCAAAATGCACTCATTTGCATTCATCATACATATTTGCTATTTGAATTCTGAGCCTTTCAGAAGTCTGTTGCATGGTTTGTCAAAGTCTGCACATGCACAGATGCTCGTGATGTTCAGAAATTACCTTTAAAAAATGGATGTGGGGAATGTCTAGTTCCTAAATGAAGAACATATGAACACGTGGATCAGACCACAGAATGTCATCCTTACTTGGGCCTCGTGGCAGAAAGACAGTGATGTCTTCCTTACGTGAAAGATACATCAAGGACCAGGATATAGAGATTTCCCATCCAAACATTGCCTTTTCTGCTGCATAGGACTAGGAAATGTACCAGGGACATACGCCTATGCCATGCCCAGGGGGTTCCAAGTAATTTACCAGAAGAAAGAAAGAAAGAAAGAAAGAAAGAAAGAAAGAAAGAAAGAAAGAAAGAAAGAAAGAAAGAAAGATGTTGCCTATGACCCATTTGCAAAGAAGAAGAAGAGTTTGGATTTGATATCCCACATTATCACTACCCGAAGGAGTCTCAAAGCGGCTAACATTCTCCTTTCCCTTCCTCCCTCACAACAAACACTCTGTGAGGTGAGTGGGGCTGAGAGAAGTGTGACTGGCCCAAGGTCACCCAGCAGCTGCATGTGGAGGAGCAGGGAAGCGAACCCGGTTCACCATATTACAAGTCCACCGCTCTTAACCACTACACCACACTGGCTCTCAGGGCTCCTGTCTGAGTGCCGCAACCCCAGAGTTGGCCACGACTGGACCTAATGGCCAGGGGTCCCTTTACCCTTACCTGGCCTAATTTAATCTCTCACTTTAAGATGAGAAAAGGGAAGTTTAACATTGTGACCCTACTACTGTGATAGTGCTGTCCCACCCAGCAGAGCTTAATTCATTGTCACCTGTGTGACACACACACACACAGAGAGAGAGAGAGAGAGAGAGAGAGAGAGAGAGAGAGAGAGAGAGAGAGAGAGAGAGAGAGAGAAGTGGGGGCTCATACTGGCTCTTGGTTTTACATAAATCTGCCGCTAGAAGGATGCTGTGCTCAATTGAAAACATTTTCATTTTTTCCCCTTTCATTTGATCTTTCTGCAACATACTTTTCATATTAATCTTGGCATTTCTCTCCCATCTGGTTTCAACTTTTGATTAGAAACTTGAAGTTCAACTTTAGCACTTTGAGACAGAGAAATGGGGATCCTAAAACAATTAACCCCTTCAGCAGTTTATTCAACAGTGTTCCCAAAATATTTGACAGGAATATGTGACCATGACATGTGTATGTGTGTGCAAAGCCAAATGAAAAGAATAATTTATTGAACACAGGGAGGGGGGGTGATGGTATTGCAAACTGATTGACCCCATTGCTGAGGACAGGAACAAAAATAATTGGACAATAATAATTGTGCAACACCATTGCCAGGAGAGAATGTACAGAAAAGTGGCACAAGCAAGTGACATGCATAGCATGGCTGCCAGATTTTGACAAAAGCGGCATTTGGGGGCACTTCCAGATAGGCTGTTTATAAGCACAAAATGTGGATGTTATTCTGCACTTTCCAGTGCTATTATCCTGCCACTTTTCTAACCGCAAGAAGTCTGATAAGAAAAGCGATGGAAAATTACCCTGAAAATATGTGATAACAATCACTCGCTGGCAATGTCAAACACATCAGATTGAATGCTCAGTAAACAGGCAACATTGTATAACTTCCATGCACATGTTCTGTGAGCATATCAGCACAAATGCTCACAGCCAATCTTGGAAGTAACTTGAGGTGAGTTTGAGGGTCTTGATGAGCAAAACAGCTTAAGAATTTTAAACAAAGATAAAGGAATTGAATAAGTTTAGAGGTCAGGAATAGGCCAAGATGTTTTCTGGCCTGAAGTGGAGTATCAAATGCTTCTCACCTACGCCCACTCCAAGATCAAGGCAGCCCAATTATTTTGACACCTGATGCAGAAAATCCCTACAAGTAAAAGTACAATTTTTAGAAAAACAGTTAAAGGTTTAGCAATTTGTTGCCTTTCATAACACACAAAATCAGCTGCTTGAGGCACCAACCTCACTCTGCCTAACAGTAGGGGCGGCCCTGTTGATGATATTGAGGAACAGGTGGGTCACATAGATCCAGAGTTTGCTGCTGAATTTCACCTACAGTGAAATTTTACATTAATTTGGATGTTCCTTTAGGGGGGAGGAGGATATCTGAAGGAACTTTCAATAGGAGTTAAAGGATTTTCAATGCAAGTAGTGAAATTTCTTAATGGGTTTTTGGACATCTCTGGCATAACACACACGATGCCATGCTGAAACAAGATGTGCTCTAATAGAAGAGGATCAGGGAAGAGATATGAGCGCACAAGTCACATTTGATTACCAGGGTACCATTAATGCTGTTTAACAATGACAGAGGGCCTTCTTGGTAGTGGCACCCACCCTGTGTGACGCCCTCCCATCAGATGTCAAGGAAATAAACAACTATCTGACTTTTAGAAGACATCTGAAGGCAGCCCTGTTTAGGGAGGTTTTCAATGTCTGATGTTGTATTGCTTTTTTTATTAGTATTATAATTAATTCTGTTGGGAGTCACCCAGAGTGACTGGGGAAACCCAGCTAGTTGGGCAGGGTATAAATAATAAATTATTGTTATCATCATCAGCATCATTTTAGGAGTTGGGGATTGTAGAAACGAAAGCCTACAGCTCTGTGCTCTGGCTGGTGGAAAGTTCTCAAAGGAAACCTACAGAATGGATGGTGGCAGTAGCAAATGTCCAGACTGCCATCTGTAGAGGCCCACCATTGTTTCCCAGAACCACCCTAAGAATAATGCTATGTGGGGCTATCGTGGCAAAATGGATGAGCAATGTTGATGCCCTGTATAGCTACCCTCCCCTTAGGGATAGGCCATGGTTCAGTGTTAGAGCACCCACATCATCCCTAGGAAGGGCTAGGACAGGGGTAAGCAAACTAAGGGCCGTGAGCAGGATGCGGCCCAATCGCCCTCTCAGTCCAGCCCATGGACGGTCTGGAAATCAGCATGTTTTTACATGAGTAGAATGTGTGCTTTTATTTAAAATGCATCTCTGAGTTATTTGTGGGGCCTGCCTGGTGTTTTTACATGAGTAGAATGTGTGCTTTTATTTAAAATGCATCTCTGGGTTATTTGTGAGGCATAGGAATTCATTCATATATATTTTTTCCAAAATATAGTCCGGGCCACCACATGGTCTGAGGGACAGTGGACCAGCCCACGGCTGAAAAAGGTTGCTGACCGCTAGGCTAGGAAAACACAGCTGGAAACCCTGGTAGCCACTGTTATTCCCTATAGACAATGCTGAGCTAGATGGACCAACGGCCTCAGCATAAGGCTGCTTCTTTTTATGCCCTTGACATCTGAAAAGCCACCCAAATGCCTCTCCATATTTGGCTCAGCCCTACTGTTAACAGTGGCCACATGTGGTGAGCAGCAGCCAAAATGGCATTTGAGGGGTAGCAAACAGCACTACATAGCTCCACACATACAGGCTTGTCATAAGTTCATCTAGCAGGAAGTTCCATCTATTAGGGGTTTCCTGTTCAGGTTCAGACTTTGTCCTGACAACAATTGTATTCCTGGCTCTGGTGCTTTCTGGCTCCCTCCAGCCTTGGGTTGTTACTTCTTCTAGCTTGACCCCAGTGCAATTCCTGGCTCCCAGCACCTGGCTCCAACATTGACAGCTGCTTACAGCTCACCCATGGCAGCCTTTTCAATCAACATGAATATGAACCGGGGTTCTAGAAACTAAACTGTTGCTCCAGATGACTCCCAAACTACAGGAGCCAGAAATCCATTGATTGTTTAGGTTTGAGATCAAGTGGGCAGATTCCCCAGGGGCCAAATCCAAGCCTTCCAACAGCAGAAGGTGTCCCAAGGTGAAACATATCAAGCATACCAATGCTGCAAGCAGAAGGCTGCAAGCAAACGAAAAGTATGCTTGTGCACAGATGCAGGCCCCGGCACAAAATGTGTGCCCAATTAGCTTCCCTATGCAAAAGAGATTTTGTGGATGTAGCTTGATTTGTGAGGGGGCAGGAGCTCTGCTTATATGGAAGAGACTTTCCATATATGGCTCAAATAATCAGGTGCCCTGAAGGAAAGATTGTTGACAAGAGAAAAAGACTATAAGCATTAGTTATGCAAACAAGAAAACAAACACAATAAGCCAAAAAGAGACATACAGGGTGCTTCCGGACTGTCACTATTTTCAGACGGAATTAAATCACATTCCAGCAAATTCAGGTTGCATAATTTATGCTGATTTGGGTGTCTTGTGCAACAAACCTACTTCCTCCTTGAAGCCAGACTTCTTTCAATAAGGAAAGTGACTGGAAAGTGTGGGATAACACTTGTTTGGTGTAATTATGCCCTCATCTGCACCATGCATTTAAAGTACAGTGGTACCCAGAGATTTTTTCTTTTAAAAAATGTTATGGGGTACACACATTTTTGAAATACTTCCCCTCAATGAGGCCAAACTTAGATTCACAAAATGTTTAGGGGTATGCGTCCCCCCAGAAAAAAGTACTGGTGGTACCTTGGTTTTCCAATGTAATCCATTCCGGAAGACTGTTCAAGTTCTGAAACATCCGAAAACCGAAAACTCAACAGCCAACAGCTGTTCTTGCCTCAGGATCTTGCACTCAGCAGAAACCACGTGGCATGTTCAACTTCTGAGGTGTGTTCAAAAACCGAAGCATTTACTACCAGGTTTACGGTGTTTGGAAACCAAAATGTTCGTTAATGGAGACATTCAAAAACCGAGGTACTATAGTACTGCTATACTACATTTACTGTCATGGCTTCTCCCAAATAATTATGGGGCCTGTAGTTTGTTAAGGGGGCAAAGAATTGTTAGGAGACCTCTGTTCCTCTCACAAAGCTACATTTTCCAGAGTGGTTTAACAATCAATCCCTCTTCTCAGAGGATTCTGGGAATTGTAGTCCTGTGAGGTGAACAGGGGTGTCCTAACATCTCTCAACACCCTTAAACTACAGTTCCCAGGATTCTCCAAGAGAAGCCATGGCAGTAATAGTGGTATAATAGTGCTTTACATGTATGGTGCAGATGTGGCCATCATTTAACCTCCCTGCAGACAAATCAGAAAGGATGCTCAATAAACAGCCAACATCATCTAACCATAATCTGCAAACTTGTAAAACAAATTGGGATAACTGCTCAATACACAGGTTATGTGGAAGAGGGACCCGGTTTCCACATTATGGTAGGGTACAGTACTGAAAGAGGGAACCACCCTGATACAACCATCAGCACAAATAAACATGAACGCACAATTTAAAAGGAAGTCTGTAGTGACACTTAGTCCCACTGAATCTGGTTGGATTTTCTTCTGAATGAACTTTCATGGGACTGAACTGGACGTCTCACTGATTTCTGTAGGATTTTGTTGGAATCTGTTTTGGTTTTTTTTCAGCGACATGGGGACTTGTCCCTTCGTAAGTCCAAGTGACCCTTTGCTTTCCCCCTCTGTATACATTCTTGTCTGGGTCAGCTGAGTGACGCTTTCTTCAATACAGCTCTTTGAAACTTGTGTTTACTTGCGGCGCTCGCAACATAAAGAACGGAGACACATGTAGGACACATGCGGGAAGTATGCGGCAATAATCTCATGTTTATAATCTTGAGTGAAGGATGGCAAAGCTGAAAGCTGGTTTGATCCAGTTCCAAATCCATTTCCTGCACTCACATTTAAACTAAAGGCAAGGAGGAAAAGGCTTTGGCAGTTTGGGTACTTCCAGAAAAAGCAGGAAATTCTCAATCGTGTGTGTGTGTTTACAGTAAAATAAATTTAAAAAGTAGAGTTTTTATCCATGCAACATCTCTGGAGGAAGATTTTTCTTGATCATTGAGCACATTCAGTTTTGATCTCCCCACCTTTAACCCTTCATTTTTAGCTCCCACTTCCATGGCATAAGCATCATGCTCAGGACATCTCTCATAATAAATGTCACCAACAGGTCCCCCTTTGCCTTCCCATGATGTTTTGCAAAAATAAAATCTATTTTAAAACTTTTTTATGGGGTGGCAGTTCCCATACCGTAACAAACAAGAGAGCACTAACATTCCCCTTAAAACAGCTGGGGGAGGGAGGACAAACAAAAACCACCCCCTTCTCCTATTTCATGGACCTTAATTCACTTGCATTCTTTGGCTTGATTCAGTCTTTCAGTGTTCCCTTATCATGACTAGTGGGGTGCTCTTCAGATATTTTTGGACTACCATGCCCAGCATCCCTGACCACCAGCTGTGTGGGCTGGGGCTGATGAGAATTGTAGTCCAATACCTCTGGGAGGGCATCAGTTTCAAGAAGATTGTTCTAAAGGTAGCCAAAAAACACCACTACCTAGGAGCTGCTGTTTGTTCAGGGACAAACACAATAAACCTAAATATACTAATGTCATGTTGATTTGGTAGTAAATAGTACGCAGAAGCTTATGCATTGCAGGTGTGAAATAGCTGTATACCGGCATATGTGTAGGTGCACAGCAATTTCAGTCTAAACCAATTCAGACTCGATTTTCAAAGAGGTTAAAATTGTTCAAGGTGTTAAAATCCTTTTTGTCACGTCTGGCACTAATGCACAGCTTCCTGTCTCAGCTGAATACCATCTGCTTGTCGGAGGCCTCTGGTGACAATGAATACAAAATGCTGGGCTTGCCCACATTATGAGTTTGCCATGGGTCAGTGCTGAGCCGAGGCCGATTTAACTAGCAGCTGACCTGTGTCATCAATATTGAAAACATCTGGGAATCAGTGTAGGAGTCCTGGGAGGTTGTGGGTCAGTCTGTACCCTTTGAATAGGAATCAAATGTTCCTACTATAAACTTCATAGAAATTTGTGGAGTCCTGCACATGAATTAGCCCCATGTCTGGTCTTTCCTCTGATGCCTTTCAGGATCCTGCCTCCTGCTATTTGTAAAGCTTATGACACCCTAGTGTTTTCTCTAAAACTTCGATCTAGGTTCTGATATCTAGCTCTTCATATTCATGGGTTTCCCCTCCCCCTTGCATTTCCTTCCTGCATCAAGATGTCTCCCTTTAAATGGCACTTGTCATGGTCTGATTGGAATCAACCATGCTCTCCCCTTCACCTCCCAAATACTAAGCTGCTTCCCTCCAACGGGAGGCCTCCACTGCTTTCTTGTTTCCAAACACTGCTTCTCTGGGTTTCTTTTTCCTCCCAAGACTTGCATGTTGACTCAGAAGTCAATCCCACTATTTCAGTGGGGCTTATGGTGCAGACCATTCTAACTTTAGCATCAATATGCCTGATCCTATGTTGGTTGGTATCTCGGTGCTCATCCAGACTTGTCCTTGCCCTACCACTTCCCCCCAGGGAAACCCAATCATTACCCCTGAATCAGAGAAAACATTATTCGGGTTTTCTCCAGATTGACATTTGATCCAATTTGTTGCTAAACAGCAGGTTTTCCTGGGAGGAATGGAGAGCAAAACTGCTCAGACCTGTGCCTATAAATAGCAGGACGAGTGGGAAACTGGTCAGATCCATGCTTTCCAGGCACAGGAGAAACAGAAGGGTGGATGAGCTCTCTCTTGTAAGCTTTACAGAGATCAATGAGAGTTGTTCCAAGGTTAGTTTGCAGAGAATCACAGCAAAGATCTTTGTAAAGGGAGCCTGCAACACACAAGTATTATTCAGTGGGACACCTCTTGGAGGAAATTCTTATGGTATTGCCTCTGCCTGAAGCAAAGAGGCTTATGGTTCCTCTGGCCTTTCCAACTGGATGACACAGAATCCAGAAGAAAGCATCAGCAATGTGTCCGTAAAAATGAGAGAGAGCCTCTCAAACACAGCACAAGAGGCTTCTTACTCTAAGGGTCTGCTAATATATGAGAAGCCATGTAGCAGAATTATTTAATCACATCGACAGAGGAAATGCATATAGAAAAGCATAGCCTGCGGCTCTCCGTCAACGGTTAAAAGTCAGAAGCTGTTAGAGCAAAATCAAACAGTAAATCCTCAGTTAGTTTAGAATAATTATTTTTACCCTGTGCAATGGAATGCTGAGGATTAAGTTAATTGCTTTGACTGCCAATGACAAGAAGCCAAAGGGAGGCCTGCAAAGGCGCTCTACTTGAGAACTTGCATCTAGGGATAGAATTCTCTGAAAAATTTCAATGTTGAGCTCATCTCCATGGATTCCCCCCCCCCCTAATTCCCATCTCAGTGGTAAGTGAGAGCCCTCACCCCAACCAGTTCCACTAAAAATAAACTTTTTTATATATTCTATGCATTATTGTGCCTATTAGATGCACATACACTCCCAATTTCTGAAAGTATCCAGTACATAAACACACAACAAATACAACAAAGGACATGTGTATAAAAACATGCATATATTAATGTACTTATATATAGTTATGCTTCAGGAACAGAGCACAGAATGGCACTTGAATCATTTAAGCATATTATACATATAATTTTTTCAAAGAACCCTGCATATAATTAGTTGGGTGTTTGTTTTTTAAAAAAGGAAAAACAGATAATGCACATGTGTTGTTAACAAAAGCAGGTGATCAGTAGAAGAGAAGATTGATGGGGAGCACAGCTTAGTAGGGTCAGAACTGCCAAATTCTGTGTATAAGTCCGTTTAAAATGGTTTCCTCCTCCAACCCTGCTTGGCACAGCAAGAGTATATTCACAATCATTTATCCACAGACTTTATCTTATCGTCTCTCTTTCTTTGCCCCTCACTGAGAAGGCAGCCCCTTCTGGACCTTTTCACGTGATATTCACCCATCTTGCAACTTTCTGTCTGGAACTGGGAGCTGGGGAATGTTTTCAAAGCCCACAGTTCTTGCCTAGACAGTCCAGTTCCAGGGATCTGCTTGAGCATTTTGAATCCATGATGCATGGACAACTTCATTATTTCTTTATTTATTATTAAATGCATATTACATCTTAGTTACCATACAATTTCAGCACTATACATAGCATATATTATATTATATATATAGATTCCTCACATCTAACCCTATACCCAACTCACCATTTACCCAAATACCCATGTCACTTCCTTAACCCACATGCATAATATCCTTAATTGTTCATCACATTGATCAATCCTCTGTTTTAAAATCATTGCATCTTAGCTTAATGAACTCAATCAGTACTTATCCAGAAATTTCTATTGAAGTAATTTTGTACAATATATTTTTCAACAGACTTCCATTCCTTTCTTAATTTTTGTTTTGATTGCTTTCTGATTGACGCTGTCATCTTGGCTAATTCAATATATTAGCAAAATTTAATTTGCCACTCTGACATTGAGGGAGTCTCCTCACTCTTCCAATTTTTGGCCACCAGTAGTCTAGCTGCCACAGTTGCATGGACAACTTCACTTGCCCCTGCCATTCCACACAGCTGATAGGGAGAAGAACAGAAGCTGTACAGGATTTGCCTTTCCCTTGGGCATTTCCCACATGCCTAGTTATGTGCTGCTGCAATGCTGGATGGTGAAGCTGAAAATATATTTGTATGAAAGAGCTCTGCAACTCAAACCAAGCCTCTGGTGCGTGCAGGCAATCGTTCATTTGGCCAGAATGTGACCTCAGTACTTCTGGCTTCCCTTAACCTCCCCCTCTGCCAGAACAGGCCTGGAAAGCCAATGTCCTGCAGAACTGTTAATGTAAAGTGCCACTTCCATTAGCAGGAATCACAGGTTTATCCAACATGACTGCTACAACAAGTGCAGGATCTGCCTCCTCCAAATCTGCTTCAACATAACCAAAGGGTCCCTACAACACACAGCACCTGTTTATCGGCCCAGTGCACTTGTAGCATTTCCAGTTGTTGCTTTTTCTAGGAACGGTTTGACAATTTTGTTCCTTTCCAAAGCTCCTCTTGACTCAGATGGGCTGCTTTATGTCATGAGAAGACAGATTCTCCCTCTCATTTGCATGAAGAGGCCTAGCAACTGAACCTCCTACGCTCTTCTTTCTCCTCTGTCTTCTCTGTTACTCCTAGGGCTAGATTAGCAAGTATGTGAGTTGAGTTCCAGAGCAGGATTTCAGCCAAATGGGGCCCATTCAGTGGCACTTTGATCTAGCAGTTTCCCAGCATGGCCTATCTTGCTCTTTGTTCAAAGCTCCTTTAAAGACTGAGAACATAGTGGACACCTCATCATAGCACAGGGGACCTGCTGCAACAACAAAACTTTGAACACTGGTTCCTTGCCTAATGCATCAAGCCAGAAGATTAAAAAGGCAGGAAATGATTTGGCAGTGGGTATGCATAGCTGCATTAGTATGGGAATATGTCAAAAGACAAAAACTGTGGGTTTTGTGGTTCAGAAACTTGCGAGGGGCCCTGGAATATGGTTTCATTTAGCCCCTTGTCCCATGACCTGTCTTCTGGCCCTGGTACGTATATTCAAAACAGGTCACACATTTCCTTTGCCTGGCCAAAGGGGGTCATCATCTGCTCTCAGTTTAGCACGTTGCTGCATTGTGTATCATTAGTCAGATTGTGTTTTTTCCCAGGTCTCTGACACTTACGAAACTGCACGATATTTTCTGGCTTACTCTCAGAAAGTCCAGCAGTTTGGACTTCCCCTGGAAAATAGTCAAAGGCAATGGAAATCCTGCAGAGTGCAATCTTAGAAATGCAGAAGGGCTGAAGGAACAGCAAGATCGCAGAAGACCAGAGCTGCTACTCATTCATCAAAGATCCCACTTTCCACAGCAACCTTTCCCAACCTGGTGCCCACCACCAATGTTTTAGACTAGAACTCCCATCAGACCCATTCAGCTTGTGAATGAAAACATGTACAGGGCTCCTGGTTGAGGAAGCCTAGACCACACTCCGCTCAGTGTCACGAGACTTTCTGCTGTTTCCTTATAAAAATTGCATACGCTAATATATGGGCAAATTTAGAAATGACAGCTGTAATTTAACTTAAAATGCAATGAATCTCACTATATTGGAAAGGCTGAGACCAGGTGCTCTGTGCTTCTGCTTAGTTTGCTGTGACATTTAGAATAGAAAGGGGCTGATAGGCGAGTGGTAGACTCTTGCAGTGGGAAAGTCTGCTACAGCTTGCACCCCAAAGTTTGGTTGGAATAAGCAACCATCTTTTATTAAGACCTGCTGAGCTGAAAGAGAAGGCAAAGCTGTTAAAGCATTAACATATATAGGAAAAGAAAGCTAAGTGGTCTTCCTTAGTTGTGAGTCCTTGCTTCAACTGTCATGAGCAATGGTTGATATTTCTAGGGCCACATTCACACCATATATTTAAAGCACTATGATACCACTCTAAACAGTCTTTGCTTCTCCCAAAGAGCTGTTAAGGGTATAATGACCTGTTAGAAGGACCCCATGCCCCTCTCAAAGGTACAAATACCTGAATGGTTTAGCAACCAATCCCTTTTCACAGGGAACCCTGGAAACTGTAGCTCTGAGAGGGGGACAAGGGTCTCCTAACAACTATCAGGACCCTTAAAAATCTACAACTCCCATAATTCTTTGGGGGATTCATGACCGCTTTAAGTTGTATCATGGTGCTTTAAATATATGGTGAGATTGTGGCCTAAGTAAAGGTCCAGTTCAATCTTTGCATCTGTGTCTGTCTTCCTTGAGATGAAACAAAGAACCTACTCAGCAACAGGTTTCTCATTCTAAACAAAAGGCACCGCCATTCATAGTGAATGGACTCTATATGTGAGCAGGACTCTCCTATAAATGGGACAGAAGCCTAGGAGCTGAGCTTGTTTGTTTTATAGAGAGTACATAAGAATGAATGTTTCCCCACACCTGGGTTCCAGCATTGTCCCAAGGTGGACAGTTTCAGAAAGCTCACAGGTCTCTCCACTGGGGTGGAGGGAGCCCTCAGCACCCTCTTCTCCACATCCCAGCCTGAGGACATGGCTCTCTTGCCATCATCAGGCTCTAGCATTGATTCTCCAGCAGCTTATCCTGCGCCACAACACAGAAGAGCATGTGAGCATTATAAGCTTGTGGGGCCTTTAAAGAATGCAGACAGTTTACCAGAGAGGTGCTGCCACTGGAAGGGATGGCCCTGCCAGCCTTAAGCCTTCTGCTCCTTTGCTGAGATAGCATCTTCCATAGCGGTGCTTTGGCCTGACTCGACCTGACTGAAGCAGCTCCAGTTATTGCTTCCGCTTCCTCTACAAGCCCCAGCAGAGGTTCGGACATTCCCATCACATTGGCAGTTGCCAGTAGTGTTTAACTAGGAGGACACGAAGCATAAGCCTGCTTTTGGTTTCATGTGATATATGTTACTTTGAACTGTCTTGAAGAAGTGGTGTAGAAGAACTGTAAAACAAGTAGAGTCCACAGCCTTTGTCCACTAGTAGGTGGATGTGGGTGGCGCTGTGGGTTAAACCACAGAGCCTAGGACTTGACGATCAGAAGGTCAGCAGTTCGAATCCTTGTGACGGGGTGGGCTCCCATTGTTCAGTCCCTGCTCCTGCCAACCTAGCAGTTCAAAAGCATGTCAAAGTGCAAGTAGATAAATAGGCACCGCTCCGGCAGGGAGGTAAAGGGCATTTCCATGCACTGCTCTGGTTCACCAGAAGCGGCTTAGTCATGCTGGCCACATGACCTGGAAGCTGTACGCCGGCTCCCTGGACCATTAAAGCGAGATGAGGGCCGCAACCCCAGAGTCGGCCATGACTGGACCTAATGGTCAGGGGTCCCTTTACCTTTAGGTGGCATCCTACAAATGGCTATGACTCACTAGGTTGCTTTTGTCTTGATTTAGCTGAATGGTGGGGTTTTAAGAATACATCGCTTGATGTCCTGGTAGGAATACCTGCTCATAGGCGCCAACTTTTCTGCCACAGCTGCTTGCCAGGCGCCTCCCTGAAGCTTCTTGTACTTTCACCTCGGTGGTGTAGAGAGTCTGCCACAATGAGCTCCCACTTGTCATTTCCTCTCTGTGGTCAGTGCCAGCTCAGTGCTCTGCCTGAGTCTTCCCTGCTGCACAGCCTGGCTGTGGCTTCTGGGGGTGATTGCTAGCATTCAATTTTACATTCCATTGGCACAATAATGGATTTCACTGCAAGAACTCGCATGACCTGATGAGTTCATCAACCTCTGTGGCCTACAGGGCTTTCCCCTGCTGTTTCCAGATTTACACATCGTGAAAACATAATACTCTTTGCTGCCTTCTCAGGAGAGGATCCTGCAACTGGAAGCATGAATCATTTTTATTTTATTGTATTGCAACATTATCATTCCTCAGACTTTACCTTTTTTTTCCCCTAATGAAAGGGAAATTTAGCCAAGTTGGATAATAATTCCAATGGGCTGCATAAATTGTCCCTGATCATGCCAATTCTGTTTTCTTTATTTCATGTATCATATTATATGCCCCATCAGATGTGCTATTGATGTCCTAAGTGTTTTAAGCAGCGACATACTGTGTTTTATTGGTGGTCTGATGAACAGAATTTCTTAGCATAGCAAGGAATTGGGATTTACTAACAAGTGTTTGAAATCTAAAAGCATCTGATCTGACATTAATGGAACACTGACCTCAAGTTGGTGCAGCTGCTCTGCAGTGCCCTGGCCCAACACCTTAATAAGATTTTTATTAGAGCAGTAAATTTTAAGCAGCTGCACCAAATTCCACAATCCTCACTTGTAGGAGTGCCATTTTCTGATGAGATAGGAATCTGAAGCCCACAAGACTAATGGTTTAAGAGTCCAAAGTACAGCCTGTATCTTTTCTTTTCTTAAATGTGGGTAGTTTGTTGCCTAAAGACTTCTGTATTTTGGACAGCTTCAGAAGTGGCTCCAGTCATTCCTGGAACTTGCGCAAAGAAAGCGACCTCAAATGAGCATGTTCTGAGTTTGATCTCTAAGGGCAAAGCCCTGAGCAGGGTAGAGAGTTCACCTGCTGCTGCTGCATTCCTCAAACTAGAACTCATCATGCAAGGAAATGCCCAAGTTGCTGGCTGTTCTTGCCTTTCTGCAGAACAGAATCCAAGACTGCAAGTCATAACTGGTGAAATATCAGAGGAAGATGGGCTCTGCCAAGGAGCAAACTACTCTGGCCCTTCTTCCAGTTCCCTGTGTTTATCCAGCCCCTCCTTTATCCAGCATGGTGTTTCATGAATCTGTATGAGTGTCTCCTGTCCTTTCCTTGCCCCAAAGTTCTGAAGTGGCCAGTTTACTTCCCAAAACGTGTACAAGCAGGAAAATAGACACCAATACATTCTTCACATATGACAGTTGTACATGGTTTGTACGCCATTTCCAATACAAAAAAAAAAAACAATCCTGCATGAAGCTATCCTCTAAAGAACCTGCCCACTCCCTGTGTGAGATGAACCAGAGTGCACTGGCAGAGCAAGTGTTGTGTTCAGAATCTCCCAGATTTGATCCTTGGCATCTCCAGTCAATAGGATCAAACAGCAGGAGAGGGGAAAGTCCTCCGTCTAGGACCCTGGAGAGCTACTGCCAGGAAGTTGGGCTTCCACTCCCATCACCCCTGGCCATTGACCGTGCTGGATGGGGCTGATGGGATTTGTAGTTCAAAACATCTGGAGGGACCAAGTTGGGGATGCTAGAGTAGATTATGCTGAGCTAGACGGACAAGTATTCTGAGCTAGTATAAGGCAGCTTCCTATATCTAAGTCCTAGGAGGCACCTATGGCAGTAGCCGGAAAGGCTGAACCAAGGAGTGTTTTCCTAGAGCATGGGTCTTGGAAACCTAAAATGCTAACGTGAAAGCCTTATGTCTCATTGTCCAACTGGCAAGCAAAACGGGCAATGAATTAGAAACAGTTGCAGAACACAGGTTTATGTCTGCCATCACGGGAAGGAACATATTATTGGAAAAGGAGCCAGTCCTATGATGCTGTCTGGCTGTAACTTGGGTCCATTCTTCTGTGAAGCTTGCTTTGGTGATGTATTAATATCATCTGTTTGAAATGAATTTTGAATTGTGCTGCATGGTTCCATCTGGCTTCAGCCACTCCTTAACATCATTCTGCAACAACAAAAAAGCCGGGCACAGGAATGCCAAACAGACACTTCACCGCTGAAGTCCACTCCAAGATTCCAGTGCCTGGGGATAAGGCCCCAGTGCCAACTTTATTCTGAACCCTAAAGGTGCACCAGGCTCAGCCTTCAACTGCAGAAAGATGAGGTCCAGGCCACAAGAAGTTCCATTCAGTCTACCAGATAGCATCTCAAGCTCTGCAAAAACCTGTTCCTGCCTTCAGCAGATGGGGATAATGGCCTATGGGCTCTTTCAAAGAAAAACAGCAACCTAAACAAGAAGAATATATTCACAGAGCTAGACGGGACCACAAAGTGCATCCAATCCAACCTTCTGCCAATGCAACAAATCTACTGCTTACACAGCATCCATGTTAGATGTTTTTAAGCAGAGGACAGATGACCACCTAACAAAGGAGAGCCCACCACTTTCAGAGAGAGTTTATTCTACCACAGCTTGTACCACCAGAGAAATTTTGGTAATCTTTCTTGTCATTTGAACCCATTGGTTGCCCTCAGGAGCAACTGAGAACAAATCTTTTCCATCATCAATATGGCAGCCCTTCAGATATTTGGAGGTGACTGACATATTTCCCCTTAATTGTCTTTTCTCCAAACTGAAGATCCAACTCCTTCAGCCTTTCCAGTCAGTATTTTGCAGGAGAGATTCAAGCACTTTGTGCCCCAGTACAACACTTTAAAAGAAATGAGCTTTCAGCAGTTAGGAAAGTGACAGGGAAATACACTGAAAAGTGTGGAATGAATGAATGAACAATGGGAAGATATATAAATACCCTGCAAGCAAATCAGATGAATGCCAACTAAATGCTTCTTGCCCTGCAAACAAATCAGAATGAATGCTCAATATTTACAAAAAGTGGTTTTGTTTTATAATATATGAGACTAACAAAGATCATGATTGAAATACCTCCCCTACTCAATCTATGTTCTCTATGGAAGGACATGTTGTGATAATTTGTAATCATTTTATTGTACTGGAAGCCCAAACTATATTTTACAACCTGCTAACTATTTTAAATTGTGTGATGCAACACTTAGAGATGTATAAATCTCATTATTTTCTGATCAGGACAATGTGCCTTTTTTGGAAATACCTGTATTACTTTACTAGTCAATCACTAATGTTTGTACATTCTTTTCATTTAAATTTATATATTGTATACAATTTAAGGTAAGTTATTTTTTCTTATATATTACAAAAAATAATAATAAAATTTTTAAGTAAAAGAATGAATACTCAACATATATTACCTAGCATCCGTGTAAGTTTTGTGCAAGCAAATAAGGATAAATGCTCAAACAGTTCATCAGGAGTTCTTAAAACCACATATCATGTCTCTGAGCAAGATGAAAAGTTCCTTTAGGTAGTACTCATGGCATCGTTAAAGGCCATTGGATGTTTGCAGAAATGTTTAAACAAACAAATCCAAGACCAAACAGAAACCTTATGTATAAGTAGTAAGAATGAAATACCCACAAAGCATAGAAGCCAACACTATCCACTTATTTTAATTTTATGGGGGGAAACTGAAGTGGGACGTTTCTCAGCTTTCATTCTCTCCAACAACTGTAGCTTAGTCAGTCAAGGCAGAATGGTTTGTGCTCCCATTCATTGAGTTAGCAATCCAAAAAACATTTGGATGTTGAACATTTGGGAGAATTGCCAGTTTCTTGATTTGATGGGTGTCTCTAAAAATGCAATCCTATACAACTTTACCAGGGAGAAAATTTGATTCAATGGGACTTACTCTCAGTAGACATGTATAGGATTGCACCACGAGGGAATTTTGCCAAACTGGGAGGAGGATCCTGATTTGGATGCTGAACTCACAAATAGGTACTGATTGAAATGTAAATAGCTATTCTTTAAAAAGATAGAACAGAGAGATCCACAGCTATGGCACATTATTAGACATGGAAGTAGCACAGCCTCTAAACTTGTTCAGGGTTTTAGTTACAGTTGCTGCAGATTTTCACCTAAAGGGAAACATCACAACCAAGTGAGGAGTCTTTTGAGAAAAGCTAAAAGTATTTGCAAATGGTTGCAAATATGATTGAATGTCAAATATCTGCTGAATATTCTGCATGTATATGAATGTCCACAGAACATCTGGTGAATATTTGACATCTAGTTTCACAGGGTAGGTTTGTAAAGAGCCAGCCTTCAAGAGTCGCCTCCAATGCCTCTTATCTGAATACAGCTCAAGTGCCCTCTAGTGGGATTTATCTAAGCATCATTTGCTCATCTTTTTAGAGAGGCAATTGAAACGAGTTTGTGCATTTCTGGAAAACAAGCTAGGCAAATAAAATTAATGTGCCCCAAACCCTCCACGAGAGGATTTCAAAGGGAGAGAAAGCACTTGGCAAACCGATCAAACTGTTTACTCTCTTTCCAAGCTTAAACGTACCTATATTATATAGCTTAGGACAAGGGTGTGCAGAAGGTAGTTTGGAATCTACTGGCGAATCGCTAGGTGATTTGACATAGATTGGCAAGGGCTTCTGTCTCCCAGTTATTTAAGAACAGCAACAACAAAAGAACTCACCCCATCTAACTCAGCTGCTGAAATGAAGAATGCTTACACACACAAAGTTACTTTGCTTCATACAGATTCAAGCTATGCAGGATAAAATTAAAGAGTCCAACTGCCATGTGAATCAATTCAAAGAATCAAAAGATACCAAGTTTCTGTCTATCTAAACACTGGCATACATTAAATAGCTATTGAGTAGCATCTCCCATTCTCCCCTTGCTGGAAGACAGATACCTGTGGATTTTGACATGCAGATTAAAGCATCTCAGACTTAAAATGAAATTTTGGCCACTTCATCCCCTTTTATGGCATCTCTCACCGCTTGCTTCTTCCTTCAACCTTGTGATAAATTAATTTCTCTCTCCCCTCGTTCCGCCTCTCATACAGTCATGCAGAACGTGCTGGTAGCTTTGTACAGCCAGTTTTTGTACCTGGAGCTCAATGGCAGACAATCGGCCAGGAAAAATTGAAATTGACCTAGGAATAAAAACTATACATGTCTGCTGACTCTTTAAGAACAAAGACAAAACTATGTGGCTTTAAAAAGAATCAATATATTTCATGTTTAGATGAATATAACCCTCATATTACAAGGACTCCAAATGGTGTGCCCTCTATTACTTATGGCAGAGGGGAAGATATTTGCCCCTCCCGTATCTCTATTGCCTATGTTTTTTTGGGGGGGTGTCGGAGGTGGGGGTGGTCTTCCTTCAATTCCAGCCTAAGAGCTTTCACAGGCAGTTCCCTTTCCCATCATTCTGAGTATTGTTCATGCAGTACAAATCTTGGATTTTGAGCTGGAAGGCCTCTATTCAAATTCTGATGGAAAAGTAAATTTGTTTCCATCAAATCGTTCCATCTCACCCCATTTCTTCGTCTGTAAGTAGTGATGATCCACTGCAATGGGCTGTTATGAAGACGAATGCACCAGTGTGGCTTTTTTCCTGTGGTTACAAATGTTCCAGAATCAATCAATTAAACTGAAAAATATTTTTATGCTAGTAACAGTGTTACGTGATACAACTGGGACCTGCAGAGAATGTTATGGAGTGGAGAGCTCCTGTTCAGGATGCTAGCCAGTCATGCCCCTTTCCAAAATACTCCATCCCTTTCCTACCTCCCAGTTTTCTGATCTCCACCCCTGGCAGTCAGTCCATATTCAGTGCCCAGTGAGTTAGCTCACTCATCACCAAGCTGTTACCTCACCCGCTTTTAGGGTCCCCCCCCCCAGTTTTTCCAAACCTTCACATTTCTCCAAGTCTGCTGACATCTCCTCCTTGAGCATGGATGGGGCACTTTTAAGCTTCTTAAGGAGCTATTTGTACATTATCACCACCAATTATTTATATGCTGCCCATCTGACTGGGTTCCCCAAGCCACTATGGGTGCCTTCCAACAAATTAAAACAATTATGACAACATAAAAAAACTTCTCTCAACAGGGCTGCCTTTAGATGTCTTCTATAAGTCAGATAGTTGCATATTTCCTTGACATCTGATGGGAGGGCATTCCACAGGGTAGGTGCCACTACTGAGAAGGCCCTCTGCCTGGTTCCTTGTAACATCACACCTTTCAGTGAGGGAACTGCCAGAAGGCCCTCAGAGCTAGATCTCAGTGTCCGGGCTGAATAATGGAGATAGAGATGCTCCTTCATGTATACAGGGCCAAATAGGATTTGTTTTGTGTTTCTGTTGCTAAAGTTTCTCTCATTTAATAAATAATATTAATGTGAGGGAGGGAGAGTTGTTGGTTTGTTTTTGTCTTACGTATTTTGTACTGTCATTTTGTATTTTTCTGTTATGAACCACCCTGGGATCTTTGGATGAAGAGCAGTATCCAAATTTAGAAGAAGAAGAAGAAGAAGAAGAAGAAGAAGAAGAAGAAGAAGAAGAAGAAGAAGAAGAAGAAGAAGAAGAAGAAGCAGCAGCAGCAGCAGCAGCAGCAGCAGCAGCAGCAGCAGCAGCAGCAGAAGCCCTTCTGCCTAGAGGTCTGCTTTGGGATGCCTTATAAATGGCTTCTTTTGAAGGCCACAATGTTCAGCTTAATGGCTGATACACTAGAATACTCTTTGCCAATCTGTTGCCTTCTGGAGGTTTTAGGCTACAACTCCTATAAGCTCCAGCTAGGCCTGAGGGAGAAATTGAAATTAGTTCGCATTTAATCTTACCTAATTCAAACTTTCCAACACAATATGTGAAACAAACCACCATCAAAACTGGTCTGTAGAAAGGACTCATATTGAAAACAGACACTGTATGTACTGTTGCTACCCAAGAAAATATTTTAATAACATTTTTTTTAAAAAAAATCTGCACTTCTTACTTCTGCAGTGCAGTTCTCCAGCCAAATGATGTGTAGAAAAATGCATATATTGGGATTGTGAAAATAGCATACAAAAAGCAAAAATCCCAGACCAAAATGTATATACAGTATTAGGAGAAATTCAGGCTAAAATGCCAATGAGTTTTCTTGAGGACTTTCTTTGAAAAAGTAATCATTTCAAAGTGAAAGGGAGAACTGAAGAGTGGGAAAATAAGGAGCCAAGTCCAAAACTGTCCAAAACTGACAGATGCAACTATCCCTAGCCCCAAGCAGTGCAGCTGTATGTGTTCATGGAAACTGTAGTCCAAAACATTTTGAGGGCCCCAGGATGTCTAAAGTTGCACTAGAAGTCTTTTAATTTGCCATTTATGCAGTCCTAGATCATACCTTAGGTGCCTCACCTCTTTGGTCTCTTGCCAAAAATGAGACTATTGTGGAATGGCAACAATAATCTTCTGCTCCCACCCCAACCACATTGCTGTCCCTGCCACCTATGGACTCCCCTTACAATGTGAAGGAGCTCAAAAACATCTCAAAGAACACAGGCTGAGTGTAGCACATGTGTTTCTCTTCTAAAACATTTGCATCCAAAAACCCGCTTTCCTGAAAACTGTTTTAGTGCAAGTTATTTTTGTGAGGCAAAAGAGTACCTTAACTATTTCAAGAATTACTTCAAAAAGATGTTCGGGCTGGGGTGGGTGAGATTCCAGAACTTTACTATCTTAGATACTCTCTTGCGCCTGAATTTAAATTTCTTTCTTTGCATTGAAAAATATACATCCCAGCTTTCTTGGGCTCATGAACCACTCCAGGTGACTGACAACAATTTAAAGTGCAGGCTACAAAAAATGCCCATAAAACAAAACAAAATAAATACAATAAAAATACATAAGATACAGAACATTAAGAAAGCAATAGAGATAAAAATGATGTTCACAGCTGAAACACAGCAGACAAAAGTCTTTGCCAGCAGCATAATCAAATACAGTACAAAGCAGGATTGGCCTGTGCAACATGGTCTGTCTTCAGTTGCATATTAGTGTACAGAGATATGCAGCAACCTTCCCCAAAGTCAGGGCCGGCCCATCAAAGGTATCCTCACATAGAGCACTTTGCTGTAATCCAAGTGGGCGATAATCAGAGGACGTACCACTCTGGCATCATTAAAATACCCATCCACTCCCCAAAATGGCACCTGAAGTAGTTTACAAGACAAGACTGATGGGAATGAATGCTCAATACTTACAGGATCAGTGAGGCTTATGCTAGGAACATTGATGGCCCCTGTGAGAACAGGAAGCTCAACTAGATGGGCTACCCTTCTTATGGCCGTGAAGACCAGGAAACAAAACCAGCCAAGAAAGGTATTTATTGCAGCTACAGCTTTGCCCCAAAGTATTCAGAAAGTTTGCCAACTAGGTCTGATTGGCAAAGGATTTCATTATTTTCTAACCCCATGTCCTCTTCCAGAACATTATCACTCCATAAAACCCTTTTTTCCCCTCCCCAGAACCCTGCAGTTCCACAACACTTATTTCCAAAACTAATCTACCATCCTCCAAGAGGAAGCTTCTTTTTGTTGTTTAGTCGTTTAGTCGTGTCCGACTCTTGGTGACCCCATGGACCAGAGCACGCCAGGTACTCCTGTCTTCCACTGCCTCCCGCAGTTTGGTCAGATTCATGTTTGTAGCTTCAAGAACAACCATCTCGTCCTCTGCCGTCCCCTTCTCCTTGTGCCCTCCATCTTTCCCAACATCAGGGTCTTTTCCAGGGAGTCTTCTCTTCTCATGAGGTGGCCCAAGTATTGGAGCCTCAGCTTCAGGATCTGTCCTTCCAGTGAGCACTCAGGGCTGATTTCCTTAAGAATGGATACGTTTGATCTTCTTGCAGTCCATGGGACTTTCAAGAGTCTCCTCCAGCACCATAATTCAAAAGCAGCAATTCTTCGGCGATCAGCCTTCTTTTTAAAGAAAGAAGCTTCTTTACCAGCCAAATTTATATAGATATATATTATCCAGACTAGCAAACAAGCTTATAGAAACAGGAACTTGCTACACTATATCCCTGACCAAATTTAACTTACATGTCTCTAAGCAAGGCAAATGCATGCCATTACAGAGAGTTCCCATGCAAAAGGAAGTCAGTCTCTAAATCACCGACATTAGACTTTCATCTGAAGTCACATTAAGAGTGCAATTGCATTACACGTTGCCAAAAATACTTGGTTTTGTTGTAGAGTGAGGTCCTTCCAGGGGAAACATAACAGACATCTTGAACTTCTACAATAACCCACCAAAAGCTGGAGACCATATGCATGTGGGATGAGGAGCGTTTGGGGTGCATCTGGGTTTTTTATGTGCTTTTCTCTTTCTTGCCGGTGCCTCTACTTAACAAGGCATATGCCAAGGATGACACGATTCCTTTTGAGAGAGGTAGTGTGGTATAGTGGATAGAGCCACTAAATAAATAATAGTTGCTATTTAAAAAGTTCTACCTCCAGTTAATGTTCCGCCTCCACTGACATCATGCGTCTGAATACCAGTTGCTGGGAATCACAGTAAGCAGAGCAAGTCGAGTGTTGTGCTCATGTCCCGCTTGCGGCCTTCAGACACCATCTGGCTGGCCACTGTGGAACAGAATGCTAGACTAGGTGGGCCATTGGCCTAATCCCAGCAGGCTTCTGACTGAGAAATCACCAAAGATCTTTGGACACTGTTATGTACTGAGTTGAATAGGATCCAAAATGCACCAGTCTGATTGGTCCTAGAACAATGCAGCACTATGATTGGTCCGCAGCAGCCACCCAATCCAGCTCCAGGTGGAAGTGAATCCACAACCTGATTGGCCTACAGGAAAATCCCGGAATTAGCCAATCACGTGCGGTCCATTGTGTAAATAATTTATATAAAGCAGATATTTGGGGGGATTCATTCCTCCTCACCACTATGAGCTGAATAAAGAGCATGAAATCCACTCTTGACTCCAAGTATATTTCAGACACCAAGCTGAAGGTTAAGAAATATCCTTCTTAAGCCTGAGAAATAGCTCAGTCAACAGAGCATGAGACTTAATCTCAGAGCCGTGGGTTTGAGCCCCATGTTGGGTGAAAGATTCCTGCATTGCAGGGGGATAGACGAGACAATCCTCATGGTCCCTTCCAACTCTATGATTCTATATATTGTTGGGTGTGTATAAGAATCTATTTTGGCTCACACATATCTCTTTGATTTGACCAAAGTCAATTAGATGCATATCAGCAAAAATGCAGGAGTTGACCTAGGTTTTTTGAGAGTGAAGGATTCCATAGGCATCCTTCTCCTGTCATGAATTCCTATAAAGCTTGTTTTCATGTGTTTTATTAATTCATATATCACTCTCCAGTAACTGATTATCTGTTCATAAAATAAAAATAATATAATAAAGCCATCAGTAAAACAGCAAGAGAAAATAGTAGCCATAAAAAATATAAAAACTCCTCAGATGTTAAAAAGCCAGGGAGAATAAAATGGTCCCACTGAGGCAGCTTTCCCCAGCTTGGTGTCCTCCAGATGTTTTGGACTATAGCTCATATCATAACTGACCACTGGTCACACTGGCTGCAGCTTCACTCCAGCTACATCTGGAGGGCATCAGGTTCAGGAAAGCTGCAAGAGACATTGGCTTGGGTGCCTAGCGAGTCTCTATTTACTCTCAGAGTTACAACACATCAGTAGGGCAGGGGGTTAGCGGGGGCAGGAGAGAGAGAAATGGAATCTGTTTGGTCTGAAACAGAGGAAATCTGGAAAGGGATTCGAGCATTAGGTTCTGGTCTACCCATGTCATGTCTATACAGTTTCCAGATCTCCCTGCATGCAGCCTTCCAGGCAATTCCTTCTGCAGCCTTCGTCTAGGGATCGGCCTTAGTAATGAAAGTGCTCAGTGGCACTGAGTCAGACTCTCCACAGTGGAGCAGTTTGTGATGATCCAGGATGACAACACTTGACTTACCAGAACAAGAAGTTTCCCAGAAAATGGGAAAAAATGAGGAATTTACTGTAAGCTCATGAAACTAGACTATTTGAAAAAATAATATTGGCTTTCACTTTCTCATACACACCTCACTGCTCAATCTCTCTTTTTTTCATTAACCCATGTGTTTGTGATTTGGCAGGTATATTTGTTAGCCATGTATCTGATGAAATGGATTGTAGTCCACTAAAGCTTATGCCATAGTAAATTTCTTAGCTGCCTCAAGACTCCCTGTAAGAGAACCTTGACCAACCATTCCCAAATATAACCCCTCTCACATTCTTCCCCAAAGCACACGGATTCATAAGAGAATGGAAACAGATGAAGAGAACAATGATGCTAGAATGGATCCAAATTGTGTCAGGATGGTGGAGGCAAGGGCCTGCCTTTGTCTGGAACCTCAAAACACCCTGTTCTATCATGATTAATGGATGTGGATTTTCAGCTCAAATATCTCTTTCTTCTCACAAATGCAGTCTTTATTTTCTAAGGGTGCAACAAGTGTCCTTGGGATGCCCTTGCCACGTACCCTTAATCATTTTGGCAGGGGCTCATCAATTGCCATGACTTTTAAAGAGACCAGTCTTACACAGGGAGAGGACACAGAGGAAATACACAAGATATCTAGGAAGGACGAATGACTATGGATCAAGGGATAGACTAAAGGGAGATAGTTCAAATCTGAAGTTGTCAAACAATAGTCAAGGCCACAACCTCACTTTAGGTGTTCCACCATACTTTTAAATACAGAAGCACTGAACTTGGTCAAGGCTAAAGTTGACAAACATTACACGTTGGTCACAAAACAGACATGCCCGTCACATTATTGAAATCTGAGTTATGTATGTTGACCAGCCCTCACAATATTCAAGTCTACAGGGGGAAAAGTTTGAGAATGGCTGATGGGCTTCTTTGTTGTTTCTTTTTTGCCATTGGGCACCATGAAGCATGGAACATTTCCTTGACACTATTAAACAAAAGAATGTTTCAGCCAGTTCATACTAGCAGCAGCCTCAGTTGGAAAGGAAGCTGATGATGAATACAAAAAACATGTAACTACAGAAGATGATGGTCATGAACAAGATGCAAAGAGATACTGTATTTTTCCATGTATAAGACTAGGGGTTTTTTTTAACCAAAAAATTAGGTTTAAAATTGGGGCTCGTTTTATACATGGGTAGTGCTGAAGGGTGTTTTCATTTGGAGTCCCCAAAAATAGGGGGCATCTTATACATAGGGGCATCTTATACACAGAAAAATACATAAAAATTAAGCTCAAATTTCAGCCCTACTTTTTACTGAGGTTTAAGGTAGGTTAGACCCAAAGCAGAGCCCTCAAGAACTGTAATCCCTGCATGCAGGCCTATGCAGAGCTTGTCTGACACCCAGGGTGGGAGTCTTGTTAAAATTAGTTATAAACTGAAACAAAAAAGAAGCTGGTCCCTGGAGGGGGGTGGTCAGCTTAGCCGTCTGAGACCCAGGGCAAGGGTACCAGGCTGTCCCCCACCCTGCACAGGCCTGAATGCATGAGTTACCTTAGGACCTAAACCAAGGATGGGAAACCTGTAGCCCTTCAGATGCTGATGGATCTAAACTCCCATTGGTTCCAGGTGGCATGAGAAATGGTCAGGAATGATGCGATTTGTAGTTCAGCCACATCTGGAGGGCCACAGGTTACTTGGACTGTGTATATGTTTAATACTACCAACACTACTGCAACTAATCCAGGCACCATGTTACTTGGCCAAAATAGTCAGCAGTGGATGGTACAAAGACTGTCTCTTTGATAAGGGGTAGCCAAGCCAATAGCTAGACTCTGCTGGACCTCTCCGTTTTGATGTGCTCCGTTAACTTGTACTTTCCTTCCTACTGATTCTCAGCCTCTCTCCTGCCTTCTTTTTCAACCCTCCTAAAACTTCTCTCTGCATTTGTAAACCTTCCTGTCTTGGACAAACTCCCTGAAACTCAACCCTGTCCTGAACCCTATAAATAAATAACACTGCTGAGTTGTACAGACTGACATCACCTCTCTAATCAAAGCCATTTCTCAAAGCAATCAACCCCCATGACATTAAAAACAATTTCTAGACACACCTGCACTAAGCACCACACACACATACACATACACATACACACACTCTTCTGATGAAGTAAACAAGAAATGGTTACTAATAGCAATGCTCCCCCTTCTTGATCAGGAAAATACATTCCTTGTACACCTGGCATACCCAGCTCTCCTTCAACCAGGGCCAGCCTGAGGTAGGACTTTGTAGCAAAAACACACTGCCCAGCCCAAAATGTAGCAAGTAGGAAAGTCCTCCTAACCCAAACAATGGCTTGATAGGCACACTTTTGTGCCTCAGAAGCAGGAAACGGTGGAGGAAGAACATCCAACTTGATGCTTTGGAAGGGCAAGGAATGGCCAAACAAGCAAGGAGGATCAGTGGCAGAAGAAAGTGGCAAAGAGATGCCCATGGATATTCAGGGATGGGTTTATGGCATGGTTAACTGAGCACATAGGCAGCACCAACAAGGAGCTCACTCACATGCCTCCCCATTGCAGGATCTCTGGTTTATTGAAGGAAAGATATTTTTCACATACACATTATCTGAGTCAATTCTTCCAAGGAGGGTGTGGACTCCCCTTGGGAGGTGGTGGGGTCTTCTTCATTGGAGGTTTTTAAGCAGAGGCTGGATGGCCATCTGTCATGGATACTTTAGTTGAAATTCCAGCATTGCAGGGAGCTAGACTAGATGACTCTAGGAGTCATTTCCAACTCTATGAGTCTATGTTTCTGAGGAGGTTTCACTGATTTATCAGGGCTAGTTGCTCAGCAAGGCCACTCATCCAAGCAATCAGGGTTCAGGGTTGTTGGTCCAAGAGGACAAAGCAGGCAATGTGCTCCTTGCACAGTGGCAGGGCCTCACTGAATTCCAGCTGAGAAGTGACAACAGCAGGAGAGGGCAATCCTCATCTCATTTGTAGCTTTTCTAGAAGCATCTGATAGGTGTATGTGTGAGCATAACAGACGTTTGCTTAGATCAAACAGAGCTGCCTTTAACTTCTATTACAGCAAGCAATTAGGCAATGGGGCTACAATATTGTGTGCTTTGGACTGGACCAATCCAATCCAGTGTGTTTGTTTTCCCTCACAGGAAGGCTTCAAGCAGCAGTTGGACAGTCATCTCTTTCCTGTTTTGAGCAGGGGAGTTGGACTAGATGGCACCCTCCAACTCTTAAGTGGCTGCAGTATTGCAAGGGATTCTGGGAAGGAGGTCTTAGCAAGCCACAACACAGCCAAGGAAATGGATGGGTGGAAGAGCAATGAGATGCAACAGCCCCAGAATCCACTGAATTGATGGGTGGATTGGCAATGACCAACTCCAAGATCCAGTGAATGGGCACAACTTAACAATTTTTGTAATGTTGGTGAAAAAATTAAGAGTGTTGGAGGACAAGCCACCTCTCTACTCAATTGTTTTGCAAAAGATGTGCACCCAATAAAACCTGAGGACTGACCTTTGAGCCCAAGCTTTCACAAGGGGTGGCATGGTTGGGTGTCACAATCTGTAGTATTTGCCCAAGAGAGCAGTTCTCCAGTGGAATTACTCCTCACCACATCACACGTCACCACAGTCCGTTATGTAAATAAAGTGAAAGAAGGGAAAGTATGCCATCCCTTTCCCTGCTGGGTTCTCCCATTACACATTCCAACCTCAGAGCATTTTTTAAGGACCACAGAAATGCATACTTTAAAACCTGTCTAGTAAACTTCCTTGACACTGAGGCATACACTTTGGATTTAGTCACTTTCTCTCCTCACACTGCCCCTTGGAAGACTTTCTACTCTAGAGAGTACCACTAGCCTAGACAACGGGTGATTCAAGGTCTTCTGGGGTTGCTATGTTGACAGGATGAAACGAACCTGAACTGGCCACAGGAATAACCCTGTTTGGACTTAAGGAAATGCCTTGGGAGGTATCCAGCATCAGATGGTTCTGCTGTTGAGTAATAAGACTATAATTCTCAACAGATTTGTAGTAAAGGTGCAAATGTGTCCATGACACTAGCTAGTAACCATTAGTGTCTGGTTTTCCACTCATAAATCTCTTAATTGCTGTGAGGAAGTCATAGCTGATCACTGGCTTCCAAAAAGGGAAGAACAGATTCTGAATAGTGATTCTTACAAGACTAGACATAATGTAGTCAAAGAGCAGTCACAGTACACGCACAAAACCTGGTGTCCTCCAGATGTTGTTGGACTTTAACTCCCATCAGCCTCAGCCAGCATGGCCAATGTTCAGGAGTGATGGCAGTTGTAGTCCAAAGCATCAGAAGACATGGTATTGGGAACGCCAAGTTATAGCTTAGAGTGAGGATGGGCACAATATAGATTGGGCTGTACTGTTGGATTTCTGGGCAATCAGCAGTATATCTGCAAGGGTTTGTGGCTCCTAATGGTTTAAACCAGTGGTTCTGAAAGGGTGTAGTTTGCCACGCCAGTGTGGCAGGAGAGGATGGCAAGCATGGAGGGACAACATTTCAGTGTAGTGTAGCGTAGTGTAGCATATATACACAGAGAGAGAGAGAGAGAGAGAGAGAGAGAGAGAGAGAGAGAGAGAGAGAGAACCAGAAGCAGAATCCACACCTCTCTTCAAGAGCATTGGCTATTCTTCTACAGCTCTCCATAACATTGTTGTGAGCTGGGATTTTCAACTCAGACAAATATGTAAGATCAGAAAAGAGAAAGGCTTATTTGTGTTGGTGAGGAGATGGGAGTTTGTCTCAAATTAGACCTAATAGGTATGAATTACCCAGCAAAAGCATGCTCACACATCTCATTGAGTTTGTATACACGCTTAAGGTACATATGTAAGAGGCTCAAATACAATTCCATTTAGGGAATTATTCATGTTTTTATGTAGCTGCATTGCTACATAAATAACTATATTATAAAGTAGTGGTGTTCTATGTTATAAATGAAGCACTGCTAGGAGTTGTTTCTTTTTGTTTTCCAGTGTATTTCTTATCAATTAAAAATTCAGTGTTGCACGAACAAATTTTTATTCTCACAGAGAACAAAAGTTTGAGAACCACTGCTTTAAACCACAACAACTCATTTTCTTTCTAAATGAGGCCTCTCAAAATTTTAATTAAGGAAGTTTGGAGATGAAAACCTGGAGTGTGTGCAATGGTAGAGATGGCTGGCGTGGCTGCGTTTGAGCAGCAAGCCACGCCCCTGCCGAGCTTCCTTATTGGGTGCCCAACTGGGGAGGGGCGTGGTGCCAGCCCTGGAGTTGAAGCAGGGGGCGGAGCGCCCCCTGCATGACGCAAGAATCGTCTCCCGCTCACAATCCCTTCCCTCCTGGGAGTAGGAAAGGCTTAACAGAAAATTAAAATATTATCTTGAGCATTTCAAAACAAAACATTACTAAAGGACGTCAAATATAAAATGCCCATTTCAAACAGCACAATTGTCAGGAGAATAAAATATCTGCTGCTTCTTCTGCCAACCCTGCTCATGGTGGACAATGGCTGTGGAAGCTGAGACTCAATGACCTGGGTCTGCACTTTTGCATGACCTTTTTTAATTGGCAGGTTCTTCTACCAGGGCTGCTGGATTTTATGGTTCAAGTAACAGAAAAAATAGATCATGGAAGCCTGAAGTCTGCCCTCCTCTGGCCTAGAGGTAATTCCGTCCTTTCAATATGGTCATCGCTTTCAAGACGCAATAGGCTCCTTACAGAGGTCTTGTTTGCCTTATGACACAGCAGTGGTGAATCAGCTCATAACAGTCAAGAAGATGACAAACATGTTGTCCTCGTTGTTCCATTGCCCTTTAATGATGGCTAAAATATAATGTTGGCTTGCCACTAAGGACAGTCCAGGCTATTCATGAGTTCCCACAAAGGGAAAAGCTTTCCATTTCTAGCTTCTGTGTGATCTTGATGGCTAACACTTTGACTAATCACAGTCTGAGTTAATTTTCTTGGCTGAAAATAAAATATGTGGTAAAAAACCTGTACAATCATACATTTCGCCAGAGAAGCCTTCCCCAACCGGGTGACCTCTAGATGCTTTGGACTATATGGTGCTGTGCTGGCTGGGGCTGATAGAAATTAAAATCCAAAGCATCTGGAGACATAAGGTTGGGGAAGACTGCTCTAGTGAAAACACATTAGAGAAAAGGGCAAAGGTTCTTGGGCATGTTCCAGCATGTGTTATCTGGACCTGATGGCAGCATCTACTATATCTTTTGGGAAATCGTTTGTGCTTCTGTGTGTTTGTTCTGTGTTCAGATGCCTTTTGAGATATCATCACCAAACTCAGCACAAGGGTTCCCAAGGTGAGGACAGTGGTATTCATAGATGTTTGGATGCTGGATGCCATTTTGAATCAAGATGAAGGACTGAAAAATCACTTTGGCATGACTTCGCCCATTTTTTGACAGGTTCGGCTTGTTTTTTGAAATATCATTGCTAAATTGGGCACGAGGGTTCCTAGGTTTAGGTCAACATTTGGGTTATAGGTTCCATGATGTACATTAACTATAGTAACCAGGTGGAACTTCTGGGGGAGGGAATTCAACGTTGCACTATCATGATCATTCCATGAGTACAAACATTTCTGCCTGCCAGATGAAATAATCTTTCAAAGAAGGAGAGCCTCTTGCAGAAGTCTGTTCCACTGCTGGAAAGCTCTTGCTATCAAGAAGCTTCTCCTAGTGTTTCTCCACCAAAAGCTGCTTCTCTACAATTCCCACCCATTGGTGCTGGTACTTTACTGTGAAGAAACAGAAAACTTCAGCTCTAAGTTCAGAATTTTGGCAAAGGAGTAGCCCTTCACTATAAGCTGAACTTGGTTATCCAAGGCCCTGAGTTTGTTGTAACATCACTGAGAAAAGCTATCTTGTTCCCTCTTGCTGCTGAGAATTGGCTCAGGAATAAATATTTCTAAACAATAGCTTTGATAACTGCTTTTTTGAGCATTTGCAAGATTCTGCATCTTTGAGGCTCAAATAATCCTATACAAATAAATGAAGCCAAACCTAAACAATTCCACGAGGACTTCTGTTTTGTAACCTATTTGGAGTCTTGTACCCTGGTGTTGCTTGACAATACCAAAGAGAGAGAAAAATCAGTAAAATTTTGAAATCAGTGGTTACAATCAGTGCAGTTTCCAATGGTTCAGTCCACCATCTTGATTCAAAAGCACATCCAATTGTATCCAAACAGACAGAAACCTGCTCCTTGATCTCAGGAACCAACATGCAAATTTTGGTCACAATACCTTAACAGACATCCAAATACATAACAACCAAGCAAGCTATTAAAATATATAGCAAATAGTTCTGCTGGCCTGAGAAACCAGAATACATTGGCTCCTGAAGCGATTCATCTTCAAGACTAGTCTGGCCCCTGCTACCTTGCTGGCCAATAAGGTACTTTGTGCCCATTGCTAGAGGAGGCAAATGCCCCTCCTGGCATCTTCACTGGGGCTATTCCGAATCTGTCATTCCTATCCTGTAGAAAACCCTGTCAACCTGGTGTCCTTCATGTGTTTTGGATACAGCTCCCAGCAGTCCTGGCCAGTGCTTTATGAGAGTTGTAGTCCAAAGCACCCAGAGAGCACCAGGTTGAGAAAGGCTGCTGTATACCAATAGTGAACTCACTCTCTGAGTGCAGATTCTTATATAGCCAAAACTGCACCATCCACACAGGAAAAGAAAGAAAGCTCAAGGAAACACCAAGATTTGCAGATATAGCAACAAAACTTTAAGGGAGAAATGAGGACTATGTATCCCCAAGTGGGTCCAGAATCGTGATTCTTGGGTGCCTGGACTGATAGAGATGGAATGGACTATCCTACAAGTGGGACTGGAACCCTCAACAAGAGGTAAAGGACCCCTGGACTGTTAAGTCCAGTCAAAGGTGACTATGGGGTTGCGGCACTCATCTCATTTTCAGGCCAAGGGAGCCGGTGTTTGTCCACAGACAGTTTTCCGGGTCATGTGGCCAGCATAACTAAACTGCTACTGGCGCACAGAGGACCATGACAAGTGCCAGAGCTAATGGAAACGCCGTTTACCTTCCCGCCACAGCAGTACCTATTTATCTACTTGCACTGGCATGCTTTCAAACTGCTAGGTTGGCAGAAGCTGGGACGGAGCAACGGGATCTCACCCCGTTGCAGGGATTCGAGCCGCCAACCTTCCGATCAGTAAGCCCGAGAGGCTCAGAGGTTTAGACCACAGCACCACCCGCCACAACAAGAATACTTTGCACAGCAGCACTTTGCTCCAGTTCCAGCTTGTTTTACAATCCAAAATCATTTTAAGTTGGCCTGTGGGGGGGCTCTGCTGGTTGAGCCAGCCTCCTGCTAGTCACCAACAGAGTAACGCAAGCTGGCGGTGATGCTGCAAATGGTAGGAGGTCCGCAGGTGGCAACGCTAACAATGGAGGCCAGCAGAAAGCCTCTAAATGGGGCACTCTGAGGATGCGGAGGCAGCAGTCAGTCTCACAGCAATTGGCAGCCAGCATTAGGCTCAATCTGGACCCAATCAGCCTGATTTCCCTGCCATCCCATGCCATCACCAAGAACAGCTGGGCTGCAGATGCAGCAGTGGCTCCACCACTCTGCAGAGCCATGATGGCAGTGGGAAGTTTGGAGTGCACCCTTCCCAACTGTTGAGAAAATGTCACTCAGTGGTGTAACAGATTCTTTGCATGCAAATAATCCAAGCTTCAACCCCCAGCATTGCCAGAAAGGTCTTGGAAAGACTGAGCCATGGGCCAGTGGTCTGACTCAGTATAACAGTTCCCCATGTTCCTAAGAAAAACCAAGGAAATGTGGAATATCAGAAGGAAAATGGTCCATCTTGCTGGCTCCCTTCAGAACTCAACCAGAGCTCCATATCTCTCAAATCCATCAGTTAACAGAAAAAGTCAAGATAATGGGATTCAGGGTTGACTCATTTGAACATAATCAAGCAGCTTCCAACTGAGTCAGACCAAGTTTTTCCATTTAGCCCACCATTCATTTTCTATTCTTCTGCATGCAAGGCATGTGGCACCTCCTCAGGCCCGTTGATTGATTGGGGAAGGGTGTGACTCTGAACCAAAATAGTAAGAGGGAGCTGAACTTTCCTTCTGCCCTTAGTGTTCTTCCTCTGCAGTCTATTTCCGCAGCCAAATTCTAATACCAGAAATGGGCTCTGAAAGACTTAGCATGCTTGCAGGCAGGGGCATCGCTAGGGGGTGATCCAGGGGGCCTCAGGTCTCCTGCCCCTTCCTTTTCAAAAGGTTTGTTAACATGGTGGCTTGGTGCATTGCCAACTGAAATCCTGAAGAGCTCCTGCCAGTCTGAATATGGAGATAGATCAGGCATCCCCAAACTTGGCCCTCCAGCTGTTTTGGGACTACAATTCCCATCATCCCTGACCACTGGTCCTGTTAGCTAGGGATGATGGGAGTTGTAGTCCCAAAACAGCTGGAGGGCCAAGTTTGGGGGTGCCTGAGATAGATGAACCAATGTTCTAATAAGGCAGCTTCCTATGTTCCTAATTTGTCCAGAAGCACTTTACCCACTTGTACAACTTGGTGCTCCTGCTCACATGGAGAGGCACTATGGGAAGGTAACAGGTAGGTTTGCCTTCTCTCACCAACATGCCCTTTTGCTCTAAAAATTCCTTTCCTTCTCCCCTTTTATATATACATTAGGGCAGAGCCCAGTTTAAACAAATGAAGGGTCCATAGATAGCTCGGGGGGAGACGCCATGCCTGGTATCAATTGCTGGTATCAGTCCTTTGCCAGATTTCCAAACAGCAGGGCTTGGAAATACCTCTGCTGGAAACCAAGGAGAGCTGCTGCCAGTACTGGGTTAGATCAGGTGTGGGTCACCTATTCCAGCCCCAGGTCAACCTTCCAAGGATCACATACCCTTGGGGCAATAGGCAAAAGTTGATGGAGCAAAAAACCAATTGTACAGTAGAGTAGTTTCTACAGTACACACACACACTATCCTCCATCAAGGCAATTCAAAGACACATTCCAGCCAGGCAAAAACACTTGGGATACAAAGTAGGGACCATTAGGGGTGTTGCCGGGGGTGAGTTCTAAAGACCAGTAAGAGAGGCACCCTATGCTTGAGATTCCCCAACCCAAAGCCTACAGGGCATCTTTGGAGGGCATTTGAGGGCTGGTGCAATAGACTAGAACTGAGAAGTACTCTGCCGCCGCCTCTTCCACTGCTGCTGCCTGGCTTAGCTGCTCCCTCCAAGTGTGTAAGCACAGGGACAGAATAAAGGAGCAGAAGGAACAGCCTCCACTTGCCTTGAGGTTTTTTCCTGGACAGTGGCTTGGATTAGGCCCAGAGGGAAAGGGCATGGAAATGGGCAGTGACAAAGAGAGGGCCCCAAATCTAAAGCCAACAGAGAAATGGTAAAAGGGAATGGAGTAAACTCTCCTCCAATCCAGATTCTCACCTCCCTTACTGGTGCTGTTATTATTTTAAAAGAGAGAGAGAGAGAGAGAATCCAAACACAAGATTAAAACAAATGTGAGACTACAGCACTAAGATTTTGCCAACTTCCAAGGGCAGCCAACGTGGTGCCCTCCAGATCTTAGACTACAGCCCCTGCCACTATGGTCAACAGTCAAGGATGAGAACTTTGGTCCAACATCATCTGGCCAGCACTAGACAGGGAATGGTGATTTAAAGAGAAGGAACATGATCAGGAACCTGGATTCTGGGTCCCAGTTCTATACGGTGGTATCTGGGGTTATGAACATCTTGGGTTACAAACACTTCAGCTTACAAACTCTGCTAACCTGGAAGTAGTACCTCAGGTTAAGAACTTTGCCCCAGGATGAGAACAGAAATCACACGGCGGCGCAGCGGCAGGAGGCCTCATTAGCAGAAGTGGTACCTCAGGTTAAGAATGATTTCAGGTTAAGAATGATTTCAGGTTAAGAATGGACCTCATCTCCGGAATGAATTAACTTCATAACCAGAGGTACTACTATGTGCATTTGTGTAATGTCATCATGGCATTGTGAAATCCACACAGCCCTGGATACAGTGGCAATACACTCTTATATAAGATGATCACCCTATGTGATATAGCAAAGGATAGTTCATAACCCATAAGATGTTTTTCCCCCAGCAGCTACTGAACAAACATCATGGTCATATAAAATACATATCTGTCTAAACCAGCCAACAACACAAATCAGAGCAACACAGCAAAACACTGCTACTGCCTAAGGAATCTTTTGATGGAAACCTTATATAATGGACAAACATAAAGCACAATGAGCTATATCATCTATGTTTTGACTATGGACACAAAGACATCGTTCTGGTGGCATACCTGCCATCTACAGATGCTGTCAGCATAGTCTGGAACCACCTTCGGAAAGTATGAAAGGCAAGCTCTGGAAAAAACATTGTGGGCCAGTATCAGACTTCTAAGATACCCTGTTGTTAAATGCTCTCTTGGCCAGAAATGGCCCACCCAGTGGAACGAAACTGCCATACTAACTTCCTGGCAGCAGAGTCTCTTCTGTTTACCAAAGAGAAGGGGAAGATGTTGGGGAGGAAGGTGCAACAATGGAGTCAATCTGGTGTTCCCATCCGCACCAACCTCCGCATCACCTCATCCCTTCCACTCCTAGTAAGCAATAGCACCACACCTTCACACCAGTCATGGGTGTTTGCAGAAATAATTCTACTAGGGGCAGGCAAGGGCTATAACTTGTAGCTAAGGGCTCTTGACTTACAACTGAACCCCACACACTGTTACATGATGCTGAAGGGAAAACAAAAGAAATTGTGGCAATTTACTGTATTGCATGGGATTATAGATTTCAGAGCTAACTTCTAACAAATTGCTTTATTTGTCCATTTAACAGCAACAGAGTAAAGCACTAGAAAAACAGACAACTTATTTGTCCACTGAACAACAATACTGTCAGACTCTTAAGCCAAATTAAAAACCCCAAAGCTGAATTTCACACTTCAGCCTTGGCGAAGTCTGAAACCAGACTTTTTTTGTTAATGCTTTTCTGTCCATAATATAAGGGGAAAATATAATACAAAGCAGACTTCTTTTTAAGCAAAAACTGGATTCTTCCATGGCCTTGGCCATAACTTCTATAAATTTCTCCATGGGATAGGTCTTCAGCATTTCTCTATGGACACAACACACACAAGCCAGAAGAAGACCTAAATACAGAAACATCTGGTGGCAAACAGGGAAAACTTTGGAAACAAAAACCTCTAAAATTGGTCTCAGCAGCCACAAGAGAAAATATGCTGAAAATCATTTTTAGATGCCATTTCACGCAAATCACATTGAGTGATATGAAGAAATCTCTAAGCAAAACATGGAACCAAGTTACACCTTTGATGGAATTGTCCTATTATCCAAAAAACCTAGATCAGTCTTTGTCCTGAACCCATGGCCTACCTGGCAGCAAGTCAGTATGTCAAGTCCCCAGTCCAGGGTCAATCCACATGCCCAAAGCCCAAAGCAAGCATAGTCCCACAAGGATCCTGAAGCATCCAGCCTGAGGTGCATCAAGATAGGCAGTTGAGCAGACCCAGCACCTCAGCTCTGCTTCCCTTTTGTACTTTGCATGCTGATTGCAGCATCTGGGCTTGATGAGGCAGGTCACCCTCACCTGTTCCAAGCCTACTCCACTTGAGGAATCACACACCTCCTCACAGAACTAGCAGGCCTCACCTGGTCAGCTGGGAGTTGGGCTGTGGGCCTTGCCTGTCTCAGCCTCCTAGAGCACCTCTCCCACTTCTCCCTATGTCTCAGATCCTACCGTGTTCATGGAGACCCCTCTGGCTCTGGGTCCTACTGCTCTGGTTCCTGTGTTCTGACCCCCCATCCCCTTATCATCCTCCATCACCCTGTGAGAAGAACAGGAGGAGGAGTTTGGATTTGATATCCCGCTTTATCACTACCCGAAGGAGTCTCAAAGCAGCTAACATTCTCCTTTCTCTTCCTCCCTCACAAAAAAACACTCTGTGAGGTGAGTGGGGCTGAGAGACTCCCGAGAAGACTAGCCCAAGGTCACCCAGCAGCTGCATGTGGAGGAGCAGAGAGGTGAACCCGGTCCACCAGATTACGAGTCTACCGCTCTTAACAACTACACCACACTGGCTCTCACCAGTACTTCCTTCCCCATCCCCTGCTGGCCCCAGTGTGTCCCACTCCTGGCTACGCCCCTCGCCAGGATCCTCTTTCTTCGCTCTGTTGCCCTGCCAGTTCATGACAGTCTTGCCCACACCGACTAGCAGGAGCTGTCCAATGTTTCAGGCAGGGATCTCTCCCAGATCTACCTGGATATGTCCTGGATTGAACCTGGAACCTTCTGCACACTAAGCAAATGCTCTCCCAACGAGTCACAGCCCTTCCCCACATCCCCTGACCACCGGTCATCCTGGCTGAGCTTCTTAGACTCAAGGATCATCTGGATTGCCCCAGGTTTCTTACTCCTGTGCTAAGGTAGAAACATCCTGTGTACAGGAGCAGAACATCCCACCATGAGATGCAGCAACCCAAAATGGGAGAGAAAACTGGGGATTTTCTAACTAGAAATTACAAGGCAGTTGTCAGCTTATGTTTCATTAAAAAAAAATGCATTTGGGGGAGCAGGGGCAACCCAACTTCTGAACATCTAGCCTTCCAGGAATTTCCCTGGGAACAGCCTTCTTAAAATCTTGCGGCAGTGTGCAGCATGCCTATGGGGCATTGTTGATGCTCTCCCTATTATGGCACCTGTTAACATGAGGTGAGGGGGGCAAGGAGGGGGGAAGTTGTCGCCCTGCGGTTCACTGCGACACAGCAAAGCTTTTGATGGTGCCACAGTTGCATTTGCTTTGGACAAGCCTGGCTTTGTGCTAATTAGGACCCTCTGGGGGATTTCCGGCCCTGCAGGGTGACAGTTTTGTTGCTGTTACCATAACAGAGATCCCAAACCGCAACACTCTAAGGTATTGAGCATGCCAGCATGTTTTACCACCCTCCCCTCAAATTGGGGGGGGGGGACCTTGAAATAGTGAGATCATGGTAAACTGAGCTCTTGTGGTTGCTTTGAAGTTTTTTTTCTTTCCTACGAAAGGCATGTCTTTAAACTGACTTGTCAAAGTCTCTGTCATCTTGCAACTTTAAAAATTACTCTATGGTGGCAATTACAAGAATTTACTGGCCAGGCCAGTAGATGGCTCCAGCATGTGTGTACAAGCTGGATCTACAGGTAGACACATCAAATAAGCATTTTTGTTTAAAGCATTGTAAATTTAAACAGGGAAAACAGGTAGAGAAAAACAGGACTCCACATCGCCATCTGGTGGCACAATGTTATACAGTGGTACCTTGGGTTACAAACGCTCCAGGTTACAAACACTTCAGGTTACAGACTCTTCTCACCAGGAAGTAGTACCTCAGGTTAAGAACTTTACCTAAGGCTGAGAACAGAAATTGCGAACCAGCGGCACAGCAGCAGCAGAAGGCCCCGTTAGCTAAAGTGGTACCTCAGGTTAAGAACAGTTTCAGGTTAAGAACGGACCTCCGGAACAAATTAAGTACGTAGCCAGAGGTAACACTGTATCGCATATACAACACATATAAATCACTTTTTCTTCACCAGTCTAGCTGAGTCCCATGTCTGCAGAAGATGCTACAAGCTACCTCAGAAAGCTACCTATGGACCTAGCTACACATGTTACAGGCAAATGCCCATAATAAAGCCCCAAGATATTTCCCCTGCCCTGCCCCTTAGTGAAAAAGGAGAATTAGCAGGATGTGATTTTGACTAAACTGTGAAGAGGGACTGGGGGCTGGGGAAAGTATTATTGCCATCTGGAGGGGCACCCTTGTGTTACCAGAACAGGGGCAAACAATATTGAAAGTGGGATTGTGTATAACTGCTCCAATACTATCATGATTACAAATCATCATGAATGCACAATAGAAAGGATAACAGTTCTTCCTTTCTGGCCCCAGCATCTCATATCCTTGTTTCTCACTCTTAGCTCACCCTCTGTCCTCAGTTCACCAGCCAGCCTTATTGCCTCAAAAATAAATGTCTGGTTTCACGCAAACTGACATCAACCACTTTCTTGATTCTTTGTTGCTTACCGTCTTGTCACACTGCTATATTATTTTCATATGTCTGGACTTTCCAGCATTCAATACTTTTGCCTGTACACTTAGTCTAGTCTAGGAACAGATCACAGACCTGCTTTAGTCAGAATATGAACTGGGCCTATTTCTGTAAGGGACTGTGCCAACTCTGCTCATCTTGGACTAAACCCCTGAATTTGGAGTTGCAAAAGCTACTGAACTGGGGGCATTTCTAAGAGGGAAAGGAAATGATAACCAAGGACCACTGTGAAGGCAGAGCACAGGCCAGAGAGTCGGGCTGGAAAAGAGCAACAGCAACACATTCCTCGCCAACATTTCATTCCCTGAAGGTCTTCCACGTGTACATAGTGCAGACATCAGCATCAGGACAAGACTGCAGACCGACAGATCCAGCCAATGCTTGAGTCATTACCCAACAAAAACAGATGAGTGAGGGCCAGTGAGGTGATTTGAGCAGAGAATCAAAGCAGGAGCCAAAGGCTTCTGCATGATTGCCTGGAATTTGAGATTAAACTGCAGTTCCCAGAAAACTGCTCACTTGATATGCGAAATGTGACTTTTGAGATTGAAGGCTGAAGAAGAAACAATCTGCAGAGGGGAATAATTTTGGGCTTGACAAAAAGGTTGAGGGCGTACAAGGCAGCACCATCAAAACAGGAAACCGGGAGAATTCTCTGCAAATGGTGGGATTCAGGTGCGTGCAAAGTTGTGCTCTTCATAAAGAATTATATATATATATATATATATATATATATATATATATATATATATATATATGCAGGTTTTGGTGTCCTCGGGTGTCTTCCCGTGTAAAAGTTGGGGTGTCTAGGCGACGTTTCGACGAGGTCTCACTCGTCATCTTCAGGCTGGTGCTTTCGGCTTCTTGTTACTGGAACAGAGCAGGATCTCAGTGTTTGAGTTCCTATAAATACTGTTGAGGGGGTGTGGTGTATAGCCTCCAATGTTCTGGGCAGAGAGGAAGTTCCCAGGCTAGTGTGCGCCTAGACACCCCAACTTTTACACGGGAAGACACCCGAGGACACCAAAACCTGCATTCCTGTACCCGTGAAAATCTACGAAAGCAAATATATATATATATATATATATATATATATATATATATATATATATATATATATATGGATAGAGCTAACCACAGAAATGAAAACCAGTTACAAACACAGGCGCACAGTGTGTGGTGGCAGAAAAAGGCCTCCCAGCTTACAGCAGCAGGACTCCATCAGTTCAAGGCTATGTTGAGTTAAGGGCTGTGTATGCACTGCTGCTTACTCTGAATCCAGTGCACTCCCACCACTGGTTTAGGAATGTGGAACACGCATAACATTGGCCATAATCCATATCCACGCAGTATTAATCCAAGAATCGTAGAATTGTGGAGTTGGTAGGGTCATCTAGTCCAAACCCCTGCTATGCAGGAATCAAGACTAAAGCAGTTTGTTGAAGGAGCTGGGCATGTTTAGCCTGGAAAAGAGGAGACTGAGAGGAGATATGATAGCCATCTTCAGAGATCTTAAGGGCAGTGGCGTAGCGTGGGTTGTCAGCACCCGAGGCAAGGCAAGTAATTTGCGCCCCCTAACCCATGGATTTGTGCCCCCTAACCCTAACCCCAAATGTTGCGCCCGGTGCGGCCGGGCCCCCCTGCACCCCCCACGCTACGCCACTGCTTAAGGGCTGTCACATTGAAGAGGGGGGGGGTGCTTCAAGTTATAAGAAAGGAGATTCCAATTAAACATTCGGGGGGGGGACTTTCTGACACTAAGAGCTGTTTGGCAGTGGAATAGACTCCCACAAAAGGATTCTCCTTCCTTAGAAGTTTTTAAGCAGAGGTGGGATGGCCACCTGTCATGGATGCTTTAGCTGAGATTCCTGCATTGCAGGGGGTTGGACTAGATGACCCTTGGGTCCCTTCCAACTCTAAGATTCTAGGATCCATAACAGATGGCCATCCAATCTCTCCTTTAAAACCTCCAAGGAAGGAGAGTCCACCGCCTCCCAAGGGAGACCATTCCACTGCTGAACAACTCTTACTGTCAGAAAGTTCTTCCTGATATTTGGTCAGAATCTCCTTTCTTGTAACTTGAAGCCACTGATTTGGGTCCTACCTTCCGGAGCAGGAGAAAACAAGCTGGCTCCATCTTCCATGTGACAGCCCTTGAGATACATCATATCTCCTCTCAGTTTCCTCCTTTTCAAACTAAACATACCCAGCTCCTTCACCTGTTCCTCAGAAGGCTTGGTTTCCAGACCTTTGATCATCTAGGCACCCTCCTCCTCCTCCTGCCTGTGAAATGTTGTGTTTTGATATGTGTCCCCCCAAAACAGTAACAACCCAGCTTTGATCCAAATCAAGAAAAACGACAGACCTGCCTTTTAAGCCAGTAATATGTACACAGTCAAGGGCACAGCAGAGAAGAAATGGAAGTTTCTTACAGATACTCCAGATCCAAAACACTAAAAGTCACTGTAGCCTACAGCCCTGCAAGGCATCAGAGAGAAGACCATGCCCCCAACTGTAACATCTGTGCAGTTCCTTCACCCTTCACCCGACTCCTCCACCACCCAAGAAAAAAGAGATGGGCCACTCCCCTGGCAATTATGGGAAACCATGTACTAACTTTTTATTTTTTAAAAACTAAACATCTTTCTAAACAGGTGGAAGCTGTGTCCACACTCACACAGGTAAATGTTCATAAGTGAGTGTTCGCTGTGGCCTTGTTGGTGACAGATTCCCCCATGTGCAGGCAAGGTCCCATCAAGCCCAGTGAAAACAAAGAGGTTCAGTGCACTCCACTCTCCTCATTGCTATTTCTGGTCAAACATTCATGGCTCATTCTTCCTTATAAAATCAGAGCTAGGTCACAAGCAGCAGAGCAAACAGAAACAGAGATTGTTGTTGTTTAGTCGTTTAGTCGTGTCCGACTCTTTGTGACCCCATGGACCAGAGCACGCCAGGCACTCCTATCTTCCACTGCCTCCCGCAGTTTGGTCAAACTCAAGCTGAGAGCTTTGAGAACACTGTCCAACCATCTCGTCCTCTGTCGTCCCCTTCTCCTTGTGCCCTCAATCTTTCCCAACATCAGGGTCTTTTCCAGGGAGTCTTCTCTTCTCATGAGGTGGCCAAAATATTAGCACCTCAGCTTCAGGATATGTCCTTCCAGTGAGCACTCAGGGCTGATTTCCTTTAGAATGGATAGGTTTGATCTTCTTGCAGTCCATGGGACTCTCAAGAGTCTCCTCCAGCACCATAATTCAAAAGCATCAATTCTTCGGCGATGAGCCATCTTTATTGTCCAGCTCTCACTTCCATACATCACTGCTGGGAAAACCATAGTTTTAACTATACGGACCTTAGTTGGCAAGGTGATGTCTCTGCTTTTTAAGAAACAGATATAGTTGGAATTCCTCTCCCACCCAATTTTCACCACACACAATCAGAGCAGCTGTTTGGTTTCGCTGCTTTTGAAAGGGGAATTCGCACCGAGGTTTTCTGGGGAGGCTGCTTAGTTGACCTTATAGCAGATGTGGTTGCCAAGGGAGAGCCACTTTTAAAAATACCACTGTGGCTGCTCTTCCCAATGACTGTGATCCTCTCCTCGGTCCATGTTTTCCTGTACCAGAATGCAGTGTAAACAATTCTGCGCAGTGTTCTCATATAGGCCTGAAGCAATGCAGTTCAAGAGACCCAATGGACAATGTTGGATTTCACTTGGAAATGGGTTTTGTTCAGTGTTCCACTGTGGACCATTTCCTTACCTGTAACACTTTTCTTTCCCTGGACACACTCGCTATTGGACCAAGTTCACATCCTTAGTGCTAGGCAAACGGTCATTATCACCAGTCCTCTTCCCTTGCCTGATTGCTCCCTCTGCAGGTGAGAAGTTGAAGCACATGCGAGTCCTGCAGAATAACCAGAGTGCTGCTTTCCTCAACTCCGTACTAGCATGGGGATCCAGCCTTAATTAGGTTTAGGGTGTTGCAAACAGTACAGCTGAATCTGGCAACACACAAACACACACACACACTGCTGGCCAAACCTTAATCCTTGGGAATGGGAGAGCGCCAATGCTGCCTAATTACACTTGCTTTCACCATCGTATGTCAGGGAGGTGAAGCCAGATTAGAATCATAGAAATGTAGAGCTGGAAGGGACCCTGAGGATCATCTAGTCCAACCCCCTGCAATGCGGGAAAATGCAGCTCTCCCATATGGGGATCGAACCTGCAACCTTGGCATTATCAGTACTATGCTCTAACCAAATGAGCTATCCAAGAATGGCTTATAGCATGAGCAGACCGCTTCAACCCATAGAAAGCCCTTAGTTTTCTGGAGTGGGGAGAAGTGAAAGCAACTCCAATCAGCATCAGCTGCCACTACTTGAGTAGGTGTGGTCCTTGCCAGAGTGATAGATGCACAAGCAGGCCTCACCTTTCAAATCATCAGACCACAGCTTCTTCTCAGCTGCTGATGAGTGGGAAGCATCTTCTAGAATGATTTCCCCAACACCAAATGGACTATAAGTCCTCTCTCTAACCTGCTGACCTGTGGGTGGGACTGCTGAGAGGATGATGTCCAAAACCCAACAGTGAAAATGACTTGGGAAACGTTGCCTCCAGTCCACTTTTATCCTGTTCTGCTATCACTGATTTATTTTTTTTAATGAACATTTTGCATCATTTTAAGGAAACCGCTCAGATTTTTAGCAGTATATAAATCTCACTAACAGAAACAAAATGAAAATAGGGCTGTACAGATGTGGTTGCTTCTTCTCTTTTTATCACCCACAGATGTATGGAAGGGATTCCTCCCCTTGCAGGAAATGCTGAGAGGAGCCCAAGAAATGGTGCTGCTTCCTCCACTCTTCATCCACGCTAGCATCACTACCAAGGCACCATCCTCAAGTCCACCCTTAAAGATGCCCAATCCTTAAGACCTTAAGACCACCTGTCTTCTGTGGCCATTCCCATCACTAGATACATATTTCCTTAAGCAATATTCTGCGTATTTTAATGAGGATATAGTGCTCAGTACAAAACTAAATAGTTGTGCTAGCACTATGGGATTTGCTCCTCTCCACTCCTCATGCATACCCCATAATGTCCCCAGATCTGCTCTGGAGGATGAGGGGAAACCCCAGAACAGATTTAAGGGGCATGAAGAAGATGACACAATGCTCCATTGCTCAAGGATAAATCATTGTACTCCCATATAGGTAAACTGTAATAAAACCTCATTCATATTGCAGTAAGTGGCATGATCAATAGGGTAACCTACAAATGTCAAACTGCTGGCATTTCTCTTTTGACACAAGAAAACATCACAAAGCTATGCTAAATTAGTTGACCTCAATAGGCAGAGAACTGCCAAGCACTAAGTATTTAATATATGTATCAAAAATGTAAGAAAAATACAAATCATTATCATGCTGCATTACAGTATTTAATCACATCAAATAATTAAAAATGTCAGGTGATCCAATAGTTGTCCAGAACAGTGGGGTGGGAGGAGCTCAGACATAGGAAACAGCAGTATGAATTTGTTTTCTGCCACAAAATCCTTTGCAAGTCGTGTGCTGATTTTAATAATAAAATAAAATAAAATAAAATAATAATAATAATAATAATAATAAATTTATTTATACCCCGCCCATCAGGCTGGGTTTCCCCAGCCACTCTGGGTGGCTCCCAGCCAAATATTAAAAACACAATATAGCATAAAACATTAAAAAAACTTCCCTAAACAGGGCTGCCTTCAGATGTATTTTAAAAGTAAGATAGTTGCTTATTTCCTTGACATCTGATGGGAGGGCATTCCACATGGCAGGTGCCACTACCAAGAAGGCCCTCTGCCTGGTTCCCTGTAACCTCACTTCTCGCAATGAGGAACTTGCCAGAAGGCGCTCGGCGCTGGATCTCAGTGTCCCGGCTGAATGATGGGGGTGGAGACACTCCTTCAAATATACTGGGCCAAGAACTGAGTCCCAAATGGTGTAAAACCACACAGAAAGTGAGGGCATTACTGATGCCATCCAGCAGTGTTGATCTTTTCACACTGTCCTCATGGCCCTTGGGAACTGTAGTTTTCCCAAAGCCTACCAACTTGCAGGTGAACTTCCTCCTGCTACAAGTCCTGGTGGAAATGAGCAGGACTCTGTTGATTCACCTCACAAAATGTATGCCTGCTCAAAGGGCTTGTAGAATAATGTTTCATTCTTTCCTCTGGTCTTTTTCTTCCCTTTTTCTTTCACAAAGTTTTCGGAATGCCGTTCTGTCAGAGAGTAAAAACGCTGGCTGTTAAAAATTATTTAAGCCCTGGCATTGATGATTTTAACACCAGGGGGCACCACCAACTCATGAAACAAGAGGCGAAGGCTTTGTGGGAATAGCTCAGATTTTTACATTTGTTTGATTGTCACATTTGCACAAACAAATGAGCAGCACATCCATATAAGCCAATGGGGAACAGAGGATGGGTTGGGTAGCAGAGGCTTTTTTAAAAAAACAACATGTTTTCCGTCACTAACCCTCAATCCCCTCCCCACCCAACCCATCGGGCAGGGAATGCGGGGAACAGCCATGCACCAAACTGTGAACATTTCCTCTCTCTGGTTTTGTTTCATTTCCTGTTTCCGTACAGGTTTTCAGCACTAGCCCAGTGGAATTAGATGATTTATAAAAGCCAGAAAAATGCTTTCAGCTTCTCCCAAGGGCAGGCCATCCTTTTCGATGGCACAGAAACAGATTGCTCCCTAGTAATGAGCAGAGAAAAGGTTTGAAGGCTTTGCCAGCTGGAATGGCCTTCAGCAAACAAGTGGCAACCAGGAAATCCGGCTGTTCTGAATTTGTGTACGCAGAAATTTGTTGATTCGTTGCACAAATCAAACACAAGGACACCAAGCCCATCTCTCATGCAAAACAAGGGAGAATCCACAGCTTGGAACCTGGGAAGAGACAATTAGGCTATGTACACATTACTGGTTTAAAATGCGTTTAGGTCATTATTATTTGTTTCTCCATTCAGATCGAAGCTGGTTTGGGTGGGGGACACATCAAAATGCAGTATTTCATTAGAAGTCTCAGGGCAGAATCAGTATAGAGACTAATGTGGTGGGAGAGCACTGCACACAGCCTTAGTCTTCTTGCTTTAGAGCAGGCTTCCTCAACTTCAGCCCTCCAGATGTTTTTGGCCTACAACTCCCATGATCCCTAGCCAGCAAGACCAGTGGTCAAGGATGATGGGAATTGTAGTCTCAAAACAGCTGGAGGCCGAGGTTAAGCCTGCTTTAGAGCTACTTCCACATGGCACAAGTCCCTCTCGTCTGGCACATCTAGCAATGCTCTTTACAAAATGGCATGTTAAAACACATGCAGATGTCTCTTAAGGATAACCATGCTGAAGTTTATTTAATTAGTAGTGAATACTTTCAGAAAACTTCCAGAAACCAGCTCACCAAAGACAAAAGAATAATGAACCACACACACACACACACACACACTTGGAAATTGTCTTTGATGGAACTCAATGGCTGTTTTGCTCCCACAAAAGAGCACGTTAGCACTATGGAGGCATTGCTTTCCCTATGGTTTTCCCAGTAGTGATGTATGGAAGTGAGAGCTGGACCATAAAGAAGGCTGATTGCTGAAGAATTGATGCTTTTGAATTATGGTGCTGGAGGAGACTCGTGAGAGTCCCATGGACTGCAAGAAGATCAAACCTATCCATTCTAAAGGAAATCAGCCCTGAGTGCTCACTGGAAGGACAGATCCTGAAGCTGAGACTCCAATACTTTGGCCACCTCATGAGAAGAGAAGACTCTCCCTGGAAAAGACCCTGATGTTGGGAAAGATGGAGGGCACAAGGAGAAGGGGACAACAGAGGACGAGATGGTTGGATAGTGTTCTCGAAGCTACCAGTATGAGTTTGACCAAACTGCGGGAGGCAGTGGAAGTCAGGAGTGCCTGGCGTGCTCTGGTCCATGGGGTCACGAAGAGTCGGACACGACTAAACGACTAAACAACAACAAAGGGTTAAAACAGATTCCACATAGCACAATATAGTGCAAATCATCCATCACTATCTTTGGTCCATCTAGCTCAGTATTGTCAGACACTGACTGGCAGTCGCTGTCTGGGATTTCAGGCAGGGGTCTCTCCAAGCCCTACCTGGAAATACCAGAAATTAAAATTGGAGGGGGGTGCTTTGGCATGCAAAGCAGATGCTCTACCACACAGCTATGGCTATCACCATTTCTATGCATCTTGAAACTCCCTCTGGAAAATGCTGCCTTCTTTAGATGCTGGGATGATGTCTACAGCAAAGAATATTGCTTCTCCTGGCACAGAGTTTGGATAGGAATATTGGATTATGGGCCTACAGTGGCTACAATCATTTTGGCATATGGCAGCTGCAGGGAAAGCTCAGTCCCTGCTGAGTTCCAGCCGCTCTCCACATGTTTCAAACCAGTGATCTACATGCGCCACTTTGTGTTGGATTCAGCTCTTGGCATGCAGACACACAATTGCATTTAGGGTGGGTTGCAGAGGCACAGGGAACACTGAATTCAGGTTGTAGGTGATGGCTGAGCAGTACAGACTGGGCTGCTCCTTACAGCTACCAACACATGCTGAATTGATCATAAAAGCAGGCCTTGAAAGATGCAACTCTACATACTTTTACAAGGGAGTAGGTCTTATTGAACTCAGTGGGCATGGGGACATGCTTGGGCTCATGCTTCACATGAGTTATTTCCCAAAAAAAACAACCCCACCAGACTTTGGTCCCAGTGAGAATGCAAATAAGCCACAATAGCTTCACAAGACAACACTAGTGTGGTATTGTCTCCGCACGTTAGTGTCCCTTCTGCAAATTAAAAGGGGAAACAGACTACTCCGCGGAGCTGATCTATAAGAAAATAACATACAAAACTTCACAGACTTAAAATTCCATTGTTCAAGAAGCAGCATAAGTACCAAAGCTGGTATTTCTCCCTTCTTGCTTCCATCTACCCCACTTTTCACAAAAACCAGGGTTGCTGCTGGCTTTCCTTCTGTGCTTCTTTTCCCTTTTCGCAAGTTAATTAGTTCTGCATGTCATTCTGCTGTTATGAAATTACAGCAAATAAACAGAGTAAATAGGAAACTGAGACTGTCATTGGGCCATCTCTCTCGTTCATATTCATTTTCAATTTCACTGTGCTCTCTTGCAGCAAGCATCCTGCTCAAGAGGCCAAATTAATTCCTAGGCTTAGTAAATTACGGTATACTGTTTTCACATGTGACACAAGGCTACAATTGTCCGGACATTCACTAAAGAGCTTAAGAGACTATTACTCACTAAAGAGAGTAAACCTCACTGAACGCATGCATAGGATTGCTGAGGCTGCAATTTTAAGGAAATGTACTAGGGAGTAAGCTCTGTTCAGCTCTATTATGCTCAATAGGATTTAATTCTGAGTAAACAGTTTTTGGATTGCACAGTGACTCACACCTTTCAGCCTCCTGTATATTATTTGGCTCCAGAAAGAAGCACAGACGGGGGGGGGGGGGGAGGTAATATTCTCACCTCAATTTTCACAAATGTAAACTCTGTGATTATAGCAAAGAACAGAGATTTTAAAAATGCTTGGAGGTAATGTGAACTGATTCAAAATTTACCTTACAGATTCACCATTTCCATAAGGCAACATTTACAGAGAGGTCTGGATTTGTCACAGAAATCCAGGGCTTGATTAAGCTGCGCTATGGAGCTAGAAAGGGGTTTAGGCATGTGAGATTGCAAGAGTGCCTTTTTGATGTTGAAGTTTCTGGGTTAATCTTTGTCACTGTGGGCCGTTCAGTGACTTCCTGCTCCACAGCTGTAAATATCCTTTTAAGACAGAGAATTTTGCAGAAATGGCCAAAACACTACTCTTCATGAAATGCTTCTGAAAAGAAATAATTGTCAACGGATTACCATAAATCCACATCAGATTATCTCCAATACACCCTACTAATACTGTGTAAAGAGCCGAACATCAAAGATAATGCGCTGCTTTTGACCAAGGCTGTTAACACACCCTTCTGGGAGTGATCGGAATATTAACATAAGACACTTCCTCAGCAGACACAGCTTAGAGAAGCAGCCACAGAGGGCAGGTTATAATTGAGAGCAGTGGATGATGCAGTCATTTTTAAATTTCCACACCCCTTCACCTGGTCACCTCCTATCTCTGTCCACTGGTATTGCCTCCCCTTTCTCTCCTCCTCTCCTCAACCTTCACTCTCTGTCACTGCCTCTTGCCTCTTTGTTTCCCTTCTCTCTGCCTATATTATCCTTGCCTTTCCTTTCTAAGGCTGGGTATAAACAAATAAACCAAAATCCACCACTCTGGATAAAGAAACCTATGGGCTTTTGTTTTACTGCAAACCTGGTTGTGTGTGTGTTTATTCCATGGTAGCTTTCCTTAACAGAGCCAACTTTAGGCTTGAGAAAGCCTCAGCTGCTTTTGAAGTTGAGTTCCCAATGACCTCACTCTGCTGCAACAGGACTGAACTGGATTCAGATGTGAACAGGATCCAAATAATTCAGAAACTCAGAACAGCTCAGATTTTGCACACTCAGAAATGCGAGACCTTTGAAAACCTGAGGTCCTAGTTGAGAACGGGTCTTTGGTGACGGCAAAGCCCTGTTGTGCTTTTGCAAGCCCTGGCAATCGGCTGACAAATGGTGTTAGCAGAAGCACAGGGCTTGATCACAGGCTGCTCACCATCTTTGCCACCCTGCTCTGGTGCATTATTAATGCTTAAGAGCAGAAGTGCCAAACCTCCAGCCTCCCCATTTGGCTTAAGAGACTATTTCACCTAAGCCACACCCACCTATGACATCTGGTGTTTGGTCAGGTGTCCTATGACACCATATAGGTGTTGGGCAGCAAAATACACAGCTCCCTGTTGAAAGCAAGGTTTGCTGTGAGCCCTATGCTTTTGTAAGCATCACTGATCACCTGAATGTCACGCCTGCAAAGGCACCAAGGTCCGAGGAGCATGAGTTACTGCTTAGAATGAAAACTGTGATTTGGATTTCTGTGAAAAAGAATATAGCCCTGGAATCCTTGGCTGGCAATGTTTAAAATTAGACCAGAAGGTCAAGCTTCAGTAAAATGTATTCTATAAATATCAGACAGAGGAACTCACCAAAGGAACGTGCTAACTGTAAATAGTCTAGTGAGAGGGGAATCTTTTTCCAACTAGTTTTTGCCTCCCACAATATTGCGCGATTTGGTTCTCTGCTTCCTTGTGTCCTGTGTTTGAGTTGGACTGGACTGGCGTTCTCTCCCTTGGAATATGGGAAAACAGCCCAGGCAAAACCTTGGCAAATAACTGCAGAAGGAAAACAAACACTGCGTTGGTTGTCATCAGAGTCCTTTCCTTCACTGAAAGACAGTCTTTCCTTGCACTGGGGAGAAGGAACAACGCAGCCCCCACCACGAACATGCATACTGTTCATTGCCACTCCAGTTGGCCGGATTGAGGCTAAACTCCAAGCCAGTGGAAATATACCCATCAGCCCAGTAGTTTAATATGGCCCAAATGCTCCATCTCACACAAAATACAGCATTCTTACTTAGCACTGAAACAGTGAATAGGTGGGTGAATACTGCCAGGACCATTTCTGTTTGCTTCCTGTACCAGCACAAACGAACATTCTATTTCTACTAAGCAAATGTTCATTTTGGTAATCAGGGAGAACCAAATACTAGATTGCTGAATACAGTCGTGTGTGTGTGTGTGTGTGTGTGTGTGTGTGTTTCTCCTGCCTTTCTTTGATTCCTGGTTACACACACATGCATAGAATCATAGAACTGTAGAGTTGGAAGGGATGCCAAGGGTCACCTAAAGCAGGAATCTCAACTAAAGCATCTATGACAAATGACCATCCAACCTCTGCTTAAAAACCTCCAAGGAAGGAGAGTCCACAACCTTCAGCTGGGTTTGGGAGAGATCCCTGCCTTAAAGCCAGAAGAGCCACTGCCAGTCACGTGTTGGCAATACTAAGCTAGGTTAAACAATAGTGTGTGACTCAGAATAAGGCAGCTTCCTTTGCTCCCATTTATTTAAAAGCCTTTCTAAACAGCTCAATATTTTAAAATCTCCAGGTGGTAGAGATGGTTAGCTATTATTATCACTGTAGTCCCACATTAAATCCAGCTCCCAATATCTGATGGAGACATTCCTCAGCAGCCATCCTTATGACACAGTCTGGCTCCATCAGCTTTGCAGTTCCTCCAAGGCTGCAAGTCTCACACATCCGCTGAGGGCTCCATGTATGAGCTGGCAGCTGCTCCAGGACCTTCAGACTCAATGCTGATAAAGGTCAACTTGAAAGGTGTTCGTTCATGGAAAGTTTTCGGTGCAACTATGTTCCACTATATAATCTGTCAGGGAAAGGAACTCTCAGTCCCTCCACTGGGCAAAGCACAGGTTGTGGTGATTTAATTCTTCCAGGCAACTCAGATGATCAGCATTTCCTATGAGCTAGATATTACTAAAAGTGTGTGTCTTTTCATTTAGGTATCAATTTAGATGAAGGACCATTTTCAGCAATATGTGGGAACTTTTAATTAGTTAAAGGCGTAGCCATCCATTTCAAGACTTTAAATAAAGGCATGTGTTCCTTGATTAAAAGATGTACTGAACTCTTCAGGCCATAAGGCAGTTAATCACATCACATGGATTAATTCTGGGCATGTTTTACCCTTCCATAGAGCCCTTTGTATACTCAAACTGAGCCTCTTCTTATATGGCTAGTTCTGAATTTGGAGCAAAAGCAGGGCTGGGGCTTGAGCTCTTCAGGGGGAGGGAAATGTTAGGAAACCAGCTTTCCTGCTTGCAAAGAGTTGTCCTAAAACTATGTACCTGATTGACTGGACTTTATATTCAAGGGTACCATTTAGGGAAGGCAGTGGTAGCTGTTTCACACAGAGATTTCAGATTCTTGTAAGGGATAATCTACACTTCCTCTGGTCCCAGGGAAAACCACTCTTTCGTGCTCAGTCAGAGCAAACGACAATTCAGGTTTTCCTTGGGTTGTCATTTGTTCAGGTCCATCAGAGCAGGTTCCCTTGGAAAGGAGTGAGGCAAAGGGAAAACTGCTCGGACCCACGCTTTCTAGGCATGGCACAAGCAGAAGTGTAGACGAGCCCTCAGTTGGCACCTGTCCTGGAACTATTTTAAACTTTCTTAATTAAAACTTTGTTTTTAATATAGAATGGGCCTTTCCCGTGGATGCTCTGTGTCTGTGGAATGCTGTCTTCAGGGAAGCACACCTGGCCCTGTCTCTGTCTGTTTTTAGGGGCCGGGTGAAAACATACTTTTCTACCCATGTTTTTAACTGGGACGGTTGTTAGATATTCCTGTGGCCTTTGTTGCACTCATCCTTTTAACTGGGGTGGGTAGGACTTGTTCCTTTAAAATATATTGTCAGGTGATCATTTCAGCTATGGTTTATGGTTATTTTTATCTGATTTCAATGTTTTTGTTGTTTTATTTTTTTCTGTGTTTCTTCTTTATTTTATGCTTTGAGGCACTTGAGTGCAAAATGTGACTAATAATAATATATGGAGCTGTTTTAAATTGTTTTTATCCTTCTCTTATGGTTGTAACTGTTTACGCGTTTTATAATTGTACATTTTGTTCTTGTAACACATCCTGAAACCTAATCTATAAGTATAGTGTGTGTGTGTGTGTGTGTGTGTGTGTGTGTGTGTGTGTGTGTGTGTGTGTTTCAGGAGAAACTTCATTTCTGACCATCTCACTGGTTCCATGCAACAAGTGACTTTTGTTAAAACTATTCGGGAGGTCCGTATACCAGAAATGGAAACCAAAGTGATGCAGGGTACAGAGCATAGATACGTTATGCAGGTAGCTCACTTCATGGATCTCATTGTTGCTCCATATGAACTGAATATACGCCTTGGAGATCAACCCAAACCCTTCTACAACCTGTGCATTGTAAACTCTTCTGCTCCTACATATCATCTCACTAAGCGACACCTGATAAGCTTTGAGGCAATTGCTCAGAAAAGAGTTTGAAAGTCAGAGCATCCCATACCATCCATATTGTAATGTGTCACATGCAGAAGCAGTCAGGGTAACAAGACATGGCAAAGAATATGGCAGAAGAAGCCACAGCTGTGTTCCTGCTAATAGATCAGGGAGGAGGCTATTTGTTCCTTCATTTTGCAATCTTGCAATGCTAGCAGCTATTGGTGAGGGTTGCCTTGCCAGTTTTATGCAGATAGTTTGGCAACTTCTGGCTCTGTTGTCGAAAGCATGTTTCAGTTACATAAGCAATATCTACATACTGCTTTTCAATGATAACAGATTTCAAAGCAGCCCATAACAATAATCGATCACAGTAATCAGTGCTTTTTTCTGGGGGAATGCAGCGGGGCACATACACCTAAACATTCTGTGAATCTAAGTTTGGCCTCATTGAGAGGTATTATTTCAAAATGAGTAGGAAAATGAGAGTAGCCCTAAACATTTTTTTTTTTAGAAAAAAAGCACTGACAGTTATAATATCAATGAAGTCAATGAAACAATTAACAACTATTACCAAAGCAAAGTGGAACAGCAATTACCAGATAATAACAAATATGGCAGCATAGCATTAACACTCTGAGTTTATCAGATAATATCAAACATTACAGGCATAATGAAGCAGATACTTTTTCACTCCCTTCTAAAAGGGAATGTGCGAGGCTGATCTTAAGAGGAAAAGAATTCAACAGTTTTCCTTCAAGGCATAAAGAGAACATTCTGTTCATATTAGCTTATGTCCCAAGGATTTTATTTATTTCCCGCATCAAACTCTAATTGTGGGAATAAGAAGTGCTCAACAATCCAACTCCATCCCTAGAGATGAGACCCCCATGCATAACTAGATTTTTCCATTTTTGGTGGTTGTTTTCTGAGAGAATTTGTGTGCCTTTTACAATTGCATGCCAGGTGAATATTCAAACAGGTGAAGTTTTCCCTTCCATTTTCTCTGCATACAGATCCACCTGCTGAATTTGTGGGTTTTTTTAGACACAGAAGCCCTAGCACTAAAGATGTTAGTACAACTCCATGGTGTTTTTTTCTAGGGTTGACATCATCCACTTGCTACTATGCCTTTGGGCTTCTTACAGCACTCCCTTTCATCTCAAATTCGAGCCTACAATTCTCTCCCATACTAACTCCCTTAATCCTCACCTTCCCCCAACCCCACCTACCTCTTAACAGCTTATAGGAAACCTAAGCCTTTCAAATGGGACACATGTTCTTGCAGATGTTGTTGGACTCCCAGTGCCATCATCTCTGATCATTGGCTCTGGCTGACTGAGACTGATGGGAATCACTGTACATCGGGAGGACAGCTCAGTACCTTGACACCACCAGGACCCTAATACCAAAATGCACACTGTAAGTCCATCCCTCATCCCTACAAGCTTTTCCCCACCAAACAGCTACTTACCTCCAGCATCCAAGTAGACTCATGCAAAATGCATTCGGATCAATAGAAATAAGTGGTGTGTTAGTGTGTTTCACAGACCCAAGCAAAGGGTAAAACAATGCATTTATAAATGAGCCAACAGCAAATTGTCATTTTTACTACATGTGGGAGTCAGAAAATGCAGTTTTGCTTAAAAACACTGACTTACAATCCACAGTCAGATGTTATCTTTTAGTTCTACACAGCAAAATTTGCTTTTGAAATTCTATTGCCCAAAAATAGCATGTGAAAAATCTGGTAAGATGACATTTGATTATTTATACTATTTATTTTTTGCATCCCTCTTTTCTTCCACCGTGAAAGCAGAATACATGGAGTTCCTGAGTAGTCTCCAATCCAGGCCCTGACTAGAGCCAGACCTGCTCAACTTCAGCAAGCTGTCTACATCAAATTCGCTTAGACCATGCCCTATAATTTAGTCTTAATGCTCATTATAAATCATTGATATTGTTGGGTGACACCATTAGTCATATTCAGAGGGCACCCACTGGATATAACCCATTATCTTCTTCTTCTTCCCCAGTTCAATACACTCCATCTTCTGCACGAGTGAATATTGAGGGTTTCCTGTTTCAACATGTAAAAGAGCATTGGCAGGTGGTGCCAGGATAAAATGGAAGTTCTTTCTAACAGCTACCCTGATGCAACGGCATCTTATTAAATGGTAGCTAAGCCTTTGTGCTGTAAAGCTGCCATTTGGAACTAAATAAGAGAGTGCAGTTTCCACACAAATTTGTCCTGAGAAGATTTCGCAAAGAGAACCTCCCACTCGTGTTCACTGAGGGTTACTCCAAGGTACATACGCATCTTAAATGTAATGGTGTTTTTGGACTAAAACCATCACATTTTTTTTACTGGCCCTGCTCCGGTGCTTTGAAGTACTGCTTAACACAAGAAATGTATCTGCTGGAGTTTCCTCATCCATGCCCCACCTGCTTAACTTTTATTTGGCAGGGAGTCAGCAACCTTGTTTGGGCCAGCTTCTGTTCTTTCCAGAACAATTTTGCTGGGGCTTTACCCTGTGACTCAGAATTATTTGTCTCCCACTCTGGTACACCTTTAATCACCTCCAAAATCTGTGTCTGCAGCAGAGGTGGAGAACCTCAGGCCCAGGAGCAAAAAGTGCAGCCCTCTCTGCCCAACCCTCTAGACACTCCCCCTGCTAGATTCCCCCCACACACACACATACACACAGTTTTGCATCCATCCTTCTTGCTTGCCTGCAGACAGTGGCGTAGCTTGGGGAGTGCAGGGGGGCCGGCCGCACTGGGCGCAACATCTGGGGGTAAGGGTTAGGGGCGCAAATCCACGGGTTAGGGGGCACAAATCCACGGGTTAGGGGGTGCGAATTACTTGCCTTGCCCCGGGTGCTGACAACCCACGCTACGCCACTGCCTGCGGAGGATGGAGAAATGGTGTGCAGAAACCTCTGACTAAATGGAAGTGTCCTACCAACCAGTATCTGGCCCTGCCCACCACTGACATATGGCCCCCAGAAGTCCCCCCTCAACAGAATGTGCCCTGAAAAATGTTTCCCACCACTGATTTACAGGCTTCACTTTGCCTTATGGTAAGCCTACTCCTGATTTCAAGTATTATCTGTCTTTAAAGTATAGCAAAAACAATTGTTTTTTATCTTTCTGGGTTTAATGCACAGAGTATACTTGCCCTTCCAGTACTCAGTCCCCTTGCTTTGCTGTTGCATGCCATGTGAGTCAAATATCCAGCCATCCTTAGCAGGAAAAGAAAATTCTGCAAAATTCTAGAGATCAGATCTTAATAGAGACCCATCTCAAAAGTGCTGAAGAAGGCAGCCCCAGCACAAGCTTGAAACTGGTGGAACCTCGGAGTCAAGTTATTTTTCATGCATTAAATGGAAAATAAACATTTGAAACAAATTCAGTATTTCGCTAGTGTGCTCTTCCAAAGTGTCTGCCTCACCTCCGTTTCCTTCCTAGCAGGGCATCCAAAACTGCTCTAGTGTGCTCCTTGTGAAGGCTGATTGAGAACTGGCAAAGGGAGAAGAACAGAGGCGCTCTTTCAGACCAACAGTTAGTTCAGAATGGACAGGGCTGTGCTGGCTTTGGGGCAGCCCACTGGATATGGTGGAAGGCAGGGAAGCCAATGATAGGTAGAGTGAGAGCTAATGACAAGCAATGCAGCCCTCTGACTGGTTGTAAGAAAGAATGTGGGGGCTCGCTGAGAACACACTTTGGTTGTTAAGACAGTACTGTAATTGACCAGCCTCTACTGCTTCTGGGTTTAATTCAAAGTGCTGGCCTTCTAAACTCTCAACATTTTGAAACCAAGGTCCACCTGCACCCAGAGCACTGCAATCAGCCTTCTTTCAGCCTTCTTCATCCAGTAAGGCGTGTTCCCTGCTATTTGCCAAACTAAGGAGAATTGCAACAGAGTTTAATTGCTGTGCAAACTGGATTCTGTAGTCCACTGAGTGCCCTACAAACTGCCTGCATCTTTTAACTTTTCTGCCAGGGAGCCTAAAAAGTAGCTTTCCAAGAGGGCTTCCGTCCCAGATTCTTAGCTCCCCTGACGACTGGAAAAACAAATTGCAACAGAGTTAACACAGCCAGCGGCAACCATCTCGCCTTCACGGGTGCTGACAAGTCAGACTGACAACCAGGAGGTTCCCTACCCACAAGACAAGCAGTCATTGAGGATGCCCTGGGCTTTCCCAGGAGGTGTGGCTTAGGGCACGGGGCACTTTATTGGCAGTAAGAGAAGCACCTGGGCATTCAAACAGAGTCTGGGGCTGAACTGAGTGATAGTTTATAATTTGAGACATTCTCTCATCTGGGATACCAGTCAACCCTTCCTCAGAAATTGGAGATTTGTGGACATGCCCTCAGGTCACACAGGACTGCTGGAGCAGAGGAGTGCCTGTTGTATAAATTGTTGGCTGAGTGCAGATTACACAATGTGTTTCGTGCCAGGCCTCATTCTGTGATTTAGACTAATGGCCTCCGAATCATTAGATCTCGCCTGACTCCCAAATACTCCATGATAAGGAGCACAGTTCAGTGGTTGTCTGGTTGACAACATACTTGGCATGTAGAAGGTCATTTTAGGCTCAGCTGGGAAGGGAAGAGCTAGGAAAGTCTGCAATTCAGATTTCTGGAGAGTGGCTGCCAGGCAGTGTAGAGCTATCCTGCGGCCCTACAAATGTTACTGGACTCCAACTCCTACCAACCCCAGCCAGCATGACCAATGATCAATGATGATGGGATTTGCAGTCCAGAAGGTCTCCCCTATGTTGTGCCCATGGTACTGAACTATAGCTCCCATCATTCCTCTCCATTGGTGTACTGGCTGCAGCCCATGGGAGTTGGAGTCCAACAACAGCTGGAAGGTCAAAGGTGATTTAAACACCTTTTTTCAACATGGACAGCTCCCAGGGGTCATTCTGCACACAAGCAACAGAATGAAACAGTCAGAAGTGAAGAGGTGGCAGGGACTGCACCACTTCCGACGGCAGATTGCCTTTTCCAACGCACATATTCTGACAAGGAAGCAACGCGGAAGAAGAGCTGGGCTCGTTTTCAACCCAGCGTGCCAGTTTTCTATTTGCAGGGAGTTGTGCGTTTGTGGGTTTCCACGTGGTTTAAATGTGGTGGTGTTTTTAAAGGGGAAGGGAGGCCGTTCTGCCACCTCGCTCTCTTGCACCTGTAGATCTGGCCGCTGTTGGGATGCGTGGCGTGAAGGCCTGGATTGGTGCCCAAACTTACTCTGGGGATCTGTTTCCACGAGCGGGGATGAGCGACGAGGAGAGGAAACTGTCGTGAATCCTGTGCTCATTTTGGACAAGAGAGCGAGGCTTCTTCCGGGACAGGGGGCCTGGGGCTGGTCTTCTTCTCCGGGCAGCCGAAGTCCAGGGCGCCTCTTTCCCTGTCCGCTGAGCCCGGGCGAGGGACCCCGAGGCGTCTCCGGCTCCGCTCCGCGCGCGCGCTCCCTCGGCCCCGCCCGGCACCTGCCTCCTCCTCGCAGGCCCCGGCCCCGCCCTCGCAGCCGGGCAGCCACCGCGGGCGAAGGCGTCTGTTAGCAGCGGCGAGCTGTTGGCGAAGGAGCGTGTGGTGCCGCTGCTGCTGCTGCGAGAGAGACGCCGGCCATGGGGAGAGTGCAAGGAGGGATGCGCTGCGTCAAGTTCCTGCTCTTCATCTTCAACTTCATCTTCTGGGTCAGTGCGGGGCGATCGCGGCCGGGGAGCAAAAGGCAATCGGGGACTACGGGGCTGTGGGAAGCAGTAGTCAAAGAAGCGGGGAGAGATTGAATGGGATTCAGAATGCCCGGGAAAGGCGAGCAGTAAAGTCTGGTGATGGAGCAGAGAGAGGCTGTTTCATAGATCGTGGAGCTGGGACCACGAGGGTCATCTAGTTCAGCCCCCTGCGATGCAGGGCTCTTTTGCCCAGCGCGGGGCTCGAACCCACGACCCTGAGATCAAGAGTCTCATTCCCTGCTAACTGAGCTTTCCCGCGTCTCCACTTCATCGGGAAGCGCAAACAGCTGTCAGCTAAGAATCTCGCTCCTTCAGGCTGCAAACCGACACGCTTACGTACGTGCTGATAAACTGTAGCACAATCCCAGCCAGCCGGTTTCTCTCTCCCCCTTGACCATCCTTCGTTGCACAACCCCCTACTACATGCCACCCTTCATGATCTCTTGAGCCTGCTAGAGCGAAATTGCAATAACATGGGCTGGTGTTCAACCGCTCTGCCCTGCGCATCCCTCTGCTTCTGATCACAGGGAGGCTAACCTAACAGCTGCTACATATGTGGGATACTTCAGTGGGGAAGGTCAGGCTTCCTTTCTCCGTCGGATCCTCTCTTTTGTAGATACTCTCTTTCTGCAATGGCTGTTTTGTGCAATCAATTTGTGCAGCTATCAAAGTGGGGAGCAGGCAGGTACAAACTGATCCAAAGGAAATGAAGCTGAGGTGTTCTAGTGCAAAGTGCCGTGTGACGTTAAGTGTGTTTTGAAGGAAGCAGCGTGTTACAGATCACCTGTCATCCTCATCTAACCCATGATAGCACAGTTACAGTAAAAAAACCTTTTGAGTGAATGAGTTACCTTTGTTAGTGTGTCTTTTCTGCATAGGATCATCTTTTGTCTTTGGGGCAGATGGGATCATCAGGCCAGGAGAAGTGTCTGTCTCTGCAACCCTCTTGTGGGAAAATGCCTATAACTTGCAAATTGTCTGCACCTACGGGCTGGCCATATGGTCACAGGTTCGTGAAGCCTAGTGCCACATTAAAAGCAAGTCAAAAAGGCTGGAACCTACAAAAGCACAAATGCTGTATTGCCCCAATAAGCATGTGATTGTGATGGGGTTTAATGTCTCGCTCCCCTCCCCTGTGGGACATCAACCATGAAACCACTAACAAGTTTCTTAAATAACACTGACATGTGAGCATTGGTTAGAATTCTGTGAGCTTTTCTATTTGTGTCTCCGAGATGTGTAAAGCTTTGTGGCTTCTTGAACGATTTCCCCAGAGATAAAGTGTTACCCCTTGTGCGTGTCGTGGACCCTTCGTATGTTTGGTCAAAAATGTATTTGCATCATTTGTGAGCGTCCGCCCTTTGAGCGATGATTAATGCAGGCCTCTCTTATTTGTGGCATGAGTGTGGACGCCACTATGGCTCTGCGTGGAAGACCTCCCTTTGTATCTGTAGAATGCCCAGAATGTTTTAAGCTGGAATTTCCAAGCCAAGTACAGTACTCTGTGAATACATTTCAATGTCTATCATTGACACGATGTGTGGCTGTAGTTGATTAGTAGGGAATCTAGCCTTTCTTGGTTGTGATCTCCTGAACCTGTATACAATAAAGGCATTAATGGTTTGCCAGTCCGCTGCAGCGTGTTCCTTTTGTTCCAGATGTACTGAGGCAAATTGCTATTTTCAAATATTAAAAGCAGAGGATATCCAGATAAGCAAGCAAGCTGCTTACCGACTCTTGTGCAGAATGGTGTGCACAGAGTGCAAGTGAAGGCAATAATTTTTAATAAATTCTGACAAGCAATATTACAATATGCACTTTCTTCTGGTGGCTGTCAGAGTTCATGCAAATGTACAGAATCTGCTCCCTCTTATCTTTTGCTATTGTTGATGCATCACGGGAGACAATTGCACTCCAGTGCTGTGGAGGGGAAGGGTGCAACTTCAGAAGAATTCAGAAAAGCAGAAGCAACGGGGTGGGAGTTTTTGACATTGAGGTCACAATCATGGGGGAAGGGAAGCCTTGTTCTTTTCCACCTCCTATTTTGCTTCAATGGCTGCTCAAGTTTCCTTGCTTGAGTGGCACCAGCTGAGAATATTCAACCTCTGAATAATGTCTTTAGCTAGAACCATCATCTGAGCAGGAAATGTATATTCCCAGAGACTGTCATCTAAAAAGGCCCTAAAACATAGAATCATAGAGTTGGAAGGGACTCCAAGGGACATCTAGTCCAACCCCTTGCAATGCAGGAATCTCAACTCATGCCATTGGGAAAGGTCTCTATTAAAGATGGCAGACCCTAAGAGATTTGCTGCCCTCCTTGATTGTGCTTCTGATGTATCCCCTGTGTAACACCAGCAGCAGCAGGTTGCCCACTTCTTCCCCATCGCTGACTGGGCAGGCCATACGTGAGAGGTCGCCAACTGTTTTAGGCACAGGGACACATTTTTGAGTTTGTGAATAATATAATTGTAGAGTTGGATGGGGCTCCAATGGTCATCTAGTCCAACCGAACCTTGGGCACTGCTCTCTCCTGTCACTTCTTGCTCCCTTCCCCTGGATTGGCTCCTCTTCTCACCACCTGAAGAACATGCCAAGCTGAAACTTGGATTCAGTTGATTTAATCTGAGCCGTGAAAAGACGTTCTTCCTCTTTTCAAGGCAGAAGAGGGGCAATGAATGGGGGTGGGCGACACTCAGAGGCTTCATGGGCACTTGGAAATACCTTAAAGATGCTATTGCCCCCAAGATGCCCTTGCATTGATGCCCGTACATGCTCCCTTGGTGGGCAGGATTGTTGTGGAAGCCTGGCAAGATGAAAGCCAAGCAGTTCTTGAAGCTAGCTTTGGCCAATACAGCTAGAAATGAGTTGTCTCTTTCACCATAAGGAGAGCCTGTGGACTAATTATGTCTGGTTGGCCAGAAGTTTGTTTAAAATCTGCATTCAAGTTGCTGTTTGGCTGACTGGGCTAATTTATCAATAATTTGCTTTTGAAGATGGCAACAATCTTTAAAAGGTTTGCTTGTTCCGTTGCCTAACATATTATTTGGAGAACTGGGATCTTCTTTCTTAGAAGTAGTTTTCAGTTTCAGCATCTCTGGTCACATGGTGAAAGAAACTATCACTGAGGGTATTGTAGGCCATGTAATGAATACAAGTTTGCTCTTTATTTTGTTAACCATAGCTTCTCATATTTGTCTATTAAGCATACCAGAATCTTGTGCTCTGCTGCACACTGACAAGAGTCTTTCCATTAGCAGAGATGTTTAGCCCTGAATTCCAAAAGAATAACATCACTTTAATTGCTGGTACTCTAGTTTATATCTCATCTAACACATCTCTTAGATCTGAGTACCAACATCAGCCCGCCAGTAGAAGAAAATAGCTCTTCATTGAAACCATAGAAACAGCAAAGGAAATAAACAGCCACAATGGGGCACATTTGTTTATCCTTGACATTGTTTTGCTATCAACACTTTCCCAGAGCTGTGTGGTTCTCTGTGCCCAGGCAGTGAGGTGGATTGCTAATCTAAAAGGAAGCAAAAAATAAATAACTCTTAAGGAACAGCTTGGGACTCTTCAATTATGGGCACACTTCCATGATGGCTTAAGAATGTCCATTGTGCATATACACTTCTATAACTTTACATAGACTCAGAGTTTATTTCAGTCCTTCTAAGGGCATCATTCCTTCATTTTGAAGGAGGAATTTGTTAGGTCTGCTTTTCACAGCAGACTGACCAAACTGACACTCCCAGACTTGCTTGTGAACTGGAATGCAACTCCCAGTTGGATTTTGCACTTGTCCGGATTTTGCGAAGCAGTTTTGGTGTGCAAAAAGTGTGCACAAAAATACTTATTTTATGTTCAAAATTCATATTTTCTGGGAAATATTTTCCTATTTTCTGAGAAAGTGCAAAATGTGTACAATTTAAATGTGGACTTTTTTTTTGCATTCTTTCCTAAAAGCCCATACAATATTGTTTTCAACTTTTTCACATGGCTTTCATTGTATATTTTTGTGTTTTATTGCTGTAAACCACCATAATTTTTTAATGCATAGTAATATATAAATATTTTTATGAATAAATAAAATGCTGTAGAATTGACCTGTGACTGTGCATCACTGAAACAAAAATTAGGATATTCAGTCCATCCCTAGCAATGCAGTACACCAGGAGTAGGGAACTGGAACTGACTGGTAGCCTGGATCCATATTTCAAACACCCATGGGTGAAGTTTGATGGTGGGGGCAGCGTTGCCCACCTATCAATCACCTGATGTTACAACATCAGCATATAACTTGCTTTTCGCTGCACAGTTTGATTCCAAACTGCATGGGCAAAAAAAATTCGGCACAGCACTGGGGAAGCCCTTTGCACATCATTATTGAAGCAGTGACAATCAGCTGATAGCAAGCACCACAAAGCCCATTTTATCTACCTCCCACTGGGCAGATGGCTATGGCTTGGCCAGAACAAATTTGCAGGCTAATAGAGAGATGTGGTGGACCTGAGTAGACCTGCAAGTCAGAGGTTCCCCATCCATGCAGTACGCAGTAGGGAGATAAGTATCATCCATGTGAAGTTCCAAAGCAGCATATACAACATAGTACAAACATATCAAACATTTGCTTCAAAGAAACCTCGGTTCTGTGACCTATAAAGCCCTTGCTTTGGCTGTCACCTTACATGATATCTTGCATATTTCTCCCTTCTCATCCTCTCTTTCCCATTCCAAACCTAGTTTAACATCATTATAAATCATCAAACAAGTGGAGGGTATGCTTATCAGATTTTCTAGTGACACCAAAGCGAGTGGGTTAGCCAATTCCTTAGGTGGGATTCAGCGCAATCTTGATAGGATAGGAAATGGAGTGCTCTGCATTTAGGTAGGAAAAATTAGGTGTACAAATAATGCAGCATGACTAGCACATGGGACAAGTGAAAATGATCTTTTTTAAAAAAAGAATCCTACCCCCAGTGCCCATGTGAGAGGGCTAAAAATGACTGACACCCGCCAGTCACAAAATAACAGTGCAAAGGAGGAGATGGTGACAAATGAAGGGGGAGATTAATATAAGCAGCTAGCAGCTGGTGACATTGTTTAGTGTTGAGATCTCAGCCTTCTTTGAGAATTGCAGAATTCTTTGCCATGGCAATCTCCATTCTGCTTTCCTCAAGCTAAGTATAGCCATTGGATCTAGACATTGCATAACCTCCTCATTTTAGGCAGAATTTGCTTATCCAGAGGTTCTAAGAAAAGCAGAAGCAACTCATCTGTGCCCCCACTGCTGAGAAGCCAACATTGTGGGTCCATTCCACCCAACAAGTTGCTTCTGAAGAACTAAATATGCCTCTCCTATCATTTCTTCCCTTTTCCTTTTCCTTTTGCACTTGACTTTCACCCATGCCCATTCTGACACTGCTAGTTTCCCCCCCTCCCAGATCCTTTTACATTAACTTCTTCTCCTATAAAAACTTTCTTCCCTGTTCCGTTCTGTTATATCACATACGCTATTCTGTTATATATACACTGAGTGGAATTCAACGTTGTTCCATCTGCGCAAGTGTTGCAGTTTGCCAGACTGTACAATCCCCCATTTCCCCCTTCCCCATGTTCTTCCAGGGGTTCTCCCAAGACCCAGGTAAATTTGGGAAACACAGGGCACACAAGGGGAGGAAAATCCCATTGAACAAGCAGAAGTCCTTGCATAGGGCTTTCCCTGATGGGGTTCAGCCGGTGAATCTCACCCAGTATATTTTCTTTGCCCTTTGAAAATGGGGTGGTTGGGGTTCAAGCCTGCAATGCAAATTGCATCCTGAACAAGAGTCACTAAAGCTGATTCTGACATCTCATTCCAAAGAAACTTGGAGAGAAATGGAATCCCAACTTTAGTCCTCAGTTTGCTCAGCTAGTTCTGCAAATTAAGGGCATTTGCATAATTGATTCTGCTTCTGTTAAGGGCACTGAATCCCTGCCCCTTTGTTAGTGGAAGTCCTGCATACTCCTCATGGCTTCTGATGCTCCACCAGGACTGTCCATATTATTTTGATATTATATTTACAGTCATCAGGCCTAGAAACTTGATTTTGGGGAAACAAATTGATAGGCTGAGGTTGCCCTCATCAGGGGTAGACTAGGGTGTTTCAGCAGCGCTCTGTGTGAGCCCAAAATTTGGCAGCCCCCTCACCTCTTGCTTTCTGTTCTGCTCAGTTCACTAAGTCATAATTGTGACATCCTGCAGCGCCCCCTGTTTGGTGCCCATTTCAGTGGAACCAGTCACGCTGCCCTAAATCTGCGTCTGCCAGCATTCTAGATTGAGCATTCCAGCTTTTGAGCTTGCATGTATGCTGTGGTAAACTGCAGAATTCTCAGTGGCCCATCCTGTTTCTTCCCCTCAGCAAGGCATGCACACATGGCACTGACATCTGACTTTCCAGAGGCCTGCCTGCAGTACTTGCTGGTGGTAAAAAGGGGGCACTTTCTGCCTCCTACTCAGTAATTGCTCCATCCAGCCCTTTCTGTTTCAGGGTGTGGTTGGCCTATCATTTCTCTGGCCTTGTTTGATCAGTCAGGCAAACCACAAAATGGCACCCCTCCCCTTTCACCAGGGAAGATGGGGTGAGTGAAGCTCTACATCAGGAACAAGGAGGGAATGAAGAGCCACACCAGGAATGAGGGGCAAATAAAGATCTACATCAGGAACTGAGAGGGGGGGAGACCAGTAGTGCCTCCTATTCACCAAGAGGCCACTGTAGAGGCGGCATTTGAGAGGCTGCCGAAGAGAAAGCCTCCAAGGAGCATGCCACAGATGCCGCTGGCACCATAGCAGAAACAGCAGGCAACACACTCCTTGAAGGCCAGATCTGCTGCCCCTGAGGATGCTGCTTCCTGAGGTAGTCACCTCACCTTGCCTCATGGGTGGGCCGGCCCTGAACTTTCAACCTGAGATGCTTTCAAGCCACTGCAGTCTCTCCAGTATACCAAAGGTTTATTTAGGGAAGTTAAGGAGCACTGTATATTAAATGGAAATGACTCTCTGATAAAAGCACTCAGCCCACCTGTCCATCATGCAACTATTTCCAGTGGCATTTTTGTCAAATTAAAAAAGAAACGTGTGGTTGGAGGCTTCTCACCCACTCAACAGCTCTTGAGTTCAGTATGTAGAACCTCTTGAGTTCTGCTCTCTGCTTGGAAATACAGTCTTACCTCAGGTTAAGTACTTAATTTGTTCCAGAGGTCCGTTCTTAACCTGAAACTGTTCTTAACCTGAAGCACCACTTTAGCTAATGGGGCCTGCTGCTGCCGCATCGCCGGAGCACAATTTCTGTTCTCATCCTAAAGCAAAGTACTTAACTCAAGGTACTATTTCTGGGTTAGCGGAGTCTGTAACCTGAAGCGTATGTAACCCGAGGTACCACTGTAAATGACTGAAAGAGAAAAATACAGAGCCATCCATAGCACTAATAGGTTCAGTTAAGTTCTAGTTATGGGCAGGAGGAAGGGGAGAGAGGGAGTAACAAACCAGCACTCAGAAGGTGAGTTGCTCACCTTGACCTTATTACATCATGGTAGTGCAGATAGAGTGGTGCAGGATGAAACCATTGGCTCAGATATTTGTAGACAGAATGTCACACCAGTGCTGATGTGGAGATGGAGATCAACCTCAGCCAGGGCTTATGAAAACTAAATTATGCATTCAGACACAAATCACAGCTCTCTGCATGCACATGGAATGGTGGGACTCTAACAGCTATTGTTTTCAATCACACACAACATGCCTGCTCGTTACCAGCATGACTTGAGGGGGGGGTGTCTGTGTATAAATGTTTATTTTTAGATACATGGCAGTTAAGAGTTGGCCACTTCATAACCGAACATGATGAAACATCCCCCCCACACACACTCTTCCTTTGTGTTTCTATAGCATCCCTACAAGGCTGAAATGGCATTATTAACTTGCTTATTAGGACTGCCGATCAGAAGGTCGGCGGTTCAAATCCCCACAATGGGGTGAGCTCCTGTTGCTAGGTCCCTGCTCCTGCCAACCTAGCAGTTCGAAAGCACGTCAAAGTGCAAGTAGATAAATAGGTACCGCTCTTGCAGGAAGGTAAACAGCATTTCCGTGTGCAGCTCTGGTTCACCAGAAGTGGCTTAGTCATGCTGGCCACATGACCTGGAAGCTGTCTGCAGACAAACGCCCTTGGCCAGTAAAGCGAGATGAGCGCCGCAACCCCAGAGTCGTCTGCGACTGGACTTAACAGTCAGGGGTCCCTTTACCATTAGCTAAAGTAAAGCATTAACACTGTTTGGCAACAGTTAGGCAAATAGAGTCACAGTACAGTGGTACCTTGGTTCTCAAACATAATCCGTTCCAGAAGTCCATTCCAAAATCAAAGCGTTTCAAAACCAAGGCCATAGAAAGTAATGCAAAATGGATTAATCTGTTCCAGACTTTTAAATACAACCCCTAAAACAGCAATTTAACATGAATTTTACTATATAACAAGACCATTGATCCATAAAATGAAAGCAGTAAACAATGTACAGTACTGCAGTTACACAATCAATCAATCAGTAGCTGAACTGGGTTCCACACAGTCACAAAAACAAAAAAAAGAGACACAAAAACAAAACCACAAAATAAATAGCAAAAACAGACAGACCTCAGCGTAACACTCAAAACAGAAGTGTGACACTCAAAACGGAGGTGTGATATTCAAATAAGAAGCGTAACACTCAAAATGGAGCATATTCGGCTTCCGAAAAAATTTCGCAAACCAGAACACTTACTTCTGGGTTTGCAGTGTTTGGGTTCCAAGTTGTTTGAGTACCGAGGCATTTGATACCACTGTACACTTAGCCATAAAGTGTAGTGCAGCAAAGATGACTAGGTAAATTGCAAGTAGCACTAGAGGAGGCTCTTGGTGGAGCAAGGGGTTGGGACAGCCACAGATGTTGCCACAGGGTAGTGCAGACAAGAAGCAAGAAAATCCCCAGATAGCTCGCATTTAATCAAAACGAGCCTTCACCTAAGATCTTGTTCACAAGTGCAGTAATATTTATTTTTTCTAAATCACTTTCAATTCAAAGACTGTTCAATAGATAACATCATAGTGGGGCCATGCCCTCAGGCTTGCTTACACTCTCAACAGAAATCACTTGACAACTTGCAGGGTCACAGCTCAACTGTCCCACAGGGAGCTTCCATGCCACCTCAAAGACAAAACTTTTAAATGGAAGCCATTCATACATTCCACATCAGCACATCAAAGGGTAAAATATCAATTGATGAGCATGTGTGAGTTGCCCTATGTTCCTCAATAGTGTAAAGCAAGAGATCATCGGTTGCTTTTATCTCAGTGGTTCCTTTGTTTATTAAGTGTATTTCTTGGATGGATGCCAAACTGCCCCTTTCCCCCCCCCCCCCGTCCTTTCATGCTCCCCTGCCTTAGTGTTGTCATAGTAGCAGCAGAGAATGAGGCTGAAAGAGGTGGTAAAATAGTTACACTTCAGCCTGCAAGTGAATGTTTCTCTATGTAAATCAAGACACTCTCTGCAAGCAGAAAGCTAGTAAGCAAAGCAAGGGGTAGGTTTGAACTCTGTTCCCTGATCTGTTGGTTTTCTATCAACAGGGAGGTTTTTAGATGAAAGAGCTATACAAAGCGATGATCTCCTACCTGCAATCTGAAGTGGTGCTTCCTCATTCTGCTCTATGTGTAGACTAGGGCTGCTCCTCAAGTGAAGTCATGGTGATGCCTTTCATTGCGCCCATTTTTGTAGACATCCATATACCTGCTTTTGACATTTTAACAGAGTTCTTCATTGAGAAATAATAGGAAGATTGGCATGTACACATTACCGACAAAATAAAAAAACTCTGTCTAGCATAGATATATGCATTTATCTAGGGGCATTAAAGTACGGTTTTCCTTCAGGAAGAATTTTGCTTTTCCTTCAGTGGCATCCAGAATTTTTACATTTTTACATGATTATTAATTTCCATATAGGAGGAAGTAACATAGAAGTCTGTCCTGAGAATTTGTGGCTGCTATGAGACCGTTGGAAGAAAGCAATAAAATGAATATGCTATGTGTAGAAACCATCTTAGGTCCCCCCCTTAAATTTCTTAAGAATGTATTGTATCCCTTTATATTACTGAAGCTTTAGGAATGAAGGCGTAGGAGGTTTGCCTGGCACATTTATTATATACCTTTAGGCACCTCTTCAACCAGGCCTTGGGCTGACTAGCATCCTGTTAAATGTGTTGTGAGTGGGAGCATTGTTTTATTTTGTTTTGTTCTTGTTTTTTATGTATTTTCTGTTTTTATCTTGTATTTTTATGCTGTGAACTACCTTGAGAGATCTATGAATGAAGAGCAACATATACATTTTATAAATAATAATATAGAAAGTACCCTCACTGGGTCCCTTCCCCTCTAGGCTTTGCAATGTAAATGGTAGTTATGCATACCTGGGAATCAAAATGGCGGCTCAGCCTTGTCTGTGGATTGGATGTCTTATTCATTTGTCAACTAATATGAGGAAATGTCCCTTGCCCCTACTTTTTTCTCTTTCTTAATATTACTGAAGTGCAAAACTGCTCTGGAGATTTAAGTGAAGGTTTCTTGGTGTTGCCAGCCAATCATCATTTTGCAGAGCAAGCTTGAGCTACAGGTATCTTGAGCATTCCCTCTTCCCTAATAGCTGGAAAGGAAAATTGCATTTAAAAAAAGTTATGTCTGTCTTCACCCTTCATTCATCCCAGAACATTAAAGAAAATGTTTTCTACAAGTGTGCAGCTGTAGAAGGAGGAGGTACCACTGTTAATAACACTGTTTGAAACATTTCCCATAGCTGTCGAACTAAGCTTTTGCCTTCTGGGAACTTATTATTCGTGTGATTAAAATCTCATCTCTTAAGAGTTTCCTCTGCATTTAATACCATTTCCTTGCTACCTAGGGCGGGCACTGCTATGCAGTTCCAGTGTTGCGAGGAGACTTTCATTACTCGTTTAAACAATGGCACTAAATCCCATAAAAGGAACATTTTCTGGTGCATGCAGCAGTCAGCAATGGGGTCATGGAAGCAGCTTAAAAAATCAATAGAAGTTGCAGGTTAAAGGGCATTTTCCAAGCTACTCATTTCCCCCCACTTTTTTGCTAGCAGGACTTTGTACACAGCTTTGACAAATATATTGATCTAGCTAATTCCAGCCTTGCATCGCAAAATTTTGCACGTGCTGCAGCCGCCATCATCGCCACAGGTGCTCCCAGTGATGTGTTACACCTTTTCTCCTGCTAGAGCCTTTGCCACTAATTAGCACTTTGGCTTGCCTTTGTTTTACTGTTTACTGCCTTTGGAGATGTGTTGATCCTCCTCTGATTATTTATTGCAGAACTTCTTAACAGATGCATCATAGGAAGTAATCACACAGGAGAAGTTTTCTAAAGCACGGAGCAGGCCAAATGTCAAATACCAAATGCCATGCATATACAGTGGTACCTCGGGTTACATCGCTTCAGGTTACATATGCTTCAGGTTACAGACTCCGCTAACCCAGAAATAGTACCTCGAGTTAAGAACTTTGCTTCAGGATGAGAACAGAAATCGTGCTCAGGTGGTGCAGTAGCAGCAGGAGGCACCATTAGCTAAAGTGGTGCTTCAGGTTAAGAACAGTTTCAGGTTAAGAATGGACCTCCGGAACGAATTAAGTACTTAACCCAAGGTACCACTGTATGCCTCCTGTCTTCTGTCGAAGTATGCCAATAACCTGTACCAAAGTAAATCTAAAGTGCCTTGGTGAAGCAGATGGGGAGGCTTTTTGGTGCCATTGTTGTTGTTTAGTCGTTTCCGACTCTTCGTGACCCCATGGACCAGAGCACGCCAGGCACTCCTGTCTTCCACTGCCTCCCGCAGTTTGGTCAAACTCATGTTAGTAGCTTCGAGAACACTGTTCAGCCATCTTGTCTTCTGTCGTCCCCTTCTCCTTATGCCCTCAATCTTTCCCAGCATCAAGGTCTTTTCCAGGGAGTCTTCTCTTCTCATGAGGTGGCCAGAGTACTGGAGCCTCAGCTTCAGGATTTTGGTGCCATAGACTAACACAAAAGCTATTTGAATTTCTGTCCTGTAGAGCAACCTCCCCCAACCTGTTGTAGTCCAGAGGATCTGGAGGGCACTAGGTGGGAGACAGATAGGCTGTTTTGCTCTTGCTCTTCCCACCAGCATTGCACTTGATGGTCAGAGCAATGTGGCTCTTCTAGAGTCTGGTGGGAAACCGCCATCTTAGAAGAGGTTACTAATCATTATGGCAGGATTCCTTAATTGCACTCTCTGATTCCAAGTTCTAATGATTCTGAGATGGCAAATGGGATGAACCCTTTCTTCCTTCTCTGGAGGCTTCAGGAAAGTGGGATGCGCAGTCTTGCGATAAATCTTTTATTCATATTTGGAAGGCTGTCAAAGTGCAATGTGTGCTCATTCAGTAGTTCCATAATTTTGAGTTTTTAAATAAAGACTAAAAGATCTACTCCCTGGTATTATAGATCTAGCATAGCCAATGTGCGGCCCCAGCCAGCATAGCCAGTGGTCAGAGATTATGGGAGCTGCAGTCCAGCAACATCTAGAGCAGTGTTTCCCAACCTTGGGCCTCCAGATGTTTTTGGCCTACAACTCCCATCATCCCTAGCTAGCAAGACCAGTGGTCAGGGATGATGGGAATTGTAGTTCAAAAACAGCTGGAGGCCCAAGGTTGGGAAACACTGATCTAGAGGAAGGGGCAGACCTTGGTAATATGCCGCCCTTTTGTGAGGCCATTTGACACCCTCCCCCCAGCCCTCATGGCACCGGCTTAATCTGGGGTTTGGGAAGAAGGCATGAGGCTCTGGCAGGGTCCTAGAGCCCTCCTACCTCCTTCCCAAGGCCGCTTGTCTAGTTTTGGGAAGAAGGATTCTAGGACCTTGTCAGAGCCCTCACACAAGGCTTTGAAATGCACCTTCCTTGGCTGCATACCCGGTGTGTCCGCACCACTCACACTACCCTACATCTGCTTCTGCTGGAAGGCCCCACATTGGCTGTCCTGTTATAGATTGCATCAGAGGGCCTAGAAACTAAGGCAATGGGGTGACCTTTGAGAGGATATGGCCTTTCTGATACACATGTGCATATGATTGTGACTTGTATGGCTAGGTTAACACAGAGACATAGCGTGGGAGGGGGCGTCGGGGCCATGGCCCCGGGTGCAATTTTGAGAGGAGGCCAGAAGGAGCTGCAGAGCAATTGATGAAAATTTGATGGATGTTTGTTCCAATTCAGCAATAAATTGTGGTCTTTCCCAGGGAAAGTAGTGGGACAAAAGAAAAAAACCTCTCAGACCTATGCCTAGAAATCATGGGTCAAACAAAACTGTGGATTATCCCTGTCAGAAATGTAAGTAACACATGTCAGGAAGTCAGCACAAAAATAAATGGTTTTGTAGCTGCACCTACAGTTTAGCTGATTCCTCCATTTGTATGGTGGAATGAGGAGACAAGTTGAATTTCTCCCAAGAGATTGCTATGCCTAGATTCCATTCTAATGGCCCATCAAGCCCATTGCAAATTCTTCCCAATGGCTTTCCATTTTATTTTGTTGCTTAAATGAAACTTTAATGCAGCCCTGAGTCTGGTTACGAAAGCAACTTGCTTTTGAATACCATTCAAAGCAGTGACTCTCTCTGCAGCTGCCCTATTCTGAGTACATGTACTTTCCTGTTTGGAATTTGAATATACAAAAGCCTATGGGTGGCCTATGAAATCCTAAAGTGCAGGTCAGCTGCTCAAACCAATATGTAGATCTGTCTTAACTTAAGCTCCACATTTGCTTCCTTCTGTTCCAAGGTTGCCATGTGAGGGATTGCAATGCTGAAATCTCAGAGCCCACATGACACCTTCTCTGTGGACTCATTTCAGTATTCCAGCAATAAATTTGGCAGCATAGAGAGCACCCCGGAAATGCCCCCCACACACACACACACATTGCCATCTCTGCAACAAGCTATCTGCGCAAAACCTTCAGAGGAGCAGCATGGACATCAGCGCTGATGACTCCATGTTTTTTGACTATGGACACTGGATGTGTATTATAGTTCAAGATTTTAAATATGTTTTAGCCAAAATATAGGGTAGGGTACAAATCCTCACTTGGACATGAAGCAGCCTCTCAGCCAAACCTGCCTCACAAGGTTGCTGTGGGGATTAAATGAGGAGGGGGCTGGAACCAGCTCCTTGGAGAAAAAGCTGGGATATAAATGCAATAATTAAATAGAAATCTGATGTGCCATTGTAATGGGGATCTGCCAAGGGTGAAATAGACCATCACTCAAACTCTTAAGGGGCAAACTAGTGTTGTGAAAAAAATATTACAAAGACACTTACGGCTTTGTTCACACTTCTCTGCACCCCATGCCTAAAAGCAGTGGGGTTGAGCGGTTTTCCATTTGCCGCATTGCTTTCCCCAAGAAAACCCACTGCTTACTGCTGAATCCACAGAAGAAGAAGACAAAGACAAAGAAGAAAACAATTGACATTTGTTCCAATTCAGCAGTGAACAGCCAATTTCCCCAGGGGATAGCAGGTAGGAGAAGTGGAAGTGTGGACAATCCCTAAGTCCTTGGGACACACACACCCACATCCAGGGGAAATGGAAATCCTGTTTGGGGAAGGGCCATAGCTCAGTGGTAGAGCATCTGCCTTGGTACACTTATGAACATTTAACATATAACTAAGACCTCAAAATTCCTATCACACATGCAAGATATCCCAGGTTTAATCCCCAGCATCTCCAGGTGGGACTGGGAGAGAACCCCGCCTAAACCCCTGGAGAAATCACTGCCAGTCGATGGAGACAATACGGAGCTAAGTGGACCATTGGCTTGTCTCAGGACTCATCCACACTTCCTTAGGCCTGCACCTAGAGAGCACAGGTCTGAGAGTTTTCCCGCTTGTCCCCTGCTTTCTAGGCATGAGCCTGAGCAGTTTTGCCCTACCGCTCTGTATCATGGAATCAGAGCAAACATCAATCCACAGAAAAGTCGATTGACGTTTGCTCCAATTCAGCAGTAAAGAGTAGGTTTTCCTGGGGGACAGGACAAGTGGGAGTGTGGATGAGCCCTCGGTATAAGGCAGCTTGCTGTGTTCCTAGCTTGCTGTGTTCTTGTCCTCCTGCCCTTGGGAAAGTGGGGGTTGGGTAAGAATAGTTTTCAGTGCAAGGGAGTGTCCGCATAATGGAATGTAGGTGAGTGGGAGGACAATGAAGCCTCCTCTACTAGACAGCATGTACCGAGTGTCTCGTAAAGTAAATTGTTTGCACTGAGTTTCCACTGTTTACTCCTGCATTGAGTGCATGCCCAGAAGATCATTGCCCGCCTGCATGAGGGTTTGGAAGAGGCAGCCTGTCTCTGCAGGAAGCCGTGGGTCTGGTCACTTTTTAGGCTCATTACGAGTGGGTGGTGAAAGAGACGAGATGATGTCCTCGCCGTGCCTTGGACTCAGCCTGCTTCACAAACTCTGCAGCCAGCAAGCTGCATTTGTTGCATCACAATAAAGCAGAGCATCACATCCCTTGAACAATGACTCGGTCCATCTCTTCTGTGTGGAGGAGACTGTGTCACCAGGAACTGTGGGGCTCTTAGTGATTGCTCAACTGCAGCTGTGTGTGTGTGTGTGTGTGTGTGTGTGTGTTACTGAGAAGGCTGGGAGACAAGAGGGTTTAGAAATCTCACTGTGGAGAGAGGTTAAAAAGAAAGCACTACAAGTGATGCTAATGGTTTTGGGGGGAATGCTACAACAACTCCTCTCTCTCTCTCTCTCTCTCTCTCTCTCTCTCACACACACACACACACACACACACACACACACACACACCTGGGGACCACCCACTCCAGATCTGACCTCAAATCAATTTGCAGGCAGGGCTAAACCCTAACTGAACATCTGGAAGGGGAAGGAGACTGTGTGTCTCCTCCCCCACCCCTACGGAAAGCCGAAGTGTTCAGTCCTATGGAGGTGCTGCTTCACAGGCTAAGGAACACCCTGCACTCCACAGGATCGAATCCTCCGCTCACTAGCTGGTGAGCAGAGGATTCACTCCTTCTGGGGTCTGCTTCCTTTCCTGCCCATGACAGAATAAGATCCACAAGTGGCTACTAAGCCTCTAAAACCCTTTTGTCGTTCCCATCCCTTGTAATATGTGAACTGAAAACCTCATAACAAAAGAACTTTTCCTGGGGGAAATGAACTGATTGCCTAAACGCTACAATGCGCCTCACTGCTGAGGTTTGTTACTGCCATCACTGAAAAGGTTGTGTAAAACCGACTTTAGCTTTGGACTTGTACATGCGGGCAAAGGTGGTTTTACACATATCTATGCAGAGCAACTCTTTGTAGTAGCTGCAGCACTTTTAAGTAACGTACCATGAAAAAAGCAGCTGCTTCTGAGTAGCTTGTTACTTGAAGCAGGTTACAGGAAGTTAGTTAGTCAGACTGTGCACTGAATCTCTTGATGCCAATATCCTGAGTACCGTGATGCAGCATTTTTATGCCTGGCAGTACGCTTAAATGCTTACAGGCTTAAATTTACTCTTTTATCATTATGATCAAAGGGAGCTTTGATTTGTACAATTTAAAAGTTACTATTTTCACATTCATCATTGGAGCGTTCTGCCCTTTTCTGCAGTGTCTCAGAGCTTGCATGCACATTGTTGTTTCTGTGGAGTTTTGCGTGGTAACCTTAAAAGCCCTCTATGCATCAACAGGAGGGGTCTGAATTGTGCATCTTATGGGGCCCTGCTCCCCCTTTCTTCTCTCCCAGGGTGGCCCTGCCCTCTGCCTGCCCCTCAGAGTCAGTGCATGAAAATTAGTCCCTCCTGTTCCTGTCCAGTTTCATTGTCTATTCCAGTGTTTTTCAACCTTTTTTGGGCAAAGGCACACTTGTTTCATGAAAAAAATCACGAGGCACACCACCATTAGAAAATGTTAAAAAATTTAACTCTGTGCCTATATTGACTATATATAAAGTAATTTTCTTGAATAGGAATCAAATAAACACAAATAAAGTATTTTATAATTACTTTATTATGAAATAGTAAGTAAACAGAAATATGAAAAATTATAAAATACTTTATTTTTAAATCTTTCAAATTTTTCAATTTTTCCCACGGCACACCAGGCAACATCTCGCGGCACACTAGTGTGCCGCGGAACAGTGGTTAAAAAACACTGGTCTATTCCACCTGCACCTGCTTCGTGTGCCCCAGCCATTCATTTGAACAGCAGACAGCAGCAGAGGTGCAACAGGAGTCAAACTCCACAGAGATGGAGGTTTTAAGTAGCTCCAGCTTGCTACATTGATGGCTCTTTGCTCCCTGGCTGCACAATAAACAGCAAGAGAGAATGCAGAAGGGTGAGCTTTCAGGTTGGAAGCCTGGTGAGATCTGATCTTTCCTTTCCCCCTTTTTTTAAAAAAGAAAGATGAGTAAAGTAAATGGTGAAGGAAACTGGTTTACTTCAGGCATTGCTTTAATTGAGTAGTTTTTGCCAAACAGGAAGCCATGTGGACATCTAACTTCAGGGGAAGCTATTCTGAATCAGATCTTTGGGTTGCTTTGTCAATAGCAGGTTGCTTGCTTGCTTGCTTGCTTTATTTATTTATTTATTTACCGTATTTGTACCTATTGTGTGGCACAGTGGAACACATGTAATGAAGTGTCTGAGGCGCATTGCATCCGAGGATTTGTGGGTGTTTTATCAGAGGTAGGAGTGATTTGGCCATGTGAAGATGTTGATGTTTTTGTTGGAGAGCTTCTGGGGTTTTTTGTTTGTTTGTTTGTTTGTTTCCTGACATGATCACCTTGATCAGTTGAAATGTTTGTTGATCTTCCATGATACTGCAGTAGCTTGGCCAAATCAGAGCCGTAGGTTTCACCACTGACGCTGCTTTTTAAAAAAATTAATCCTTTGTGTTGGGCGAGCGGGTGCTGCGGCTTGAGGGAAATGACCTTGCAGGCCGAATTAAGATTCCCGCAGAGCCAAATTGCACCTGCCAGCTGGAGGTTCTGCATGCCTCCCATATAGACTGGTCTCCCTGCTGACAGCTGCCCTGTCCCCCAAAAACAGTACTTCTATCTTGTCAGGATTCAACCTCAATCTATTAGCCGCCATCCATCCTAACTACTAGTTGTTAGTTTTGGCTAGGATGAGTTTACACCAAGAAATATTCTATTAGGATAGAGGGGCAGTTTGTTTCTCTGCCTAAAGTGCCCCTGCATTCCTCCATTGTAGCTGAAGGGCATGGGATCAACTTCTCCCTCTCTATCATCTACTGGAAGCACAAAGAGAGCTCCTCTTTTCCACCATTGTAAGGCACCGCTTCCTTCTTAACAACTTAGTCTTTAGGGCTTGACTGCTCCCAGCTGCCCCCCTCTCACGCCTGCTGCACACACAGGTCTCTGCTTTGCAGAGCTGCAGAACCGCCCAGCAGGGTCCTTGAAATTGCTCTTGGCAGCAGAGCCTGGCTCCCTGCCAACAACCCAGTCTCTCTGGGAGTGTGCTGTTAGGTGAAACTGCCAAGGGGGGTGTTTATTTCCATTTGGGTCTGTGATGATGTAAAGGGATTTCTTTGCCATTGGCAATTTCTGTCTGCTTTAAGCAAGTCGCTTCCTGGAACCACACTGTTTGTTAGCTTGGGTAGATTATTGTTCAAAAAAAGCCAGGAGGTATTGAGGCAGGCACTACTAAGGCTTATCCTACGCAGAGTGCTGCATCGTATTTTATGGCAACCCCTTACTTCTGCTAATGGTTTTGTATATACTCCTCAGAATGGGAAATCCACCCGTGGCAAAGATGCAATAGTGGGTGTGGCAAATTAGGTTACCGGCAAAGGTAAAAGAAGTACTGCTGCACTGTTAAAAGTAAATGTTCCAGATCTCTCCTGAATATTTATCCCATACATAGGGAGTGGAGAAAGAAGCAGTACAATGTGATCATTTAGCAAAGGGCCATGGGTCAGTGGTAAGAGGCGTTCGAGTGGTCCAGGGGGTGGCAACATGAGAACGGGCCTTCTCTGCAGTGGCTCCCCATCTATGGAATGCTCTCCCCAGGGAAGTTCGCCTGGCGCCTTCATTATACACCTTTAGGTGCCAGGCAAAAACATTCCTTTTTAACCAGCCCTTTGGTTGATCCAATTTACATCCTATGCCCTTTTTAAAAAAATGGGGGGGGCAGTTGTTGTTTTTATTAGGTATTTTGTGGTTTTTCATCTTGATTTTATTCTGTGAACCACCCTGAGACCCCGGGGTATAGGGCGGTATATAAATTCTAATAATAATAATAATAGCAGCAGCATCTGCTTTACATGTGAAAGGTTCTGGGTTCAGTTTACAGCATTTGCCAGTAGGACAGGGGGAAATCCCCTTTCTAAAAGCCTAGGAGCCACAGCCAGTCAGTGTATTCTGTTGCACGCCATCCCAATCTCTGAACGGTGTGAGATTCCAGGGGTTCCAGGTGCTTACCCAAGGTTCGGTTTCCTTGGAATGAGGGACAGTGGAGACTGTGGCGTCTTTATGATATACAGTTTATTTACTCATATATACAATAAGATGTAGGGGCTCACAGCATTAACACCCCAACAGGTCTTGCTTCTCCCATAGCCACAGCTTTGGATCCCAGCAGAAATCAGACACGGCTCTGCCTCTCAGCTGTCCAGTCTGCTTTTTGTCTTTCTTTTTGTCTTTTACTTTTTGTCTCTTGCCTTTTGTCTTTCTAATAGACAGTTGAGGCACAGAGCCGCTTCTGTTGTTGCCATACTTTTGGACCAATTCTTTTGGAGCCATTATGGCCCTTGCCTAGCTCTCTACTCTCTGCATGTTTATCTGGTGTGTGAAGGGGCTGTACTGAATGCAAGTGTTGCAAGAGTGTGTACCTGCTGTGTCAGCAGCACTGTGTGGCCTCACATCTCTCCCCCCCCCTTAAAAAAAAATCTTTCATTTCATTGCGGCGGGTGTTCAGTACGCTGCCTTGGTATTTCTTATAAATGAAAGGCAGTGTAGACATGCTTTTAATAAATGCAAATAAATAGCTACCTGCCCATCTGCCAGCAACGGAGAGCTGGCCTTGTGCTTTGAAAGTGAATAGCAGTTTGATATACTGTCTGTTGGTCTCTCGTAATATGACATGGAGCAATAGTTTTTGATAGTCTGATGTTTCAGCTGTGCCTCTACTTATGCTCAGCCTGTATATTTGCAAATAAATGCAAATTTTACAAGACACCAATAAGCTTCGGTTAACCTCCTTTCCAGTCCTCTGTTTTACCTTTCTATGTGGTTTCTGGGAAGGAGCAAGAGCTTTCTCCATCTTCCTCAGACTAGGTGGCTGCATTTCCTGTAACTGAAATTTGCTCCGCCCATTCACATACAGTACCTTCCAGTTTTTCGCAGATACAGCAGATGCTTATTTGTGCATAAAAGGATGATTCTTACACTGAGGACCACTGCCTAAAAGGCGGGCGAGGGGAGCACACAAACACGCCTTCTTTTCTGACTCATTTACTCTGCAAAAGCTGCTGCTGCTGCTGCTGAAACAGGATGTGTTCATAAACTGACCACAACTGTTTTCTTTTTTCTTCTTTTTCCTTTTTTGAGTTTCAGACTCATTCCCTCTATTTCTGGTCTTCAGTCTGGAAGTTCCATTGCTCAAAATGGCACCACCCACAGGCAAGAGGGAGGTAGGGGCAGACCTGTCGGAACTCCAAGTTTACCAAGTAGAACAAATATTTAGAGGGGAGATTAAGGGTAGGGGGACCAGACCAATGTGGACTGTGCATGCTCAATGGCTGCAGCACACTGAGTGTGGGGGAGCAGAGAAGAAAATGGGGGCAGGGAGAATGGAATCGAGTGACTGGAATCCTGGATCACAGCATTCCACACTATAAAATTTTGCTACAGGTTTCACTTGTGTTTAACCAAATTTTCAGCTTTACTACAGATCAGACTATTGGGGTATGTGTGTGTTTAATATCTGCAACATGTTCAGCAATATTTACTAACTGTTTAGGTTGTTCAGTAAGGAGAGGATTCGAAGGAACGCAGGGCATCCTTAAGAATTTTAGCAAACATGTGGGCAAGCAGTTTAAAAGTGTTCCCAGCATCTCACAAAAAGACAAACTATCACCACAATGAAAATAGTGTTTTTACCAAGGACAGACAGGTCCCAGAAATTAGTACCTACTGCCCATGGTAACTAGGGACAATTGGAATGTATGAATGCCTGGGAAATGAAGATGCCTTTTCAGCTTTCTA